>NC_090944.1:89996737-91246737 GCF_040807025.1 Struthio camelus | reverse complement strand
ACATAAGGTGAATGCAGAGAAGACTGGTCCCTTAGTGGTGGTTAAAGACGACAGTACAGATGGCTGGAAGGAAGAGTCAGCATACCGAGAGACCTTGACAGGCTGGGCAACTGGGCCAACAAGAACAGCACGAGGTTTAACAAAGCTAAATATGAAGTCCTACACCTGGGACAGAGCAATCCCCAGCAGCAGTAGAGTCTGAATGGCTGGGAGCAGCTCTGCTTGAAAGCTCTACCTGGGCATCCTGGTGGCCAGCAAGCTGAACACAAGCCAGCCATGTGCCCTTCCAGCAGCAAATGCTGACTCTGTCCCGGGCTGTGTCAGCAAGAATATTGCCAGCAGATCAGAAAATGTGACTATCCCACCCCACTCAGCACTTGTTAGGTCACCCTGGGAATACTGTGTCCAGTTTTGGTCTCCCCAGTGCAATGGAGACAGTGAAAAACTGGAGAAGGTCCAGTGGAGGGCCACCAAAATGGTATGTGGTTGGAAAACTCGACATATGAAGAAAGGTTGAAGGAACTGGGCTTGTTCAGCCTAGGGAAGGCTGGGGCAGGGTCCGCGCAGGACGAGTCTAATTATCATCTTGTAATACCTAAGTAGTAGATGGTAGAGAAGACAGGCTCTTCACAAGGGTGTGCAGTGACAGGACAAAAGGCAATGGGCCCAAGTTGCTCCAGTGGAAATTGTGTCTAGGTATAAGAAAAAAAATGATTTACCATGAGACCAATAGGTTGCCTAGAGAAGAGACGGAACCTCTTTCACTGGAAGTATTCAAGACTGGGTTTGGCAGGGCTCTGGATAACTCTGATCTAATGCCCTGCTCTCAACAGAAATTTGAACCAGATGATCTCCAGAGGTCCCTTCCCTTTCTTATATTTTTATAAGTATCTACTACTGCCCACAGGCAGAAACTGGATACCAGGCTGGATGTATCCAATCTGAACCAGTGCATCAGTTCTTGTGTTCTTAAGATCCGTTTCTGTAAAGTTCACTTTTCCTTTCCAAGGAGGAAGAATCCAGAGCTCCTACCAGAGGTAGGTCAGCCTCCTGACGTGGTCATGCAGTAGTAGGGATAAGCTGTGTTCTTTAGATGAATTGTTAGGTGCTGCCCAGGTAGAAAAGGATCAGCATGAAGCAGCTGAAAGCAAGAGATACCACGCATGTCCTGAATATCACTGCTTCCATCAATAAAGCTGTTTCTTGTGTATGCTTCTGTATGCCATGTATTACTGAGCTACAGCTGAGTGCTTAACAGATATTATTACTTGCAAAACCACTACCCTCAAAGGACTACCTCCGATCAATCTACAACAATTGTTGGTTCATTCAAGTGCTTCGTGACTTACATCCACCTGAGACAGCATCCCGGTCTTTAATGGCAATAACAGCGTGAGAGCAGGGGAAAGGAGGCAGCCGAGCGGAAGGAAGTCTGGTACTAGTAAATCAGCCCTCCTTAAAACCCGAGGGGGGGCCTTTCATGGAGTGACCCTCAGACTATGCTGAGATGGGTCCTCAGCAGACAGAAACACCGTTACTACTTTGAAGCCACGGGAACCACAATGAGTTATGTGAGCTGAAGGTGCAGCCTTCTGTTATATTGCTTTTGTTAATAAAATAGCTGATACAGTAGCTAGTGGCCTGGGCTCTTGAGCCTCTTCACTTCAAGGACTTTATCCTCACTGGAGTAGTGATCTGAAACAGTGACGTGCTGGATTTGTTACTGGGCCAAAGAAAAGCTTGCTTCGCTGCATGCTTAAGGGGATGCTGTTGTGGCTAGTAGACTTTCAGCTCTTGACCCATCTATTTTATTGTCTCTGCTTGCAAAGTCCACATAATGCTTCGTACGCTTTCTCAAAACAAGCCTGCCAATACACTCCCTTTTTTTTCCCCCCGCAAGAAAACCGGGACAGAATAAGCCTGTGCAAAAAAGCCAATGTGAGCACACTTAGATGAAAGAAGCCAGCAACAATGAGGACACCACTTTCAGGCTTCCTCAAAGCTCTTCAGCGAACAGTGAGCTGCTGTGGGAGCTCCCAGTGAAGTCAGTGACCTGTCCTGAGCATACCTGAGTGTTATCATGGCATAGCTCCTCTAAACCTAAAGAGAGTCCTGTTCAAGGTACTGAGAAACAGGGTCAGTGTCAGTGTATGCATCTAGGGGTGGAAGGAGACCTGGGTTTCTGATTACCTCCTTTGCCTCTGTTGGGCTGCTGCGGGGAAGGGATAATGCTGCCTGGCTCAAACACACAGAGAGAAATCGCCTACCGCGGGAATGGGGGTGGCCATGCAGCAGCCACATCACAGCTATGCGAGCCCCCGCATCTGCTGTGCGCACTGTGACACGGAGAAAAATTGCCATCTCAGCACTGTATTCTCCCCTCTCAGGGCATCACCTTGAAAAGCTTCTGAACTGCTTCCCCCCAGCCCCCACACAGTTCCCCACACTCCTTACCAAGAAACCTGAGAGTTTCGTTTCACTTCACCCAACCAGAATCCCTTTTATCCTTTCTCCTCTTTCCTATTCCTCCCTCACGACAGTGTTTGTTTTGAGGTTTGGAGCTTTTGAAGTCTCCTAACCTGGGTTGCCTCCCCATCCCCAGCTTCTACCAACATCTCAGCCTGACAAATACTCCTTGCAAAGATGACTACTCTCCCCTTCCCTCCCCATGGCTCAGCTCCTATTTGGTCAGCTGATACAGATTATTTCTTAGAGGGTAGTCCCCATCCAGAAGCTATGCTCTGAGACAAGAACAGAAAATTTAGTGATCCAGAGCTGCTGGCCTTTCATTAGGATCTTTTTTCCTTCATCACGGCCTTTTCCTCTCCTAACATGTAAGAAGCACTTGTTCCGCAAGCGATGCTGACGTACCAAGTCCCTCTGGTTGTATCAGTTTTCTGACAGCCTTGCACTGGATTGGGTTCCCAAGGAGGAGAGGCTGTGTGGCCTCCCTCTGCTTGCGCAGCCTGCAGCATACACATTGCCATTATTGCTTCTGTGCAGAGCAGTCATGGTCCTTGTAGCCTCTCTGGTTAAGTAGTCCCTCCCTGGATCTCATATCCTATTTTTATTAAGTGATACACATTCTACCCTTGCTAATTCTCGCTGTCTCATGAGGAATTTTGTGAGGGTCTGATGCCATCCCAGAGCCTGAAGTCATCTATTTCATGAGAATATTGGCTTCATATATCTCATTATTTTTAGCATAATCAGCCTGATTCATTACCAAGTATGTAGTATGGTAATATTGACAGGCTTTCAAGGATTTTACATCAAATTTGGACTATTATTTAATAAACGTATCACAACAGGTAGAGGCCCCATCAGAACCGTGAGTCTCGCTTTAGGTACCTGATACAGGCAACAAACTTCTTTGAGAAAGACCGAGTCTTCAGGTGTTTGCACATGGCTGATTTCACTCCTAAGTCCTAGTCAATGCAGAAAATACTAATTTTTAAATGCATACCCAAAATATACTATAACCCAAATTGTTAGTTAATTTATAGTGAATTCCAAGTAAGGCTCTCTCTCATTTGCTTACATATTCGAACCAGGGGTTATTTTTCCAAACTGATGACGCAGTCACAGAATCACAGAATGATTGAGCTTGGAAGGCACCTCTGGAGATCATCCCGTCCAACCCCCTGCTCAAGCAGGGTCCTCTAGAACACCTTGCCCAGGACTGCGTCCAGACGGTTTTTGAATATCTCCAGCGAAGGAGACTCCACCACCTCTCTGGGCAGCCTGTGCCAGAGCTCAGTCACCCTCCCAGGAAAGAAGTTTTTCCTCATGTTCAGATGGAAGTGCCTGTGGTTCAGTTTCTGCCTGCTGTCTCTTGTCCTGTCGCTGGGCACCCCGGAGAAGAGTCTGGCCCCATCCTCTTGACACTCCCCCTTCAGATACTTGTACACATTGATCGGATCCCTCCTGAGCCTTCTCTTCTCCAGGCTGAACAGTCCCAGCTTCAGTTCTCAGTTTATGTCTAAAACATTAACCACGTTTTAGATCTGATGTTGACTAGCGGCCAAATTCTGCATCTAGACACATTCATTTGTCACGCCAGTTGACTTCCCTTGAACCACTGGGTACAAAGGCAGGTCTTAGTGAGACAACCTGAACGCAACAGAGACAGATGGCCTAAGTTCTGGGTGTGTAGGTACTAACTGATGTTCTCTGTGGTCTGGCACATATATCTGGTGCTTTATGTTTGATATCTCTGTTTACCCTCTAAACAATTTGGACTATCTTTTTCTTATATCCCTAAACAGTGCTTAGAGCGGGAGTCTCAATAGTGGTTACTATCCAAAGTAATTAGACCGATACATTTATGGTGGAAAAGCCAAGTACTCGTGAGTAAGGAGACAATAGAACTAATTTTATTTCAGTACTTTAAGTGATATTTTTTTCTATAAACTACCTCATTCAACACAGAGATTTTAGATACCCGGGCAAAAAAGCAGAACTACAGGTAAGGGCCCTGCTCCATTTTCTTACAGAAAATGAAAGACATTTCAATGTCATATTTTAGGGTGGATTTGGAGGCTTAAGCCCTACAGAGGTCAGCCATGACATTAACAGCACAGCCTACATCTGCGGTTGCTGCAGTTTTCTGCACAGCCAGTGTAATGGGAGTGAAAGAATCACAGGGCACATTTTCTGGATGCGCTCAACAAGCCCCGAGTGTTCCCACAGGAGCTCAAATACAGATAGGACTTTGTGCTCCCGTGGCAAAGCAAAACAAATTTCTGACTGAGGCCATGGGTTGGTGAAGACGCTTGTGTTGCCAGTCCTTATCCTGGCTGGGCCCTCACTCCTGCCCAGTGCTGCCCTGTAGCCATGAGAGGACAAGGCTGGAGTGGCCACCACGCCAACCGATTTGAGAAGCTGATGAATAGATAATATCTCAGGATAAGCTAATGATTATTCCTAGCCCAAATCAGTGCCTGGCATGGCTGTGCAAAGTGTGGAGAAGGTGGGACGAGAGCAAGGATGAGAATGAAGACTAGGGAGCTGGAGGAGTTTATGTTGGCTTTGCCCCAAACAAAAAGCTCTTCCAATTATGCAAGCAATAATGTTTGTGACGCTCTCAGAGCTTACTTTGGCCTTCACATCTCCTTTGCTAGTGTTTTTCTCCCATATTGCTTCACCCGTTAAGCAAAGAATGAGGCAGGAGGGGATCTAGGGAAAAGAAGAGAGGTCACAGTGCTGAGTGGCTAAGCGCCATCCGGGATAACTGGCGTCCTTCCTGCTCAGCACCTCGGAGATGTTAAATAAGTCACTTAAGCCAAAAGTTTTGCAGAGAGTTGCTGTTTTGCTTCCTCATTTTTTGAGTGCTTTCAAGTCCTTGCTCCAAAACACAAGAGCACTTGGACTTGTAGAAAAAAATGCCATCAGATTTTGTCAACACTGCCCTTAGTCGCTAATCTCCTCAGATATGGCTAACCTATTTCACCAAAAATTCAGTCTGGAGCAACCGCTAGGAATGTAAACTTTCAGCCTGCAAGGTGAAGTGCTGGCATATTGATAAATACCTCACATCAGGTTCTTGGAATGGGAAGCATTTGGCAAGCTATTAAGAGGTGAAACCAACCCACAATACTTGAGAACAGAACCTGGCCCTATAAATGATAAAGAAGAGCAGCTTCTATTTAATAATGTCAGAGCACAATGCAAAAAAGGCCCTCCAGGGTTTTTGCATACGGTTGCAAGAGCGTACAAGTAACGCGGGTGAACAAAAAGTGTGTCTGAGGCTATTTAGACTCTGTGCTTTAACACAAGGGTACCAGGACTTTCAAACACAAAGTGGAGTGCTGTGTTCCTCCAGCACTCCCACTTCTGGGGACAGCTGTACAGAAGTACACTGCCTGAGACCGTTTATTCTATTTTCAGAAGTGATTTCGGCTTTTATGTACCACATCTTAGATCAAAATCTAGGTAGCTTGGCTTCTCCATCCATCATTAGGGTGGTTCTGGTTCTTGTACCTCAGTTCTTAACCAAAGCCATACATATACAAATGCTGAATCTGAATTTTTTCCAAGACTTGGAGAAAATCTGGCTCTGGAGTACCAATGTGTGTTAAAGGTGATGTTCTTAGTTCACAGCACCTGTAAAAAACAGGATATTAATTTGTCTGCTTAACTGCTGGTTCCTGTGGCCAAGAACATCTGGCCTGCACACCTCTTTCTGCCACTGACTACGACAAGGGAGAGGAACTCCTCTTTCCTTTAAACCTCTGTTAGGGGATTGAGGGAAAGAGAAAAGACACAGATCACCTCAGCTGTAACCAGTGAAGCACATTTATCTTCATAGGTCTCCTGCTGCCAGCATTAGAAAGCCTGGCTTTCATGTGCGGCGCCCACCTTACTTTGGCTGGCAAGCCTGGTGGAAACACGCTGGAGAGAAAGGTTTGCAGGCAGAATGGTGGGGGGAGTCCCCCGGTATGGGCTGCCTGGTCACTGGCAAACTTCGTATTTCAGGGTGGGCTGTGCTTTCCAACAGTTTGGGCCTTAAATGAAGTTGATCTTGGCTACATGAAAAACTCCTGCTATTGCCTTTTGTGCTTTTTCTTTCTTTTTCCTTTTTTCCTTTCTTTTTCTTTGCCTTCTTGCCTTTCTTTTTCCTTTTGCCTCACAGTCACGACAACCTTGAAGTGGGTGAGGGAAATTAAAAGAAAACATTTAATACCTCAGATGTTGTTAAACCACCAGAAATTGTTAGATCATCACTGGAAATAATCCAGCTGGTGAGGTCCTTATGGATGTCCCCTTTCCAAGATCAGTGCCATTTCCTCACAGTGTGGGTGTTCTTATTTATTATGCCATTAAAGTTGTTTTCCTTTGGGCAGCCTTTAAGGATCTTCCCTGGGGATTCATCAGGCTGGGCAGTAAGCCATGTGGAACCCCCTAAAGTTAAGTGCTCAGCTCCGTCGGGCATACAACATTCAGTGTTTCGAAGACAACAAAAGCAATACCCATCCGATGTGTTTCCAGAAGGGAAAAAATAGCTGGCAGGTAACACACTGAGCCCGTCACAGCAGATAAGCAATGCCACAGCAGTTCCCCCTTCTTGAGGCAAGAATAGCGTGGTGTTTCATGTTCTTAAGTACAAGGTATGATTATGGGCCCCGTAACTCCGCTTGGCATGGCTCACAAGAAGAAGGGCTACTGCTCTGAAGTCCCACGCTCTGTCACTCTGAGGCGCTCTCACTGCTGCTGAGTCCCATTGTCACCGCAAACCTTCCCTCCTGCCCTGCTAGCAGCGCTCAGATTTTGGTGTTGTGTTTCTTGCGTGTGGTTGGCCAAAGCTCACATGGCATTGCTGTTAATAATTCGCTGTGCCCGGGCCAGGGGACAGCACAGTCACTTCTGGCATAGGTTCTTCCTCTTCCAAAATACTGGGCCTATTTTCGTACAGGCTTGTCACAGTAAGCTTTGAAATTTACTTTCCACAGACCTTTAAATGCCATCACTAGTAGGTTAGCAAAGCACTACATGCAGGGTCAGCTACAAAGCCTATCAAGGGACATGAAAATACCCCCTGGATTTCAGCAGGTTTTAGATCCAATCCAGGGAAGGGAGGTCAGGACTGAGATAGGGCTGAAAGGATTTGAAAAAGTACCAGAACATGAGCTACTGAGATCAGGGAAAATCTCAGGAATAAATGGAAAACTGTATTACCTTTCTTCTGGCTGATTTCATCTGTGATCCACAGGAACCGCAAGCATAAGCGCAGGGAGGTTGACTGAGGACTAATGGCCACCATGCAAGTTCGAAGGCTGGAGTTCACTCTCACTTCTCCAATAGAGAGGATTTCTTGCTAATTTTTAGATAAAAACATGCTACTGGTTAGAGCAAGGGATGAGGATCCAGGGCAGTACTGTTTAATCACTGCCTGCCCCTTACTGCAGTGCTCTCAGCAAGTTGTGTATCACCGCGACTTTCCCCGGCAACACAGCAAGGGACACCGCTGACGGCCAAAGTGATGCCCTTCATCCCCGGATGAAGCTGTTTTAGGATCTCACAGTCCTGGTGCAAAGGATATTTCTCTTAACTGCTACCTACAAGTTTGCTCTGTTTGGTTCTAGATTAGAATTAAGGTCTAGTCCAGCTCTTGGCTTAATCTGCTTTGGCCTGTTCAGTAACCTACAGTCCTGGAGGGTCACCAACGTCACAGGAGTGTTATGCCTGCAAGACCTCCCTGATACCAGTGGAATTACTCCAGGTTGGTGCTGGTGGAAGGCAGATCAGTATAGTACAGTAAAAAAACACCATCAGTACCGCAATCTCTCCAGGATGGGACCTCTAGGACCTGGCATTGCCTCTCATCAGCAACACTGCAAAACGAAGCACATACGAAAATGCCCCCAGCCCTGCCAGGAGCCAGACAAAGTCTTGGCAGCTCAGCTACAGTTCCTTTTTCCACCTACATTGCTGCTTTATGGTTTGGACAATAAAAAATAAATCATCCTTTTGCAAACCTGGTTTGCCTGGCTGCTCTCCTCACGCAAGGGGATACCACACAGCAAGGCAGCTGGCGGAGGGAAATACACCAGGGAAAGGAGACTACCCTCCTCATAGGCAAACTAAATTGAAGTGCCAGATCACAGTAATAGCTGCTGTTTAGAGAAGCAGGGGAGGAGGCACGAAAAGAGACAAGACAAGAAATGTAACCGTCTGTATTTCCAATGAATAAAACATATCTGTCCTCACGGAAAGAGGGTGAGGTAATAAGGGCCTCTCATATCAAATATGTACTTGCTCTCGGTTTCTTCCGAGCTTCAGAGGCTCATTTTACAAATCAGTAATGGTATTTGTATAGCTGAAATTACAGTGTTATTGCTCACACTGCTAAGGCTCTGCTAGGCGCCTGTGTTTTCAAGTGTTTATGTCTCAGCTGTAAATACATGCTCTGAGACAAGCTGGGGTGGTAAAGATCCTGCTGGGGACCAGGTCTGGCGTCGGGCTGAGCGGCAGTGCTTGCTGGCTCCAATGGGACTTGCAGCCCCCTTCGGGTTCGGAGCAGCGCACAGGTGCACACATTGCCAGCACCACGGGCTGCTCCGTGCCCACCCGCATGTGCATAGAGAGGGGAGGGCAAAGAGTCAAGCTCCAGCGAAAGCACAAGCCCCCATACCTGTCCCAGTAGAACTGTGCCACTAAGCAGACACTGGCAGAAAAGCAGCATCAGCCAGTTCTGCTTGTATTCGCAGGCTGACAAAAAATGCATCCAAAGGGCTGAGGCAGCCACGGATTAGACCTACACCCGAACAACTTTACGAGTACAGAAATGCCGATGCGTGTCCTTTGGACAGGCAGGCGCTCCAGCAGCATACAAGGCACGGCAGCGAAACTGCACTATCATGGTCATGCGCTCTGTGACCTTCCCCACTTCAGCGAACGATCTTGGTGAAGCTGCAGCCTGTGATAACAGGGTGTTTCTGCAGTTTAAGGTACCTCCCTATTTCTATCTGTGAAAGGCAAAGCAGAGGTGGGAAGCAACAGCAGGAAGAGGCTGGCGATGGAGTCAGGCAGTCCTCAGTGACCACAAAGATAGGTGCCTGAGCGGTCTGTCAAACTCACAAGTAGTTTCTTATGGCTCTCTGCAGGAAAATTAAGCCTCGATCTCGTGTCTCTCCAGCAAGAATGCTGAAACAACTTCTGCTTTATAGCTGAGCAGAGGGAACAGGATTAAACCTGCTGCCAGGTAGTTTCAGTGCCAAATTGTAGGTGGTTTATGTGTAACTCATACAGCAAGGAATACTAATGCTAGAAATATATAACTGTTAAAACAAAAACAATATTCTGTCTGCATGTAACCCTGCCTTTGCAATTTGTACTGGCAGGGTGCTGCAACACGCTTCAGTCTCTGTCCTGTAATCAAGAGGGATGAATGCACTGATTTAACAAACGAAAGCCTATCTGAGAAGAGTGGTGAAGGCAGGTACACAAATAAATGTTAGAACAGGAGAAAGAAGAAGGTGACAAGCAGAAATATGTATGAGGAGTTAAGAACAATTACCACAGGAGACAATTACCACAGAAAATTTATCCTGTGTTTGGGGTAGAGTATAAGGGCAGCAAGAAGGAAGGTGTCTTACATTTGGAGCAGGAGGCACTAACTCTTTCCAAGTCACAGTTCACGGCAACATTCTCAGAAGACAGGTTTAGTCAAGGGTTTTCTCATGGTACTAGGGATGAGGGGATGGACTACTGTAAAATACTTCCTATTGCCCAGCAAAAAGAGAATGTTAACAAGCAACTACTAAAAAACTAGTTATTTTTGAACCAGCTCATTGGGGCTTGCATCCAAGAGTCTTAAAAGACCTGTGGCTATACTATGTCCTATGGATGTTTATTGGGATGTTTTTAGAGGACTGGGAGAAAATCAGTATTAGGCTTCAGGAGGGATAAACTAGGCAAGCCACGTAATTGCCACATTTTGGCTTACAACAATGGGCAGCAAGAGCCAACTGATGTAGGAAATGCGTAACAAAGAATTAAAATGGGGAAATGTTATGACCTACCAGCAGCCCTGCTGAAAAGGACCTGGGGGTTACCCTGGATGCCAAGCTGGTTACGAGCCAGCAGTGTGCTGTCCTTGCAAACAAGGCCGACTGCCTGCTGGGTTGCATTAGGAGGTGAATGGCCAGCAGATCGTGGGAGGTCGTTATTCCCCTCTCTTCAGCACTGGTGAGGCCGGATCTCGAACACCGCATCCAGTTTGGGGTCTCCCAGTTCAACAGGGATGTGAAGAAACTGGAGAGGGTCCACTGGAGGGGTACCGAGACGGTCAGGGCCGAGGAACATGCTCTGCAAAGAGAGCCTGGGGGCACTCGGCTTATGTAGTCTGGTGTAGGGGCTAATCTAGTAGCTGCTTATAGCTATTTAAAGGACACTTACAAAGGTAGTGTTGCCAGATGATATAAAAAGGGATCATGGTAGGAACACTGTGTCCGTTTCTGGTGTCCATGAATCAGGAAGGACGCTGAAAAACTGGGGAGGACTCAATGAAGAGTCACGGGAATTACTGGACTGTTACATTAAACAGACGGTCTAGTGTTGGCAGGAGTAGAGCCCAAAAGAATAAATGCGGTGTAAATAGTAAGAAGGGTACAAGCAACACAGGATGAAAATCCTTTAATGTTTACAACTTAGAGCCAACAGGAACGCCCCCCACCCCCATCCCCCTACGGCTCACTATTGCTCTGCTTGAGCAAAACCTGATTAAGCCTTATTTTCCTGGTCATTTGTGATATTTGCTTTGCTTGTTTTATAAATACAGACATTCATTAGTTCACAGGGCAGGGGAATGTTTTCCAAAAACTGCAACTTTTTTTTAAAAAAAGTAAAGCAAATATCGAAATCTGACTGCTATTGCTTTTCCTATGCCCACTTTGTACAGAAAAAAAAAAAAAAGCCAAAGCATTTTATTTCAAAATAAAGAAGTCAATAATTAGAAACACGAGGGCATTTCTTACCCCCCACTTTTCTAGCAAGAAAGAATTTAAATGGCTGAATACAGCTTGATTTCCACCAAAATAGAGATTTTGGTGGGAACGCTTAATAGACCCTTAACTTTAACAAGTGCCACCATAAACATTGCTCTGAAATCCACCAGGGAGCCAGTATTTTATCACTTTGGGAGTGCTGCATGGCTCTGTGACATGCTATGATGCTGGATAATGATCTAATAGGCCTAACTGACAACAAGCTGGCACTCTGCCAAACCTATGCAAAACCACCATGCAGATGGGAGCCTGAGAAAAACTCAAAATAATACGCACTGATTTCCCAGCGAATAGAACAGCGTGGACTAATGCGGCTGGAGCACTTCATGCAAGTAAGTTATTAGGTAAAGTGCCTGAACTATACTATGCGCATTACTGCTGCTGGTTAATTTTTTCATTTAAATCATTGTGAAATGCAATTCTGAAATCGCTTCACTGTTCAGCCTTCCAAATGAATGAAGATTCACTTCAAAAGAAAATGAAAACAAAGAACTTTGAAATGGACTTTTTAAACACTGCTTTTAGACTATCAGTATTAGTATTTTGTGTTTGTAAAAATATAAGCAAAAGTCTGAAGAAGCATGTTAAGTAGTAATAGGTTTTTCTTGAAAAAAACAAAACGTCTGAAGTTAATGATTTCTATGAAATTCTTCATGAAGAGGGGGTATTTTAATACCCTTTTGTTTGGAGACTTTTCATCCAGCTCATCTATGTCCATGAAATGGTGAAAAGGTCTTGCCTTTCATAGTAGATTAACAGAGGAAGAACTCTATTAACTGAATTTGTGTTCATTTCACCCTTGCTCTGAAGTCTGCAAGGCTCTGGCAAGCTTTCTTGTTTTCGTTCCTAGGGCTCCTCATGGAGATTTCCTTTACTTTGAAAGGGGGTCATATTGGTAGCAACTTTCTTACCTGCCACTTTGAGTTTTAGATGCAAACCAAAACAGCAAAGAAGGATTTCTGTTTGAAAGTTCTCAAGATAAACTCAGATAAAAGCTGATCTCATTTTGTTACAAAGCCACATTGCAAATGTTACAGATTTTGGATGCAAAACCACAGCTCTGCTGATTTTTTATTGAAAACTTGGTCTACCTCACTCAAATCAGGCAAACAAGAGGAGACCAAGGAAGGGCGTTGAGTAGGTTTTGTTTTCAGGACCAGTCTTCCCCAGGGACTGATATCAAATTGCTGGATTTTTCAGATGTTTACCCACGAAGTATTTCTCCGGTTCTAGAGGGACCATGGCTGACGGAGTTCTCACTTAGGCTAAACTCCTGGTTTGGGGTGAATTAAACAGGCACAAATTAAAGAATTCCTTCCATAGCATTTCTCGCTCATCTACCTGGGAGCTAAAAAAGCAGAAAATAGTTGAGAGTCTTCATTCATTAAGAAAATAGGATTGCTGATTGTGAAACATGAAAGCTTTGCTATTTTAGCACAGATGCAACTTGCAGAGCTAAAAGCATCCTTTTTCTGTACAGGTTGCATTGTTTGAGGCTATGATTTAACAAAATTGGTAGAAGCACTTCTCTAGTCAGCGATCAGACACTCACCAGATGAGTTTTGCCAGTGACAAAGCCAGGTGGGGTAAGCCTTTAGGGGTAATACTAGCCCTAATCAGTCACCCAATCTCTCTGAGCTTGCTTTTTCAACCTGAAAAACTGCAATGGCCCTTCCACTCTTCTCGCATGTCATCTCAGAAGGCGTTCGGAGAGATTATCTCCCTGAGCCCTTGACAGATATGGTGGGGATAAAGTGCTCAGAAATGTTCAACACCTAATTCTCCCTCAAGGCAGTGGGAGTTTGCCCATTGTGCGGAAACTGTGATTTGGCCCCGTGGCAGAGCAGCGCTCCTTGGAAACAGCTGCGATCCGTTTGTGTGTGCTGCACTCCCCAGGTGCATTTTTCTCCTTCCTATTTATTTATGAAGGAGAAGTATAGCTGGGAAGGTGATGGTTTGTTTTTTATTGATTTAAAGGAAGGAGGGAGGGACATCTTATCCTCAGAAATCTTCAAGCAGATGAAGAGCAGCAAAAACGTCCCCCGTCCCTTGGCTCAGCCTCCCCCTGCTCCTCCCTCCCTGCTCCTTCCTCCCTCTGCTCTCCCAGCTGCAGCTCACCACAATTCCCGCCGTGCCAAATCATACAGTGACCAGGTATGGCTGTGTGATGTGAGCAGCACAGGCAGGATTAACAGGGACACTGGGCACTCCATAGCACAGGACCCCTGTTCTCCAGCCAGCAGGTTGGGGAAGGTCCCCCCATGGTTGCCAGCTGGTTTGGGCTCTCTGTGGGCTACGCTGGTGAGCTTGTCTTGTTTCTGAGTAGTCCCAGGCCCTCTCCTCTCCTCGGGCACTCAAACACCCTGGACTGTCTCCTATCCCCTAGATTTGAAGACATCTTAGTCCCAGCATTAATTATGTTCCTTGCACGTTGGATGCGTTCCTATTCCATCACTGAAAGATTATAAAACAGGTACCGTGGGATGTTAGAGCACATGCATGAGATGAAGGAATGCTCTGATGAACAGCTGATCTAGTGTCAGGTCCTCTGCCTCAGTAAGCTGAGAGCTCTTCTCCCCCAGTGAGGCTCTGTGATTGAATCTTTGGGGCTGACTGGCAAGTGGGAAAGGACAGTGATTCACTGGACGATGGCATGGCTCACTGTTCCCCAGATGCTGATCAGCAAGGACAAAGCTGGAGCATCATTCATCATTGTAGTCACTTGTTTTTTGGTGGTTTCTGCAATGCATTCTCCAAATGTAGATAAAAGATGATTTGGGTTTCCTGCCAGTCCAATTCCAGAGATAGACATAAAAGGGCAGGTATAAGTGATGGCAGAAGGCAAAAACAGTGAGCGATGGCCCTAACACTGTCATGAAAGGCTATGTTACTGCAGGTTTTCTAGCGCAGTTTTGTAAAGCAATTATTCTCCATGGCTCTTATGCTGGCAAGGTAAGACAGAGGGTCTGCTGGTCAGTGCCAGGAGTTGACCCATCAGCAGGATCTGAGTGAAAAACTGACAGGGATCTTGCAGATGGATTCAAAGACGGTGTCCCATAGCTGAGGGGAAAGGTGAAAGCAGCCACAGAGCTGCCAGCGAATTATGGATGAGGCTGGCATTGCTAAGTGAGGGGAGCAGTTTGACAAAACATAGTAAGGATGGCAAGGCCAGAGGGACCGGAGTTACAAAGGGGTTGGAAACGGTGGCAGGGAGTTGGCATTTGATGTGCTGGCAGATGGAGAGAGAGTCGCAGAGGTAGACAAGGTGAAGGGCCGCTTGGGTTGGAGGTGCAAATGGGACCTGGCGTGCGAGTCACTCACCCGCTGAGGATCTTGATCTCTGCCTCTAGCATGGGAGCAACAGCCAAGTGTCTCCTACTTAACTAGCTGACGGCTTGCGTGCATGGGGAGGCAGACAGCCTTCGAGACTACAGAAGTATTTCCATTTCTCTCTGCAGAAAGACTCAAATGATCGTCATCGGGGTACAGTATATTCTAGCAACTCTTTTCTCCCTAGATGGTAATTCTTACTCTTCAGTCACTTACCCACCTGGACCTGTTTGCTTTTCCTGTTCGGGGGGGGGGGGGCGTTATAACTACATAAGGATCAGAATAAGCAGACGTGTAAGGTTTCTATTAAATATTTAAAAGGCCTCTGCTGTGACTGCTGCGTACCATGCTCACTTTGCATAGTCCTTTATGACAGCTCTCATGCACAGAAGACAAGCACCAGAATATATATGACATAGCCCTGGCTGCTTAACAACTCCCTCCTATGTTAATCTCTAGGTAAGCCTGAGATTTTTATCATACAAGCTTAAGAAACTGCTGGGCAGGTTCCTACAGCAACGTCCTCCTACCCACCCATCGGGCGTTCAAGCTGAAATAGGTCCTTTCATGGCAAGTGGTAATCCTCCTCTCTCCACGGCCTCTCTGCCTCAACATCAGAGCGCACCGACACTGATTTTACGTTTTTGGGTGACTGAAAAAAGGTTAGAATGGATTTTATTAAACTTTGTTTCTGCACTTCAACCAAGCACATGAAATGTATATCTCAGAAGGCAACTACCAGAGAAAAAACCCAGTAGCTAAGAGGAAATTTCCCTTCGCTGCGACTGCCGCGTCACTGACGCAGACCTTCAGCACGGACAGGCGTGCGTGGACGGTGATGGTCCCTGGGTCCCTGGCACAACCCCACATCACCTGCGGGGGTATTCCGCTCGGGAACGGAGGAACTCACCTCAACGGCTGCACAAATGTCCCCACTTCCTCTAGCTTTTGTCTAAGGAACTGCCTTTCCTGGGCTCTAGCTCATAAAGTCAGACAACAGATTTTGCTGGAAATTAGCAACTGAAGAGCAGCTCCCTGCAGGGAGGCGTCAGGCCTGGGGATCATTATGAAGATATCAAACGGCAATGTTTTAGAAATGCAAGTGTAGCTGTGGGTAAGCGACAGGCACACTGTGACTCCTCGAATGGCAGCATGATGAGCCTTTCATTGCTGTCTGTCATCTCAGATTTAGTATGCAAGTTCTGCAGGACAGGGAGCATTTTATGCTTACAGACATGGGTAGCAGTTGCTGTGGCAAAGATGGCAAATAACAAAAAGAGAGAATGATAGAGTTCCCTAATGATGATTTTTATGGTTAAAGCTTGGATCTTTTAAGTTAATAAAATCTTTAACCACAGAGAATGAAGAATCAGACGAGTTAGGTCATCCCAGGGCACCTGATGCTACCACAAGCCAGGTGAGCTTTGCTTATATGATTTTCATGTAAAGGACATTGTTACATTAGAAATGCACATATGTAATCTTAAAGCTCCCTGTTCCCAGGTTCCTTGCTCCATTAACTGGTGACATCAATCCATCACATTAAGGGGGAAAAAAAGATATTAAGGATTATTTAGGATTAGAGGTGGACTAAAACAAAATTTCAGTGAAAAATCCAGTATCAAGCCTTCAGTTCAAATCTTTCCCTCTCCTTGGTCAAATTTGAGCACCTCTGATTTTGGCAACTGTTATATCTGGATGCAAACTACCACCACTAAGACCAGGAGGGTCCATGGTTACCTGGGTGATTAATTCCTGTCTGAACTGAAATATGTATCCAAGGTTATAATGGAGCCTCATTCTCTTATATAAAGTCTATGTGATAATTTAAGACACCCAAATGTGCTCATGTTTTTGAAAAGCATTGCTCAGCTGTCCCCGGAGCAAAGAGGCAGGCTGTAATTCTGCGAGGCAGCTCATCAAATTCCCAGCCATCACCTACTAATTAATCCATGGGTAAAATTCTCAGTTGGAGCCTCACTTCCAGAAAAAGGCTGTCAATTTTTCTACCTTTTTGTTATCTCTCCCTCAGGAGCAATCTAACTTGACAAAGCATTTTTCAGACCCACCACTACAAGCATCTTTGGTGGGGATATCCGAACCAATAACTTCAACCGTATTCCCACAACGATCCTCAGACTTAAAGGTTTGGACAGTTTGATCGTATTAAATCTCTGCCTCTGGCCGCCTTTCTGTCCAGAAAGTAACACAAAGACCAAGCAGGCCTGCTCCATGTTGGCCCTGGGGCTAAAAACAGTCAAGGGGTTCTTACAACGAAACTCCCCGCCAAGATATGCAGAGCACAGTAAAAAAGAGAATGCAACTGCCCCACGGCCAGCTGTGCAAGAGCACGCCGCCACGCTGCAAGGTGGCCGGGGGACGGGGCAGACCCTCCAGCGCTGTCAGTGCGGTGCCGTGCCGGAGCACCAGGTACCCCTCGCAGCAGCTTCGTGCTGGGGCTTGCCAGCTTGCTCTCCTGCCCACTGCCATGGTGGCCTCCAGCTCCCTGTCCCTGCACACAACAGGCAGCTCCCTCGGCCTGGGGTCTGCTGGGCTCCTCTGTGCTGCCGCAGCAAAGCCCTGCCTGGTGGAGCTGCTGCCGGGCAGGTATTCTGCCCCGAGGCTATCTGCCCCCTCCGCGGTGCTTGCTCGCTGCAGATCTGGGGTCAGCAGGTGCCCTGCATGTACCGAAGAAGCCCCATCAGAAGGGGCTTGGGGTCTGCACGGGACCCTGAGCTGTCTCCCTTTGCACAGGCACCCTTAAACCCTGCTGTAAACGCAGGCCTGCTGTCAGGGGCAGGGCACCTTACCACCGCTGCTTGCTTATGCTCAGGAAAACATACAATAGTCCATGCCACACTGAATGAAGCATGGGAACCCATCAAACTGCATCAGCACCCCCCACTTATCGTGCTGGCTTGCATGGGAGCATCAGGCCCTGTGGGTTGCTGGAGGATGCCGAATAAGGAGCTGCTGAGTGGAGAACTCATTTCTGATCGCTGGAGAATTTCATGCTCCATCAATACCACAGCTTCGCAGAGAGATGAAATATTATGTAGCGCGAGAATCCCTTCATCATTTAAATCAAGCAAAGGAAGCATGAACAAAGCCCTTTATAGACTCATTCCCAACAGCCCCGTTGCTTTGCAGACTGAATGCCCCAAACCAAACTTCATGACTGAAGCCTTTTGCTGAGGAAAGATGAATTTCATGCTTTTCTCAGGCTGGCTGTGTACTCACTTGTGAAGCTGTCAGAGAGCTAACATTTCCCTGTAATCTGTTTTACAGTCTTAATGAGAGCACAACAAAGCAAAAGTACTCTTAAAAATAAAAATGCATTAAAAAGCAGAGTATAAACCATCTCTTTGCAAAGGAGGTCAGCAACCAGCACTGATAACAATGTTGAAAGTGGGGATTAAGAAACACAGTGCTGAGGGAGCAAGCATATGGCATGCTATTGACCTGTCCCATATGTAGTGGCTATTGTTTTGCTGCCACTGTATTGCAACATGCGCTCTGTGCACGTCTCTCCTCCCCCCATGCCATCCTTTCTTTCTTTCCTCCTTTTTTTCCTCCTCCGCTGCTGTGATCTGCTAAAATCTGACATTTGCACATGAATTGTGCAATGGTGCAGTGCAGAGAGCCAGTGTGACCTGGGCCACTAAATAGCGTATTGGTAATTAGGCTCAGCAGAAAAAAGACCAGCACCAGCTATTGAAGAGATTGCTCTGGATGTGATGGTGGTGAAGGCTATATGGCATTCCCGACTGCTCTCCTTCTGGGGCAGGGCAGGATTTGATTTAACTTCTGAGAATTTTTTTTTTTTGGCATGATTGGTAGAGGTTATAGGGAACGAATTTCCCAACCTGCAAGCTTTTTTGCTGGTATGTAGCCAGAGAATGCAGAAACCTTTCCGCTCCAAAATCAAGCAGAGCAGTTTCTAGTGCTGGGCTCATCCACAGCTGGGGTGATCTCAGCAGGGAACAATCGTGGATGTTTCTTCAGCTCCTATTTTAATGGTGAGAGAATTGATTTGAACCCCTGCTCACACATGGAAGATGCTGGCTACAAAGTCCGAGCCAGACCTTGACCTGGGACCCACTGTCCTGGAGTGGCGAAAATGGAGCTGCCACATCTTGTGCATTCGTGACGAGTCACTTGGCTGACTCCTGCCCCACCTGACCTGCTGGGGTGTTAATGAAGTGTCACGTGGCAGCTCAGTTGTCGCCGCCGCGCTCACCTGCAGGGTGCAACACTGCAGCCGCGGGGGCTGAGCAGGCAGTCAGCGGGCTGCACAGGAGGTGCTGGCCGGAGTGGGGCAGCCGTGCAGCTGCCTTGGCCTCCTTCACAAACGCATACTTCAAGCAGCACCAGGGCTCCCCAGGAGGACCCGAAGGCAGGACCTTGAGATGACAAAATCAGAACAACAAAAAAAAAAAGAAAACCCAAGGGCAGGCACCCACTTTTCCTTAAAAGAGTCCCCACAGCTTTTAGGGTTGATAAATTTTGTCTGGGTTTTGGATTTTACCTACATTGATATTTTCCTCCCTTAGGTCTTTTTGAAAAGTCCTTGCCAAAAGTGTTTTCACTTGTAGGGTTTCCTGAAGCTGCCTCCACGGTTTGTCTTTCCAGGTGTTCCCACACGCTCCAGCTTCACTGTAATGTGCTCATGAATGAAGCCAGGGGAGCCTTTTGCTCTCTACACAACTGACTGATATGACGAAACCTCATACGCCCAACTGGATCCCACATCATCCTCTACAAAAAAAAATACTCATATGTCCTGCTGCTTGGAGCAACCTCTTGCCTATGTTTTTGCAACATAGGACCTTCAGAGGACTCCCAAACGACTTAAAATAATACAGGTATTTTTAAATTCTACAAGCCATTAACTCCCGACACGTTTCTTAGCCAAAACTCTTCAATTTCTTTTGATTTCTATCTAAAACTGTAAACCAAGCCTCATTCATTGATGAGATTTCAAACTTACTGAGCAAAACTTGAACTACAAGGGTTTCTAAGAGCTTTTAGAGCATGGTTTTTATTCCCCACACAAGTCACCTTTGCCTGCACTTTTCAGACAGCCATGTATCATATATTCAGAGCCCCACTTTCCTCTCTGTGCACACATAGCAGCTGAGCTGGTGTTGATGGGAGTACAAGTGTGTGGACATCCCGGAAATAAAAAATGCCCTTCCTGTCAAAAGATAATATTAGTCATTGTGACCTAAATTATGCTATGATTCAATGGATATGAGGAAACGCTTTTCCACTATGCAAGCAGCCAAGCACAGGAACAGGTGCCCAGGAAGGCCATGCAATCTCCCTCCTTGGTGATACTAAAAATCCAACTGGGCAAGGCCCTGAGCAACTTGATCTTGCTGGCACTGCTTTGCAGGGGGAATTGGAGCAGGGGCCTCCCCAGGTCCCTTCCCGCCTGTGCTATTCTGGGATCCTACGTTGGTGATCGCAATTGCGCCAAGTCAATATTTCATCAGCCGCAGGTTGGCTCCCATGAGTACAAGCATCTGCGCTGCTGCCCCCAGCTGAGTTTGCGATTAAAGTGCTCCTAGCCAGAAAAGAGCTCCTGAAAAGAGCAGAAGACTGGAACCTTTCTTGTTCGAGGGGAAGAGCCCCGGGACAGCACAATGCTCCTTCTGCCAGCTCTCTGGGCAAGTGGAGATGGTGCCACCACCCGAGCCCTGCTGAGAGGTGCTATATTTGCATGGGCTGAGCACTGCACCAGAAGGGTCGCACAGCTTTTCAGTCACAGCTCGTGTGTGTCCCTCCCGCTCAGCGCACACCTGCAGTTTGCCTGTGTCAGCCTGCAGTATGTGGCGTGGACATAGTCTTGTTTCTCGATGTCAGCCCACATGCAGTGTGGGAACAGAAACACGAGGGGATTTTCTTTAGAGTACTCCTGATAGAACTGGCTTGGAAAATTTTGGAGAGAGTGAGAGAGAGTGCTTGAAGAAAAACCTGCACTCTCCCTATTTTCCATTTCATGCACCTCCAAAGCTATCCTCTCCTTCTAAGGCACGCACTTTACATGCCCCCTGTTAAACCATAAACCCCGCACTTTCACTGTCTGACCTCTTTTTCCCCTCTTACCTTCCAAACAGAAATCACAACCAGTTAAATTTGAATCCATCTCCCCCAGCCCACATCAAGGGAGCAGAGCAGCAGAGCAAGCTTGTCCCCGGCTCATTCCCTGCCGTATGGAGCTAACAGTGACGTTCAGGTACCGTGCGAGCATCAGGAGCACTGATGCCCGCAGGAAGAGAGGAGGATAAGCCCCTCAGAGACAGCAGCTGCGGATAGCGTGAGGCATTCAGGAACAAGGAAAACAAGGAAGCCAGATAAAAGCAATACAAAAGAGGCTCGAGGCATCAAGGAAACTACAGGGCCTGGAAGATGGCAGCTAGCAACCACTGTTTGGAAAATAGCCACCTTTACAGCCTCTGGATGAAAATGTGGCGAGGCTTGCTCCGGCTCTCCCAGTGCTGTGCTTCCCTGTGGGGCCGAGCGGAGGGACGCAAAACCTCCATGTGATTTATACATTACACACTGAATTAAGCCGAAGGCCTGCACGTCCTACGAGTACCCAGGACCTGTCAGGAGATGAATGGGAGCATTGTGCGTCAGCTGCTGCTGTCAGAAACCAGGTCCGCAGTCAGGAACAGCCTGCAGAAGCTCTTTTCTGGCTAGGAGCACTTTAATTGCTAACTCAATTGGTGGCATCGGTGCGGATGCTCGTACCTTTGTGCTCCCGTGGCGGGGAGGCCTTTTCATGTGGGATCTGTGCAGCAGGAGGCAGGGCAGGAGAGAGTATTTTGCAGTGGGGAAGAACCACGAACCCCAGTTGACAAAGCAAGAGAAAGCAGGACGGGGTAGTCTTGTCTGTACTGCATGGTCTTAGAGAACGAATTCAACAGAGAAAACTAAACCAGTGTTACAAATCTCTGACTTAGAGGCACTCAGGCCTTCAGAGGGGTCATACAAAAGTTTGGAAAACATCTGATCCACTGAAAATATTTTCTTTAGAGGGGGTGGGGGGGGGGGGCTAGGGCTGCTACATTTGTTTGAATGTTGAATACTAGGACAGCACATAAACATGCTCCAGCCTCCAAATTGATATACTGGAGGTGGGTTCAAAATGTAGAAACTCCATGATATTGCCCTTCTCTCACCCCAAGCTTTACATTATCTTAATTCATCTGATTCGTTACAGTCCCAGCTTAGACCATTAGGAGAGTGAGAAGAACCAGATCCTTGGGGACTCTTTGCCTGTGTCCTCTCAGTAGCTAACTGACTTGGTGCAACAGGCTACATTCAAAGGGAAGAGCACTGTCTGAAGGAGAGATCAGCGGGGGACCTTTATTCTGGCTGTAACTCCTCTGAAGTAACAGGATTTACACCACAGATTAATTCGGACCAGCATTTTTACTTGACCATCATTATAAAGGTTGTTCAGGTCTGAGAAGAAACAAAGACACTGCATGCTTTGTAATGCAAATGTGATTTCTGCTTCAACAAGCTTCAGAGAATGATGGACAAAAAAACATTGTACAGAGATGTCTGTGGCTTCGCTCTTATTCTTCTACGATGTGCAACTTCAAAAGAAGGCATTTCAATTTGACAGATGGACATTTAATCATAAATAATAATGGATACTGGTTCTTAGGTTGCAAGCACACAGCGCTTCTGCACCTGTAACAACCACCCTTACAAAGGAGCCCTTCCCACTCCCCAGATCTTGCAGCCCATTTTTTCCCGTCTCCCCACAGACTATGCCAGCCCTTCCAGGCAGATCCACCCAGCGGAGATCAGCTCCTGCAAATGCCGGTCACTCCTTGCTTGGAGGCCTCAGGGAAGGGAAGAAACAGACTGATCACTTGTGGGGCCCAGCTCAGCAGCTTTGAAACTGCCCTGAAAACTGTGGCAACAAATCTTGCCTTCTAATTGCTAGAGATGGGGCAGGAGGTGTTACTTTGGGTGTTAGGTGGATTTATTTGTGGCCATCTGGGCTGAAAAGGCTTGTCCTGGGTGGAAATACCATGACCTTCAGGCTGTGACTGTTTTTAGTTTGTTTCTCTGAGAAAACCAGACTTATAGGATCCTGCTTTGTGAGTTTGTCTGTGACCGTCTGCTGCCAATCACTTGAATTTACTGGCCAGTTTTAACCAATTTGACAGGAGGCTGGAGGTTTAAAGCTGATAATTTTCTACCAGTTTGTGAAAATAAACCATGAAGCAATGGAAAAAACAACTCTGCCATTGTTCCTCTATGCAAACCATTGGTAAACTCAGCTCTGATAGACCTCAGAGAATCATGCTAGGGAGTATGGAAAGGAGAGGGTGGCAGAGGCTGTGAAGCAGTGTTCAGCACAGCAAGCGTGACCAAAATCCCTCCAAACACCTCTCCTTCTGACGTGCCTCTGCAAAAAATGATTTATAGCAGATGTCTTCTCTTCCCACTCCCGAGCCCGAAACTGGTGGATAGGTTTTCAAAAGAGTACCCAAGCTGCTGAATTTGCCTAAAAAATTGCCCAAAAGCAACCTCGCAAGAGCTGCTGGATGCTGAGCACTTTGAAGGATTAACGCCAGCGGGAAAAGCAGAGCTTTCCTGAAAATCTCTGGCTCAGCAATGCAAAACCGGAGTCCTTGTCCCTGTCTAGTGAAAGTGCCCAACTGTGTTTATAATGACCCTGTCGTAATACAAGATCTACTGGAGAAGAAAACAATATGGGAACACTTAAAAGGAACTGAAAGACTTGGCTTACTCTGAAGTCCCGGAGAGGTTTTTCCTTTTGGGGCACTTCTGGGCTGATGCTGGCCCTGCTGCGGCAGAAGCCTCAGTGGCCCAGTTCCCCTCGTGAACCCCACTGGCTCCAGGTGGCCAGAAACCCCATTACCTTATGGATGAACGGCAAACGCAGCAGTGGTAAATATGGGGAGTCGCAGACGAGTCATTTCCCACAGCTCTGCTCGGTGCTCTAGTAAAGGATATCGTTCTGTTCTCATCCTCTTGGAAGCCTTTTTACCCTTTTTTCATGCATTTCAATAAAAACCTTGAAATGATCAGTAACCTCTCTGCTGTTACCAGAATGTGGGCTGCAAAATGGCACAAAGCTGTATCTGGTGTGCTGACACCAGTATTTTCTCTTGCCCACCTGTCTATGGCTGTCTGTTGCCTCTTGTCTTATATTTGAATAATGAGGCTCCCTGAGGCAGAGACAACCTTTTATATGCTGTGCTCAGCACAATGGAGTCATGATCAGGATTAGACGTTACAACAATAATAAAGAATACAGTGATACTGAATTACATTGACATGGACATGACAAAAAAGAAGAATGGGACTAAGACTTTGGATATGGAGCCTGTGTTAACATTAGGAGAAAAGGAGATTATTTTATGTCAAGTTCTGCCTGGTCTCATAGACATGGGCCCTATCCTGCTTTCTTTCCCTTCAGAAGTCATTTAATTTCATGGGGGTTTTTCACAGATGGACACTTCACACTTCATAAGATTGAATTTACAGCCAAGCAACGAGGAAAAGGTATCCTGGAGATGAACGCTGCAAACAACATTTAGAGAAATCTAGGCTATGGACTGGGAGTGATATGTAAGCCCAGCTCAAGGCTAGAGGCAAGATTCATTTTGGAAGGCAATAAAAATCACATGATTTGTGCTTGAAAGAAGCATTATTTCTGATTTTAAAGGCTTTAATTCAAGTCTGGGTCATGTTTTCTAGGCAGTCTGGAGATATTCCCGGGGATTCAATTTGTGATATTAGTGCTAACTTAATACTATCGGTATGTGTCTAACAGACAGGAAGCACTCTGTAACATGTCGGGTCTGTGTTTAGAAATAGGCTGAGGAGATTTAGAAATTTTGTGGATTTGCCTGCCTTTGAAGTAGAATATGCTTGAGCCAAAAACTTTGAATGCAAGCTGGAAAGACATTTGGGGGCTTTGTAATTTTGTCATGGGCTTAATCAAAATGCAGGAACGACTCCTCTTGAACGTGACTGGCTGATTCAGACGGTCTTCGATCCCAAAACGGTCCTAACTAGGTGCTCACATTTCTGCAACAGCAGGAGAAATTTGGATTTGCCTCTTGATGGAGACACAGCTAAACAGGGTCCCATGCCTCCCTCCAGACTCCCTTCCTGGGCTGAGACCCAGAGCATTACTTCCAGTTCCTGCCTCCCAGTCCCCAAAAGGACAGCACCTTTTTATCTTGCTCCCCTTGTAGATACCGACAGCATATTAATAGCAGAAGTGGGAACTTGGTGACCAAGAGTATCCTGGGTGGAGCGTCATCCCGATGCAGATAGCGTTGCAGGGCCAACCCTGCCTCAGGGACCCTCTGGACATCTGCAAGCGCAGGCCCAGCACGGCGGGGTGAAAACCACAGAAGGGGCTCCAGGGAGCCTGCTGACTGGGCTGGGGGCTGTGATGATGGCTTTAATGCATCTTTGTGGTCTTCTGACCTTGGACTCCTCCACAGAGGGAAAAGGCCCTCCACCACAGCGGGGAGAGTCCTGCGTGAAGGACCGTGAGGAGCCACTCCAGCTGCATGCACCATAGCACAGGATGTGCTGTAGGAACAGGAGCTGCTTTTCCCCCTTTCTCTGTCTTTCTTTTTGCAAAAGTGGTTGGGTTTATGGCACTAAGCAGGCATTATGGTGCTAGTTACTCTGCACTCAGTCTCTAGTCTCGGGGCAGTGGAGCAGAACAAGAGCAACAGTAAAAGCGGGAGGGAAGAGACACCCAGCAACAAAGTAGGCACAAACATAGTCCTCATCGCGTGGCTCCCTCTCTTCTCTCTTTCTTCTCCTCTCTCTCTGACACACACACACACACACACACACACACACACACACACACACACACAAAGAAGTTAAAATTTTGTTTAAAATAAAGCAGAGTAATTTAAAACATACACTTTGCAGGCAAACCCATGTTCAGTGTAAACAAAGCATTAAACTGAAAAGATCCATATGTACTTGTTATCAGTTATTGCATTTTTTAAAAAAGGAAATCTAATACATTTAAAATAAACCCATAGCATGAAACAAAATAAACTGTGGTCCTGGTCAGTTTGGTTTGATTTTTTTATTTAATGAGGAAAAGAGCTCTGTGATAAAGTTATCCTTTCAGAGGGAAAGGCCTGGGCAACAGTGAGCATGTCAGCCACATGTTGCGGAAAGATTAAAGTCTAACTAGACTCTCTTTCCCACAGTTTTTGCAGCACTGCAATATTTTTGTGCTTAGGATAGCCCCGAATATCCTTCTGGAAAGAGGCCCCAGAGCCCCTGCAGCTCCTTGCAGAGAAGCCCTGGAAAGGACCACTGACAATCCCATCATCTTCCAGCACTTCAGAGTCAAGGAAATCTGGCACAAACTGCACACGCTCAGTCACTAGAAGGGGATGCAGACTTTGATTTTTTGATACAACAGAATTTTGTGGGTAGCTTTACAAAGGTGCAAATAGCTAACAGCATAACTCCCATGGGAGCTGGGAAGCGGGAGGAAGACGCTTACCTTTCAAAATCTACCCATTCCTCATAAAAAAAATTCATTAATAATGTGGCTGGTGCTAACATGTTGCCCATATCGCCTTTATCCAGTGCCACAACCTGCTTAAGAGATGAGAAAGTTAATTACAACTGTAGCTTTGCTATCAGCCCTAGGTATTTGTTAGAAAATTTTCCACATTTTTTAAAGACCCTTGTCTTCAGTTCAGTGTTACTTAGGTAATTTACATCCTCATTTAAAGCCTCCTGATTGAGTCTGAGAAAGAGTAGCCACGCTACAAAATAAGCTGGGGGCAGCAAGCCAGGACGTCTGTACCAGCCACATCTGTACCATGGGGGAGACACCCTCACTCTCTTGGTAGTGAACAGAGGCGCAGGCGTGTGCACAGTCAAGTCTTTGGGTATCTCCGTTTGCCTGCAGAGGAGCTAAAGCTGTCCCTGTACGAAGCGGTACAGCTCTGGGCTCCTGAGCGTGGTGTCACACCTCCCCCAGAGGCAATTTACTGATGATAAGAAAAAACACTTCCAGCTCACTGCTTGGTACTTCACGTGTATGATGGGCAGCAGGCAGAAGAGAAGAGCCCCATTAAACCAGCAGCAATGGCCTGGCATCCAAACCTAAATCCTGCTTTATGGTCCTGAATTCTGCAGGCACAATTACGTAAAGCCCAGGCTGAGAAATCCTCAGAGATACTAACTGGCTCTAATTAGCACTAATTTTTACCCTCTGATGAGAGGCCAAGGACTGACTGAGCAGGAAAGCCATAAAGTTCGGACCCAATTTGACTTGTCGGAAGCTCAGATATGTTTCTGCTCGGCTCAAGCTCTTTCACAGGGGATTCACCTAGGTCCTAGTTGAGTTAAGCAGTGTGGACTGGGAGATCTCCTGTCTGCTCTGTGAATAAACAGGGAAGACTGAGAGCGCAGTCAGCTGCTGCTCTGCCAGGGCGGGCCAGCTCTGCGTGAGTATTTTTGACAGATGCAGTTCAGGAAGCAATAGGTATAGACGAAGATGTAGAGATAGACATAATCATAGATACAGATGTAGAGATAGACATAGACATAGACATAGACATAGATATGATATAGATAGATATAGACATAGAAGCAGTTCTGAGGCAATAGTAAACAACAAGGTGGGAAGGCCCTGAGAGGCCGGAGGAGTGGGGCTGGGGCAGACTTTTAACTGGGATCACCTATTGCCAGACCATCACATGGGCCTTTAAATCTTTGCCTTGAATTTGTTAGTACACAGTGAGATCCAGCCATGACAGCGGTGACTGAACCACTTGGAACCGGGCTGTCTTTCAAACAAGACGCTCTATGTTTTGTGACAAATGGGAGCGATGGGAAAGATTGTGACAATATTGAAACATCCCACCTCTCTGCTTTTAGAGTTAAATGTTTTGATTTCTCAGGAGCAGTCTTTCATTATGACTGCTTTTTAAGGCTGATTGTCTCTATTGTAATGTGCTATTAACTAAAAAGCCCAAATCGACACAAAATGTTTCAATCAAGCTAAAATCTTTTTTTTTTTTCTTTTGGTGTCTTTCACGGAGAACCGTGACTTTTTTTGCCTTTCATTCCTATCTGGAACAAAGGGAAATTCTGAAGTCTCGAATCCAAGGTGAAACAGAGCGTCTCTCCCTTTCATGACTCTGCAAACTATGCTGTACTCTAGGATATCCATTTTGCTGCCATTTTTATTTTACGAGCTGGCTTACCCCACCTCCAGCCCACTCACTGTAGCTCTGCAAGCTTCTGGACAGATAAAAAAGCGGTAAGCGGGAAGGTAACAGCGGATATCCCAGTGTGACATTTTAGCAGAGATGAGTGGGAAGGCGAAGGGGGTCAGCACTGGGCTGAGACCCAGTCTGAATCCTGTCCCTGACTCTGCCCTGGGCATTTCTGTGCCGGCTTCCCCCTGCCTGCACAGGCAGGCATGGTGCTCACTTGCCTCTGTAAAGCACTTCTGTGTGCACGGGTGAAAGGCTACAGAATAAACCAGCGTGATGAGTTTTGTCCCCACCTCCAGACATCAACTCCATAACAGTATTGCAAGAAGGAGCAATAGGAGTGGGAGCTCCCGGTTTTATATTTGGGGAGGCTGCACCTGATATCAGCTAGGAAAATGCCTAGTCTTTAGAGCAGGAGTCTGGTGCAGGGGGCCAAGCTCCTGAGTTAGCTGCCTGTGAATCCTGTGTGCGTGAACACAAGGAAGGAGTGGAAACACTGAGTCCCATCCCCTGCAATAAATAACTGAGAGAAGTGGGTAATTTCCTCTAACCCTGGCGAGTGGCGGGGCTGTCTGGCCATGCCACATCTGTATGCTCTTACAGCTCGAGGAAGTGCATAATCCGATCCAGAAAGAAAGCGGTTTCTTATTGAAAACCTAAAGCAGCGAGATTCCCGCCCAGGATTTCATAGGCGAGTGGAAGCGGCTCGACAGATGCTAGCAATTAGCCGCGGCCGGGGGGCCTGCCGCAGGAGCACGGCGGCGGCAGCAGCTCTGGTGCTTTTAGATGCCCGGACCAGCGGGGCCGCCTGCACCCCAGCTCCGGCCGCACGGGGTTCAGCCAGGCACAGGCTGGGCGCGGGGCTGAGGTGGGGAAGCTGGAGTGAAACGCCTCCCTACACCCGGGAGAGAAATGTGAATGATTGGCACTTGCCTGAACACCGCTGATCCCCTCGTCCTCCCACCTGCCCCTCGAGCTGCCCTCGGGGAAGGGACCCCTGGAAGCCCTGCACAGGCTGGGACCTGGGGAGCCCGAGCATCAGCCTTTAGGATTCCTGTTTTCAGGCTCTTTTGCCACAAATGAGAGTTCCTCATGCCGCTGGATGACTCCAGAAGTCGTGGAGTTTTGAAAACAGCAAAAACAAAGAAACACATGGTTCTTCGAGCGGAGGGAGGCACTACCCACGCTGTGCTAGCTAAAGCCTCTGTATTCCTCCATGCCGTGTCCCCATTTCCTCTGTGGGCACCTGGGAGCATCCCAGGAGGGCAGGAGGCAGCAGGACTGTGCTCACTGGAGTCTGCGCCCACTGACCACCGAATGCAAAAAAGGGGGACCATCCCCTGCCTTCTTCCATGGGGCCACTAGCTCTGGGCTCTCCCTCTCTGCTACCCAGCAGGCAACTAAAAAGAGCATATTAAAGCAATACAAATTAACTCCTCTCCTTGGTCAGCGGTTTCAAGAATAGCAGGAGGTGACTGGAAGACGAACGGTCATACGGCAACTGTGTGGCATGGCCGGATCTGGCCGTTGCTACAGGAAAGCAGCTCACCCTGGCCCAAGCAGAATTTCGCCTGGAAGAGAAAGAACTGAGAGGCCCTCTGTGAAGTCCACCAGGGACCTCATTGTTGTTAATTACTTTATATGGAAGATATTGCATACTCCCTTGGTGGGGAAAAGGCATGGAGAGAGAGAGGAAGAGAAAGAAAAGACAACAGGCCTTGAAATCTGCTGGGAGGGACACAGATTTCCCCGCAGAGCTTTTTGAGGAGCTCTCATCTGGAAAATCCCTTGCAGCCCATCGGCTGGGGAAGAAGACAGGGCTGGATAGGGGAGATTAAGGCTCTGCCTGCTGCCTCCTAGGGCTCCCTGAGCCTCTCAGCTCTCCAGGGCTGCTGGCTGCCCTGCAGACACTCGCTCCTGCCGGGGGCTGTCCCCCACTGTTTCTTTGCTTTCTCTGGCCCATTGATTCTCAGCTGAGACAGAGATCACTACTCAAGCTACTTCTGGTGCACTTTCTAGCAATGCATCAGGTGAAAACTTGTTTTTCCTCCCATGATGGCCCATCGTAAAAAAGGAGGGCACATTAAGGGCGAAGTGCTTCAGTACTCGCTTACGGAAGGTGCTTGAGAAGAGACAGCAAAAGGCCAATCTCCTGTGCGGTTTACAGTTAGGCACTGCAAAGCCCTGGAGTGCAGCAGAGGAGGAGCATGCCTGAATGGGTGCCGTGGGGGAGGAAACAGGCAAGATGACCCTAGAGCATCCTTCTGTCTCTCACTTCAGTGAATGAGAACTCTGCCCCTTTTTATGGACCCATTCACAGATGCTGAGTGTATTAGCATCGCCCTGGAAGGACATTTGCTGTCTGCAGGAATACACAATGTCTTAAAGAGTACAAAACAGTGACGGGGATGATAAAATTATTTGGTAAGTATTTTGCACAGATTGCACAACAATTAATGAAGCTTCAGCTAAAGGGTAAGTTACAGCTCCAAAGTGGCATTGAGGGAGTGCTAGGCTTCAGTCCTGCCATGAGCATATGTGCGTGTGGGAATCCCTGAAAACCGCTTGGAAAAATTAGGGATGAATATTCCTCCCCCGCAGATGTACTTAACTTTGATATGTGTGTGTGGGCCTCTTAAGCGAAAGGAGGGTGATATTGCAATAGTGTCCGGGATGGGGAAACCCAAGCTGCAAAATTCAGGTGGTCAGGGTTCCCAGGATCCAAGCTGAAGAGATGCTTGTGATAGGCAGAGGTCACATCGATTCAACTGAGGGTCATCGTGAAACAAAGACACAGGTCTGCATTACAAATGTTGCCTGTAACAGTGGGGGAGAGGGCAGCCAGTTTCAGGCTATTAACATTTGTTTAATGAAAGGTGGGAACCAGAGAGGCCCACTTTACAAAGTGGTGCAGCACACCTTCTGGTTCACACACGTTCTTCTACAAATGCAATGTCAGAGATGAGCTTTCGGGAACACCACTGGAAGTGTCATGTGGATTTCTGAAAGCCTATTCTCTGAGAAGAATTGTCGTGAGATGCAAACAAAAAATCTGGCTGCAGGGCTGTCAGAAAGAACCTGTACAAGCCAATTTTTAAGAGTAAGTGCTGCAGGATGCAGCTACAGCTATTGGAAATAGAAGGATGCCTTGCTACAACTGCTGAAAATACTAACCCTACAAGACTCACAGGGAGTGAGCAGCAAAGCTACTGGGCAGCTTCTTGCTGACATCTCCGCAGGAAACATATTAGCGAGAGAAATTCTTGAGTTACTTTCAGGTGTCAGTTGAAAAAGAGAACTGGAAGTAAGTATAGAGGTTTGTGCTGGGATTTTAATTCAATGGGTCCAGCTGTTATGTTTGTTTTTTTCAGTCATTTCTACAGTTTCTTTGCTTTCAGATCTTTTTAGTAAGTGCAACATTCTAATATTGAAACAATGTAATTTGATATTAAAAACATTAAACCAGTGCTGAAAAATTAATCAGTTTGCAGACTAGGAGAAGGTTTGTTATTACACAATAAGAGGAGCCCTATGAGTTTCCAGGAGTTAGAGAAACATCAGTATTATAACCTTACAAAAATATTAATGTACCACCTGATCTTCAGCTCTTATTGGAGGTTATTAGTATCTAGAAAGTTGCTTTTGCAGGACGTTTGCCTGTAAAGGGTAATAGAGAATCCTAACTGAACTCACTTGGCTGTTGAACCTCCTAGCATATGAGAATATGAGGCAGCTCCTAAAGACCCATTCAGACAGCTGCAAAATGATTGTTTTTTAGAATAACCAGATAAAGTCAACAGACTCACCTAGTTTCTGCACTGCTCACCTGTTTTCCTCCCTCTCCTTAACTGTTCCTGAAAAAGCAAGGCCAAGAAATACTTCTAGAGTAAGTGCATCATAATAAAAAATAGTCTTTGCCCATTCTAGCACTTGGAAATTGTGTTTAGATTTATTATATGTGGTTTGGCAAATCTGCTTTTGCAAGCTGCAGGCAATTGTCTGTAGAAACCATGCTTGCTATAAACGCCATGAGCACAGAGGCCTCTGATGCGCTCCTTAGAGAGCACCACGAATAGAGCCAGTAAAACAGAACGCCAAAGGAAACATTTGTGTTACAATCCAGGAACCAGAAGGAGGAACCAGAGCTTGGTTTTATCAGTCTCCTCAGCCTTCCGTGATGGAAACCTTCGTTCTTTAACTGCGCTGGTAGTTAAGTCATGGTAAATGCATTTTCCCTTCCCGTTCCAGCCCATACAAACTGCACATCAACACCGGTGGACTGTCAGCATCCTTGATATGAGGCTCAGCCTCTTATCCATGGCAGAAGCAAGCCAACGCTGAATGCGCAGTACCTGCTAGGGCAGGAACCTGGCGACTGGCCCAATGGCCTCTTGCCTTAACATCACTGGACCTAGAACAGCCAGGGCCCACAGGCTCTGCAAATTATTATGTAGTGAATTCTGCACAATTAGTCTGTGGTATCAGCCTGATCATATACAGCAAGTGTTCACAGGGCCTACAGCCATCCTCATTCCTAGCACTATTTCTGCCCCACTATTTTCACCTTAGAAAGTCCCTATTCAGACTGGTCTGTCCCTTCTCCAGTTGAGGTAGTGGTCCTGGGTGGGAGCTCTGGAAATGTATATACTGTTTGGCAATCTGCTGCATCTCTAGAAACTATTGGAGAGTTTATGTGTCTAGGGTGGCCCACCCGCACCGGTAAGCCAGGCATGAGCAAACCCCAAGCACCCCCATTCGAAATGCTGTGGCTGGGTAGTTTTCCCAAGCTCCATCTAGCCCCGGAGAGCAAGACCTGCCAGGGCACAGCATATTTATGGAAGGGTAAAATTCCTCTCTGTACAGGTCAAGGCCTGTGCACCATTCAAATCCCACTGAAGTGTATCCTGATCAAAGGCCCTGAGCTAGCCCTCTGCACCAGGGACAACATTTCAGCTGACTGTGGATACATGAAGAAAAAGCCATGCAACAGGTCTCATACTGAGATGCCCACTGCTGCTAATGCTAATGCAAGAATCTCTCCTCGATCCTGTCGGGCTCCGAGGTGATTATTCCTGTGGGCACAGTTGTTCACGTGCATAAGTATGTGTGGGAATGGAGCCTTTGGCTGCTACCAACCCCTTAGCAGAGTTTTTCTCACAGTCTTGACTAGTTTTCCTCCTAAATCTCCTTAATGACCCCAGACACTCCCACATTCATTCCCTGTTTAACAGGGCTAAGCAGAGCAATAAAGCAGGGCAAGGAAGCTATGAATGGGGGCAGGGGGAGGCTCAGCAAGACGCTCCAAGCGCCGGACTACAGTCTTAAGCAGCAGCAAAGGCTTTTTCTGCTGGTTTATTTGCTGTCTTCATAGAAAACAGCTATGGTTGTACTTATGTTTTGGCTAAGAAATGCCTATATTTTCTTTCTGAAGCAGCACTGTTTTGTACTGCACATTTCCAACGCAACGTCCTGCTGTTGGTCACCAGCCTGTTCCCTTGTGGAGCCACAGTGCAGGTGGTGGGTTTTTTTTTTCCCCTTACCAGTTCAAAACCAAGGTTCCTTCTCTGTAGCATCTTTATTTTTGAGGAAAGTGAAGAATTACTGCAGAGTCCTCCCAGAATAAGCTCCTCCTCACTGTTGTACAGAAGAGGGAAGGGGTTCCCACTAAGCCTCATGGGAGGGATTCTGCCTCTGGATACTTTGCCACTGTAGGTGATCCTGACCAATGCCTGGATGTAAAAACTCAGTAAGACTGTCCAACATCTAACTAGCCGAGGAGCACCTGGATCCCTTATGAATGTTTTAGGGATTTGCCGCAGGTGGCCATTTGCAAGTAATTGTGACCTTATGGTGGACCTGCACAGCCGATTGCTTTTCCAGAGCAATCAGCACTGCCATTCCTAAAACCTTTACCCCAAGAATGACGTTTCTGCTGTGACGGTGCTCGACAGGCAGAAAACATACTTCCCTGTCTCAGCCAAGTCCATACAGGCAACAACCCTCCAGGCAATATGCAAGTAAAAAAAAGTTGTTCTCTCCTTGTCTATCGAGCACTGTGTTGTCCACTCCCAGCATAAGGGTCCTTCCAGAAACCCAGTCACCACTGCGTCAAACACCACTTGTCATCTTCCCTCTGACAGATCCAAACAACTCTGGGAGGAAAGGAAGTATCGTGACCATTTTACAAACTCTGCCATCCCCATAGATCATGGATACTGCTCACTCAGCAGGGCCTGGGCCTTGGCAGCTTGCACGAGGTCTGGCACACAAAGTCTGCGCTCAGTTCAGCACACTCTTCCCCGGTGTGCGGAAGAGCCAGCAGCTGGATTTGGGTCTCATCAGTCCTTGTTAAGGGCTATATATCCCAGGTCATCTTCTTCCCCTTGTCAGTGGCAGGGCGCTCCATGCTACCGATGGCACTAAATATGAAGCCTTGCCGTGCTACGTGGGCAGGATCACTGTGAAAGCAAGGGGAAACATCTTGCTGAAAGAGCGCAGCAGTGACCGCTCGAGTACCTAGCCACACCATTGCTGATGCAGACCACTAGGACTGCACCAAGCAAAGGGTCCTCATGGCAAGGCCAGAAGCAGATTGTTTGCAAGCAGACCAACGAGCCTCCAGAAAAGTCAGAAACCAGCTTTTTCTGCAAGGCCTTAAAAATGTCATCTCAGGTGCCTGAAACGCACTGGCACATGAGAACTGCCTTTTCCAGAAAGTCTGTGTGCTTTTGCACACAAATAGCTTTACCTGTAGAAAGGGAACTGTTGCTAGGTGGAAATATTTTCCGGATGTGACCCCCGGTGCAAAGCATTGACATGTGGGTTGTTTGATGGTGGAAGACGGCGCTGCTAGCACACCTGCAATAATCTGTCATCCTCAGGTTCAAGCTGCAGTGAACAAGTGCCAGCACCAGGCACCATTTAATTAACCTTTCTACAAGTTGTAAGATGAGACATCTCTGTTCACCACGAGATTTATTTTCAGAACTACATGATGGCAATAGAAAATAGACACTACAATTTAATAGGAAATGAGGTGTTAAGGGGGCGATACAGTTCCATTAGGGAAATTGTTTTAGCACAAAGTAGTATTTTGATTTTTCACTGTCTCCTCTAGCAAATTAATTTTGTTCCTCATACGTCAAGGTTACTGAAAAATACTCATGTCATATACATTTCTCTTTAGCATGCGCATGAAATGCATGCTGGGTCTGTGAAGCAGAAGTGCAGCGTAAGAAATTCACAGCTGTTTTATCTACACCATATGGTGCGTTAGTCACCATTCCCTGCAGAACGGCTTCTTGCGCTGAAAGTCAATGTTTTTCCCACACATGCGAAAACTAAACGGAGGGTCTATAAAGGGAATAAGAAAAAACAAAACAACAACCACCAAATCAAACTCCTCTGAAATACAGGAATCGTCAAAAAAAAAAAAAAAAACAGAAAGATAGTGAATAGAATTAACAAACACTGTGAACAGCAGTATAAAAATCTGTCTACATACTTTTCAATGGATACTTTGGATTTAAAGCACAAATAAAGAATATATGATACACTGTGCTAAGTTTTATCACTGCCATAGATGCTATTGTTATGTTGTATTCCAGCATTCAGGTGTTCAACTCTAGTGAGCTCTGGAGAAATCACTTTTTAATAACTGTATGCGCTTTTTTCAGAGAGATATAAAATATTGTGAGCATAGACTGAAAATTTCATTACTGAAGAATACTGTGTATTTCCACAGCATCTTTCATTTAAATTCACCCAATGCGGTAAGGATTAATTTATTTTAAATTAAAAAAAAGGAAAGAAAATAAATGGATTAAAGTCGTATAAGATTTCCTAAGTCCTCAGCCTGTGTGACCTAACTCTACCTGTCAATCACGTAGACATGTTCAAAAAGATATTCTAAGGCACTAATGTCAATAAGGTTCCTATGGTAAATCCTATTTGGCCTTTCTGGGGGCAAAGTACCCAGCTCCCAGCTACAGCTGGGTAAGTCTTCCCCAGGAGACATATCCAGCCTTGCTTTGCCCGTCACCCTGGGCCACATCAAAACAGCTTTCTATAAATGTATTCCTGCTGTAGGAATAGTCCTTTAAGGCAGGATGCAAAGAGCATCAGCTCTAGCCGGAAGTACAAGTTGAACAGAAAAGCAGCTCGTATGATTTCCCCTAGCACCTTAGTTTTCCTTTGAGGCCCTTCCACCCAAATACTAATCAGTTCATGAATTAGCCAAGCCCAGACTTGCTCAGGTGGAGAAGCCTGGCCAGAAGGAGAGGACATGGTGCCGTCTGGAAGTGGGAGTAGGGAAAGCCTGGGAAGCCGCCACGGGGCCGTACCACGTCGGAGTATGAGGTAGGATTTCGTTTGGGGGCAACCCTTCAGACTGCCAGAAACTTCGGACCTGGCAATACCACAGTTGCTTCATGCATCTCCTGCAAACATGACCAAACAGCCAGATGTAAGGAAAAGAGAACACTCCCAGTTGAAGAAAGTTGTACCTGCCTGCAGCGAAAGAAAGGCACGCAGGGCTATGCAGCCTACAGAAATAAGAAGCCCACTGATGCTCACTGTATGTACAGACTGTATGTATCTGATTGCCAGATCTGTTCTCTGTGAAAAAATTTTGTGCACACAGGAAATCTCACAGTCTTCGGTAGGACAACTTATTCAGGCAAGACTGTTTGAGACGGTGCCCCTTTGCTGCTATGTGAACAAGTCTAAGGCAGCAAATAATGATTTCAAATAATTTTTTTGGACATGTCGTGGGTGTCCCTGGGCTTTGTAATGATGGTCCTGCAGTAATTGCAGCTCTTGGCTTTAATAAATAGGAGAAACAGTTAGTTATATTTAAAGAAAGGAAAGGAAAAAAGGTCAAACTCTCTTCAGACAGTTTTTCCCGTAACATGGGCGGTTACACGCAATGTCAGGCAATGTGGCATGAGCTTTATCAGCACTTGTTCTGGAGTGGTCTCGTACGTCCTTCAGCATTTACCTCTCACGAACAGCATGCCCAAGTTCACACGGATGCGGCCTGCACCCTGCGCTTCACACAGTCCTTGCACGGGCATCCCTGTGCCCCTCCAACCCTCCAACATCAGGATGAAGTAAAATGCCTGAGTCTTCTCACATTTTCATCAGCGCAAGCCTCCAGGCCTGGCAGTAAAGCCAAAGGAGTTATTCTGCAGCAAAGGCGGTGCGATAACAGAGTGTGGCCCAAAGGCCCCCCATGCATGCACTATCAGAGGTAACTGGTACCAAGCTTCGCTGTGTAAACAACAAGGGCAAAGGAGAAGAAGGTGGTGGTGGGGTTAAATATCTGCTTTCTTTTACAAGACCACCTACAAAATGTTGCAAAGACCCCGCAACAAAAATAATCTGTCACAATTCCAGTGTTAGGCAAAATATAAACAAGTTAAGTGCTCTGTTAAAGAGAACATCTGGGAAGTTGCAGGCTACGCAGATGTTTTCACAAGTTGTTTTTTACGGAAAAGTAACCCTGCTAAGCTTCCTGCCTCTTCCATCTTCTCTCTCTTGACTGTGTTTATCAAGTCTAGATATAAACACATTAAAAAACCTTTAGAGGCCCTTCTCTCATTGTATTATTAATTTGGAATTGACTGAAGGTTGACAGCTGGTTTTAGTTTGACCCCTACTTCTTCTAAAGTCATTCCACACAAATAATTACCCGGTTTAATGTTGATTGGATTTTACATATATATATGTATGCAGCAGTTCACCAGAAATGAACTCAACGTTAGCCTCAACATCCACGTCGCGTGGGGTGCCCCGGGGCCCTAGGCAGCAGGAGGGTGGATTATAGGTAGTTTCGGGAGGCTTGGGGAGCAGAGGCTGTGGCTGGATGGATTGCCTAAAGACTTGCTCGGTGAGGAAGATTTACTACTGGAGACATACAAAGAGTTTGGTGGTAAAGGCAGCTTTTATTTTAGCACCAGGCTCCTGCGGCACTGAAAGGAAAGGAGCTAAGCCAAAAGCCATCTTTCCTTTTTGTCTTTCCTTCCTAAGATGACTTATATGCCCTCTGTCAAATTTGGGGATGCTGATCTCTGCTTGCATTTCTCCTTTTTCTTTTCGACAGAAGCTTATGTGCATGCCACGTTTTTTTAGAAGGTAAAGATCTTTTCTTAATTGTGTAAAAAAAAAAAATCTCAATTTGTTAAAATGTAAGAAGTAAATTAAGAAGGCTAATTGGAAATACCAAGGTTGAATACCAAGCAAATACCAAGGTCATTATAAACTATAAGTACGTATTCCTTGAAATACATGGGAAAACAAATTTGTCCACTGGCTCACTAGGAAGTAGAAGAGTTAAACAAAATGGCAGTCTTATGGAAGAACAGCTATTTGTTCTCTTTAAACATGAGTCTTTTCCACAGAGGGTGCTGGAGACTTGCTGCGTGCGGGTCGTAAAAATAAGGCACCATGAGAAACTGAGGTGTTGAAAGAGGAGGCGCTGAAACAAATTAATAAATTAGGTACTGTGAGTCACTAGACCCAGATGGTAAATACTAATGAGACCTGAATTAAATGCTAGAGAACTAAGTGACTGAACTACTAAAAAAAGTACGCTCACTCTGATTAAAACTATTTGATATCTCAGAGGACTAAAAAGCAGCAGACGTTGGGTCCCTATCTTTAAGTAAGGTAACGATCTTGCTGGACCTGTAATGGTAAAAGGCCCAGGCCAGAGAGGTTTACCTCAGACCTAATAGACTGATTGAAAAATGGATGGAAAATAAAATTTTGAGGCATTCAAATGGTGATGATGTGAGTAGGTGATTTACAGTGGGGATCCCATACGGGAAAGCCATGCCTTTCAACTCTGTTTGTAATCAGACCAGCACTATAGCCCATAAAGACAGTGAAGCTGAACTATTGAAAAGCACAGCTGAGGGCTGGTCAGAGGTGACGGATGCCCTGGGGATCCCACAGCGCCCAGCTGATCCCCACCACAAACAGGAGCAGTTGTAGGGAAACCAGGGATTTAGTCTTTCCAAATCACAGGTCTAGCTACGACCAGCCAGAAACCGCCTCCTTCCTCGGGTGCCAAACGGCACCTGGGCTAAAAACTGTTTGACTTGGCTTCCCTAGCTGCTCCAAGGCATTAGGATTGTATTTGGCCCATAAAGTCTATTTTTGCCTAATGAAATCTTTGAGAAAATGGGAAGAAAATTATTACTGCAGAATTATATCTCCACTCCATGTTTCAGTTCCTCGAACCAGCCAGAAATGGCCTCCTGGATTTGTGTCTCTGAAGTAGACTTCCAGTGTTGTTCAAGGTGAGCCCTTATCTTCTTCTTGGAAATGCTTGTTAGCACTCCCACATTAAAAAAAGAAAGCAAATAGAGATTCAAACGGCAAAAGAAGCATCTCCCCCGTGTCATCTCCGCCACGTGCCTGGCAGGCAGGGCTGTGGTGGGGCTGTGCTGCAGTCAGCATGCTGCGGAGGCGCAGGGCGCCCACGGGAGCGGGGCAGCCACAGGCAGCACCCAGCACATGAACGCACCCTCACTCACGCAAGGAATCAGCTCTTCCTCGTGCCTGGCCTGGCAAGACGCATCTCCAAAGACTCCTCAGTGCAGGACTGGGATTCATCTCTCCTAACCTGAACTGGCTAGCAGTTGTACGCCTCGTCAAGGGCGGTACTCTAAGCCCTCACCGTCATGGATGGCGGAAACAAACACCTCTTTGGGGAGATTCGCCCATAGACACTTCAGGTGTGTGGGCTGAAGTGTCCCTCTGTTAGTGCTTATGGCTACCCACCACCTATTGAAGGAGCCTTGAAGACTCGTCGAAAGCAGACACCTCACTTCTGGGATGCTGAGGTTAGATGAGACATGTCTTGCTTTTCATAGTGTTACTTGAAAAAACAAAGTGTGATTACAGGATTCCCACTAGGATTCCTCAGTGAAACCTGGGAATCAGTGTGGAGGAAGAGCAAAAGGGCTGCATGATGATGAGACAATGAGTTTAACTTGGAAAAATGGAACAAATAAACTCATAACGAACAAGACAGTAGCTGGCTTCACACTACGTTATGTCCTCTGCTCCTCCTCCATCAAGAGCTTTTCAGGTGTCAGCATGGTGGGAATTTTCAGCAGTGCTAGAGGCCTAGGAAGCCTCCATTCCCATGCGGCCAACTTGAGACGCCTTAAAATAATCTTCATTTTCTGTTTGTGCTGAACACTTGCTTCTTTTAAGATGTAAGCTGTTTCCTCTGGAGAATTAAGGCATTAAAATAAATAAAACAATAAATAAATGCTCATACAAATGTATGTACATAATTTTTATATATGAATATAACATTAATACATTTTACATATACTGTATAAAAAAATATTTTTTTCAGTCCCAGCCTACCTTTCTCTGTGATTAGAAAGTACCTTCTGTGGCTTGGGCTCCATTACAGTCTAAGTGAAATAATGACAGTTGTTCAATTGACTTAACCCTAGTCATAAGCTCACTGAGATCTTGAGGAATTCCTGGCTTCTTAGGCTGGCCAAGGTGGCTGGAAAGCTCCCCCTGGAAAGCTGTGTCGTGTCCCAGGGCAGCTCCTTACATTTCAGTGGATGACTTGCAGCATTGCGGGCTGCAGGGCTGGAAATTCAAGCAGTGGAGCAACTTCAAGCCTCCCTTCCCCATTTTACTACGCTGGCAAGAGACAAGAAGCATTTGGAGGCGTGATGCTCTCTGTCTCCAAAGGACGTGTAGCTCACACTTCCCCACTGAGCAAAAGCCCACGCAGCCAGGAATGAAGTGGCAGTGATTAGCCGCAGCCCAGAAGGGAGGATATACAGCAGAGCAACGTGTGCATGTCAGACCCCCACCTCCACAGGGACAGGGGCAAGAACAGGGACGTGGCCCCATGGGCTGGTTTGGCCGTGCCTGATGTACGTCTGCCATTGACAGGCCAACTGGGAAAATACAGTGGGTCTTGATGGAACAGAGACATGCAGCTGTTTTGTCAGCACCTTTCCAGCACGAATTGTGTTTTGAAAGCCTGGCTTTCAAAAGAAGGCCATGATGGTTTCACATAGCAGAGCGTATGGACTGTCTTCCTACTCACCGGGGATGAAGCCAACCTAATACGAGAAGGTAAATGAAACCCTGAAACTGCTTTGCCCCTGTTTGACGAACGGCTTGTCAGAGCAACTAGGAACCTCTAAAACCTACATATTTCCCTCTTTATTTTCTTTCTTACCTCGAAATTGTTGGGGGATCTAAGCAGGATGGAGATTTCAGGGGGAGATGGCCGTTCATCAGCCTGGCCTCATTCCAGGGAGACAAAGGGAATTGCCCATTAGTACCAGTGTCCTGACTTTATAAAAAGTCACTACATTGCAAGATCACTCCTTTTGTCCCAAAGGGACAAGCAAGGATCAATGCAGCTTGCAATCTGAAAAAGCAAATATCCCTTTCTAATGTATGCATATGAAGAAAATACTGGATTCTCTCTTATTGATTGCAGAAGGATAACAAAGACTTATCCTTTTCTCTCTCTTTATGATGGCTTTAATTCTGGGGTGGGTGAGGCAGTTTTGGGTTTGCACACTAGTGCAAAGGAAAGTATTACCAGAGGCTAAAATAGGAGATTTATTTATGGCGATGAGTGTCATTTATCCCAGGAGACATTGAACACCGGGATCTTTGGTTTGCAGAGACACGCAGCAGCCCTGGCTCTATTTCAGACCACATGCCTCCCTATCTCCTGACTTCCATGTTTGTATAAACCTCCAAAACTTAAAGATAAATTCCAACAAAGCTGCACAGTTTGATTAGGTTTCATCATGCTCAGAGCCGTGCCGTGGGTGTTCAAAGAAATCACCAGATGACCTGGGTCTCCTTGTTATCAGGGTCCTCTGCACATTTTACACAGCTGTTTCTGATTGTGTTCATTTTCTGTACCACCCTTATGCTCTGAGATCAGGTCTTGGCATCACTTACCACAGATAGTTACTTTCCTTTTGCAAAGCCTGGATGAGTTGAGTTCAGCCTGGTTTTGCAGTGGGGACAAAGACAGGTGCTTAACCGTAAACCCCACTGGACTGCGTTACAAACCGAGAGGTTTCACCTGAAGATTCAGGGACAGATCTACCGCTGTACAGCTAGGGGAGTGGTCCCCTTTACCACCTTGGTGGTTGCAGTGTCCTTGGTCGGGGCCATGTGATAGAGCAACAGGTGAGGACTGCTCCCCTCTCTGACCCCCTTCTCCAGGGTGACTGGAGATTTCCATGTCCTTGAGGCTTGTGGTAAAATGCAGAGAAAAGTGTTTCTCTGTTTAAACGGCAGTCATCTGCAGGCACGGACTGTGCAATTGTTTGTGCTATGCTGAGTACAAAAAGGCCCTGATCTAAGGGCAAGCTCTGGGGTGCTACTGCTGCCAAAACAATAACCAGCGGGAGCAAACAATAGCTTTTGTGTGGCAACAACAATTAGTGACATAGACGTGGGCAAACAGCTTGCACTGCTCGTGTCACTCTGATTTTAGGGACATGGAGCAAAACAGATCCTGTTGAGGGAAGCAGTGAGGACAAAATAACTTGGAAAATAAGTACTTGAAAATACATAGTTTCACTTCTTCCTTCTGCTTTTTTAATGGTATAGGTAAATTGACTGCAAGGCCTCAGATTTCCACCTGAGCTCTGAGTTCATTGCTTCCAGGCAGCTCTGTCTCATTTTTCAATCTTTTTTTTTTTTTTTAATCTACTGCCTCCAAACACCACGCAGTGGCGGTGCAGGTGCCCAGCTTTGCTCAGATAACTTTCACAAACGCCGTGAAAGCAGTCCGCGGTCTCTAACGGAGTCGCACAACGTCGGCAGGCAACTGCTGCTAGTGCCAGGGCTGCCCAGAGATGAGCTAAGTCATTGCAAGAGCTGCTCCCAGGCAGGCTGAGCTCATTCCCCGTCTGTCTTTCACTGTCCCATGCCAGCGGTGAAGGTGACTCCCAGTGCCCACCTGGGACCCTCAATCTGTCTTGCCCTGGCCGCTGACATGCCTGAATTGAAAATCAACCTCCTCCTGACCCTTCCTTCCCCCAGCACACATCCCCCAAAAAGGAGGTCTCTTTTCAAATCTGGAGCCCGGTAGCAACCTAGGTCATAGCCTGGCCCTGTTGTGAGAAGCCAAGAGCTTCTTCAGATGGCTTTGCCACCAGAGCCAAAGCATCAGGCCACCAGCGCTGGATGTGTTAGCACGCTCATGGAAGGTGACTGGAGCTTTGCTAAAAGCCCTCTTTAAAATCCATTTGTGCTCCGGAGACTGTGAGAAATCATGGCTCTGACCTCTGGGATGCTACACCGTGGGTGAGATGGGAGGCAGTAACTAATGGAGGAGAAAGGTGACATTTGCACTAATATCCTACTGCTGCTATTTAGGGCAATGCAGGAGCCTGCTGGCAGCAAAGTGACCTGATTTGCATAATGATCTATGTGCCGCCACACTTCCACCAGAATCTTTTATTGTTTAATTGGATGTAGTAAAAATGGAGATATCAGCAGGCTGAATCGTTATCCTTCCAGCCACTTACTCCCCGTGGTGCCAATCACTGCCCTGGCTGTCCTGCAAGGAGACAACGAGAAGCAAAAAGCTTGTGTGCAGGAGACAGCCCAGGCATGGCGTAATTCAGGTTCATCTTTGCAATTTGGAGCTGAACATGCAAAAACTTGGCCACTACATCTCCCCCTTTGGGTAGCTGTGGAGAGAGGTAAACCTGCCTGGTAGTCCCAAGGCCTGAGCCAGACTACAAGGCTCTTCTTCCTACGATCCAAATAACTACTTATTCTACCAGTTTCTGGCTTAAAATGTAACAACCCTGACAGGTATTCCTTCAGAGTGACTGCTATGCAGTGGGACATGGTAAACAAGAGTTGCCCTGAACCTTTTCCTCAAGACGCACCTAAGGTAAAAGGTTTGATTCCTCCTTTTCTTATAACTAGTGTCTGCACTTTGCCTCTCCAGCTCTTCTTATGGGGCTGAGTAGACTGATAGACACCGTAAAATACAAAGGAGCTTCTCTAATCAGCTTCTTGACAACCCTTTCCACTCTGTTTTCATGAGTAGTAGTAGACCCGTGACTTTCCTCACCAACAGGTCTGCTAAAGCTGGAAGTTAATTTGGATCCTGGCTATATCCAGTACTTTCTCTGGGACCTCAGGAAATCCTTTAAGCTAGCTGGGTCTCATTCTCCCATGGAGATGGGTCATCTCTGACTCATGGAGGTTGCAATATTCTGCCACGTTCCATTCAATAAAGAGCCATGAAATCGGCAAATGGAAGATTTTAGGGAAGTATTATTTTGAGGTTGGTCCATCCCCAGGTTGCAGGAAAGCTTGTCATCTGTTTGCCCAAACTAAAAGTAATCCCTGCTACTCTTTTCTTGATTCATCCTTCTTTTTAAAACACACCCACAAAAATTCATGTGAATCTGGGCTTAGTCCTCAGCATGTTTACACAGCTGAGTAGAGACCCCACTGAAGATCAGTGATGCTAGTGGACAAGGCCAGAACAGGGATTCGTCTCTTCTACAAGAAACACCTGTTTCTTCAAGGTTTCTGTGCCTGTTGAGAGAAGACAGGGCTAGGGAGCAACTGTGCCCAGAAGTGCAAAACCGAGGAAAACTTCTTCTGTGCTTGTAGCTGATTTCGTTTTACATGTGCTTTACATTAAAAGAGAATATGAGTTTGATGCTTTCTTGCTCCCGATACGAATTAAAATCTTTACATATTATTCTTACTGGACTCACAGGCTCTCCAGTCTTCTGCTAGGGTCCTATTGTGGCAAGCACTGTACAAACACTGGACTCAAGAGCTTATTGCAACTGTAAGAAGAATCAGTGAAGAATGTCACTTTGATTTTAGTGCTGATTTTAATACCCTACTAAAAAAATTTTATGTCCTTTAGCTGTGAAAACCATAGAGGTGAGGCTCATTCCAGCAGAAAGGAGAAATAGCTTGATGCGGTCCAGGAATTGTTTTCCACAATGTTTTCAGGAGACATGTGAAAGAAAAGCAGCAATATCCATCAGGCACCTGCAAACAGTTCTGGGGAAGAGAAGGCGAAAATGCTCCTGCCACATCCCAGTCAAGTGAGCGTGCTTCCTGAGGCACCAAGATTTTTAGCTCCCACAAACTGTACTCTTGCTCTGTAACTGGAGAGACAGTTCATCTGCTCTCACAAGCTCGGACCCCCTTGGACACTCACTACCTGACGGCTTCAGGGGTTTCAAGGGGTTGTGAGCTCTGTGCTGCCTGGACAGCGGGATTTGGCCAGAAGTATGGTGAGAAATAAAGAAGGGAGAAAATATAGTTTTGGGGGCCCAAATTAAAAAAGAAAAATTGGGTGTTCCAGCTGCCCTCAGTGCTAGGTGTGAGCAGTGAGGGGGGCACAGGCTGCAGAGACAGCAAGGAGAGACCGCAGGCTCGCGGGGCTCCCCACGGGCCCAGGGCAGGCTGAACGCAAGCTGCATGCACGGCTGTGCCGCAGACAACGTCATCGTTCCTCCTTTTGGCTTCACGCTGTCGTCGCCAAGACAGCTTGAGGCTGCAAGCACCACGGAAAAGCCGGTCTGCCCACAGGGCAGGTGGACAGGCCCTGAAGGAGGCTTCAAGTACCAGCTGTAAAATATCTAGTGGTTCACATAGCATTTCTTGGTTTTATTTCAGGGACTCAGAGAGTTTGGTCGCTGCTGTTAGTACTGAATCTGTGATCAGCTGGTGTATTTCCAGTCTCCTGGGAAAGGATTTCTAATGAGGATGGAGGCCCTGGGGCTAAGATGTAAACCAGAAACTTCTGCAGCAAATGCAGAATAGATAAGATCAACAGGAAATGCAGATTTGCAACACGTTAGAAGTATGACAGCTTCCACATGCACCCCGGGAAAAGGATTTTTAAATCTCTGAGGGGACTAGGGGGATGACCAGGTCCCAAATATGTATATGTAGTTTGTGCATAGCAGTAAGAAGTAATGTGCCACCTCACCTCTAAAATATTTGCTGAGGATTGTGGAAATCTTTATGGGGTTGGTCAGGTGACTTAAACAGCTTTATTTTCCTGCAGGAAACCTAAAACGCACCAATTTGCACCAAAAGGAGCCCTGATACGAGCTGGGAACCAGCTCATACCCTGTGCGAGGCTGCCTGTGCGTGGACTGTTGCAGCCCACGCGGCTGGTCTCTGCGTGAGGCAGAGTTGGCCAGTGCTCACCCAGGCTCGCTCAGAGGTGAACGTTTCAGCTTTTCTTTTGTACAAAAGTGAGGTCTTCCCACTGGCCTTTAATTCCCCGGCAGGTTATGGCGTATTTTGTGGGGTGACACGAGCCAGAAGTTGGACAATGCAATAAGCAAAGCAAGAACAAGAAGCCAGCTGCAAGTTTTTAACAGCAGGGATAGCTGACGGCTGAAAATGCTCACCAAAGGAAGCTGCTATCACTTGAAGCTTGTAATTCAAGAATAGGTCCTCTTCTAAATCATCAGTAAAATTCAGCTGCAAGTTACTCAGCCTGGTCAAGGAAAAGATGAAGTGAAATTCCCAGCCTGTGTTACCGAAATGGGCTGGCTGGACGGTTGTAATAGTCTCTTCTGGGCGTTAAAAACTTGCGTTAATCACTGTAATGTACTGGAAACACTGGGAGAAGTAATTCAGGTGTTGGTGTCTTATCACTTGGTCTGTCAACATCTGCTTTCAGGCTGCCTGCTGGGTTAAAAACACAAGAAATGCCACGGCCTACTTGAAACGCATTTAAAATCCTGTTGATGTGCTCTGTCACCTTTGGCAATGAGTTCCTGCTGGGAGGGGAAGCTGCAATCAGCCTGCAGGCTGAGTGTGAAAAATAATCGCTACCCATAAATGTCCCCTTAGAAAAGATGTCCCCTTCTCACCACAGTCACTCACAGACACAGGAGGGCCTAGAAAAGACTCCCACCTCCCCTGCTGCTCCAGCCCAGTACCGCACGCACAAGGTGGCGTGACTATCCGCTTGGAGATACTCCTCCATAAAAACAGGTTTGGGGAAACTTACACTCATCTGCATGGAAAAAAGTCATCACAGTCCCTGCAACTGGTCCCAGTCGTGGGGCTGCAGGGACAGGCGGGGGCATGGCCCTGCAGAAGTGCAGGTTTGGGCTCTGCTTGGCCTGTGAGGGATAGAGCAGGTCACTATGCACCTTTCCCTGATATGAGCTTTGTGTGACCATGGACCTCCCAAAGCCAGCGATCGTCTTCGTGCTCCCTCAATTGCCACATAAAGAGCTGGGTGAATAGTCCTTGTTCCGCTCTCTGTAGCTAGCATCACAGCTTTAGCCTGAAGGCCACTCAGGAGGGAGAAGGACTTTACTTCTTCACAGCCCTCCCTACCTGCTCGAAAAGTCTGGGGCGACCTAGCTCTGCGAGGAGTCAAACCGCTCAAGTGTTCGGTTTGGGGGTCCTCCTGTGACTGACAACAGCTGACAGCATTTTAATGATTATTTCATTAACAGCCAACGACCAAATTATTCATCCTGTAAAGCATATATAACGCTCTCCTATGCCCAGCCCAGCTCTTGGCTCCTGGAGCTGAGAAATGAGCCTCCAGCCGTGTCGGGCTCCCCGGCAGTTCCCAGTCAGCCACCAGAGCAAGGAGCGCACGCCTGGCAAGCGCCCTGCACATGTCTGCCACTTGTCTTAGCAGGAGCTGTGGTGATGTGTCCTGTGGTCCTGAACGCTGAATACTAAATGCATCAGACAGTGAATTTGCTGCTAAAAATATCACCGAGCAATTTGCCTGAGGAAAAAATATTCCCCTTCGCTGGCAGTCAGACAGCTTTGCCTTGATTGCCCCAACTATAGCTGTATTGTGCCGCCCTTGTGTAAAACCATTTCAAATATTACAGGGTGATAACATTGGCGGCATGGTTTAATCTCCTGGAGAATGGAAGCTGTGGGCACTAAACTCGTGCACAAGGCGACTGAGTCAAAAGCAGCACTCCTTCAGCAAGAGGACAAAAGTCCCACCACCAACACGGCTTTACACATTTGATGTCAAAATGTGTGTTATTAAGCAGGTTCTCATACTGCAATTTCTGTTCATTGTGCGTGTTTACTGTCGAGAAAACAGCAAAGGAAATCCCCATTCATTCAACAGATTACTGAATGGCCATCTTAAAGACGTAACGATCCGTTCCTCCTTAATACGTAATAATTATAATACATAGCACTTTGGCAGTATTTTTCATCCCAGAATTTCAAAGCGCTTCAATTAAGCCTCATATTGCAGCTGAGAAATAGGGCTAGGAATACACCCGCTCAGTTAATCGTTAATGAGCTAGGAGTAAGTGATATATAAAGATTAAAATGAACATTTTATGAGTATAATGAATGATCTTGATAACATACGCAGAAATAATGTTACAGCCGGGCAAAGAACAAGCGTTTGTTAGAACAAGCACAACACAGCTCCCTGCAGCCTCAGTGTTTCTCACCTCTTTAAAGCGACACGACCAAAGCTGTGTAGTATTTTTGGAGCAATAGGGGAAACTTGCTGCTTTCATAACCTGTCAGACTCCAGTCACATTTTGAAAAAGGGCAGAGTTTTTTCCCCACATACTACCCACAGCCTGTATCCGTAATGTGACGCATTGCTCACGCTCTTCTCCCTCCTATGCTTTGGCCAGGATGGATGTGGGCAACCTTGGGGCGAACAGGGTGGACCTGGGGCTCCAAGCCCCGGTTCCTTGGAGGTGGGCACACGTGGCTTTGGGGTGCGCGGCTACCAGCTCATGCTTCCCACCTGACTGCCCTGCTGGGAAAGCTATTTGGGCCGCCTCAAGGGCTGGTTCATGCGCTTCAAGTCAGGCTTTGGTTTCAAGGAAACAAAACGTTATGAGAGAGAAGAGCACGGAAGAGACACTGACCCACCGCGAGGCTGCTCCCAGCACTGTACAACGGGCACCAGTGAGAGGGGAGCCAGGGGCCCTGACTGGTCTAAGAGATGGTTAAACTGTCAGCTTCTTGATGCGCGTAGCCTGACATTTGCCTAGTGAAACTCTGATGCTTTGTGTAGGTGAGGCCCTCGCGTTTGCCACTCACGTAGCGCAAATACAGATTTTGTTTTGCTCTCTGCTGCTTCTCTTTGCAATAAGGCATCGCATCATTGCAGGCTGGTTTCAGAAAAGACGCGAGATAGGCCAATGACTCCTACCTGACACCTAAGGGCTATCATGAAAGTCCCTCTCCCAGCCAGCCACATCTGTGTGCCTGGCACCTATTTGCAGACCGGCTAGGTGAGAACATGTCCTCGGGAGACACGCATAGCTCCCACTGACTCCCAGATGATTTCGGCTAAGGAGCATAGGCAAAGAGTGCAGGACAGATTGTATCGCTGACACGGTGTTGCCAACTCTCTTCATGAATCCTAGCCTGTTTTCCTCCAAACCCTGCTTTCCCCAAGGGAGCTGGCTGTCCAAGACTCTCCCCTCTCCTAGGAACAGCGGCAGGGATCTAACTCACCCTGCAAAGCATGAGAAGCATGGAAACCACGAACCTCTAGTATCTCCAGCACCAGGAAGTCAATTAAAAAGACACCAACTACTGTGTCATATTATGTTTTAGCTAGCCTGACGATCGTTTAGGGGCATGACTCATGACTTTTTAAATGCATGGCATTGGCAGCCCAGCTTTCATTACCAAGACAAAGGCAGATTTAATGTACGAATTAACTCACAGATGCACTGAAACTATTTTTCTTTACCCTGACTTTCAGTCCCCAGCCAGACATAAATCCCCAGCTGTGAATCAGTGGTACTTAATGTTCTCTTGGCTACTTGGGCTAGAGCTTATCTCCTTCTGCAATAGCAGCAGCATCCAGGGTGCAGTGGTTTTGCGTTTGTCCAAAGAGAAATTACAGGAAGCAGCTAGCCAAGGCACCAGGTAAGTGTGCTCTTGGTGGAGTGAGTTAATATTTGACGGACAGGTGATGGAGTAGGCTAATATTTGAACCCTTGGAGATTTAACTTCAAACACCAGCCGGGATTTGAGTCAGCTCTGATCTGTTATGGCCTTTTGCCACGTCAAAGGACTTCTGTGCAACCAAGCACACTCTAGCTGGGCTGGCAGTCTTTCTAGCTGTCCCCACCTGGTTTGTACAGGGCGCACAACATGAGCTGCACCTTGTCCCCTGCAACATTACAGCCCTGTCCAAAGGGACATCAGATCGACCCAGGGACAGTTTGACAGAGAAAGTGGAAATGAGTTGACTCCAGCATGTAGCAAAGGATCAGATCCAGCAATGCTGGGAACGAACAGGGGAGTCCCTTAGGTCCTGCTTCAGTGCCCTGTTTCTCAACTATCATTTTTCCCTAGTCAGACGAGGCGGTGGTTTGAAATGATAGTTCAGATGCATTCCTCGGGGCAGGCGTTAGCAGAGCTGCACAGAGAAGTGTGCAAAGTAGTAAGCAGTGCTGCTCAGAGCAGGAAGCACCGTGGGACTCCAGTATTACATTCACTTTACTCATGCTCTGTTTTTTGAGAGAAAAAAATATTTTTTTGAGAAAAAATATTTTTAGACAAGAATTCAAAGGAAGAGGGCTTTTCCTTGCATTTGCACTTTGTATTTCTTTGCTTCAACACGAAACCAATCTATCTTATTCCATGCTCTGCACCCCCAGCTCTCTGCCTCTGATGAATTTCAATCAGACTTAGCAGCCAAAGCTCCAGCTCACAGCAGATCTGCTTACTCAGCCCAAATGATCACAAAATAGAGAAATGGCTTCTGGGCTTTAGGTTCCTCTTGCCAATTCGTACTTGGAGAGCATGCCAACTTGTCCGCTCCGTCCTCTGCTCTTAACACTCTCCTTGCATGGAGCGACTTCCAGGCTGTGCGGAGTGTCAGCGGAGGGACCTCCTGTACAGCTCACGGCAGCAAACGCTGCCTGAACAGAGTCCAGAAACAAAGCTAGGTGGTTTGTTTTGTTTTTGGTTTTTTTTTTTTTTTGGCTGGGGTGAAAAGGCAGGGTTTGAGGGATTTTTTTACTGTTCTTACTGCGATGCTGCACTTCAATGATGTGGTTTGCTTCGAGAGCGGCATATGACCCATGTGTACCTTGTCACATTCAATAGATCTCATGTGAAAGGCTGAAAGCTCTCAGCAGTAGCTGGGCCTCAGGGACCGCCCCAGCGCTGAGCTGCACAAATTAAATAACCAAGAGCAAAGCCCACAGCTCCCCTAACAGAGCCACAACCCTGCCAGCAGCGTCGGGCTGCTCCAGCTCTGCCCCTCTCTTTATGTGCCCACCGCACCAGACCTTCCCGGTACGGCTCACCCTGCTCCATTGACTCCGGAGACATTACAATAGTTTAAATCAACAGCGAGTCTGGCCCTTTGTCCGAAACCTTCCACCCGGACGTGATTTTACAGTCGCTGAGGGTCGCGACAGAGTCCTCATCTGTCAGAGTCAGGTTGCTCCCCTCCTACCCTAAATCCAACAAGTCCAACTGAGGGTAACACTTTTGAGGAAGGCTTTCTGGGCTGTTCCCCCCCCCCCCCTCCCTAATTGTTCGTTAATAAACGTAAATGATTTAACCAAATAGAGGCCGGAGTTTCCCTGTGCCAGAGGAAGGGAACGTGGTCAGAGGAGGGGACAATGGTGCAGATGGATTCCTGGATTTATCTGCATCTGATTCTGGGTAAATATTTATTCTCCTTTCCCTTTTCCGCACCCTTCTCGCACACAGGAACAATGGACAGATCCTCCCCGTGCCACTGGGCGACAGGAAAATATTATTGCCCCTTTTACAGATACACAACTGGGGCAAAGGCGGCTTAATCTCGAGCTCGGAAAAGTCGCTGCGGGTTTACCACTGCGTCCGAGGGACTTTGGACAGGACCAGGCAGAACAAACAGCTGCTCTGGGCTCACGGAGCCGGCCAGGCGGCCGGTAGGAGCCCAACTCCTGGCCTCGGGCGGCCCTGGGAGCACCCGCCGCCTGCCCTCGGAGGCTCGGCCACCGGCACGGCGCGCCTCACCCAGCTGCCCCCTGACACTGCAGCTGAGCCGCTCCAGCTATTCTGACTTACCTCGGGGAGGTGCTGGAAAGTTTCATTAGTTAGCAGTTGCAAAGCGGATTTAGATTGCTGCGTACAATGAATTCTTTGTAGCAACTGGTTACAGCATTCAGCAAGACACAGAGTGTAAAACACTCCCCTGCTTTTTCCTTGCCTTTCCTCTCCTCTCTTCTTTTTTCTTCTTTTCTTTTCTTCGAAGGGGAAAAATCTATGTTAGGCTTTTATTACAAAACAACGAACTGCAGCCACCCTTTTTTCCCAGAATAATAATAATGCATTACATCAGGTTACTCAGTAGTTTTCACTAATCTGTAAGACATGCACTGCTGACCTCTGAGGTAATTTTGGATCATGCTCAAGCCAAATAAAGGCAGATTTGTGGCTGCAGGTGAGAGATCCTCTGAAAAACCATAAATGTAACCACAATGTCCTCCGGTTTGATCTGAACTCAGCCTGGCCTTCTTCAGTTTTGCTGGCACTAGTCCAGAAATAAGACAGATTAATGATTTAAAGGCATTGCACTATGATATGATGTAACGCAGCGCAGGGTGGTGGTTTTGTAAAGGTGGTAAGCAGCATGCGCCCAGCACAGCAAACTGTGAGCCTCCCTTGCTGGGCGGTGCCTCAGTCCTCTGAAAAGGTTACGGACTTACCTGGAGCCGTTCATGGTACGAACGTGTTCACAGGGTCAGGGGGGGCATATGAATGTGCTCCTTTTACGAGACAGGAACAGCCCCTGTGAAATGGTTCACCCCACTTTCTTCCTCCTGAAAGAATTGGCAAAACAGTTTTTGACTTGGTGGCGCCCACGACACGACACGGGGCCCAGAGAGCAGCTTGCAGCGCTGGCAGCAGTTGCCCTAAGGGCTGCGGCCGCTGGCCTGGCCTGTGCGTGGCATCTCCTGTCGTCACTCCAGCTATTGCTACCTGGGCTGCTGAGACAAATCCATCGTGAGCCCACTTACCCACGCCACGTGCCCACCTCTGAGTAAGGTCTGAACACCTGCGTTAACCTGGAGTCTGTACTCAAAATAATTCCCCAGCCTGTCCTGACTGCGGGTCAGCCTGCGCTCTCCTAAATCAGTGCAGCTCCAGCGGCATAACGCAGAGCGGGAGGGAGGGCTAAGTCGGGAAATGCATACAAAAGGCAGTCCCGATCTTCCTTTAGCAGCAATTAATTACTACAGAGGAAGAGAGTAGTGGCGCACACTGCAGCACCCGGGGGCCGTCGGGAAACGTGTCAGCTCCAAGGCACGGGGGTATTGACGCAGGCCTAGCAAAATCCCACCTCCCGCACTTCCAGAGTCGTTTGCACTAAACAGCTGTCAGCGGTGACTTTGTTAAGGAGAGCGGGTTTCGCGGCCCTCCAGTCACAGGCGGGCGCAAGGCACTCAGCAGGGACGAGTGTGCCTGCGCCGGAGCCGCCAGCGTTTGGCCAGGGAGTCGGGGACGCAGAAGGGAGTCGGGCTGCTCTGCAAACTGCCATTCAAAGCGCTTGGGAAAGGACTTTCTGTATTTATCAAATAGCTCCCAAAGAAGCTTAGCCGGTGACTCTGCAGCGATTCGACGCCAGCCGGCATTGTGACTGTAATTATTAACAGAGAAGGAGAAGTGAGAAGCGTGGCGGGTTTGAATAGCGCTATTACGAAAGTGCGTTCAAATTAACGTTCGAATAATAGACCCTGCTTCGTTTCTGCAGCGGCTGCCGGTGCGTTTCCTCCCTCAACAAATAACTTTCTTCTCACGGAGGTCTGAACGGAGGTGTTTTTCCCTCCCAGCTGGGACAGGGCAGGGGCACACGCGTGGCCTTTTACGGCGGCGCCATGGCTAGTTGCTTCTTTGCGTGCCCGCCTGCCTCCGCCCAGGGTCACGCTGCTCCTGCCGATACCGAAGTGCAGCTGTGCAAAAGCAAAGGCAGACATCCAGCTCCAAAACCTGGCGTTACCCAGTGATTGCTTTTCCTGACGCGCTCGCTCCTTGCGTTCAGGCCAGCCACGGAGACTCGTCTGGCCATTTCCGTCCTGGTGAATACGTTATCAGTTCAAGGCGACTTGGTACTTTCTCTGGCGCGAAGGGTTTGGCTCTCTCTCTTCTCAGTAAATTTCCGCATTGGCTTCATCGGCTGCGATTCTGCTATGGCTGGAGCAGCCCAACTATCTCTGGATCTCCTTGCTGATTGCTTCTGCGTTTTTGTGTGAGAGTGTTTGTACAGCCAGGGAAGCCAGAGCTGAGTCTGCTGCGCTGGGAGAATTTGGAGTCTGGAGTCTAGTGAGCTCTCTTAGCAGATTTATGCTTAAAATATCTCTGGGTTAAGAAGGTGTTAGGCCCACTCAGAAGTGCTCTCTTCCATCTGCTTTTTAACGGAAAAAATGAAGGTGCCAAAATCTGCTCAGAAGACTGTAGAGAAACGGCCAGGAAAGATCACTGCAGTTGTCCCCCTAGGCTCCTGCGCAGACAGCGTTTCGCAGATGTGAAGTCATGAGCACAACCATAAACATTTTAAGACCTACCTGCCAAATACTTCTGGAGTTATCTAGTGAGAACAAACCTTGCATAAATGTCAAGGGAAAAAATTCAGGAAGATCCTCATTTTGTGGGTGGATTCAATGAATTTGCTCGCTCTTTCTCTGTCTGTGATGAGCACAGAACTTTATCTTCATCCTCTCCTATAAACTCACTGTACTCACGCCTATAAATGCCCCTTGCACTGCCACCCCCTCCATAACAACCTTGTGAGGACCCCATCCTCTTCATAACAGAGCATCTCATGGCCGGCAAGGCATTTTCCTTTCAGTTATCCTCCACAAGACAGAAAACTGCTGTTCTCAGGTTTTGTTATTATTTCAGAGGTGAGAAATGGAGTTGTAGCAAGATCACGATTCAGGTTTTTAACCGTACACAGGCATCTGAAGATGAAGGCAGATACTGACCGACCTCTTTGGAACGTACCCTGGTGCTTCATTCCCAAGGAGTTGTACACTTAATTCTCATGGGAGAATTTGGGTCCATCCTTAGGCCCAGGACTGTAAGCAGGCAAATGTCTGCCCCCGACAACCCAGCCTCTAGTGCAGTTTCCCTTATCCTAATGGGATGGACAGAGGGGTCTTATCCCTTGCACAATCCCTGTTAGTTTGACTCCCCTGTGTTATTAATCACAGCCCAGTAACCACCGTGCTGGGGGTGACCGGAGGGAATAGGACATCTCAAACTTTCAGGCCTTCAGTTTGCTCATCTGTAAAACGGGTACAGTCACTCACAAGAGCACCGGTCTGGAGCTTTTCCCTTGGGCAGCTGGAGCTCGCCTTTGTCTGAAGGCCAGCCAGAGGCTTGGGGTTAGTTTAAGCCCATCTGCAGGGATTTAAGTGGCACCAAGGCCTCTGCACACTAAAAGTCTTTCATTACAGCCTTGGTTTAAAAAAAAAAAAAAAGAAAAAAAAGAAATTGAGATTCTTTAACCACGTCTAGAGTGGCTCACAACCTGCTGGGTAGAGAAATGGGAAAATAAAATTTACACTGCACCAGGGGCACTGCTAGCACTTTAATTAAAAAGTAGATCAGTATAGTTATGGGAATAGGAAAAAATATATATATCTCCTCCTTTCCTACATTCTTTCTAGCATTAGTGCAGCTGAACTGGCAGCTAAATCTTGCTGTTGATATAAGTTTTCTCAGGCAAGGAACTGATTTAGACTACATCGGCAGGAAGATTTGGGTTTTATTTGCTAGGATGTGGCTGCATTTTCATTGGGACGGCCTGGCAAATGCTTTTCATAGCAGACAAGCCCTTGAGCGTTGAGTAACTCCACATGAAAGCGGACACAGTCTTAATGGATACCCTTTCACTTTGTTGTATGTAAGGCCATATTGTGAGGAGGGGGACATTTCTAGCACTGGACCTAGTCTGAGGTTAGAGATTTTCCTTTTTTATAGTTGAAGGAATAGTAAGCCTGGCAGGTCCATTTTCTCACCTTTTTCCTGTGGACTGGTTGGCTCCTGCTGCTTCGTTCTTCGCAGGGTGCTCTACTGGGAGGTTGGGAGCGTGCCTGGCCTTGGCCCCTGCACCCTGGGCTGCAATGCCTTTCCTGCCAGGCTCAGGGACCACCAGTGCTCCAGCTGGCAGCCAATGATCTACCGTTTGGTCTGTGGCACAGGAAGCCACCTCAAACACTGCTGCCCGGTCACACTAGGCTAGGCAAGACACTGCGCCTTGGTGAAATGCGGCAGAAGAGCTTGGCTCACCCACCCCAGAGCACCTGGGCTGGAGCATCCGACTGGTCTCAGCTGGGCACCTCTCCTGTAGAGTTTAAACCAATTAACCGTGACCTCTTTTTCCCACCCCCAGCTTAACTTTGGTGTGAGCCTAGTGCTGTGGAGGTACCTGGCTCTTGCTCTTCACTCGCGGTCAAAGGCAGGCAGCTGAGGCAGCTTTCTACGGTGCCCCCCCTCTAACAAGGAAGTGGAGTCTAGACATAGATTAGGCAGTCAAAGTATAAGACCAGAAACCAAAAAGAAAAAAAAAAGAAAAAAAAAGAAAGGGGAGAAAAAAAAACAGGTCTGTCCTAGCCCCAGCTCTGTGTCTGCCACAGGTTCCTGTGAGATTTTAGGCAAGCAAGGTGACTTCTTTGTCTTCCTCACCTGTGTGGGATGGGATAATATTTCCCTTTTCTGGCAAGGCTATGGTCAGAGTTCATTAGCATTTGAAAAGTGCTTTGAAATGGAAGATGCATTTGAAATAGTGAAGTATTATTACTGCGATTGCGTGAATGGCTCACAGGGTAGGGAAGCATTTCACATTTTTGTTCCCTGTGGGCGGAATAGCCTGGAGAACATTGTGATTTCTTCAGATTTATTCATTATTCAAGCATCTAGTACGTATCAGGTATCTAAAATAAAACTCCTCTGGATTATTATTGTATGAAATATTGGACTGCAGATATATGAAATCCAAGCTATGTTGTCCAGACAAATAAATCACATGACACTGTGTCTCTTCCCCCGCTGGCACCAACTCTCTGGGCATGGCTGCCCAAGGATGAGCATTTAGAGTCTGTTTTCTGTGACTCCTCGCACAAGATTTTGAAATGTACTCTAGGTTTGCCAGTAAAACAAGCTCTTGCAAGAGTCTCCAGGAAGCAAAGAGAGGGCCCTGAATGGTACTGAAACAAGTACATGTAAAAGTATCAAATGAATATGTTTTATTTGCGTAGGCCCTGATTCTGCAGGATGTTTTAAGGTATTTATTTGCAGTCTTGTCATTAGTGAAGTGAGTGGAACTGTTCCTGGGCAGAATCAGGTAGATGCTTAAATGCCCTGCTAAATACACCTTCCAATTATTATTTCATTGGCCCAAGTGCTCCTGTACTGCATTTTAAAGACTTCCTGTGTGTTGTTTCAATGTCTTCCCCTGTTCATTCTAATGCCAATTGCTGCTGAGCTTAGGTTGGAAACACACCACTTCTGTTGCCCGTGAAACACACATTAGTCTATAAAAAAATGTGTTTTTCATTCCAAGAAACTTCCAGTAAATTAAAAAAAAAAGAAGTTATGGAGCACATTTTCAAAGCTGTGCTGGGTTGGGGGCGGGTTGGATCTTAGCTCCGTGTATCTCATTAACTCCAGTTGAAGTTGCCTAGCTACCCACGCAGCTGTGGCACAACGCCTTGAAAATTCACTTTGAAAGAGGTACATTTTGGAAGCAGGGTCTTCAAGCTCCTGTACGGATACACAGGTCAGGATTGGTTTGGGCCTCATGTATACAGAGATTTGCTCACTTTGATTCCATTGGGTTCGGTGGTGTTACCCTAGTTGACTCCTGCATGTACAAGAGGAGCATCAGGCATATTTTAAATAAACAGCGCTGCAATATAAATACCTAGCAGTTCCCACTTAGAGAGGAGAATTCAAGTTAAAGCAATCCACTAATTCCAGTCTGGGGGTTACTATCCTGTAGCCAAAGAGGATTGGTCACTCCTCAGTCTGCACTGAATCTGATGCTGCACATCAGATAATCGAAAGATATTTAGAGTGACTGCAGCTGCGCTCCTTGGCTGGGTATGCGACTCTTTCTTAGTGGTCGGAGGCAGGGGCTCCCACTGTAAATAGAGGTAGGTTGAAGCCCCCAGGTTTGCGAGCCACCAACTGCAGGGCGATGGCGCATGTCCGTAGCCTCCACCCTGAGCTTGTGCAGTGCTAGGACAGGGAAAAAGCCAGGAGGAAGCTGGTGGTCACGGCTTTGGCCTGGTTAAATCCCTAACTCATTGATTTCAAAGGTAAATGGCCTTCAAAGGTGAGGCCACATGTCTGGCTGCACACCGAGGGAAGTTGAAAGTCACGGATGCAGCACCCCACAGCTGCCCTTCGGTAACTGCCCATGTTCACATGTTATACCGGAGTACATGTGAGATGGGAGGCCTCTAACCTGACTGAGCTACTTGCCCAGTTGGCAAGTGTGTGCCCATGGGCATTTACCTCCAAATAATGCACAACATAGCAAACCTACCTCCCAGCTCAGTACGCTGCTGCTCATTCATGCCATCAGCCCCTCGCCCTCTGTCTGCCTTCATCTCCTTACCCCACTAATTCTCTTCCGAAGGATTTCAGTGGAGTTGATGCGGTTATCTACCAAATTGTACCTAGGGCTGCTGGAAGGGAACGTGTGCAGGTCCTGCCTGAGTGTGGGTAAATCTTATCACCCATCAGTGCCACAGTAACGAGGTCTACATGGCAAGGGAGTAGCAATCCTTACTTGCCTCAGGATAAGTGCTTCTGAGTCATGTTATCACCATAATGTTTTGTACTCATATACTAATTCTGAAGTACTCCCGCAGGAACGGAGGGCTCTTAAACGCAGCACTAAAACCACACTAGTTGTGGTCTAAACTGAAATGCTGGAGTTTCTTTAAGTGCTTTCTGCTGCCTGCAGTAGGCCCTGTATCCCTGCAACATGCCCCTCTGCTGAAGTCCATGCTTCACCTAAAAATGCTGCAACGTCCAGCTGGATGGAAAGCAACACGGACACTGAAGGAGAGCTGTGTGAATGCCTGTGTCTGAGGCAGCCCCATCCTTGCTTAACCTAAATTCTCGTCTTGAAAACACCTGCCCCCTTCTTCAATCTCAGCAGCAAAGATGGACAATCCCAATTTAAACCTCCATTTAAGCTTCTCTGTTCCTCTGACTCATGGTTTGGGGTGTGCATGCCAAGACATACTTTCTCCCCTTGCGTTATGAAGCTTGCTCCCACTCGCAGCGAAAGGAGTGCAAGCCTACCTTATCCACGGGAGACCCAGCCTCTCACTGTTAATGTTTAATGACAGCTCTACAAGCTGGAGATATTCTCAGATTTGATTTCAGCTGGTCAGGTTTCATACAAACTGTTTTCAGCAAACACTGTAAATCTACAGAGCGTTAAGTTATTCAGTAACACTGAGCCAGATTCAGAGGAATCTAAAGAAAACCTGATTGGTGTTACTTACCTCTTTCGAAGGCTTTCCTACATCCAGACTTAATATTTTTCACATATGCAAAACTCACGGTCTAGTGCTGTGCCGCTCATGCGGTAACAAATATGTACCCAACGATCGGCACCAAAGGTTCCTAACTAAACAGGACAGAAACCTCCCCACATCTCTCCCAGACAGGTTACTGTTCTTCAGCATAGTCCTGCATGAGAAGTGGCGTCAGACGGTTTCCTCGAGTAAATTAATGCAGCTCCATTGTGTTAGGCCAACTGATATCAGCAGAGAATTCAGACAGCTAATTTTTAACCTTCTCCGATTTCGCTTTGGCTCATGAAACCATTTCCTGCCCCAGTCCCTCTGACAGTCCTCTGCTTCCCCTCGAAGCATCTCTCCAGTAGCGAGGAAAAACTAGACATGATGTCTAAGAAGCTTAAGGCTTACGATCTCACTAGTATGATAATAGCGGACTCTAACAGACCCTAAACTAATATTACTTACATGACCAGCAGCACAGAAGAAACAGTAAGCCACATCGGCTCAGCTAGGAATTTAAACCTACGGACCAAACTCTGCCTTTGTTTAAATCTCATTGTGGCTACAGAGGTACAGCTCAGGGTAAATGTGATGCCTCCACTCTCCACCCTAACCTTTAACCTGAATTGATCCAAGGTGCGCATATTTTCTGTTGATATTATTGGCAAATCACATCCAAGAAGGAGACTTGTAGCTGAGAGCAACTACGTGGAAATTTTGAAGGGCAGGCTTTGGTCCTGAATGCCTTGATGTTCTGCAAAGACAGTGGAGAGGTGGATGTTGCTTTGATTTTGTGAGCAAACTGAGCTTTTCAAAGATCTAGGAACTCCTTCATGCATACGGTGTAGTGGTGATGGATTCGCCACGAGGAAAATCCTAGCTTGCAGCTGGCTTCCCCAGCCGTAAACTCAGGCGTCAGGAGGGATCCAGGCTGGTGCTAGTGTGGCGCAAGGACAAAGTGGGGCAAAGGCTGCCCGAGCCACGAAGACGAGCTTAAACACTTTCCTCCCTTCATTCTTCCCTCCTCAAAAACCCAAAGGATATTAAGAAATGTGTGCCAAGGCATATTCCATCCATAAGCCAGGGGGGCTGAAAGTTGTCAATTTGAATATCAAAGAGGGAAGTTCAGTGAAAAATCCCATTCTAACGGGCTATCTGCAGCCACAGGTACTCCAGGCTTCATGTGGCTCTGCAAGCCAGGGCCCTTGCTGTGCAACATAGCAAACAACACATCACTCCTGATCACGACTACCAGGGACAGGGAGAGCGTCTGAGGGAATGCAGAGAGAACCAGCATATTTTATTTCCTCCCCACAACCACGATGCTGTTTCTAAGTGACGGGGAGAGCTCCTCCGCAAATACAGAGTTGCCTGCATTCAGCTGAGCCCCAAACTGCCAGATGTTCACACGCACAAAACTCCACTCAGGCATTACGGGAATAAGTTTTGCCGAGAGATTTCTTGTCCTGTTTGCTCAAAGGTTCAGACTCATAGCTTGAACTCATAGGTTCAAACCTACACCTAGTGCTGATTATAGGTCATGGCAAGGGACAGATGAAGCATGGTGGAGATGGCCGGCGAGTCCTGCAGACGCTGCTTGAGGTGGGCAGCTGGAGGCAGGCATTGTGGGGCTGCTTTTGTGGGTGATGGTTTTAAGACTTTCTTTTCTCTTTTTCACCCTCAAGTGAAGGTGCCAGTCTTTACCGAGGATGCTTCTCTGGGAACAGCAGCCAAGAGGGCTGCGTCTGGTGAGGAGGGCTCCTGCCTGCCCACCACAGGGCTCCTACCTCCCCCTGCAGCACCCAAACTGTGCTCCTATTATAGATCCTTGTTTTTTATTTCCCCCAATCCTGTTTAAAAGCATCTCTTTCTCAGGAAGGAGATGCTCTCTGTCAAACCAGAAGTGTTGTCAGCGGCTGCTGTAAGTAACTATGATAATCCATAAGGTAATGTGCAGCTCTGATGTGCAAATGAGGTTTAAGGAAGCTCCACTAATGGGATAACGCAGACAGCAGCATTTAAGCTGAGCTTCAAACTGATCTTAATGCTTTACTTGACGAATGTCTGGTTTTGAACTTTTTTAAGTCTTCAAGGCTGTAAGCAAAGAATGACAGTCTTTTGCAGAATAAATTCTTAGTGTTTGGGGCTTTAACTTAGGAAGAGAAAAAAAATCTAAGCAGAGGAGAAGCCAAAAAGAATATTTGATTTCACTGCTTTCATCACACACCACTACGTACCATTTATTTTCCCTCAGAAGCCAGGGGCATATCTTCTCTAAATATTTACCTACTTTCTTTCTAAGGCCATGTCTGCACTGGAGTCACCTCACTGATTTGTGTTATAGATGTACCTGCCTTACTTTTGATCTAGTACGTCCAGGATCTAATAGCAGGCCAATAAAACCAAGGTCTAATATTTACAACTTGCAAAATCTACTGGGAATATCTTCTAGCCATTGGACTGTGGTGAGCAACTTGCCGCCTGACCTAAAGCTGCACTGTGCTGCACTGCAGCTCTTGCGGCGATACTGGGGAGAAGCACACTTTACTGGGTGCAGAAATTCATCTATAGGAAATCCTTGCGCCACATAGATCCCTAACGCCTTTCTGAAATGGAGCCACGTCTTTCGGGTCCCATGATCGTAGCCCATAGACATCCTTCTTGACTTCTTCAGGTACATCCTGCTCAACTTGAAGAGCTTGGCCCCATCTTTGTCCCAGCAACAATGTCAAGGCTTGAATATTCAGGGCATTTTATACCTCAGCATCGCAAATTAAGGGTATGAATATATCAAAGATGTGTTGTTTTTTCCCCATCTCACTTTCTTACAGGCAGGCAGTATCTCTCTGCCTTACAAAGGAAACTAAGGCACATTCAGGTGCCACAAAATGGCTATGGTTGAGGAAGTAAGTAGAAAACATCAAAGTTAATGGATCTTTGCATGGAAAATAAGGATGGGTGACCAAAAGACTCACAGTAGCTCAGTTTAGTTTTGTCAGTACTGTGGGAGGCGTTTGTCAAATCTTAACTAATGTTGTTTAAAAGAATATTTTCACAGTGTGACCTTAAATACCCATACAAACCCCACTTGTCCTCAGAATTGCTGATCCCCTCAAGAATCTTGCCGCTCCTCTAGGCAAGCAATGTTTTAAAATGTTTCTTTAAATATTTTGACCTTAATGCCTTGCTTAAGTTGCATCTATATCTATCTCGCTGTGCATGATGCTATGTAGCTAGCCTGAAAGCCTCAGTCTTCCTATATATGCAGCACAACCTTCCGACCAAGCACAGGGGGAGGGCCTGGAAGCCCTAGGCTCTATTTCCAGGATTGGCAATGCCTTGTTCTGGGTGACAGCAGCTCACTTATACCAGTCCCTCTCTCAGCTTTCCCCTATAGAAAGTGGAAATAACTATCAACCTACAGTGATCTGAGGATCAGAATATTTGCATTTTCTCAACTGGATGGTGCTGGAGAAGTGCAAAGTATTCTGTGCATTGTAACAGCCCCATCGCTTCACCTCCGCTTCCCTTGAGAAGACAGATCTAGCATTACTAAACTTCCTGTGTAGTTACATTTCATGCATCCCCTGTAGCATTCTGGCTGTGCTCTCCTGTTTCTTTCCACTTGAGTTGCACCCTTTCTGTAACAACCAGAAAGGTGCACGTCTTCCAAATACTCCCTCAGCCAGCCTTTACGCAGTGCTCTGTTCTTTCCCCTGACCTACACGCAGTATTACTGCAAGCCTTTTTTTCTGCTAGGCACTTTTTCAGAAACTTCAGGGAATACTTAGTACTTAGCTGTCTGGATGTCTTGCCCTGGCTGCCTCTTGGAGCTCCACGGCAGATCCCCACAAGACAGGCTAAGACTGTAAAACAGTCACAAATGCAGCAATCTGAAGTGATAGCAGCACTTACTAGCAGCACTATCCTTTTAGCTCAATTACCAACACTTCACTTCTCAAAGGTAAGAGGAAGATTTTTCCGAGTCCCTAATTAACTTAGGGGCAACATTTCAGGGCTCTTCAGAGCCCGATTTTCAGTAATTTCCATGAAATGAAAGTACCTATTAACTTAGCTCTCTGAAAAATGGGACTTGGGTGCTCTTGGGAAACTCACTTGCACCCTTTTCTCAGACTTTGTGGTACACTCATTTGAAACGTCTCTACATGTGAGTGACACCTACATGTGAGCAAGACACCTTGGGCTCGCTTAACAGAGAGAAACAGGCAGTTACAGGAAACAATTCATCTCGTGCTATGGTAGATACCTAAAATAGCCCAGAGCTATCATAGAATATCTGCTTCCTTCCATAAACTATAAATATAATCTAGAGAAGCAGCTCAGCCCTTGACATGTAGGGAAGGATTCATTCGCATAGTGCTTTTGAGCTATCTTGGGTTATATGAGACATTCACATGGGCAGGCAGGTATGTACAATATAGGAGCCTGCAGGAGACAAAAGCCCTTCCATCCTGTCACCAGAATACCAGGCAGGAGCCCAAACTAGTCTCAAAAAGCACCATTTTTAGCCAACTGAATTCTCTCCCACAAATACTATAGATGTCTACATTTGCTGAGGGGATTTCAATCCTACAGAATAAAACGGAAAAGTCCTAGTTTGTTATCCTTCTGCTCCTGGATAACTTTCCTTTCATTCTTCATCATGACTTTGTTGAAGAGGTCTAAAAACAAAACTTTAGCCTCCATTTTGCAATTTTTCCAGGCCTCATGCAGTCTTTTCCTAGCAGTTTTATACCACTTCCAGCTCGCACACCTCTCCTTACCGTTCCTTGTTCAGATGCACAACCAGCTCCTGAAATCCTTCATGGGCTTTCTGTGGGTCCTGTTGTACTCAGGCACTGATTGCTCTGTGAGCATTGGAGGAATATTTAAGCATCAGCAACAGAAGATGTGCTTCTGTTGTGGTCCCAGCTAAGGGCTGTGAGACACCTCCCAAAAACATAGCAGTCAGAGTCCTCACTAGCGTCAGTGCCCTTCAGAGGCAGGTGCACCCACCTTCAGGTGAGCCTGCAGCGACTCACACACTTAGCTAGGGAAATCCTGGCCTCACTGTCCCATTATACCCAAAATGACCATTGCTACTTTTGGGTTGGCTGGAATAAATTCCCTTCTTCGCACTCAAGTATGTATCTGCTACCTGTTAACATAAATGGTCTGCGCTGGTATAGCTGAAAATCAATAATTAGGCCCACAGTGCTAAAGAACAAAGAAAGGATTAGTAAAATAGCGGTTGATTTTATTAAAAAGAAACGAAATCAAGTGAATTTCATGAAAAGTGTCAGGGCAATGTGCAGGGATATCATTCAGGTTCTGCAGATAACTACTCCAACCAGGAAATGCATGCAAGATGTCACGTTACAAGTGTTACATCATCAGGAAAAAATCTCAATGGTTGATCATAGCCTGAGGGGGATGTCAGTGTTCCTAGCTTCTGTGCAGAGAGTAGGGTTATAGGAATTAACTCTTTCCTAGGTGACATATACTGCTAGATTTTACCAGCTCTTCTTCCACTTTGTTTGCCCAAAATGGATCATCGTTCTCTTACTTTCCATTTTTGTCTTTCATTCAAGTCATAAACTATGTGACTCGACAGCGACCGTTGTTGTCTATCATGTCTGCTGTGCTATTCCGGGTTTTCTCTCCTCCTCTTCACGAGATTTCTGCTGGATGTTGCGTGTTCATCATACACAGCATTTCCATAGAAGGCAATAAATGTTATCCACTAAACACACAACAGACAGCCTCCCTGTTGTCTGGAGAGCAGCTCTTTGTTTTACGTGAAGAAATACTCCCTGTGCATGGCCAAATGACCCATCCTGTGGTAATACTCAAAGCAGTGTGAACACGATATGTCTTATGTTTTCTGTGAAATAAGTTCTGGAGGAAGAAACAGTACATATAGGTTTTTCCCAACTCAAAGAGCATGCACTTTGGCTGGTTACTGCTGAAGTTAAGGGAACAGTGCCATTGGGATGGATGCCCTCCCTTTCACCACAGCCCCACACCCGGTCAGAGCAGATCCCCAGAGCCATTCCCAGGGAGGAAACCCCCCCTCATCCCAGGGAGACAGAAGTGGCCGGGCCTTTTCCCAACCCTCCAAACTCCTACCTGACAAAGATATCCTTTCAAAGTCAGGGGAACACTAAAAATGGGATATATTTCCTCCTCCTCACTGACATTTTGTACTTAAAGAAAACGTTCTCAGCTCTCAGCAGGTGCCATGGTACCTGAGTTATTCTTTATACTGGATTGCCATGGTTTAAGTCCGGAAGTTGGAAGCTCCACGATAAGCGTTTCCTGTAATTAATGCATGCACCATCCTGTTGAAAATTCATCTTTGTGTCCTAGGTCACCTTCACATAGGGCCAAAGGAGCTGTACCTAGTGTTCTCGAAGTTACTGTAACTTTACTCCTTCTGTGTATATTTTTTGCTTGTTTATTTTTCATCCCTCTTACTCTCTTGATTAGGCAGAACATAAATTCCTAAGTATCTTGTTTCATGTATTCCTTTTTTTTTCCAGATGCAGAACTATGCTGCCCCATCCCTCCGTCTCTCCAGGGTCCCCAAGCTATCTATAGCATGGGCAATATAGTCCACCTCCCCAGTGCTATCCACTATTTAGTCTCATTTTTAGTTATCTTAAACCTACGGTCTATGTCCAGAAAGACACTGCTTCCCAGGTAGCTAGTTTGCCACCAGTGTGCTTTTTGCCCTTGGCATCCACACTGAGAAGCGCAGTGAAGTTGACTGACTTGGTCTATGTAGATCTTCCAAACTTTTGTTCTATTCCTTAAATCTCTTCCTGTACACCAGCTCCTAAATAAACACTTTCCCCATTCCCTTGCTTTTTCTTTCTTGTGCATTAAAATACTCTTTCTCTCCTCAGCGCTCGCTTTCCTTCCTCCTCTTAACTATTCAACTGCTCTCCCCTTGTAAGCTGAGTGATGTTGCAGTCAGAGTAAAGGAGTGAAAGTCTAGGGAATTAATTTCTATTCCTAGCTCACAGCCACTGAAGCATAGGGGAATCTTCTGACAAGCCAAGCTCTTGGGTCTTTAGTTGAAAGTCTGTAAAACATAAAACGTGACCACACCTACTCGTCACACAGAGATATGTTGCATCGCAAGGGCAAAAATCATTAATGTTTGACGTTCTTGCATGAAATGAATTTTACTACTGGCTTTTATAGTCGATTCAGATTTTTCAACTCAGCTTCATGCGCTGCTCATGCCTGCCCCTCCTCCACGTGCCAGCCAAAGCTACCGCAAGGCTCTCGCTGCGCTGGCCTTTAGCCTGGCTCACTCAAGAGATGAGGCTCACGCGGTTTCCCAGGTGCATGGCTTTGCACTTTTGAGCAACACTTTGGCTTGACAGATGGGGAGGAACCTCATAAATACAAGTTCCTACAAGCTGCATGAAGAAGAGATCCTATCCCTGCCCCGCAGAGTGAGGAGGATGCTGAAACGCTTCAGCAGCAGCAGAAGTGTCTCCTAGCACTCACCCCCTCTTGGGCACCAAAGCCCACTAGCCCCAAGGCACAGGCGCTGTGCTTTGCTATTGCTTTGGCTGGGGCCCACCGGCTCACCTTGCAGCACCTGCATGGGCATCCGCAGGCATGCTGTGACCCCCCTCTGTGACCCCAGTTTCTTCCTCAACAACAGCAACCTCATTCCCTTACTGCTTTCCTTGTACCTTCACCAGCCAACATGTCCCCCCTCCCTCCCACCCGCCTGCCTTCCTTTTGTCTTTTCTTTCTTTGTTATCTTTCTTTCTTCCATCCTTTCTTTGTCTCTTTCTCCTTCCTTCCTACTTCCTTCTGTCCTTCTTTCCTTCTCTCTTTTATTTTCTTGCTCTTTTTGTCTTCCTCTTTCTCTTTCTTTCCCTTCCTTCCTGCTTCCCTTCCTTCCTTTTTTCCTCTTCCTCTCTTTCCTTCCCTCCTTCTTTCCTTTGAGTTCAAGTCATTTACGCCCTTTAATGCTATACAACCTTTATGTCTCCACACAAGCAATTTTCCTCTAGTGGAACTGGAGGAAAACCCCCAGCATAGGATATATATTGCGCTGCCCCTGAGCATCCCATGAGCTTCAGGAAGCTTCAAGCCCCCATTGTTTGCAGTTCACAGAGTTCACCTGCATTTTAGTCTCCTCATCTATTAAAGAAAACAAAGTAGAAAGGAGAGAGAAGGAGAAATGCGGCTGTAAAACCAGCGGTCGGTCAGAGAGCCCTCACGTTCCTGATACCAGTTGTGGTCCAATCAATCAGTCGCAAACAGCCCACAGGAGAATAACTGCCCAACTTACCCAAATTTATTTTCTTTAATAACAGAATCCTCCTGTGACCCTGTGGTTAGTGCTGACACAAAGCAAGGCCTGCTCAAGTCTGATATCTGTTCCCCTGCTCCCTGCTGTGTGCTGAGCAATGGAGCCATCGTCCCCTTGTTTTCTGCAGACAGCAGCTTTAAATCACCACCAGCCGCTTCTGTCTGCAAGGTCTGGCAGACACTTTCTTATGCAGGTCACTCACTACTGTGCCTTTGCCCATGCTTGCTCACAGAGATTTCAGCTCTGGTTTTGTCTCTGCTATGTAAAATAAAGGCCAAAATGCCCCGGGGATATCTGCTTGTTGTTTGGGTACTTGGCTTTCCCAGGGTTACATACATGATTCAGGTGGTGCAGGGGCTGGGCCACCACAGTTACCCAGCTACAGGGAGAAAAGCACCGTAAAGTCTCCACACCCATGCCCTGACCAAGCAAAGACTGGTATTACTAGTCAGGAGACCAGCGTACCCCAAACAGCTAGACATTGAGATTAAACAAAGGTAAACTGAAGCTTCAGGGTTTTAGGGCAGGGCTGTTCCAAAAGCCTGGTGAGAAACGTGGAGGGATGTTTTCTGGGAGATACTGGAAGAGGAGTCCTTCTCAGCCCTAGAGGTTCAGCTGTAAGGTAGGTCTTTGAAAGGTAAATGGATGATTTTTTAAAGGATAAATTGAGATTTCCTCGGGCTGAAATAAAAAACACATTGTTCTTTATGTGAAAAAAGTCTGTGCCCATGTCTGTCTATATGTCTATGTCTGTAGGATAGGCAGAATGGAAAACCTACAGAATGAAGCCAGGCTTTTCCAAAGAACATTTCTTTGGAAAACTGGAGGGGAGGCTTGCCCCTATAGACTTTATCCCAGGTTCGAATCCTGCAGCACAACCTCAGGGCAAGACCCTCAGCCCTCTGATACCTCCTTGCAATGCTTTGGCCACCCTGGAGGAGACTTCTACCACCATCCAGAAAGCTCAGTGGAGTTCAATAAAAGATCACCCATTGGCTTTCCCTCGGGAAATCCCCAGCACCGGCTACCAGACGTACACACCGCCTCAGCCACTTTGCCCGACTACCCAAGGAGAAACCGCAGCCCTCCCTTTGCAACGCTGCTGAGATATACAGCTCTCTCCCCGGCTCCTGCCTGCCCGCCAAATGCCGTTTCTCTGTGGAATCCCAAGGGGAAAGAAACAGCCCATGTTATCACAAACCGTACATTTGGTCTCGGCAGGATGAGTTAAGGTAGGGATTGCTATCACGGCAGCACTATGTGTCACTGAAAGGGAAAATTCACATGTTACTCACATGGTTGGCCTTTCTGCTGAACTTCACTTCAAGGTTACATTGAAGATTAAGCTTTGATTTAAGCTCCCTATCAGGCATGTCTGAGAACAGGCCTGCTGCCCAAGGATGGAGATAAAGTATTTTATCCACTGAAGGAAAGAGAATTCTTTGCACTTGACTTTTCTCATTTGGTGGGGGGGAAGGTTTGGGTTGCATTTTCTGTTCCTGTAGGTACAGACCAGATGTCATCCACAGGAGGCCAGATTTGACCATGCTGAGAGAGTAAAACCAAAGAGCAGGTCAGCTTGGACCCTCCAGTGAGAGTTTTAAAATCCTTTCTATCCAAAGCTAGTTTTCTAAAGCTGAAGGAATAATTACAAGAGGAAATAGCTGTGTTCTGTTTGAACTGAAGAGTAGATTCTGGGAAGAGAAAACACACCCCAAAAGTGTAGGAATGGCCCTGAAAAACAAAGTTTGACTCCAAATCCAAACCAGTGCATGGATCAGGAAAGGATATCCTTTCCCTGGGAGAGCAAGGATGGGGCTGGGCCCTTGCCCTGCCAGATGAGCTGCTCCAGCCAGGTAGGTTTAGCGAGATTAGAAGTGAGAAGGCGAGAAATGAAAAGCTGGAGTGCAGGGTGGAAAGGTTACCAGGGATGGGACTGGGGGTTGGGGGGGCTCAGTGAGCCTATAGCAAGGGAGCATGTGTGGCCAACAAGTATTTCAGGTATTTCCAGGTGAGGCAATGCAGTCATCCTCTCAGCTGCGTGCACGCGGCGGCGTGAGTGTGCGCTGCAGCACGCCCCGGGGTCCCGGGCCCGTTATCGGCCTGATCAGAGAGCTGGCTGGAGCCTGGCGCAGCCCCTATTTGCCTCGTGCACTCAGGTTCCTCTTCAATGAAAATCAAGGCGTGAAGAGAAGAGGGAAGGGGGAGGGAGGCAGCAAGCGGCTAATGTGCATCTGGATCTTATCTTGCTGCGGGGCCGGGATGTAGTTGGGGCACACTCCCGGAGCTGGGAGCGCTCCTGCGTCGCCCTGCATAGACGTAACGCTGGGCCCCGGGCCATTTAGGCTGAGCGCATCCCGCTGACAGCTGCACGTCCACAACTGCTGCCACACCAAGCTGTTTGCACTGCTGGCCAGCGTCCTCGAGGCGGGCAGGAGCATGGCAGGCATCTCGCACACCTGGGACCACCGCTGTGTACTGCCCACATGTGTTGTGAGCCAAGAGCCTGTCCGTGGGGAAGTCCTATCTCCTTGTGACACATGGATCAAGTAATGGGCTACAAGCTAAAAAACTGGCATGGGCTACAGACAAATGTGTTTTTCTAGTCATTATCATGTTTGCACTTGGATATAATCCAAAATGTATAAACCTTCCTGGGACATTAATTGGCTTTTTATGGCCTGTCCCTCAAAATGGCGGGAAGCTTCAGGCTGATGCTGTTTGGCTTTTCATAGGTTGGCTCAGTCTGCTAATCTTATGTGAAATATATCTGGCATGAGTTCTACAATTCAGTATGACAGAAGTATAATTAATTCCCTGTGTGAAATGAAAACCACAGATTTTCCACAGCGTCAGCTTGAACATCAATAAGTCACAGAAGTAATGTGCAAAAAGCGGATGAAATTTGCACACAGACAGCAAATACACTGAATTTTTATGGGGCAGCAGTGCTTCATAGGCCACTGGATAAAAATGTCAATACAGATCTGAAGTGCTCTTCATTTCCTTCATGTAGTCAACTGAAAGTCCGGAACAGCCTACAATAACAGCCTCTTTTTTTTGATTGGCATTTTAATACAAAGAACCTGTTGGGAATGCATATTCCTGTGATGTTTCCTCCTATACACTAACATCTTACAGATAGGTCCCTCTCACGTCTCAGCGCAGAATGCAAATGATTACTTTTAACCAGGGAGAGGGATTAAACAAGAAATTCCTGAAACCCACACCCATCCCTTACACTACCTAAAGCTTTCTCCTCAGGGAAGGGGATTAGGCAATTTCTGTGTGCCTATGAGCCATCTTCCTTCCCACCTTGCTGTTTGAGGGCTGGACCACTGGACCATTAGAAATTGATTTGCACCATCTGCAACTGATTTAATAAACTCTGGTATCTGTAGCAGAGGTCTTCATTCCTCTTTCACCCCCTAAAACACACAGCAGTCGCCCCAGTTGGGCTGTCCTGGAGACCTGCTGGCATCTCTGGAAGCCAGCTAAAACGTCCCTGTGGGCTAATCCCAACCCTGTGACCACAGGTCGCTCTGCATGGCCGACAACTTGATTTGGGGAGGGTGGCCTCCAAAGGAAAACCCAAGCTGTTCACACACCAGGGAAGCCACACCACATTGCCACTCGTAACGAGAGATATTGAAAAGCACCTCTCTAATCCCAGTCCAGTTGTTCTGCTGCAGGTGAGCTGCAAAGCAAAGAGCCGTTACGCTCAGACGGCGTCAAATACAACTTGTTTCTATTAACCGGGCTCTGGTGAATATTCAGAACAGATGTTACTTATATATATCTCACCGCTCTGAAACCCTCCTGACACTTCCTGTTACATTCTGAAGCAGTGGTGATATTAAGTATTAATATTGATGTTAGACAAACCAGCATGTGCAAATAGTGAACTGAAATTCCTTATCTGTTTTTTAATCTCTATACTTAGAACAATTAACAGCTAGCGCAGGTGTACGGCACGTATCGGCAAACGTGAATTCGTGGGAGCAACCACTATACTATGTGCTACGGTGACAGTGCTGGCGTTTGCAATGTTGTGCTCTGTGATACTGAAAACCAAGAATTTCTGAAGAGAAGACCTGCTAGAGAGGTTCACTAACTATTTTGCATCCCCCCAACACGAAGAGTGTTGTTAGTGGGACTAATGGAGATGGAAACCCATCTTCGCCCTCTCCCCATTTCTACTTTGCACTTCACACATCCCCAAAGCTTCCTCAACATCATGGAGACCACTTCTTATGCCTGTCTCTGCTGAGCAATTCACACTGAACGGACTCTTTGTGTATGTAAAGTGTAGGAGAAATGCTAACCCAAAGATCAAAGGCAGTTCCGTTCCTCAGATATTTTCCCTGACCCTTTAAACTGGCTAGGTGCAGAACGAAAAATAAGGACCAGACTCTGTCATCAATTACACGGAGGTAAATACAGAGTGGGCTGTTGTAAATCAAGTTACTTTAGAGTTGCACAGCCTAACTGGGAGCAGATTTGGGACCCAGGTCCACAGACCAAAGCACCAGTTTGCAAGGGGAGAATCCTGCCTCTCTCCCGCTCGGTTTCCTTTAAACACTCAGGCTCTTCAGATATGCACCCCCATCTGCCTGCATAGAAGAGGACACAAAACTGCAGCCTTCCTGTTCCAACCAACCAGAATAATCCCATCTTCAAGCACAGTTCCTGGATCACAAATAAATGAGGTTTTTATTTAACTAATGCGCCAACATGCAGCCCAAAAGCACCAAACTCCAACTAATTTTCATCAGCAGCTACCAGGGGTGAATGAAAGGCTTGAATTGCCTGAGTTCAAAGGTTATTGGAAGAGAAATAAAATCAAAAGACTAAGTGTTGAGTAATAGGTGTCTGGAAACCCATTTATATAATAAATCCTGTCTCTTCTCTTTCTCTTCCCATTAAATGATGCCTCTCCCCCTCACACAAGCCTAATGCCTTAATCTAGCTAAATATTTGCAAATTGGCACCACATCTGATCAAGACAATAGAGGGGAATGAGCAAAGTGCTTCGAGCCATGATATACTTCTTATTACAGAGATAGCGTTTCACAAGATTAAAGGGGATTTTCTAGGCAATGGAGACAAATCCAGTGCCAGCTTTATTGAGCAAATGTCACAGATGCTTCATCCATTAACATGTGGTACTGCAAACAAAGGAGATTATCTCCTTTTCCAAATGAGTACTATCAATGCTGCTATTTTATTTATTACACATTTTCCCACTCACCCCTTCAAGCGTTTGCTTTGAAAGGCAATGTATGTTGGCTGCGGAGACTTGGGTGAGTCAATGGAATATTCTTTGAAGCAGAAATTCCCAGTCTGATTGCAGCACCCAGGAAAATTATAAATCAGTGACATCACTCTTGAGAATAACATCACCAATCAGGATGAAAAAAGGAAAAGTGTGTGTGGGGGGGAAGCCACTCCAATCCCCTCCATCATGGGGATTTTAAGGGCCACGTGTCCTGAGAACCTCCATTCTGGTCCTCCCGTTGAGATAAAGCTATTTGTAAACACCAGATTGTGCTATCTTGCTGCCACTCTGATTGCTAATTAATCAGAAACAGAAGTGCTTGGGTGAGGAATACAAAGTGACAGGGGAAAATGAATAGGAACCTGCGTAACAATTGCTGTCCTCACTTTGGAAACTTCTCTGAAGTCAATAGCTTCAACTACAAAGCAAACAGAGGCTTTGGTTAAACAAGGACTGTTGGATCTAGCACTCCCCAAGCCCAAGGGACTTTTTTTCCTGCTTATTACAGAAATGACATCTGTTAGGGCTGTGGACGGCCTTCACCAGCCCCTGGACACTACTCAGCTGCAGCCCTGATCCTGCCCACTCCCACCACCACGACCACTTCCATTTCTCTTATTATTCCCCTCTCTCCTTCTCGGTCTTCTGGGTCCAAAGTGTAGGTCAAATTTCAAGCCTTGTAAATGTTAAAGCTCTCTACTGCACAGTAAAGGGATGCCAAAGACCCAGAAGAAAGCTGCTGTGGCACTTTCATTCGCATTGAACTGTTGTGGATCAATGAGGATCTCTGGCTGCTTCCTCGTCAGCCAAGCCTGGTTCACACCAGACAGTTTTACCGACAAAAGCTGCCTCCAGTCAGAACAAGCTGGTCCTAATTAGGACAGCTCTGCTGCACTTTCAAGTGGTTTTAGTGACGGTTTTAGCAAACCCTTTGGATGAAGAACTCCAAAAATCTGGACTGGATCCCAAACAGTAACAGTGCTTATCAAGGCATCCTTCTGTCAACAGACTTGCCAAATGCCTCCTGTCCATCTCTCATCCTGATTTTGATGATGCTGCTATCAAAAGCATTGAATGTTGAGGCTGGCTGCTTTGATTTGCAACTGTAAAATCCCTTATCATTTCTACAGAATACCTCTCACATCCTGATAGTAAGCTCCCATCGTGACAAGGAGGAATTTAGCCTGTACAAAAACAAGGCTAGAGTCCATCCTGCTTTCTTCTTTTGTGCTTTCCCTGCTAAAGGTAGCAGTTATAATAATATCATATTCCATTTTTTCCTAGCCTAGTCAAGTACTCCCATTGCCTAACGTGTATTGTTGAAAAGCTAGGATCATAACTTCCCAGAATATTAGCAATATTTTCAAATTACTAGGCCAAATCTGCTCTCTACAACCCCATTACAAACATTACACTTGCACAAGTACCTTTCGTGACCAAACTTACCATGAGACCATTTTCAGTGTAATTTTGATTACATGGTACATTCTGTGCAAATTATTTATCTAGACAGTCAAAATTTGTTTTAAGTTATGCTTTAATCGAGGACATGGAGACGACTTTGTCAAAACACTTGGACATTAGAATATTATTTTGCACTTGCGCTATGCCTCCCACTTGAGGCACCTTGAGCATTTTGCAGCTCTAAGGTCAAATGTTTCAAATATGACTCGGGATACGTGCAATCAGACCTAAAATATTGCAAAAGGGACCTACTTTCCACTAGGTAGGTGATCAGCAAACCCGTCAAAGAATTCCTGGTTAGCTGGCCACCAAAAGAAGGGGCAAAAAACTTGAGTTATACCTGAAAATCTCGGCCTAGCATACCGGAGCCTGATAGTACTCTGGCACAATAGGCAATTTTCCCTATCCATGTCCTCCCAGTTAAGGGGGATGATGCAGAGAGCTGACACTTGCCTTCATCCATGGTAAGATCTCAGATTCACAGAAAAATTTTGATCAGAGGAACCGCTGGACAATTTCTCTGCTCCCCTGATGTAGTGCTGAATCACTCTCACAACAAAGAATATTTCCCTTTTGTCCACTTGAAGGGTAGATGTTACAATAAAGAACAAGATCATAGTCCACATAGATAAATACGGCCTGTTAGGAAAGTGCCAGCGTGGCTTCTCTGAAGGGAAGCCCTGCTCAAAACCTGCTGGAGCTCTGCGGGAACAACAGTGAGCCCAAGGACAACCGGGGTCCAGGGACGGGCCGTAATACGGTTAGATTCCCAAAATGTTTTAGACAAGGTCCAACACCAAAGCTCATTGAACCAAAACCAACAAAATATTGGGCTTTCACAGGAAGAGTACTGAAAAACAAAACATAGGGCATAACTTTCGCCCATGGTCTGTTCTCCAGCTGTCAGAAAGGGGATGGTGGGGCTAGAGGAAGCATGGCAGACAACATCTAAAATGTCAAGGGGGTGGAGCAACTGCCTGAGGAGGAGAGACTGAAAAGGCTGGGACTCTTCAGCTGGGGAGAGAAAGTTCGTTCTGTTTTACACAACAAAGAAAGTGGTGGCTAAGGTCTCACCACCATTCACCTGGTCACCTGTAAACAGCTATTCACTAAATCCTGCAATACTAGAGCTCGGGGGCACTTGATGAAATGAGCAGGAGATCAGTTTAAAGCAAATAAAAGAAAATACTTTATGCAGTGGATGTCGAACTTCTGCAACTTGCTGCCCTGAATGGCTGTATAGGCAGACAGTGTGGGCAAGACATTAGACACATTCATGAGCCACAGATCCGTAAACAGATACTGAAAGGACTAGGCAGGGATGTACCCACTGATATCCCCAATACAACTGTAGGCCTGAGTTAGATGCTAGAAAAGTAATTTAAACAAGCAAACAAAAAGAACAACAAAAAAGCAAAACAAAAAAACCAACACGCAACAACACGGAGCTCCACATTACTTTGTGTTTTCTGCTTGAATCCCCACTTATCTTCTTGGGTGTCACTAGGCCAGGTTTTGGTCTCCTTCTGGGTTACATTGACAAGATAAACGTACGTGCTGCCGAAACTGTTTTCAGGAACTCCTTCCTCTCTTAGAAATCTCTTATCTTCCGATGGAGATTGTCAGAGAGTACTTCAAAGCCCTTTGAAAATGGCCAGGGCTCTGCCTGCCGCAGAGCAGACACTGTGCCCTCGCCCCAGGATGTCAACAGTCACCCCACGTGCAGGCGCCCGGTGCCTCCTTATCATGGGCTTGCGCAGCCGTAACAAGCACGGGGAGAGACTTTACCCCCTTGCTATCACCGGCCAGTCCTTAGTCTTTGCTCTGCGATACACTGCACGCTTTTTTCCCCCAAATGCATCCAGGCTGATTGCTACAGATCATGAAAATGAAGGGAAAGAAAGAGGAGCAGCTTTTCACAGCCCTGAGGAATAGTGAAGCCTGAAGCCTGCTGAGCTTATAATTAAAATGTGGAAAGGCACAAAGCTCAAAAAATGCAAGAATGCGATACAGGGAGCATAAAAATGCTGAGCACCAGACTTCAGGCAAAGTGCCATTTTGAATTAAAAATAAATGAGAAAATAGCCTATAGAGAGGGAGATGCAGGGGGGAAGAGAGACACAAGGCACTGGAAGGAGAGGGTGACTGGGGGGAGCTGCTGCTCACGTACTGCCGTGAGATAAATCTTGTTTGTTGTTCCTCCATCGAAAGACTACACAAAGCAGAGAGGCAAAGGAAAGCAATACAGCTGCTTCATGATGTTATTACCTCTGCTGCAGCCTCGAAGAGTAAGTGCCTGCCCAGGACAAAGGCAGCACAGACAGGCCTCTGTGTATCCAGCTCTCGCTCCATCGGCAAATTGAAAATGGAGAAGCAAAACATAAAAATCACATTTTCGTCTGGAGCTGGTTTTGCCTGCCGTTGTAAACAACTACCTCCACCGCAGGCGCTGGGTATCTGGGACGTGGGCAAGGCGGCCACAGAGGGCCCATGGCACCTGGGGACATCCCCAGTGAGGGGAGAATGAGCAGCTGTCTGGACAAGGATCCTGTTTCATCCCAGGCATCAACATCCATATCAACCCTGTCAGGCCACTGCTCCTAAAATTAGCATCCCAGAGAGAGGGATTTAAAAAAGACTTGTGGAGTTAATGGAGTAAATAATAGACCAGGAGCTGAAGGTGTCAGGTAGATACACAGGGAGATTTGGGATGACAACACACATTTTAGAAAGGGTGAGTAAAATCATTTGTAAGAGGTTTTTGCCTAAGACTGCATGAGTTAAGCCTGAGGTGGACATTTAAATTACCTCTTTTGGGTAAACTAATGCTTATGGATAGAAATGGCAAGCTCAGACTTATGGGAGGCATGAAGTAGATGGGCTGGACTCAGGGGAGCTCCCAGAGCACCAAAACTCTGAGGGACAGTAGAGGATCGATATTCATCCCTCACAGCGAAGTTAGGGGGAAAAACAGATACACATGCATGACAACTAAAAGCCTACCTGCAACTCCAGAAGCTTACAGCAGTCTCCACTTTTGAATCTTTTGCATGCCACATAAAGCTTTAAAGATCGGGAACTCTGTTGGCCTCAGAGAAATGACTCCTCTTTAGCCCCCAAATACAGAGATCAGGATCGGGCCCAAATGCACTGCAGGACCACAAACACCTGGTTGCACCCTAGCACCCACCGCTAGTGCCCGAACTGGCTTTTGGGCCAGGTCTCCCTGCTCCAAGTTCAGAGCCAGCATGGGTTCCTGGAGGTCGCTGTAGTCTCGTGCCGATCAGCAGGGCTGCTCTGCACAGTCCCTTCCCTCATTTAGAAACATTTTTCTTGCTAAATTAAGGTGGCACAAAATCCAAGCTGGGGCTCCATGCCTTTTTTAATACAGCCCACTGATTTACTTATCCTGTTAAAACAGAGTGGGGAAATAAATCAGTAACACTGAAGAGCGCTCTCCCCTTGGATGGCAAACTTCATTGAATTACGCAACTGTTCGCTCGCCGGTTTATACCGTGGAGGACTGCACCAACTGGGTAATGAACAACGCTAATCGTATTACATCTTCCCACTAGCTGCCAGCAATGCAGGAAGCTTAATCTTCAGAAGGTCCTATTGGTTCTCGAGACCCTGCTGTTGGCTGGAAACCTATCCTGCTCTTTCAAAAACATTAAATACGTTAGGACAGCTGTGCTGGATGATGCCAAAAGTCCACCTCAACCCATATCCTGTCCCTAGCCACTGCAGATACTCCGGGAAAGAATATAAGAACTGAGCAAACACAGAGTGATTTTTCCCTCTAGTCTGCACAATGATATCTCCTTCCAGCTATCCCCAGCTTTGGGACTTCCTAAAAACGAGGTTGCATTTTTATACTCAACAGCCTTCACTGGGGCTGTTCATTCCTCCATGCGTTTGTCTAATTGAGCTTTTAAACTACTTATGCTTGAAGTAGGTAAAAGTAGTTTCTATTACACTGGCCCAGGAGTCTCTTTGCCTGTTCTTTTGAGCTTTATAATATCTTACTCTTTTCTGAGTAGCTGTTCTTTTTCCCCGCTGCCTACTTTGCCGCGTTACAGGCCAGCACTCACAGAAGTTGATGGAGGTCTCTTCCGCACAGACATTTGAGCACGTGGATTATCTACTAGAGCTCAGAGGAGTCGCTCATGTATAAGGTCACTCACATGCCTAACCAAGGTTCAATGTTTAAGCATAATATGTACAACAATATCAGGTCAGCTGCACATACCAGACCAAGAGGCCATCCCCTCCAGCAGTCTCTCCATCTCTGTGGTCACTGACTGATGTCTAAGGATAAAATAAGCAAAGAGGGTGGTGAGGCTTCCTTGGAGATACCCTCTCCCAGCTGGATCCAAAAGCTGCATTTGTCAAGGCTTCAGCTCTAGACAGCCCTCAATCACACCCTTAGAGGTGTCCACCACATAAAATACATGGTAAGGGTGACATTTTTTGCCCTGCAAAAATTTTTTTCTAAAGCACTTAAAAAAAAAATCAAAATGCCTTGTTGGTAACTTCCATTCATCACATAGTAGCAGTGATTTCAGTGCTCCTGGAAAACAGTGGCTTACTTCAATATGCTCTTACCAGCCTCAGCTGCCACCTCATTCAGTATCTCAAGCAGGGCAGCCAAAGAAGCCTTTTGATCACAGCAGCACGCACACACACAAAGTTACTATGATGTAAAAGATTATCAGAACTGGCAAATCCACACTTAGCGTTGCCCATATGCTAGGATACGTAAGAGAGGCGCTCATATAGCAGAAGAGCAACAAGCCACAGGCAGTGCTAGTCTCTGAAGCCAAAGACGCTTTTGCATGGGAATTTGGAAACGGTGGATTCAGAGCATTCAGCTAACACAGTCTCTTTGTCTGCAAGTCAGCATGCAGAGGTGTGATGAGTTTGCCTCCAGGGAGTACACCCAGAATTTAAGCAGCCCAGCTGAGGCCTGATCTCATTTCAGCAATGTGTGTTTCTGATTACATGCACAAACCAATGAGAACCGATTCTTCAACGGCACCAGCGTTAGCAGCTGCAATTAAGCAGCAAGTACTTAGCAGAAATGAGCCCTGCAAACAGTTCAGGCGCTAACAGAGGATCGCTGTGCTGCAGGCAGCACAAAGCAAATTAGCCTTCTAGCAGTCTGCATTGCATTAGTTAATGAAACAGAAAAGTCAACACTTTATTGCAAATAGCGAGGAACAATAGGAAAGATGGTATATGAATCTCCTTCCTGATGGTAACTGTTTGCAAAGGCAAGCCCAGGGTGAAACACCTTTCCTTGAGTGGTACAACAAACAGCAAAGTGCTCTAAGGGCCACAGGGCTCCTGTGCTAAGGCGACGGTCACCCGCAAGCAAACAAGACGTCCGCCTCCAGCTCAGCACGGCCCTAGTACGAGATCCTGTGCGTGGCCACGGCTGCACGCGGGCTGCTCTTGAGGCACTGAGCTCGAAGGGAAATGGGATCTCCGGCCCTGAGAGCAGGAGAGAAGAGGCTCAGCTCTTCCCCAAATCCCCACCTGTGGCTTCCCGGGGGCACCTGGGGGACATCAGACTAAGCAGGAAACGTCGCGCTTGTCTGAATTTTCCCCAACGTTTCTGCCGCAGGGGCTACGCTCCTCTTGCCCGCGCAGGGGCCGTACCCGCCCCGCTTTCGGAGGGGCTGGGGCGCCGTGCCGCGAGCCCGTCGGCCTCGACGCCTGGATAGCGGGCAGAGGCAAAAGGCTGCCGGGGCCCCGCTGCGCCGCCTCAGCTCTGCGGGGACAAGGGAGCGCATCGGCCGCTGCCGTACGTAACGTGCACGAAAAGCTGAAGGAACGGAGGAAAAAGGGCCATAGGCCCTGGCAGAAAAGGCAGGCTGCTGCCCTCCTCCCGACGGGCGCGGGCCGGCGAGGCGGGGTACAGCCCAGCGAGGGCGGCCGCGCTCCCTCCCGGCGCGCCTGCGGAGAGGGCTCAGCTCCGGCCACGGGGTCAGAGCCCCAGAATTTAAAACCTATTTTTAGGGCCCTCTGCAGAGGCTGGGAGGGGCGGCAGGCGCGAGGCAGAAAGCCCACGGCCGCCCCTTCTGCAGCCAAGGGGTGGGGAAGCAGGGGAGGAAGATGCTGTTTTCTGAGCGCCGAAGCCCTCGCCGCTACGCGAGGGAGCGCGGGCCTCAGGCGACCCAAGGAGCCGTGGCCTGACCGTTACGTAACGGCGCTCAGAAAAGCGATGCCGCTTCCCTCCAGCCTAGTCGGAGGGGCCAGAAGAGGCAGACGCATACGCGGAGCAGAATTTATTTCCGAATACCTCATTTATATCATTTTTCACATGAAATATTTCTTTCAGAATATAGCCTACACTCAGAAGAGAACTTTATAAGGCACATCAGATTATAGACTACATAGAGACATTTCCCCCTCACTTGCGCTCATAAAATACTGGTGATTTTAAAAGTAATATTCTAAAACCTAGACCCTGTGTAGCCCCATGTAGAGCAGTATTCATAAAGTTATTAGACCTCAGTTTACATACACCTAGTAAAGGGCTATAACAAGTTGTATATACATCACATTTTCAGAAACAGTCACAGCTGGCTACATTTAAAAGTAATGCTACTCCAGACTATGAAACAGGCTGCTTATAAAATATAACCTACTGCTTCCAGTATGGCATGATAAAAACCATTTTGATCTTGCAGGACAAATTCTGTTATTTTTGCAAGTGGGAGTTGCTCAGATGCAAGCCTTTCCCCTTCAAAATCCACATTTTAGATCAACTGAGACCATTTTACAGAGAAGCGAAGCACCTAAGAGAAATTTGGCTTAATATTTTCCCCAAGATGACAGTATGACTGTGTATCTGAAATCCTGTCAAACATTAGAGCATGAAATATAACGGCTCAGATGTTAACGTCATGACCAGTAAACATTAAACTATTACGAACCAGATGCAACCAAGTTAAAGTCATCCAGCTTCTGTGCTATGGAAACTGCTTTTCCAGGCTGTTCCAGTGCAGAAGCCAACACATTTTTATTGAATCAGGCCCTATGTAAAGATTTCCATTCCATTTGGAAGTTTTCAGCACTGGAATGTTATGCATTCTGCATTCATTTTGCTGCAGTGGAGGAAAAAATACTGCTCATGGAGCTTGCCAATACATCCCAGAATCCATTTACATGGTGTCATTTTCCTTAATGGGCCAGGAGGTAAACTGTGGTTAGCTTTATCAATTCAAATGGCTTCCACAGTTCCTCTTTATATCAGGCACTGATCCATTTATGATGAAAAAAGGTTCGGTTTTTCTGTCACTGCAGTTTAGTTTAAGACTATGAAAAAGGTCACCTGAAGGCTATGGCCACTGGGAGGCGGGGGGAGCCAGAATATAATTTGATCTTGAAATATCGAGATAAAAAAAAGTAGTCAGAGCCATAAAAAGACAGACAGACAACACAAACTGTTTTCTGCACAATAAGTTAAAATATTGATGCTTGCAGAGAGAGTCACGTTACCCCAAAGGTCTCCTGAACCCAAGAGGGGCTGGAATCAGGTTTAGTTTAGCAGGAATCAGATTTAGTCAGAGAGTAGATCACACTCAGCTCGGCATTATGTTAATCACTCAGCAACCTTTTAGGCATATTTCACTTTAATTTGTTGGACTGATCTGGGAAAGAATTATCAGTTAAATTTCCAGGGTGACCGCAGCCAATTTCCAGAGTATGATCTTGGACAAGATTCAACGACAAGCAACTGCTGCCTTTAGAAGGGAAACATTAACTTGGTTGAAAACAGCATCATGAAGAAGACACAACAGTCTCAGTTTCTAGAGTTCAGTTTGCCATAATCTTGATCTGCCTGATTTGCTTATTTGTTTAGCAGCCTAAAAAGGGTGAGGAGGGGCATTTGGAAACTCTTGGTTGTAGACTTAAAAACGGATGCAGTTTACGTGGTGCTGCACGGATATTTGTAACAACTCTGAAACGAAAACTTAAAAAACTCAACACAACAGCATTTACATTCCTTTCAGCTGAAATAGATGAACTGTCGTCATGTCTGAATAAATACAAAGGAACTCACTACTATTCGAAGTAATGAGTTAAAGCTTACTAATGTTCCTTGGGCTTCCATACAACTGCCTGGGAAGAATGGGGGAAAGAGAAGAGAAACGATTTTCAAGTCAGGAGGTGACAAATGAGATGTCAGTTCCTTAATGTATTAGATTCCCTAACAGCATATTGGAGGTATACGCGTGACCTTTCCAACTACGGCATTTGCGCACAGATCACACCTCTTGCATGCCCTTTCTTTTTAAAGTGATCCCTAAGAATGTTGCTTTGGGAAGACATGGAGAAAAGAGCAGGAGTGGGTTTTTAAAGCTAAAAATATCAGTTAGGAGGCACAGTGTTATTTTGCTCTTTAACTGTCCAGGTACAGAGCTCTACGTTTCCAGTCACTTGCACGTTTCTCCTGCATGGCCCTCGCAGCAAAGGCCTCCAAGTTGTTCCTCCCCATCGCGTATGCATTATAGCACAAGAAGTCAAATCCTTTGTACAAATCCTTCTAACTTCACAGACACATGGCGCATTTCTTCCTTAATGAAAGATTTTAGTCATGAAACTTGATGCCAGACCTGATTTATAGCAATTATTTAACTAAGAATCCTTCTGCTACCCTCAAAAGGGCAACTGAAACATCCAGTAGCAACATATACAAATACATACGGATCTACACTATACACTCGGGACAACACAGAATGAGATTTCAGCTAATATAGCCTCTATTTGATTTCCTCAGAGTAGCACTTGGGTCCTTGCAACTCCTATACAAAACAGCAGTATTTTTTCCACCAGGATTTCGAGAGGTTTTTCATCTTGTCTGGAGTCCTACACTTGGATTTCTTTGGTTGCTGCTGGGTATCCGAATAGTGAATACCAGCCACAATGGCCGCATCAAAGACCTCCTTGAGGTTTTTCTGAGTCAAAGCAGAGCACTCGATGTAGGACGCAGCTTTTATTTCCTCAGCACAGAGCTTCGCAGCCTCCTCCGAGACCGGCTTTTCTTTGCACTTGTCCAGCTCAATGAGAACTTTGACATCCTCTCGGAGGTCCGACTGCGTCCCAACCAGGATGATAGGCGCTTTGGGGCAGTGGCATCGGATTTCGGGAACCCACTTTTCACTCACGTTCTGGAAGGAAGAAGGGCTCACGACGCTGAAGCACAGCAAGAAGATGTCCGTGTTGGTGTAGCACAGAGGTCGAAGCTTGTCAAATTCATCCTGCGGAGAACAAAATTGCGTTAGCACCCAATAAAAACAGCACGACAACACTGGAGGATTCCCTGGTGTATTCCCTGCTCTTGCCTACTGCAGGCTTTTGGAGAAGTTAAGGATCATGTTCTGCAGCTGTCTTTAGAGATTGCTAGATGTTAACCCTGAGACTATAGAACGAGGTGTGTTAGTAGCAGAAGTCACCCACAACGAGTTCCTCCACTGCTAGCCAAGAGGCTCTCCGCCTCTGCCGGGCGCACAGACCGAAGGTGGCAGCCTCCTGACATAGCTGAGATTTTCTGACTAACGCTCCAGCTTGTTCCAAGCGTTAAATATTTTCTTCAGTACTTCTACATAGGCCCTCTGCCCTATTTCAGCAAAAGAGCAAAGCCACAGAAAGCAGGTTAAGGCATACCAGCGACGAAGCTAAAAATAGAAGCAGAGGAGGGAACGGCCACTTTACAGAGATCTACCTTTAACAGGGGTGACGTCACTGAGCAGCTCTGATTCAAAGCACACACGTACCTCAAAGCCACTCACACCGCACCGACATTCCTGCCTTGAGATACGGGCAAGAGCAGAGCAGGCAAGTGGCAGCAAGTGTACATTGGCTGGAATCGTTTTAAGCTGGTGACTACTTAACAACATCCTACAGGATATGGGAATAATTTCCCTGCTTTTGTGCCCGGGGATTTAAATCTGATGGCAGCAATAACGAATCACAATGTGCAGGCTTAACATGCCAATGGCATGGGATAAGAGCTTTACCTTTCCCTCCCGTCCATGCCACATCAAACACTCAGCAACAGCCCTCCTCCCCCTGCTGCCTTTTTTTTTTTCTTTTGTAGAAGAAACTCCAACAAAGCAAAGCCCCTTTTTCAGCTTCAGGAGTTAGCCACAAGAAAGCCAAACACCCAAAGGTAACAAGAGACTTTGCCACCGAGGCATGCTGACCCTTGCAGCAGCTCTGAGAAGGGCGAAGGAAGAAGGCAGCAGCAAGCAAGGGTTAACTGCACGCAGCCGCTTTCATGCTGACAGCAGGATAAAAGCACAGTAACACTAGCAGCCTGAGCAGGTAGGATTTGCCTCAGCTGCAGTGACATTTTAATTAAAATGCACCGTGTTCTCAAAAGCTCTTAATTTAAAGAAGTGCAAAGAGCAAACACAGTTGAAAACATCTGATACCAGTATTTTACTCCTCAGTTGCAAGTTACATGTAATTTTCAAGACTTGAGACTTTGTTTTAAAGCCTCTGAAGGCCCATGATAAGCAGTTTAAAGCCCACTGGAAGCCTCAAAAGTCTCGTTGCACTTGAACGAATTTCTTTCAGCGGTAACTACGAGAGAGACAACGATTTATAAAACAAGAGTCAAGAAAGCAAGCTTCATTAACTCTCTTGATTCTCATATTAAGCCTCACAGGAAAGCAGGCTCTCACCATTTGGCTCGAGAGAAACCCTGTATTTACCGAGAAGTGCAGCTCCGTACAAACGACGGGACGGTTCAGAGAAAGGCACCTCGCCATGTAATTGCCTGCTCCTGCAGTGTGAAAAACCTTAAAGAGCTAGAGTCAATGGCTTTGAGAGCCAAACTCGGATCTTAGGGATTTCTACCCAGATGAAATAGGACCCTTTATATTCCAAGTACACCCCTACAGTTTCAATACAGATACAGGAACTGCAGGGACCCTGCCTCTCTTCAGGCTCATAACGCTGAAATACTTACAATGTCACTCGGCCTGGAGTGGTTTTTTAGCTACACATCTTTGCCACGCTATTCTATTCAGGACAACTTCTGTTATTTTAGATAGACACTGTATTTTTAAGGAATTGACTATACCCATTCTAGCTGCACTCGGACAGAGAAAACAAACATCTTAACCATTAACAGCAGCAAAGGCGAGAGGTGACTGGACCTGCCCATCCCTCCTGCAGCCTGCCTTTGCCATTTCATGGGCTGTCACCGAGCTACAACGGCAACGTCACCTGCCACACTCTGCACAGGAACACGTCTCGGCCAGAGCCGACAGTGCGTCGTTGCACCAACCCGTCCCTTCAGCCGGGCACTAAACTGTGGGACAGTTCTGCTGTTTCACCTCATGTTATCTTCCACAGGAGGCTGTTGGCAGTCTCTTCATTTAGGTTTGTAGGGCACAAGAAAGAGTCCTACAGCGTTGTCTAGGACCGTGAGGCCCTTCAAATTCCTCCCCTAAGTAGGGCGCCCAGTTACAACTCACCTAAATAGGTTTGTATGTTAAGGCCACTGAGATTTCCCAGCGTGGTTTTGGTGAAGCTGTAGATCCAGATCCACATAGCTATTAAAAAACCTAACTCCCGCTGCTCTCGAATGGGAGCTAGGTACTGAAATACTTTCAGCCATCCAGCCTCAACCCCCTTCTAACAGCGCTGCGCGCTGCTCGTGGTGGTACAAGCTGGGGACTTACAGAAAATACAAGGCAGTAAAAAGTGGCTTTGCTTTACATACTGGACAAACTAGGAGTCGAGAGGCATTAGCCACCCTCAGATCTTCAGGAGTTAAATTAGAGCAAACCCTGGCTTTGGGGTGGCAGCATTTTAATGGAGTGGGAACAGCGGGAACAGCAAACATGAAGTCTCCATGGACAACACCCAGCAGGATTTTTTTCTCCCGTAAGCTTCTGCCCCTTCAAAAACATACTCCCTACCTCTGCACCCCTACAGCTCTGACCGCGTCGCGCATGTACGCCCCAAATATCACAGTTTCTTAAACTTGCAGCTATGTAACGAAAACAAAGACAGTGACAATGAGTCTAGCGGCAGACCAGGTGGCCTTCAATCCCCAGTAATCCAGCCTTTCTAAGCACAGCAGCAGTTTGAGCCAGCAGAGTAACAGCCTGTGCCCAGCCCACAGACAGAGGCACGGCACAGCCTTCCCCCTCCCTTCGACAGGCACCGGACGGAGCAGTGGGCTAAGAACCAGTGAAAACGATAGCAGTTTAATAAGATGATCAAACACTGGGAATCCTTTCAAATCCATGAAGTCATTAGCAGGACTACTCTGTGCAACAACTTCTCCCCTCCCGCTGTCACTGAAATCAAATAAGTGGCTTCACTGACCTGACCAGCTGTGTCGCAGAGCTGCAGTCTCACCGGCTTGCCATCAACAGACACGACAGCTTTGGGAAGAAAGGAGGAGGGAGGGGAAAGAGCGTGGTGAGTCCAACTTTACACATTTTCCATTAAAAGAAAACAAAAAAGGGGAACAAAGATTTACCATCCCTCAGCACCGACAGCCTTCAGTTAGTTTAAATTTGACAACTTACAGAGCTGGAGCTGAGTCTATCACTAACACTTGGGCACACACAAGCCCTTCAGGGCTTTCCAGTTCATTTCGCTGCAAGCGATGAGGTAGCAAGTCCCTGAACTAAACCTCAGCTGGCAGGGGGAGAGAGCGCACCGAACGCTTTGCCGTCTCTTCTTGCTACAGAGGATTTTGCTTATTATCCTCTTTACACTTTCAAGAGGACTGGAACAAAATAAAATAAAACAAAACAAAGCCCCCCCCACTGATCCACAGGAAAAACCCAGAGCCAACGCAAACCATTTCGCTGGCGAGACAACGCTGAGCGCTCACCGTACCCTTTTGGGAGCTTCCTATCTTGCGGAGGGGCGAAAGTTTTGAGCAGAGCTCACGATCCAAAACCGGCCCCGGAGGCGCGAGCGGGCGCGGGCAGCGGCTGCCCGCGGCACGGCCGGTCCCCGCGCGCCCTCGGCCGCCACGCGGCTCCCCGCAGCTCTCGTCCCCGCTGCAAGCTACGGCCTGACGCCGCGGGCGCACGTCACCCAGAGGGGAAAAAAAGGCTGCAGCCGGTGCCCCGGCGGCTCCCGCCCGCCCCCACCGCTCCGGGGGAGCCGGCCGCCGGCGCTTACCCGAGAAGTTGTCGAAGGCGGTGGGGATGTACTCGGTGGGGTACCCGTTGGTGGTGTAGCTCACCACCAGGCTGGTCTTGCCCACGGCGCCGTCCCCCACCAGCACGCACTTGATGCTGCGCCGCGGCTCGGCCCCGGCCGCCGCCGCCGCCCCGGCCCCGCCGGCTCCGGCCGCCCCGGCCCCGCCGGCTCCGGCCGCCCGGCAGCGGCCGCCCAGCGCCGCCCCCAGCGCCGCCGCCGCCCGGCCGCTGCGCACCCGGCGCGGGGGCACCGGCGGCACCTCGCAGCCGCCCGGCACCGGCTTGCTGATGTAGCCCGCTTCGCCCTCCTGCTGCGGCGGCATCCGCCCGGCGCCGGGCAGCCCCGCGGGGCGGCCGGCCGGGGGGCGGCGGGGCGGCTCCCGCCGGGGCGCGACGGCGGCGGCGGCGACGGCGGCGGCGGGCCGGCAGGAGCGGCGCGACCGCCGCGAAGCCAGCCCCGGCGCCGCTGGCCGCTTCCCGCGGGGAGGCGGCGGCGGGAGCCCGGTGCGCTGCGCTCGCCTCGCCCCGCGCTACCGAGTCGCGGCCGCCGGCCCCGCGCCGCCGCGTGACATAATGGTGCGCGGGGAGGAGCCGCGCGGCGGCGGCCCGGCGCGGCCCGGCCCGGCAGGCGGCGCCACAGCGCCCCGCGCCGCCCCGACGGCCGCCGCCGGGCGGGCGGGCGCGCTCCTCATTGGCTGGCGGGGCGGGGGCGGCGCGCCGGCCGCCCCGTCGGGGGCGCGCGCCGGAGGCGCCGCGTCCTGCCCGCGCTGCCGGCGCTGGTTTGTCAGCACCGCCCCGCCGTGAGAGGTGCGGGGGAGCGGGGGGGGGGAGTTACCTTAGCGCAGCGAAAGGTTCCGCAAAATCGACGTGGGCCGCGGTCCTCCACCCCGCTCCGCCCGCCCTCCCACCAGGGGAACGAAGGCTGCGGGCCGCAGCCCTGCCAGATGTAACACAGTCAACACCAGTTATTACAGCGGGAGCGCTCTTAAGTCTTTATCGGGGAAGTAACGCGCGCTCGGTATGTTTCCACCTGCAGAGCTGGAGAAGGATAAATGGGGCCGCGTGCGGTGGGAAATAGGAGAATGCATTTTTAGCGCCGTCGAAATGAGTTGGCCTCCGAAAGTTTTGTGGCTGAGAGCAGAAAATAAAATGTTGCTAATAGATTTGGCTCTGCCCTAAATTAGGGCAATTATTAACACATATGCATGGTTTCTTCTGGGGCGCTTACAGCGCTGCGCAAACATGAACGATACCTCCCAGAGAGTCGTGGGATATAGATGCTATTCTGTTTTGCAGACAGAAAGCATGGGTGGCTTGAATGACTTACCCAAATCAGTGCTGGTAATTCTAGGGCAGGATTTCAGTCTACTCTTTTCAGCGCCATTCAGTTCCCAGCGCGATCTAGTGTGATGTTCCCCATTTCCCTTACTTAACTGAAAATCCGCATTATGCAGCAGGGTCCATACTGGAGCGCGTGCCACAGCTGCCCATCGTGCCAGACCACTTGCCCCACCACCGCTGGGAGGGAGCTGGAAATGCCAGGCTTACGGGGGAGGCTGTCATCCTTCTGTCTCTATAAACCCTACAGGCTGCAACCAAAAAATGATTCCCTGTCAGGTGCTTTCACACATTGATTCCCTGGTGATGAAGCCTGAGAAGAGGAGCTCACCCAGGTGGTTGAGCTTTGCCAGGATCCACAGCCAGGAGGATTGGAATAGGAGTCCGCCTACGCTCAGACATGTACCAAACTAACAGAAATGGCTTTTTTCCTACCTTTTGGCATTTTGATGCAAGTCCTGGTGGGGGTGCTTAGGCTAGAACAAAAGCGTTCTGTTTTAATTGAGTTTAATTATAGCCTGTCTACCTACAAAAGCTGAATTGCTTTAACAATACTGTTACAACTAACTCCCCGGCGTATGGATGCAGTTGTGCTGGTCTAAAGTGAATACAGCTTATTCCTGCCGGGAAAGGGAAATACATTATGTATGTGGGTGCAGGCTCGCTCTGCAAGCAGCTGCAGCTCTTTAAAAGGTTACCACCGCTGCAGCCTGTTGCCCTGCTTGTTCCGGGGGCTGCTCCCTCGGTAGCAGAGTCCTAAAGCTGATTGCCTGGGTGAGCCACAGCCACTTGGCTGCAAAGTTGCAGGGTTTGCTTAATTCAGCATTAGGCTATTTAAGCCCAGCAGATGTTTCACTGAAACGGATAAGAAGCCTCGGCGTAGGTGCTCTGCTGTAACAGCTGAGGAGGGTCAAAGAGACCTGTGGTGTGATGACAACTTGAGGACCAAAGCTGTTTCACCAGTGAACCGCATGGCTTGGCATAGGATTGGCCCTGTACGGGTACGGCTGATCAAAATAGCTACCCCAGTACCAAAAATTGTTATAGATGGTTCTTCTTTTCCTTCACCTGAGCAAAGAGGAAAAAGGTGAATGGCAGAGACTTGCATCTTTCGTTCTGAATTGAAAACAAATTGTTTCAGTGAAAATTTGAACGCAGCCAGGACCTACACAAGACAAGGAATAACATCTTTTGTCTTTTCTTTTCTTTTCTAATTAAGCACTTTCTAGACCTGCATGAAGCATGGTGACTTGACCGTTTTATGCCCTATGTGTTTGCTTCCTACTGCTCTGTGCAGAGGGCAAAGTCGCATTTGCAGTCCAGTGTCTCGGTTTGGTCATTTCAATTTTGTACTATTATGATTGTACACACAGCTGCATCTTTGCACTAGACAAGGCAAGGTTAAGAAAAGGCATTTGCAAGGGAAAGAGGTAAGGCTTGTGGTAATTCCTTGTGAGGGTTTATTCTTCAGTCTCTGAGCAGTGCCCAAGAAAGTTGTCTCCCACACACATGAGCTTGGATAGAAAGTCTCATTGTGCCTGAGGAGCAGAGTTGTCAAGAGGAGTCTCCAACCTTGTGCTTAGATGCTCGCTGCCCTTCCCCTTCTCCTGCCAAAGCCCAGCAGTCTATAGCTTTCCATCACTGGAAACGCAGAGGAGCCTTCCACCTCTGTGAACAAGAAAGCAGAGAAAATTCAATAGGACAGACTATGTTGACACCACACTTATGCACGGAAACAAATGAAAAAGAAGAACTATAATTAAACTTTAATGATTAGGATATGGATTGTTTTATTAAGCAAATGGATTTTAATCTTGACGGCATCCCATAAATCATCTACCTTGCTACTGCTGTGAAATGGCATGTGATCTGATGCTGGAAGTCAGCGTAGGGCAAATGCCACCGTTGTAATCATCTTGGGCAGCATATTGTGGCATGTTGAAGTCATGACAGCAGATGAATGCCCTTTTTGATGCCCTTTTTGAACAACACGCCAGCTGAAGGCGGGCAGAAATACTGCACTCTCCGACGCCAGGCTGGAGTACCACCCAGTGAAGAGTACAAGGATGTCCGAGCAGTGTCGCCTCTTATATGCCGTGACAAATGGCAAATCCATGTCCTGTGTCGATCCAGTGATGAGAAGGCTCGGAGAGCAAAGTTGCACAAACACAGGAAAAGCTCCAGCAGGTGGGAAATAGGAGGGTGAGTGATACATACTGGGCGACGATCAGTTTGAAGGCTGTTGAAAGTTGATGTAAGAAAATTCTTGATGCAAATGCTGCAAGCAAAAACTGCTATGTGTACATTTTTAAACACCTTCAGCAGACAAATGCAGTCTATTGAGCTAAAGAGGATCTAGTTAGACAGCTATAAGTGTCTGCATTGTTTCTATGCCTTTGAGGGGGGGAGTGGATTCGGAGCTGCATGGTTGTGCGATATTGTAATGTGCCCTGTCAAGCACAGTAGGCTTTTGTGCCTGGGGATGAGCTAACTGCTTGTTTTGCAGAGGGGGTGCCGGGGTGCACCACCGTAGCAAGTCAGAGCTGCTCCCCGGTGGCACTGCTGGAGGTGGGCTGGGGGCGCATTTATTTATGGATGCGTGACAAATAGTTGCTGTCCTCGAAGCTTTCGGCCACAGCAGTCATGTCACACGTGCATCTTGCAGGTTTTAACCCAGCTGTTTTCCAAGCACTGAGCTGTGGGATAAGCAGGCTTAACTGTACGTAGGTCAATAGGGTAGCAGTTGTCTGTCTCAGGGCTGAATTTGGCCCATTATCAGTAAGTTCACAGAAAAGCTCTTGCTCTATCTTACATGCTCGTGTTAGTCAAATATTATTCTTTGAGAAAAATGACAGAGAGAGGAAATTATTTTATCGAGACGTGAAGTAGGTCATTGTTATATCCTGCCTTATCATTTTCCCCGCGATACCAAAAAAATACAAACTGGACACAGGCCTTGGAGAATGAAAGCTTTCTTTTTTTTTTCTTGCAGAAACTTGAAAAGCTTGACACGGAGAGAGGCGAGGGAGTGAGGCAGCGCGCTCCGAGCATGACGTGATGCACTGTTGCCTGTTCAAGGGAAGAGTACAGCCTGTGGTGTGGGGCTGTCACCAGGATCCTGCTCTTTGTAAGGGCAGCAACCCCCAGTCTGAAAAAAAACCGTCTGTGAGGCACCCCTTCTTTTTCCAAAGGGCAGGATCTTGGTGACGCTGCTCAGCTGGCTGGTGGCTGGGGGAGGTGGAGAGCAAGAAAAGGGGAAGTCGGAGGGAGCAAAGAAAGGGCGACAGCCTGGGAAGGAAGAGGGAACTTGTATAACGGAGAGCTCGGACCTGCCGTGATTCCAAAGAAGTGTTTTTGGGACTGTTCTTCAAGGCCAAGGAGTGAAAGGGGCTAGAGAAGTACTATACAAAAGTATTACGAGATGTACTATTTAGAAGTATTATTGTTTTCATTATATTTTTGAATTATACTTAAAAAAAAAAATCCGGGACTATATTTAAGGAACATTTTTATCACCCAAGGCACCCATCTCAGGGGACTTTTCAGCACCAGGGGAAAGCGATCAGTAATGGACACACATTATTAACGCAATAATATCTCCCCAACCCTGAAGCAGAGTTTGGTTTGAGAGGACACTATCAAAAACTCAAAGGCAAAAAGTATTGTTGCGATAAACCTAAAAAAAAAAAACAAAGCAGACCAAAACACAATGGCTTCAAGCCTCCCAAATTGCTGGTTAACTCAGAAAATAAAGTAACCCTAACCTCATAGCTGCAGTGTCTCTGCAGGGGTATCCCCGTGGGAGGTGAATTCTTTGTCTTGTTTTCAAAATCCCCTTCAACTGATCTTGGATCACAGCTGCTGGAAGATCATAAAGTCTGTGCGACAGTCACCAATTTGCGTGCTGGTCCTGAAGTCCCTCACCACCCTGGGGCAGTCCGACATCCCTCAGGGTGCACTGGGGCAGGAGCTCTCCTCCCAGCTGCTCATCCTGGGGCTCTGCCTGCTGGGTCGAACCGGCAGAGAGCAGGCGGCAGGGTGGCACCAGCAGGGCACCGTGCCGCTGCTGAGGATGAACGGGGTAAGATCTTGTCAGCGGTGGCAAAGCACCTTAGTAGGTTTTGCCAAACAGCCGAATGAAGGTATTGGCCCTGCCTTTCCTCTGAGCACCCTGTGACACACTGCACTTCCTTGTGCTCCTGCTCACATGGTTTTATAGCATGCCTTGCTGTTTCTGCACCAGGACTGCCTGTTCACAGGGACAACCGGTAAGCAGGAGGCAAATCCAAGAGCAAAGCTGGACAGCTCAGAGGAAAGAGGAGAAGAAAACATGCTTTGGCAACGTGCCATGTGTGAGTGGGGAAGGTGAGAGTGGCGGGGTGAGAGGTGAGCAAACCACACCTTGGTTTGGACGCATGTCTCTGAGGAATCGGGGTATCTGCAACGTGGACCTTCTTTGGCCTGCTCTGCTGGTCAATCCAAATATGACGCTCCTTACTAGTTTCTCCTAGCTGCCACAACCTTAGCTGTGCCCCAGGTGGAAGACCTCTTCCCAGTACCCCCAAAACAGCCACTGACCTCCTAGTCCACCCCATTCCTGAGCTCTAGAGGCTCTTTCCAGCAGCTGGGGAAAACATTCCTAAGTCCCTTCCTACTACTAAACTTTCTCCCTGTCTGCACAGAGTAATGGGTAACTTTTCTGCTAGAGCCTTCCTGACATTTGTCACACTCCAGGAGTGAAATCCTGCTGGCTGACTCTCCTGGGTCCTGCACCAGCCCTCCTCTCATCCCTGCTATGAGCACTCTGTTCACACTTTACTGTAATCCATGCCTGAGCTGAGGAGACTTGTATTTGTGACTCTCTTTTATGTGAATCACACAGGTAGTTCTCCACGGAATTCGTGCTGTCCCCAGTCTGAGCCTAGACTGCAGTCCACCATCTCCTGTGGACTCTTCTACCCCAATCTTCAGTGCCATAATCTGTGTTCCTCAAGTCATCTGTATCTCAAAGACATTTTCTATACATCGGAGACATTTTCCTTACTAGCCAAGTTGAAAGACCCTTACCTATTTGCCTCTCAAGATTATGCCAGGCATCTGTTTTATTTTCGGGTTGATTAGAGTCATTCGGAATGAGGATGAACCCCAGCAGTCAATGTGCACAGCCAAAATTTATACACATCACACACCTTTATGCACATCACCGACATGTTGCACGCAAACACCTCACCTTGCCAGCTTTTCAGGCCTCAGAGCTCTTTCAAACAGGAGCCATGTTACAAAACAGCCTGCCAGACATGATTTTTTCCCCCAAAATGTGCAATCCAGGCCCGTGACAGATTTAAGGAGCACATTGTGCAGCGTGAGAATGGAGAGTTTGGCAGGGAGATTCCAGCTACACAGTGGGAGATGCAGAACTTTATTCTAGACCGGGAAAGTCCTGAAAGGCCAGACTTAACGTTGCTGACACTTTTATGCATTGATAAAGTAAATGCAGGGATGTTTCCTTGTGTTTTGGATGCAGGGCTGTATTTAAGAATAAGGTTCCAGTTTGCAAATGAGTTGTGACAGAAGATGTTGTGATCAAACCTGCCTAGAGGAATATGAAGGGGCAGCCAAAGGACAGCCTGATGAGGCAGAGTGAGAGCAGAGGGAAACAGTGAGAAGCAAACAAGGAGTAAGGAGACAGGCCCATAGCATGCTTTTTGTCTAAAAACTAAACGCAAACTTTGCCACAGGAAGACAGGGAGAAGGAGAACACGAGGGAGCGAACTGTATGGGTTTCCCATGCATAAACTATGGGTTTCACATACACATAAAGAACTAGCACGCTGAATAGTCTCATAATGCTGAGTGATGTCTTACAGTGCTTATAAAACAAGGCCAGATCATGCTGGTCAATAGCCAGTGGGAACAGAGATTAGTACTCTCTGGAGATCTTCACTGCCTCCCCACCGTCCTTTGGGATAGCTCCCGGTGCACCTCAAGGAAGGCCATACGTGTTCTTGCATCAACCCATGTCTCATGGGGGTGTGAGAGCAACTTCCAACTAGGGGAACTTTTATCAAAGTGCTGCGAGGTAAGGGGACAGAGAGACCTATCTGCTCTTCAAGGATGCTTCTGCGCTGACTTCTGCACCTACCTTCCCAAGTCAGGCTAGCCCCAACCCATGGATCTCTGATGATGTGCCTCCATCTTGCCCATGCATTTTTAGCTGTTTACTATCAAACTCCAAAAAATGGTTGCTATCTCTCGGTGTCGCGCATGAAAGAATCCTATGGCTGCTGCTGAAAACCCCTTTCCTTTTCCACTTCTAAAGATCTTTTCCGAAAGCAGTTGCTAGGAGCTGCTGGTTGGTGGGGATTAAGACTTGGAATGACCCAGCACAAGTGTCAACTTTATTGTAAGCAAGCGGGTTGCGCTTCCCTGATAGCTGCCCTACTTGCAACCCAGGGGTGCATCACGGTACAGCTTCTGCAGCTGGCTCTGGGGCAGCTGAGCTGAAAGGAAGAAGCCACTGCTGTTTCTTTGCTGCACGGTAAAACAAAGGCAGGAAAGTAAAGGCCATGATTCACTTGAGGTGGTGGCAGGGAGGATCATCTGCTTGGAGCAAACAGGTTAGCAAACCTTTCTGTCCAAATCTGCAACATCCGGTTTCAGGTATTTCTATGTGGAGGCTCCCAGGCCAGCAGCCAGACCAGGTCTCACACTGATTGCCAGTCTCCGAGCTGAGTCTCAGCCTACCTGCCTGGCCCTGGCTGGCACAGCTGGTGAGGAGCAGATATTTCTCAACATGCTGTGCATTCCCTAACTGCAAATCTACTTTAGGAGAGGAACTTGAAGGAGGTTTGGGACACTGGGGCTATTACCTTTCTCTTCTTTTTCCAGGGAGGAATAAAGACCTTCAATTCCCAAGTTCGCAGGCCAGAACTTTTCAGGCGTAGTAGGTGTGCATAATCAGAGGCAGAAGCCGGCCGCAATGGAAGTTATCTTTTTCCTTTCAAGCATCCTGTCTCTACCTGTTATCCCCTTGCTAACTATCTTGGTAGCAGCCAGCATGTCGCCTGGCTAGAGTACAAGGCCAGGATCAGGAAATAACCATTCTAGTCCCAGCTTTCCTGCTTACTAACCTCTTTTTGCCATAGGATTTAGCTGGCTTTAGAGAGAGCTGCCAGGACAATAGTACCAGCAGAGCTTCTCAAAGCAAACCCTTTCAGGGAAAAGATGGTCTATACTGACACAACTGCATTTTTGCCAGCCTAGTTTAAAAAGGTTTTCTGAACAGAATGAAATTCAGAGGACTCCCTTGCTGGATAACCTTGTCAGACTAGTGACCTCTGCTAGCTGGGGAGGGAGGGAGCAAACAGAATTCATAGGCCTAGAAAGGTAGCTGTGCAGGAAAACTTCTCTAGCGTAAACTTAGCTTGAGTTCATCAGTGTAGGAAAAAATACTCCCTGGATGTCTTGAGGTCCTTGAACTAAAGATGTGTAGCAAGGACAAAGCATTATTAGTGGATAATGCAATACTGACTTCAGACCCACCTCTCTCACTGCTTTTCGGATCTCCATACCTAAGTATGGAAGAGCGTGTGAGAGCAGGAGAGACGATTAAACAAAATGCAGACCCCCCACCCCCAACAGTTAAGGAGAGGGGTTTTCACAGAGAAGCGATCTAGGAGCTTTGGACGCCAGAATCTATTCAGTATAAATACAAACCATTAAAATGCACTACAGCTTTCCCACTAAAGTAAAGGCATTGGGAGCAGGAGATTAATCGGTCGCCAGCTGTGCAAGTGTGATAAGGCAAGCAAGGCCCCAGACGCTTTCAGTCGAGAGTGGATTGAGACCCCAGCAGGGACACATGGCAAAGTAGCGCAGAAGCCACACAGGGAAAACTGCGCTGGCCACCTTGGGCACGCTCCTTATCGCCGGCTTGCGTCAGCAATAACGGCATTGCAAAAAGAGGCGGTAACATATTTGCCCGAGAGGAGGAGGAAAAAGTCTGAAAGATTTTTTTGGCTGTACGTATGCGTTTTAAAATGCCCCTGTTGTCCTCAGAAACTTAGAATTGAAAACGAATGGGCAAAATCACCCGAGTTCTTCCAAAAGGTGGTTTGTTTGTTTGCTTCACTTGATTTCACACCGCTGCGCTGGCAGGAATGCTGCCTGCCTATATTATTACCTCCCAGAGGCAGCCAGGAAAGTACGACCTATTAAAACAGCACAAAACACAGCTGTGATAATTACCCCATCTAGTCTGATTTGGTACAAAACAGGACTCGGGGGAGAGGCAGAACGCAGAAATCTGGGGCTTTCTGCAAGGTGATGTTCTCTATAGTCGTCCCTCGATTTCCCAGAACTCCTGCTCCTTTGGAAAGCAGTCTGTCCCAATTACCTCCCTCGGCTTTTGCTTTGCTTTCTGGTTTTACTGTCTTCATTAACGCTAATTAACAGAACAGTGGCTGAGGCCCAGATTTCTTGGATGGACCTTTTTTGTTGGTGGTAGTTTTCATTGTTCTGGGGTTTCTTTTTGCTTCTAAACTGTTTTGACAACGGAAGAAAAACCTCTTTCCTACCAGAGGCAGTGCAGAGAAGACTCAGCAAGGATGATAATAACTGGAGAAAGGCCATAAACAGGGTCTACCTCCTTGGTAGGGTCCAAACTTGCAGCTCCACCCTGCGCATGTAATACGCCCTCCCTGCGTCTCAGCTGAGAGCGCCCTGGAAGGAGCAAAGGTGCAAATATTCCCACTGTGCAGGAGACGGGCAAGTGCCAGCAAGAGGTGAGAGAGGAAGAACAAAAGGCTGAGATAAATACAGCCAAAGACTCTCAGGATCCGGCCAGCCGACCCCCTGCCCTGGTCCTGCGGGACCTTGGAGTGGCTACTGACCTGATCAAGGCTCATCGCTGCACCATGGCCAGGCATGGGCTCAGCCCTATCCTGTCCATCGAGGCATGGCTGCGCGCCATGCCATCAGCGCTGGTGAGGCTCCCTGGGCCCCTGCCGTCTGCAGCAAACCTGCATGGGGGACAAGCAAGCCTCTGGAGGGCTTTTAAAAATGGGTCTGGGAGCTTGCTGTGGAAAACCTACAGGAATTCTATGGAAAAGGTCAAATCGTGACTTTTCAGATATCAAAATAACAAAATGCAATTGTACATTAAACAGTGCAATTTTGCATAAAACTCTCGGATAAAGCCTCAGTTTAAAAACACAGATTCTCTACATTTGCTGTCACTGACAGTGTGGTTATGAGCATGATACAAGAGCAGAGGCAGATGAACCTGTAGTCAAAAGCCTGATCATCAGCCAGTTAACACAGACATGGAGAAAACGAACAGAGAAAATTCTTGATGCTGAACTGCTTTTTGTTTCTTTACCTCTGAAACTTAAGGCAATACAGCTGTAAAGTGCTGAGTACCCTCTGCTCTTTCTGATTCCAGCAATTTCCTATGCACAAATTATATGTACGCATTTAAAATGTGGATTTGAGAGTCCCCAGTAAGGCAACAGCATACAACCCTGTTCCCGTGTAAGCATACGGCTTACAACGGGATACAACGACCCAGGTTCCCGTGTAAGCCCGTGCAAGTCCCTAAGGGTCAAGCGAGGAGCAAGCCTGACCCTGTCCCCAAGACCAAACTTGCTCACCCCAGGGTCCATTTTCTGACCCCAAGACCCACTGTTGTGCCTAACCATCCCCACTGCTACTTTCTCTTGACCCCCTGGAAGAGGAGAGCTGCACTCAACCTGCCTGCTGGGAATGGCCCGTGCCAGCTCTCAAAACATGCCTGGGCACTGGCTGTTGCTCTGGGACAAAATCATGCAAGGACAGCACTAAGCATTAGTATGGGCAATGGCTTGGGCCTGTGCCCTGCCTCTGTTTTGTTTATTCATATACTACTACTAGCCTATACTAGTACAGACAGGGAGCCTTGATTAAGGTCAATAAAGTACCTGTGAGGAAAAAGCCCAAAGCATTTCATCTGCTTTTAGTAGAAAAAGGTGCTCCTGCATCTGGGATGCATTCGCTTTTGTCTCTGGTCAGTCCGGCGCAGGGTTTTGTTGACGCAGACAATAGAGTACTGTGAAAGGCGAGGGGAGGCTGTGAAAAAGCTTCTCCCCTGCATCCAGCCGCAGCATCCCCCCCGGCTCCCCTCCGCGGTGCTGCCGCGGCCGGGCTGGCCACAGCGCTCCGCGGTGGATGGCCAGCTGGGGAGCCCTCACCGCCACGCATTTCTCCTGACCGGTATTGTCTCGCCGTTCCCCCCGGGCGGCTGGGCCCGTCTGCGGCCTCTGCCCACTGGCTGTCACGTTACACACTTCTCAGAGCACAACTAGTTTTTGTACAGTGCCTAGCACGGTGAGTCCTGGCTGTCGCGCATCACTGCCATCCGAGCAGATGCTGCTGCTAATAAGAATAATAATATGATCGGGTTTAAGACAGGCCCGCCTCACGGGAATATAATGATCCTAGTGGCCAACTTACCAAAGGGAACAAAGAAATGATTATAGGCTCAGAGAGGGGGGAAAAAAAGGGAAAAGAAAACTAAAATAAAACAAAGAACCATTGACAGGAGGCACAAATTAGTTAGGTCTTAAGTGTCATTCCCCATCTGATGAAACAAAAATGTCCAGAGCAACAATTAAGAAAAAAGCATGAAGGATGAAATATCACCGTTCAGCCCAAGGTACGGCCTATACAGAGAGTTCCTTTTTTGTGCTTTAGGTTATCTTAGTTCTTGGTTAACACAGAAGCGTTTGCCTGCCTATGTATGTGTGATGCAGTCGCCACAGTTTTAGGAGATGGCTTTTGCTTAGCACATGCCTCAGGCAGACAGAGGGGAAGCAAAAAAAAAAAAAAAAAAAAAGCAGCACGTGGCCAGGAATAGGACAAGAAACAACAAGGCTACATTGCAGCAAGTTCAAGACAGATGTCAGGGAAAGCTTTCTAATGGCAGGGAGAGTTACACATGGCAATTGCCTCCTGGCCTGCAGTGTCACCATGAGGGTGAGACATTGCCGGGCTGTCAGGAACGGTTAGGTACAACTCATCTTGTTGCAGGGCAGCAGGGATGTGCCAGTGTCTCCTGACAGCATCTCCTCCAGCCTCACTTTTGGAAAGCAATCCAGGGACGGCCAAGCACAGGGGCACCATGGTGATTTTCCCTGGCAACAGAAGGGAAATTAGACAAAGCTTAGAATACGTTTCAATAATCTTGCTTCCTCGTCACAGTATTTGTTTGCATGCGTGGAAACAGCTGCACCTCTTTGGTTTGCTTTCTCTCCATCTACTTAACCGGCCATCTTTTGTAACCCTGTGGATCACCAGTGCGTCCAAAAAGCCCAGCCTGGAAGCTGCAGGACTAGAGGTCCTCCCAAGCCCCCTCCTCGCTCTCTCCACCACGAGCACGAGCTCAGAGCTCACCTGACCGGTTCGTGGCCCTGACTGCGTTGCTGCCGTCAGGTGAGGCACACCATGTCTGCTTCCAAACAGACTTCTGCTCCGCTCAAACTGCCAGCCTGTTTCCAAGAAATCAACCGTAAAATATAATGGAGAGCCTTCAGATGGACAGCTAGATCCTTTTAAATGCCGTCTGTTCTGAACTTCAGATTACACTTTATCAGAAAGAGCACAGGAACAGTGAATAACCCCCAATTTAGCGTTTGGAGATAGCCATTGTTTTTATCTGAATTATGCCATGGAGCTCCCTGCACTTTCTCACTTTAAGAATCTCGATTTGGTTTGCAGTGACTCTTTTTCCTTAACTGCTACATTTACAGACTCAATTTGTGCCCTCAAAATTGGTCTGAATTCCTTCTACTTTTGACAGCAGCTAGTGCTGTTACAGATTATCCAGTGAAGGCTTAGCCAACAATTTTGTTACCATGGTATGAAGCAGAAGAGAGAAGCCCTATCTTTACTTTCGCTGTATTAGCTTTTGTAGTTCAAAGAATAATTAAAATGTCTTTTGTCAGTAAACTTAGCAAACATGAATCGAAGACAAAGAAATAAAAATACGGGTTGGGGGGAGCTGATGCACTAATGATATGATTCTGCAAACCCTGTTTTTCTTGCTTCACTGTTAACCCAAGCGAAAATGTTCTTCTGCTGAAGGCCTGCCTCCTCTGACTGCAGCTGCACTTTAAAAGAACTACAGCTTCTGCACAGTTTGTCCTTCAAAAGCTAAATGACAAGAATAAATTGTCCTACTTAAACAAGGGACCTATTTCACCTTTTCACCACACTCATAAAAACAATAGCAGTGCTAAATACACCTGAAGATCAAAGTCCTGTTATGCAAAACAGATTCTGTGCACCAAATTGACAGGCTTCTTACAGATTTGTTGCTATGGTGCTATCGCCCTGACGAGTTAAAATATCCCTCATCAGTCTCCATGGGAGCTTATACAGAAGAGTAACCATCAACAATATCACAACATTTCCTTGACTACGGTCACTGAACAGTTAATTTTTTTCTTTTTCTTTCTTCTTTTTTTTTTTTTAAAGCTTTAATTATCCTTAACTTCATGTTTGGCTATTAACCCACCAACTGATCATTAACTATAGGTAATGAATGACTGATTTCCAAAGGATTGTTACAAAGCTGGGTTGGTTTTTCATTTTTTCCTGAAAGACTTTAATATCTCCCACCAGCATACACACAACCTATTGAATCCCCCTTGAGAATCTGGGGCTAAGCAGGGAAGTACTTGCAGGTTATCTGTCTATAAACATACTGCTCAGAGCTGATAAACTCACTGAGGCTGTATCCTGCTTTCCAATTTAACTCAAGCCTTACTAAGGGGCAGGAGTAACCTGCCTGAGTTGTTATGGGTCACAGCGTGAGGGCTTTAATCAACATTGCCACTTAAGTCATCGGGAGCTTAGCTGCCCTGAAACCTGAATCAGGATTTTGCTCATATTTACCTGAGTGCTTGTCCTTTTTATTTCAGCATAACTGATTACGGATAAATGTAATGTTGCTTTAGAAACGATCAAATGTTGAAAGGACTTCTTCCCCCCATCCTCACCCCCCAGCTTTAAAATGCCGACAGCTGGAATTTTCTAGTGGCAACTTGCTTAGCCTGGTTAGAGACATCTGCTAATAAATGAGAGGAGGAAATTTTTTTTTTTTCCATAAATAAACTCTTCTGACTCACAGTCCTTATACAAAGCCACAAGACCAGGCTTCCCTTCTGACTTAAGATCCATAAGACTGAAGAAGCTGACTCTGACTCACCACAGGAGGGCTGGGGTTGGACTGTATCTACAGCCTTTCTTCCTGACACAGCACGGCCAGAAGTAAGATGAGAGAAAGCCTCCACTATGCTGGCCCTGATCTCTCTTTGGGAAACACTGGGGGTTTGATGGCTCTCTTTGTATTAAGCGCCTATTTGTAAGTAGTAGTCTTAAACAAGCCTACACGGATAGGCACAAAGGTAAGAAAATATGTATTTATTTCTGTAATTGATGTATCTTTGAACTTTATTTCTAAGTACCTCTGCCCTACCTGTGGAATTATAACAGCAGCTCTGGGATTAAAAACTCCCCGCTATACCTTTCAAGCTAAGTATTTCCAGCTTGTTCTGCACAGCAGTTTTCAGGAAAATAAATGTCATTGAAAATTATGAATTTCTTAAACTATTGGGGGGGGGGGGGGTTGTGGGATCCACAGGAGAAAACATCCTAAATAAATTTCTCAAATAACAATAATGAGGAAAAAGCTTAAGATTGTCACGGCATCACATTTTTTTACATTGTTGACGTTTAGAAAAGTGCTTTCTTTCTTCAAATGACTTTTACAGTTTAAATAATTTTATACTTTCAAGTGGACAAAAAAAATCAGCTTGAAATCATTGAAATGAAATATTTCAGTTGACTCAAAAGGCATTTTTGTTGTTTGCCTGCAAATATTTCCCACGCTTTGATTTTTCTGTTTCATTCTGAAGGATTTTTTTCCATCTCAGGTATGTTCCCGACAAAGAATACAGTAACCGGATATTCTGTGCCTGAGCAAGGAATAGGATGAAGTTCCTACAAGGACAACCTGCACGTGCGCTTGAAATAAATGGCCACAGAGGAGCAGCACAGCAGTGCCTCAGCTTCAGGCATGCAGCAGGGCTGTGCTGCCAGGCAGGCGGGAGGGGAGCGCTCCAGATGAGCGAACAGGCCACCCGCCGTCCCGCGAGGAGCTGCCAGCCCGAGGCTCTGCAGCGCAAGAAACTGAGCAGGGATCGTCTAAAACGGGAAGAATCGTTCTCGTTCATATACATACTGAGTTTTCCAGTTGCAGAAATACAATTCAGTCATTTCACAGTCAGCAGGAAAAACATCCCGGTTTATCAAAAGCACCAAGTTCCCAGCGTTTGTTTCTAGCGCTAAAATCCCGCAGAAAAACCTGTTACTGTGCATAGGGAGAGAACGCTCCCAGCGGGGACAAAGTTCACAGTGAATTGGTCAGGTTGTGGCCAGGAAGTAGAGGTAGCTGCTGCTGCACTTACTTGCACGAGGAGTACCTGGTACCTTGGTGGGACCAGGACTATAACAGTAACTCTGGCTTCACCTTGCACGCGTGTAAAGCCATTTCCGTGGCCTCTGCAAGCCACACTGCAAAGTTTTCCGGCTCCCAGCAACAAAATAGCACTTCTACCAGTACAGTTTATAACAAGGCCTCCGGCAAAAAGCCCAGATATAACTGAAAACACTTCCATGGCCACATGCCCCTGAGGGGGGCAATAAAACCCAGGCCCCAAGTGGCAGCAGCGGGGATGCTGAGACGCTCGCGCTGCCGGGCTGCAGTGGCCCTGGGCCGCGGGGCTGCAGCGGTGCCGGCACGCTGTGCCGCAGGCAGGGCTCGGGGGGGCCCTGGGCTGCCAGTCTGCAGGGCTAGGGGCTGGCTGCGGGGCTGAGGGGCAGCTGCGGGGCCCTTGCGGGTGGGCCGCCGGCGGGTTGCGGCGGCGGCGGTCGCCCCCTGCCGCCAGTGCGGCGGCGCCGAGAGCGATCCAGCGCCGGCTCCAACGCGTCTCGGGCAGCCGGGCCGTGCCCCGGTCCTACTGCCCGCACAAAGTGCCTGGTGAAACCCTCTGGTTTGGGGCTTCACGCTCCCGCTGCTGTGGGGGATGCCTCCTCTTTCGGCCCTTGCCTGATTGCGCGAGGTCTTGGCGTAGGCAAAGCGGGCTGCGGTTTTTCTTTTTTGCTGCGATTGAGGCATGCCTGCTTTGTCCGTGCCTAAGGCTGGTGACAAAGCAGTCTGCGCTTCCCATGCAAGACGTCCCGTGGTGCCATCAGGTTACTAATTTATACCACTAGTCACAGCTCGGAGATCACAGTATCACATTCGGAGGCTATTTGTCCACTAGCTGGAGTCACTCACAGGGGACCAGGCCTTGGCAGTGTCCTTGTTTTCAGCTCACTGTGGCCATGTCCGTGTCTGAGCTGCTAGCAGGAACGGCACCCAAAATCCCCAGCATCCCTCCTTTCCAATCTGCAGAGCATCCCCATTAAGCAGCACAACCAACTTCCGCGTACATACAGTACGATGGATCTAACTTGCTTTCTCCCTGGGACCACCAGGACATGTAAAGACACTGCCCACTCCCTACCATGCATGGTGGGGCTACTTTTTATCCTATTATTGTACTGTTTTGCTTTCTAGACTAGAAAACCCTCCACTATCAGCAGTACTGTCCCGGTATGCGTATGAATAGACTGTGCTGCACTCACCTCTTAATCTCCTCTCAGGTGAGCTAAAAAATTACTCACATGGTTAATTACTCACCTCTCATCAAACACAGGCAATACTAACCTCTAGTACACGGCATGCAGTACAGTGGGTTTCCGAGAACTACTCTGTACCACTTGGTGCAGTATTAGCAGCATAGCTAGGACACAGCGGGTGAGATCAAGCACAGCACGTTTCTCAGACTTTACATCATCTGTGGACCATTTCTGGAGTCTTTTCAAGCAGACAGAAACTGACGCTTGAGCTGCTAGTGAACAGCAGGAGCAAGAGACAGCGGGTCACATCCCAGGGCAGGGCAGACATGCAGAGGTTGCCCCGTCAGTCCTCCCTTCCCCGACAGACTGTTCAGGCACCAGGATAGAGGAAAAACATTTTGTTGCATAGATCGTTAGTTTTTACCCTGTTTTAATTTGCTAACACTGATTAGAAGCATTTTCCAGCAGTGGTGCAGACCTTCTGGCATGAATTTAAGCCAATGGACAAGCAGGTTGATTTTCTTAGCTCCTTTTCCCCTACAGATAACCCATAGATCCCCTCAGGGCCTACAGACAATAGCTTGCAAACTGTTGGCATTGACAGATGAGCTACCTCCCCCTTCCCCACAGCCTCGAAAAGTGCTTGCTTGCCTGTTACTTAAACAGCTTAAATATTCCAACCCCAAACAATGCTGGAGCTAATAACGGAAACATGGACTGGTTCAGGATTTGTGCCTCCTGATCCCTTCCATTCTCCCTAACGACTCCCAGGAACGGGATCTTGTCATAGGCAGAACCAAACACATACAACCGCAGCACCAGCAGGAATACATATATACAGAAGCAGGGACACATTTAGAACTGTAGACTTCCGGAGGCAAGCTTGGCTTACAACTCCCATACCCGCGTGCCAGGGTACTAGTATACACTGCAGTAGAGACACGTTCAAATCCTTCACCTCAAAACACTGGAACTGCTTTAAGGGTAGGAAAGGATCTGGCCAGCAAAGGATCTGGCTAGCAAGCAAGCTTTGTGTGTTTGGGCCTGGCTCTGTTAAAAACCTTCTTGTTTCCTCCAGAATATTGCAAATAACGTAACTGCCTGCAGTAACATATCCGATAAGCCTCTCCTACTCTATAGAGACAATAAATGCATGCCATTTTCCAATTAGCTTTTGCTCTGAGCAATTATGCTGAGCAAATAATTGAATAAGTGACAGGAATGTGAATTCTGGAGACAATTAATTTCATTCATCTGCCAGTTTATAGTTTGACTTGCATGAGCACATAAGCCAGGCTAATGTGTTATTTATAACTTTGAAAATACAATTACAATAGTCAAACGTGAAGAGTTATACGATCAGTGTGCGGTGAGGAAGGCTTCTGCTAATAAATTGTAATACTAGCAGCGCAGTGAGTGAGTTCATAGTTTATAGGCCAGCATGTAGGACAGGAAGGATACGTGGCTTGTGTTTGAAAAAGTGAACAAGGTTGATGCCACTGCCAGTAGGGGTGGAAACGTCCCTGACCTGAATGTGCAGTGGAGGGGCTGTGCAGCCAAAGCACTACTGCCATGTTTTATAAGACACTGTGTATGCGCTGCTCCAGGGACTGTCAATGTGGGGCTGTGTTTCCCTTAATTGGCCCTGCCATGGCACACATACACCCCACTGGAAGTGAAGCGGAGCACTGTTAGTGAGGGAGAACCAGAACTGTGATGCTTTGCAGTGAAGTGCGTGCAAAAGACACAAACAAGATATTTCTTACATTGGGCATGTCGTGAACAAGCACCAGGGTGCTCTGGAAAACCCCAGTCCAGCATGCTTGACCTCTGAAGCACTGGAATAACCTTCACAAACCTGGTCCTGCCTTCCATCAGGAGCAGGGATTGTGCTTGGGAGTTTTCTTTAGAAATAAAAAAAAAAAAAAAAAGAGTGAAACAGGAAAACAAAGCATTTGTTTTTCTTCTTAAAGATAACTTTAGATTGTCTTAACTGATTGCAACTTTTATCTGAAATCCCTGCAGCAATCTGGCCTACCACTCAACAGGAACTAATTAACAGAGATACACAGTAATAAAAATAGTGCACAGGCAAGAGCCATTGCCTCACAGGGAGTATTACCTGGATGAGTGCTACGCTGACTGCAAGGAGGAAAGTTGTGCAAATAATTGCTTCCTGGTTAAAAGTGTTTGCAGTCTGGCCCTCAAATCTTAATGACCTAAAAACATACACTGAGGTAAATCTGGAATTAGCCTGTGCTAGTCAAAAGCATTGCCTCCAACAGCAAAATTTGGTGCTCTAATTTTGATTGTGAATCAACACTTTCCTATCTCAGTATATTGTACCGTAAGTCAAGTCTGTAGAAGGTGCTCTAGTTTTCAAAACCAGCAGCCCACAAAAGGTCTTGTGAGGGTTTTATTAAAACAGTTTCTAAACTAGTTTAGTTAAATCAGCATCATTGTCCTGTGAGGACAAGATCTTACGGGAATTAATTTCACAGATTGTGAAGCAGCAGAGCCAGAAAACCCCCAGGATGTTGCAGGCTGGAAGGCTATTTAAATGGTAATAAACTTCAGGGGAAAACAAAAAGTGGTCACTGATTACACTCACCAGGAGAGGGGCTGTTCTTCACGAAGATGCCAGGCAACACAGAGGCCTTCTGCTTACTCACATAAATCACTTGGGTCTGAGCAAACAAGACCGGTCCTAACCCCCATGAGGAGGCAGAAACCTCTCTCAGGTGGGGTGGGAGGAGAGAACACCAGCAACCAACAAGCCCTGGGAGAGGGAGGCGCAGAGGGGGGCAGGTTGCGACTGCTGCCCCTGGGGTCTGCCTGCGTTGGTGTCACATTCAAGTGAAGCCACATCCTAAAACAGCCAGCTGACTCACCATCACTGTGCACCTTTCCTTAAGTTGTCTTAATTTTCAGGAAGGCATCTCCTCCACCCTATGCATAGGGTGGCATGCTAAACCCAGTCAGGTGAAACAACTTTATTTTAGCACACCAAACTATTGCTGCTGCCTCCTGGGAAGTTGTGATGCTGGCGATTTATGGACCATACTGTTCCCCCTGAAGAAGAAGCCTAGAAGGAAGGCATTTTTTGGTACCACAGGTTGTCACATTAAAATAGAGGTGTGACAGAAATGCATGCTTGGTCTGCTCATGTGCTGCTGTTGCTCTAGTACTGCCCCTCTATTACTTCTTTCCAGTTGGTTTTGCTAAATTCAAAAGAAATTGACTGATGTTCCAAACAAGAGAAGCATTTTAATATCTAATTAACTCTGAGCACATGTCACGTACTGTCAAATTCAGGGGGACACGTTATGCTCTTAAAATTAAGCACGAGCTTAGGCATCTTGCTGGACAGAGGTCTGAAGGAAAACAATTACAAATCTTTCCTTGAAAACCCTCCAGCTCCACTTCTCTCCACATACATTGTCATTAGCGAGTGAAGTGGGGAGGTATATGGCCTTAGCTATGTAAGACAGACACACAGATTGTGATTCAACATGTAATTTGGCCTCTTCCACAATGCCAGTTTGGCGCCTCTGCTGGAGAAGTTACGTTGTGGAGTGGGAAAATAAACAATCCTGCCAATTGTTAGTGCAAAAAAGCAAAACAGGAGCTGCTTATCAGAGACTCACATTTTGAGAGGAAAAAGTCACTGAATCCTGAGGAAGGAAGGATTCTCTGGAGAGTTTCAAGCACTCTTCTGACAACCTCATCCTGCAGGAGCTGGGGCAGGGAGCTGGGCCCCTTCCTATTGCGAAAACTGAGTACAGACAACTGGAAATGAATGTAACAAGAGGAGCCCCCAGACTGCAGGGGTGCTCTAAGGCAGTAATAAAAAAAATCGCAGTCCAAACTGTTAAAAGTGATTGGCACAGACAGCTATCTATCAACTGTGATTTTAGAAGCAGTAGGAATGACTCAAAGACCAGAGAACTGAAGCTCAGAAGTGTTAAAAGGAAGGTTTTTCCTTGGCCCACAGTCAGGCTGGCAGCTGTCTGTGAAGTTCAGATCTCAGCTTTGCCCAAGTTTGCAACTGTTTAGATGTGCATGTCTCAGGCCATGAAGAGTCCGGTTTACCCTCTCAGCTTCAAGAGAATTTTGACTTTGTCTCAACTTGGAGCAGGATCAGCTTTCTAGAAGGACAGAGAAAGAATTGTGCTTGTTCTGGGCGCAGTTAGCCAAGATCTGAACAGCTACGTGATTTTCTTTTTAACCATTTGAAATCATCGTTAATCCAAGCATCTCCAAGGACTTCCCAAACAGCGTGAAGTTAACTCTACCTGTTCTGCTCTTTGGCCTGCCTTCCTAATGCAGTACAGTGCATTCAATAATAACGTGCAACATGTTAGCAGATCCAAACAAGCTTCCCAAAACAGCTGCAGGGCCAAATTATATTTTGGGTAATCTAGGACCATGTCTCTGAGTCTAGCTCCTGTCACCGCATGAAGAGACTAACATCTCAGCTTTCATGTGTGCTTCTAGCTCTTGTACTGGTCTATCAGAACAAACTGAACATAATCGCATCTGCTTGCATATACAGTTGATGCATGTTTTGCCTGCACTGAGCTAACACTCACCAATGCAGAACTCTTGTGGGACCTCCACTGGTAACGATGTGCCATCACAGCTCTCAAGTAGCTTTGGGAGCAGATTCTCTCTATCCTCCCATATTATCTTCTGCTTGGGAGAGAAGTTAGCCCTTCAAAAGGAACACAACCATGATTTGGCTCCTACATGTGAAGGGAGATAGGATAAATAACACAGTAGCAGAAAGATGATCTGAAATTGCTTTAAGGGTGTCCTGATCAGTCGTGTTAACCACTGAGAAGCGGAATGCTGTTCAGCAGCCAGCACAAGGCAGGCTTTCTGCTACTTTCTCTCTGCTGCATCAAACTGAGCATATTTGTAGCAGAGAATTTAGTCCAGACTGCAGTCCTGTAGCTGAGAACTATACTATAGGGCATGGTGAGACTGTCAAAGTTGCACTACCAAAGTTACCTCAATAATTCAAGAGTTAATAACCTTCTCTGTGTCTGAGATGGCCCGAGCAGATTCTGACCTATTACTCTAGTTAGGGTTCTTTTTAATTACATATGACATAAATCTATTTTTACGCATATACATATGTGCGTGTGTATCAATGTATATTAGAACACATGATCCTCTAGGGAAAAAGGATGTGTCTGCAGCTACATTGATAAAGCTCCTTCCAGCTTTGGATAGGCTAGATTCTGGATTTGACTTTCTTTAGGAAAAATAAGCTGGGAGTTTGCAGAACTGCTAATATTTTTAATTAAAAAACAACTCAATTAAAATATAGGAGCTGTGCAGCAAAGGGGATGGAAGGAGTTTGCACGTAGTTATGAAGACAGGTGGTGGGGACCTTCTGCATACTGTGCTGCAGTGCAAAGCTGCATTATGAGGGTGAGATTGGTTCACTTCTCATGTGGAACTTCAGTCCAATATGGAAGTAAAAGGGCAACAAGAGGTGACACAGGGTTGACTATGAGCAGTCATTAAGGTGAACATCTTCCATTTAGCTATGAAGAGTTAGCAATTACGGGAGAGCTGAACATTGGAAAAGCAGCTTTTCAAATCTCTGTGGGGACTTACAGTCCAGCAAAACGTTTCAGCAGCAGAACAAAAGGCAGATGTTGGTACATACCTTTAAAAGCACAAAGCTAAGAAGCTGAGATCCTCCACAGGATGCCTGCTAATGGTGGAGAGATATAGGAGGAAAAGAAAACATGAAGAGATTAAGGTGCAAAAATCAGAAAACACAGAAGAACAGTACTGCCAAGCAAAGAGAGTTGCAAAATGTTAACCCTAACATCCAAATTACTCAGTGTACCATCCTTATCCCACAGCGCACTACAAAAATGTCCCAGAACACATTGCAAGGCAGCACAACTTTAATGGCAACGCCTGCCCACAGCATATCAATGTTTCAAACTGACAAAACTCCACCTGGTGAGATGCCAAGTGCACTGCATATTAAGGATTTAAGTATGTACTTACTCTGGTGACAAAATCAACTCTGCAAGGTAGCAAACATTATGGCACTACAATGTTCTAGCATTGATATGGCCTCAAGCCTCTCCTCAACTCTGGAGTTGTATCTACAGTGCTGAAAAACAGATTCTTTAAACTTCACCTTAAGCCATATACCCACTTTGTACGAATGCGACTGAAGTGACATCGTTTGGGTTTTATCACTTGGCTGCCTCTTTCATCTCTCTCACAAACGTTCACTGTCCTGAAGCTCTTTGACATCACTGGAAATTCATTAATGGATTTAATAAACTTTGAACTAGGCCCCCAACATCCTCCTTCTGATCATGATGCAATAAAAACAGAAATACACTGCTAGTGTTATATGTCCAAAAGTTTTAATACATGTTCCTTGCCATTCAGAAAAGTTATTGCATTAAATTCTGATACATAAATTCATCTAAATTAAAAAAATCTCCATTTTACACATCACAATTTTGTCACAGCAGCTAAAGAAAAACAGATTTTATATGCAATTCTCTCAAAGTGAAAAAAAATACACTGGCAAAAATACAACTAGCACTTCCCCAAATCAACAAAACTGTTAATTTATTATTCAGTAGTTCCCACAAACCCCAACTTGAACAATCTCCACAAGTGTACAGCTCAGGAAAAGAAAAGTGCCATTCCAAATTGCTGTCTGCAAATCTGAAATTTATTCAAAAATAACTTTCAGCATACGTTGACTTTATCTGATAACAAGTAACATACAAAGTGTGTTTAATTTAATTACACACCATTTTCCTTAAATCATTGTTTTCCTTTAATTAGGATTTAAATAGATTCACAAGTTACAAAATATCAATGCTACCTACCAGCAGTTTATAAAATTCAGACACCCTTGTGGATCTGTAACAGGCATGTAAACGCAACTTGGTCATCAAAATGAAAGGCCAGATTTCCTGATCCATTAAAATCAACTTCCACGTAAGCCAAATGCTCCATGGATGACGGCAGAGACAAATCAGGAAGACAGACATGCCCTAAGTAGATTGAAAAAGGGACTGTGATAAAGGTGTTACATAGCGCACGGCAGAATTATATTCTACATTTTATCCACTGATGAGAATAAGATGCGCTTCACCAGCTTGTAACAGAAGCCTGAACAGACCTCTCCTCCTATTCAATCGCATGCCAGTGCTGGGAATCAGGAATCTATAATTCAATAATTCTTGCACAAAATCCTCAAACATAACAAATAACCAGAGCCTTGAAAAGTAGTTCCACAGGTTACCCTTCTCTTGCACAGCAAAAAAAAAATGATGTAAGGCTCATCTGTATTTGTTCTGTGCTCACAAGTAAAGATGCTTTCTTCTGCTGTAAAGCAAACAATAAAATATATTTTTCTTCAGGGAAAAAACCCTCCCCTTTCCCTCTCCTCCAGAATACCCAACATCACGGAGAACTCTCAATTACAATCCACTTGAAAATATTTCTTAGACTAAGTAAAGCCTGGCTGCTACCTTTGCCTACTTTGAACAGATGAGATAGAATATATTACTTCAACAGATTTCACTAGGTTCTGGCGTCAAAGACAATTTACTAGTGAAATAACACCCAGGTGGCTGTCTCTTAAAGGTAATGTCCACACAAGTACTAACTCTCGCAATCACTGTAATTTAAGATAAAAGCAATAGCTATTTCAGTGGTTTTCAATCAACTTTAGCTAAGAGCACTAAGCTACCCTCTAGAAACATCTTGCTCAGTTTTTTTTCTGTGATTTGCTAGCAAAATGCCCAAACACTGAAGAGCAAGTGAGCAGACACAGCAGGATGCTTTGTGAAATTTGACAGCTCAAAAGGCACCCAAAGAACAAGAGGATGAAAACTAGCCACTAAGGTGAAAATTAAACTGCATTCAACTAGCAGGGTGAAAAAACGGAAAAATGAAGAGGCTCCAATACAAGCAGTTACCCAGAATGCTTTACTGGTTATATCTTTTGTTTGTTCATGCAGTCATGAGGCATTCATTACCAAGATACAAATTGCAAAAGCTTTCATTTAAAGAGTTAAGAGGAATAGGATACTCAGTTACTCCAGTTAAGATCACTTATTAAGAGTCTAATACAAGGTTATTAATTGTAACATCATTTTCTCACAACTAAGAAGGTCTGTGCTAAAGTGGAAGAAGTTTAAGCAGCTAGGAAGAGGATGCTGACAGCCTTCTGAAGACAGTCTCCGTGTAAGATTTGGCTTACTTTATTTTCAGAGACATACTGAATGAGATAGCCATCATCCTTCATCCAAGCAATCAGGCATAAATGTCCCTCACCTGGCACTCAAGCCACAAAGCAGATCTGGAATAATCCAGATGTAAACCCAGTTGTAAATCTCCCAATTACAGGGCTAAAGCACACTTAAATGCGGGAGAACACTGCTATTTTAGCTTTGAAATGCATCCACATTGGACTTCTTAACCAAACACAGTCTCCATGCTTTCTGTAAAAAGCATAGCTCTTCTTAGTTATTGCTGTATTACCGGAAATAATACACATAATTTCAGGAGAGTTAGAGTGTACATTTTCAAGATTGTGTCAGTTATGAAAAGCTTTACTTCCAGACTCTTTCTCCTGTGCTGCTTCTGTACAGCAGAACTAGAATGCTGTTTCTTGTAGACACAGAGTACCTTGATTAAGACCCGCTCCCTGCCTTGCACATCTCAGGAGCATACGCGCCTCTTAACTACGGTTTCTACCAGTAGGCAACAGCCCATAATGCATTTATGACATTTCCTCAAGCAAGAGAGCATACTACACCTAATGGACTTGCCCTCAATGAATTCCACGAGAAAACAAGGAAGGGGAACACAAAGGGGGAGGGAAGAAAATTATTCTCACTTCTTCTCTGAAGGGAACAAGTGTTTCTGACAGTAGAAATTTTGTGTTCAGAAAGGTGCAACTTAAGCTGACAGGTCAGCTTATTAAAGAGAACAAGAAACCCCTTCACTCAAACGCAAATACCTATTCAAGTAAGATTTTTAATTTAGATCTGTCTCTGAAGTGAACAAAAAGTGTTTGTATGTCAGAGAAACTGAAGAGCCTGCACCACTGCCAAACAAATCAGACTGTGCAAATCCATGTTGTTTATCTGTAGTGCTGAGTCACATCTGGATGGTGGACAGGCTTAACCGATTACCACACCCTAGGAGTGTTTCAGCACTTCCCCTTCTGCAGGAACACTGCCTTAAAAAAAGAATTCATACAGTGACATAATTAGAAGTGATCTTTTCCTGCTGTATGGTGTTCATCTATTTAAGACTTTCACAAACATTTTATTTGGCCAAAAATTGTATTTTATGTTACTTCCCAAGTCACAAACACTACATAAGCCATTGTGAAAGGACATGCTGTTTAAGGGCATGTGACTTGAATCTTAACAAAAAAAAAAAAAAAAAAAAAAGGTTTTCATCACTGCAGGTTTTGATTGCAAGTTTTCAGCTTCAGGAAGGTTGCAGTTAGACTTCCAAGTTTTTCAGGGATCCAGAAAAGATTTAGTTCATATTTAATGTACAACATTTTCTGTAAGCGCTCTCACACACTGTTCATGAGAACAGTTACTTGACTTCACACCACAGAGGTGGTACTTTCTGGATTTACACGCATCAGTCTTGAAGCATTTCTCAGATCCTGTAGCTGCTTGGCTGGCTTTCCCACTCCTTCCTCAAATCTTTTTTCCACAACAGGAAGGACAGTTTCATAAAGGAAGGATGCATTCTGCCTAATGAATGCTTTCTTCTCAGGGTCCTGTTCACACCGTAAACTGTAATCAACGTGCTGCACAGCCACGAGGATGATTTCCACCAGACTCTCCAAAAGAACCATATGCAGCTCTGGAAAGTAAAGCTTTAACGCTTCCTCCAAGAAGGCCATAGTCTGCTTAGTGAAAGCTACCACAGTATAGCTAAGGTTGACCCAGCAGTCATCACCAGTGTATTGGTCAAAATTGCCTACCCCGCAGCTTCTCATCTCCTCTCTGAGTTTTCCCAGAGCCTCTGGGGTCATTAGGTTCATCCTTCTCCACATCTCTTCAGAGTTGCGATGCTTGGTGGCCTCAATGATGATATCCTTATAGCTCTGCAAAGCACCTTTGATATCCTTTACCAGAAGGGCATGAATGATGAAGGTAAGATCCAGTCCAATCTCACTGAGCTGCTTGCAGTGCTCTTTAGCTACCTTGGGTATTAATGAAAAGTGAAGTGTGTTATCAGTTTGCATTCCCCCTTTACATTTTAAAAGTTTACCAAATTTTTCATTCTCAGAAAACCGGGAACCGTTAGTTATGTTTTACATGTTTCTCCTACCCTAAGAAACTCCTTTTTAATGGGAAATCAGTAACTGAAAGACAAACCTTGCCTGTCAAAAATGCCACAGACAACTACATTAGAAACCTTTTTTTCTTCCTATTAGCAGCTGAAAGATACCATAACCTGAGAAATTAAGGACTTCTTGAAGTCCTTGAAAAAAATTAAGGAAATATAGTCCAGTACAGGCTTGGAAAACACAAGTGTTCACAGTACTCACTGTTCAGATAAACTGTGTAAATTTAAGGATCTCCTACCAGACAAAGGCAAATTAAGAGTGAACACAGGTTTTCTCTTGCTCTGTACTTTATTAGTCTTAAATGCTTTTTTTTTTGGTTAAATTTAAAAAAAGCGCCAAACAAACACCAAATGAATGATCTTAACTCGTCAATGCAGGAAACTTTTTCAAGCAACATGCTCAAAGTCCGAGTCCACAACTGAGCTAGGGTTAGAAACGGGGGGTTACAAGCTTTCCCCCTTTTGCTTAGTCCACCATGCCACACCACCTTCCTTTCACTCTTACCTTTACACACTCTGCTGCAGTAGACAAGCTCTCTTTACTGTCGAATACCTGCTTACTGAAGGCATCTACAAACATCCTCATGGAAGAACGGGCCCACACAACGAAGGCAGAGTAGCAGCCATTGTTGCCAGCGAAGTCCGTTTCAAACTCTCTTGCTGTCTCTAGGAGGCTGGTGAAAAAGACATGGCAGAGTTTGTGGATGTAGAGCAGCGTGGCACCTTCGATGCGCAGCTGTCGGATGGCCGTATGCACAGCAGCCGCACGGTTCTTCAGGAAGAGCTCGCATGCCTTGGTGGACTGGCCCAAGCGAATGAGCTGGGATACAGCCCGGCGGGTGGCCCGTGGCCCTCCTCGCAGCGAGCGGTCCGGAGACAGCTCAAAGACCAGCACATCCGTGAGCTGCCGGACCCGCTCGTCCACCTTGGCCCGCAGCTCCTTCACAGGCTGGCTCACAGGCTTGTCCCCCAGGTACTCGTTAAGTTTATCCAAGAGGTCCACCGCCCCCTCAAAGTCCCGCTGAGCGATGCAGACGTCCAGGTCCTCAGGCAGCTCCTGGATCCACTCAAGGGAGAGGTCGACCATCTCCTCCTCGGCAGGGGGCTCCTCGTCCTCCTCGTCATCCTCCTCGAAGGGGTTAGTAGATTCGGGGGGTGTCGGGGCAGGCCGGGGCAAGGCCTCCTGCTCCAGGCGGCGCTTCTCGCTGAGGGCCCGGTTGCGCTTGGTCTCCTCCAGCACCTCCAGCCACTCCTTCTTGATCTTGGCGTTCTCGGCCTGGAAGATGCGGCTCTCAGGGAACATAAGCAGCTTGAACATGTCCTTCATGGGCGGGTTGTCCTTGACATTGACCACGGCCAGCCCGTCGAGGGGGTACAGGGCGTCATAGCGGTAGGCGCCGCGGCGGTTGGGCAGGGCCGTGGCCACGAGCAGGCAGTCGTTCATGAGGAAGGCGTGCACCCGCTGGATCTGCGCCATGTGGTCGGCGTCGTACTCCAGCAGGTCGCCGTTGTACACCAGGTACTTGCCGGGGCTCTCGGGCAGCAGGTCGCGGCAGCCCTCCACCTTCTCCAGGAGGGTGGTGAGGGTGCGCTGCCGCCCCTCCTCGCTGGCCGCCGCCTCCTTGGCCGAGAGGGGCAGGAAGGGGTCGGCGGCGGCGGCGCGGCGGGCGCCCAGGGCGGGGTCGTCGCGGTCGGCCTGGAGGAGCAGGGCCTGGGTGACGGCCTCCATGATGCCCTTCTGCTCGGTGAGGATGTGGCTGAGCTGGTACATCTCGCTCTCCAGGTAGCTGATCTCGCGCGCCGTCTCGATGAACTGCCGGTAGTTCTGGTAGACGTTGCGCTTCAGGCTCTGCGCCGTCTCCTCGCTCAGCGCCTGGATGCGCTGCCGGTGCTCCTGCAGGTCCCGGTCGCCGTCCGACTGCTGCGACAGCTGCTTCACGTACTCCGCCGCCACGAAACCGCCCGACTCCAGCTGCCGCCGCAGCCGGCTCCCGCCGCCCTCGCCCAGCGACAGCGCCATCGCTACCGCCACGGCGGCGAGGCCGCCCCGCCGCGCCGCCCCGCCACCAGCCCCGCGGCGCGGCGTCCGCCCTGCCGCCGCCGCCGCCGCCGCCGGGGAGACCGCTGCTGCGCCTGCGCACAGCGGCACGTACGCCGCCTGCGCCAGCATCGCCGCGCCGCCGCGCACGCGCGCTCGGCTCTGCTCGGCTCGGCTCGGAGCGACGCGAGGCGAGGCGCAGACGCAGGCGTAGAGCGGAAGCGCCCTCAGCCCTCGCGAGCGTGCGCACAGGGAAGGAGGAGTCGCGCGCCGGGAAGGAGGAGTCCCGCGCCGGGCCCGGCTTGTGCGCATGCGCGCAGCCGGGAGCAGCAGCGCTAGTGGGCGCGCCGTTAGGGCGAGCGCATGCGTAGTCGGAGCGGGGCGGCGGCGGCGGCGGCGGCGGCGCGTCGTTTGTGGCGCAAGGAGTGTGCGTCGGGGCTGGAGCTCTTTTGGTGTGTGCGTGCGCAGTGGCTGGGTGCCTCCTGGGCTGCGGCGGCGGCGGCGGTTGGGCGGCGGTTGAGCAGCTCGGGCGGTGACGCTGGCGTCGGTGCCGTTCAGGATGGAGGAGGAGGATGACTTCGTGCTGGCGCTGCAGCTCCAGGAGCTGTGGGAAGCGGAGGACAAGGAGGCGGCGGCGGCCGCCGCTGCGTGCCCTGAGGCCTCGTTAGACTCCTCGCTGCTTCGCCCGCTCTCGGTGGTGGACGAGGCCTGGGAGCTGCTGGACCCCAGCCCCGACGTGCACGGCCTCTTCGTGCAGTTCAACGAGGCGCTCTTCTGGGGGCGCCTGACGGCGGTGGAGGTGTCGTGGAGCCCGCGTATGACCCTGTACGGTAACGGCTGGGGGAGGCGGTTGTAGGGGTGGGGCTGTTTCGTCTGCCTGTTGGTTTTGAGGGTGGCCCTGTGTGGGGAGGAGAGCGCAGGCTCTCGGTCGCGTCCGTGTGAGTGCGCCCTGCCCCTCCTCGCTCCCGGCCCTGACGGAAAGCGGCCAGCAACGAGGCAGAGCCCTCGCTTGTGCGGGGAGCCGAAGTACTCGGGGGGCGCCCAGAAAAGGGCGCGAAGCGGCGGGGCCGGGAAGCCGGTCCTTCCTGAGCCCCTAGAGCAGCCATGGTGAAGCGCTTTCACTAGCGTCAGTTTTCCCACTGGCAGAGACTTAGGCTGTCATGAGTGAGCTGCGATGCTTTTCGTGAACAGTCCAAGCAGTTCTTAATTGCTGTGTCTGAGCCTTTGGAAAAGGTTGTGACTGATCAAGCAAACAATAATTCATCTCACGATACAGTCTTAGACTTTTGGGGAAAGGAGGAAAACCGACCTGTCGCTTGTCACTATATGCTGTTACTAACTATGTCTTAGTAGACTACACTTACCAGTTCCACAGCTTAAATTCTAGGTATTGGAGTTTCCTGTTTTTTCTAACATAGGTTGTACCTCTGCCCAGGATGTGGATCTGTCACAGTTGGTATCTATTTTGTCCTTCATTTGTAAGCTTGGGCAACCATAAATGGCTTTCTCAGTGTGCAGACAAAACTGTTATAGTGGAATAAATAAATTGGTCTTAAATTGTGTATTTGAAAACTTACTTAAACATATTTATATTGGTGAGTTTTTTTGTTGCTATTTTGAATTTCTTTTATAGTTTTACAGCATAGTAGAAAGGCAAATGTGAATAAATGCATAAGAGCATGTTAACAAGATTTAGAGTAGACTTAAAAAAAAAAAAAGATAAAAGCAGGTTGCAGTTCTGCAGCAGATCAGCTAATACAGTTGCAGGATGTTGGAGTCCCTCCCCCTCCTTGTCCTTTGCTGATTGCAGTGCTCTTTGCACATTTGGAAATATTTGAGTATATTGTGCTTACAGAAAACTAATGCAACAACAGCAAAATGTTTTCTGCTGTATTACTGTGCTGAAGTGACCATGTAAAAGTCCAGTAAGAGGCAGAACTGTGCAGCTGTGCAGGGGAGAGTGTGCAGCTGAGGGTTGAACTGCAGCAACCAGCAGCTAGGTCAGTGTTGGCTGCTGTGAAAGAGCAGCCTCTGTTTTATGTTTTTCACTCCATCTGGAGTCTGAATGAGAACGCTAATTTACCTCATGAACAAATGAGCTTGGAGCATTCTACTGTGATTTTTCAGGATTGTTAGCTTTGAATTAAGTGATTGTAAGACATCTAATAAATTACAGTTGAGCTTCTAGTAGCGCAAACAGCTTATTCTGAAGAATTTGCTTGTTTTTTGTTGGTTAATGAACTTGAGTTCTTCGAGTAGCTTCTAACAGTCTTTCATATTCTAAATTATTTAGCATGTATTGGAAGAGGCAAGCATTTTAACTCTTGATTTTCAATTTTCTTCATATATTACAGAATCAAGTAACTTATATTTTGTTTCTGCATCTCTTTCAGCTGTGCAGGAGTATGTAGCTATGAAGGAAAAGGTGGAATGTGTTCCATTCGTCTAAGTGAGCCACTTCTGAAGTTAAGACCAAGGAAGGATCTTGTTGAGGTATTTGAAGATTGTTCATTAATCTGTACATAAAATGTATTAACCCCTTCCCTGCACACACATTTTACATTTTATTATGGCGTTCTTATGAGCAGTGACTTATAGATTACAAAATAGCGGTGGCTTTATTGCTATGTTTGTGTTGCTTTTATGGGCAATTCTATAGTATTCTCAGTTGTATGTTTCTAAATGGAAAACTCTTGAATGGGAGTCTACAGTCACTTGTTTATTTTACTCACTTTATAAAGGGGGAAAAGACTTCTTTTTAGCTCCAAAGCTATCCTACGATATCAAAACCACAAATACACCCAGAAAGTTTGAGAAAATGCTTTAGTTTCGCCTTTTAGGTTAAAAGGCCATTAACAGAAAATAGGGCTATGGGTTATGACTGTGAACATACCTTTGCATTGCTTTTCGTGCCTCTGCCAGATCTGCTTATATGAGTTGCCTCAACATTTGGATTTGCTTAGTGAATGGAAGTGCTGCAGAGTTTCTGCGTTCTTCTCAAAAGTCTCTTTTGTTTGGTGGTGAGGAGGGGGTGATCTTCTTGAAGATCTGACGTTGAGTTTGGGGATTATTTCTACCTCTTTGGAGAATCAAATGTTAAAATAACATTCTTTAGCATGTTTAGGTTGTGTGGAAATAGCTGATTTGATTTGGCAGGTAGAATAAGCGTTATGTTTTTATAACCGAGATTGAACAAGTGTACGCGTGAGAGTAAGGTACCACGCAAAGAGTACCAAGATTAATGTAGAGTAGCATAAATTAAAAAGTGCTTGCAGCTTAATTTAGAAATTGTATGCAATGCCTTTCCGTAAATAGCTGATGATTAGCCTTGTTTCAGACACTGTTACATGAAATGATCCATGCCCTGCTGTTTGTTACTAATAATGACAAAGATCGTGAATCTCATGGGCCAGAGTTCCGCAAACACATGCGTCGCATTAATCGCTTAACTGGAGCCAATGTCACGGTAAGCACAATCCACTTAATGTTGTGTAATACAACTTTTTCCCTGTTTTAGTACCATGTGTTTGAATAGTCCAAATGTGGTATGATTAATACACCTGTATTTCTTAGTAGACACCAATACAAATTTACATTGGACTGCTTGCCAGTTCAGTAGTTATTTTGTTGGTGATGGTGAAGGGAACGTGTTGAGGAAGATGTGGAGGGTTGTTAGACTCATGTAATTATCATATACACCTTCTGAAAGTATTTTCCTTTCAAGTTTGTTTTAAACTTGAAGTACAGAAGTTCAGAATAATCTGTTTCAGTTAAGATTTGTCTCAATAGGAGCTAATGGGTGATTGAACATGGCATTTAAAATTCATGTCTCTGACGATCAATTAAGATGATGAAGTGAGAATTTATTTTGTTATGCTGTTATACTGCTCTTTCAGTTTGATTTTCAAAATCCTTATATTGTCTACAGTGCATTCTAAATAGCACATAACGTGAAAGTCATGAAGAGATTAAAAACAGGATGGTGGAGAGATGGAGAAGCTATTTCTCACAGTAGTGGTAGAAAAAACAATTGTCCAGGAGGGGGATAAGCTTTGGAACAATGCAAGTGCTTCTCACATTACAGACCATTTATCAGACTTCAGGTTTGTTACTATAATAAATTATGTTTATTTTGGGAGGAAGATGACACTTTGAGAAGGGCTTTTTGTAGTGTGTCAGTTTATCACCAGACGGACAATTTTTTTCCTTCCTGGCATGCAGGAGGACTTTAGCTTGTATTACAAAGGAATGGAGCACTATTACATTTTAAAGAAATGTGGAGCTAGTGATTAATCTCCTGACTTATAAAATTATACATTTTCTGAATTACTGGCTTTTTTCTTTTTTAACTTAGATTTATCATAATTTTCATGATGAAGTGGATTTATATCGCCAGCATTGGTGGCGATGCAACGGCCCCTGTCAATACAGAAAACCTTATTTTGGATATGTGAAACGTTCGATGAACAGAGCACCCTCTGCACGAGACTTTTGGTGGGTGGAGCATCAAGAGACATGTGGAGGTACATTTACAAAAGTGAAGGAACCAGAAAACTTTTCCAAGAAAGCCAAAGAGAAAACCCAGCCAGCAAAACTGTCAAATTCCAAGTCAACTGACAAAGGTATTCGACATAGTTCTTCTTTTCCAAGCTGTTCTTGTCCAAAATTTCCTTGAACAAATATTGATCAACCACTGCATGAGCCTTGTATTAGATATTACTATAATATAACAAAGAACGTGACCCCTTTTTATTTGTGTTTTTCTAGGCTTCTTTTTGGCTTAACTGTTTGCAAAGGGTTTATTTTGCTACGCTGTTTTCAAACAGCAGATCTTTCAGAGAAAGCACAAAATACTGAGCCCATGGTTTATGTATGAAAAAGTTACTAACTTTTCTTATTTTGCAGGCAAGATGCACGTGGGTGATGCACAAAATTTGATCCCTTTTAGTGGAAAGGGATATCTGCTTGGAGGAGGAGACAGTGAACTCTCGGAGAAAAGTGTTATTTCCAGCAGCAGTGTTAAAAACAATGAAGCATCCAGTTCTCGGCATCGTTCAGCAGGAGGAAGCACAATACCGATCCCTAAAAATGAGATAAAATTTGAAACATCACCTCGTAATGGCATCTTCTTTCCACTTTATACTGATGATGCCAGAGAGAAAATTAACTTTACTTCCAAGCGTGAGTTTCCTGTGCTCTCTGTTGCTAACACAAAAGCTTACAAGACTGTTAATGGATCACCTGTTAAAATTGCTCGTGTTACAGAAGAGAAATCAAACCAAGGTCCTACAAAAGGGAAGAGGGTTTTGCCATGCCCTGACAGGACACCTAAACAGACTTGTTTTGAGCAAACTACGGCAGCTCAGGTTGTATCCAGTAAAAGAAGAAGCTTAGAATGTACTGGTACGCTGCAGCAATGGCCAAAAATGGAAGACAAAACTGCCTTTGAAAACTATTTTATAAAAAAAGAGAGCACTGATGGCACTTTAAGAATACATACAACTGTGAAAACCGAAGCTGAATCTACAGTTTCCTCTGCAAGTTCCAGCCCTGCTGTAAGGCAGGATAAAAAAGTCAGTTGTCCTGTGTGCCAGGCAGAGGTTTTGGAGTCTAAAATAAATGAACACCTAGACTCTTGTCTTGCATAGATACTTTTGGAAAGCAGTCTCAAGAAAATAACCCAGGGCTGAAACTGTTGCTTGAACTACTTTGCTCAGGGTTTGTTCAGTTGCATATTTTTTTCCCCATATGTCTGTCCCAAACTGGAATGTAAATTACTGTCAACGTTCAGAACAATAATGGCAAATTGAATTTTGTGAAGTTATACATGGGAACTGGCTGGGAATCTAGTTGCTCCTTGTATTCCAAAGAGCCTAATGCTCATGTTTCACTAGGTGGATGTTTGTGCTAACATTTTTCTGCAGAACCCAGGTGTTGCCGGAGAAGGTGAATACTTGCTGAACTGCATATTCACAAGGCAGTTTTTAAAATTAAGACATTTTAAATCATGCTAACTTATCTTTGTTCTTTCTTAAAAACCCTGTATGTTTTTTAACGTATTTTTGCTGTTCTTAAATGTAACCAGCTATAATAGAAGATTTTTTTTCTGTTTACAACAATGTAATTAAATAGTGAATCCTTTTAGAATAGCAAATATTTTACATAAGCCACAGCTACACTCTCAGGAGGTCATTTTCATCTGTGACCTTTTTGAAAAGAGAAATGTGAGGAAAACACATTTTTGAGATTCTCACGCAAAGATGGGGAAGACGTAGACATCAAAAACATAGCCAAATGTCCATTTAGGTTTAATAGATGGATAGGAGCATGAAAAGAAAGTCCAGAAAGCAGATGAAGATTCTGAGAAATCAAGCACAAGATACTTGGGTGGACAAGGAGAAGGCTCTGTGCTTAAAGACTCAATTTAAAAAGAAATCATTTTGAGGAGCTTGTTTTCAAAAGGGTTTAAAAGTTTGGAGTGGTCAAATGGAAACTAATGAACTTCAGTCTTCTGTGTCTCTCTCGGTGGTCAATTAATTAGCATCTAGCTAGGGTCTCTGTCCTCTTTTTCTGATGTTTTGTACAAACTCTGCCTGCATTGAAAGTTGAGTGGTTTTCAGGATAAAAGTATTATGTACATGAGTAACTGATCTCCACGGACAGACGTTAGTGAGTAAAAGTTTTGAAGAATGTTGGTAGCAAAACTAGGAAAGACTGTTCCTGGCCCTGTCACTAAAAACCTTCATTATTTTTCAGTTTCCAGTTTAAATTTCCAGTGCTTTACAGTCTGAAATGGCGTTAGATTGACCTCCGCTGCTGATTTTTGTTTTGCTGCTTTCATACGCCAGCCAGACTGGTGTTAAATACTAAAATCATTATGCTGTAAGATACTATGAATGCTGAGCAGCCAGGTATTCTACGTAAACTCTAAAATATTTACAGTTCTCTTGCTGCACTGAAAGTATTTAACTGGTTAAGCAGACAACTCGATTGTTTCCTTACTTGTAAAACTGGTTATAAATATATTTTTGATAAAAGGAGGAAAAAAAAACCCACACTATTTCGTATGATATTGTTGTTGCAATGCTAAATGGCTATATTAGCCATGGGTGCACATATTTTTGCCTTTGTATAAAGTTATCGGCGGTGCACTTTTGAGATTGGAAGTAAACTGGATGCAATGGAATTTGATAAATGATGCCTAACTTTGGACTTGAGATCTTAACCGAAGAATAACTTAGATGCAACTTTTATGGTGTATTTTTCTAAATACTGACACTACAGATGTTTAATGTGAATTGGAATGTTCTTGCATATTCTAAATAAATTGATGATGAATTTTAAATTTTCTTTAAGCCTGGTTTTTATGTGCCAGTTTTGGCCATTTTGTGTTACTCATAAGTGGGCTTATTTGTATATCCAACAGCAGTCTGTTTTAATAGATCTTTTCTGTAGCAACGTTTTTTTCCCTCTTAAATTTCCCCTTTAAAAAGTAGTCATTGGTAAATAGAGACTATGTTGACCTCTGTCTTCTCCATCTTATGTTTAGCACCATTATTTTCTGCAGAAGGCCAACGTAAGTGAAATGATTTTACAAATCCAAATTTTAAAACTTGATTTGACATGTTAATTTTCCATACTTTCCTCTTAAAACTGCAGTATTTTAACAGTTTATTTAGTGAATTGTGACATTTAGAAGGACAGCATTACTCAAAAGTATCTGTACTATTATATCATTTTAAGACAAGAACCCGACTGTAATGGTCTCTCATACCATGAAACAGTTTTGAGTGGTCTTTGCCTTGCTATTGTTCTTACCAGCTGCAATGAGAAAGACCTAAACAAGGAAACTAATAATAGTAAAGGAGAAAGGAGGATTATGGTATGTCAAATGCATTTTCATATTTTTTCTAATATTTTTAATTGTGTTTACTTTACATCAAATAAATAGAAAGCAAATATGGGAGTAGATCTGTGGAATTCACTGGTCAGTATAGCCTATCAAGGGGGGAAAAAAAAACCCTTAAGCTGTAGGAAAGCCCTCTCTCAAATGTATGAATGTCTTAGTACCTACCTCCAAAATAAGTATTTTTTCAAAGAGATTAAGCAATTCTGGACCAGCTGTGGAAAACATCTCACCTGCCCATGTGACCTTTTCCAATAAAGTATTGTGATACCAAGTTCTCTCTTGCACAGAGATGCAGGTAACTGAAAGAGCTGGGGGGTCGGCTGTATAATACCTACGTACTGCAGGGGCTTGTCAGGTCATGGCCTTTTTGTGGTATGTTGCTGTGAATGCTGTCTTTGTAAGGTTTTGTTCTTGAATGTAATGTCCTGCCCACCATTATAGCGATGAGTACCAAGTATGCTTTTAAAATATGCTAATAGCTTTGAGTCACAGATGAGAAATTTTGCTTTTTGTATTAGATTTTTCTTTGTCCTGAGTGAACTTGGATGCTGCCTAGTAACACAAGCTAGAAGAGTAACAAATCTTGAACAACCCATGTTTCACTGTACTGCAAAATAAGTTGACTGACCAGAAATTTGATGAACAATTGCACGTGCTTGGCATTTGAGACAAATTAAGTATGAAAGAGCTCAAACAGAAGTATGCTATCTGCCAACAAACAGTTCTGCAAACTAAAGGCAGAAGCAATCTCATTCTGCGTTGGTGTATTGGAGTTGCTCAGAACAATTCAAATAACTTTGTTTCTAGAAGTTAAATGTGTCTAAATAGGGATTGCTCAACTACTGCATTATTAATAAAGAGGATGCTCTAAAGCTGCATTAAACTTGTTCCTCAGGCAAGAAATCCTGAAGATTAAATACTTTTCCTTTTTATGGAAATATTATCTAGGAAGTTTTCATAATACTTAATGAGTTTTGATGAAGGAGTTGAAAATAGAATTTTTCTCCAGATTATCTAATTTTTTTAATCTCAGAGGAAGCTATGTAATAGAAATAACATGTTTAAAAGTGAGAATGTGTCAGTCCCCTATAACTTTACCTTCTCTCAACCCGTATTTGCTTCCAGTTAGGATATCTAGATCATATGGAAAGTGCATTTGGACAATAGGGGCAAGCCTAATTCCTGTGAGCAAGCTGATGAGCAGGCTGTTTGTGTCTAAGCGGATGTATGTTTCTTGATTAGGGCTGGTAGGGGTGGTTGAACTGCACAGAAATCAGTTACTCAGGCCTCCTGCCTAGGTTTTCAAGCGAAGAACTAAATGTGCTTACAGCGCCACGCTACATGCTGCTCCACCAGTAGTGTTAGCAATAAGTGACACCAGGTAGCAACGTATTTTACAAAACTGAAGGCTAGAGCGGGTTTAGTGGTAACTGAATAGCTGGTGAATGATTCCAGAAATGCTAAGCAGCTATTTGAACTTCAGGCTTCTCTTGCTGCAACAGCAAAGATGCGCTGTAGAGTAAATTTCTTGCAAAGATTTTTCTTCTTTATGCATTCTTCTCAAGCCATGTGGGTCTGTTGTTGCATATTTCCATACACACAGAGCAACCCTATACATCCTCCATGTGTGCACCATAAGATAACAGGAAGAAAGAGTAAATGATGAGTTTCTGAGAGAAACTGAGGTAGACATTCTTCTAAGTAGGTGGGAGCAATTCACAGTGAGGACAGAAGACCATAGACTATGTTTGCTGCAGAATTTCAACAAATTTGTCACCACAGCTGTTTGCTTTGTCTCTACTGGGCTGGAGATGGTCGTCTTTGAAGCAGGTATCCATGTATCATCAGCTATCCCAGGGCACAGTCTTAATTTGAATGGCTACTAAAAGGTTGGACTAGATGACCTCCTCAAGTCACCTTATCATCATATGAGTGCTGCTGCCTGATGCACTAATAACAGACGTGAAATAGTTGCTGCTAAATCAGCCTTTTTTTATTTTTATTTTTTTGCATGGTAGCAAGCATTCATGAATTTTTCACTAGAATACTTGTGTTATTACCTGCATCTAGGTTATTATTATAGCTGTTTTGACATCTCTAAGCTTAAATAATTTTCCATATAATAAAGACTGTAAAGACTTGCATTTCTGTGTGTGTGTGTGTGTGTGTGTGTATACACACACACACACACACTCTCTCATACATATATATAATTGCATATATAAAAATATATATACAAACATAAACGAATAAATATACATATATAAAGAAGATGCTTAGCTGCAACGTAATTAGGAGGTAGTCATGGCTGGGCTGGGCTTGGGGATTCCGCAGGACGCCAGCAGATGGCACTCTTTACACTTATGAATACATTTCGGCTGCTTCCAACCTGCATAGGAAAGACACAGCCAGAATGCGTGGGTTCTTATTTCACCCCTAGCTGCAACCCAGGCCGAAGACTTACCAACAGGAAGACAGAGTAGACCACAAACAAGTTAAAGGAGGAATGATGGGGGATGGTGGGTCTGCAACCAGGTTGAGAAGTAAAATTTGCAATGAGCAGGATTTTCTGTGAATGTATCTTTCAACTACTGCAAGAACAACTCGGAAGATGAAACAGTAGCTCCTTTTCTAGTTTGGGGTTCAGTGAACAGTTCAAAAGGCATCTTTTTATGGTATATGCACACAGTAAATCCTGCCTCCATTGCAGTGAAAAAACATGGCATTTTATGCCAATTTGGCATTAACCCAGCTTCACAAGAGAAGAAGGACAGAGTTATAAGGAGCCAGAGGTGTCTCCAAAACACAAAACTTTCACCTTGTTCCTTGCCTAGGCCTGAGAACTACAGGAGTGATAGCTCAGGGAAATGGCACCATACTGTAGGTGTGAAAGCTAAAAAAAGGAGGCGGCCATGGCCTTAATCCCTTGTTTCCCTTTTAGCTTCTGCCAGGCCAGGCCGCTTTAAGACTAGATGAAGTTTCTAAGAAGGTGCAGCAGCTTGGCCTGAAAAATCTCACCCTGGCTCTGTCCCCTATTATCTATCTCCCTTTTTTGCCCTAGTAAGTCTTAGCTCTGTCATTTCATAAACTCCAGAGAAGGAGGAAAAAATAACAAGCCAAATATTTGGCTCCCTCATTGCCTAATTTAGAAGCAGTAAATACTGTTTTTGCATGGCATCAATTTCTGGACTGTAATTTATGTATTCACCACAAGTATCTTGTCTTAGGCGATCTGTCAGTAGCCACACAGAAAGTCTAGGGTAAAATGAGGACTACAGGCCAGTGAAATCCCAGTACGTCTTAGCTATAGGACTATGGTTCAGTTGTTGGGTTTAAAGTTCATCTAGAAGCTTGAGTCAGCAATTTTCAAATTCTAAGTGTAGGGGGAAGAGAGAAAGAGGAGGTAGTGTTGTCAGGGCACCAACAGGAGGAACAGCTGTAGGGGCCTCCCCTGTCTTTGCCTTTCCGCTGATTGCCCTGGTCTGTTCCCAGGAATTACCCATCTGCAGCCCACAGGGAGCCGTTTGGTGGGCACACTCCTGCCATTTTGTAAGCCGTTTTTGAGTCATCAGGAGCATGCGGGTGGGGCTCTGAGAGACACAAGGCGAAACATGTGCTGAAAATCGCTTGCTAGTAAGGTGTCCTAAATACGTTATTTGGTACACATCAGTAGAAGAGTGTTCACTGCAGACAGTGCTGCTGGCCAGCGCATACCCACGTTACGTGGCACACACATCCTGCTCATGGGAGATCAGTGTATGGGCTGAACACCTTGAAATAAGAAGATATCTGACAGTAGCAGCATTCCAAGTTGGGACCCTTTACGCCGCCGCGTGAATAGCTCCAGCTCCTGAAGCAACTATCTGTTGAACATTTGACCATGGCCGGCTATGTTCCTATGACAGCAGGAACAAGTTTAAAGCAGTCTAAAAAAACTAAAAAAACCCAAAACAAAAAAACTCAACCTTTTTCAAATACAAAGGCCCATGACTCATCCCAAAAGCCCGGGAAGAAACTGCTTTCTGCCTTACAATCCAACTCCCCTGCAGAACCCAGCATGACGGCCACAGCGCTGACGGGATGGCAGCTGCCCAGCTCTGCTGCGTCCACCAGGAGGTCCGGCTACCTTGTAGTCAGGCCCAGGGGCCTCTCCTCACAGGCACAGTGTTTTCAGAGCCTTCTCACATAGGAGCAACATCCTCTCCTTGCTCTGGAAGAAGCCTGCAGTGAACATCAGTCAGGCTTTTCTGCAGTGACCTGTACTAGCCTTATTGCACGCTGCGTGCAAATACGAGGTTTGCAAGCACCTCTCGACCCCAACGAGTGAGGCTTTAAGATGTTCTGTGCCATTTCCACCGCCCGCCCCCTTCCCTCTGCCCGGCCAGTGCACAGTGTGACATATCCTGCCTGCAGCACCGACACGTGGCGCGAGGAAGCATTAGCCATTTTGTTCAACTCAAGCGCAATACTTCTCAGAAGCGATATATTGCCACTGGAGCTGTTTATAGCTTCATGGATTCAAGAGCCGCTCCATTCTGAGTGCAGTGCGCTGAGTTTCACTGCTCTGCCCTGGTTAACGTGTAACTCAGCACCCACCTGATATTTTACAGGCATTACTCTTAAGGCTCTTAGGGGCAGCGCTATTTATAGCTCATAGCAATCTTACACTAGCTGCTTTTTAACTAACAGCAAGACAAATTCCCTAGCGTGTGAAAGGACCACACAGTTCAGCACAGGCAGATAACAGAGCAATGGAGGGATGTAATACAAAGTCTACGCTGTTCATAACAAGTCAGAAGGGAAGAGTAGTCCTAAGGACATAAACACGCACCCACTCCCCGCAGGCACCAATCCAGCCCTTGGGTATGGGAGAGCAACTGGCAGCTGGGAGTAGGTGATCTTATTTTCAAAACTTCCTGTCTTCTGCAGGATATACCTCTAAGAATCATTCTGGTTATTCCTTAGATTTGTGATTAACAGCACCTGTACAGGAAATTTAAATATAAGAAAAATTGCAGGGAAGGTGCCTGAACACTGCGGCTGGTTTTCCAGTAAGCTTGTGGAGTCTCCATCCTTGGAGATATTCAAAACGCGACTGGGGATAGCCCTGATCAACCTGCTCTAGCTGACGCTGCTTTAAGCAGCGGGGTTGGGCCAGAGGATCTCCAGAGGTCTCTTCCTCCTTTGCCATTCTGTAGTTCTGCTTAACAACTCCACGAGCACTTCAATACAGAGTGAAACTACAGTTAAAGGCAGTTATGGTCAGCGAGTTTGACTTTGCACTGAAATAGCCTAGGAACACTCACGCTATCTCTAACCATCTCCCCCCCCCAGCCCCAGCTGCAAGTTTCTTCCTCCCTTCTGTGAGGTGTTGCACAGGCAGCTCTTGTCACTCCCACCACCTGGACCACATCCAGGAGGGATCAGCTCTCCTCCAGCCCTAACATCACAAATCTGGACTTCAGGTAGGAGCTCAGCACAGGCCACCGTTGGAATAGGTGACACAAACACAGATAAAATGAAGCTCTGCTCTGTCACACTCACAGGAAGTTAGGTCACTGCTTCTTAGCATCTGGCCTGGAAAGCCATTTTTTAATGGCTATGAGCTATGAGCTATGTGAGAGAGAGCCAGGATTATCAGAACTGCAGATGACATGAATTAAAGCTCAGCCATAACTAACTTTGGACGTACCTGTAAGAGACACAGAAGGTAGGAAAAGCATATGATGACACAAGAAATAGGTGTTTAAGGCACCGTGAAGCCCCAAAAGACTAGTCAAGCTATCTGGCAACATTTTCTAGATCATTTACCAGAGTTAAGAGACCAACCACCTAAGAGGTTCTATCGGCAACGTTTGGGCTGGCACTTGGCTCTTGAAATGCAGTTTTGCCAAAGCAGACACCCATCCTAAATGATAAGCAATGCCATCACTTTGGAGCTCTTCGCAACGTGTTATGGAGACCAGCGTTCCCCAATAGGAACCAGGAGACCTGAGGTTAGAATTGCCTTAATCCAGCCTTCCTCTTAACCCTTTTTCATGCTCTACAAATATTAACTTGCCTCAGACTCTTCTGCAGCAGAGCTCTCCCGCACCAGATGTGATGCTCCTCACCATTAGCAGTGTAGGCACTGAGCCTCTCACAGGAGTGTTGTCAGCCTGTGCCAACCCCCAGAGCAGATACTTATGGAAATGCTGTCTTGAACTTCTTCAGGAAGAGGAGGGAGATCACAGACCTCTCCACTGCTGGGCAAACGACCTCAACACCACATAGTTGTACAACAGGTGGATCCCAGCCCCAGGTGTAGTCTACATGTGGTTGTGGACACCTGGTTCTGTACTGAAGTGATGCTGTTTTCAGATTTACAAATAGATATCTCATTTGTGAATCCTACACCAATTTCCATTCTCCTTGTGTCTGTTCCCTTCCTTTCTTCCATGGAAAGGCTACTTAAGCTTCATGTCAAATCACTCCTGGGTTGCACTGGCATAGGTTCTTGCCTGGTTGGATCTATTTAATTGAGTACCAGCTGAAGAGCACGCTACATATACTGCAGGGGTTCAGCACATGTGTCATGCCATCTTGCCAGAAGAGGAGCATCTACAGCAATTCAAGATTAGTATTTTTGCTTTCATGAGACAGTCAGCAATACTGAGGCTTTGCCAAACAGCAGCCATGGGAGGTGCATATAACAGCAGCGTTAAGAGGCTGCACTGCCGGTGTCGACTCCGCTCCAGGTACTCCAGCAGCAATGCATCCTTTCTCCCAACCTTCATACAAGGGCTCAGGCACCACTTGCATTCTATGCACCTGCATTTGTCAAACTCAGATAACCAGAGTGGCAGCTCCTGGACAGTGAAAATAGGGAACGCGAGGCCACACTCAGGCAGAGAGGACACCTACCCGCCAGTAGCCCTGCGGGGCCAGAGCCACTGCCTGCCCCAGCAGCGTGGGTGGATGCGTTGCGCTGGTGGAGGGGATCAGCAGTGGCCCAAGACCTTCCTACCCAACTCAGGAGGCTGTGGGCCCAGGGCAGCACGCTTGGCTCAGCTCACTGCCTCCACCATCAGGGACTGCACAAGGAGAGCCATGATGGCAGCAGGGATGCCAGGACCACCTGGAAGAGCAGCTGCCTGTGGCATCAGGCTCCTATCAGCCCCTGGAGAGGGTAAAGAATATTCATTTTCTCTCAGAATAAAAACCCCAAACATTTTCCTGAGCCAAATATTTTACAATTCAGCTTCTGATCCAACAGCCGCTGAGGGGTGTAGTGCAAAAGCCTGCAGACAGGCTCATGGACAGCACAGGCTGATGGGACAACGCTTCAGGAGCGAACACAGCCTGGAAACCACAGCTCTTCTCACAGGAATCGAGGGATGCAGAAGTGCTCACTTAGCACCTCCAAGGGGGTGGAAAAGTCTTCTAAGCATGTGCAACAGCAGAAACGGCAACCAAACATGCTGAAGGTCTATGAAATTGAGCTGTTGTTCTCTGTGCAGTCGTGCCTGAAGAAACCAGAGCAGGTTTTCAAATCTACCGTTAGCACTAGCAGTGGTAACTAACCGCCACCCACCTTTCCTTGCTCCTTTATCTCGGCCCCTGCTGGATCTATAGTTATAAGTAACATATTGATATGGCAAGATAAAGCTGCCTTGTAACTATCTACACAAGAGCTTACACCACCACAATAATAGGCAACAACAAATCTCCCAGTCAAAATACACATCCTTCGATTGCTAGAAGTTAGAACAAAAAACAAAAAAACTTTTTTGGGTAGTGCAAAATTTTCCATCTAAAATGGATACAGTAACTCACCCCTTTATCATATCTAGGATATTAAAAATATTCTTTTTTTTTCTCTTACCTAGAGGAGTTATTTTTCCCAGACTAGAACACCAGGGGGACCCAGTTACTTGCTCTTGCTTCAGTCTCTTCCTTTCCAAGAAGGTTTCATAAGTATTTCTACATTCTTGCTACGTGCACTATAGATAACAGCTAATGTGGGCAAGTTTGCTGAGTCATAAGTAAAAAAGATCATACAAAAATATCCTGCACACTACGTACTTTCCTGGATTTGTGCAAGCCTGATTTTTACTGTTAAATACACTCCCTCACTAGCAATGTCTGAAGTTGTGGCAACCTTCACTATGCAAGGTTGTTTCCTACTTGTGCTGTTTTAACTAAACCTTTAAAAAAAAAAAAAGTTCTGCTAGTACAGCTGAAAAAATTTACAAGCAATCAAAAAGTTTAGAAATTGTTGCCTCCTTCCCTTTAGAGTTCTACATATGACAACAAATTAGGACAAAAGAGAGTTAACTTACTATAGACGTTTGGCCTGTTCATTAAAAACGTCACTGTGCAGAACAGCAGAACATGTGCCCAATACAATATTACTTATTATATATTGTGGCCAGAGAAGGGGAAGTGAAGAAAAAGAAGAGTTCCATGTGACAGCTCAAACTTTGTTCTTTGCCACGGGAACACCATTTTTGCTAACAGGAACGCTGTCAACTTGACTCTAATCTCAGAAAACAGATTCAGGTATTACACATGCTACTGATTCTCTTTACCCAACGTTTGTGGTTTCCACAATCGCATTTTCCTTCTGTAAATATTTTCTCCTTGATGTGCGGCGGTCCCGTCAAGTGACAACTCTTCTGAAATATCTTTCGGTTTCGGTAACTTTAGGTACTGCACTCACTTTTCAGGTTTGCTGGTGGTGGTTGCTTTTTCATGGGTTGATTTTTTTGGCAGTTCACTCCCATCTTCGCTATAAGAAAAAACTTCTCAGGACTGCAACAAAAATTGATCCAGAACTCTTAATTTCCTTATCTTCCTTACAGCTGCCACCATCTCCTCTGCTACTACGCAGTCTTTACTAATAGCTTTTTAAAGCTTGCTTACATGTACTAATGTAAGCAAGAGCCATTCACAGCCTAAAAGCGTCTTGCCCTATGCTCATTCTGTTCTTTTTTTGCTTGCTCCCTTGTTTGACCCCGGCTTTCTTTAGGCACTGAAATACCAGCTCACAACCCAATGCAATATCCAGGTATTTGCCTTTCCGCTTGTGAGGAAAGACTCACATCTCAGCATTTTAACTATTTTGGATTCACCTTTTATATATAATCCAAAAGAGGCTGAACCACACCAGCTCTTGAAATGAACCCAGGAAGGAACTGGTTCTGCCCTAATAAACCACAGCGGAACAGAGATGGGCCCAAAAGGAACACTGGACCCACATGCTGAGGTTTCAGACTCGAAATTTCATTTACCACTTCCAACTGCTTTTGACAGGAAGGAAGGGTTTCTGGTTTAGGCACAGCACTGAAGCACTGACTCAGCTGTATGCAATACTGGCAAGGCTTTAGTCCACCTGTGAATTTTATGTCCCTCACCACTCAAACGCGAGACATGCCCTGTAGACTTTCAGCCACGTGAAGACGTTGATACTGCGCTTATAGGCTAAATGAGCTGGTCACTTTTTCCAGCATTAGCAACCAGGTTGCATACAAGGTAGTTATAACGAGCTCTCCAAAAGAACCCATATACTGAACTACGCACTTAATAAGAGGGGAAAAAAAAAAAAATCCCCAAAGCCCAACAACTTACATCTGGAAGATAGACAAGAAAAACAATTGCTAGTTCAAGCAAAAAATTATGAACTTTTCATCTTCAGAGACAAAATACAGTACTTTGCAGCACACATCCATGAAGGGAAAGGTTGATGGGACACACTAACGTTTGTCCATCCACACATATTTTCTTTCCTGAGGCAAACATATTCTTTCTCCTCACCTTTCATATTCCTCCCCACAGGGAGACATCCATAACATACATTTTTGCTTGGTATGTCCCATATTCCTCATACTTAGCCCGCACGCATGCTTTACCTTAGTTACATGCATCAGTCTCTTCCTGACCTCCTTTAGCATTTCTAGTCAACTCCTTCCTTCACCCCTGTCCTGCTAAGGGCTCACATCTACCCCCCATAGGTTGGGGGTATGTATCTCATTGCTCCCTCTGCTTTTAGAGCGGACCCCAAGTCCTCTCTAAGAGCCAGGGACCTGGCTCTTCCCTTCGGGAGCTAGGGGCTTTTCTGCTCGTTTGAGGAAAGGGATAAGTGTGCTGTATACTTACTCATCCTCAAGGTTATGGGGAAAGGCTTGCTGGAACGGAGCAAATGGTAGCAAAAGTCAACAGAACAAGAATTCTCTGGAATTTGTTTTGGCTGCTGGACAGAGGACCTCGAACCCGCTTCTAGCAGCTGCTTGTCACTCCCACCATATGGGGCCAGTAGACACTTGGAAGCAGTAGACACTTTCGAGCGAATGCAGCTCCTGCAGTGGTGTAATAGCACAAACAGGCTTCAGCACATTTGCAGCAATCACCCACATTCAAGGCTTGCTTTCGACCCACAAAAACACTAAATGCATGCAGTGCCATGAATTCCTTCAAAGTATTTGCTGCAGAGTAGTCATAATTTCCCACTATGTATTTGCAAGTGCATGCAGCTATCTGCATGCCTATAGGGAACGTACACATGCTAGACTCCTGGGTTTGGGGGATTGAGTTTGCTATTGTCATTTAGCAACGTCACCTCATGTAAAGCCCTCAGCAGGCACAAAAGTGGTAGTTTCCCATCTGATTATGCTTACAGTGTGACTTACAGATATGGTCTTTCGCTCCTGACCTTAAATTGAGTCTTACACAAGGTATTTGTCTCCACTGCTCAGGCTGTCAGCTAGCTTCCTGCCAGACTTGCAAGTGTTTTTCTTTCAAACAATACGCAAAAGAGACTTCACCTTTCTCTGGTGCGGTGTTCACTGTGCAAAGTGACCCCCTGCACATCATGCTCAACTCTGTGAGAATTAAGAATCACATCTCTGCAGGATGGTCGTAAGTGCTAGAAGGTTTCTTCCTTGCTCAGTATAAAAGAAAGACGTGGCAGAGATATTTTGAGAGAACGTGCAAGTTAGTTACATGGCACTGCAGTATGGAAAAGTCTCAAAGCATTTCAGGACCAGCTCAGTGCTGCCACACTTAGGCTCAAGCCCAACACGCCGACAACGGTGATCACCTCAGATCAGAACTGAGCTCAGCAAGTATCCAAGCGTCACAGAAGGCGCATAAGGCTGGTAGGATCCTCCAGAGAGGCAGGTGACTGCTGCTGACCCAGCACGAGAAACACAGCACCTCCAGAGGGCTTCCTAAGAGCTGGAGCCAAGGCAGAAGCCTCACAGCAAGACACCTCCTTGCTTCCCACACAGCCATTAAGAGGTGCATTGAAACGTTCGGGGAACTCACGCGGCACCTTGTACGGGTTGGCATCTGGCATCTCTAGATCCCACCATTCTTCCGCCATTTTCAAAGGGCTCATAGTTCATTAGGAGCCATGCAAAACTGAAGAGTCCCCATTACACTGTACTAAACCCCGTCTGCGAGAACATTGCCTTGCACCTCATGTACCTATCAAAAAAGTGGTGGACAATGAAAGCTGCCTCTATGTGGGTCACCACTCTCTAGCCAGTCTAAACTTGGTGCCATTTTTAAGGGAGAGAAGCATCAGAAAAAATAATCACCACACCCAGATAATCATAGACAATTTACAAAGAAACAGACGCTTCTCCAGAGCGGAAACAGGTTTTGTTTAAAATAATTAAAAAAATCCACATACCCCCTTTATCATATTAGAAATTAGTTACTAGGGAGAAGTTCTTAAAAGTTACATAGATTACAAATAACCACATTGTTTTCAAGAACCTTTATACATCGTTTTTTTAATTAGATTAGCTTTACAAGCAACTTGAGAGCTCTTTCATAATGAACACTGCTTTTCAAATTACACAACTTTATAGGCAACCTGTAAATGGATCCTGAATTTCTTTGCCTGCTCTAGATAAAGGTCTCATATTTTACAGCTGGCTAACATCATGAATAAAAATAGCATTATGAAGCTGTATCTTTAACCAGGACTAGACACATACAGATCATAAGACAGTTTAAAAAATAGTTTTAAAACAAGGACCTGCTTGGTGATGCTTAAAACTGAATATTCAACCGACATGAAATGAACAGTTTCTAAAGGATAACATTGAAGAAATGGCTGACCTGATTTGTTGACCCTATTGTAATGACTTCAGTGGAGTGAAAAATTAAGCACTTTTTAAACCTGTCTGGCAAGCACAAACCTACACCGTGATTAGAATTTGATACGTTGTGTAACTGCAGAAGTTTGAATGACAGAGGGACTGAAATGAAGTTTAAAGGCTTATGCTGTACATTTCTAAAACAAAACCAACCAAACCTCTGTTAAAGTAATATTAAAGAAGATGAAGTGGCGTTTGTGTTTTTTTTTTTTTTTTTTTGCTTGTTTCATTGGTAGCCTAAATGTGCTGCAGACCAGACAGTAATGAAGATTTGCACTCCTTGGCCAGGTTGGCAGAGGCACTTACAGTAAAGGTATCCTCTCTGATTTTCCAGGAAAAAAAAATAGGAAAGAGGAAGAGAATTGTAAAGGGCAAGAACTTATCGAAAAAGGAGAAGTGAAATCAAAACAAACCTGGAATTTCTGTTGGTTCTCCTAAAAGATACACCAATATTGAATTTTTTCCCCCTTGTCAGTTTGCTACTAAACAATTAGCTTTTTCATGTTTTACATGAACAATAGTAATCTTTTTAATAAAAAATTACTGAGCTTTCCATAGAAAAGGTCTCTAATTGAATACAAACTATACAGATGCTAAAATTGTCACAAGTTGTAATATATACAGAAATATTTCTGTACACTCACATTGTTTTGGCTAAGTAAGGAAATAAGGGACAGATAGAAAACTGCAGTGGGTAAGCTGATCAATCCCCAAACTCCTGTAAATGTGAATGATGTATTTTATAGGGTTTGTTTTTGTTTTCTCAAGCTTTTAAAGCTCAGGGTGTTGGGGGGGGGGGGGGGGGGGAGAAGGGGAAGGTGTCCAAAAAATCCATTTCTTAAAAATAAGAATAACAAAGTTTCTGCACATCTCATTTTTATTCTGTGATGTCCCCTCTCCTTCAAAAAATGAAAATAATAAAACAAAGTAAAGGTTTGCTTACTAAATAGGTATCTCAGTACTGATTAAAGGGCAATGCCTTTCTGGGGAAACCCTTCAACACAGTGAAAATCTTGTATTGCACATGGAGCCTGCAGTGATGCACTTCAGCTTCAGTGTGCTGACCATTTCCATGATACTATATAATAGATCAAGGTGTCAACTTACAGAGTGGATGGGACACCAACATTTGGAAAGGAAAAAAGGTATATTTTAGATATTTGTTAACTTATATACAAAGAAAAGGGGGATGGGCAGGTATTCTTTAGAAAAGGGAGAAAGCTCAAAATTTTCTGTCAAGTACATAAGGAGGTTCTGGGTACCTCTAATAGCCTAGGAAAGCCCTTGTATATTCTTGTAACTTGAGGGTATTTACCAGGTCCCCAAAGCCAATAACAGCAACCGATAGTGTCAAGTTCACTTAGTGCCAGTCACTTAAAAAACAAACAAAAAAACCCCAAAAACAAAGAGACAGAAACTTCCCCTCTGTGGATTCAACATACAAAACCACAAACTGAATGTTACTAATAGCGAGATACTGATTTGCTTCTGTTAATAAGGTTCAAGAAGACATAGTCAAAAAAAAATACAGCAGCAATCTTTAAAAGTTAAGATTAGTGTGAGATATGAATATAAAACAATCAGATTTTTAGCTGGTAATTAAAGTGCTCCTTTTCTGACTTAAGATGTAAAGAAAATTAAAGTGATTATCAGTTACTGGCAACCCTTATATTAAATTAGGTCTTTCATGGCAGAGGAGAACAGTATGAGTAGTTTTACAAAAATAGATCAATGTTATTTTGGAGAATACTGTAATTTTTTTCTTTTTTTCCTTTTTCTTTTTTTAAACACTCAATTTTGATAAACTGTACCTGGTCATACAAAAATTACCCAAAATTCAAACTTTTACCATATAAAAAAAGGGAGAGATGAATTAGATTCAGCTGGATGACAGGTCTGGCAAAATATAAGGATGGACAAATTCTATGTAGGGCACTTATTTCATGTCCAGATGCATATGCTGTTTCTTACTGATTGCTTATCTTCTTCACATAAGCAGTCACAGGCCTGGAGTCACAATCACATAGTACAATGCTTCAGCAGTCAAAAAAAATCTTCTATTTGATGCAACATTGAAACACTGTTTGCTTCTTTATTAAAATGTTGGTTGGTTGTCGATTTTCCTTTATCTTGTTATTCACATTCAAAAGTTAATAGATAGCATCAAGATTTATCAGGGAGAATAGCAAGGGGAGTTGCTAAATCAAAGGCTTATAAAACGTCTTTCCCAATCGTGTCAGAAGGTTTATTTAGTTCAACCCTCACACCTTTTTCACCTGCAGAAATACGAAAAGGAAATCAGAATTATTTTTCAGCATTTATCAAAGTACAGTCTATAGAACTGCTACACTACTTTCAAGATTAGTTTTTAAAAAAACTATCTCCAAAGTTGGAGATGGATAGTATGATCTATCAGAACAGGTCAGTACAGCTGCTGTATCCTGGACTAAAGTTAATGAGCCACAGCTACTCCTCAACTCTGAAAGGAGACATTTCTTTAGCTGCCCAAATTGAAAACTGGATGCTTGGTATCATATATACAAAGGTAAGCTCTCAAAACATCCATGTGAGAATCTTAGGATTTGGTCTATCATACTGGATTAGAATACCCAGAGTTTCAGAGTATTTATCTTTTTATAAAGAGACCATGAAGGATTTCTAAAACACAAAATCCCATCTGACTTGCTGCTAAAAATCACCTCTTAGATACCTCTTAGAAAAGTTTGACTATCAAAACATTAACAGACACAGTATCCCATATTCAACAAAAATTCACATAGATTATGTACGGCTCTAATTAGACTGACACTAGGCCAAAATTAATAGTTTTTTATTCTTTAATATCAGTTGAAAATATGAAGTGTCTTACACAATCCTTGCTACAGAGGTAAGAATGCAATTTTAATTCCAAATAAAACTGGAATCACAACAGTATGATAAGACAAATCAATCACAAACCAAAGCAATACCACAATTTTAACAGCTTCTTCACCCTCCCTTTCTTTCCTCCCTTAAGTGGGTCATTTGCAGTGAAATACTGAACCCACTTACTGCTCCTTAAACAGAGCAACTGACTGGAGAGCCAGACAGGAGTAAAGTTGCAGACAATCTGAAGCTACAGAGTATGTGCCTGCTTACTTTCAAAGAACAGTATTTTTAAGAGGAAAAACAGCTGTGCACAATAGAGTATATAAGGGGTTGTTTTTTTTAAAGTCCCTGCAGTTTTTAGGGTAGATCAGGGCAGGGGAGGGGGAGAAGATCTAACCTGCAAACGCAGGATGATCTGAATAATTTCTGTGCACTCTACCCTGAAACAGCATCAGCAGAAGCCACGTGGAGACAGCTGAAACAGCTCTGATCCAGCAAGGCCGGTCCTAGAAGTTGCACAGTCACATCTGCGTGCCATGAAGCCTGACTTGCACACGCACATACGCTGCCTCCGGAGACGAGCTGCGCTGGCGGGTGCCCGGCATTCCCGGCAGCCTGGGAAGCGCCGCACGGCACGTGCGCCACCGAGCAGCGCAAGCGTGCGCCGGCAGCCTGCCGCTGCCCCAGCCACGGGTTAGGTACTCAGCTCTCTCCATTTCTTTCCAAGCCAGAGCATGAGCTGCACATTTCTTTCACTCCTTCAGAAATGCAAGTCACCAACAGCACCAAAGCCAACTTAAATGTCGTTTCCACATCTGTTAGATAGTTCCAAGAGCTTCAGGCACTCTACAGCAATCAACAGAAATCTGATCTGGACTGGCTCATGTCTTCAGAACAGTATGAATCAGAGCGTTCAGCGAAACTGTAGAGAATCTGGACCTATGAATACACGTGTACCTGTGGTACACCTACTTTGCTTTACTTATAAACTACTGCAACAGAAACATGATAGCATTAACAAGAATGACAAATCCTACACGCCGTTTCTCCTTATAATGTTAATTTGAACAGGAAAGTTAGATCAACTTCCTCTTGAGGGAAAAGCCAGAAAAGGAAAACAGATGCTAGATATGTGGATTTGGCAACGGAGGAAGTAACTCCATTCTTTAATTCCAGATTTTAATTTTAGCCTTTTGTTTTTCCCAGTATAGAGACTCAAGTCCAGTCAAGCAGGATCTGACTGCTAAATCGCTATATTCTAGCAAACACATTTACATGGCGCTCACTTTTGCGCTGCCTCACGATCTCTGGTGTCACACCTACACCTATTAGAGGCACAAGATCAAGGAGAAGCAGTATCCCCATATAAAAAGCCTGAGTAGCCTTAGGTCTCAAAGGAAGTGTGTGCAGAACGCGGAACTGACCTGGATTTCCCAAGTCACTGACTAGCAGCTTAACCACTGGATCGCCTTCCCTATAAAACCTGATTATAGGAGTTAGGTGCCCCCTCCCGCCCCATTTGTGTGCTGGGTAGGCCAAGGAGATGAGGTTCGACTGTTTAGCCCTTCTTCCACAAAACAAGAACACAGAAGATATTTACAAGCGATTACCTGTTAGATATTTTACTTTAGCTCGTGCTCTTTCATCTGCATCAAAATACCACACTGTTATTGCGTACCTAGGGAAACGGATGAAAAAAATTCCTGAACTGCTAAGAAAAACAGACATACCGTAATGAAGCACTGAAAACAAAACTCAAATTAAATGAGACAATACTTCTGCAGTTTGATAGAAGATTTCACAAAGGGTAAAGTAAACAGCGTTTCTCGGTTAGTCAGTATAGGCTGAACAGTTACTGACCGAAAGACTATTCAGACTATACTTACTAAAGGGTAAGTAACTGAAAGGGCGACGCTGGTGCTATAAGTTCACACTTTTCTGTTAACTTATTATACGGTTCTCGCCCAGAAACTGTAGCAGATAGTACAGAGTCTCCAAGCATATCGCCTTGCCCTGTGACCTCATCTTTGACTTTACTCAGTCAAGTCCAGTACTGAGTCACACTGCAAAAAGTCACCATAAGGGAAAATTAACTTCCCTTCCTTGCCCAGCTCCTCCAGTTTTCCATGACCCATAGAGGGCTGCGATATGAAAGGCCAGCTATTGAGGAAATACTTTAAGGAGCTCTGGTAAATGGCATTTCACCCTCCGACTCTGCTCAGAGCACAGAGGGGAGGGGAGAGTGGCACAGCCTCCTGAAAGGCTTTGAGCAAGAGGACGCCCAGACTGCAGTTCTCGGATTACTTCTTGCACGGGTACTTGTGTTATCTCACTGCTCGAGTTAATGTTCAGCACTCTGACCATCAAAATATGTTACAAAAAGCTCAACAGGAAGTTTGGATTAATGACTCCAATGATTCACCAATTAACACTACCTGGTAACATTACTCAATACGTTTCGGCAGGGAATGCAAGCATTTTCAGCATCATCCACTGCTCTAAACAAAGTCACAAAAGAGATATCAAGTTCCCTCTGAGAGTCAGACTGGGAGCAACTCTTCTAACCCTCCATGTGCAAGACAAAGATCGGACTATCAATGGTGATTCCACCCAGCAGCCCTCTCCCTCTCCAATTCCCAGACTAAGTCAGCTGTAGAATAAAAACAAAAAGGAAAAGTGGCTTTTATAAGAACTTCCTCCCTTCTAATTAAAGGGAACCCAAAACTGCAGCAGCTAGTCAATATTTAAAAACACAGCAATATGCTACAGACAAAGGACAGGGACTGCAATATAAAGCCACTACGCAGAAACAAAGATGCCCTTCAGCTACGGTGGGATCTCTACATGCCCTTAGTTTGCTCCTACCCAGTTCTGTCTGACACACACTCACAAGTTTCCGCGTTTCATTCATCTCCCCCTTACCCACCCTGGTTCAAGAGACTGTTTTATCCAAAACAGGAGATCAGACGTCAATACAAATTCAGCAGCACAAACAGAACCCAAACACCAACCATTAGAAAAAAAAAGTTTTGGCACAGTGCACCTGAAACTTATGTGGAAGTAGGCTGGATCAGGTCATAACTCATTAGTTTCACTCATTTCTCATTAGGATTTCCTCAGCCCATGATAAAAGCAGCTTCATGCAATACACATGAAATCAAGCCTACCTTGTAGCAAATGCTGGCTGCACTTCATGAGGGTTGCGGCGATCAGACCAGAAGAATAGCAGTCTATCAAATTTGGGTTCAATATCAGCGAATTGGGCTTTACCTTCTGGAAATATCCGAAGGATGCCTCCACTTACCTACAAATTAAATATTTAAAACCAGTGCTTTAAATGTACTGAAACTTATTCTTTCAAAGTACCGCATCTCATAATTAAAAACATTTTAGACATTTGCAACTGAAATAAAAGCCTTCATCAGATGGTAAAGAAACTATGAACCTACAGTTTTCCTGATCTTGTTAAATGAAATGCATTAAGTCTTGCATATTTTGAAGTAATTTCAGAAAGCTTTACAAAGATTAAAGCTCCATTCCTGTTTTGGTAGAAATGTATGATTTTTAATTAGTTGGGGTTTTTTAACTGCATTACTAATTTAGAAAAAACAGACAAACAGATTGATGCAAGCAGGTGGCTAAAAACCAAAGACAAATCTATATGGATTAGAAGAACAGGGAGTTTCAACCCTGAGTTTCACCCTTTCCCATTAAACATATTCTTTAATTAAGCAGCAGCAAAAGCTTTATGCTACGTTCCCACGATTAAGACAAAAAAAAAAAAAACAACCTAGAGAACTTCAGTTTAATTCTTGACTCCTTATTATTCGTAGTCAATTTAAATCTCTTCCAAGCTTTGAAAAACAGGTGGACAACTATGCATACCTAGAATGTATCACAACCAGATCAGGTTAACTATTTACGTATGTTAACTTCTTCCTGTCAATGGAATCGGTGTTGTTAAATCTAGGTTTCCTAACTACAGATAGCCACTCAAGTACTTTAGCATGAGGTCGTAAGAGTGTAAATACTAACAAGGTACATTGATTTAAATGACTAATTTTTAATAGTGATCAAAATCAGCAAGCAAGAAGTCACATTTTAGATCAATTTGTTCTCCTAAGGAAAGTTGGAGCTTCTTTATTTGCTAATCAATATACTTGATAATACACTGTAATTTAAAACAGATTTTGCAGTAAATTAAGTACCTCTGCTCAGCTAGTAAATTTTTCATAGTTATTTTGACAATGCAATCTGTGTGACTTTTAGACTCCGATATGTATTCGGCTCTTCTGGGAGAAGAACTGGAATTCAACTAAAAATGCCCAAAAGCTGCATTTTAAGATGTTCAGTCCAACCAATAGGCTCATATGCAAAGAAGGCTAATAAATTATTTCCTAAGTGGAGGATTAATTTGACATTTCACAAAGCAGTCAGAAGCAGAAAGTTTCAAGTGCTTCCATTTCTGACTTGCTTTCAGATGTACAAGTTTCATGCAAGTATCTCATCAGTCTCACTGTCTCATCCAGCTGTTGTAAGAAACAGGTAGGGTTTGTTGAATGAAATGAAAATAATCACCCTTAGCTGCAACTAGTGTTATCCACACTAAGTGCACTCAATTCATGTGGGGACAGCCTAGTTAAGTGTAGTGCACATTGTTTCCTAAGAATTATTACAGAAATACTAGTAGGGAGTTCTGTCTTGTCTTTTATATGCAATGAGAATAACCTGCTGCACAGGCAACTGCATAGCAACCAAGGAATAAGCAAAGCTATCTTTGCATGTGCTCTCTCCGGTTAACTACATCCATTCTTCAAGTTTACCTAATCCCACTGAATTGCTAGGATAATCCTGATTAAAAGTTCCATTATCGCAGGCATAACTTCTAAGGAGAGTTTCAAATTACTGGTAGCAACTTCTTAGACCACTTCACCTAGGTCATAAAGGCTTATCTATTCTACACTCCGTAGCTACAACAATACAAAGACTTGTGTGGCCTTGAACTATGCTGATTCTGCAAGAATTGTAACACTTGTTCATTTGCAACTGCTCCTAAGCTACAGTATCTTTACTTTTAGAAGCATATTCAGCTAAACCATCTAGTGGCATCAACAGTAAACTCAAGGAACAACATGAAAATAAGGAGAAACGAACTAAAATCATTCTTTCAAATATTATTTATTGACGCTTAGCGTGTGTGTGTTGGGGTGGGGAGGTGTTCACCATACAAACAGATATACAATAAATTGCGTAAGTATCTACTGGTATCCAGGCTTCACAAATATCTAATTACCTCTATAATGGAAACATATGAAGGAAACATGCAAGTTTCCTTCAATCTAACTGTCAAGGAGGTTCTGCTAGCATCTTTCAAAACCACGGAAAGAAATGCCTCATCTGTAGAACATCTCACTAACTGCAGAGAGAATCACAGAGGATACCAACTATTGAAATAATGTAAGAACACAACTAAGGTACAGAAATAAGGACATGAACACACATCGGTAACAAAGATGCATTAGCAAATACATGTAAAAAAAGTTATAGAAAAACTGCATACCTTGGCATCCCAGTCTTTATTAAGATAATATATACATGTAACACATCTTCCATCTCCATTTGGATTATCAACATGGCGAACATATCCTGTTCCATTGCCTGGATAACAAGCCACCATAGCCTAGAGTCAAAGAATCAAACAGTAATTTAGCTTATCTGTTGTGGGAAGGGGGAACCCACATCCCTTTTAGCTGTATTAACACCTACGTAACTCATACATAAGCAACATAACAATTAAAATAGCAATAATGGAAAATAAATTCTTCTAAGTTTCCTTTCTAGTTGAAGATCATTTTGGAACACAGATAGCTACAACAAAAAACAAAGGCATGAAACACCTTGAGAGGAACCCTGCTAAAGTTTTAAAGATGGGGCTGTTCCAGTGTTGTGGCTAATTGTTTAGACTTCCCTCCCTTCAATGAAATGCAAGAGAGGAAAAATGTCTTGTGTATAATTAAGCAATACATGGTTCTCCTTGTGATGAGAACAATAGTCTTCCAGACTCAAGTTCACAGACAATTGTCATTTGTTTTTTTGCCTCCTTCCTGCTTGCATTGCAAAGAAGTTCTCCTCAAAAAAAGGAGAGCAAATTTTATTTTCAGGAGACTTTTCAGACAACACTGCTAACCCATCTTACTCCATCACCAAGTGCATTCTTTGGCTTCTGTTTTGTCCTGTTCATAGGAGGTCTTTGAACCTTTGTTGAAACCAATCTACATATATAACAAAAACATCCTCTTTAGTCAAGAAGTGAGAAATTGAAAATAGACACTGAACAGTAATCTGCAATAACCTTATGACATCAAACGACTTTCAGTACAGTAGTATATTTAACTCCCTATGCTGCACTTAATCCAAGTTGACTTGAAAGACTGCTATAGAAGGTGGTTTAGTTTCTTTAGAAGAATTCAGACGTGCAGATGTGCCCTACGACAAACTGGCTGTGCTTGCTAACTGATGGTCTGTACCCCATTTGATTAGCTATCAGGTAGCAAGCATGGCCAGCTTTGTTGTAGGACACATCTGCATACCTTTATACATTTACCGAAAAAAGTGATTATTTCATAGTTTCGAAAGATTTGAACAAAGTTTTCCAGGCCCAGTATTTTTGTATTATTCACTGCCAGAGTATTCAAGTGTCTCCAACGATGATACGCTTTCTGCAAAAAGTCATAACATGAATTGAAAAGAAAAGCAAAAGATTGAGTTGCTTCCAACAATTCAATACACTAACCTCAGTAAGCTACTACTGTCTAAAACAAACAAACAAAAAAACCCCAACTTTTAAATGCAGTCCTTCCAGTCTAGATCCAGTCTGGTTAAGTCAGTCCCCTAGATTTGCCAAGCTTCAGCCACACAACTCTAACTGTAAAACTACTTCTGATTTATTACATAAAACTGAAAACGTACACCAAGAGTTTAAAGCCTTTCAAAGCAACTGTTTCAGTGCATTTTTTTTGCTAGTTTATACTGGTAACAGACTTTTTTCTTTTTTAGGTTAACAAATAAAGCTTTCCACAGTTTGCATCACATGCAAGAAACCGTTTTGAGCAGACAGAGAAATAAAGTATTTATGGCTCACTCGGTAAAATATTTGTACGTTACAGGTAAGCAGAATGGGTTTTGCTATAGCAGCAATCATTTAAAATATTTTTTTACATATATACAGTACTAATGGAAGAAGTAATCTTTTGGAGGATCCTTCTAGGTAGGAATAAGAATATGACCTTTGCTAAAAAGCAGCACAGTGGTTGTAAAAAAATTAAAAGTAGATCACAGTCTACTCTCACGAAATGGAATCAATTACACTGGCAGAGCGTTGTGTGAACAGTACTCAAAACCGCAAAATCCAGTTACACTTGTAGTTTTGATATTAGGCCTTCCAGTTTCTCAGCTTCTGTAGTGTATCCACACTACAAACATCACTACAGGTCTCACACTATGCAAACATACTACAGATATTAAGTAATGTGACCTAATATTTGGCAAAGCCATTACTTATCAGCTTTGCTGCAAGAAGATAAACCCACAAAAATCAAAACAGTGAGCTAAAGATACCAAATAATGTAATAAGGGTTCTGTAATTTCCTTTTCCAAGAAGAAAAAGAGAACAAAACAAAAGCAAAGCTGAGCTGGAAGAGGAAGGTATTTGGTTTCTACTAAAAGCCAGCCCCCTTAGAAAAGGCCCATGGGCTGCAGGGCCCCTATCAGGTTCTCCTGGAGGAGAAAAACGGTGCTGACAGCAGATCCACAATTTTTCTGGATCCAGTCCCATAGCAGACATTTTGAGCAATATGAAAACTGTTACTTAAGAGGTTTTATTGAGAAGTATCACATAAATTCAACGCAGACATTAACTATTCCTCAACAAGTACATGAGACAGCTACTGTTCAGAACGAAGAAAAGGTTGACACCAAGTAGCTACAGCAATTGCAATTCTCACTGGAATCACCAGGAATTATACTCAGGTATGAAAAGGTATTTAGGGGTAAAGTGACCTAAATATCTTTCAGTGAGTTAAAAAGACGCTGGAGTTCAAAGTTTAGAAAGCACTTTTCCCAGGTCTCTCTATCCAATATATACATTTTTCCCCCCCGACAAGGGCACACTCAGGTGCCTTCTTTTCTTCAAAAAAAAATTTTTTTTTTTTTTTTTTGCATAGTTCAACCAGCCTAAATTTGCATCCTATTGATGTAGTTCCCTTTACAAGCTACTGGAATAATCTCACTTGTTCTCCTCACTTAAGGCAAATCCACACCTGGATCCACAAGTCTGAGTACTACCCACTACATCGCAGGGAGGAATCTTTAACCTCAAAGTTGCTGGAGAAAAAGAGAACTAGTAGCACTTGCTGGAAAGTCTGAGGGAGTGTCAGCTGTCATCAGCTTAACATAACGGCCAGCGATATTCAGTGTTAAAAATGTTTCAAACAATTCATTTGAGTCTAAAATATTGTCACCGTTTGAAAAAATTGCTTGTTTTTGTCTTTATAGTCCGAAATTTCTGCTATCGTAACTGCAAGAGACGAGAAACAGTTTTGCTGAGATAAGTTATCTAATATATATTTGTTATAACAGTAACAATGACTCAGGCTTTAGTGACAAATTGGAAAGCAAACAAATACACGAATCGGTCACTGTAGCATAATGTACATTGCTTTCTCCAGTTAGTGTGACAAGTCCCCTTTCCCCAATTGAACTATGATAAGGAAAGTTACAAAACTTAACAATTTACAGGATATGTGAAATATATTGTTTTGTGAAACAAAACAAAGTGAGTTTGTGTCAAAACGTTATGTACTGCAAGATTACTCACATTTTCATTCTGTGGGAAAGGACTGAAAGGTTACCCGTGGATGTAATTAAGTCACATACTTTTTTTCTTGCTTTACCATTTGACAGTACATATAAACATCTCAAGCTGGCACAAAGCTTAGGTTTTTTTTTTTTTTTTTTAAATAAAATACTGCTATCAGTAGTCAAAAAAGAGACATTTTAGACTAAAATGTTCAAAATTCCCTAACACTTTGGATTAGGAACAATAAAGGTGTTAGCTGTTCAAAATGAAGAGCGATCCATCTAAAAACTTCTCCTACAAAAGGAACTGGTGAATTCAGTATAAGAAATTCAAGTCATAGACACAAAAAGTCTCCCCTTTTTGCACTTCTCAGGCATGACAATTTCTAAGCATTCAGTAATCTTAATTTCTGCAAAGAATATATTTGTCACACATTGAATTTGTTCACACACTGGATTCCTTTGCAAAACACTAATATTAGCCTTCTTTAATACAACAGTATCCTATTTTAGCCTAAGCACTCATGCCTAGCACATGAGCACTGTCCTAAGATATTCTGTGGAATTCATGAATAAGCAAGAAAGTCTGAAAGAGCCCGAGCTACTCTGCACTCACTACAGCTTGGTATATCCAATGAAAGCAACCACACATTTAAGAAGCTGCTGCTCACCTATTCACACATTCTACCTTCAGATGTTCAGCTCTGGAAAACTAATTGTCAGTTACCACCCAAAACAAGTATTAAGCTGTAAGCACACAGAAGTTACAATCAAGCTAAATGAAACCACAGAATTTTTTGCTAAATATCCTTGTCATCTGTGTGTCAACCATTATTCCAATTAGCAACTAAATGCATAAAAATAACAAGATTAGAGGAAATAATCATACAGTTTCGTTCTCTACTTAAAGGGGCATCAAATGAGGCGCAGCACATCAGTGCAGCGGAGAATGCGAGTTCAAGGGGAAGCAATCCCAACCACCTCCAAAGAGAAGAAACAGAGTTGCAGGTAAACAGACTGAAGCTTTTTCCTCTATCCTTTCCCATTCCTCTCACAGCTGGATACCTGCAAGTTTGGATATTGTTCAAAAGAAGAAGAAAGCAATTATAGAAAACTCTTAGGGAGGGGAGGGGGGAGAAAATGCCAGTTACATGACAACATCAAATCCCAAGGAAAACAAACAAAAAACACACAACAAAATGGAGAGGACGTGTGCTGTGTCATATTAATTTATTAGTATAAAATAACTATTGTTTAGCTCAGATTAAAGAAAGCTGCATCAGTCAAGGAGATGTCACTTTTGCCATTTGCTGAAGGAACTCCAAGTCTCAGCGAGCAAAACAAGATGTCCAAATCTGAGACCGATGACTTCCTAGCGAAATTTATCAGATGCTCTCACAAAAGACTTCACTGGAAATCTCTGGCATGGGTCATTTGACAGATTATTAAAAAAAAACACCACACACACTGGAATGAAGAACCAAAGAAATGAATAAAACATCTGACTTGTCCCCGTTTGGTGCATCTGTAATGCATTTCTGATTCAAGAATGTGTTCATCCCTGACAAACAACAATCCTGAGGAACCAGATTTCAGTTTAAGCACACTTCAGTCTAAGAGCTGCTTTCACAAAGTGCACAAAGTAACAGTTGAATTGAAGGAAGAAAGACTATATTGGTACTACCTTGCACGAGCATAGTCAAGACTCCTGACTTAAACAAGCTAACATGGTACAACTCGGCTCAGATTTGAAGTCTTCTACTGCAGATCTTCCACAATCAGAGATGGAAACTTTCAACATTCAACAGAAAAATATATCAACTAGGGAGAATCTCTTATTAGTTCCACCTGAAACAGAGAAAGCTGAAATGGGCAAAATAAAGTCTTTGGGGCTCAGTTAATTTGAGTATTTCAATATTAACTTTCATCCGAGAAAAGCTTCAAGCTGATATCCTCTATGGTCTAGTTAGTAAGGCCAGAGAATCAGTGGTCACAGATATTAAAACTGTGAATCTAAAAAAAAACTAGCAGCAGAGGGAGAGACCCTGCAAATGCAGTAGAACTGGGGATGGAAAAAACCTACAGATCTAGAAAACCTGGACAGAGGGGGAACCGTGAATCTAGAAAAGCTGAACGGAAATATGAGCATCTGCAAAGATTTCCTCACTAAAAATCCTTACTTTTCAACTGCAGTCAACTGAGGAATCTGCAAGAGGAAAGCAAGCTTGCGACTTACAGCTAAAAAAGGAAAATAATGCAACCACAAGAGAAAAATGGGAATCTGTAAATCAAAGGGGTTCAAATCTAACAGAGGAGCAGACTGACCATTGCAGCAACTTTGAATCGTACATCTTCAAGCTCTCCCTCCTAACATTAAATTAGTAGTTAGTATGGGCATCCAATTGCTCTATCAGCAAAGGAGTAAAAGCTATTATTCTCCGATGCATTTCTCTGCATATATGGCAATACATGTAGCTGCAAATAACATGGGAAAGAAATATCTTCAAAAAGATAGCTATTTGGATCATCTTCTGGCAAGCACAGAGCAAGCTGCTTTCCAAGGCAAAGCAAAGGGAAGCAAAGGATTACCCGAGCAGGTCCCACTAGGCTGTAACGGGGAAGTAGGCGCGCAAAGCCCCAGCTCAAATAAAGACAAATTGGAAAGAGAGCAAAGATGAAGAATAAATTCAGGTAGGCAAGGAGAGAGGAAAAAAAATGAGCTGAAGTAGCTTCTTGCATTATAAAGAGAATCAACAGACAGCTACACGCGTGGTTTATTTTCTCTATGAACTTCTAGGTAGTCCAGAAACTAATGCTTAAACTGACCTATCTCCCTCCCTCCCAGGCCTCTCAATGCAACAGTCAATACAAGATTTCTAGTTGCTTTGACAGAACCTGATTTTACAGGCATACAAAATGAAGCAAGTTAGTATACCACCAAAAGTTTGGCACAACAGATAAGTACTTTTACTACATTGTTTATTTCTAACTTTTAAAATCGCGTGCTGATTTCTCCAACTGAAGTTCAGAGAAAGGTTTGCCAAGCTAGGGGCAGGGGGAGAGATGCTGCAAACGTAGAAAAGCTGGGGGTGGAAGAAGCCTACCCATCCAGAAAACCTGGGGGGGGCCAGCCACGAACCTACAAAAGCTGAACAGATATATGAGTGTCACTGTTCAGCTGCAAACTGTTCCTTTTCAGATTAAGTCACTATTTTACTCATTAAAAAGGTCCTCAGTTTTAAGGGATGTTTATCCACTTATACCATTCAGTTCACACATACTAACAAATTGACGAGTCTGAAGGCAGACATTATCATGCTGCTTCACTGCTGCGTTCAACCCAGCAACCCGGAGCCGCAAGTCCCACATCTAGTTTGAAGGTAAATCAAACATCTGGAACGCAATCAGGGTGCCGTTTCGCAAAAAAGCTCAGGTATTTTTTGTCGTAGCTACGTGAAGTTCTGTACCCCCTCTTTACAACTCAACTCTAATAGCGCTCAAGAGCAAGGTCACGTAAGAGTGACTTCCAACTAACAGCACCTATACGCACATGAGTATAAAGGGATAAGAAATGTTTATGAGCTTTTAAATTGACGTAGAAATTTGCACAGAAATTTGGGTAATTCATCAGTTCTTCCAAACGGCACTGAGAAAAACAGAACAGAGTAGCTTAAGTCTAATGTTCAGGAAATGACTGTGCATATGGGATGTGCTCACACTTTAATGAATAAATAGAACATATAGCAAAGAGAAGCTCCCATAAAACTATCAGCTAAGAGTTATTAACGTAGGAGAGAGCGTCCAGATTCTTGGAAGCTAGGGCAAAATCCCTTGAGGCTTTGACCGAACCCCGAGGAAAGCAGGGCAATCAAACACATCTCAAAAGGTAAACTGATAAGCAACTGAAACCAGTGTTATAGATAAATAACAGGAAGACCCAGAATACACTTCCTAATTCCTAGACAAGGATTTCAAAGTCTTGTAGCAGACTAGCTAGTCTGCTACTAAATGGAGATACCAACATTTAAACATTAACAGGGTTCCCTCTCCTCTCATATACCTGAACTTTTAAGGTTACAAGTCTCAAGTCTCCAAGTGCCAAGAGAAAAGATTACTGAGTCAGCTTACAAACTTCGAGAAAGATATACAGATTGAATCTTCCTTAATGGTTAAAACATTGGCATTTGCTAGGCTGCTAGCCAAGGTAGGACATGCCTTATTCTCAAAATTGTGCCCAATTTGACTAAAAAGTGTGTTTTAACACTGATTCAGTGAAATAAATGCGAAAACCCTTGCAGTCATTCGATCTGATTAGAACCGGCTTCTACTTACTTAATCTAGTTCCTCATCAGGAAAATAAAACTGTGCTCAGATTTAATTAAGGAAGTCTACAGGGTTGTGCACTGCCTTTCAACAAAAGTTAAAAAAAAGTAAAGTTTATCTAGTGCATCTCTGAATTCATACAATGTTCTCAAGCTTAACACACCTGCATTCCGCCTCCCCAAAAAACATGAGCACATCTGAGCTATGTTAGTTGCTAATATTAGTGCTTCAAAGCACTAACAGCTCCCCTGAGGTTCAACACCACACATCCCAATATTTTTGATATGAAAGCCTACTACAAACTTAAAAAAAAAAAAGTGTAGATGTCAACCATCTAAAACAAACAAAAAGCCAGATATAGCCAATTGAGGTGTCTCAAATAAATTAGCTAAAAAGTACTGTCACCAAAGGCAGAAAGTCCTCTTTCACATGCCTACGAGCAAATACAAAGCTCTACTTTAGAGCTGAAAAAGAATTCAAAGTATACTTTGATTTGTGGTAACCTAAATCTGTCTAGGTTATGATAAAATGAGTTGACCAATATATTTCAGATTCAAACTACTGTTGAATCACCTAAAATGTGTTTGTACAATTGGCTGGCCTCCACGGACAACTCCACGTCCCCTCCAAGAGGGGAGCAGACTAGTGACTCAGTATTTTGGCACTGTATGGAAATTTTGCCAGAGAAGTCAGTCAATCAACATGAATTTTAAGAGTCTGTTTTTAATTTAACATTGTAAATGCTTTGAAATTAATAATATTATATTAAAAACCCCAAACTTTGGAACTTTTTTTTTTCCCCCAAGATGGGACAGAACGTTTTGCTCTTGCATGACTCTGGTCAACTTACTAGTTTCATCACTGTCCCACTCTAGAAGACAGAAAAGCTGCACCTTTAAAAACTAAAAATATTAAAAAAATACGATACTGCAGTAAATTAATAAAAGATCAACTGTCATTCAACTACACCAGTTAAAACATTTTTATAGCTTAACCTCAGAGCTAACGTGTATCCTCAACCACATGACACACCAACGATCACACAGGAGAAAGAACGGTTACCTCTTTTAAGATTATTACACACAATCAACGCATGCGTTTAGATGTACACCCATGTAAAATCTAGGAAAGCGTATGGCTGAGAGATGTGCCATTTGAAGAATGTCCATGATCTCTTCCTCTCCCAAGATTACACATATGAACATACCGAGAAGCTTAGAACTTTTTCCCTATCAAAGATAAGGAACCATACATGATAATTTTGCTAAATACTAGGAGATGTATCATAAGTTAAAAAAATGACCGATTTTAATAATTTCTTATTCAAAACTATCACTCTATTCCCACTTAAGGGGCAAAATATCTATACAACTGAAATTGAGCCTACAGGAAAGATTTCTTGATATAAATATGAATGTTGTGCAAGGGCATAGTAATAGGATTGTATTTTTAGTAGTAGAGCTAGCCACACAGGAAAGTACTTGTACAGTAAGTATATCTTAGATTTATACTATCTACAAGAACACACTTTAAAGAGTCCAAGGTCTCAGCTACCATATGTAGGTAGAAAGATTTAATCTATAGAAAGATTTACTGCCAGAAACAACGTGTTGATGAAAAGCGATTTTGAAAATAATTTTTAAGGATATTTGCAAGGGGACATAGAGTATTCAGCAATCCCCACAGTACTCCAAACTTGACACAATACACTATCATTCACTCCTACTATTTGGATTCAGATAATTCCTTTAAATTTACAAATCAGAAAACCAAATAACTATGCAGTGGAGTGACAAAAGACAAAGTAGTGCTGAAATTAATATTAACCTTGCACTTACTCAGTCTTACTGAGACTTATAGCCAAACAGCCTGTAGCATGCTTTAAAACTACCTATAATTTAAATCCAAGCAATGCTGACTCTGTCCACACTGCTTTTCACCCATAAGTGGCTTTACCCAAGCTTTTCTCTACTATCCCACCATGATATTGTAATAGGGCCTCTCTCACATATGGTATAGATAGTACCTGGTTTTCGGTTTAGCCAGATCACCTAAATGCATCCAGTTCAAGTGCGAGTAGGCATTATATAAATACTGCTGGTATTCCTTCTGCAGTAAATTCCCACCAGCGCTAGTAGAGAGTCACGAGAAATAGCAGGTAAGACCAGATTAATTAAAGGCTGATCACAAATGCGGTGGGTATAAGTTTTAATGTTGACGAGCAAGTCAGAAATACGACAGTGATATTTTCAGAGTCACTTATGTTCAAACAGATTGAGATACACTCCTTTAGCTTAAAGAAGCATGCTCCAGTAGTAAACTCAGCCTCAACTAAATCAAAGATATTCCCACTCGAGAAATCAAAACACTGACAGAACCACACAGGCCACAGCCGCTGGGAGAGACAACTTGCTTTCCTTTGCCTGTTGCAAACATGGAATAAAATGACACTAAGCCTATTTGCCACATTCAAGCCGGCAGAACCAAGTCTGTCCGTCCCCATCCTCATTTACTGCTTTCGCTTGCTGGCCTGTCACCAAGTTCACGCAAACGTGTGTTGTGACGGGAAAGCAAGAGAGGCACAATGCAATTCCAGGGCCAGACCGCTTCAGGAATGTTATTTATTTGCTTTAGGACTATGTGGGCATGTGAACACGAGAAAGATCTGAATGTACCAAACACGGACTGCAGGCAGTGAGAAGAACTTGAGGAAACTGCCCATCCTGGCCTGGGCAATACAAAAGCCCCACCTTTTTCTAAAATTCAGCTGAATCTACAGTGAACGTAAGCTTAAAACTTCAAAAAATAAAAAGTGCTGATTCTATCTGCCAAGATTCCTGTCCATCATCAGTGCTGTGGCCATGACCGGACAAATATCACGGTTACAAGCAGGGTGCTAATCTCAAACTACATATTTCCCCCTCTAAAAATCAGAAGGGAGTGGAACTGAAACTGTACACGAAGTGATGACACACAAGAAAAGCTACAGCAAACAGAAATCGGCATCGACAGGAACAAGAGCAAAAACCTCTCTGAAACAGAACTTACTACGAAACTTCTGTCCTCTCCCGAGCTCTTCACAAGAACCAGGAGCCCCCCTAGGTGTCTCAGGCAGAAAATTGGAAATTCTAACCCCTGGCCGAGTCCGCACGTAACCAATACTTACTCTTAAACCTTGTTTAACAGCACTAAGTTTGGTAAAAAGGGAAACACGTTGTTCCAGATTCTACTCAGAAACGATGGATTTGGACACAGGACAGACAGGCCACAGCCTCTCAAGCAACCTGTTTTTGCAGATAGGTTTTCATGTATGTCACCAAAAATCCAGCTAGCAGCAACTTTTGGTGACCTGAAGGACAGTCAGGCTTTGCAGTATATTGCACTCACTGGGGAAAGATTACAGGGATTAGCAGCAATAGCCCAGAGCAGAGGTGTCTTGTCAGCTCTGGAGATCCAAGCTGTAAGATAGATTTACACAGCCTATATGGAAGATTTGCAGAACACAAGTTTACAGTTTTCGAAGACTGCTTGTAGCTTTACAGTTGTGACAAAACAAAACAAACAAAAGTATACCTAAGAACATAACTGATGCAACTTTATTTGCCTCAGTCTGCAAACACTCGGAAACAGCTCCAGGATATGAACTCCGCGTCATCACTGTCTTAAGCAACAGCAGTGGAAATCACTGAGAGAATGAAAAGCAAAAAGGTAACGTACAATGAAGCAAGAGGGAGACCGAGAAGAAACAGATACCAAGAGTAACAGCAGCACTGCCAAAAGAAACCACTACCAAAAGGGGGAAAATTATGCCGAGTGCCATGAAAACTAATCAGCAAGTGAAACAATAATCAAATATACAAAATATTACATTCCACATTTCTAGACAAGAAACAAAAACCATCCACTCAAGTCAACGGGCAATCACTACAGATTTCAAGGTTAGACACAGTGTACTTTTCAGCCATAGGCCAATAATTTAAAATGCAATTTCTACATAACTATTGAAAATAAACAACAGATCTTCTAAAACATCTATTTATTACTTGACATTACCAGAGAATAGTGATTTCTTAATAGGAGACAACATTTCAGGAAGTCACCTGCTGACAGCTAACTGATTTACTAACTTATATTACTTGTAGTAGATGGCCCTTTATCTTTACAATAAAGATAGCAGGGCTCCCAGGAGTCACTTTGTATCCTCTGCAAGTCTTCACTTGATATGAGCTACACAAAACCAAAGAAGGAAAAAAAAAAACCATGCATTTTTGAAACCAGAGAACGACTAAAGGGAAAAAGAGGGAGGAAAAGGAGCAGGTAAAAACTTGTGGAACGCTTCGGCACTTGCCAAACAGACGCTTTGATAATGAAGGGGAGCAAGTTCCAAAGCACTTTTTAGTTGCGACTGCCCTGCTACTAACCCCATGAAATCAAGTTGCAAGCACTAACAACCGAGATACCCTGCAAGGCCTCAGCTGTAATCGCTTTCTTTTCTGCGTCCTCCTGCCCCTTCATCAACTGCACTGCAAAACATTGCAAGTATAGGAGGTTACTACCAGCACACTGAGTTGCAACTAAAAATAGATAAAAAGCCACCACTAAACGTAGAGCACAGGTACTATTGCACTCATATCCACTCATCGCCTTCGGAAAGCTACTCATGTGATTTGACTTGCAGATAAAAAGTTCACATAGAGTGGCCTTGCAAAAAGCTAACTAGGAAGAAAAATCAATTCAAGCTACAGGCGCTGTGAACAGGGGGTAACGGCAGCATTCCACACAAAACTCTTCCATTAGCTGTAGCTGGAATGGATTTATTTACCATTTTAAATTACTTTTTGCTAGCGGAGAAAAACATAGAATTATTATAGCTACATACAGCTCTAATGTATTTAGTTTACATTTAACTATAAATTCCTCAGGGAAGGCACTGTTCATATATCACTTATTTATTCGAGTAAATCGGAAATCAAACCGACAGGCAAGAACACATACTACTACTACTACCACCCAGTGACTTGAAAACATTTTACAACTAAATTCCCAAATAGGAAAACAGCCCAGGCCAGGGTGACACGAGCCAGCACCATGCCCTGGCAGCGGAGGTGGCCAGCAGCACCCCAGGCTGCATTTCCAGGAGCACAGCCCATTGACTGGGGGACAGGATGATCCCCCCGACACTCAGCACCTGCTAAACCCCAGGCAACACCATCATGGTATTTCTCCTTCTCAGGTGCAGGACTTTGCATCTGACCTTCACAAGGTTTCTGTTAGCCCATTCCTGCAGCCTGCCTGAACAGCAGCCCTACCCTCAAGCATAGTGCCTGGTCCCCCCCCTCCCCCCCCCCAAGTTGGCACGCACAAGAGCCCTAAACTGCCAGTATAAACAGTATCTTGTATTTTATTTCCAGGATTAATACGAACAATTCTATGCGATTATTGGCAAGACTACTGACAGTTATTTCAGAAAACAAGAATTTTCTTCCATTTGTAAAGATAGCCTCAATGAAGGGCTCCAAAGCCAAGACGACGTATCCTTGCAAAATAAGGATTTAAAAAAAAAAAAAAAAAAGAAAGATTTGTCAAAGGGAAAAATCTCAAAGGGACTGTATCTTCCTATCATAGGCAAAGTCTGTTCCCTACCGAGTCCCTGGAGAATTCCATTACTTCCTCTTGAAAGCTGTACCCAAACTTTGGGTGGGGGTGGGAGGGGGGGCTGGAATATTCACTCTCATTCAGAGGGAATTTTTCTCCGGAGTTTTACTATGGAGCTATTATTAGTTGAACTGTAGAACCTTAAGCCTCAACGGTGAAGGGCCATTTGTTACTAGCCTTTGTCTTTTAATGGGTGCAACTTCAAAGTAGCAGGATATATGTTTAGAAAATGCAACACGCACAGTAAAAAATAAACACCCAAAACACCTCCTCTGCAACATTCATGCTGCCATATGAGAAGGTTAAACTGAAAATAAGGCTTGTTGATAGCATTTTCACTTACATTTCTTCTGCTGCAGGAGACCTTAATTCTCCATGTTTGCAAGGCTCTTTATACAGTTATAGGAGTCTATGGATAAAAATAAATATACATTTATCTTACTAATTCCTATATAACTTACAGTATAATTTTGGTGGAGCCTTTGGCTCACGGTAAGTTACCACTCCTGTTTTCTATTTTCTCTAAGGAAAATGACAAAGTCAGGACTCCAGTCTAGGAACTCCAGTGTTGTTCTTGAGCCTGTGCCAGGCGTTAGGAGCCCTTAGGGAGCTACTACATGTCATTTTCCCCCAGCTACAATGGGGATTTAATATAAACTTATTCTACACATTAAATCTAATACAAAATTAGAAATGTTGAAGCATAGAGCACTTTAAGCATGCTGTTTCTATAGGATCTTACTCCCAAGGCATTCTAAAGCACTGGAGTAGACAAAGGAAATGGCAATCTAATAGTAAATTGCAAGAGCAATTTCATGACAGGGAACTAACCTCCTTTTCAGTGAAAAATGACAGCTACCAACACGATCCCCACAAGACTGGTAATTTTCAAAATAATCATATACATATATACATAACCTGAGGAAAGGGGGTGAGCAGTAGAGTGACAATGCTTCCATGCAATACAGAATTATTTTGCATAACCCATTCTACCACTGACTATAGAAAAGCGCACAGAAAGGTAAAATTGATACCAAGCGCTTGGACAAGAAAAAGGTACGCCAAGTTTAATAAGTGCAAAGGAGTGCTGTCCAGGGGAAAAAAAATATATATATATACACACACACACACTCCTTATAAACATACAGTGATGGGCTCTAAACTGGCTACCATCACTTTAGGACAAACTCTGCAGTAAATACAGGCAGTTCTCAGCACAGCACCTCAGCACAGCAGCAGAGGCAAATAGTGTTAGAAATCATTAGACAAAGAGAAGCAACATGAACAAAATACACCAATATGCCAGCACACAAATCTATGATGTACCTGTGTATTAAGACTGCAATTCTGGTTGCCTTATTTTAAAGGGGCAAAACCAGGGAAAAAAAAATGCATAAAAGAGCAACAGGGGCGACCAGAAGCATGGAGCGGTCCCCATCTGAACAAAGACCAGAAAGACTAGGACTCCTCAGTTTAAAAGAGAAAAGCAGTCAGCTGAAAAACATAAGGAAGAAAATGACAGACTTTTAAAATCATAAAAGGTATAACTACTAGGAAAATACTTTTACTTTACAGCACAAGAACTAAAAGGGATTAAAATCATCAGGCAGTAGGTTTTAAACAAAAGGAAGTTCTTTTTCTACCTAATCAAACTGCGGGACTCATTGTTACAGGATGCTGCAGAGGCCAAAAGTACAAACGGCTTTTAAAACAAGATTACATAAGTTAATGGCAAATATGTCCATGCGTGGCTATTAAGAACTGTGGCCAAGATACAAGCTCTGGCTCAGAAAGCTTCTGAACTGCTGGGAGCTGGAAGGCATACACAGGTACATCATTTTATATACGTTTCAAAACTTCATATTTACACCGATTGTTTACAATAAATACAAAGTGGTATAATCATAGATGACTAATACCTACAGGAGGATGAGATGTTTGATAAGGAAGAACTCTAATCCAGCAAACAAATTGCTAGAATCTGAAACGAGATTATTCAGAATGCTAAAACTGTTCAAATTTTCCACTATCATTTGAACAATTTAACAATGGCTGTCTTACAGTTTGTTCCATCAGATTTCTTTTTTTTTTTTTTTTTTTTTTAAAAAAACCAGCAAGATTGGATATTCTTCTAAAATACATAGCTCTGACTCGCATCTAGCTTATACAGACGGTCACTTTAGATGAGCACAACTCCATCTGGCTTCAATTTATGACTAGATAGAGGGCATGGATGGTCAACTGGCATCTCATGAGGCACGTGCAGCTCTTATCTTTCAAATGCAGTCCTTGCAGAGGATAGCCTATTGATAGGGTGCCTGCTACTGCTGAATACCTGACGGAAAGAAATAACGGAGGAAAACCTAGTCATCTGCAACCATCGCAGGCCAGTGAGCGCTGACTGGCAGGGCTGCCCGCCTCTCGCGGCTTCTGCTCCTTCTCTGTGTAGTCAATAGATAAAGGCTCCACCAGCACACATCAAGATCAGCAAGGGATCCCAGACAGGAAGAAAGTGAGCAAGAGGAGCAGGGCTGACAAGTGCCTATGGGTAGTACAGAGAAAAGGAAAGAAATGGCTAAAATTTAAAAGGGAGGGAGGGAGGGGGAGAGGAAAGACTGTAACTTGAGAGCAGCAATTCTTTGATTTATACAACAGCCTGACAGAATATATGATCCCGCCTCTTACCTGTGCCTTCCCTACATTTCTGTGAAAGGGTAACTACTCTCAATGTTAAGTTGATGGCGTTTTTCTTAGAACTGAAATATACTGAAAATAAATGTGTCCAGATGTTTGATGCAAGATTACGGCGTAACACAAAGTAAAAATATGGGAAATATTTCAGTAAAGCACTTCTGGATAGCTTGTGGTTTTGAAACAACACATTTCATTTTTCTGCCTCTCTAGATGAAAAAGTATGGCCATCCCTGGTGCAGCATGTCCTCTCACAATAAAAAAGGTCCCAAAAGCATATCTAAGCATTAGAATACTTTTAAACGGACAGTATGAGCCTCTCCTAAATAACTGATTTTAACTTCCTTAAACATGTGGTTAAACCAGTCTGGTGGAGTGTACACATACTGTAAATCAGAAGCTATTCTAGGACTGCACAATGGGCATATATACACAGATGAACTGTAAAATAGGTAACATCGGAAAAAATAGCGAAGAGGCGGCAGCAGAGACTATATAGCATAAGTTACCATCTACATAACTAAATCCAAGTCAGCAATATTTTAGACTGATGGGTTAATTATGTATCCAACAACAGCGTTCCGTTAAGAAGCAGATGACTGCTAGTAAGAAGACAGACTTCTTGTCACTTCACTCTAGCAGAGATGGAGTGAGCAGAAGTTACTGACTGTGCCATTGCTGGGAAAAAAAAAAAAAAAACTATTCCCACCAACTTCAAAAATTGACTCATTTTTAATCTGTGCCACTACAAACAGCAGTATTCACTTTTCACAAAGCCACAGAGTAGTTGAGGTGGGAAGGCACCTCTGGAGATGATCTGGTCCAACCCCCCTGCTCAGGCAGGGTCAGCTACAGCAGGTTGCCCAGGACCACGTCCCATCGGGTTCATGGAGACTCCATAACCTCCCTGGGCAGCCTGTTCCAGTGTCCGCCCACCATCACAGTAAAAAAGGTTTTTTCTTACGTTCAAGTAGAACTTCCTGTGTTTGAGTTTGTGCCCACTGCCTCTCCTGTTGTCACTAGGCACCACTGAGAAGAGTCTGGCTCCATCTTTTTTACTTCCCCCATCAGGTATTTACACGCATCAATCAGTTCCCCCCAAGCCTTCTCTTCTCCAGGCTAAACAATCCCAAGCCCGCACAGCATTTCCTTGTACGGCTTGAAAAAGTGAATCCGCTTTTATGAAGAGTGCTTCTGACTGGCTGATGCTTTATCACATATGGGCTAAAGGAGACAAAAAATAAGGTTAAGCCACACGTTAAGTACGATTAGCCAACATCTATTTCACTGGGCATCATGTCATATGCCAGCTGAAACTGAGCAAGTTCAAGATGCCCTTATCAACCGCCCCCAGTTTCCTTTCTCACAGCGGCGAGGCTGCGTGCCAGCTGCTTTAACAACAATGGAACAACGAACTGAAACCAGAAGGGCCTCATGTTGCTCATATACAGCAGAAGCTGTTTGCAGAGCCTGACTGCCACGGTGAACGCTGGCTGAACAGATGTTTGAACAGGACATTGAGCAGCAACAAGAAAAATATATTATTAACCAACTGTAAACTGCTCTGAAAAAAAAATAAAGAAATCTTTCATGTGCTACATCCCTGGGCTTTTTCAGAGTGCAGAGTTACGTGGGAGCCTTTAGCATATGAGGATTTCCGTCCCAAAATGAGTCTGCACCACGGTTTTGATCTACAGCAATTTATACTTCACACTGTCACATCAGGTTATTCTATTACTGAAAAATTACAGTTTAATTTAACTAGTAACTTCCAGGCTGATCTAGCTACATTATCTGCAGCTTTCTGAACTACGTAAGCATGAAGATAACAGACCTTGGCTCACCAAAAAGGCAACGAGTCCCAGGAAGGGTATGCCCAGGAGAGAAGCCTCCATCCTCTGCTGCTTCACCAAGAATTTTGAGCTACCAGCAGAACTAAGCGAGGAGAACTGACAACGCAAGTTGCTCCTCTACATAGGTTTAAATACCTTTATTTAAAAAATAGTACACAAAACACCCTCACGCTTTCAGCTAGTTAACTGCATTTTAATAAACTTCTTACAGTTATTTGATGCTCAGCTCACCGATTCCTCCACCCTGTTACGAGCAAAAGAGAACAGCTTCCTGAAATCACTCACTGCATTCACCTTCACGTCCCTTCTCAACATAACGCCCGTCTTAGCTGAAACAAGGCAAGGCAGTTACAGACCCTGCCCTCACAGACAGCCTGCCAGAGCCACACAACATTTCCTCAAAATTCAAGCAACTTGTAGAGACCAGAAAGTCTTTAGGGTCAAATAGTGTGGTCCAAATTGACTAGACCCTAAATTAATGCATGAAGTAAATTCTCAGGTATAAAATAGTCTTTTTGGTTAGGCCTCATTAACTAGCCTACCGGTATGACCTTCATGTACTTGTTAGAACGCTATGCATACTATATATTTTATATATAAATAAAACTGCCCTAAATTCACACACAATGCCCATATAGACATACAGACACATACTTTTCTACACAATTCCTATTTATAACATTACATGCTAACAAAAATACTCCTGAGTATTTTAAGTTAAATACCAAAGAGCAAGCAAGCCTTCAACTGCAAGTAGCTGTTACGTGCATAAAAGCATTGCTCTATTTTTGACAGACACTGTCCTGGAACAGCGAGTGAATTAGCTTTCAACCCAAAGCTTGTGACTGCAGCTTACCAACTAATTCTGGCACAAGCTAGCACTGAAAATATGTCCCATCAACTATCATTAACCAGTAACCCTCAGAAACTGGAAGGTAGTTTAGACAGACTTAACGAGTGCTAGAGGACTTTTTCAAATGGCCACAAAGACCAGTATTAGTTCTCCTCTGGAATGGTGCAAGTAGTAAGTCATAAATGTGAAAGACACCGAGGGTATCATAAATAACGATTACTCTATTTAGTGGTAGCTGGAAAGTCAAATAACTTTACTGTCCTGCTCACTGCACATATTACTTTTACTATATCATTTCATTAGTGCAGTTATGAAAAATCATTTCATTAGTATGTTTTTTCATAACTGCACTAATGATCAAGAACCTCAGACTGACTCTTAAAGTTACTTCCAAAAAAAGTTTGCACAGTCCTTGGAATTGGCAATAGCTACTCACTTACGGTACAATAACAAAATAAAACAGCACAAGAGACAAGAAGCCCCAGGAGCATCACAGTGAAGGATTAACTAACCAATCCACTCCCAACAGTCCAAAAAGGAACTATTTTGAATTGAAAACAAAACTCTGACTTAGTACAAGAGCTCTCTGAGTAGTCTACGGAAAACCCATTGGGCCAGTTGTTAGATAGGCAAAAATAAACTATTTGCTCTATATAGAGTATTTGTTTCCCTTTATAAAACACCTTTCCTTTCTATTACAGCAACAAGCACTCAGTTAAGCTGCAAGGCTGGACATACTCAGTAAAGGGCAACATGGTGGCAGCTAGACAGACAGTGTTTTGCAGAATCCCAACAGCAACCTAGCCTATATGAAGCCAAAAGCTGTCCAGACTAACCAGGACACAGTCTAAGCTCTAGAACTTATTACAAACATTCACGTTTACCTGTATTCATAAAAAGAACAATATGCTATAGATTTCTCTGCAGGAAACAGTGGGTAAACCACTCAGAAGTTACACATGACCTAGAAAAAGGGAAAACATCTCAAACACCCAACCAAGACTCCTGAAACAACTAACCTAGGGACGAGGGCAGAAGTACTGATCAGACACTCCTGAGACTTGGCAGGACATCATTTTCAAAGAATTTTTGTCTAGGAGGCCACAGACAAGGGAAGACAGCTCTTCCTCTCAAGCTGTAAAGCTACAATGAGGAGTGTCCCGCTTGATTTGTGGGCAGCATTGAATTGAGCCCATTGTGCCCAGGACAGACAGCACAGCACGTCAGCAACGCTGTCAGAAAACACTCATACCACCAACAGGAAATAATGAGATTAACGACCCACAGTGTACTGAAACCACTGACGTGCATGAACAACAAGACAAAGTTTCTCTGAAACAGCAACAGCTCAAAAATTAACTGCAGTTGCACAGTCAAAAATGACTGGAAGAAAAGCAAGCAGCAGAAAAGCAACACTTCAGAGAGCTATCCTAATGCACCAGGGAATAGAGAGGAAACGGGACAAGAAAATGAAACAGTACAGAAATTGTCCACTTGGAGCAAGCCTTTGAAGCGGAAGCGAGGAGCTAGACCTGGCGCAAGGGGCCGCGGCTGAGCCGGGACTGTCCTTACCAACGGCAGTCAGCAACGAACCGAAACAGACTGCAGCACAACGCTGCTCGCGGAAGGATGCCAGGCCAGCTCTATCTTGAGACAGGGAAATAAAGAGGTTTTTTTTGGCACTAACGGGAACTCTAGACTAACTGACAGGGCCCAGATTAAACATAAGAAATCTAGCTAACAGGCTTGTTTGTTTTGAGGGGGTTTTGGGGGGCGGGGGGAACAGATGTGAGAATAAAAAAGTCATTTTTCATTTGGAAAATAGTAATTTTTGCCTTATGTATGCTACATGTGGGTAGACAAGGACAACTTTCATAGAAAACAGTCACAAGGAAGAGTTCCGAAGGACAGAAAAATACATTTTTTAAGGCAAAAAAAAAAAAAAATCAAGTCTCATGCTAAACATGGACAAGCAGAGAAAAGAAAGCTTAAGGAGGAAAAAAATTAAATAGCAAGCAAAGATTTGTTAAAACGTACTAAAATTTTCATTGGCAAGTTTTGAGATAACCAGTCCCTAAGCATTCAATTAAGGCTGTAGTTTGGCAAACACTTTAAGCTGGCATAAATTTGCGCTGCTGCTGAAAGAAAAGTCTCACCATCTGCCATTGCCCTGTGCCAGCACAAACATCCAACAGAGAACCAGGAGCACTTCTTTTGCCAGTTTATTTTTTCAGATGGATCAGTTCCCCAATCCAGTTCACAGGATGGCCATGCAAATACTTGTGCTGGCAAAGAAGAGTTGCTACTTCTTCAGCAGTGCCAGCCTAAAGTGTTCATTGAACTATAGCCTAAGATACAGGGATATGGAAAAGTTAATAGCAGTTAATAGCAATAGCAGACAGTCCTCCCCAGCCTCAGACACATTATATCCATGCCACACCTCAAAGTTGCAATCAACATACTACAATGTGCAGATGCAGAGGGCTTTTTGTTTTTTTAAGTTAAAGTATGACACTAACTTCAGGATAACAAGCCATCACAGTACGCATGTACGACAAGCGTACTCATACACATACCTATTCCTGGAGACCAATCCAATCCTCAGCACAACTGATATTACTAATATAATGGACCTTGCTATCAAAGTCTCTTATTATCAGTTAACAGGGACTAAAACTGAGGTCTTCTGAATGACCCCACTAACACAGCTACCTCTCAGGAGCTAACAATATATCTTTGCAATTATTTTAGTGTGAGAACATGCCAGGACTTCAGAGAAAGATCCAAGTTTTAACTTTCAGTGGCCATAAACGAAGATCCTTTCCAGACTTTATGCTTCTCAATCAAAAGGTACTTTCAGAAACAACAGATTGGCTTCCAATCATCTGCTGTTTGGGACCAAAAACACTTGTACATGAGGAATAATAAATGAAACTATACTCATAACATTTCAGAGCTCTACCTCAACAAGAAAAATAAATAAGAAGAATAAAAAAAAAAAAACCACTGTGGACCATTCCAAGAATCCACGAATCACTGAACCACACGCTCCTCTAGACCAAAATGCCATCTCCGCCAGAACGAACCACCACCGTTAGAAAAGGAATCAATAAGCACAGGCGTTCGTAACATTCAATCAGGTTCAAGCAATTCAAGCAAATATAGATTGAGAAAGACCTAGCTGCTCTCTTCCACAGATCAAGGCAAATTCGAACCCATACAGTCAGCCACTATGAAGCCTGAGCACTCTGTGCTCACTTTCCCTCTACCGGCACTCCACTTGCGTCATCAGCTTTCAAAACTTACTTGGTCACTGTCATTCACTCAAGTCAGTCATTCACTACCTTTCCTTGTCATCTGCTTTATTATTGCACGCATACTATTATATTTCACAGAATAAGATCTAGTGGAAAGAACATTTAGCAATCCCACCCCGGTTTCCTGTGCACTATTTTAAACAATACCTGCAAAACTCAGACATCTGTATTCTCTTCTCATGTTCTGCGCTGATGTTTCAGTGCCACACTAGCTGTTGACAGCTTCATTTGTATGAGCTGATTACTGCTTGTTAGTTATGTTTCTCTTTCCTTGGTAACGTTAATCCAACATGTTTATATGACAGCTGCTATACAAATAAATGGCTAGAGCAGAGAATCTCTTCTTCCCAGTTTCTAGAAAAGCTGACAGCAGGGTATGAGAAACTCGCTCACTGTTAGAAAAGTATTTTCTAAAGGAATATTACTAACTGTGAGAGAACCTAATTCAATAGGACACAGTCAGGCTAGTCCGGATCCAGAGCACCCTAGGTCTTCAGAAGACTCCTGGGCACTCTGCTATGCAGCACACTGAAAATCAACTGGCACCCAGGAAATCATAAGCAGCAGTGAAAATACTCAGAACCAGGTCAATATCTCTATTTTGAGGTGGGAAGGCAGGAAAAAAAGAGATGCACAATTAAGTAATTCAACAATATCAAGAAAAAAAGCGCAAGACCAGGCTTGCGCAACATGCCGCCTATAAAGCGGTCTAAGCCACTGGTGGCTGAGCAGCAGCGGCTGCCATTGGCATACTGGTAGGGACAGGAATGCTTATTCAAATTGAATAATTTGAGCTGTAGCTCTTATGTTGGATGTACACAGGAGTGGAAATGAAACAAAAACTCAAGAAATATAATAGGAACTGTCTATTCAATCTCCAGTCAATGAAAGGCCTAGGGTAGGGTGAGGAGAAGGGTGAGGGGAGTGGAAGCAGGAACAGCTGATAGATCAGACCCTGGTTTACACAGTGATTAGTAGGAAAACCCAGTTCATGACTGGGGTCTCCCAATATTACCACAATACCAGTGAAGAATGAAAGCTTCATATTTATGAAGCACTTGAAGTCTTGGATGAACAGCCATCCACAATAGAGGAAAGAGAAACCTAGCAAGAAATCACAATGCTGCCCCTCTCCCTTCCCAGCCTGAGTGGAGAAGGAAGAGGAAAAACCTTTTCACCTGGGCGAGATTCTGGAATATTTCATTCCCCAACTTTGATGAGCAGATTTATACCCCCGCTGGCTATCTGAGACAGGACAGGCAGGAAACAGAGATATGCATGTGTGCAAATGTGGGAACAGATAAGAGAAAGGAAAGAGAGAATTAATATTTTGGGAGGAGATGAAAGAAGACAAAAATCTAGAAAATAACAGGAAGTAGGAGAAAGACACTGGAGCTCACGTATACAAGTACGTGCCACGATCTGCTAGCAAAAAAGGAAGCACAGTCTGGAAAGAGAGAGACTAACAGAACAAAAGCAAGGAATGTAGCAAGTCAAGACTTTTAAGGTGAGTAAATAGCCAGCCATTGTGTTGTACTGGCTACTGTACTGCTGTATGCTCACATAAAAGGTAGTTGGCTAGTTTATACCCACTGCTATATAGGCACTTTTCAACCTGCAGAGTATTCTACTGATGAAGAGGCCTAAGCAAAGTCACATAAGTTCAACTGGATCAATTTAAGGTAGCCCCATCAGTCTAGACACCCTAACAGAGATTTTAAGATGTAAAACGCATAAAACAAACAAGAAACCCAAACCACTTACGGCCTGATTACAGCAGAGTTCTTTCCCTTTTTTTAAATATTTTTGTTGGGTTCGCTGTAGCGCGTTCTTAGAAAACAGGCTTTGTTTCTGAACGTTGTGCAAGGGCTGGCACTTTGTCATACAAGTCACAGGAGCTTTTATGGAATCTTTAACCTTTACAAGATCTAGTTCAAGCTCTGTAAACAAGCATATCCTATTAGAGGGAATGAATCATAAATAAATCCACTTCATAGCGTGCTCTAACTCCTACTCTCTTTCTGTGTTAAGTTTTCACAAATCTAGTGAAGAATAAAAATCAGACCAAAAAAATCCTTTAGAACTGAGAATGCAAAATCACCTCCTCCTAAAAGCTACGGCACTGCACCTTAAAATAAACAAACTTTTGATTTCTCAGTAAATGTCTTTGGGAGGATACGCAGACTCCCGACTGCACTGCCTCGTATTTCACCAGCGTGGCTATGTACCCCTCATTTAAATACACAGCCCAATTTTAATAGGTTCCCCTCTACACGAAGCAGCGCACCAAACTGCTGATGTTTGATACAGACGATAACCCATTATGCTGTGTAGCTAACATCGGTCATCTTCCAGATAAGGTCGGGGGATCCCCAAGGGCTGGAATTGTTTCGTTGGTTCAAATGGTTGAGAATTACAAACCCCATCAGTGACGGGGCATATTGGTTTATTCAGCACCTTCAGTAAAACATTACACTAAATCCTCCACGCACAAACTCTGCAGACCACAGTACCGCAATATGAACGTACAGGAGTAGTAGAATTATTTGGTAAGAGCTTAGTTTGTCAGGTGAAAACATGTTCTGCATTTTCATGCATTTTTGTTCTGTTACTTGAAATGCAGCCAGTAAGAATGAACAGGTACCACGCACAGACTGTTCCCTCTAAAAAATAAGAAGTCTTTGCTGTGAATTGCAGAACCAACGTAGCAATAACGATCTGAAAATGGACTGTATTTGACCAATTAAGTGAACCAAGCAACTGTCACCATGCAAACTGAGCTAACGGAAAAGCCACAGAGTAACACCTACTGTGGATACTGCGGTATCTCCATTGCCTACCCCTCTATACAGCCAAGAATGGAAAAGACACCGGGATTCCTACCATAAGGCAAACATACCTAGATTCAGAAAAAGCAGGCGCAAGAAGTGAAGAAGAAATGACTTTAGAAAAACCAAGAGATGCTTCCATGTACGTTTTACATCTTCTCTTCCCCCTAGCCCTCTGGCCAAACTGCCAGGAGCTCAGAAGGGATATGTGTCAAAAGCACCTGCTGCTGGACTGCTTCCCCAGCCACAGCCTTTGGATGCTATTTACTGCGATATTAATGGCAGAAGAAAACGTATAACTCTTCACGAACGTAAAAGACGACTGCAGGTGGAAGTCATCACATCACTCCTGCCCCTGCTGCCTTTAAGAATAAGCATTCTCAAACGAGCACTGAAGCAGGTATTTCAACAGCTGAAACTCTTCTACGGACTTGCTACACTCTTCTCACCAACTGTTTTCCTTCATTTGACCCATGGGTGAGCTCCTGAAAGTTACTGACAGCTTTCATGCTGCTCTTGCTGAAGCCCTTTAGAAAATGAGAGCTTTACTGCAACTCTTCCAACACTGACTTCTGCTGGGAGACATGCAGGAGGAAAATGAGAAGACAGAAAGCAACGCGTTTCTGTGTCACCAAGGAGTAAAGGAGAGCACCTATCCCGATACCTGAAATACACAGGCATTTCAGCAGTGACTGAAAGCTTGGAGGGCTCAACAGTCTTCATCACTTTACTGTCACTACAGAAAAACGTGCAGCTAGCTGTACAATGGGATTCTCCTCTATCCACATACATTCTTTCAAAATTAGCAAAGTACTAGTTACTACTTATAAACATAAGATGCAATGGTTCAGGAATCCCACTTACAATTCCAAAAGCTCTTTTCTAAAGCCCGGGCACGCATTACTGACAGAAGTCCACCACCACCACACATGAAGTCAGAAGCAGTAGTCCCTTTTACTGCATAAAACTGAAATCCAGCAAAGGCACAGATTTTTAGAGTGCAAGTACTAGCACCTCAAAGAGATTTAAATCTGTTTGAAAGATAAATTGGCTTAGAAAAATCCAAGCTAGCAGGGATACAGAAGAAATCCAGATTACGTTCCAGTTAAACTTCTGACATGGTATTCGTTCTGCTAAAGGTACACAAAGACCACAGTTCAAAAAAAATAAGAATTCCCACCCACTTTTCTTCATCACAAGAGTTGAAATTTACTGTGCCCGAAACAAATCCAAGGCTGTTTTTTGCCTTCCAGTTTCTCCCCTCCTCCTCCTCACCGCTTCCTACCAGCTGAGATTCTGCAGCTGCAGCAACAACAGTCTATCTGTGACAGACGGTACGACTACATGATAGGATGGTTCTTAGCAATTCACTAGCTTCCTTATATTTTAATAGGAGGTAGCAAATTGTGAAGGAGCTTCCCCCCACCACCACTTTTTAAATCTGAAAAGATACTAATGAATATTCATTACTAGTCCTTTAGTAAGGGTGTGAGTTTTATTTTAAGGACTTGAAGAGAATTGCAAATTAGGCTACTACAATGGGAAATTTTGACTCAGTCCTGTGAGCCAAAAATGCAGTTTAAGAGAAAAATAAGACTTTCACAGAAAAAAAAAAAAAAAAAAGACAGAAAAGCTGAATGGTAACCAAAAAAAAGTTTCTCCCAGCAGCTACACTGCTCCTCACCGGTCATGTTTTGCTGCACACTGTAAAACAGAGCTGCCAAAGGATCCTACTGTGGATCAACGAGTAACTTATTTAAAGGGTCATCACGGTGCAACTCACCCACCCAACCATGCAGGTCTTAAAACGCACCAGGCACACACGACATCCAAGTCCAGCACTTGGCAGCCTGCTTCCTGAGCCCCGTTTTTACTAGGGCCCAGCAATTTCACGCCGAGTAACGCAAAAAGCGCTGGCTAAGCGTGCAACGTGCAAGCACAGCTCAGGGCAACGCGGGCACCGAAGTTGCTTAGGGGAACGAGTGCTTTACGTCCAGCGACTAGCACACGCTCTTCCACGCTTTCGGGGGCCAACGAGGATATGACTTGCAGCCTTTTTTCGGAAGGCGAAGGGCCAACTCGCGTTTCAGTATCCACCGACTACGGCAGAGGCCTCCAGAGGGGTCCGAGCGAGAGGCGCTTCCCAGAGGGCAGAGCAGGAGCCACGCCGCCTCCGAGCCGGCCCTGCTCCCTCCCCCGGACGGACGGACGCAGACAGACAGACAGACACCCACGCACACCCGTGCGCGGCCGAGGAAGCGCCCGCTCCTCTCCCTCGCTCCCGCCTGCCCCCCCGGGGAAGGGGGTATGGGGGTCTAGCACTCACTTTCGTCCTGCCGTTGATTTTGTAGTTGCCCAGCTTGCCGTTGCAGTGGCGGATGAGATCGTCCATGCTGTTCATGAGGAGCCGGATGGTCTGGCAGCCGGGCTCCTTGCCCTCCACCCAGGTGATCTTGTCGCCGCGGATGTCCTTGGAGGAGTCGCTCTTCTGGCTGACGAGCTGCCCGTCGGTGAAGCGGCCGGTGTGGTGGAGGGCGCGCACCTCCTGCGCGATGAGCCCGCCCAGCTCCTTGCCGAGGAAGTCGTCCACCACGCAGATGCCGTGCTTGTTCATGCAGGGCACGATGTACTCCAGCGCCAGCCGCTGCGGCACCAGCGACTTCGTCTGCCCGTTGGGGCGCAGCGCGGCCCCGCCGGGCCCCGCCTGCACGCCGCCCGGGTACAGGTCGGACTTGTCCCGGTACAGCAGCGCCGCCTCCCCGGCCGGCGCCGCGCTCGGCACCGGGGCCGCCGCCTCCGCCTCCGCCGGCCCGCTGGCGGCCGCCGCCGCCGCGACGTGGTTGTTAGTCAGCGGGGCCGCCGCCGCCGCCACCGCCGCCGCCTTGCCGGGGGCCTCCGGCGGCGCGGCCTCGCCTGCCGCGGCCCCGGCCCCGACGGCGGCGGCTCCGCCGGCGCGGCCGCCGCCGCCCCCCGCCGCGGCGGCGGCGGCCCCGGCGCTGCGGGCACGGGGCGGCGGAGGGTGGCCGCCGCGGGGCTCGGCAGCGCCCCCTGCCGCGGCCGCCGCCGCCGTGGCCGCCGCGCCGGGGCCGCCGCCGCCGCGGCAGATGAGCTTGTGCTTCTTCCAGTCCTGGCGCTGGTGCTCCTTGCTGCAGTAGAAGGAGCTGCGGCACCGCCCGCACCGCAGCAGGTTCTCCATCTTCCCGCACAGCTCGCAGTACTGCCGGTCCCGCTCGCTGCTGCCGCCGCTCCCGCCGCCGCCGCTCCCGCCGCCGCCGCCGCCGCCCTGGCCGGCCCCGCCGCCGCTGTCATTCGCCATGGCGCTGGTGGTGCCGCCGCGGCCCCGCCGCCGCCGCCGCCGAGGGGTTATGTAAGGAGGCGGGCGGGAGCGGCGCTGAGGCGGCCCCCGCCCGGCCGCGCTGGGAGGGGAGCGCTCACTGCATCATGGCCGCCCGCGCTGCCGCCGCCGCTGTCGCTGCTGCCTCTGCGGCGTCCGCCTGCCGCGGCCTCCTCGGGGGCGGCCGGGCGCGGGGCTGCCGCGGCGGCCCGCGCCGCCCTCCCTGCGCCGCTGGCGCCGCTAGCGCCGCCTCATCGCCGCCCCACGCGCGGCGGCGCGGCCCAGGGCCAGAGCGGCGGCGGCGGGGAGCCCGGTGGCGCCGTGCGGGGGGCCGCGCTGCCTCGCCGCCAGCCTCTCCTTGGTGGTGCGCGGCGCGGCGCGGCCGCCGCCTTCCCCGCCGCCGCGGCCGCCGCCTGTGTCGCGGCGAGGAGGAGGCGCCACTCTCGCCGCCCGCTTTGCACGTACGCCACTTCCAGCCCGCCAGCGCCGCCGGCGCGTCAGGCGGGCGGGGCCGCGCCGGGGGGCGGGGCCGGGGCGGGGCCGCGGGGTCCTGCCGCCCGCTCGGCCCCTGCGCCGCCGCCGCCCTCGCCCTCCCTCCCTCCCTGCCGGCGGGACCGTTGTGCCGGTCGCCGTGCGGCGGGGCAGCGGGGTGGGAGCGGGGCGCCCCGCCTGAGTGACAGGGAGGGGGAAGGAGCGGGGCGGCGGCGCCCGGTCAGGTTTTGTCGCTTCTGCAGGCCCCCCCAAGAGGGCGGCGGGGTCGGCGGCAGGCGAGCGGCGCCCGCGGCCGCAATAAAATAAATGCCGTGTGAGTTGTGCTCGGCCTGGCGGCCTGCGAGCGTGGGCTGGGGCCCGGCAGCGTTAAAAACAAACAGACAAACCAAAAAAAAAAAAAAAAGACGACCAAAAAAAAAAAAACCCCCGCGGAAAGCAGGAAGGAGGAGCAGGTGATGTGACCGCTGCAGCCGCAAGAAGCGCGGAGTTAGGGCCGGTGCCGCGGCGAATGTGACAAAGGCCCTGACAGGAAAAAGGAAACGGGTTTGGCAGAGCGGAGAGGAGCCTCTAGAGAGCGGAGGAGGAGGAGAGGGGAGCGGAGGGGCCAGCCGAGGAAAGGAGGTCCGGTCGCAACAGCGTCGGCTCTCCGAAGTAACCCAAGGACCGGGGCTCCTCTGAGGTGACGTGCGAGCCCCGGTCCCTGCAGCTTAACCATAGCTTTGCTTCCTTGCGGTGGGGGTGAAGGTAGCGTACGCTGCAGTTTCCTGCAATGAAGTCCAGCCGTGGGCGACTCCGCGCTTCAGGGCCTCGTGGCCAGCTGGAATAACCGTCCCTGGCCGGCCGTGTCCACCCCCTCTAGGAGGCCACTGGTGAGCAGACCAGAAGCATTTGCTCCGTGGGCCGGGCTGGCTGGTGAGAGGCAGCGGCCCTCCGTTGGCATGTATCAGCTTTTGAGTTAAGGAATCCAAGAAGTGTCAAAGAAATGAGCCAATACACAGCTTTGGAGGTGGCCAAGTAGAATGAGTTGCCTGGCAGGTAACCCGAGATGAGTGGTACAGGCTTTCTACCCCTGCTCTGCCGCAGGCTTTCATGTGATTTGGGATGCATCAGTTCTTTGCCGCTATGGAAAAGGAACAGTGGCATTTTCACAGCTCACAAGATCCTGCAATGCCTAAGTTGTAATACACTTGTATTGTAGTAAGATGGCCTTACGTATGTAATTAAAATGGCCTGGTTCCTATCATCTCTCCCTACAGAATTAGATGTAAAATTAACTGACATAGTAATAGGACTTAGAGGGATGTTAGGCACTGTATGTACTACGTGAAGGATATAAAAGGAGAAACAAAGTGTGCCAAGGCTACAAATGCCTGTGGTACATGCACAGCAAATGAGAAGGAAAAACAGTGTGAACTATTAGAAAGGCAAAAGGAGAACTGAGAGGACAAGGTCGTGAAAGCCCAAAGGACCAGATCTCAAGGTGAAAGTGATCAGCAAGTTTCAAAGCTGATAAAAAGAGCTGAATTAACTGGAAAAGCTGGGAAAGGAAGGAGAAAGGGTGGCAGATTGATAATTTATTTGTTTATCGCCCTTAAATGAAGGAAGATATATTGTTAGAGGCAGAAGGAAGCGGGTTAAAAACCGAGTTTAAGACGCAGGCACAGCATAAAGCAGACAGATTATTAACCTAGGTTTAATGAGAGCCGCTCTTTAACTACAGGAATATGAGCTGTGTCAGAAATACTAGGCTAGACATTCCTCCTGCTTGCTTTAAAAATGAGAGTAATTCAGTTGAATTCCTTGGACAGGGAGCACTGTTAAACCAGGCTAAGTGAGAAGAGAGTCAAGCGTGTTCTTTTCAAATCCTTGAGAAATGCAGTAGAACAATGATGTTGTTCTGACAGAGAGGAACTGAAGAGTTAAAGACCTTTTGCCTTCGTTGCTTACTCCTTCAAGCAAACATACTGGAAATGACAGTCACGGACTGAAAACTCAATAGTCTGAGTATGAAACAAATAAAAACAAAAAACAAAAAAGGGCCAAGATACAAGCACGGTGTCTGGCTAAAACCTACTGATAGCCATTAATTCATGGACTAATTTGGCTTCAAGAGTCTTTTGTTCCTTCCCTGTCTTTCCCACAGGTTTTAGGGGATGCAGTTAAAGGTCTTGGTCTTAATTTTTACATTCACTAACGTGCAGAAATACTTCAAGTTGTCTCAACAAACTGTTCCCCAGTGTGATGAACAGAAATACTAAGGTTAGCAAAATCCATCTTCAGATATATGAAGCATTTGCCATATTTTATGAGTATGGCCCTTCAGCAGGGGCACAAAACAAATTAGTAAAGGTTCTTGTCCAGTAACAAAACTGAAGAAGTGTGTGTTTGGGGGGCGGGGGGGGTGGGGGGGAGGTAACTCTGGAAAACAATGTGTATTTATGTTGCAACAGTGGCTACAACATGCTAAAAATGTTTTCCAAGCATATAAAGGCTCTATTCATTGCCGAAGAGCCTGTTCCTTAAAAGACAGCATAAGGACAAAACATGAAGAAAAGAAACATACAGCATACAAAGCAAAATGCCCAACATGACGGTTGCCAAAAGTGAGGGGGAAGGAACTTCCTCCTCTTTCTTTTCTGCAGGTTACTCTTTGCTGCTCCTTGACCTGACGTTTCCAAGGTATCTTATTTCTTGTATGTGTCAGTGGATATTGGAAAAGAACTTGAGTGATGACTGGGTAGCAATGAGGTATATTGGTCTGCAGAGAATGCAAATAAAAAATCCATAAAGTAATACCAGTCATGAGGAGGATCTTATGGGATAAAATTAATGCAAGGTCATAACTTTTTATCACTGCTTAGATATGAATCTGATATGTTTATTAGAAATGCCTAAAAATAGGTTGGTCAATGGGTAACTTTTCTGCTTTCATTAAGCTGCAATAATAGGTGCGTTTATACCATGCTTTATATATTTTAAGCACTGCAGCAGCGTACTGCAGTGGTAAGGTTATATAAGCAACCAGAAATAATTTTTGAAGCCCAAAGAGAGGGGGGAAATGCAGAATAGCGAGATTAGAAAAATTTAATTCGCAGAACAAAATCAACTTGGAAATAAAGAGGTGGGTTTTTTTTAATCCCATCTTCAGATAGTTTTACTGTGAACAGGAAAAAGCATGTGGGACTCAAGGCTACTGTCAGAAAGGCACTTGGAAGGTACACAGATACTGCTGTGATTGACGATAGTGTAAGGACTCAGGCAAACAGGTGTGTGTCCATGACAAAGTCATGATTAAAATTCAGGACATCTGGGTTCATAGAATTTGCTGTTTTCCCCCAGGTCACTCCATCGTGTTCCTCAGCCTGACTGAAGAACTTGACCTGACTGGTCTTACTCCACTTAAACCATTATTCATTGATCTCAGCAGCGGCATTTTTCAAGCTTTTCATACTAGCAAGTGAACTGTAACAGGTTTGCAGCTTTTCCAAATAAAGCTGGGGATCTGTTTGTCTGAGCTGGATTCTCTGTTAAGCTCGCTTCCTTTCTAATCAGGACAAACTGTACAAAGTACATCCACAAGGCTATGCAAGTGCTCCTTTGTTGAATGCACACTCTTCTCCTGAGGTACTCAAAGGGTTAGCATAGTTTATTCCTCTCCCAAATACCTTCCCCCTCCCAACCTTATTTCTGCAAAGCTAGGAAAGGTTCATCCACCAGAGCAGGTGAGGAACACGTAAGGTTCTCTCTTAGCTGTGCTGGCAGTGACTGGCACAGAAGAGCACGCCGGGTCTCGTGCTGTGACTGCTCAGATAACTTCAAGTCACTTTGTGGCCAACACAAATTGAGGGATCTCAGCAGTTTTTAAGATCCAGGCTACAGCTCTCCAATACACAAAGAGCTTGAAACTCCACTATCGTTACAGACCCTTATGAAGTGGGTCCAGACTGCAACGCAACCCTTGGGACAACAGAGAATTGGGCTCAGAACCTTGAAGATAATCCACAATACCCTGGACCACATTCCACCCTGCTTATTCTTTTGTTTATGCCAACGTAGCGTTTCCCTGAAAGTTTTTGCTGAAATTAAAGTAACAAAATAATTTGGTTGTTTATCACTGAATATCATCATGTTGTAATGTTTAAAGGAAAAACCTTTCATTATAATCTCAGATTATAAGGGTTGGGCTAAATTATAAGGAGAAGTATTCTCAATTACTTTGTATAAACTTGTGAAGGTTAGTGTTTAATATTGCAGGATTCCTCCAGGCTCTTCAACTAAAATTGTTTTTGCTGTCCCTGAGTCTGTCTGAAATGATATGCATTTGCTTCTCTGGGAATATAGCCTATTATACCAAAAATATGGTTACAGTTGAGCCAGGGAGATTTCTGCAGATTTAAATATTGGTCTGCTTTAATAATTTTGTTCATCTGTAAAGAAAAATGCATTACACTAGTGAATTACACTATAGGAACAATGTTCTTTTTTTTTTTTTTTCCAGAAAGTACTGCCACCAGACCTCTGTATCTGTAAAACGATGAAAATGCAGCAGAGCTTCGAAAAAGCTCAAGACTGACTCATTCTAGTTTTGTCCTCATTTTAAACTTTGTACCATGAAAAGTTCAAAAGCTTTTTCCACATTGTTTGTGAGGTCTCTCCAGAGGGAGTATTTCTGGCTTTGGTTAGAAAAGAACTCCCCGTCTTGCTAAAGATTGACAATTATGTACATTTTTGGCCTCTAACTTAAGCAAGCCAGCAGGCCCTCAGGGTGATTAAAGTCCAGTTATGGACAGAGAGATACTTTTAAAGAACATTTTTTAAACACTATTTGAAATCCATGCACTGATACAACGATAAGCAGTTCTGAAAAAGAATTCCTCTTTTATCTGTATATAGGTCAAATTCATCTGAACTGCGCCAGAAATTTTTCTCAATTTTGATGCAGGCAAGCCTTCTAGCGTTAGAACAAGGGACTCAAGTGTAAGGAAAGTCTCTTCAGCGCTTCATGGGGTCACAGAGGGCCACAATCATAACATGACCTTTTTACTTTGCATCTGATATGTGCTTCCTGCCCCGTGTCATCATGATTCAGCATCGTGACATGCTGAAAGATCATCAAGGTGGAAACAATGCAGAGCAGTGTTAGGGTGATGTGGCCTGCCATGATTATTTTGCTTTTACCTGATTTATTGCACATCATATTTTCTCTTTCCTCTCCTTCCAGCTGCCAGGCACGTAGTTCGCTCTGTTGCCAGTGCCTTCCCTTGTGTTAGGAAGGGAAAAGAGAACAGGCGTCCCTGGGATGCGGGCAAGAAGGACAGTTTGCTTTGTGACCCTTGGTCTGGAAAGCTTGACAGAGTCTCAGCTCATGTATTACAACATATCTTACTATTTAATGGGTTACGGTCTCAGGTTTTTGTTCCTGCTCCTTAGAAACTATTAGCCAGAGTTCACGAGGGAATCAAGAACGTGAAGTGGTATTTGTTAGAGGAGTGCATATTTTATCTTGGGGCGAAGATGCAGCTTCTTTTCTCTTTCTCCAGTTGGCTAGCTGTATTTTTAATATCTCTACATTCTTTTTCTGAGGAAGGCAGTTGTCTTCTACTAGTAAGAGAGCCTCCAAGAAAAGAAAAAGCTTAAAACATTTGCTGCTGCAGAAGGAGAAACATGTCTCAGTAATTTAAAAGAGGAAGGAAGAGACAATAGTGAGGGAGTTTTTGAACTGATAACAGCAACCAGGTGTTATTCCTCAATAGACTTAGGGGTTTTGATTTTTTTTTGGATGAGGCAATTTCGAGAAAAGAATGCAGCGAGTAAACTTCATTTTTATTTGTTTTCTAGGTGAACAATGGTCCCCCCCTCCTTGTCTTGAACAATGGGGATACAACATTGTAGTTGCATGTTTTCCTTAAACTATCAAGACAGCACATCTGTCCTGAAGAGCTCCCCTTTGCCAGGGCTGGCTACGTTCACACACACGTACATACGCATTGTGAGTCCGACCCCTGGACAGCCATCCCACGCTAGATGTATTCAGCGCTGCTCGGCACTTTGTTCCCCTGTACTCCCTATTTCCTCCTCTACCAGGACAGGGCCTGGGTGTTCCCATGTCCCATTTCCATCCTTCCCGAGGATGCAGGCTTTTATTCTGCACCACTCTATTTGCCCTCAGTGTACTTCTCGTGCCCTTCTGTACCGTTTTTGTAGGTTGTGGTTTGATGACACATCTGAGTCACTCTGTTGAGTGGCTGCCCACCAAAACAGGTGGTCCTGCTCCCTCCAGCAGCACGCTCCTTCACCCTTCCTTACGGTAGCGCCACGCTTGTCTAGCCCTTTGGTGAGTCAGTTCAAGAGAATAGTTTTCTGTTGGATTAACAAGTTGGATCGGCTTACCGTGTGGTTTGATGTGGTGCAAGAGAGGGTGTGGACCAGCAGGACCAGGAGTCGGGGAGGAAAAAGCAGGACCACCCAAGTCAGAACAGTAAGCTGACTCAGTCATTTCATGTAACTTCACCCTTATTTACTCCATATTATGTAATTTGACCCATTTCTACTTTCTCTTTAACTGAGAGGAGTCAGTGCAAGTGACCTCTTAAAACCATACTGAGAGAATCAGCAGATCCAAAGTGCAGGATATTGTTCTGTACTGGGATGTCATAATAGCTGGTGTCAGCTGATTCTTCTTTCTAAGGATGTGGGGAGAGGTGTTTTAGGTTACTGGCTCTGAGAACAGCAGGCCAGGGACTCAAATTTTACCGGTTTTGCAGTTTTTAGCAGTTGATAAGGTTCTGTCTGTTGATTAAAATAGTTCTTGAGATTTTGGAACTGAACAAATACGGTATTAAAAATTGTGATGCTGATAAACACTCATTATGAGGGCGCTTCTAGGTCTCCTTGCTCCCTGTGCTGACAAGCACGACCCTCTGTGCAAATACACTTACTCTAGTACCAGAGTAGAGGATATTTCAGTATATTTTAAAGCACTTCCCAAGCAGCATCACTTACACCAAGGACAGATATATACTAAAGCAGGAATGTCAATATGAGGTTTATAGTCATTCAAATTCATATCTTATATTACTACGAGAAGTTAGCCCCTCCCAATCCACATTCACACTGTTCATTCCACCTCCTTCAATGGACGTTCAGAGGGCGCAATGCTGTCGATGCTTCAGGTGAAACAGAATGCTACCATTGTACACCGGAGAGCTCTTACAGAACCGTACCTAAGTATTAGATCCTGGAAAAATTACACTTAGCGGGAGGCTCTTGCAAAAAACCCATAGCTGAATATGAATTATTAACATCTTTGGGTTGTTCTTGGAGCAATAGTACGTGTTACAGAGCTGTAATTAGGGCTGGGTTGCATCTGAGTCTTCCTATCACGCTACATCACTTCGTCACTGTTAGAGTTATTACCCCTGAACCTGTTCCTTGCTCACCCAGCTAGCTAATTAGTGACCGAGAGATAAGATGGCATTTATTGGTAGTAGAAGAAATGGCCTTTCATTTTTACGCAGAAGAAAAAACAGGTCAGCAAGCAATTTACACATTCTTCATCCACCCACAGCGTAATGGAAGATGATAATGCTTATCTTTTCAGGAGGCAGATTTCACTTTTTTCCTTACTGTTCCAACAGGCTTACATTTTCTCCCTGGCGCTATTCTTGCTATTTTTTTTAATAACTTCAGACTGCGTCTAATGCGAGGACCACGTTCCAAATTTTTCATCAAAACAGATTCCTAGAAGGGTTCCTCGGAATACAGTTTCCTCACTGTGCGATATAGATGGAGCTGCACTGGAAGGAACAGGCAGAGAATAGACAGAGACTCTGTCCTTGCCTATTTACCACATTGTAAGTGTTGCTGAAATTTGGGTGGGAGGCAAGGCTCCTCCCCTGTGCAAACATATCCTCCAATAAAAGCCATGTGGTGTGAGCAAAAGTAGGTAAGGGCTTTCATTTTTTTTTAAGTAAACAACAACTTATCGATGCGAGAGGCCAAACATGGCTAGCTCATATACACACAAAGGCTTGTGTGTCTGCGCATATGCCTACTCTGCACACCCAGGCTGTCATCACCTTATTTTAGCTAGGGTGACCATTTCTCCCCTATTTTAAGACATATTCCTTATTTCATTTGTCAGATGAGTAAAAAAGTGCTGAACCATATCTTTGTAGAGCAACACTCAGCAACGCATCTGCTAATTGAACCTTATTTTTGGTTTAAAAATATCAGCCTCAGGAGACTGAGTCTTTTAAGGAAAAGCTACAGCACAAAGCTAAAAGCAGTTCTCCCCCTGTATTATCTTAAGATAGCACGGAGTCGCACACCTAGAATAAAAATTGAGAATCTGGGTTCACATCTGAGGATCTGGCCCAAACCTCTGATTCTGCGTTTGTAACCCAGATAAGGAAGAGGCACATAAGGAAGAAAATGTTTTCAAAGGTTCATTAAAGGGAAGGTAAACATCAAATGCTTGCCTCATGTGTGTGCTATGTATTTTACTGCAAAGGTCTAGTGAATGCTAGCTGCATGGGAAAGCTTTGAAGCGTGGTAGCAAACTAGTTTGCCTTTGTAAGCCTTTGGTGCAGCTAGATGGGAGCTCTTCCAGAACGCTCCCTGGAAATTTTCATCCAGCCTCAGCAGTCTATAAATAGAGGAGGTCTTCATCCCCTAGGAGGTTTTGCAATGCCGTTGTGCAGACGAGCTCTGAGCTCCTCCGGAGGGCCGTAGAAGGCGAGTTACAGGGCCATGTGGTGGAGCAGGGAAGAAAAACAGGCTCTCTTTGAATTTAAGGTGAGGTCTGCTGACAGGTTCAGAGGAGAATTAACGTGGAAGGCTTTTCCCAAAAAAGTGCATGTGTGCGAAGGGAGGAATCCCCTTAGATCCTGCACTGAAACTGCTGCTGTAGACCGAAAAATCCAGCCACAGTGAGCTTCAGTTGCAAATGACTGAGAATGGTATCTGAGAAAGACAATTGACTGTAGGACACCCTTCCTGAAAGCTGCTTCATTTCTCACGAAATAACAGCTCATGTTTAGGCTGAACACTTAAAACAGAAGAAGTGACTGTCATGGAAATACAAAAAGGTGAGTTTGAAATACATTCCCAGAACAGCAACTTAAAATAGCTGCCCCAGCGATTTCCCCACGTGTGTGTGTACCTTCTCGGTATCAAAGATGATTTTATACCATGGGCAGCTTCTGGCTGCATGGGGCACAGTATGAGCAGTCTAATTACCCAATGTACACAGAGCTCGGAGCTGGCTGTTACTATTCTCCTGTGCGGATCACAGCCCTGATTACAGCCCTAATATTCCCTCAAGCAGTCAAGAAACACTCCTGCAGAGGAAAAGAGAGCTTTCACTTTCCAGAATGGATGGAGAAATTATTTCACTAGTATCAATGGATATAGCAATAAATGCCATATGAATTACTGTTGTTCTCTGTTTACAGAGAAAAATGTTTTTAATTGCTCAGATGGACTGTCACGTGTGAGATAATATGCCAATCACAAATATAACTCCAGAGTAAGTTCCAAGAGCAAAATACTTGAACCTTTGTTCCTAAGAAATAGGTAAATACAGGAGGGAACCAGCTGACTGCTACAGAAGCTAGAAAAGTATGTCCTAATGCTACCCATTTGCATTAAGATGGATCCCTTGATTGTGGCACCAGATTAAAAAATGTTGTCTTCCAAAAATTAGTTTAAATGTGGGACAAAAATTTTGATGGGGTCAAACTCTGCCTATTACTCTCAAAAGAAATAACTAAAAATTTGATTGAAAAAGGAAAATCTCACTCTGTGACTTCTGATACCTCAGAATCCTGGAAATATCAAAATCTCTGTTGCTACCCATTTGAGAGAGTAACAGTCCGTTATCGGCTTGATTATTTTCAGGCGACTGCAATAGGGAAATCTGAAAATAGGAGAGGAGGCTTGATTTTGACCAATCACTGTAATTTGGAGCCAACAATGGTAATTTTGGAGACAACAGTCTGTCTACAGAAGAAGGAAAAATGGAAACAAATCATCTTCCTGCTCACAGACTGCGTATTGAACAAATTAACTATAGATAAGTTATCATTTGATCTGAAAAAACCTTTGATATGCAATCTTCAGCGTTCTCCTTCCTGCCAGTAGAGTTGCAGAACTAAAAGATATTTTGTTGATATAAAAATAATATGGAAACTATAATATAGGAACATTACGCCTTTGCCCCATAAGACGGTCATCTCTCTGCCTTCCTCAAAGTGTCAGCCAGGTAAAAATTCTTTAAAGGTAAGGGAGACTAAATTTCAATGTCGGAACATTACTCATTTCTTTCAGTGTGCTACAGGTTTTATGTTAGTCTTAAAAGTAGAACAATCTGATCTTACATGTGCGAGAGTGTAAGATACAATGTGCTAATTAAAAGGCACATTGTAAAAAAAAAACTGATGACAAAATACTTGGTCGTATGTATGATTCTTAATTCAAAGTACCTCATAATAAAACATGAAAAAAATTGAGAGGTATTTCATGCAGTAGTATGCATTAGCTCCCAGACGTTTCCTTTTGCATGTTTTTTCCAGTGAATAAAATTACCCTTGCCTGTTTCACCTGAAAAAAAATTGCCCTTTCAGGAAACAATTAGCCCTTCTGAAGGACTACATCTTACCAAAAGACTGGATTATGGATTGTTTGTATGATGATGGGTACCGAGGGATTCAGGAGAGCTCACGTTTGCTTGAGTCAAGAAAGTCTTGTATGAGGAAGAGTTCTAGAATATAACTTTCAAGTCCTAATTTTCTTGGTTTCTTAAATGTGTGGATTCCTTGTGTACTGCAATCTCAAATGCAAGAGTGGAAAGAGTTTTCATGTGTAAACAACCTTGTTTACACACACAAGAAGAGCAGTCACTCTAATGTTAATGTAATCCCTCTTAGCAGCTTGACAGAAACCTTAAGGCTGTACTTTTTAAGTGGTGCACACGTAGCTGAGATGTGTACAGTGGTTTTCAGAATATTTTGTTAATGTTTTGCTAAGTACTGAAATATGTTGCTCATAGGTTGGTCTGGCTGCACACTGTGTTGGTGTGAGTGTGCCTGAGAAGGAAGGGAGAGGCCAGAACTTGTTTCCAAATGGTTTAGTGAGCATTAGACTCTTATATCCAGACAAAAGCAAATAACCCAATACATGCGTTACAACAGCGCACAGTCTCACGTTTTCCCTCCCCGCATCGTATTTCCTATCTAGGTCACGGTGCAGCGTGAGGCTGTTGGTTTACCAGATGTTTCCTCACGTTGACCCAGGCGCGGTGATGCCAGCCACACTTGCAGGTTGCTTATGCAAACGACTGGTGTCTTGCGCCTGCTCCTGGCACAGATTCCTACCTTCTTCCTTGCTGGTTCAGTGCCCGGTACAGCTTGCCCAGCCTTACAGATGGAATTGACTATACTGACAGCTGAACAACTTTGTAGATAAAGCCATCTTGCCATCAGCCTGTCAAGTCTAAATTCCATCACTTGCCTGCTCCTGCTATATAATTAAATCTTCTCCTGCCAGGCAAACTCTGGTTTAACGAGTTTCATGAGTCATGGCAGCAACGGGAACAGAGAGTCCCCAAAAACAAGAACGAGCACAAACACCTCCCTGATAATCATCGTATATGGACAGAAGAGTCCAAAGAAGTGAACACTAGATCTCCTCAGACTCCCTGCTGAAGCATTTCACACTGATGCTCGCTAAGGTACCTGGAGAAAGTGATTTTGTGGTTCTGAATCACATAAAACTCTGAATATGAGCACTTGCAAGGAAGCTGATTTGACGATGCAGTGTATCAGCATGAGCGCGCTTAAGAAGGAAGAGGTGAGAATGTGCAAATTCAGGTATACGTTCTCATAAGCTCAACTCCAAACATGTCTATATCCCAGGACATTTATTACACGTGTGAGGAGAGTATTTCTCACTCCCTTACATTGCCAGGGCCCAGCAGTCAAGATCTCAGAGTTTAAAGCAGCACAGAAACAACTCCTTTGTAGGTGCAAGAAACTAGGTGCATGAAATTTTTTGGTGCAAGAAGGCAGATCTATGGCCCTGCTCTCCTCGCCCTTGCAGAGGCAGAGGGGTGCACGCTGTGCGTCACCAGGACCATCAACACCCCAGTGCTTTCACACCTTGCTCCAGCAGAGAGGAGCTCTGCCCCTGAAAACCTCCACAGGGTGGTGTGGCTTTGCTGGTCCCCGCAGAGAACTTATATGCTAACTGCACTGTTTAGCCCTAGACACCTGCCAAGGCAGGGAGGAGACAGTCCAAGAGTGCATAGGGATGAAAGCGAGTTGTGCACCTCTGGAATCCACCTGACCATACTCCCCCTCTCAGCGTAGCATACACCAAACATCATGAGCAATCAAAAGCAAGATTCGGTTGCTGCAGCTACTTTATGCATGGGACATGCAAAGAGGTGCATAGGCCAGCCTTTCACCTCCAGTTTTGTCACCTGAACAGATTACCATCCTGCCAAGCAGCCACATCCCTCCCCTGCCGCCGCCAGCTCTCCTTGACTCGTTTACTAACAATGAACTAGATTCAGGCAGACCTTGTATTTTGACTGTTCAAGCTGACTTGGCTCATTTGAACTCCAGAGGACTGAGGGAAGCACATATAGGTAGTTTGGCTGACAGACCTAGAAGGGCAGTCCCAGCTGGCAGAAGAACAGTGATGAGCAGTGTGGGGTAAACGAGGGGCATTAACCCCTTCAGCCAGAGTGGGAAGACGACTTCAGTCTCCAGCTTGGTTATGGCCAGGTGGCTGGGCACAGACTCTGATTGTCCAAGCAGGCATCCAAGAACGGCTGTTCCCTCTCTTCCTTTCCCCATGCAGCCCAGGGGGTGCTACAGCTGCCCTGGCAGCCTGCCTGCCCTGCTGCCCCGTGTCCTCGTGGCATCACCCAGGGCAAACCCTTCTGAGCCAGCCTGTGCCCAGTGCTGGCAACGATGCACAGCACAAACAACATGGCTCTCTGCCTTCCCCCCGAAGGGGTGAGGGTCAACCATCATTGCAGCCCCTCTACTCACCTTGTTCTTTCACCTTAAGCTGTATCTGGGCCCTTTGCAAATGCCGAATTAAACCCTTAACGCCCCCGAGCAGAGATGGAGGGTTAAATCAGATGAAAGATTAGAGTGCCAGAGCAAGATTTATGCTGGACTAAGGGGTCTGAGTCTAAAATTTAAGTCCCAAGTGCCCCTGTCAGCTGGCTACGCTGCTGGTGGTGCTCATACTCGCTAACTTCTCCCCGTGTGAGCCATCAGGTCCCAGCTGGAGCTGCTTTTGTGGGGCAGTCTGGTGCCTACCTGTTCAACATCAGGGCACCAGCTGTTTTCTCACTTTGAGCTTCATTTGGTAGGCATCCTCATACACCGACAGGAGCAAGTGCAACACAGAATAATTTGCAGCTATTTTCTTCTAATATAGTGGTAGCATATTCTACAGGGGCTTACCAGGTTGAGCACTGACCCAAAACCTGAGTGCCTTAGGCCCAGTTTCCCCCTCACCCAAAGCAGTAGCATCAAGTCTTGTGATCAGAGTTTTCCGGAGGGAGATGTGAGTTTAAACCTTCTCAGGCTTGTAAAGGAAGTTTGTTTGTTTGTTTGTTTTCCAAGCGAGTCTTCTACCCACAACCTCTGTAGAATGAGAGAAACAACAGACGTCTTTTAGAAGAAGCAAGTGAGCTGCTCTCAGTTTTTTGAAAGCTAGGTAGCTTCTAGGGAAGACTCTGCAATGCAGATTCCTAGTTCATGGGGTGCAAAACACTGCTAACCGGAGGCAGGTGTCTGACTTGCCAAAAAGCAGTGGGATTTCACACACAGCCTTATCTTCCAGACACAGCTAAGCATTTGCTTCTGCCCTTTACAGCCCACCAGGCAGTTTTTAAGGTACCCTGTGAAAGCACATGCTTGAGGTGCTGGCAGGAAAGAGGCCTGTGCCAGCAGGAAACATGGTCCGTACGTGAGAAGCACAGAAGGTCTGGCATACAGCTCCTTCAGTGTGTACATACCAGGAAAAATGAAAATCCAGTAAAGAAAACGGTCTGCTTACTTTGGCTCAAGTGACTAGGGATTGTGACCAGGTACTATCATTTAGTATAATCTACTTTTAGTTTCTCTGTCTTTTATGAGCCGCGAAGTTCATGTTGATTGTCTGTATCTCGCACGACTTTTTGAATCTTCATAGGCATCAGCTTCAGTTCTGACCTCTTTTTAAATCTTGACATTGATGCTATTTTTAGTCTTGCAGATTATTTTTGGATAATATCTCCAAGATACGTCTTTCTTAGCCTGCCTTACAGCCAAAGCTGTGCCAGACTCTTCTTGTTTTGATTGCTGCAACATCTTTTTCTCTGGCCATGAGACACATATGCTTTTGCCTTGCTGATATTTATTCACCATGCTGCTGCAAAGATTATTGTCTTTGCTTGCCACTTTGTCACCCCTTGCTTCCACTGACATCCTTATCTCTGTAAGAGAAGCACTCAACCTGCCTGGCTACACAAGCCCGTATGTCTTCTGGCTGAATGTGCTATACTCTATATGTGCAGGTTGACTGTTTGCACATGCAGAGTAGGTCAAGTGATTTTGCTGCGCTGCAGGTTACTGCAGGAAAGGGCACGGCTGGAGGTACCCCGCTGCTAGCGCGCTACTGAGTGCAGCGCTCTCCTAGGGCCTCAATGGCAGGGAGATGCAGGCCATTGAATTGCTGACAGTGGCTGCTGGTTTCCAGCACCGCCTTTCCTGCTGTCCCACGGCCCCATCACATCAAGGATACCACTCCCAGGATGGGTGGGAGAGCAGGGAGCCCTGGGGAAAGGGGGCTGCAGGGTGCCAGAATAGACTGCCCCCACTGGAAACAATTCCTCCAGCCTGCCGCCTAATTGCTGTGAGCTCCCAGCTGCCTGGGGAAACAGGTCGCCAGGGGAAGGCTCTAGGCCAAATGACCTGATTTTCACTCCTATAATCCATGAATTGGCCACTCAGAGGCAATTTGCATGTTCAGGTGGCCCAGAGCCCCTCCTTCCCTGGCAGCTTCCCTGCTAGGATCCTCCGCAGACTCCTTCTCCTTCACTTCCTCTCCTGTCTCTGCTTTGACATTGTACAAATTATCTGGGGACTTATTTTAAGGAACAGTAAAGCACTGAGCTGTTCTAATGCACCTGCTATACATATGGAAATACTGTAAAGCTGCTCCCAGCAAGCACAGATTGAGTATCCCCTGGTTTTATACCGTCAAATGCAGCTGCTTGTCTTTCTTTGCTTTCAAAGCCCTCCAAGCTGAGGGCTTCCGTTCTTCCCCTCCAAGCCTCCATTCCCTCACTGACAAGTGCAAGGTGAAATCCCACCTCCAAGGAGACAATGATCTCAATCCCTACCTCATACTACTTAGATTTCATACCTGCAACTTTGTGCTCTCTGTCATGCTGTCTTTTACTTTCAGGAGATGCTCGCAGTGAACATCCTCTTTCTAAAACCTTCTTAGAGCTGCCTGCAGCCAAACTGACAAGGTCAAGGCTGCTGGTACCCCCCCGCCTCTTTGGCTGGCCTGGCACTGACAAGTGCTGGAGTGATATTTCAGTGCTAATGTATTTCTAAGTGGATATGCTACTAAGTAGTATCACATAAAGAACATCACTCAATTTCTTTGCATGCCGCAAACAGATTAACTCAGCTTTGAAAAACTGAAATAGGAATACATAGGTTCTGGGTTTACGCAGCTGGTTGTGCTTGGAGCTTGGGATAAAGATCCCAGGAAACCTTTCAGATTTCTTCGTGACTTGTTTTCTTATATCAGATGGAATTTGCATAGCAGACTAATGTCCTGGGGCATCAATCTACCTTTTGCTTTTAAGAGTATTTTTTCCTCTCCAAAATCATGCTCTAATGTTAGTATGTAACAAAATATAGCAAATTTAGACATTTTAGCTCGTCGATGGTATGAAATGGTATTGTTATAGCGATGCAGAAGTAATCACCCCCACCTATTGTGCAGAGAGCATAAAGAGATTTTATACTAGAATAGCAGTTCCCATAGAGTAACTGAAAGAAATTTAACAGTATAAGTCACTTCTCTATCAGCCAAAGTAGGGCCTTTGCCAGTATAAACTAGTTTGGTTACAAAACATCACAGCCCTTACTGCAATTATTCTACTAGGAAAACTAGTAGATCCAGACTGCCTACAAAAACATGACTCTAGCAGTCACCAATATCCTGAGGACTTGTTATGCCAAAGTCAGTCCAGTTGTAACTCTTGATTTCATTGAAAGTTATTCCAAGAATGACTTTGTCCCACTCAGCTAGGTTCCCCTTCATAACAACGGGGTAAATGCACTTCTAGTAAAATCATGTATGCCAGGAAATATGTAAAAAGTAAATTTTTTTTTTACGGTTGGGGAAGGAACTGCTGGCTGCAAATGAGTCATTTATGTATTGCTCTAGGAATTTTGCCACTCTAGTAAATCCCCAGCGTCCTGCGAGTACGCCACTCTCCTTAACGTGCGGGCTCTGGAGATTTTGCAGCTCTAGGTGGCCCCTTTTCTTCCTCTGAGATAGTACAGCTTGACCTCAGAGTCAACGAAACAGCTCAACAGAACTTTTTTTAGCTTGATAAATATATCTGCAGTGAAGGTATTGCACAGCGCGTGTGAATCCTGATGGGGCTGAGGTGCGGGCTAGGCAGCGAGCAGCTCAGGACTTAGCCCGTCACATGCTCGGCAGGAGGAACTCCCTGCCTCCTTGCCAGCACGTAAGCAGTGGAAACTTACAGCACGTACAGCACAGCGAGGCCAGGCAGCTCTAATCCCTCGCAGCCACAGAAGTTCCCAGCCCCGTGCTCCGGTTTGCGCGAGGGCTCGCCTAGCGCGGCGAGGGGCGTGCGAGATCACCTGCAAGTGGACGGCTTGACGACGCGCTGGCCACCTGGCACGAGGCTCGGCCTGGGCTACTCCACCTTTGTGGGTCTTATCTCAGTAATCATTGTTATCTGCTCTGCTGTGGAGGGTAGCCTGACGAAGAAATTAAAGCACCATCTTCCTTTCAGTCGGAAAAATGGAGCTTGTCCTGGGCACTGAAATACCCCAACACAGGGAACGCTAACGTGACATGGCTCTCACTACAGGCAACGTATGCAGCTGAAAAATGGTGATGGCCCCGTTACTGATCTACACCAGAGCTTGGGAAGCCAGACAGGCTATCTCTGCTGCAAGAGAGAGGCTGGGATGTGAGGGTTAAAGACTACTGCCCCTGCTCCCATCTCTGCTCTGTCCCCTCTCCTCTGATGGCATTAGGGGCAGATCTTCTTCCAACTCCCTGTTCCAGCTCAACCATTTCTGTCTTCCCGCAACTGGCATGAGCCAGTCCCAGTCCTGACCTTCTGTCCTTGAAGTGGCAAAGTCAGCTTTGCAGCTCAGTTGAGAAGCCCAGCAAAATAGCTTTGCCCTGACAGACCCAACCACGTGCCCTGAAGTGCAGCATTCCCTGGGTATGCTCTAACAAGCACAGGGCCCAGAGTTAGCATGCTTTGGTAAGTTTTCTTCACTTGCAACTAATGCTAACCTGTTTTATCTCGTATTGCAGCAGCCTGGGAGAGCACACGCAACCAGTGACTACATCTCAAGTATGAGGATGGTAACATATACAAAGGCATTCAATTGTGGCCTTTGCCCTTGTCTATCGGATGCTGCGTGTGCAGCTGAGGGGTGCTGAGACAGCACAGGCAGTGTTTCCTACTTCAGCTATTTCACATGGCTCTAGCTTTGATTGTTTCCTCTTAGGTTTGGGGCACTTTGGAGAGACGTTGTTCTGTTGCCAGGATGTGAGCAGCTCCACAGGACCAACGGCAAGGTGAGCCCGCTCACAGGTTGCCTTCTGGCAGCTGGGACCTGACTTGGCACTGAAGGTGACCCAGATATTCAGTGTCCCTCACCACACTGGGTGCACGTGCATCCGTGTAAAGCGGGTGCAAACCACCACCATTCATATTTACAAACGACCCTGTTCTGATTTAAGTGACTGTGTCCCCTGAGGTGGTTTACTTCAGTGGAGAAATATGCTTTGGACTTCTTTTCACTCCCCTGCCTGGACCAGGGTTACTCATGCTGGCTGAGGGTGCAGACTCGCAGACACAGGCAGACATAAGTGGGAGGATGAACGACCACCCAGCCTGCTGCCTCTCCTCCAGAAATTATCACCCGCCCCACAGCTGAGCTCTGTGTGAAGCAGGTCCTGAACCACTGCAGCTTACGATCAGTTTGTTTTAACATGTCAGGTTGCAAGCTTCGGGGGTACAGGAGCTGCTTCACGTGCAGTTCAGCTGCCCCGTCTCAGCAGGGCAGCCTCCAGGGGAAGGGGAAAGTGGGAAGGGAAGCACAGAGACCTTACACCTATAGGACTCTACCTGTGTGGACGGGTTAACTTCCTTTGCCTGCTTTTGTAAAATACTGCACGGTTTACCCACGGCAGGATCTGCCCTGTGCACATATTACCTATCTGCTATAAACCCGCTGGGTAGTCCCCTCCTTTGTCTGTTGCACAGAACTGCGGTTCCTCCCAATTTGGCATTTGGAAAAATCTGGTCACCCAAATAACACAGAAGGTGAAAGCAAGGAAGGAAGAAATAAGGACGACTGCATTTATTCCATGTGGATAGATTACTTGTTCTTTTCCTGAGAAGCAACTGTGGATGTTTTCTTAGTAAAAAAAACCCCAAAAAACAAAAAACCAAAAACCTCTGGCTAACTACCAGCTTCAGCTACACCAGCTATAACCAGCTGTATGCGTGTAGCTAGTGATCCCCTCCACGGGGCAGGACACATTCCAGTTACTTGGCTCTTTGGGATTAACTGTCCCTTCCATCAAGTTGGCTTGGACTAATGTTGCTGTTGATCATGTAATGCAAATATTCCCGAGAAAGACATTTAGGCTATTGATTACAAAGCATATGCATTTCAACAACCATTACATAACAAAATTTAAGCCCCTAGATGTGGCACACATTTGTTATAACGGATAGAAACTGTTTGCTGATCACAGCCAGATATGTAAATGTGCATCCTTTACACTACGTGATCTTGAATATCTAGCGTACCAAGATGAAAGTGATCATTTATGTCACTTGGGGGAACGAGCTCTGCCAGAACGTGGGAGGATGTACAATATCTAACATCCTACCCAACACGTAACGGCTGAGAACAGCACGCAAGGACGAGAATTTACACTGCTTCTGCCTGGGAAACATGCTGCCTGAGAAGCAGAAAGGCCTGGATTTACCCCCACCTCGTTTTAGGTGTCTAAACAAAGTATCCGTGTCAGGAGCACAATTGTCCTGGGTGCCTACTCAGACAGAGATACAGTTTCGATTTTAGGAGGGATAAATTGCTTTCTGCGGGCACCTCCCTGACTCTTGACTGCAGAGGAAGACTAGGTACGCTCCTCACCTGGGACGAGTCCGGCTGCAGTCGGGGAGGTGGCAGGGCAGAAACACTGCCTGCAGGGAAGATACTGCTAGTTGTTTGGGGCCACTCCTAAGGAGGGGAAGGGGGAACCCTAAATGATTAGCTCAGGAATCCCCTGGTGAGGGGGGACATCCAGAGCCAGCAGAAATCAGCATATACAGGAGATCCTGTTATCTCTGGCCCAGAGGTGCGTTCGGGGAGGGAGATGCCAGGCCGTGCTGGGACAGCCGCCGGGAGATGAGAACCTCCTGTGATGTCAGCCCCAAAGCTACTCTGATTTACGCTAGGATCAAAATAGCCCTCGGAGGTTTTATGCTAGTGAAAGGTCAGCCAGACTAGGAGATCGGGAACATCTAAAGGAACAGGAGGCATAGCAGCTTCTCTCCCTACGTGCTGGACTTCTGCTCTAAAAATGGGCTTTTGAACTATTTCTTGGGACAACTGTGTGCCCCTGCTGCCCAGGAACAGGTTTATGTCTGAATGCTGTCACCATTAGTATCAGTATTGGATAGTTTTCAGGAGCCCCAGGCTTAGGCCAGGACTGTACTGTGCTAACAGAGAATTTAAAATACAGTCCTGTCCCAAGTCCCCTGCCTCCAAAGAGTTTGTTCTGAGTTCGTCCCCTGTTTATGCTTTCTGCGAAGACTGGTCAGGTTCCCATCTCAAAGTCCATAGAGTGACACCAGCACAGAGACTCCTCTATTCTAGCTGAGCTTAATCCAGGTGAGCTGCACAGATGTGAAGTTTCAGTGCAACTTCTTGATGCAAACATGTCCAAACGAAAAGCCAGCTTTTACTTTCCCAGCAGTCCCGCCTTTCACCGGTGGCGGGGGAATACCCTGGAGGTGCAAACTCATCCCGCTGACCACAGAAAGCAGCAGCCAACAAGGAGGGAGAGGGAAGGGGGACCGGCTTCAGAGAGGACCTGGAAAAGCTCCAGTTATTGCAAAGCCACTTCTATGCTCAAGAATAGGGTTGGGTGAGTCAGTAAACCTGGAATGACCAGCTGTGCCAGAGTGACAAAGGGCATTTTCCTGGCCATCAGCCTCGAGCCTGTGGTGTGGGCCAGCTGCATGTCAAGGCAGCAGAGGTAGAAACGTGCATCGCTACAAACACATGCACAAAGCCAGGCCTCAGGAGATTTTCAGTGGCTTTGGAGGTCTGAGGTTCTCTGGCTGTGTTGACTTAACTGGCAGAACTCACAGTCCTATTATATGACCTGCACTCACCCCTGCTCCTTCTTCCAAGCACCAGGCTTTGGAGTTCAGAAATAGGAAGTCACGCTTCTGTAACGTGCTTTACCACCTGGCCAGCCACCACGGTCAATGCACCGTTTTTAAAGGAGTCAGGTCTGGAAAAAATGATTGTGTTAAAAAGGTGGCTGGCCCACCGTGGACTTGTAGCCATAACATGGATAACTAGCAGTAGCTGCATGCCTCCTCCTCTTCTCTCTCACCCTGTGACTCCATGTGCACTCTCCCAGTAACTGCACTGACTTGTGTAGTTCAGCCAGGCCCGGTGCTTGGTCTAATAAGTCCCTATAAATACTTATGCCACCACAGCTGAAAATGTGGCATGTTGCAGCAGCTGGGGGCAGGCACAAACAACGGCGAGGTGGCAGGGACAGAAATACCACATAGAGGCTCAGGGCAAACCTCCCTCTTTCAGAGCCTGGTTATTCCCTGTTACTTTGGCAGAGGAAGCACCGGGACCAGAGACATGAGCCATTTAACTACCGCCTAAGATCAAAATGGAGAGTGCCTTTGGAATACTGGCAACTATTAAGTGACGCCTGGGGCAGCGGGAGACACAGAAGAGCATTTTGTTTTGCACAGCCCTGTGAGAAAAGGGAGCAACCTTCCTCAAGGGCTGGGAGACAGGTTCAAAGATTTGCCTCATAGTCTGTGCAACCAGTGAGATGCCTGCTTGTGAAGGATCAAACTCCAGGAGCACGTTACTGGGCAACCGCCAGCAGCTGCTCTGGGGACAGGAACACGAGAGAGATGGGAAGGATCCCTTGGATCATTGAGTCTGGTCCTCGGTCACTGTAGGCAGCTACGTCATACAGGCTCTTTAGAAACTAATTATACTTAATACTGAATGTCGTTAACGTTTGTTTGATTCCATCTCCGTCTGTGGGAAGACTGTTCTTCACGCCTCTGGTGGATAGGAACTTCCCTCTACTGTCAGGACTCGGTCTGCTGATGGCCAGTTTGCACTCGCATATTTTTGTGTCAAATTGTCTTTCAGGTTGAACAGTTCAGCTTTTTCCCTTGTGTTTCCCCTAGGTGTTTATGGAAAGAAATCATAGGCCATCTCACCCTTTGCTTTGTTGAAATATTTCCAGTGTTTTGTAGGATAGGCTGTCCATTCCCTATATTCCCTATATTCCAGTTTGAGCTTTTGTTTTTTTAATGTAGCTAACTGGAATTGAATACAATACTCCAGATGAAGTTTCTCCTGTGCCTTTTTGCAAGGCTATTAGCATAATTTCTGTCTCTTTGGAAATATCTTAACTGTACATCCCAAGACTGTATTTGTCTTTTCTGTAGTTGAATTACACTGGCGGTTCACAATCATCCTGTGGTTATCTTAATCTTAAGATTCACCTTCTCAGTCATTTCAAGCCCTACTTGCTACAGAAAATGTTATTAGTTTCCAAATGTATGCTTTTGTACTACTGCATTTCACTCTATTTGTATAACTTCAGCACGCAGGGATCTCCCCTTATGATATCCATAACTTCTTGAGTACTGGCAACACACTCCAGCTTTCTGCTAATGATGGATTTCATCACACATCAGTCAGATTTCACAACACTCCCTTTTTTGCGTCTAAGTTGTCAGTCAACTATATTAACAGTCCTAAGACTTGTCTTTGTGGACCTCCCTCATTTCAGCATGGTATCTTTCCAACATTACTTGTCTTCTTCCCTTCAGGCAGTTCTTTATCCCTTTACAATTTGCGTACTAATCTCCATCCTTTCCAGTTTGTCTTTTAATTACCTAAGCGGCACTGAATCAAATGCTTTACTGAAGTCCAGTAAGTGAGATCTACCATGTTTCCTTTGCCAAAGAGATTGGGTTGTCACATCTCAGAAAGGTAATTGCTTAGTTTAGCATGATCCGGTTTTGAAAGACCTATCTTGCAGCTATCCTATTTTCTACCTATTTATTATATGTAATTTGTAATTATTCATTCCTCTAAATTTGTTCCAAAGGTTTCAACATGCAGTTGTTGGATATCTGGTGAGGATGTGTTCCATGCACTTTCATGCTTTTTTTCAGGTAAATCAGACGTGGGATTTTTGTGTGACAGATCTAAATAATTCACTATGCCTACTTGTGCTTTCATCAGTTTTTAACATGGTCTGTTTTTAACTCTTAATTTATCAGGTAGGTGAGTGCTTGCCCCTGAAGGTGTACGCAAGATTCCTTGACCTTATACAGGACCTACCATGCAGGCTTTATGTGTTTTTGTATATTTTATAAGTTTAACTCTCAGGTTGTGCTCTGTGTGAATGCTTTATGCCTTCAGGCTCTGGGGGGAATGGGCTGTAAAATTTACAGGGAGCTGCTTGGCTGACTGTAGAATATAAAAGTAGTGTTTGAAAGGGGAGAGCAAAAGAGACAGGGTAAATAGAATATTTCTGCTTGGAGTCACTCTGGTTCTTTGACAGCTGCAGTGCTGTAGTAGCAACTCAGTACCAGGAGAAAACAGGAATTTGTTCTCCTGAGAGATACGCTCTCCCTGCCAAGCTGGCAGTAGCTATGGGTGAAGTCTCAACAGTGAAGCTCAGCCTTTGGTGGACTTTCAGCATCCCCCGCGCTAGATGGGGAAGGCTGAGGATGCTGGGCAGGCTGTGGAGGAGGCTGGAGGGAAGGAAGAAGCAGCAACTTCAGAGCATATTCTCTAATAGCAATAACAGCATGCTATTTTTGACCTATTCATAATATCCATGGGCTGCTACTGAATCTCTGCATGCATCTGTATCCTCCTTTTCAGCTTACCCAGATTCTGCTCTTTCCCTTATTCCTCCAGTTCTTACGTCAAAATGACCCCCCTTTTCACCAGCAAATGAGCGACGGACCAGTGACCTTCGCCTCGAGGTTTTTTCCTTCTCCTTTCTGCCATTTCTTTTCTTGTTTTGGGAACTCTTGTCATTTTGAGCTACGGTAGTGCTCTTCACAGTGATCTCCACGAGATCTCCAAACATCTCTTCTTTATTTTGTAGTTAGTGAGATGCTGGATGGCAGTGAACATACGTATCCCTTAGGATTTGCACATTGCAAGGGCGGAATCCATCAGGTGAGAAAAAGAACAAGGAATTGTATAATGCTCAGTTTTCCAGCATAGCAAAGAAAAAGTTTCTTTCAGTCCTCAAGCTGTTTGCCACAGCCATTTTGAGGATCGCTTCCACTGCTTGCTCTGAATTAAAGGAGACTGTGGAGACGGTAAGTTCATTTCTAGCATTCATTCTGCATCAAGTCTCCCTGGTTCATGGATCTAACATCTGGTGGTATCTCTGTAGGTTAGTTGATCCACTGTATTTCATCCACCATGGGGGGAGAGGTTTCTTCAGATTAAGCAGTTAACAACCATCATGGGGCATGGCCCAAGATAAAAGTTAGAGGGGATGCTGATGAGCCCAGCCTAGTGATTGTGTTTGCACATTTGCAACCCATCCTCGCGTTGGAGGGTGTGTTCCCCAGTCATGTGAGGAAACAGTAAAGAAAATACCTATTTGCAAAGGTGAAGGGGAGGTCAGCAAGATGAGCATTGCAATTATTTGCTAGAATGGAGCCTCCCAATGTTCTCTAGAGACAAATATAGACACTAATTTGGGAAGCTGGGAAAAGATAGCCATGACTCTGTGGATTTAGAAATATACTAAAACACTTTGTGCCTCTTAAACTCCATTTCAAATTCCTGGAAACAGGCTAAAATTTCACTGCTGCAGATATTTATGGGACTGCTAAGGAGCAATAATTCATGTTTTGAAGAGTGCTGCCTACTTGCACTTGAGATACTACTGTCATATACCCAGTCCAATCCACTTCTCTCACTGCCAGGTACATAAGGCAAACATCTGTCATCACCAACCATTTCTATCCCGGGCCAGTCCCTTTAAGGTGTTTCAGTTGCTGAGTTGTGATGTTGCTGCTTAACTCATTATTGTGTTTCCTAGCCTTCCTTGGGGTCACTGTCTCTTTTTTCTTTGTCATGCTGAAACAAGGCTTTTTTAAGGACCTGGTTATCTGGCACTCTCAAAACACGGCCAAGGTCAATCCGTCTTCTCCACTGTACTGTTTGTACAGCTGTGGGTAATCATGCGGGCTCTGAAATCTCAGCATTCCTTATGCTCTCCGACTGCTTTATGACCACTGTCCCCTGCAGGCATCCACACTGAAAACACTTTGACTTTGCGGGGATAGACATGTTCTTCCAAGACTTTAACTTGTACAGGTGTATGTGTAATGTATTTTTAATAAGGATGGCTCAAAAGAGCTTACAGAGAAGCTTAGCGTTGATGCTGATGACTTCCATATGGGATGTATTCTTGTCATGGAAACAGAGGAAGGATTCCACCCATTTTGATTTCATATCATTAGACCAGTGAATAGAGATGTGCATGTCATATACAGGTATCCTAAGAAGCCCCCCCTGCCTCAAGCTCCCTCTGTGCTGTGTTATTACCATTTCATAGCCCACAGGAAAATTAGAAACCATTAATAAAGGCTTTAACATTAAAAAGGCATTAAGGTTAGTGTCTGATTATTACAGTTTTCTAAACAAATATTGATTCTCTGGGATTTGCTGATATAAACAGATTTGACTGGGGGACAGAGAAATAAAAACTTCATGTTGACAAGTAAAGATGGGGTTGCAAATGCACATATCAAACTTTTATTAGTTTGCTGTCCTGCGTCTTTGCACTATGACAGAACTATAAAATGTTCAGTCAGTAATGAACGTATTTTCACGATGATTTCAGTTTTTCGGGCTGGAGCTGGCCACGCAGTACAGCAGACAGGGAAGCAGGGCCAAGATTTTGGAGACACATGGCAAAGTAACAAGACTATGACCAGGTCACAGCATTGGCGTGTAGCTTCAGCACAGAGGTTTTCCATCTTACTGTCCTCCGCATCTTCAAGGTTATAACACGTGACATGAAATGACGTTCTTAGACTAGTATCTCTTGACAGAGTCCTCTCCAGCTCATTGTTGATGGACAAGGTCTGGAAAACTACTGTCCATTATCTGCTTGTTTTCACATTCTCTGTCCTGATGCAACCCTGTATGCAAAGAGAATTCACCCTTCCATGAGACCCAGCATAAATGTCCTGGGTTTTTTGTCTGGATCCAACACATCTTTGCATTTCTCCAGAGTATGAGAAAGCTCATGAGCTCTCTATGGCACAGAGGTAGTAGGTAAAATGTGTTGGTGCGACACCAAGACATTGTTCCTAGAACGGACAGAGTTCACTCTGTTTCTAGACTTCTCAGAGCATCTGGGTATAAAAAGGCAGAACTAACTCTGTATTAGCATTTAAACAAGGAAGTGAAACCTGGCCAGCGCTGGTCTACCTGGAGCAGTAGAAACCTGGGTGAAAGTAGCAGGTCGGTCTGGGAAGGTATAAAGCTGTGTGGGATGGTAGATGAAAGACCACCAACACACTTGGGAGTGGAGAGGCATGCACACAAAGACTTCTTCAACACACACTCCTTCCCTGTAAAATTTCTCCTGGCCTCAATGGGAATAAATCATCTAGAAGAAGTCCAATGCAAATAGCTGGTGCAAATGTAACTATTTTTTACATCAAGGCAACCAGATTTACTGTAGTGTAAATAGCTCACATAACTGATCCCCCAATCTAATTAAAAGCAATAGGTGGCTCTTCAGCTCTGCGCTGGGGAAGGGGTCTACCAAGTGGAGTGGTACCTACAGAGAGAAACACAGTCTGACAGCTCAAAGAGGGCTCTTGAAACCTGCAGTACCAGCAGAGTGCAAGCTCGGGGATACTCGTTAATCTCCATTTTTTTCCCATAATCACAAACATAGCTACTACACATGCATCAGCCTCTAATGTTAGTGTTGCAGAAGCCAGAGGGTTTTGCGCTGAAGTGTGTAGGAGGGATGGGTATTTAGTTTGTTTCTTTATCCCGCAGAACAAGGGAAGCTCCTTGCTGGGGTTTGGAGTCTGTCATTGGGAGTGGCTAATATGAGGTGTGCACGATAACTTATGGGAGAAGGTTCCCCTAACCTGTCATTTCTTGTGTGGGTGTGTTTTGCCCTGAAGCAACCCTAACTGCTTTTTAACAGAACTTTTTGGTGGGAATTGTTAGGAAAGCGTTTCTCTGTTACAACTATCTGAGCCTTGCTGTGTTTTTTTGGCCCTGCCTATACCGCAGCATAAAATATTCTGTACACTGGGAATTCTCAAGACCTGATAGTCATCTCAATGGTATCCAATTTAAACAGAATTACTCCTGATTTACACAGGCATGGATGAGTATTTTCCATAATTAATGTGGTATTTTGTCTCTCTCAGATGTAGACACCAACATCATTCTGGGACTCCTTTATACAGAAGGTTAAGTGCAGATGCATCAGCTTAACTCTTTTGCTAACAGTCATTCCCTCAAACCTGTGGCGTTAAGGACCAAGAAGGTGAGGAGAACATGTATGCGGCACTGCTTAACCAGGGGGTACTGAAGGCCATAGGTACTGAAGAGTGTCTGAGGCTCGTCAAGATTGGTAAGGTTCAGATCAGAGACCTCAGTGCGTTTACAAAAATTATGCAAATTCTACTGTTATGCGATTTGATGTACCGTTTTTGAAGAGCACCGTACCTTCAGGCTCCCTTGCTTAAGTGACTTCAGTTTTGTGACTCCCATAGCTAAAGGCAAGTATTTCTCTTTTTTGTTTGTGTTTGCAGCTCTTATTCCATCAGCATCTTTTCCTAAATTACACCAAACCTTAAATCAAGCCTGTACCTCTGTGTTCTGCCATGATGTTAGGAAAGCTCAGAGTTTCATCAAGGCGACAGTTCCCCTGCCTAACTCTGGCAGCAAGAAATGTAAAGGATGGTATCAATTAGATGTAACTTGCAAGGGGAGCCAGGCACAGAGAGGGGCATGGCAGAGATGGAGGAGAAAGGTTAGTCTCTGCACTTCAGTTTTACTGCGAGAAGGGTGTTGGTGTTGATGTAGATGCAGAATAAAGATATTCTCACCTTGAATTCCTCCACAGCAATTCTTTCATGTGGTTGCCTCAGTAAAATGAAATCTTTACGAAACAGTCAGCACACCCACCCAGACATAAGCCAGGCACTAACTGTTCATATTTAGAAACAAACTTTCCCCATGGGTACATTATTCATAGCCGGTCACTTGCCAGTTTTCCCTTGGAAGATATAAACTAAACACTAGGAAAAAAGGCAATGCACCGATGGGTGTCTTTTTCCTTCAGCCGGATGTTGCAGCAAACTGGTAGGTTCTTTCTGTCCTTCTCTTTCACACTTACTCATTTACAAGTCAGCTAAATCTACCTGCATTCCCAAAATCTCCCCGCCGACCCTCTCAAATGCTGCACCATAGTGCCATAACACTTGACAAGATCTTGCCACTTCGAAGAGAAGTCCTGAATTCGACAGACTGAAAAACATTTGGAGTTTTCAAACATTATTCCAGGAAAAGAGGAAATTATCCTCTTGATTCACAACTGCCAAAAGACTACGGGCATCTCTGTTGCCTGAGAAACATAACAGGTTGTTGTTATAACAACTAGAGACCAGCTGACCTCCCATTTCCTTTCGTCAACCAGCTGCAAAACTCCTCGATCATGTAACAGTCTCAAATTGAACATCTGACCCCAGTTTATGCAATTCCCCCGTGACAGTTTCGTAAGCTTTTTGTCACTTCACTTCACTCAATTGTTTGTGGAAAGCACTCACAGTTATATTGCTTAATGCGAACATTTCAGTATGACAGACAGCCTTATGCTTAAGCCCTCCATCTCCACAGCAACCTCACAACCTTGCTCTAAGAGTGCACAGTGTCAGAAGATAAAAAGAAAACAAAAGGAAAAGCAGACATACTTCTATCTCGTTCCATAGTGTTATTGCTTTTGCAGCGACTTGAACAGACATTCCCAAGTCGGATATTTAAACACGGGAGGGCATCACAAAGATAGCATTTCTTCCTAAAGGTATAGAGCAATGCAGTGTCCATAAAGCGAGGCTCGTGACCTCTGCAGGTAAACTTGGAACGCTAGATTTTAAACCCTTTCTGAAGAGCTACGTTAAAATGACTGAGGGCATAAAGACAGGGTGGTTTCACAGCTCTGCCAAAGCACTGAGGCCTTGCCTCTGTACAGCTCCCTTACTTGAAGCTGTAGGTGTTGAAGCAGCTTCATGAGCGCGGTCTTTGCGTTGCACCTGTCACCACTCCTATTTGGCTGTGTCTGCTTTTACACAGTATTTAGCTGAGTTGCTATCAGACTCAGGCTTTTCCAGAGAAGGAAAGATTCATTCTCCACTTCCCTGAGCATCATTTCAAGGTGGTCTTTGCTAACAGCTCCACATCAGAGCAAAGGCTTCACTTATGAACACTGTATACATCCTTATTAATGGAAATCCTTGCCCAGAGCAGCAGACCTCGGGAATAAAATGAATGAAGAAATTCCTGCCTCCTACAGCTGTTGTTTTCAGTTGGTTTGCCCATGCAGAAAGGCACAGATGATATTTGGTCCACCTGCTCGTGCTCCCTCACAACCACGAGCCTTAAAAAACATTTTTTTCCATATGAAAGCTGAGTTACTGACCTCGTCCTAGCGTCTGGAGCACAGCCATATGCAATCCGTATGCAGTATATCAAGGTGACCTTAAGTCTCTGAGAAAACCCTGTTTGTTTGTTGTTGGTTTGTTCGTTTTTTTTGCCCAACCCTAAACCATTGCACCTCCTTTCTGTTACCATTTACTCCCCTAAAACGTTGCTATTTTTCCTTCACATATAGTGATATGTGTAGATGCCATTCTCTTCAGGCATAAAGGAAACAGAACTAGGAAGGGAGGGGGAAAAGTGAAAATATCAGATAGAGGAAAGGAAAAGATATTGCCAAAACAGCCTGTTCCCAAAGTGGTGTAACACTACTGCATTTAAAGGGATTGTCTCAGAAAAGCTTTTCTAACTCATGAAAACATCTCAACGATGTCAAGCAAGCTATCAGGTATCTCCGGGCATATGCAGAGTGTCACTGAGCCTAATAGAAATCAGTGGAAGATCAAACCTCCACTGTCCACGTCCAGCTGAAAGTTCTCCACTGCTGGGAAACATTTCAATGCTGGCGTCCCTTCACTCTCTCGCGACGTGAACATAACCAAAACCGTTTTGTTTTCTGTCTGAATAGCTACAGGGAACAGAGAAATATCGTATTAAAAAAAAAAAGAGGAGGAGGGGGAAGAGAAAGTATTTGTTTCCGAAGTAGCACTGTACACCTTCCAAAACAAAAGGCCGTGCTTAAATGAGTGCAGCGATAACACGGACACAAATTATTTCACGTTCTCGTTGTTGCTACGTAGAATGCAGAACGCTCCTCTGCAGCTGGTAGCGCAGCAATCAAAACTGTTGCATAACTCAGTATGTAGCTCAGGCCTGAAGAAGTTCTACCAGGACCCTCTTTGTGGGGACGCTCTTTGTACTCTCTTTTTTAAATGTGATTAACATCTGTTTACTTAGATTAGAAAACTGGAGAGAGTTTTATGCTATGTTTCTGCATAATTCTGAACACTGCATGACAGAATCATTTGTTCCAGATATTTGGAAACACTAGGTTTTGGCAACTTCTGCTTTGCTGCCTAAAGACTGTTTAAAAGTGTTATATCAAAGCTTTTCTTGCGTACTATCTGGACTAGGTAACTTACTGTCCTTCTGATGTTGTAATTTGTTGTCCTGCTGACTCTGCTGACAGATTCACCCGGTATTTAGGTTTGCTCATAGCTACATTTTTAATTTGTTAAACATAAAAGGCCTGAGACAGGGTTGATTTTCCTACTTTGTGAGAGGTCCTGAAGGCTGGGCTCTGCTGAAGGTTGGACTCTGCAGCGTTTGCATCTCGTGGCTAGGATTCTCTGGTTTCTAAGAAGGTGCAAGTTCCACCCAAAACTTTTCCCATAGTCAGGATGTTTATAATCATTCCTGGAGGCTCTTTCCCTCTGTCAAATCAGATTGACCAATTGACCAACAGATTAAAAAATTATTAAGGGTGGGGAGGAAGGACAGACACACACACGCACACCCACACACAAAGGCAGTGAGTACTCCGCCTTTGTGTTCATACGGTCTTCGTTTCCTTGGGAATCCAGATACTAAAACGGGCAACCGCTGCGAACAAGAAATGAAATCTAACTACAAAAGCCACAAGGCTGATGACTTGCAAGCAACACGTTAATTTAACCTTTTAGCTTGGCGATTTGCAACACGCATTCCCTTCTTTAAACACGGTATAGGATGCATCAGGATGCATGTGTAGGAAAGCCAGACAGGAATAATTCAGTGGTGCAAGCAGAGTTTCTGTAGCCCATCACTGTAAGAACTGAAGTGTTATCAAGTACCCTCTATGCAGGGGGGCATTTACAGTGTGCATTTATAGGCTCGATCCCATATGCTTCCCACAAACACTCACGCTAGTCCCCTAGCAGAGAAAACGCTGTTTGTACTGAGTCTGGCAAAATAGAGGTTGCAAATAACCTAGGTGCAGAAACTTGTACCAAAGTATGGCCAGAACAACAATTCTGGTGTCACCCCTTAGGGACAGTTCAGTGACCATGAGATACAGGCAGGAGTCTCACAGTCCCCTCACACTCTCTTCTCGTGGCCCTCAAGCCCCGGACCGCTATTCTGCTGCGGCCGCTGCTCCCCCAAGGGCAGCAGCTACATCTGCTGCATCTCAGATTTCTTTTCCACATCTCAGGTGGCTGCACTGTGTTATCAGATCTTTCGGTCATACAGTGAATGTCTCCACTTCGCAGCTCACGTCTCACTGTCAGGCACTCTCCTCTCTGGCCTCCTTCACCTGATCCACCTCTCTTGCTGGAGGCCGCGGAGGCCTGTCCCAGCTGGGCGTTAAGCAGAGCAACGCAGCGCTACGTGCTTTAGTACGGCTCACTGGGCAGGAAGGCAGCTCCTTGGCACGGCTGTGGGATGCCAGGGCAGCAAGGAGCGGGAAGGCAGGGAGAGGGTCCGGGAAGAAAGGGAGCAGCTCAGACACGGCGTGTGGAAAACCAAGGGGCCGAGGGCAGCCCAGGGCCACTGCCCGCACCCAGCCAGGGTATCTCCTCCTGGGGAAGGGTCTCAGCTTTGGGGTCTCGCTGCACCCACGCCTCCCGCTACGGCTGGCACGGCAGCGCGTTTCGGTCCCTAGCGTCCGGCGGGTGGGCCCTTCCTCCTTGGTTTCCTCGGGGGTCACCAGCCGCCTCACGTCTCATTTCGCGCCACGCTCCTGTGCTTTGTCAGACTTTTTGCCAGGGGAAGCGCTCGGCCCAAGGCGACCCTTCCCTTCCTGCTCCGCGCGGGGCCCGGAGGGAGGGAGGGAGGCCTGCGGCTGGGGCGCGGGGCCCCCAGGGCGGCCTGCGGGGCCTGCTGGGCCCCGACCCGCTGCAGGGCCGGCCGCGCTCTGGGCGCCCTCTTCCACCAAGCGCTCCCGAGCGTGACAGTCGGCCGGTGAAGAAGGGGGGCCGCAAAGTCCCTGACAACCCCTCCCCGCAAAACCGCCTCGACGCGGGGCTGCCTGTCCGTCGCGCCTGCCGTCCCCTAACCTTGCGGCGCGGGGAAGCGCCGCACCGGCCATTTACGGTGCGTAAAAAACAATTCTGCCTCGCTCCGAGCCCCGGGGCACCACGACGCCGTGGCGGGTGAGGGGGGGGGGGGAACGCGTCGCACCCCCCCGCCCTGTCCCAGCGGGGTCCGCGCCCCACGGAGGCAGCGGTAGTGGTGGGGGGGGGGGCGCTCCTCCCGCTCCCACGTGGCAGCCCCGCCCGCTGCCCACTGGACTACATTTCCCGGCACGCCGCGGGCGCTCGAGGCCCCACAGCGGAACGGCGGAGGAGCTGCCCCCAGAGACGCCTGCTCGCAAACGCGGCCCCCTCCCCTCTCCGGGCGTTACTCCCATTTCGCGGGGAGCAAGGGCCGACATCACGCTCCGCGCCGCCACAGCTCTGCGCCGCGGCTCCCTCGCCGCGGCCGCAGTGTCGGCGGGCGTCGCGGAGGTGGGGACTTGCTGTCAGGCACCTGCGTGAGGCGCCCGGTCGTGGCGCCGTTGGGGCGGGGCAGCAGCAGAGGAGGGGGGGGCACGGCGGGGTCCTGGCGGCGCGCGGAGCGGAAGCGCGTTGCCGGGGGGACGCGGCCTGGCTCGGCGGCGGCACCGACATGAGCGGCAAAGAAGGTACCGGCGGCTCCTCCCCTCCCGGCCCGGCGGCCGTTGGTGCCGGCGCGGCCCTCTGAGGTGGCCCCGGCGCGCCCGGGCCGGGCCGCGGTGCCGCTGTGGCGCGCAGGGGTGCGGGCGGCGCCCGGCGCCGGAGCTGACCGGGCCGGGCCGGGCCGGTGCGGCCTGGGCTGGCCGCCGCCTCCCCTTGGCCGGTTCTGGCGTTGGGCAGAGTTGGTTCTGGGCCGGTTCAGCTGCCTGAGGCGGCAGGCAACAAGAGCCTCGTGGAAAGGAGTGAGGAGCTGGAACTGGCCAAAGTGGGGATGAGATCCCGCCGCCCGGAGGGCGTGGAGGTGTGAGCCTCCCGCACTGAACTAGTTGGCCCCTTCACCTGTATTGTCAAATTGTATTACTGTAGCGAAAAAAGGTTGTTTCTTTGTGCATATTGTTGTCTCTGTACTTGGGCGTTTCAAATGCATCTATGGATGTAATCACAGAAGTCTTTATCCTTGCTGGTAACAAGTAGTTGTTACAGCATTAAAATGAGTTAATTGGCCTTTAAAGGGCTTGTAATAGTAGCTAAGTTTTAATAACACTGTGCTCACTTTGCTGCCTGTCCAGGCAGTCGCACAGACCTCTCTTTTAGCCAGGAAATAGGCTCTTCTGCTAGCAATTTTTTTTTTTTAATTAAGTTACTATTATTACAGTCTGTGGTGTTTTGATAGTCACATTGTTGGTTTTACCTGTTGGTATTACCTTTTTTTTTTTTTTCTCTCACAGAATCACAGGGTGGTTGAGGTTGGAAGGGACCTCTGGAGATCGTCTAGTCCAACCCCTCTGCTCAAGCAGGGTTGCCTAGAGCAGATATCCAGGATTGGGGCCAGACTCTCTCTGTCCATCTTTTTCTTTCTCTCCCCCACCCTGCCCCCAGCAGGCCTGTTTTTTCCTGTAGCTCATTGTGATGTATCCGACATTCGGAAAAGTACAGAGTTTAATCCTCCGTAGTATTTCAGAGGTTGTGTTTGTAATATTTTTCAGCTGCTACAGGAAAAACAAAACCCTGAACTTGTGTCCTAACAGAAGAGAAGGAAAAAATGATTTTCACTTTCCTCTTTTAGAAAGTAACTACGCCCACTTCTGGTTTTGGTTTGGTAATAATAAACAATTGAATGGAAACATCTTAAAATCCAGTGTTCTTCTGTAACTTTTAAGTGGCTTCCTTTCCTTTTTCTTTTAAGGAAATTAATAGAACTCCACGTATTTAAAAAGGTAGGCTCATACGTAAGAGTTTGGTAAATTTTGGCCACTGCTAGGAACATAAAACTGTCACAAAAGCGAGGTAGTGAGAGGGAGGAACAGTTGTAATATGCATGACTGCATGAGTCAGTCCTAGGTGAAGGAAGGACAAAAGGCAGAAACAGCACAAAGTATAAGTCAGTAGTAAAACGCAATCTGAAAGAGATGGGTTTTGGGATTTTGTAAAAGGGTTTGAGAAGGGAGGCTAAGGAAGATACATATAAGCCTGGTTGTAGGGAGCAGCTTTATCACAGTGAGAAAAGAAGAAACTCTGATCAATGGTCAGAGTACAAGGACCTAAAGATGCCAAACTGCAGGAGATAAGCTTGAGTTATTTATAGTGATAGTCTACTTAAATTATCCCTTCAGTTCTTTTGTGATTACTGAAGCCCTACGACATAAATAATCACAGTAATGAAAAGCTTTCAGTACTTTTACACTAATACGATTCCTGTCATGCTGAACGTTTTAAATGGTTTCTAAAAAGAGCCATGGACTAATCCTGCAGGCCTTTGCTCACACAAGAAGTTCCGTGATTAGGCCTTGACTGCCAGTCCCCGCCAGTGGAATATAACCATTCCCTTACAGAAAAGAAACTTAAGGGCTTGTGAAGGCCTTAAGAAAAAGGGATTGGGATCCCACCATACTCATCCATTGAGATCAGTAGGAGTTTTTCTAACTTTCAATGGGAAAGTGGTGGAACAGATACCATGCTAATAAGAAGACGATGTCACTTAATAAGGTCTCATACAGTAACCTTTGCTGTTAATTTCATCTCGTTATCTTCCTGTGCCCTGTAAAACGTGGATAGAATTGGAAATGCTCTGAAGAGAGCCTTGTGATGCTGCTTGTGCTGTGGCAAACTTGGTTAGAATTTACGTATCCTATTTGTTGTGTGTTTCTTTTGTTCTTGTTTTTTCTCTGTTACTAGGATCGGGTGGGTTCAGAAAACGAAAGCATGACAATTTTCCACATGGCCAAAGAAGAGAGGAAAAAGAGAATGTTAATCCATCATCAGCTTTGATGATGTCTTTTAAATGTAAGTAAGAATTTGAAAAACTAGATTATAAAAATGTGCAGTATAGAATTTGCTAGCAGTGATGTATTTGGTGGTGGGATAAACCACCTTTCTCTGAGAAGAGATTTAAAACTAGATGGATGCATGCACTTTTATACTTCAGAAGACGAATATGCAGGACGTGTTAGAATTCTATGAGTATCTGTTAACAGTTTATTTAGAGGAATAATGATTTAAAAACGTTTTTGTTATCTGTGAAGCATTCATCATGTTTCACTGTGGTAACCGATTACGATTCCTCTCTTTTCTATTGTTCATTTTAGTTAGGCAGAGAAAACTTACATCAGTAAGTTGCAAGTGTTGTTTTAAATAATTGATCTCATTTTGCTTTATACTTTTAGTTCTCATGGAGTATTAAAATCACTTGACTTTTGATCAAATCTAGCTTTTATATGAAATATAACTTTTTTTTTTACTAGTCTGTATATTTTCAACAGTAAATTTGCTTGCCGTAGTCAAATGCTTATTTTTCTTGTTATTGTTGTTTTTTTATTTTTAGAGAATGGTTAATCTTCTTTACTAATAGTTGCGGGGTTTTATATTTGGATTTATTTCTTCCTGTTTTTGTATGAAAATTGAAGTTAGCTTTGTGAGCAGCAGTACTGCAGAACTGGTTTTATTAGTTAAAACAAGTGTTTTAGTCTATGAGCGTTTAGGCTGCCTTAAAGCTTTGTCAGGGGTGATGTGCATTTAAACCTGATTTGCTAAGCGAAGGTAATATTAAATGCACTTGATAAATTAATAGCTTTTTTGCTACTTGGAACTGACAATTCAAACATGCATGGTAGCTTAAAGATAGAGTTGAGTGCATTGTTCAGTTTTACAGTGGTCCTTGATCAAGTTGTATTCAAAGAGCTGAAATCACAAAAAAGTAAAAAAGTGCCTGGGACAGGCTTGTGAGTGCTCCACTTGGCACGTAGCTACACTGTACGGCTCACCATACATCTCTGTTCAGAGATGATTTCATGCCTTTGCTTAGTGCAAAATGTGCTTAGAGCATGGGCTGCAGCACTGCTTGGCAGCACCAGCAGGTAGGGAATGGTGGCAGCCTTGGCGGCTGTGCCCTCTGCAGGAACAGCTGCCTCACCCACCCTGGGAAAAAGGCACCCCAAGAGAAAGGCCAGTGGGGCTAGGACCAGCAGCAGTTACTATGGCATAGTTCTCTGCTTGTCCTCTGCGCTGTATGCACGTGTTTACCATGGCTGTTACTGCTGTCGTTGACTCTGCAGTGTTTCAACTGGAGCTTGACACCAGACATGATAAATATGAACGGCTTGTGAAGCTCAGTCGTGATATAACTATTGAAAGCAAAAGAACAATATTTCTGCTCCACAGGTTTACCAGGTAAGTCACATGAGCATGAAACTCTTCCTAATAAAAACAATCTAGGAGCTGCCTTGCAGTGTTCCCTGTGTTTATGAAGAACAGCTGCAATGTTCTGTTAAGAGGGACTTGATGAACTCCTTAAGCACCCTTTAGGGTGGTTGTGAGGAATGCAAACTCCAGTTAGAGAATTAAAGGATGCTAGTTGAAGTTTGGTAGTCGTTTTTACTGAAGTATCAAAGAACATCAGAGTAGTAGAATGTAACAGAAGAGAGCTTTCCAGCTTCCAGCAAGCTGGAAGAGAAGAGCTGGGAGAGATGGACATACACCCTTCCTTCAGATTAGTTGACTTTGCAGTTGCTTCCTCGTTTTGGTTTCTGTAGTCCCACCCTAGGTCATCAATGCCAAAGGGAGAGGAGCTGGATTCTGCTTACACTACACACTGCAACCTAAGAGACTTTTGTGTGACGTTTCCATGTGTTCTGTCCCCTCCTGAGCTTTCAATCAGTCATCAAAAGTGGCATGTGAAATGGCATAACAGGAAAATTTGAAACTTTCCAGAGCCTCTTGTACAAAATGTTTATTTCATTTCAGATATTAGTCTTACACAGAGCAGCTATAATGACTCCCCCTGTTCACCCTCCCAATTATCTTTTGTTACCAACCCATGCAGTTCTGCTATATTAGTAACTATATGAATACATTTATAAATAGGGGTTAGGAAGTTGCCCTCTTTTTAACTTTGTCTTGTTATGAAAAGAGGTATTGTGGTGATTCTAGTAACCACTGCAGCCTTGATTGTGAATAGCTGCTCCCTCTACAGAGCCTAGATATACTGGGAGCTGCTAGAGGAAAGAACAGCAAAAAGACCCACCCTTTACTCTGAATTTTAGATTCCTGTTTTGTAAGAAAATTCCCATTTTCCTGAGAATGGGAGCTTTCCACGCTGTGTTCCTACTTTCCTCTCCTTTTCCTTTAGCCACTGTTGTGGCTTTACTTTCAGAAGTGTCTTTGCTTTTAAATGCTTTTTCAAGATCAATCGATCAGTAATCTCAAAGTATGTTGTAAATCTAATATGGCCAGCAGATTTGGCAGGGGGCTTTCAAAGGATATTAGATAAGCTAGAGTTTAAATGCCAAGTATATATTGTGGATGTGGATGAGAGATTTCAGCTGTTCCCTAATAACACAGTCCACAATTACTTTCTAAAAAATCATGTGTGAAGTAGATCATGTGTGGTCTAAAAAGTATTGCAAAATACTAAATTTGTTTAAAGGTTAAAAACTTCTGCAAAAAGTGCTAGTCTTCTAGACTACTTTTTTGAAGCCTTTGCTTGTGTTTCTCATTGTTCTAAGTTAAATAGTGGTTGAAATTATAGTCTGGAGAAAGAACTATGCTGCCAAAACTGTGTGTGGCTGGTTGATTATCTTCTTGTCAAGAGGGAAGAGCTTCAGAATCTACAGTAGGTTTCAACGAGAGCTAATCAAACTTTCTCATTCCAATATGTTCTTAATTTTTTCGTAATGTAATTGAATATGTATTGATTAGTAAAAGATGAAATGTATAATATCTTTTAAGTATTTGCTCATATTCTGAAGGCAGCTGTTTCAATTTGTCTTATGGTTGCAGTGCTCCCAATGGTGAAGAAATATTAAATGAATCTGAAGCCAAGTTAGATGCTGTCAGACGGAAGATTAAGCAGGTTGCACAAGAACTGATTGGAGAAGACATGTATCAGTTTCACAGAGCTATATCTCCAGGTAAATTATGCTGAAATAGGAGAAGTATGCTATTTCACTGAAAGAGGTTTCTTTACCTAGTAGTGGTTCATCTTCACACGGCAGGTCTGAATTTGGCACATGCCTGCGGTTAAATCAGGACATAGATTCATGTTTACTGTCAAAGTCAGCTCTGGTACAGGACGGTTTATTGCCCCCCCAGTCTTTTCAGCGTTACAGCTAGACAGAGATTTGAATGGGATCCTGCACCTGGGGCAGTTTGGACCCTAACCTAAACTGAAACTGGTAGAAATTTTCACAAATGGGCTAGGCGGTTATCTGTGACTGAGATGGGTACGTGCAACACATCCACTTACCCCAGCTGAAGAGTTGTAATTTCTGTGAGGAGAGTGGGAGTGAGTAAACTGTGAAATTATCCTATTGTGAATTGTTAAAATTCACAAATAAAAATCCTTAATTAGTGTTCTCTTTCTTCTAGGGATTCACAATGTGCTTCTCTCTCGTAGTGTTCAAGCATTAAATCAGTGTATATCTCTTTTAGTCGCACCTCCTTCTCTGTTATGCCTTGTTTGTGGCAACATATGAGTAAAATTGCCTCTGCTTCTTTAAAGTGTTCGTCAGAGTGTCTCATGTTTATCAAATCTTGTTTTAAATGTACTGAAACCATGTATATCTTTCCTTGTTCAGGCAAGACTCCTCTTCAGTTGAGGAGAGCTGAAGATTTGCCCTGAATGATTGAATTGTTTAAAAATATCCTTAGGATTGTTTTTGCAAACTAGCAGCAGATACATCTATAAAGAGATGTAGTTTACAAAACATATAGCGTACAGGTTAATGTGTACTTACGTCTGTGAACTTAAGCTTGTATAAGAGTAACACGAGTCTTAAGTGAAACCGCAGTTTGGCGCTTCTGAACTGGAAGGAGCTTGCCATGCTGCCATCTTCAATGGCTTCAATTCCACAGTCTTTTTACCTGTGATGTATTTGTTTATTTAAATTACGTGTGGGGGTTTACTCTCAGAGAAGTCACTTAGAATCTGTCTGCATCTTGCTGCCATTTTAGCTTGGTACTGTAACCAGGCAAGGAAAATTAGAACAAGACAGTTCAAAACGCTGACACTATTCAAGGTAAATGCCTTCAGACTGTGAATGATGCTGGTACAAGCACATCTTATTCTTACTGAAAATCTGTTTGGATTTTCCTATTAAGTACTACTGATAAAAGCTGAGACTCCTTGCATTCAGTTTATAGGTGTTTGAACTGATAACCACTATGAGCAAAATTTAAAAGCTTCACTTGTAAACCTTATCAGAATAACTTACGAAGCTCATAGTCCCCTGTGATTCCACATAACGTTCTTTGTTATCTGTATAACAGCAGCTTTTTGAGGTGTAATAGGACATGGAGCTTTGTGAGACTTTAGTAGAAGTTGTTGACCTTGACAGTTGAGTAAACTTGTTGCTGGGTAATGAGCTACCATGCATCAGCTGCTTTGCAAGAATTGTCTGTCTGTCTCAGTACGTGGTTTACCGTGGGTAAATTCAAAGTGACATACCTACCTCTGTTTCACTGAAGAGGAGGTTACCTCGAATTAGCTTACTTTTTTTTTTGCAAAACAGTGCATGCCTACATAGCAGACATATGGAAATCTGATAATCCCATGATAACTTCTGTATGTACCCATGTCCTATAAAGCAAATGAGCAAACATGGCACTACTTCCAAATTCTCTCCTCCATGTAAAAAAAAATACTAGTTTTAGTTTTTTTAAAAAAATGCATCCTTGCCAACTTGAAAAGTCAGACTTTTTATATAAGAACGTATGTAAACTTAGGTTAGCAGTAGCAACCTGTAACTAAAGAAATTAATGAAAAAAATATTCTCTGTTCAGGTTTGCTTTGTTTACTTAGTAAACATTAATACACAGCTACACAGATACTCTTTATAATCAATTTCTGATTTGTATAAAGGTCCTTATAAATGTCAACATGGAGCTGAATAAACTATTTACAAAGCAACTGAAAATACGCTTTCAGAAAAGATGCAACATTTCTAAAACTTTTCCCCGTTGTTTTAAACCTGTCTCATAAAACGATTAAGATACGTTTTTCTATTGTAGAGCAGGCCAAATTACTATAGACTTTTGTTAGAGAACGCTAGAGGCCTGCTGCCTGTGGATGATGATTCAGTGCCTCGACAGCTGCAAGGCACATCCCCGCTACTTGCGCATGATCTGAAGCAGAGAGAGATTGTCACAGAATTGAAGAATTTTCTCAAGAGGATGAATCTTGCTGACTTCTCTTGGCAAAAAGAAAGGAAGACAAAGAGGTGTCAGCGCACTAAATCATAAAGGGGAGCAGAAATAGACTCTGCTCCCAATCCTTCCTGTTGATCAGTTCTGTGCAGTCTCTCAAACAAATGCCTGAACCCTGCCGTTTTCTGAACCATTACAAAAGATAGAAATATGCAGCCCCAGTTGCGTTTCTGGAGCCATTACAAGTTGCTATTGATTGGAGTAGGATTTCTTGGAGTAACAAATTGGAAATGGCTGTGCTTTTACCTTTTTCCATTTCTTTCTCATGAGTCGGTGGCAAGTCAGTGTAGCCTTTTCAGTTGCAAAAACACTTCCTGGCCCTGAGATCTCCCAGTTGTTTCTGTAATTAGGTAAGTCTTGCCTCACTAGGAAGACTGGATATAAAATCCTGCTGAAATACAGTGGCCTTCGTTCCATTTGTGTAGGCCATCCACAGTGTCTACTTTAGTTCTGGCTCTTATACACAATGCACCTCTTATGGGAGTTTGTGCCAGCTAGTGTCCATCATGCATATTCTGTAAGGGAGTGCATTCGAATATACGCGTTTATTACTGAGAAGACAGGCAATGTTTTCAGACCTGCTCTGAATGAGCGCGTGTGCGTGACAAGTACAAAATGTAAATTTTTAGCCTAAGCTTTACTCTCACCTTGTCCACTGAATCTTCCACTCTGCAGTTAGTCTTAGGGATGACAAAAAGGGACATGCAGACTTCCAAGACTTGCGGGTCTTGACTGTGCTGAAGCTGGGATCAAGGAGGTGGCAAAGATGTGAAGATTCTTGCTGTTAGGATTATGAAGCTGAGATAGAAAACCTAGAGGCATAAAGAATGAAAGGGCAGTTAAAGAACTGTGTGGGTTTTTTTTTTCTACCAATACTATTTATGAAGATTTTGTCATGATTTTTTTCCTCTTAGTTAAGAGTTTAAAATTTTGCTTTTGGGTTTTTAGCTCTGGTGTTTTTAATTGTTGCTTTTTCACAGTGAAAAGGCTTGCATGCCTTTTTGAAAATTAGTGTAGCTAGGAAAAATGCTAGATCTTTTCCCTTTATATATTTCCTGGAGTTGTAAGTCTCGACCTTCTGTTAACCTAGTTCTCAATTCTGATTTTGTATTTTAAAGAAGTTCTGGAGAACAAGTTAAAAAAAGGTTGATGAGCAAAAATATTGCAGTTAAAGTCTATTTTTTTAATATTAAAAGAGACGTCTATGTCCCGTAACTCAAAAGCAGTGTGTCCAATCAGCCTCATACTTCCTAAAAATATTCTCTTTTGTCTTGAAACCAAACATGAGACATCCTCCTGTTCCCCACCCTACCTCTCCCAGAAAGAATAAAAGGGATCAAAACTGGGCTTATAATGGAAACCATCTTAGCAGCCTTAGTTGAGGAATCATGACTGTATCTGCATAATAAAGCTGCCTAATACATATTTTATTCAGTATAATAACTGTTAGCCTATAAATAGAACAATGCTATGAGTATAATGCTTGGGAATATTGTTTGCCGCTTGTAATTGTTAAATGCTTTTTTTGGGGTTACTCCAAACAGTTGTTCTTTTGACTTGAAGATAAAACAATTCTGGCAGCGCACTAAAGGAGTTTCATGCTTTCCCTCATTAAGAATAGTGCTAATGGCACGCAGGACGTTTCCCCAAAGGACACTTGCATGAGCTCAAACACTGAGTATAGCACTAATTGAACAACAACAAAAACTGATGACTGTTTTCTACACGTTTCTTAACAGTACAGATTGTCCCGGGGGATGGTTAAACAAGCAAACAAAGAGATACTGAAATAATGAAGTCTTTTTTTAATGTAGAGTTCTTCATTTGTTATGTTAGAACATTCTGCTTTGTTGATATTTTTAAAGCTTTACTATTTGTAATATAGAATTCCTGCTCCTTTGCCCCACTTTGCAGTGTATACCTTATATATCCTGTGAGGAAATGTGCACTACTTCTTTAAAATTCTTGTGAGACACCATGGAAGAAAAGGGCTGCAACAGATTGTGTGAATTAATGAAGCAGAAGGAAGAAAAATTTCAGGATTGTCTATTCATATTATATTATATTTATATTTAACTCTAATAAAACATTATGATAAAATATCAAGAGTAAACAGCAAAGGCCTGTATGAGCCTTAAAGACATGAAAATGTGTGCTCTGTAAAGCGTTAGAATTTGTGGAAATATTCTAAGTATCATCTAAATCTATTTTGCATACATGTAACATAACACTGCATATGTATGTAACACTTGTGTAATGCAGAAGTATGAGTAAAACAAGTAAATTAAGATAGGGTTGCGCCGTAGGTGGGCAGTGCATGGAAATGAATGGAATACCTTTTTAACATGATTTGTTGAATCAAATCTCTAGCTGGTTGAAGCCTTGCTCGATCTGTTTGTCTGCTAATGATGAAGGATTGGGGTGGGGGGGGGGCGAGAGAACTGTAAGACTTATGAAGTGATAACTATTTTCTATGGGGCAACTTGAGTGAAAACACTCTTAGGAGTGACAGTTCAAGCTACATATTGATATTTTGACAGGAAGGCCATCAGATTCTGCTCGGAGCAAGTGTAGATGTGGTGTTATCTTTACAGCTGATAGCTGTACATAAGACAAAACATAGAATTTAAGCCCATATTTCTTTTGGGGCCTCTCCACTAGCATAACGTAGAGTGATGATGATAGATGTAACTAGAAGGTCGTTGGCTGACCTTTCTGTTGCTGTGTGCCTGTGCTAGCAGTAATGGTGAATGGAGTGGTTTGCACAGAGAAGCTCATTAGCTCTTTATCATGTCTGCACTTGCTCTGAATAGGATTAGATGATGAGGCTGTAAAATGTCAGCACCTTGTCAAACCTATTGCTCCGTGACTGCTTTTGCTGATGATGATGCGGGAAATTCTGTGTAAAAGTTCAGCATTGACGCAGTCTAGCACATTTATCTTGTGCAGGCGCTATTTGTGTTGTGAGAGGATGATGTGATGTAGCTTGTTTCTGTCTCGTGCCTTATCCCATTTAGAGTCACTTTAGGGGTCTAATCATACTGCATAAAACATCAGAACAAATTTTGTTGCTGGGTTGGACAAAGTCAATGAGGTCGGCGTGGTTGAGAAAGAAATATTTTGATTGTGCTGAAGTACTGTATTTTAACTTCAGTATCTAGGACCACCAAACATGGTGCTGTTAAAAATGCTGTGGGGGTGGGTGAGGTCTGTCCAGGTAGGACAGATGTAGATTACTGATTACTTGTTTAAGTAATTTGGGGGAGGGGGTTGGTATCATATGCAAGATTCTGATTGGAACACAAACTAAAACTACCATATCATGTCTTCTGTAATTTCTACTTTGTTCTTAACCTTTTTCACTCATTTTATGCAGTGAACATCTCATACTCGGTCTGCTGTATACCTCTCCATATATATGTATTTCTAAAATAAAATCAGTTCAGAACAATTCTGCATACCGGAAAAAGTAGAACAATTTTTTTCATTTTAAAGTTTAAAAACTGTAATAAAAATGGGTGATGTATTTAATTGTATGTTCAGATATAAAGGAAAAGCATTTTACTGCATGAGGAAGGTGCAATGAATCATTGTGAACGTCTCACCCAGGAAGAGACTTAAATACACCTAAAACTTGAAAGGAAAGCTATCCATGAAGGAAGCAATCAGATTTCTGAAAGATGGTGGGAGAACATAATAACACAGGAACAGGATGTAGCTGAAGAATTAAAGTTCATCTCCTTGCAGTTGTGGGTGAGAGGTAAGATGCCAGAAGTGGAAACAAAGTTTCCTGATGATACTGAAAAATTAATGGAAATTGCACTGAATAAGCTAATGTTTATCAGACCTAATTTTGTTAATTTTTTTATTTAATCACCAGATATGTTTAAAAAAAAAAAAACTTAGACAAACTGATTTTCCTCACCCTGTAAATTACTTTTTTGAAACTTGATACCTTTGGCTTCTTGCATCTTACTGTCCTTTGATTTTCTCTAGTTCATGCCTTTTTTCCATGCTCTTCAGAGGAAAGTAAAATGTCAGCAACTGTAAAGCCTCTTACTCGCTGCTGTAGTATTTGTGTGTCCGTACACAAGAAATTAAAAACAGACCTGGGAATAAGAGTGTGAATTCAGCCATAGCCAAACAGGGCATATTCTGTGTGAACACCGATTATCAGCTCATCCCTGAAGAAGCTATTGAGTTGGGCAGCATAAGACTGTGAGAGAAGCTACATACAGTCTTCTAAAGATGTGTGGTGGATTGGGCCAAGCAAAAGTTGTCCTTTATCTGTAGTTTTGCAGTATTATTATGGCAAATTGTGAAGAATTTAATGTGTCATTTGTCTGTAAATTCAGTTTCATAGTGAGTGAGCGGAGGAGTCCTTGTACTGTGACTTGGGAGTTTTTTTTAGACCTGGCAGCTGTATGCATCAGTCATTCACAGACCCTGAGCTCTGCAGCCTTTAGAGCAACCACTTGCAGGAGGAAAATGAGAGAGGACCAAGAAATATCTATGAAGCTTTTTTGTATTAATTTAAATCGGGTAGAAGAAAGTGTCACAGAGGAACTCCACTCCAGGAAACAAAACTAGTATAGCACATTATGATTAGATTTTTGTTTTACAGTCATTTGGCAAAAAACATGGGTTGGTGAATGTTTTTTTTTTTTTTTTAATTACCTCACCAAAATTATATTTATGAGGATAAATGGCCATCATTGATGCTTCTGACCTGCTAGTGAGTTGGGGCCATTATGCAGAAACAGCATTATCTTAGAGAGCCTTAAAGAGGGTTTGAGCCATCCGGAGAAGCTGTGTTGCGTTAGGTGCTCTTCCTTCTTTGATCATTGGACACACTAGCACTGTTGCTCCTTATGACTTCTCGAAACTTAAACTGATTCGGCGCGTCCTTTCTTTGGTATCTTGAACGCTTGCCCTCGAGGCTGTTAGTTGTGGAAAAAGTTACCATCTAACTGCATGATATTTTTACATCTGGATTTCAGTTCTCAGCACAGAACAATAAAAGATACTCAAGAGAGCAGGGAAACCTACTTGTTCACAGTAATATGTATTAGCTAACTAGGTAGGAGCAAAGTACAAACTTGTGACTTTCTCATCCAGGATGAACCATCTGCAGAAAAACATTTGTCATAGGTACATATGTTTCTAATAATAAAAAAAGGCTTGATTAAACTATTCTGTGCAGTGTGAGATTAAACTATTCTCTGCCCTTTTCTACAGGGGTTTTGTGCCTGTTTGGGAAAATAATTTCAGTCTTGCAGGCACCTGTGCTTATTAAATAGGAAAGCTCTATTTGTTTCTTTAGTTATTGGGAAAACAGACTAATCTTTGGATTGCTTCTTCCCTAACTTTGGTGTGTAGTTTGTGGCCTAAGCTTTAAGCAAACAAAGTGTGAACAACGTTAACACTTCAATATCTGAGATGCATCACTTCAACGCGTAGAGCTGGAACGGAACAGAACTTCATGGTGGTTTACAGACGTATCAAATAGCAGTTTACAAGCCATTTGAGGGCTCAATGTGAGAAATTTGCATCAGTTTAACTATTGAAATAATATTGAACTTGTTTAGACAAATCACTACTGGACATAATATGCATTTTTATTTCGGTTATATTCCATTAGTAATCAGTTCAAGCTAATTAAAAATAAGCTTCTCTGACTGTAACAAACATTCACATCGAGGTTTATACTGATTACTAAATTGATTTCAAGACTGAATTGATTAACTGGAGCATCTTGTTTGTGTGGATGTGGACTTAGCTGTATTTCTCACCAGTTCCCTTGAAAATTCAAAGACTTTGTATAGCTCTACCTGGCGTGATGGATCAGTATCTGAAGCATTGCTCAGTGAATAGAAATAGTAGGAAAAAACCACTTTTCAAATGTAGAAGTTTTTCTGAACCTTTGCTCTAGTGCTTTCATTTGTGTGGTGTTTTTTTTAGAGTTATTCCCATTGTACAAAATGCATTCTTCAATGGAGTTATAATTCTTTTAAACTTTTTTTCATAACAGGATGTCCAGATCGTGAGTGTCTCTGAGGATAGCTGGTTCTCTGCTTTTTCTGTATGCTGTTATAAAACTAACCTTTGACTTCACACTCGCAACCAACTAAGAGGCTGTTAGATTGTTTCATTGCCTCAGTTTTAATTTAATTACTTAAGTTGTTACTACTTGTGCCTAGAAAGGGAACTGTGAATCTAGGGAACGTGGTGCTGCAAACTCTGCAGACAACCCTAAATTGAAATGACTGAGGTGACTCTGAGGGATAATGATTTAATTTGTGTATTAAAATACCTTTGGATTTATTGCTTGTACTTTCAGCTGATGTATTTAGTTAATTATTTTCTTATTTCACTAATTCTCCCTCTCATTGATCAACAAGCTTGCAAAAGTGAGTTCTTTGAATCTATTACGCTCCCCATGTTCTGCAGAGTTTAGGAATAAGGGCTCTCTAATTTAACATTTTTTTTGTCTCTGTTCAGGATTTCCACAAGAATAAGACTTCCTTTTCTTTCTTTCTTTCCCCCCCCCCCCCCCCCTTAAAGAGGGGGTAACTTAACAGCCTAAACATGATAAGACAGAGCTACGGCTGTGCTTGATTTAATAAAGGGTTCACAAATGGGTATTTTCACTTGACTCGCCCCATAAATAACGCAGCCCATCAGTCCTGTACTGGTACTAGAAGTCCTCTAGAGACAATCGCTCTAATTAAGTCTGTATGTTTTCCCACCATTTTTCTAGTGGCTGCTGTAGGCCCATGATTCCTGCTGCATGGTTTAGGAGGGGGGCTGAGAAGGGGAATAGCACAGGCTGTGGTCTTCTAATTTCCTAACTGTCAGCAGAGACCATGCTGTGAGTAGGAAAAAAAAGATGCACAGAAAGAGGAAGGAAATGAGATGAAGGGAGAGAAGGAAAATAAGTCTGAGAAGAAATAGAGAGAGAGAGGTTATTCTGAAAGTTTGCACATAGTGTTGGCATTGCTAACTTTTAAGAACGCAGAGCTATGAAATCCATTTTAGCCTCGTTTTTAACTGTTGAACTTACCTAGAAAGGAAAAACTAAACAAATTTTAGGAGGAAACTTTCACCTTGTTTGAGCCATCGTTCTAAGTTAAAACTTAGAACAATGCGTGCATCTACTTCTACTTAGCTGGGATTAAATTCTATGTATTCTAACTTTACTCCTCCAGTTAAGGAACTGCTTTTCTTTTCCTTTTTCTTTTTAGATATCTTTTCCTGCCTCTTATCAATTCATTTGACTCTTGGATTGAGTGCTCCAATGACTTGAGTTTTTGAAGAAACCTGATTTCTTGTTAATACACTATTAGGTTTCTTAGAGAAACTGATTAACGGTTGTTTCTCACAGTTTGTTTATGTAGACGGAGGCAAATATCTTTAGTATCAGTTGATACAGTTGGAAAAAATGACACAAACTTTCAGGCACAAAATCTCCTTCTTTATTGGAAATATGTGCTCAGAGGATAACTCAGGGTAGCTTTCACATTCTTACGTAGAAAATGTATTTTCAGAACATAGATGAACACTGTTATATTGGATCACTGTAACTTGTCACTAGTACAAGCTATTTAAACAGAGTAAATGTAATAAAATATCAAAATACTTAAGCATTCTGTTACCTTGCATCTGTTTTTGTAAGGAATCGTAGTAGAAATCATCATACGCTTTTAATTGGGATTTCTGGTGCATGTGCTAGAAAAACAAAATGAATTACATAAAAGGCATCTTACGAATTATTCCATTACTGGCAGCCCAATCCGTAAATAATCCAATTTTGGACTAAATCCAAAACAAGAGCATAAGGGGAAAGGTATTGTTGGATGGAGTAGTGAAATGGGATAGGGTTTTTCACCTTGGGGATTATTTGCTGAAAATAGCGGATGTCCTTCCATTAAGCTAAAACATAATATGTTTAAACATCCTTTTACCTGCGCATGAAAACACCTTATTTCAAGGTCTTGGGTCATTTAAATGTCATATTTTTAGCTACTTCTAGAAGAAGGACTTAAAAACAAAAAAAGTGAAATATGAATATTTTTGCAGAGGAGCTGTTATCAGTTGATTTGTCTATCAGCTTCAAATAAAGTTTTGTAAGGCTTACTTGTAAAAAGTGGGGAGGTAAGTCTCCTAATTCTGAAAAGGAGGTGAAAGTAGGTGACAATCCAGATTGTATACGTGGCTTTCACCTGGTGGTGTAGAACAGACGCAGTAAGGAGGATCGTGGAACACGCAGCTAGAATGGGAAGGGAAGAGGCTTATATATAAGAACGAGCCATATGTTTGTCCTGGAAATGACAAAACGTGTGTGGGGAAGGACTGAACTGTGGAGCGAGTTAAAGTTGGGGGTTATGATCAATCGATTAAACTGTATACCAGAAAGTTTTAGAGCTGATTTGATCTCTTTGCGAAGCTGGGTAAAGGCCAAGTGGATTCTTCGTGTCTGATAGTCTTGCCCATAGACAGCAGAGAGATGTTCTCACAGATGTTGTCATGTTAAGTGCTACTGCGTCTGGTAGCTTAAAGCTTATGCACAGAAACAGCCGAAATGTCATAATAAATTACTATCATACAACAGCTGCATTAGCAGGATCAGTCTGGAAAAGAACAGGTGATGATGATTAGTAACTTCAGAAGTTATCTTAGAGGATCCTGATTAGCCTTCCTCTAGTATTCTTCCATTACTTATACCTCAAATGCTGTACTTAAATTCAGTAGATAAACTGCTGTATTTAGATGGCCTTGCTGCTCCTTGTGTTTGTGCAAGAAAGGGTTGCAGTAGTAGATTCTCGCTTATCGGAGAGCAGTGCTGAGTGGCTTTGGTTGCTAGTTGTTCTGCTTCTCCCACTACTATTGTACAGAAGCATAAAGGGTGCAAACTGGATTGGCCTTCAGAATTGCCTCCAGTCAGCTTGCAAATACATATATATATATATATATATATACACATACACACATCCGTGTGTATATTATATATATTTATATATATATATGAAAAAATGAAAAAATTCAGGTCATTCATGAGACCTTTGTAATTGTAATGTGAAAGGCTGTCTGCAATTGACCTTCCTCTTCAGGTCTCCTCCAGGTTTTTCTGGGATGTTTCCACCCTCCTCTATTGTTCAAATCTCAGTTCTCTTCTTTTTGAATTGGACTTTTGCTTTGACCTGGATGAAATCTAAAATTTTTTGCTGCTTCCTGCATAATCTCCGTAGGCCAAGATCCTGGCCCTATAGAGGTCAGTGGGGGATTGTAAGATAATCCTAATGGAGCTGGGATTCTACTTCTGGTACCCTCGTGTACCTCCAAATTTTCTCCTTTTACATACTGACAAAACTACTGTCTAATCCTGTCCCAGTCGCATCTTGATGCAGTAGTATCACCTCCTTTGCTCCTCTTGATGTGAAATAGTTCTCTTAAAGTTTTTCAAAATGCCTCTGAGGATGTGTCATGTTACAGTCTGTTCTTTTAACTTCCTCCTTTGGCTTGCTCTCTGTCCATAGGTCAGATACAAATGTGTTGTTTTTGTCTTCAAAACTCTTTTTAGTCTAGTCCTACTGTGGCTCTTTGCTCCAGGTTCGTTTCTGCTTTTTTCCATCAACAGTGCCAATTTCAGTTGTCTGCTTGTGAGCTTTTTCTACATGCTTTCCCCAAATCTGCCCTCTGCATGTAAGGAAAAACTGTCCGAATCTCTGAAATCACTGTCTGAACATTCAAGTTCTTTTTTTAGATCTCACCTTTGATATGATGCATACAGAAAATCACCGTCTGGTTAGTAAGGAGCGGGAGGTAATTGTGACAGGTGGCTGCAGATGGCGTAGAAATCTGGTACAAGCTATATTTATTTGTTATTCCATTTTTTATTTCCTTGCTGGCACACCAACTTCTTTTGTTCCCCCTGTATGCCTTGTTTTTAGAGAGTAAGTTCTGTGGGACAGAGCTTGGGACTGTGTCCCCCAGTTCTGTGGGAATTCAGTATATTCCTCCTGTTGGACATTATGGTCCTCTCTGGTTGTTGTTGTAGTTGTTGTTGTTTTTTTAAACCTTAACATGAGGGATTTATAACAACAGGTGCTTTGTCCTGGGCATGAATTTCACCTAACCTGTACGTTTTAAGGACTCTGTTCACTAATTCCCACAAAACAGAAGTGGGAAATTCAGGTTTAAACAGATATCTACTGTCAATAGTGAGAGGAAATGAAGGAAACTTCATTTCTGGATGAAAAATGCTGTTGGCGTGAAAATGTTTATCTGCTGTGCTTTTTGGTTTTCGTACTTCAGGTGAGTGTTGTGTTAAATTAGGTTTTAATGTTATGTCTGGATTATCTTAGTTTTCACCTTTTACTAGTAACCTTAAAATAACCTCGCTTAAAGTGTTTCTAAAATAATTGTAAGCATGGATCATTACTGGAAAGTTTGAATCATTGTTTTAATTCTTCTGTTGTTTCCACAGGGCTTCAGGAGTATGTTGAGGCAGTCTCATTTCAGTATTTTATCAAAACACGATCTTTAGTTAGTGTTGAAGAGATCAACAAGCAACTAATATTTACAGCGGAAGACAGAGAAGAAATAACAAACACGGTAAAAATTTTTCTTCTCTCATAAGAGAGAAGACTTGCACGAGTCTTTCTGGGATGGTAATGCAGTCACTCAGCTTAGTTGTATCTTTTTGGCATATCATTAAATAAGTTCGGTTAGAGGCATGGGATTAGATGTACATGTGGACTTTGATTCACTTGTTCAAAACATGCTTTTTATTCTGACAAGTAGTAACCTAAATCTGTGGGACCGAAGTTTTAACCGTTCTACATCCTTTTCGTTCAGGACAAGCCGAGCTCCTTCTGGTAGGGGGAAAGATCCAGGATAGTAGAATATTAGCAAGCAAATGCAAAGGAGAGGGTTTTTTATGGCTGTGATTGTGTCTGTAAGCCTACTGGTAAATAACGGTGTAGCAAAGTGTGGAGGAGTCAAGTGAATCCAAGAGACAGAGTAAACTCTGTAGATGAAATCTTATTGCTCAGTAATAAACTAATCATAGAAGGTATCAGCAAAGAGCAAACTGTACTCAGCTGGTATTAAAATGCATAGTCCGTGTCTTAACGCAGTCATTTGAGTCTGGAGTTGATCTTGAAGCTTCCCGTCAGAGGACAAGCTTGTGTACCATCTCACCTTAGCCCCTGTCCTGTATCTGCTGTTTCTTGACCTGCCTGTGCTCCTACCCAGCCCAAAGTAAAACTTTTTACATGGGGACAAACTACTATCACTGATCACAGTTAACTGGAAACAATTTGATTGACAGGGGGGAAGAAGGGAGTCTACAGAGGAACACAGTATTACTGCTTTAGAGGAATTCTAGACAGTGCTGCTTTGAAGAGTCTGTTGTAAAGCACTTTTTTCTTCATTCTCTTAGTAAGGTATTTGCAAACAAACCCAAGTGTTCAGCTTAAGTTCACTTGTTCTTACCAGAAGCAAACCCATTGTGACACACTTGTTTTCACAGATTGCCAAGCTGTTAAACCACTCGATTTGTGAATCTAGGTGGAAGTATGTTTTGGGAACAGGTGAACAGAAACAAAGTTGTGTTGTCTTCTGGGTCACCAATATTTTAGAAATAAAAATAATCAATGAAAATAAGGGAAATTAGGATATAGAAGTAAAATTGTCACTTTGTGACAAGTTTTCTTCCAGAAGTGTTTTAGGTATTTTAATGAATTGAATTAATATAAAACAGGTCTGAGAAAACTACATCAGTTCTTGAATCCAGCTTCCTGTAGAAATTCTGTTTGCAAATAGACATGCTAGAAAGCATGTTTATTATGCTTACCAGAATGGAAATCACATTTCAAGTGGAAATGATGCTTTCATACTTTACGGAATGCTGGAGCAAGTAGTACATCTGAAATCAAACGGTGTGGAAGTGCCATGGAATTTATTTTTCCAGAATGTTTTTAATTACCATTGCTTTATAATTTTTAGATAAGGTAGCATGTATCTGAACTGTCATGGACTGCTTTTCCCTAACTTTCTGTGCTGGCCTTTGTTCTGTTCTGTCTTCAGACCTCCAATTCCCAGGATAAACAGCTGCACACTTGGAGCCTGAAGGTAACACCTGTAGATTACCTGCTGGGAGTGGCTGATCTAACTGGAGAGCTGATGCGGCTGTGCATTAGCAGTGTTGGAAATGGTGACATAGACACGCCTTTTGAACTGAGCCAGTTTTTACGTCAGATTTATGATGGTTTCACTTTCATTGGCAACACTGGACCTTATGAAGTGTCTAAGAAGCTGTATACCTTGAAACAGAGTCTGGCCAAAGTAGAGAATGCCTGCTACACGTTAAAAGTACGGGGATCTGAAATCCCAAAGCACATGCTGGCTGATGTGTTCTCCACCAAAACAGAACTGATTGACCAAGACGAGGGCCTTTCCTAAAAATAAATAAATAAATAAAAATAATAATAATAGACTGTTGCAACCCAGAAGGGAAGAGGGCTTACAGAGGAGAAAGCTTGTTAGGGTTTGTGTTTGACCCTTCTCAAAGCTTTTTAGGTAGAGATATTCTTAGTTTTTATCTACGAGAAGATTGTTTGCAATGGTAATTTGTAACCAAAAATACTTTTTTATGATGTGCAAGAGAACAAGTGTTTGACTTTGTCCTCTCAGCATGGAATTTCCTGTATTGCTCCGTTGTATCTTCTTTCAGAATGACCAAATGTTCCACTGTGCTCTACACCAGTGATTGTCAATTGTGTGAGTCACTTCAAACTGTTGTGGTTGCTGTTACCAGTTTTCAGCCAGCACAGCAGTATGAAAATGATTCGATACTGTGATTCAGCGTTATCCACAGGTTTATGCTGAGCCCTGTTTTCTGAGTACTTGGCAGAATCTATATTCATGTCAGAGCTAAAACAATGCACCTATGCATATATAAGTTCATACCTGGACTTGAAACAGAGGTGGTGTCAAAGGTGCCATGTAACATAAATTTTGTCTGATTAATGCTTTTGGCATGAAATTGAAGCTAAGTCAGCTTTTCACCGATTGATGATAAAGCTAAATACACGAGGTAAATACTACTGGGCACTCATCGTTTTAGCACTCATTTCAAATTCAGCTCTGTAAGTTACACTGGTGCTTTACAGTTTTGATGTCTGCTAGAAAAATCTGAAGGAAAAAACCCTATAGAATGTACTGGTTTATATATATTTTTTTTTTTGTAACACATTTTAATGCAGAATCTGCCATCTTTCTGTTCCTAGACAATAGCAGAAGACCTGCCAAATATGCTTAACATGAATAATTCAGCATTAGGGCAAGCTATCTTTGTCCAAAAAAGATGTGGTATGGTGTTGGAACTTTGCTGTCCTCTGTGTTTGTGCTGTCCTGAGGACCTCCAGTGGGATTGAACTGGTAAAAGTGAAAGAGGGCTAGCTTGAAATATCTGTTAGCAAGAGCTATATCATGTGCCTGTTCGTATGGAAAGGAAACTGCAAACAGAAACAAGGCAGACCGTTCTGACTTCCACGTTTATCTTTGAGGTGGGTATGTCACTATTGGCAGAAAATCAGAATTTTCTGTCTGTGTCTGAAGTTATGAAAGTCCGATACTGTACGTTATACTAAAGGAAAACAGATAAAATAACATGATCTTTAGACTCCAGGAAGTAGGCCTCCCAACTGCAAATGCAAATACTGCATGTTTTTTATTTCCACTTCCATATGCTGTGATACTGCCAATATTTTTCCCATGAGCATTTCATAAGTAGCTTGGATCATCTGATGTATGGACAAGAATGGGCATAAATACATCTCTTTCATGTTTGTCCATTGTTTCCATGTAAAGCAATATGTGGTGAGTTGAAAAAGGAGTGTGTTTTTTCCAAATGTTTAATACTTTTTTTACAATAAATTCTGAAAAGCAATCACTACATGTATATTGGTTCTTTTGCCTATTGGTCCTAACAGCAAATAAGGATACAAGTTTCCCTCTTATGTGCAGGACTTGATTCGGGAGTTCAGCACTATCCCTTTAACACCATACCTTGCAGGGGCACCTTCTAATCCTGAATCTCTTCTTTCTCACTGCTTTTATTCTGTGAAGTCTAGACTAGCTACGTTTCAGACTACATGTGATCCTCTTGAATTAAAAAAAATGCAAAGGATTCAGGTAACAAATTTATTGCTAGAATAGATCTGCAGTGGTACCCACGTTTTTAAATCTCTCCTTGTTTTTTCTCTGTTTTTTTTCTGATTTCGTGGCACAGCTTAGAAAGGGAGGGGATCAACTCCGGAAAGGCAGCAGTGCTTAGCAGAGTGATGTTCTGGAGCCTGCCTCTGTGGCACCAGCCATGAATGAGCACACAGTGGCCACCGCTTTAGTCAAACAGCCATGGCTTTTGTACAGTCACTCATTGTTTTTAAGTTACAGATGTATGAAAGAGTACTTTTATCTAGAAATCTTTATAAGTAGAGATACTTTCCAAAAATACTTATTAGCTCCAACATTTTGTGATTTACATATATTTTCTGTAAGGCCAGAGAAGACTTTTTAATGATAGACGTGATTTCTAAACTTCTTCAGGCTGCCTGTCTCTAATCAAAGCTGTGAGTATTTTCTGATGGAGAGCAAAGTGTATGTGTGGTGCATTAAAACACCAGCACAGATGGGAAATAGCTAATGACCTGCAAACCTCCTGCTCAAGGAAATATTTTCCCCCCAAAACAATTACACTGTAGCTATTTGAAAAGCGACAGACATTTATCAGCAAAACAAGCTGCTAAACAAGCAATGGCAGTTTTCCCATTTCTTATCCCATTACTCTGTGGAGCCATTGATGTGCTTGGTCTATAGCCAGAACAGGACGACGTCATAGCAGATGTTTCACGAGGGCAGCTTTGCGTGCTAAAAATCATCTGCCTTTCTAAAATCCCCTTTCTCAGAAATGATTTTTCTTTATGAGTTCACTTTTGTACCGGCTATTAATTTGCAGTGAGGAAAATAAAGCTAACCACATTTAGCTTTCCAGAACTGCCAGAAAAGTTATGCAAGAGAAACTTCCTGTTGACAGGACGCATGTGTCTTGTCTGCTTATAGTCCTGCTTATTTGGATTTTCATAGAGTTTATCAAAAATCAAATATGTAGGATTTAAACTAGGATATTCTGTAATGTATAGCATATTGGGTGCTGTATGGAATTCTATGGACCAGATTTTGGCACTGTCCCAAAGTGCTCATAATTTAAAATCAGACAAAAGAGTAATCATCTTAACCATAAAGGAGATGGTAGAAAGGGGGAGGACAGGGTTTTTACTAGAAGACTGTATGTGAGAGTAGTTTGGTTTACCATTTCTCATTTTGGACAGGAAACATTTCTAAACTTCAGTAAAGGGTTAGTTGAGGAGGGAAAAGGCAGCAGAGAGGCAAATGGAAGGAAGTGAGGTGGAGACGGACAAAGAGGGGAAGATTGGCAAGGAGTGGGACAGCACTGAGGAAGAGCTGGGTGAGCTGCAGGACGGGGTGTGCATGTGAGTGAGGTGGGACTGGGAAGGATGCAAGGGACAGGAAGGCCGGTCTGCAAGAAGTTGGAAACAACACTTAAAACCCAGGTGACTCAGCTAAAAGAGAAACTTGGAGTTGACTGCAACTGCTGAATTTAAAAAGACAAGGCCCCCAAAGCATGTATCCATCAGTGCATCATAAGTAAAGGCAACCTGATTTTGTGATCTGCTGAGAACTTGCAGGTCCTGCTTTGAGCAGGGCGTGCAGGGTTCCAGCCATGCTGTCACAAATGAACCACCGGTTCTTCATTCCCAAACCACCAGCTCTTTGGTCCCATACCACCCAATTTTCCATGCATGATCCCTTCGCACCCACTACTGGTAGCCACAATCCTTGATGTGTGAACCACCAGCATTTGCAACCATTAGAAACATTGTTAGATATATTCTTTAATATAGAGAATGCTTACGGTGACCACTGTTTTCCCCTTTTGTGCTGTTTACGTGTCCATTTCGCTGTTACTGCTGCTTCTACCCCATTTCTGTTTCTTCCCTTTCGTTATTTATCCTTTCATTAGGCTGTACCATTCGTCTGAGGCATTGCCTGTGACCATCCCATGGTTCAGTCCTTTCCTTGTCTAGTTGGCATCCTGGGTAAAACGCCTCCATGCAGGAAGAGGAATCTGTTGGTTTCTTAAGATAGGTTTGTTTAATTGCTCCTCCAAATTTGGAAATAGCGCTCTGGCTGCGAGGGGAGAGGTCTGGTATTCCTGCATTCAGAAGGCCTGGTGCGTGTGTCCTACAACAGCCATGTCATCATGTGTCAGGATGGATGGGTGGACAGATCTCATGTTGCTTATGCAGGTAAGCAAACCTTGGTTATTCTGAGGTTTGCAGTCATCAAGCCAAGGTAAACTGTCTACAAACATGAAAGAAGTTTCTTCTTCAGTCTGAGGAAGGTTGTCTTTGAGGAATATTATTTCCCACCAATTCTGCCTCTTTTTACCTGACTCATTATCCCTTTGAAAGGCCTATTTGCAGACTTTAGCAGAGGAGACTTGCCTATGACTTCTTCTGGAGCCAGTTGGTGCCTCCCTGAACACCGGCCAAATGTGATGTGATGGCTCCTTTCTTAGCTCCTCCCATAGGCTGGGCAAGCTGACTCTGCTGTTCCTGCTGCTGCCTTCCTCCTGCCTTCTGGGGGCTGGACACTGAGCCTCTTCTATTGGATTTCTGAGACCAGTGACATATGGATGCACCCCCCCACCCCACCCCACTATCTCTTTCATATTCATGCTCACTCCTCCCAAAGGAAAAGGCTGCTGTTGTGTAGACTCCGCTCCTCTGTTGCCGTAATAGGCCAGATGACCTCTTGAGCCCACCATCAAATTCATGGGATACCATCTATCTCTGGGCACTTCTCCTACAGCTTGGCGCTTTCCTGTGGGTTTCCAATTCACAATTAAAGGTCCTACCAGTTCTGTTCAATTCTTCCTCAAGACCCTCTCCTCTCATGACTCCAGCAAGAATTGCTGACAGAACTGACTGTGCATCTGGAAATAGCCCAGGTTTTCTTGAAACCGAACTTTGAGCGTTTTGGGGCAGGAACCAGACAGGTGAAGGATGCACTTGTATAGACAATGCTGGATGTTTTGATGTCACAGTAATGTTGTCAAGTGCCCACAGTGTTGTTTTTAAAAAGAGACTTGTTTCTCTCTTGCAGTGAGGAGCATTGGTAGGTATGTTTTGTGCCCTTACACCTGAAGGTGACAATGACAAACAGTAGCTGTCAAGGCTGTGAGGGAAAATAAGTAAGAAAGTGGTGCAAGATCATATAGCAGATCAGTCACAGAGTTAAGAATTAGACTCAACTCTTAACTTCCAGCCCAGTCTACATTGCTTCTAATCTGAATTCTTTCTGTACTCCACAGCCAGCCAACACAAGAAGCTGCTCTGATCCTTTTATTGCAACTAAAATATGAAGGTCACTTACACATGTGTTTCTATCATATGAAATGTGTGTGTGTGTGTAACATCCAGTAGGCAGATGATAGCGTTAGAAACACTGATGCTGAACTTCATGCCAACTTTAATAAAATTCTGTTGTGTGCTATTTTCTTAATGTAATCTGTTTTTTTTTTTCCTAATCGTTTCCTTGTTTAATAAGCTGTATCTGCACTTGCACTTAAACGAATACATGTGCCAAAAACCCCCAACCTAGGTCAACATGTTATCTCCTCCTTTTAACAATGAAAGGAGAGATGCTCTAGGGGATAGGCAGGAGCAGGGGGCAGAGGCAGATAAACTCTGGGGATGGGAATAGCGGAGGGCACAGATCTCCGTCTGGAGCAGGCAGCTGGCTAGGTGGATGCTGACATCTCGTGGTGCAAAAGATTGCTTTCCCCACCCCCTTCCCTCCCCTCCCTTTACCTGTGGTAGCGCTCAGTTTATATGCTGTTTGACTAGGCATGCTTTCTCTATAAGAAATGTTGCTTTACAGGAGCAGAGATAAATAACTAGCAAATATTTTAGCATCTATTTCTTATTTTAAATGACTTCAGCATATTTTTATCTCTATTTCTTATTTTTAGGCAGGAAATCTGAGAAGCCAGCAGGTGACTTTGGAGGCCGTGTCCTATTGATTTGCAATTAGACTGATGTTCCTAAATCATTTGAGCATGTCTGAGATTTTTCACCTGCATATGAAGACTTTTATTCTCTATTATATGTTAGACTAGCGTTTGCCTGGGTCCTACTTTAAAAATGTGTTGTATGGGAAAGAGAGGGCCGTGGGCACTTGGTGCTGGGAGACCTGAGTTTGTGACTAGATTGCTAAATACTAGATAACACTCATGGTAAAGAAGATAAAAGGTTTAAACCTAATCTCAGCAGGCCCTCTACTCTGCAGGAACTGATCAGGAAAAGTAGAAAACCTATAAAGCTCTAAACCTTCAATTCATGTTAAGTATAAAACTATATTTTAGCTGTCGCTTTTCTGTGTGTTCTGGCTGTCTTACTAACAAGATGCAGAGTAGTCAATTACTGGAGAAAATATTGTATTTATTCTGCCACCTAGCGTCCTGCTCTAGAAATACTCAAAAAAACCCTTCAAGCTTGTTTTGGGGGTTAAAAGGTGCTGGCTGTCCTCTCTTTAAGTTCTTTTAAATACAATTAATGGCACACTGTAAGCTACTTTTTTGACTTAGGCCTCTAATAATTAAAAAAGTTATAACTCAGTTAACATCGTCTTTCCTGTTATTTCAAAATTTTGTGAGTAACAGGTAATAACACGTTTATTCTATATCTCATCATACATATACTTTGAAGACAAAAATAAGTCAAGAGAAACATATGAGCAACTTAGTCTAGACATGTGCTTGCAGACTTTTGATTTATACGAATTCTCTTGTCTGAGCTAGTATATTTAAAGAGTACTTGTGCTAATAAGGATTCATTGACCTGAGTCCTGAATTCCTTAATTTATATTATAAGCATGCTAGCTGTATGCGGAAATGCAAGCCTTTTTCACCTGTTGAAGTTCAGGTATAAAATCAAATGCTTCTGCATGTGTGAATGTGTCTGTATGTGTTCTTAACTACTGTGATTGTGGTTGCCACAGAAAACCCTCGGGTAGAAAGAACAAGTGGCTTCAAAACCACGAGACTTCATGTCTATGGTATAAAAGAAGTTGTTATGCTATGTTTTGCATAGCAAACAGAATGGGACTGGGATTGGTTATTTAAGCCCGGGGATGTTTCCCAGTCGATGTTAAAGTTCAGATCTCTGTCCGCTTTGGTTGCATTCAAACTGCTACTCCACTGGTGATGCTTTCAACTTGGAAAGACTCTATTTGGAAGGTATTGAATACTTTCAGTGACTCCGAATCACTCACTCACAGAAAAAAGGACATGTCTTTAAACTTGTTTTCCTATCTCTAGAGGCAAATTCAAATGTTCCAGTGTCACGGTGTTTCTTTGGTTGCTCTAATGAAAGAATGAACATGGGGGAGAAGCTGCCTGGGCTGCCTTGGGGTTACATGGCAATGCCTCTGCTGCATTCGTGGGAGGGATGGACTTCTTCCTAAATGCTGGAAAGTCTCTGCATTGACCAGATACCACCTGGGTGGCTGCTGCACATTGCTTTACCGTGTATTACCTCTGTACGTACAAAGGACACAGTAAGTTCACTTCATCCTGCTTCACTCTGGTTTCCCGACAATAGTCAAGGGGAATAGTGAAACGGAATGTTTGTTAATTGAGGCTCAACCTAAAGCTTTTAGACTTGAAGTTTCAAGCTCTGAGGGCAGAACCATGTTCACAACAAGTCCTGAGACAGGGTTTGATGCTGTGCCTACTAGCAGGGAGCCCCACTAGGGCCTGGGACAGCTTGTGAAGGGGCCCAGCGTAGGGAGGGGTTCAGCCTGTAGAACTAAGAACCTGCTTTGCGTAACTTCCTCCCCTTCTGCATGGATCTGGAGACCAGCCCAGTTGCTCTCAGCCTGTAGGTCCCACCTTTGGTATGTTACAAACTTGCTTTCTCCCTGCATCTGACTGGGCACCTTGCATGCGCTGTGAACTACCTCAGGGGGTTTCCTGCTCTCCCCCAGCATGTGCCTCACAAGCGCATACCTGCCCCGTGTCCCCTGGAGTCACTGCCAGATGCTCAGCAAGTGCCAGCAACTAGCCTTGGTCTCTCACGAAGGGGCAGCACGGGCAGGGCTGGGGCAAGCTGCCTTCCTCCGGGAAGCTTTTTGGGCACCGCTGCTGCAGCCTGACCAGCTTCCCTGCCCGGGGCCATTCAGGTCCTTCCCACTGTCCTGGCGCAGCCTTGCAGTTATGCCTGTGCCATGCAGGGGTGCTCTTGGCCCTCCACTAGCACATCACAGCAGGCACCAAAGCCAAGGGTACTGTGAAACACTTCCATGTGCTTTTCAAGTATGGGACATGACCTGAGTTGTTAGCTGGATTGCCCCAGTGGCAAGGCACTGACACCAAGTACTTCTAAAACTGAATACATAGACTTGAGAAGTGTTAGCACTGTCACAGCGAAGACTTACTTGAACGACCTTTAGAAGAGTAAATATTATTTAAGGCCTTGTCCTATAGGGCCCATTCATTATTGAGTACCTTCTACAGGATGCCTATTGTGGGACTGAAAACAGCTTAGCAACACATAGATCTCCTGTGGTTATGTTAAAAGTTCCTGCCACATATTTTACCACCTTCAAGGAAAGTTCCTGCTTTTCCTATACCCACATATTTTGCCACCTTCAAGGTAGTACTGGAAACTATCATTCAAGATTTGTGTGTCTGAGTACATGGCTGTAGACATCTATTGCTATCCAGGCACTCTCTACAATACAAAATTAGCCCTGGTTTACATTATATTGTCATAGTCATATCTGAGCATCTTTGGCTTTTTGTAGTTCAGCTGGGGGCCAGATAGCCCATTAATGTAAACTGCTTTCTGGATTACTGCCATAGGAGGAAGGAGATGCTAGTTTGTTTTAGAAGAGTTCCTGTGCCTTTGGAAGATCACAGGTTACAGAGGGATTTCTGACTTTTTCACCACGGCTGAACAAAGACTGAGACTTCATAGGAATCTCTGAATTTGTAGGACCCACCTCCCATTGTGTATAAAATAAGGGGGGAACTGGAGTCCCTGTAAGTGTTGTGGATAAGCTTGGGTGAAATTCTGCTGGTGCTTCCAGTAAAGGTACTTTGACATACGTAGCTCTGCCGTGGGAGTTAGGAACATCCCTCACCAGCTGAAACTCAGCTACTTCCAGTAGTTCTGGCTCAGGTTAAAGCTCTCCCTGAAATCAGCAGGAGATGTGAAGTGCTCTCGGAACTGTATGCTCCCTCTGGGCAGCAGGAAAACCTGGAGGTAGGCAACCACAAAGGTGTCTGTGCACCTAGGCAGCCTTTCCTTAGTCTGTCTGTGGCCCTGCTGCTTTTGTGATTCTGGCTGGTCTCTTTTACTTTGGAGAATTGCATGTTGTTGTAGAGTGTTACCACAGCAGTTTGCTGATGCAGCATCTTAAAATAGACTAACTGATGTTTTTATATATACATTCGTATTTATGCATTATTGCCTGTGCAAACAACCCCCTTCGCCCCTGCTCACACCCTTAATGTATTCATAAAGATATGGGAAAGGAGGTGAGCTGAGAGATAAGAAAGTTTACTAATGATACTAAGATATCCATTATGGCAAACACAACAGCTGATTGATTGGAAAAAATGCAGAAGACCATTACAAGAATGCAGTGTGACAGAATAGGGAAATAGATCAAACTGAATATAGATAAATATGAATTGATATACATGGGGGGGAAAAAACGCAGTGCCCTCCTTCAAGATCAAAATATTGAGAGTAGTTCTATGAAAACATCAACTCAATGCTTGGCAGCAAGCAGAAAAGCCACTCAAATGTTAGAAATCGTTAGGAAAGGGCTAAGGAATAAAAAGAGGCTGTGATGTATAAATACCAGCATATGAATCAATGCTTCACCTGCTCTTGAAGCTGGTTCTGATCCCTTCATCTCAGAAAGGATATAGCAGACCTGGAAAAGGTTCAGAGAAGGCAACAAGATTGACCAAAGGTAGGGAAGAGTTTTTCTATGAAAAACAGCTACGAAATTCCAGTGGGCTGGAATCATTTAGCCTGGAAATAAATGACTCCAGGGAGGGTGTAATAGAGGTATACAGAACTGCGTGTGCCATAAAGAAGGTGGATATGGAGCAACTATTTACTGCCTCTGCCAAATGAAGTATTAGATGCCATCACCAGCTGTAGCCAGCCTCAGAACAAACAGCAGGAGCTGTTTCCCCATGCAGTGGGCATAGACCTGGGGAAGTCCTATTCAATTATGCTGTCGTTATCGAAAGGGAGGCTGGACAACTCTTTGGGAGACAGAGCATGATCCATTGCAAGTTACTGACTAGACAAACCAAATCAGGTCAGGATATTCCCTAAGTTGACACTGACAAGAGTCTGGGAGGGTATAAAGGGGAGGTATGGTATATACTTGCCTCGTTCCTGCTCCTTCCTAGGCAGCTCCTGTGTTTTCTACTTATTTATTTAATTTATGTATTCATTCATTCTTGTCCAAAATGCATTGCTAGAAGCTGGGTGAGGCTGAAGGGACAGTATGAACATCACGTTGTCTCTGTGTTCCAGGGATGTCTGTGTGCAGCAGACATCATCTGGTTACCTGGCCCAGTGCTCAAGCCCCATCACTCATACCCGCAGCCACATGTGTGGGAAGGCCATCCTGCCCTTTTTGAGCTCATGCTGTAGTTCAGGTGGGCACTGCTTTTGGCTAGAGGGATGTCCCTCTGTGAACTTTGCCTCTCCTCCCTGCAAGGGCAATTCACACAGTCATGGTTTGATAGCAACTAACTGGGACATTTCACATCCATGGAAAACCATCTTACAGTCTGGGCCAGATGCTTCTGGTGTTTTTCCATCTCTGTCCTAGGAAGGAGATGAAGGTGGTCCTTTGAGAGGCATGTTTGCACAGAGGCAGCCACAAATACGAGGGTAGAAGGGCTCCTGGTCTAAAGCGCTATGGCCGTTCTTATGCTCTTATGTGTTTCAGGACAGGAATAGAGCGTAACAAGGTTTCCTGGCTTATCAAAGCCAATTCATTCTATCAGAGACAACTCTGTCTTATGCCTTTCACATCCAGCTTCCCCAGGAAACGAGTTAGGTTTCTCATGGCAGGGCACAGGACAGAGGAGGAGGACAGGGTCAGCACAGCTGCTGACACGCTGTGGCTCGGCCCTGGAAGCAGTGGGGATTCAGAGCTGGCATATTACAGAATCACAGAATGGCTAAGGTTGGAAAGGACCTCTGGAGATCATCTAGTCCAACTCCTCCGCTCAAGCAGGGTCCTCTAGAGCACATTGCCCAGCATCGCGTCCAGACGGGTTTTGAATATCTCCAGGGAAGGAGACTCCACAGCCTCTCTGGCCTGGCCAACCTGTTCCAGTGCTCTGTCACCCTCACAGTCAAGAAGTTTTTCCTCATGCTCAGACGAAACTTCCTGTGTTTCAGTTTGTGCCCGTTGCCTCTTGTCCTGTCCCTGGGCACCACAGAAAAGAGTCTGGCCTCATCCTCTTGACACCCTCCCTTCAGATACTTGTACACATTGATCACATCCCCCTCTCAGTGTTCTCTTCTCCAGGCTGAACAGGCCCAGCTCTCGCAGCCTTTCTTCAGAGGAGAGATGCTGCAGTCCCCTCATCATCTTTGTAGCCCTCCGCTGGACTCTCTCCAGTAGCACCATGTCTCCCTTGTACTGGGGAGCCCAGAATTGGACGCAGTACTCCAGGTGAGGCCTCCCCAGGGCTTAGCAGAGGGGCAGGATCACCTCCCTCCACCTGCTGGCAACGCTCTGCCTAATGCAGCCCAGGATCCCCTTGGCCTTCTTGGCCACAAGGGCACGTTGCTGCCTCATGCTTAACTTGTCCACCAGCACTCCCAGGTCCTTCTCGGCAGAGCTACTTTCCAGCAGGTCAACCTCCAGCCTGTCCTGGTGGATGGGGTTATTCCTCCCTAGGTGCAGGACCCTGCACTTGCCTTTGTTGAACTTCAGGAGGTTCTTCTCCACCCAGCTCTACAGCCTGTCCAGGTCTCTCTGAATGGCAGCACAGTCTTCTGGTGTATCATATAGCAATGCACAGAAAAGCCCACCTGTGTGTGCAGGGCCACCTGAGCACAAAGTTACTCCTTGGCTGGCTTTTTGGCACAACCCTATAATGCAAATGAGACCATCGCAGCATCCCCCAGGCTGTACCTGACATTTTGTCTAGCCACAAAACTTGCACCGCTTGAGCTAACACAGGTTTTGATGTGGATGTCCATAAATTGTTTGCAACAGGCTTGTATTGATTTAAGTTAATTTGGTTACCAGAAAGGGTTGTGCTGATTGCTCTAAATGGATTAAATAGTGATTTTAGTTAAAGTGATGGCTGCATCGTGTGTAGACAGGGCCTGGAGCTTTGTAGGCTAATGTCTTGGCAGTAACATGATGAGTTCCTTTCAGACAGCTGAGACCTAGCTGATTTTTTGAATATAAGACCATAAGTGTTACTATTCTTTTAAATGGTCCACAAACATGGCAATTTTCTACTACTTTAGGCTTCTTCTGGAGCCTGGCCCAATCCGTTTGCTAACTCTCACTTTTCTGATAAGAATTTCATAGGTACTTTTAATCCAAATGTTTTTACGTGGAAAACTTTGATTTTTTGGCAAAATTTACAAATTTTTGTTCATCTTCCTGGCCTGCTAAATTTTCCACGTTTGTTGGCAAAGGAAAACAGACATTTGTTTTCATTATTTATAAAAATCTAGATATTTTGAAGAAAAATGTAAATGAGCCCAACTCTTGCTGGCACCAGGGATCTCCTTCCACAAGTAAGGCCTGAGGACAACTCCAGAAGCAGCCTGTTTAATTTCTTCATTCATAATTTCACCTATTTAGTTTCTTCATCCAAAAAAAAAAGAAAGGGTGAGATTTCTCCTTGGTCATTAAGTCCTTCAACCCCACATCATCTCAGTGAGAGGAAACCACTGTATTTGCATAAAGTCTTTCATATCTGCTTCTAATCCAGCTACCTGAGCTACCGCCAAGTGAAGCAGTCTTTGAGGCCTTTTATCTATCAAACTGCAATTCCATTTTGCAGTAGCTAGTCATCCATTTTCTCTGATTTTTTTTTTTTTGTCCCTAGGTTGGGACAAAAGAGAACATGGCTCTAGACTTATGTGTTGTTGAACATTGGTTATCCTGTGTTTGCAAGGAAGCCTACTGAGATACTGAGCCTCAACTCAGAAAAAAGTGTCCAGCAGGTAGTCTGTGAGCCCCTGTTTCAGGCAGAGTTCTATGAAACAAGAAGCACAAAGCTGGAGCAAGAATGCGAGGAGACTTATGCCTCAGAGGAGAGAGAGCGCAAAAAGGAGGAAGGGAGAGCCCATGGATACCTACAGGACTGTAATTGGAGACCAAGAATCTGAGTTCCCTAGAGAAATAAGTACATGGTGACATCAAATGCCCTAAGATGAATTTTTGACAAAGAGGTGTCTATAATTCTAGAGTGTCTTGGACCCTGGACTATTCTGGGGGAATGGCATCCCAATAGAGTGCACATAAAGGTGAAGCTATGGGAAAGGTGCCTTACACAGGTAAGGTACTGGAGGTTAGAGCATTTCTGGAGGAGCTGAGTTACCAGCAAGGAGTAACAAACTGATTCTGTGTCCAAGAAATAGGCTGAAGACATCAAACAAATCAGCAACTTAAAAGCAAGTGGGTTCAGAGTGTGACCCAAATGCAGCAGCTTGCTGGAGATGATGGTCAGTAAGAGGGAGGGGAGCATGAAAGCACGGCCAGGAGACAAGTTACACCGATGCAATTGTTAACTAGGCAGCTCGGCCCTCCTACAGGCTCCCGCGGTGTGAAACCTCTGCTTTGAACAATCTCTGGAGGGAGGCGAGAGCGAGCTCCTTTCCCAGGCAGTCGGAGCAGGTAGCGCTACCGCTCTCAATACCGAGTCTGGATATAAAACTTAATTGACGGGAAGAGGAACAACAGCTTTAATTTAGGAAAATCCCCCAACAGTACACTGACAGTCTGCTTATAACCCAGCAGTAAGAAGCACTGTGGAAGCCATCCCTGTCTTCGTTAGCCCACTTGCCAGAGGGAGCTTCCAGTGAACAATTACCCTTTTGTTCCTTCTACCTTGCAGGGTGTCCTCAGCCATTCGCGCAACCTCTGGGTGTGCAAGCATGCCTGTCCCGCTCACATACATCCCTGCCTGCCATCCATGATCAAAGTACATCAGCCTCTAGTGATTGTTGACATCTTGCCCTTGCTCCTCTGCAGGTCTGGGAGGGAAATTCTGTTCCACTTGTTTCCAGCTGGCACAGAGTGGACTTAAACACTTTGGCTAAGGTTACAGAAGGGTTATGGCAAAGCAGGGCATTGGATCTAGATGCCTCCCAGGCCCCCATTCATTGCAGCTTTTCACTCTCCTGTGCAGAGTGTAAATAGCATGCAGGGCCCATAAAGTGAATTTCCACCGCAAGCCAGGAGGTCCTCCCCATTGTGTGCCATGCTCTGCAGACCCACTAAGCAAGACTCAGGGTCTGATCATTCAGACTTCTTATCCACAGCCTATTAAGTCTAGGGATATTGAGGCAGAGATGCTTGTCAAATAACATTACAGTATCATGTACTGACCCGTAACACTTGAAATGTAGGTGAATGAATCTTCACCAAACTGACCAACAAATTTACACAGAGATGATGGGACAGCTACGTTGTGCATAAGGCCCTTTATCCCCTCCTGTTTTTTGCTATCAGGTTGTGTCTAGGAGCTCCTTCTTGATAGTTTCAAAGCTATTCCAGGCTCACACCAGAATACAGCCCATGTGGGATTCCTGCCCTGGAACACAATTTTCTCTGGGCAATGAATCATAAAGTAAACTCTTAAATCAAAATGGCTATCTTTGCTACAAAAGAATACAAAGCTCACAGCAAGTAAAAGAATATCCTACAAAATCCTTCCTCATACTTCCCTGAACTTCGTCCATGAAACAATTAGTGGATGCTCTTGTTTTGAACTCCATGACTCACTCTTGTAATTCAGTTGTGGTTTGTGATCGCTCAGTCGCTTAATGCAGTGCAGGGAAATAGGCAATTGTGAGAATTTCCTCTCTCTCAATCCTTTTTGTAATCCTGTGGTACATAATACTGCAGCTCCATATGATTAGTGTGGATGTTTGCATCCCAGATGTGCTGGCTCACCATTCGGGCAGTATTAAAATGTGATCAGGAAGGTCTGTCAAAGAGAGAGTGCATTTCACTACATTTTACTGTACTTTGTAATCCAGCTGTAAGTACAATACTTTTGTCAATTTTCTTAATAGTTATATTGCGGTTAGGCTCTAGTAGAGTTTCATTTCTAAGTTTGTATCTATCTTCTGTGTGTGTGTGTGTGCATTATTTGTAAGACTCCATTAAAGGTAACAGACGCTATTAAAGCAATTATGTTAGCTAATGTCTCCACATTCTTGACTCTTAACCATATTTAACTTTGTCAGTCAGTAGCATATTTACTGTTACGAATCAGTAAGTGATTTTTAATCACTGACTCTTTACATTTGTGTAAATTTCCAAGTATATGATGCATTTGAAAGACACTTAACAGTTAAAATAGAAGTGGGTTCCAGGGATTCCCAGTACCCACAGACTGTTTTGGAGGCTTCGCTGTGCTTAACTTGCCTTGGTCATGCCATGAGTTTTGGCAGCCGAGCACGGAAAAAGTCCTCAATAATTTGCCAACATTTAGCATCTAAAAGGGAAAGAAAACATGAAACTGAAAAATTCATCCTGCTAGTATCATGCCATTGAGTGCAAAATTTCGCTGTCTGTCCATCAAACAGTGCTGTAAGTTTGCCATGACAATTATTTCACTCTCTTGCTGCTCACTCCTGAGTGCTAAATCCCTGCTAATAACACAAATGGCAGAATGGACAACTGCAGGAGTCACCCAGATGATGCAGGAGGGAACAAGTGCACTCTCCTTCATGGAGGGCTCCCTCCAGTTCTCCATGGATGGCTAAGCCAACAGCTCCTTTGGCCAGGCAGCAGCTGCTCCTTTGTAAGGTTTTGGGAGTGAGGGCTTTTCTATGATTCTCACTTGTCCGCTTTTGACTTCCCTCTGCTTTCTCTCAGGCACTTTTCCCCCTTTAGTCTCTTTGCTTTTTTCCCTTTCCCTGTTGCTTTTTCTTATTACTCAACTTCATTTAATTCCATTTCTCCCCTGTTCCTCTTTTGACGTCGCCATTTCTCTTTTTTAATCCTCTTGCTTTCTGCCTAGCCCTGCACACCACCCTCTCCCTTTCAGATCATTTTCTTGGGTGCTCAGCCATAGCAGCCCTGTTTGCATGGCCATTTCTACGGCCTGGACCCACCTCCCACAGCTTTGGGCACTTAACTCAGGACATGATCATCTTTGCTTCCCTCTGTAGTCAAGGGGGAGGGAGGGGAGCCTCCAGAAGAGGACTCATTTTTTCAAGGGTGTTGAAAGAACCTGTGCAGACACTGCTCTCTTGGCATGGTCTCTCAAGTTTCCCGGCTTAGGAAGAGTATTTTCCTTCTAACCAGAGTTGCCCTCCCACTTCTCATGAGTGCACAGACTTCTGCTTGCAGTTTGATGGTAAGTCCAAGTTGCACCTAGAGAACAGTAGCTGACCTGCTGACAGAGCCCTGTAACAACTTCTCTGCACCTTGAAGTCCTGTCTCCATGCTACAGACAAGTTGTTCAGCCCTCTTTCATAAACCGAGGGGCCATTTTCGCTCTCGTTCATTTTTCACTCTAAAAATAAATAAAATGTAAGGAATAAGGAAATAAAAGCGAAATGGGAAGCAAAACTTTCATTCTTACCCAGTGACTTTAAAAGCAGGTGTCTCCATAGTTCTAGTTGCCTTCATTTCATTAGGAGGATGTTTCCCAGGGGCTAACTTTAACATTTTGAATGGATCCATGTTTAGTCTTTGCAATAGCAAATCACACAGGATTTTTCAGTTCTCTGGGATCAAACAAAGAAAATACACGAGACTAAAACAATCCTCTAGAGTTACTGAGCAGGGACATTCTATGGTATCCTGAGGCTGCTGACAAGCTGCTATACACTAAAGGTCCTTTTTAGGGTATTTTAGTAGGTATAGGTAGAAGTCTGTCTGGGAGACTCTGTCAGTGGCTTTCCTAGGATTTCACCCCAAACCTGGATCATGACTTTTATTGCCTGCCAGTTCAGTAATGCAAAAAACTTGTTGAAGTCCTCTTCTCCCCTCCCTTTGTATCTGCACCCTTTTTTCCCTTTTAAATATGGTGAAGTACCTATGGGCACAGGAGGGACAGCAATCCTCCCCAACCCCTCCTGTAGCCTGAAGGCCACTTGTCCATGGGACAGGCTCCCAGCACAGGGCTCAGCTGTGCACTCTCTCCCATGCTGCTTTGCCAGGCAGCCACATCCCTGCTCAGCGGCTCAGCGGTGGAAGGAAGAGTGGGAATGTAGACACATGTTCTTTGGCCCAGAAAACTCCTATATATTGGAGTATATATTTTTGGTTAATTTTATCACTGACTGCAGGTAATGATGTAACTAAAAAATTTAATTACTTGGCCTGGTGTCTAACCAAGGTGGCTATTTTGGCGGTGGCTGCTACAGCTTACTCTCTTTGCCCCCTTGATTGCCATTCTGCGTGCAGCTGACCTGGAGGCTTTGGTAATCAATTTTTTATTAGCTTGTTAAGTCAAATCCTGGCATTAAGCCACTGGCAAGTTATAAAGCTGGTGAAATAATTGGAACAATAATTCACTCGCATGGAAAGTTGTCCATTTAAAGGTGTTATGTATTTCCTGAATGGAAATGAATCTCTTCTAAGGATTTGGTTTAGATTAGTTCACTGCACCGTTTACTTTAGCCCTATTATTTTACCACTGATACATAAAGTAGGTTCACATATAGGGCAACAGAACTAGACCTTGGTTGTACTAGGAGATAGTAGCATGCACTAATGAATATTATAAACGTGTAGATAAAAGACCTAAGAAGTCTAGCTGGCAAATTTCCACTTCTTATCTCACAATGATTGCTCCCAGCCAGTAGACATTTTTGTGCTGCAGAAGACAGGTTATTTATATTATGTATTTAGCCTAAAACTGTAATAACATCCTCTGGCAAAGGTTTTATCTGATGGTGTTTGACATGGAACCAGCTTTCCTATTTCCAGGCATTAACAAATAACAGTCTGTGTCATCTCATGGCATTTCCTGAGTTTGAGAATAAAATCAGGAGGATTTTTAATTCATATAGTTTATTTCTTAAAAAGCAAAGATCTATTTTAGACAACCTGTTTTCCCAGAATTGTTGAGTGTGGTTTGTATCACCAACCAGAATAATATTTCCTTTATAATTCTAATCATGCAGAAACAACATTACTGCTAGTAGGATCAGCTCCTGGTTTAGTACAGTCAGAAAAATACCTGTGAATAAGCAGGTTCAAGGCTTGTGAAGGTCACAGAAGAGAACGTGTTTTTTCCTGTTACCTCAGAAATACCTAGATGCTTGCTACATTGCCCATCAGCTCAGGATGCATGTCCTCAAGCAAACACTGCATTAGTGTGACGTGTGAAGTCAGCAACTAGAAAGACCAATTGCAGTATGTTTTAGAAATCTTAGGCAGCGACAAATCTTAGTGATGGGACAGGCTCATTAGTCAACATAACTTTCATCAGCCAGCGATGACAAAGAAAGAGAAAGCAGGAGGACAGGGTACTTGGGCTACATGAAGGTATCTAAGGTGCTTTCCAGGTCTTCCATAACTCATGAGGATGTCATGAATATTATGCAAATGGCAGGCCTGGGTTACCTGCTCCTTCCCCAGACAAACAGTATCTTAGCCTAGTCCTAAGATATCTAGCTAAATTAGCTATCTAAGGAGAAGGAATACAGGCCATACTTACAGGAGGTGAGTTTAGGAGGGACTTTCTGACAAGCAGTGACTCTGAAAATGTTTTCAAAAGGTCAGAATAGAGAAGCAACTTGTTAGGAGATCGGCAGCGTGATGGTGGGAGAAAAGGTGTTGATTGCCTTTGGATGGGCAATCGGTGAGATTGTGTAGGGGATCAAAAGCCTTGTGAAACTATTGCTGGAATAGATATGTGCTGGAGTGCTCTCTTTTAAAAAGAATACTGAAGAATTTTCAGCCAGTATTATCAGAAAGCCACAGAAATACTTTAAGAACTGGAAAAAAGGCCTTTCATTAGCAGCTGTAGAGTTAATTTAGTTTATTCAGAGGAAGATCAAGAAATCAGTCTTCCACACCCACGGTACAGATATTTACACTGAGTAAAACAACAGTAGGATTCAACTGCCTAAACCTGGTTACTATACACAATGTCAGATGCCAGAAGTGTGACTACTCCTTTGGGCAGAGGGAAGGATTAATTCACCTCTTGGGGCCCTGTCCCATCCTGTGTCCAGGAGTCTGCTGGATATGCCACAAGCTCAAAGTTAGGCGCTGTGTGTGCTCCCTGTACTGAGCCCTTCAGTCCTTCATCTGTCAGTGAATTCCCACAACCGTTCAAGAGGTTCCGTGAGTAACAAAAGAGTTATTTTAACAGAGCAGCAAAAAACAAATACTGCATTTACTGCTAACATAATCACTTACAGTCAAAGGTTAACCTGCAGTTCCTGGTGTGGACTCTAAGGACAGTCTCAGTATAGACATATATAGATCAGGAACTTGCCGTTGAACACACAGAACTTGAAGCCAGACCCCATCCTGCAGCCAGAGAAGCAGTGTGCCGGGCTTTCAATCCCCTGAGTGCAAGTCCTGCAAGTCCTGCAAGCCCTGCAAGCCCTTTCACAAGTCCTGCACTTGTACCTCTTTGAATTTCTGGCATGCAGTTCCCTGTCCCATGGGAAATGTGTCTTGAGTTGCCTTACATGTTTGCACTTGTAATGTCTTGTATTTGTGCTTAATAAATCACTTTAATGTTTCTACACATATACAGTGTATTGGCATGTAAATGTTTGAGAAAAACAGATGAGGCAAGAACTTATTTCCAAAGCTTCTGGTCAATTATCAAATTATCTTAGAACAACTTAAAAGCAATAATAGATAGATTCATATGAACAGTACCAGCAGCAAAGAGCATTCTGTTCCCCTACGACAGAGTCGTCTTTCCCCGTTCAGGTCACAGTATGAGTTACCCCTTCCTTCTTCTCCTTACAGGTATCTAAAGATGACACATGCATTTTTTTTTTTCTGTTTGCATACACCACACGTGTAAAGCATCAGAGACTTGCTGCCACAGGTAGTAACTGTGCTCACCTGCGTGGGTCTTGGATGGCCACAGCAACACGGAATGGCTTTAGCACTTGGTATGCAAGCAGTTTTTTAGGCAAAAATCATCCTACTGTCAGCCTCCAAAGTAAGCATTCCACTGCCACCCTGCAGTCACCAGCTGTGTGGTTAAACCTTCAGCCCAAAATATTGAAATGCAGTCCCATGAGCCACGGTAACAGAGAGTACAAAGATTCCAGTCAAATATCAATAGACAGAGGAACCACTGTTCTAGCCTCGTTATTAGGAAAGGAACTTGGTCCCTGTTTTGTCTAAACAGATAAATATTACAGCTTTCCTAGGTATCCTGATGCCATTCCCTCTGTCAGTGCATCCTGTGATGGGTCTCCATACCCCTAGCTTTGTGGGCGCCTGTAGCTAGCAAAGCAGTCAAACTATATCCTTGATAGCAAATATGTTTGTGTGCTCTTTCTGGCTGGGTACGGGAGCACCTCTGGGGGCCCACTATGACCCACGACACTCAGGTCTGCCCCAGTATGTGATCCACTCAATCTGCATAGGGAAATTCCCCACTCTGCAACATGTATGACCATCAGCAGCCAGGGCAGATGGACATCCCTCCATGACTTACCACTGCTTTCCAAAAGTCAGAAATCAATGGTGATTGAGCAAGGAGCTAGAAGGTTGATGGACCTATTCAAAGGAGGCTGTATACAACTGTCTTGCTCTTATTTATATGGTGACAGGTTAAACAGAAAACATCTATTAAATTGAATACTACAGCCAGATAGAATGATAAACTCAAATCCAGATATGCATTTTCTGTGAAAAAAGCGTAATAGTGACAGTTAAACAGAACATAATTGCATAGCCAGATGTAAATAGATGAATTCAGGAATGGCTGTTGACTTGGTAGCTGCACTGTGATGTGGAAAAGCCAGTTCCTGGCAAAGGACAGACACCGAAGAGCGCAAGACTTAGGAATAAATCTGAGGTAATTTGGAATTCTGGGAGTTTAGTACAGTGAAAGGATAGTTGCTGAGAAAAATATGTTTATTCTGTTTTTCAAAGCCCCAGTGATTCTGCTTTCATTTCCTCCCCTTTGGTTTTATTTGATCTATAGACTTAGAATTATTGCTGGCCCATACTACTATGAGTAAAAGGGGCCTAAAATCCATTTTTAAAGCCTTTAGAATGGCAGTGTGAATCCTCAGCTTATTTGCTAGTGATCAGGTGTCTCTAGGGAAACTCATTCTTTCCTTGCGCTAATTTAAGTTTATAGGAAGGCATTCAGTCAAAATAAACATTCAAAGTCTTAACTCTTTTGATTTTTATATCCACTGGATTAGGACTTTAAACATTTCTGAGTTATCTATAATATATTATTCTTAATCCTATAAATATTTTGAACTAAGTGGTAATTGGCTATCAGCTTTACTCTTGTTCCAAAATCTTCCCTGACACCAGAAAAACATACAGTTGAGTCACTATGTTTGGAACAGGATCAGAAAATGATGCCAGTAAAATCAACCAGCTGCTCCTTCACAGCTGGAGACGAACAATGAAAACGATGAATCTGGAAAATGAAATGTATTCACCTGTCACAATGATGGCATTACAGTCGTGCCAGTTTCTTTTGGACTCTTATGAGTTTGTTTAAAAAAATTTTTTTTTAACTTTTTTCAACAAAATCCTGGCTCAGCTGAAGTCAGTAGGAGTTCTGAAGTTTAATACCTGTGACTGGGACTTTTATCTTTTGCATCAACTACTCTGATTTATTACAAAGATCTCCTTTATACAGATCACATCACAAAGCATGTTCCAGAGTTACTGTAAGTGCCCACAGAGTTAACTAATACACAGTCAACTTTCATACAGCTTGCTTTGGACAGGGCATGATAATATGATGTCCAAGCTAAGCACTCATTAAAGCTGTATGAAAAACTGTTTCAGTTCAGTAGATGAACTAAAAATGTGTATAATTCAAGGTTCATTTGAGGTTAAACCAAAATGTGCTTATTATTACTGTTTTTTGAAAGGAAAAAATCCTTTGTGGATGAACTGCACCAATGAAAATGAAATGAGTGCTTATGTTTTTGGACATTTTAATCCCTTTTAAAGTGAAAACGAAGGAAACATGTAAGAAAGCGTTAGCTCTCCCCGGAGAGGGTGTTGCCAAGTGGAAAGAAGAGGTGGTGAGCTGAGCTGGGAGGGTGCACAGGTGGAAAGGGAACGGCTCAGAGGTGGTGGTTCCAACAGGGCCACCAAGGCCAGCAAGGGGAGAAGTCCCAGAGAGGTTCTGACTTGTGCAGGGGGCAGCAGCACGGGCAGCGGGAGCTCTGGGTCATCGTGCGCCCCTGAGCAGAACTGCCATCTCCTATCCTCCTGGCCACTCACTGTTATCATCTTTTGCCCTGGGTCTTTGGTGAGGTGTGACACAGCTTGGCTGGGTGCCCTATGTCCCCAAAGGCCTGGTCTCCCTTTTGTTCTGGTCTGTGCCACCCCACGTTGCTCTGCACCAGCACTGTCTCTGCCTCAGCCACTTGCTCCTGGCCTCTCTCCTCCTTGCAGCTTTCCTAGTCCAGAGTGGAGCCATTGTTTGAAAACTGCCGCGTAAATGGTTTTTGACCTATGAAGGAGGGATGAGGACAAAAAAAGAGCTTGAGACCCTTTCTATTAAAGACAATGAACATGGCAGTTAGCCACTCTTCTGCTCTGTGACAGATGCTAAGTTTCACATGTGGACCTAGCTTAAAAAAAAAAAATCAAGATGTCTCCATTCTAGAAAGATCAAAATAAACAGGTTCTGGGCTTTCTTCATTTTTATGTAAGGTAAAACCTTTTTTTCTGAATTTGATTTGAGTTTGCAAATAGATCTGCCTTCCCTTCAGTGGTGTGTTTTAGTGAATATCTTGTTTACCACTAAAAAAACAAAAGGTCTCCAGCGTAGCAGTGACTGGGTAGAGAGTAAAAAACACAGATGAACGTAAAAAGATAAAAAGCAGAGTTCACAGCTGAGCTGTGAGATGAAACAGAGGTCATAAGGGACAGAGCTACAGGAAATACGTTCATGATGGCAGCAGGTGCAGGGGAGAATTCTCATACACTGATGTCAGTTTGCTGTGAAGGTACCACACAAAGAAGCAGCCATGACAGCAGACAATGAGAAACAGAGAAGCCGTGACAAGGACTGGAAGAGAGAGAGCAATTTTGAACTGGCACGAGGGCTCAGGAAGTAGCTTCAGAAGGAAAGAGGCAGCAGCACTGCATTCAACACAGAGGAGCGATTGTTAAAATTTGCCAACATTTCTGACGCAGCATGAAATGTTGTAGTTTCACAGTAACTCTCAACTGGAGAAAGGCTTTTGGTGAGAAAAAAAAAGAAGGTTTAAATCCACATCTGTTCCCAGTTTACTGCAGAGCCAGAGAAACACTCCTGCTAGCAGCACAAAAGCGGTCAGTAGCATGGGGGAGGACAGGAAAGAACAAATGGAGAAGTAGTAGCAGGGGGACAGGCAGGACAATTTCTTTGGGCGGCTGTGCCAGTTTATGCCAGTGCAATGAAACCTTGAAATTAAGGAACAGCAAAACGCTCCAGCTCCCTCCTGTCTAATGTAGGATAGAAGATAACCATTCAGCATCCGCTGCTGGGTATGCTCTTTGGCTTAAGTTCCTGTGCCCCTCCCATCCCACTTTAAAAACCTGACTACCTTCTAGAAGTGCAGAAGGGCTAAATGTTGGCGGGTAGATGCCTTTGTAAGCTCAAGACACCACACACAGTCACCTGTATCAGACTTTCTGTGGAGGGCTCAGTTCAAACACAGTATTAAAAACCAGAAGACTACTTTCACCTACTAGCATTTGCTTCAGAAGTCTATCTGTTTCCTGTACTTTTTCTCTAGGTATGCTTAAAGTCCTTTAGTACTTTCTGGTTTAATTAAACACATTGATATTAGTACATGCAACGCAAGGTAAAGTCACTTGAAGCAGAAGTGGTGAAGTCTAGGGTAACCTTTAACCTTTAGAGATTTAACTGGACAGATTCACAGCTGTTCTTTGCAGCTGCAAAGAACTTTCTTCGCATTAACAGGGGTTCTTTCCAAGTACAGATCATTCCATGTTACTTCTGAATGTTAGCTTATGGAATATTAGCTTCAGTTTGATAAGTCTGATGTTACCTTTTGGCAGCTTTGGTCTGACTGGCTTCCCCAGAGCCTCTGTTGTTCAACATATAAAAACAACACGGGAATGGTGGTGAGCAGTGAAGCGAAAGTTTGCTGATGATACTTATTTAAGGTAGTAAGAACAAGGGCTGACTGCAAAGAATTGCAGAAGGAACTTATGAGGCTGAATGAGTGGACAATCAAACGACAGATGAAATTCGCTGTGTAAAAACTGAACTGGTACATACTAGGAAGTACAGTCCTAGCTTCTCAATAAGGTGAAGAGCTCTGAGATGACCACCATCACCAAGAATGAAACTAGGATCAATTCCATGAAAATATCAGCTAAGTGCATGGCAGCAGTCAGAAAAAAAAAATCAAATGTTAAGGAGTACTGAAAAAGGAACAGAGAATACAACAGGAAACATGAAGATGGTGCCTCTGTAAAAATCCATGGCTAATCTGCACCCTTGCTTGGGGTGACCTGCACTCTCATCCCCAAAAAGTCAAAACAGAAAAGGTTTGGAGACGAGCAACAGAGATGAACAACAGTATTGAGCGCGTTCTGTAAAAGGCATATCTGAGTAGGTTAGCATCGTGCAGTTTGGAAGTGGGATCACATGATGTGATAACCACAGATACAAAAATCACAAGAGGCTTGGAAGGATGGGTAACGATCCCCATTTCTTTCAGCATAAAAACCTGGCAGCTAACAGAGAAAACTAAGTCAGGCTCAAAACAAACAAAAGGAGCTGGTTCCTCATGCAGTCGGTGTAGACCTGGGGAACTCCTCACCAAAGGATGCTGTGTTTGCCAAAAGCTGAAGTGGGTTGAAAGGGACAAGCATTTGGGAAAGGGTGAGATTCATTGCAAGTTGCTGATCAGACAAACTAAACTGAGCTCAGGAAATCCCCTGATTTGACATCGGTCAGAGGCTGGGGGGGTATAAAAGGGAAGTATTGTATGTATACGCTTGCTTTGTTCCTACTTCTCTCTAGGCAACTGCATGGGATCACTGCTAGAGGCAAGAGAGTGCTAGATGGGCCCTTTGTCTGAACCAGTACAGCTGTTCCTTTTTAACAAGTTTATCTCCGAGTGATGGGAGCTAGTACTGATGTAAGCGGACATCATCATGATCAGATTCATTGCAGCAAGTCTGAAGAAAGGAGGAGGAGGAATTCCTTCCTGAATCATGTATTAGCTATTTTTGGCATGTGAGGCACAGCTGCTCACTATCTTCTCTCAAAAGTCAGGAAGGGCATAGATTAGAATATGAGGTCAAAACTCACTTAGCACGTCCTGTGTTTCTTAACAAATGAACTGAAACCCAAGAATATAAGTAAGCTGTCAGTCTTCAGGTGAAGGTGCACACCATATGCTTCTTTTTTTTTTTTTTTTGTAATAACTTTTCTGAATGAATGAAAACTTAACAGTAATCAGAATGGTATTCTAAATTCATAATAACAATTGCTGTATCTGAGAAGTCAAAAAATACTCTTGAAAGACTAGGATGGAAGGCATAACAAACCTACTGAAAAGGTAGAGAGTATTGAATGTATTTGATTACGGTCCCGAAAAATGCTCATTCCGTGTACATGGCTAATACTGTGGATATGACGATACATGACTGAAGAATATAATACTTCAGCAAAGTTTATACATAACTGGAGCCAGTGGACAATCAAAAACTTATATAAAGCTCATAGTTAAATAATTAAGGGTATCAAAAGAAATAAAACCGACTATATCAGTATAGAAGTACTAGTCACAGTGAAAGTTGATGCATATGTTAATTAGGCAGGTAAAGACAGATAGTAGATGATGGAGGACTGAAAACTACCTACCACAAAAAACAAGGGAGGGAGTTTTAGCAAAAATCTACGTTCTTGCAATGATATGAAAGCCGAGCAAGACAGCGTCAGGAAAGTTACGGTGATTTTAGTATAAAAAGGACTCTCTTCCCCCGTGGCGAATTTGATCTATCATCAAATTCCTGAGACTGGTCACACCTGTAGGAAACATGTACCAGAATGCAACTGAATTAACTTCACATTTTTGACATTCAAACCCACAACGTTAGCAGCTGAGACTCGTTGGATTCTGAAACTCAACCCAAACTGGTTGCAATGATTTGTTTTACATACATATCACAGCAACTTGTAACAAAATGAAATAACTCTACGTCTGATGTCAAAAAAGATCATTACCTTATGAAGGTAATGAAAGCAGATATGGTGTAGAGAGCATTTCCAAGCCTAAGTTACAGAAAGCCAATGAATATCTTATCGTGCAATTATCTGCATACATTGCTGTACTCAGTAAGCATCTGGCACAGAATGCAGGTCCAGGGTAGGGTTCCTGAAAAGTCACATGGCGACTGTAAGACCAAAGCAATGTACAGTATGGCTACATTTGAAAAGAAACCATTTCCTAATAGTGCTTTGGGTGCTTAAATTACCTTATGTAGCTATACCCCTAAAGATGGGGCAGTGCAAGGGTTGGCAGTCCTCCAGGAAAGGCAGGGAGGAGGCCGCGTGCCTCCTTCCACATAGCAGGAGCAGATCCTTCTGTGCTCCGGTCCCTTTCTTCAGGCTGATGCAGATGAGGAGTTGGCCTATACTCTCCCCATGTTCTCCCCTAATTTACGACAACATTTTGCAGGCCAAGAGGAATCGAGGCAGGATAACCTTGGACCACTACGTGGGCAGGCACCTGCCCTGATTTGGGAAGGATCCTTGCCTTCTAGGTCTCCCTACCGCTCTGTACGTAGGTATATGCAGAGAAAAGCCGTTATAGCACCTTTCCTCCCAGAGCTCATCCGCTCACGCGCCGTGCCCGCCGCCTCGGCCCTGTTACAACCCGCAGGGCACAGCCTCCAAACCAGCTGGAGAAGGGCCTTGTCCTCTTCCCACAGGCGGCAGCCCGCGCCCGCTCCCCCCGAGGCCTGCCCGCCGCCCTCTCCCTCCGCTGCGGCCCAGCCCCCGAGGCGGCCGGGCCGGAGGAGGGGCGGCGGGGGCCGCCGAGGGCTGCCGCCGGCGGTGGGGCGGGCTGCCGGCCGTGTCTCCCCGCCGGGGGAGTGGCCGCGGCCGCCTCGGCCCGCCGCGACTTTCCGCCCCGCTAGGCGCCTGCCCGCCGGGCTGGCGGAGCCGCGCCGCCCCTCCGCGGCCTGGGCTGCCGGCATGTGGCGGCCCCAGCCGCTGCCCCGGGCTGGCGGCACCGACAGGCGGCGCCGCAGCGGCGGCGGGAGGGAGGTGACGAGCCCAGGTGAGAGGAAAGCCCGCTCGGCGGCCTGCGGGGCGGCCCGGGCAGGGTGGTGGGGCGGGCGTGTGCCTGCCCGCGGCAGGTAGCAGCGGCGCCCCGGGGAGCGGCGTGCGCCTCGGCCGTGAGGAGGGGCGGGAGCGGGGCGCCTCGCCCGCCTTCCTGCCAGAGCCCCGTGCCGCCGGCTCCCCGCTCCCCAGCCGCTGTTCAGTTTCTGGGCAGCGCCCGTTCTCCTCCTTCCCCTTTGCACACCCGCCCTGCCGCGCCCGGCGGGGGCGCGGGTCTTCCCAGCCTCTTCGGCTGTGGCTGCCTCGCCCTCCGTGACCGGCGGCGGGCGGGCGGCCGGGCGGGCCTGCCGAGGGACCCGTTAGGCGGCGGCCGCGCTGCGAGGAGGGAGAGCCCAGCCCGGAAACAGCGACGCGCCGGCGGGGGGTGGCGGGGAGACCCTGCTCTTGAAGCCCGCGAGCGCCAGGGCCCCGCGCGGCGGCTGGGCGGGGGCAGAGCGTTAACGGTCAGCGGCGGGCCGTTAACGGTGCACCACGGCGGGGGGGGGGCGGGACGGCGGCAGCCGCGCGCGGCCGCTCCGCGCTGAGGTCGGGTACCCGCGGCGGGGGCGGCCACCACCGCCGCCCCGGCCCCCGACGGGGTCTTCGGTCAGGTACCGACCCACGCTATTGTGGGCCGGGAGAACTGGCACCAGGAGCTGGGAATCCTGTTAAAGTACGTACAGAAAGCTGAGTGCGGAAAAACTCAGGGCTGCTGGACAAAATATGGGTCTCTTACATCACAGTTTGAAAGGTTCTTGCTTTCCAGAACTTACACTGTAGATGTATCAGTTTTCTTTCTTTCTTTTCTTTCTTTCTTGTTTTTTTTTCCTCTGAGGGCCCGGTGATGTTAGCATTTAGTTCACAAAGAGGGTTAGCGCAGTAAACGTAATCTAGGAAATTGTGTCCTTGTGGTTAGTTCTTACTGGTTTTGTTCTTTACTCAGTACCCTACCTTCATCTGTGTGGAAGCAGTTATGTAGGTACAGAGATGTGTGTGTGTGTGTGTGTGTATATATATATATATATATGTATATATTTTAAACCGACTGCAAAGGGCGAAGTAACTGTACTCTTATAAGTCACTAGTTTATCAGAATAATATGTCTAAATGTGCTTTAAAGGAAGAAAAAAGAAAGTACCGTCTTAACAGAGAAGACAAATATATGTACATATTCTTTTATTAGTACCTGAGCGGGAAGAGACTGTGACCTCCAGTGTAGAGGAACGACCCTTATCATTCGTTACTCAGAGCAGCAGCCGCTGTGGAGCCAGGTGCCTGAGCTGGGGCTTTCTGCCTTGCTGACACTGGGGCTGGTGAAATGCTGCAGCAGTGGGGAAATTTTGGAAAAAGTATGTCACCTCCGTCAGGAGACTTCACGGAGCAGGGCATAATCGGTAACCACATGTATCAGCTACCTTTTTGCTTCTTTGGAGGTACGGTTCTCTCCTTAACTTCCATTAATCTAGCGAAACTTTATGCAGTCTCTTCTTGCTGTCCTTGCCAACGTTTCAATAGAAAACAGCTCATTCATGTTTTGGTAATCCACACTAATGTCTGTGTACGAGTCGTTGAATAACTTTTTACTGCGCTTCTGTGCAGTGATTTAAGAGCTCCGCAGTGAAGTGCTTTTATAATAAAGGCTTTTACAAAATGTCCTGCAGAACATATAACCAGCTAGTTCTACCGGTAACTAAAAGTAAATTACAGCTTTCAAAGAAATGAACAAAGTACGCTGCGATGCACTGTCTCGGTTTTTGTCCTTTTATATTTGCCCAAATACTTGCTAATTTGCAATTGGCCTTACAGTAATTAATGCAAACTGGAGAAGTTCTACTTCAATAAACTTTTCTTGTTGTTTAAATACTAAATGCCTTTAATTATAGTATATCAGTATTCCTCCATCTCATTGCTGAAGTTCAAGCTGTTATGTTTTTTTCTAGAAAGGCACTGATAGTGGCTTTCTGGTTGGAGTCACAGTAGATTTTTTCCTATCAATAACGCTTTTTGACACTTACAAAATGGAAAAGAAGGGATGTTTAAAATAAATATATGGCTTAAAAGAGAAAAGCTGAGTTTAGAGGTTTGTGGTTACGCAAAATATTGCGATGGTGGGGTAAGGGAATGTAAACAGAAGGCCAAATGATTGTAAATGGTGTTTTGTATGTTTGAGATTAAGGCCGAGTCCAACTCTGTGTTTTTTCTTGCTTTCCAGAACTTACACTGTAGATTTATCAGTTTTCTGTATAGTTCTTTGGGCAGTGAAAATAATGTATTCTCATTTTACTCGGCTAATGATTTACAGTGCTGCAGCACAAACCTTTAAAAAGTGGTGCTATAAAAATATGCAAGTATTATATTGCCACTGACTTCCTCCCTCTTTAAATTTAGATAAATCAGCCTTTGTTCTCTTCAGTAAAATCAAGTCAAAAGTTTGGGCCTAAGCTACTACTTGTGGAATTGTAGTAGGGTCATATAAGAAAAGAGGATTTATTAGCACCAGTTTAAGTTAATTGTAAAGAACAGAAAGACAGAAAGCACGACCAACAATGTTTGGTACTTACAAAAGCGAAAAACCCTAAAGGTTAATTCTAGCTTTGTTCACAAATTAGGCACACTCGGTTAGTTTTTTTCTGCTCGCTATAACTTGGGCCTCCTACAGCTACTGAACCACCTGACCTTTCAAATGAGATTTGCTGGAGTGTGTGACACCTCCTGAGTACTCATCAGGAGTTATGATTTTTTCGTTTTAGCATTTGGTTTCCTTGAGCAAACATCCTTTCCAATTGAGTGGTAGGTAATCTGCAGCCTCTTCTAGTTTTGGACATAATACTCCTGATAACAACTCCGGCAAAACTGATTTTGTTACCTCTTGTAGAATATCAGACTCGAAGGTAAACAGAAAGGAACCTATGGAGTTGCCATGGTGATTTCTAAGTTCATCCTTAGCATGTTGTGTCTTTTTCCGCAGACCAGCGCTTTCATGCTGTGTCACTTAGATTAGGATTGAGCCCAGGGTGTGTTGTAATGCTATTAAATAGTCTTGAAGGAAAACTGCTGCAAAACCCTTATGTGTTGGAGATGAATGTGTCCTTTGTAAATCAGCAGTCACACGAGGAAAAACTTGCCCTCTGGCACTGAACAAAGGCTACTGTGCCTATGTTAAATACTGTAGTGCCCACCCTTATTTGGAGGTGTTTACTTAATTCGCTGTAACATTATTTATTTAGCGCTCCCTTTCAAAAAAATACTTTTTTCACTTTTAGCGTATAGCCACAGATTCCGTTAACTTGTCACCTGAAAAATGCTTTCGAGGGGAAACATTTTTTTATTGAACCTCCTAGTTACTGATGCCATGAAAGCTGAGATCAGCTATTGACGTAAAGTGTAGGTTTGCTGTATGAAAATTGAATTGGCTATGGACATGGAGTTACTTCCCTGTTTATTGGTGCTGAGAATGTAAAGTGACTTAATGACTAATCTGAAGTCTGCAGACAGAGCGATGAGATAATGTACCCCCCTGAAGTACAGTGGCTATGTTTGGTGCGATGCCTTTGAGGAACGTGGAACTTGGGTTCTGCCTTCCCTTTGTGTGGCATATAACATCTGCATGCTGTACGATACTGCCGTCTCTATTTCAGGTCCTCCTTCATTGTACAGCTGTGCTTCCTTCCAGCACGTGCATCTTTTACTATCTCTCTATATGGTAAAGTCTTAACAAGGACTCTGTTGCCTAATGAATGTAATTGATGGTACTTTCCATTCGTTCACTCTTCCTCCTCCCTTTCCTTCCTCTCCTGCTATCTTACAAATAGGTTGTTGTGTGACCATGATGTCAGAGTAAATTGCTCTGTAAGTTACTCTGCCTTTCTTACCTTCTCTCAGTAGGTTTATTTGTAACAACACCAAGCCTAAGAACACATAGATTTTTACATTTGAAATACTACATAAACAGCTATGTGATCGGAATTAGGGATGCAAAGGGAGAAGAGCATTTTCTTAGTAGTGCTTAGCTAGCTCTTTTCGTTTAGAAGGTATGTTACCTGTATTTATTGATTAGACCAAACAGCACCCAAGTCAGAATTGCAAATGCAACAGTAATTTGCTAAATGAGGTTTATTTATACTCAGATGATAAAACCTTATAAAAGACCTTCTTGGGAAACATGGCTGCATGAAACTACAAGCACAATGAATGTGACGTCTGTGAACTTTCTCCCCTACCTCTCCAACTCCTCTGCAATGGGAGAAGAGTTGTTTCTTTGGAGGGATTTAACGGGCTCTGATTGGAAGGATTCTTTTGCTGGGGTGAGGAGTCAGCAGAGCAGGAAAGCATTGCAGAAAAAATCTCTTTTAAGAGTGACTCCACCTGTGGAGTGAAAAGCCAAGAGACTGAGTATTGCAAAACTGAGAGTATGAATGAAAGGGTTAGTATCTGTGCGTGAAAAAGGGACTGGGAGTTGATGTAATAGGACTGTTTAGATTGTTTCTGAGTTGTTTTGCAAGTCTCCAGATTGGTGTAGCTTTTCAACAACTTGCTAAATTCCTCAATGATAATAATGGAAGAATAAAGTCAAATGATAGTGATGCCTGTAGATAATGAAGCTTCTCTGTGGCTTCAGGACTTTGCTGACTGATAGGGTGAGCAGAGTAGTCCCTGGCTCAGCTCATCCAGCTGGCCCCACTTTGAATTTAGATTGACAGTCAGTCGCTTGGGTCTGAAAACGACATTTTGAACTTTCAAGGAACCTGTTCTTATGGTCTTTTGTTTTGTTTTGTTTTTGGAGACCATAAAGTCTCCAGAGAGTTTGAGAAGGAGAGTTGTTTTTTCCTGCTAGTAAGTTGCTTCGTTGCTGATTTAGTGGGGTACTAAAATGATTTTGTTGCCTGTCATTAATGATATGATTGTAAGTATCCTTCCCACTGGTGTGTTGGTTTGATTTTATGGATTATCTCGACTGCAGATCATAGAGGCACCTGGAATGGTGAGGGTGGAAAACCACTTGCAAGGCCACATGGTTATAGTTACAGGCTTTTTTCTTATGTTGTGGTTGTCTAATTCTTATGCTGGGGTTGCGTGCCCCCCTCCCCCAATATTTTACTTCACCAGAACATCCCTAGATGCCAAGGAAGCTTTATTACTGATTATATTCGGTGTGATAAATCCGAAATCTCAGCTGTGTAGAGTATCTGAGTTTTTGTTGTGAGGGCTAAGCTGATCACATCATGGCTTATTTCCTCCTGTGGATGGAGAGCAAGGATTTGGGAACAAGAGCTTTCCCTTCCCTGTTAGCATTTTAGCTAACGAGAGTTACTGAGGCAGTGGGGAGACTGAAAGAATTTAATGCACTGGACTTGTGCGCAGTTAATGAAGGCTAGCGGAGACCAGGTGATGTGGGGGAATGGGCAGCGCTGCCAGGGCTGTGGTCCAGCTGTTTCCATCTACAGAGCCATGTATTAACCTATTGATATTTGCACTACTACCTCAGTCTGTGAGCAGCAGGAGCTGATCTGGGGACATGCCATGTTGTTTTCTTCCTTACACATAGAAGCAGAGGGACAGATAGCACCAGAATTTGGTGATGTTTTACGTTGTTGCAGCTAGATGTCCTCAGCTTTAGCATCTTTGCTCTGCTGGTTGCCATACCATCAGTGGGGGCGATAGGAATGGGATGCTTATCTGTGCATTAGTAATGCTATGGGATGTCTGGGGCATGAGATGCTCCTGGACACCCTGGACAGTCCCAGACTGTGCTATTTCTGCTGTGGGAAAGTGCTGTTTTGGCAGGGCACCATGCTGAAACTTTGCTCTAGTGCTGCCAGAGACCTCGGTTAGAGGAGCAATACGTTTTTATATGCTTGGAACAGTGAAAATCTTGAGGGACCCTTGTTGAAATTGTGTGAGAGAGGCATGGCTGCTGTTGCTGGGAGTGCAATGTTAGTGCAGCTGTCCTTGGTGTGGTTTTGTTCCTTAAAGTCAAGCTAGTTAATAAACAACAAGTATTGCATTTCCCCTTTCCCTGAGAAATCTGAACATGGTTGTTGCAAGACAGCTGTTGTAGTATTCACATGTTTGTGTTCTCCTAGACTTTTGTACTGATTTGTCTATGAGCAGGGCTGCCTCTGTTAATGATTTCTTCTGAGCAATGTATCCAGGCGGTTTGCTTTCTGTGAGGTTGAAGACAGGTGGGGGGAAAAGTCTTGCTTGTCAGATGGTCTCAGGTTGCTGTAAGGTTAAAAAAGGCCGGCTCCTGTTTCTTCTTTTGTCTGCCCCGAGGAGAAGTAGTTGGGTATTTGTTCTTTTAGCAGATCGGGAACAAATGGATGTTCTTCATGTGGCTTTGGTATAGCTGGGCTATTTAGTTTTTGAGAAGTGCCTTGGTTATCGTATTTTCCTGTATGATGTAGAACTGTGAATGAATAGCTAGTGTTAGCATTTTGGGAATGAAAAACTGTAGGACTGTTTATCACCGTTTGTGAAAGGTGCTGGCTTGCCCTGTTCTTGTTCAGAGCCTTTTGCTGGTAAGGTTTTTCATCTTTGTTGGGTTATGTGGCTTGTGTATATTGATGCCACTAATTTTCTGAATGAGTTTCATGTTCTTTTTAAATAATTTATCTGTGACATATCAAGTGATAATGGCCTTGGGCGTGGCAACACTTCTGCTCTGTTTCGTATGAGCTTTGTGTAGTACTGAATTTCTTCAGGAGGGTCCAGACCTTTCTACTAGATCTGAACATACTCATTTCGTACGTTACTGCTTTCTGCACTGCCATGATTTAAGGGAACTCTGTGTGTGCCTTGCCTAGGCTTTGAGGCAGTAGCTTGTGTGTGTGACCATACTTAATTTAGGGTGGCCGTGGCTTTAATATTTAAAGGCCAGCATGGCTGTTTTCAGTGTAAGCCATTTGAGAAGTACTTGGAGTTGCAGTCTTCCTTCCGGATCTCTGCTTAGGAACAGTTGTTATACATGTTGGCTGTCTCAAAATGATCTCTAATGACTTGTTTTAACATATCAGAGAAGTTTTTAAAGGGGTAAAAAAGAGAATTAAAAGGCAGGGAGCTATGTAGGGAATAATAATAATAATAATTAAAAACCCAAAACAGACCAGATAAAGACACTACAGAGGACAGATTAAGGTTACCAGGAATTTTGTGCAACAGACTGTGTATGTGTTTTAAACACCACCCTTGTGGAGTAGCAGCAGAAGAAAGAGACAAGTCCCTAGAAAACCCTTAAATTCTAAGTGAAATCAAGAAAAAGAAAAGGAAATAATTGAAGAAATAGCTGGATTTGTGCACTCAGTTATATAGATAATATACATTCATGGTGTAGTTACAGCTGCCTGGTGCAGTTGTGTGGCGGAGTAGTTAGGTTTACCTTCTTCCCCATGCCCATATTATGATTAGACTTCAGGGACTGGGTAGGGTAGAGGCGATGTTTCTCGGCAGAGATGATCTTCCTGCTTCTCTCGCAAGGAAGTTCGTGCAAGAGGCAGGCTTTATTGCAGCTGTTGAGAGCCGATGGATGCTTTTTTGTGTAATGCCCTTGGCACCGTGGAAGGGATTATGTTTTTGAAAGGCAAGCGTCTCCAGACAGTCTGGCATATGTCCCCCTCTTGTCCTCCAATTGGAAATCAGTCTGAGAAAAGGTATCAGAGTAATTTTTAATATAGCCAACTGAATAATGTCTTGAGAGGAATGCTTTCAAATATTTGTACAACCAATAAAAAAAAAATTGGTGATAAACATTTTATGAAATAACTGCAGTAGATCAAAGTGGCATTTAAGTGATGCTCATGAGCATCATTTAATCACTAGCTGGTGACTAAAGGTCTGCTGCTGTGGAACAATAGGAATTCTTATGTTATTGTGCCTTATTGTGTCTGCCTAGCTTACGACAACTGACTGTTATTGAAGCTTGTGATTTCTCTGTGCGTGTGGATAATGGATGCTTAAAAGTGGTTTAGTCCCTATTAATTTCAAATACTGAACTTTATTCTTGATTTTGTTTATAGAAAGGCAGCTGTTTCCAGGTTCCAGGATGTGTAAAAATATTTGCTTATTAATTTTCTTGTGCCTCTTTTGGTGGAGTTAAATCAGATCTTTTTTTTTTTCTTGTTCAGTTGGATATATCTTCACAGATGATGTGCTTGAACTTTCGTCATGTGTATTCTGAAGAAATACAGGTAGCTAGCGGAATATTACAAATCCTGAAACTTTAAATTTAAAGCTTAGAGGTATCATAGGATAGTTCAGGTGGGAGGAGACCTCAGGAGGTCTCTAGTCCAACCCCCTGATCAAAGCAGAGTCAGCTGTGAGGTCAGACTAGGTTGCTCCGGGCTTTATCCGTTTGGGTTTTGAAGACCTCCAAGGATGGAGTCTGCACAGCCTCTCTGAGGCAACCTGCTCTGCTGCTTTACTGTCCTTAGGGTTAAAGAATGTCCTTGTATCCAGTCTGAGCCTATCTTGTTTCAAACTTTCACCCATTTTTTTTCTTGTTCTCCCACTGTGCACTGCTATGTATGGATTTCTTTTGTCCTCGCTATTAATATATGGCATGTTGGTAACGTTGTTGCTAGCAGAGGATAATAAGTTGTCATTTATAATCTCTTGAAAAGTTTTAGTGTAGCACACTTGGCATTCTCTTATTTACTCTCTTTCCTATGGCATAAAATAGCAGCTGTATTTGCTGGAATTTTTAATGTTGCTGCAAATATATCTTTATACCCGAAGAGGGCATTCTAACCTTAAAGATGTCCGTAGTTCTGGTTTCACAACTTTGATACAGAAGTCCTTGCTTATGACTCAGACTTTAAGGTAATTTAAGTTTAAGACTCTTCATCTGTTTTTTTGTTCAGTAAAGCTCTATGACGTTTCTATTGTACAGGAATGAAAATCCTTGCCTCTTTCCAGTATTTCTGACAGCTTTTTTTGGCACCTCTTTGTAAGGCTATTCATGTGAGATATCCCTTCTCGCTGAGGGAGAGGATTTTTTTTTAAATTGTGGAGTTTTTGCAATTCACTTCAGAAGCCTTTGAGCTGTCTTTTTCCTAATCAGTGAAGGATTTAAAAGGCTTCTGACTTAAAGGTAGTACTGTTTCACTCTACAGGAATTAAAGGAGCCAGTCAATGAACCTCCTCTATCAGTGGCCCATCTTTCTGAGCCTTGATGAAGATATTGTATAAATCTCCTTTCCTGTATCAGATCTGAGGGTCTGTATAGGCATGTTTCAATTTGGAGTACAAAAATGCAGCAGGTTCAGATCATGTTATAGCTAAGTTAAGGAGTCATCTAAATATGATGTTTGTCTTAACGTGAATTTTCACCAGAAATTTAAAACTGAAGTTTCCAGTGAAACTTCACTGTACAGAATCCCCTATAAAATTGTATCACTGGCAGCATCTGCTTCGATGGACCCATGACTTGAATAATAAGCGTCTTATTGCTATCAGCACCTTGATTCCAAGCTTTTGATAGTTTTGAAGTTTCCAGATTTGAGAATAGTAAGATAAAATTCTGCCTAACTGCTGCTTTCTACATCTCCAATCTTTTCAATAAAGATAGGAGTTCTAAGGGTACAAAGCCTTAGGAGTTTTTTTCCTAGTGAGACTTTTTTTTTCCTAGGGGGTCTTTCAGAAGTCCTATGTAGGGCATGCTTTCTGACTTACCCAAGTCATGTAATTTCTCACGTGGCCTATTTTGACCACAAACGGATGCATCAGATTACTATTAGACCTCAGGACTGATGAGATCAAATGTTTTTTAAAATGCTTTGCTTTCCTTGAAAGGAGGTTGCAGCAGTTCTGTGTTCTCCTTTTTAATAACAATAATATTTTTCAAGAGTAGTATACTTAAAGCCATAAAAAGCAGGGGAAGAAACCCCCACTCATACTACACTAGGGACTGTCTCAAAACTGAAAGGGATCAGCCATGGTGACTTACCTTACAGAAGACTAAATCTTGAATTCAGGTTCTCTAAAGGAAACAATAAATTAAGAATAAACTATTTGAAATAAAGAATTGCATGCATGGTCTATATTTATTCTGAAAAATGATTTGAATGATATTTGAAGTTGTCATCCACTAATCTTTTTGATACCCAAGATATTTTCAGGTGTGCAGATTCACCACCATATGGTACAGTCGGCATCTTTTATCCTTTTAAAATATTACAATTAATCCAGAATCTGTTGATGTGAAAACCTGATTCATTGGCTTATTCAAGGCAATCTATCTTTTATATAGAGAATATTTTGAAAAGACGGTCAGATATATTGTTTAACTTCTCATTAATTTTTTACCTAAAGTATTTTGTTTTAAAACTTTGTTTCAATATAGTATCACACAGAGCCCTTGGCACCAGTGAAGCATCTGCAAACCTATCTCATCAGAAGCTAAAATTTCTTTGAAGATTAATACTGTTCCTTACCTTACTTAGAGAATAAGAGCAGATAACATTCAGTGAAAGATGACTGATCCTATTGCCTTACACTTAGATAGAAATACTTTGGTGAAATACAACTAACTTGACAGACATAAGTTAAAAAACTTCTGGCAAAATATCTATGCTTTTGTTGAACATCAGTAATATATAGCAGTATATTAAAGCAGGGAGATGGCTAGAGTAAATTGTGGCAGGTAATTGTCTTAATTGTCTTGATTTCCTAGACTTGAATAGCAGTAATTTACAGTCTTGAGAAAGAAGCTCTTACAGGAGCATTTTCATTGAGATAATCTCAAAAGGGCTGAATGGAGCCAGTGTGCCTTTAGAGTGGGGTTTATATGCTCATACAAACTGGGTGTGTGCTGTGAAAGTGTTAACCTGAGTGCTAAGGACTGGCTGAAGTCCACCTGGAAGAAGGCAATGACATCAGTGGACACAGCTGAAGTGCGGTTGGGATCCTTTTAAATGGATCTGAAGCAGCCCAGAAACTAGCACTGTTGAGGGGAAGTGTGGAGCAGGAAGGCCCTTCAGTTGGGGAGGGATGGGGTGGTTGGAAGGGACTGGGGGGAGCTGGAGGGTCTGAAGCTCAGGCTGGGAGGGCTTACTTGCCTCTGTATGGGGAACACTGGCCTCCCTCTCTATGGGGGAGCCTTGCATGAACTGGGATTCTGACAAAAAGGAGAAACTGAGAAGGCACAAAGAGGTGGTGCTGAGGAGCGATGTTGGAGGAGTGCGTATCCCTGTGTGGCTCTGAACGTTGGGAGCTTTGTGGATGGTTATCACCCTGAACAATATAGTGTTAAGTGTGACTTGTACACAGTTAGGTTAAAGATCCAGAGCAGCAGCTCGTTAGAGCTCTCTGGTTCAATCTTTTTCATTTAATGTGAGAGAAATAAACAGTTGGCTCGTGAGAACTAACTGGGAACTAAGAGAAGAAACGCTATGGAGGTTGGTGGAAAAGAAGGCTGGGTTTACAGGAGCGGTGGAAAGCATATGCAACGTATTGGCATTGGCAGAGTAGGATAAATTGATGAGACCAAACGAATGTAAGATAATCAGAGTAGATCTATCAGTGTCGATTATGTCTTCCCTCTGAGGGGGAACCCTCAGAGTGCCACTTGACTGTATCCCCTGATCCTTACCTGCTTCTCGAGGGCATGGCTTTTGAATGGGCCTGAAGACAAGAGTTTTTGTTTTGATGAGACTCTGTAGCGGCTGGGCCTGGTGTGACCTCACACAGGGTAACTCTCACAACTCCTGATCAGAAATGATTGTTTCTTGAGTCAGCTGTCATTGAGATCATATATGTGTTGTTACTGCAGGAGTCCTGTCAGAGAGGTAATGTTCCTCTGTCAGGGTAGGAATCCCTAGTGATGTATGCATGTGATACCAAGATTGGTCTCAAATGCCAGAACTCTCTTTTGGGCTAACTGTCTAATATTGGTGGACGTCTTCTTGGTGTGGGTGTACCCTCTGCCCTTTCTTGAGGTCTTCTGATCCTCCGTATGGATCATCATCATAACTTGGTGCTGGTGTGTCTTTTCACAGCAACCGTGAAAAACATCTACATCCAGACTCAGTCATGGCTTTGTGGCATGTCTTATCAGGTACCAGCAAAGATTCATATCAGCAAAGGTTGTTCTGTACTCATCCAGGAAATCCAGGCTTAAAGCTGGAAAATGCCTGTTAGAATATATTAGTGTAACTGAAGAGGTGCTTTATAATAGGCAATCTTGTTGTTGTCTGAATGTTGTGCTTGTCTATACAGCGCTTTGGCTGCTTTAGTGATCTAGGATCTGTTGAACAGTTGTGCTGTGGCCTTTTTGTAGTGTTGTACTTCTCCCCTCACCTTTTACCTCTGTTACAGTTCTTCTCCTTGGATGCAAATTGCTGTTGATACCACAGAAACAATGCAGCATAGATCAGTTCATAGCTGGAGTGAGAGAGAAGGCATCAATTTTTCTGTAGCTTGGGGAAATGCATTCAATCTATATTCAAAGGCTGATGCAGTTACCGTCTAGATGGAAACTATACTCCTTCCTTAGATGTTAATCTGTTTTTGTGTGTGTGGGATGGTCTTTTTTGTTTTTTTTTGTTTTGTTTTGTGATGCATTACTTGCCAGGCAGAGTGACTTCTGTCCCATGTTAGTTAGAAGGGGAACCTCTTAGCAGAAATCACAACAACTAGAAGACACAGGAAATGTTATATGCTTGTGGTTAGAGTGTTCTGCTCCAATAGCATATAAGTTATAGGGCAGCTTCTCCCAAAGCTTGCTTGTAAAATGATCTCAGAATTTCACCTGAGCTATCTCCTTTTTTCCTTGGTGCTAGAAGAGAAAGATATAGCCAATGTCTTCACTTTTGTGTTCTCAGACCAAATAAAGCAAATTTTGAACTCCTGTTTTGTCTGTATTCGGTCTCAGGTAAGAGTTGTAAAGGTTGAGCAATATTCTCACATGCATTACCCCTTTTGAGAATTTTCGTATCTTTCTTCCTTACCCGTGTACATCTCTAATGGGCCACCACATTCGCACCGTCTGAGCACAGAGGCTGACCCATTGCCTGCTTCTGGCATCTGCAAACTGATGATACAGAATAACTGCCTGAGCTGTAGCAAGGATTGTGCGTTAAATTGTCTACGTGGCTAGTGAGGACGGGAGAGCGGTGTTATGGTCTGTACCTAGTGGGTTTTGCTGACACTCTTCACCTTGCCACTCAGAGTGGCTATTTCTTGTCCACCAATGAAGGCAGAGCCCCCACAGTTTCGCTACTGCGGGGAGGAGAGAATACTTGAGTACAGAAATTTTTTGGTAACATAGAGTTGCAGGGGATCATGCAAAGCCCTGAGTCTGTCTTTCCAGGGGAACGGGGGTGAGGAAACAATGCTGCGTGTGTGTCTTGCTGCAAGTGGACTCCTGTGTTTCCATGCAGTGCCATAACGGCGGTTTGTGTATGCAGCTGACTTTTGCAGCATCTCATATGTAAGCTATGTCTAAAGCACTGTGTTTTCTGTGGTATTGCTCAGCTTTCCTATGTCTGAAACTTCATTCCATCTCCATTGTTGTCTAGACGGCGTTGACGTTGCATCATGACATCCTGACTGGGGCCATAAGGTAAGCTTCCTACGGGAGGCAAAGGAGCAGAATTTGTCCTGGGACTTTGATATTAAATTGTAAAGTTAAAAGCTTACTGACTGCTCACCCTTGGCGATATAGAAACTGCCATGTTGGTTTATTTTCATTGTATGTGATCACTACTGAGCTGTTAAGAGAAAATTACTTTCTATTTCAGTAAACTTAATTCTGGTTTCAGACCAAGTGTGCGTCAGATGCTTAATTTGGAATCCACTCTCTTGGCAAAATTAAAAATTCAAATCTCCAAGCTGGAGCACTCAAACTGTGCTTGAATTAGAAATTGACTGCTGTCAATGTGTTCTCACAGTTCACTATTTTTTTTTTTTCCCTGTGATGAGTTTTCTATTGGAGCCTGCTGCGGATGATCTGACTGAGCAGAAGTAGTGGGAATCTACTCTGTTACTCAGTAGACAGTGATGAAAGAAAAGTGTGGTGTGTTATATAGGCCATTCTTGAAAAGGACTGCTGGGTACTGATTTCATAATTACATACATGATAAGTGAAACACTTCTATGGTATATGAATGCCAAGCCATTAAGAATTGTTTACAAATTACTTTAGGACTTAACCAGACTTCGCAGTTTCTTCTCATGAGCATCATGCAAAGTCCTCCCTCCCCCATTTTTGTATAATATTTAAGACTGTTTTTAGTTTTTTGACTGAAAGAACCAGAGCATTTTCTCAACTTGCAACATTTACAGGGACTGCCTCTACAGGCTTTCCTACTGGAACTGGGAATAAAAGGGTGTATTCTGGGAAGAAAAATAACATTAAAACCTTCCTCAGATGTCAAAACTCCTGAAATGTGTCAGTCCTCTATTGCAAGCATTTCTCTGCGTTATTGCAACTCTGTGTCCTTCTGCCTTGTGGAAGGTGGATAACTAATTCTCAATTATTTAACTGCAAGTGAAAAGAATTATACTGTGAGAGCCTTAAAAGAAATAGAAGCTGTGTATTTGTAGGGAAGTTAGTGTCTTCTGTTATTGACTGTGCTAAAGGGGGCTGACCTGGTGGAGAGCAGCTTGGTGGAGAAGAACCTGTTACTCCTGATAGACAGCAAGCTGACCGTGAGTCAGCAGTGTGCCCTTGTGGCCAGTGGTGCCCTGGGCTGCATTAGGAAGTGTGTTGCCAGCTGATCAAGGGAGGTGATCCTTCCCCTCTGCTCAGCCCTGGTGAGGCCGCATCTGGAGTACTATCTCCAGTGCTGGGCTCCCCAATGCAAGAGAGACATGGAGCTCCTGGAGCGAGTCCAGCAAAGGGCTGCTAAGATGATGAAGGGACTGGAGCATCTCTCCTATGAGATGCGGTGTGCCCTACCTTGATGCAATGACCTTGCTTGAGCAGGGGGGTTGGATTAGATGATCTCCAGAGGTCCCTTCCAACTTTGGCCATTCTGTGATTCTGTAAATACAAGCGAGTTTGTAAAAAAAAAAAACAAAAAAACAAAAAAACAACAAAAAAAAACAAGGCAGCACCGCCACTGGGTGCCTTTTACAGAATCAACCCCTCTGCTCAAGCAGGGTCACGTAGAGCACATTGCCCAGGATTGTGTCCAGCTGGCTTTTGAATATCTCCAGGGAAGGAAACTCCACCATGTCTCTGGGCAACCTGTTCCAGTGCTCAGTCACCCTGGTGTGTTTGGTTATCTGTTAGAGGGTCCGTTGTAAATATCAGAAAGTGTGATGAAAGGTAAGTGATGAGTGGGGGAGATTTAAAGGCCTTTACTATTTTGTGCAGTTGATGATGTGAGTTTAGTAGTTCCAGCTAGTTTAGGTTGATGGCAGTGGATTGGATGAAATCCGTATGAGTAAACTGTGTAAGGAATGATGATGAGATTGGGCTGAGCTTCTTCAACTAGGGATAAATTTAGAACGTGAGATGTAGTAACAGCCAGAGCATGAGATGTGTAAGGAGTTTCTGTAACAAGATTATTTTGAAGCTTACTGTGAAGGTCTGAGGCTTCTCTGACTTTTTTTCCCCCCCTCACTTGAGACTTCTGTAACAGTGGCTGACGGGATGAAAAAAAAAAAAAAAAGAAAATTGACATTCCTGCTTTTTTCAACAGTAGCATGTTATTTAAATGGTCCTATTTTAGAGAGACAGCAAGGAGTTACCTTTATATTCTAGAGTGAACTTGGCTGCTTTTTTTTACTGGCCACCAAACTAAGATTCCCTGTAATGCTGCAGTGGTGAAATTGGAGCTGACTGTGCCGTAACAAACCTGTGATACCAGGTTGTCCAATATCCTATATGATGGCTGTTCTTCAGAAGAATATGTAAAATTCCCAGTAGGTATATAATGATAGAACGATGCAGACATCAGAAGAGCTTGCCTGAGCGCTGTGGCTAGCGTTCTGTGTATTTCCTGAAAGGTGGGTGTTTGTTTACCTTCATACATTTTTATCCCAGTGTAACTCCTTGAAGAACATTTGGATCTCCATTTTTTTCATCACAACTGGAAAGTACCTCTTCAGTTTCATCTTGTTTTTGTATGAACCAGCTTGAGATTGTCGGGTGACATAGATTTTATTTATAAATACTTTACATTAATGTGTTGTGCAGTAAAACCTGGAGTGAGGCCTCAACTACAGCAATTTAAACATTTTTTCAATAAAGATTCTTTCTGAGGACAGTGTAATTTACGTTCAACTTGGAGTAACGCAGCTTTTTATAATGGCCAAGTCTTGGATCTCAGGTTGCCAGTCATAGGGTGGTGGTTAGTTATCAAATAGACCTTCACAGTGCAAGTGCATGCTTTCACAGGCTGGGTAGTTGTATTCTTTTTGTGATTATATTTTTTTAAATTTAAAAGGGTCATAATTTATTGATTTATTTTGTGGTTCATCAAGGTACTTAGACCTGGATTCAGCAAGGCACTTGCTTGGGAAAAAACATGCTTGTATGAGTCAATCCACTGCTAAATAGTGATGGACTCAGAGATGTGTTTGTGTTTCAAAGTATTAGCAATACGGAACACGATTATAAATATGTAGTTAAGGAAAGGGATGTTTCTTATTCCCCCTGATTAAATAGGGGTTTGTTACTGGTGTTCGAAGTGTTCTGGTATTTACCAGCTCACTTTTTAAATAGATGCTATTTTTTCCCTTAGCATTAACAAGGCAGGATACAAGTTTATAATGGATTTTTTTCCTTTTTGAGGAAAAAAAAAAAAAGATGAACGTGTTGAAACTGGTATCAGCTGATGTGATTCTTACTCTAGAGAGATGTGCTGCAATTTCACAAATGGTTTAAAAAGGGTTGTTGCATTAAGGAGTTAAGAGGCTCAAATGTGTGTGTTATTGAGTTGTTTGTTACATTATGGAAGAGTGTCAATAAAAATACAGTTATTTAAACAGTGGCAAAGGAAGTCCAGTCTGACATCTAAAACGCACAACTCTTAAATGTTTTGTAGTGAAGAGTAAAAGCTAACAAGCATTTAATGTCTTTGGCAAATATTTTGTTCGTGACATTCTGGAAATTTTAGCAGTTGAATAACTGAACTCAGCAGGTTATCTTAGAAATTGGAAGAACCCTTGGTGAGAAAATTATTCTTAAACGGGGATAAATATAACTCAACCTTTTCTTGTCTTTTAAAAATACTTTTTGTAAAATGGTAGATAAAGCATAGCTAACATTCTGTAATTAAAATGAAAAAGCTGGATGAGATCTTAATGTTTCAAGAGTTTTAAAAATCTATATTCGAAGGTAACTTCCTTTGAAAGCATATTTGATTAAACAGACTGTAGTGGTTTGTTTTAAAATAGCCTGTATTCAGATCAGTGCCAGCTTATTTTGAATATTTTGTGGTATCTCTGAAATTCAGCAAACAAGTCAAAAGATAATTAATTAGAAACCTGCAATTATATTTTACATTTTTTTAACATAGAAACTGAACAATAATTATTATTGTCATATTGGATTAATCACTCTCTGAGAATGGTGAATTTTCTTATTGATACGTTCAACTTCTGTGTGTCTTCCTGTTTGTAAATAGTAACTATTATCATCTCACTAACTTGATGCATAGTTTAATGGATGTTTTTAAGGCTTCTTTAATAGAAGCAGCGCTACAGAAATCGCTTGGAGCGATACTTTGATAGTTGGCTTTGAATATGACCAAATATCTTCTCCTTAGACACCACAGTAAATTTCAGATAAACAATCACGAACAACAAAAATGATTCTACACTTTGAAAGGGGAATGTGATGAAATGATCAACATGCCCATGAGTAGTACAGCCAGAGCCGCAGGGAGACCTATCTGCCTGGATTTGGTGACGGCCGGGGTCCCCGCTATCGCCACCCCGCTGGAGAGTGGGCCCGGCCACGGCCGTCCCCTCCCTCCCCTTGCCCAGGGCAGGCAGGCTGGGGGTGCGTGAGGCTAGACAGTCATGTTTAAACAGTAGCTATCTGTTCCCCATCCATGGAGATTTAGTGAGGTTAATTTTAAAGTGATTTGAACTAAAGCAGGAAACCTTTTCCCTTTTACAGGCAGCTGTGACAAAGCGTATCCAGTCTTAGAAGGCCCCCCCACCCCTTTTCTCCTGGATTCTGCTGATTTGCTCTGAAGTGTTGACTGTTAATTTGTATCTAAACTAAAAGAATTGAATTTGAAGAACATTTTCTTCCAGTTCAGTTCCCTTGCTTCAAGAACAGTTTCTATTTGTTAGGATTTGTATTAAATTACTCCCAATAGAGCATTTCACTGTCTTTTTATAGTAGACAGGCTGATAGGACTTCATAATCTTTTTTTAATTCTAATTTCTGTGATGCTTTTTCCTCTGACAAATAAAAGATAATAAGAGACAGCTGGGGTATTCAGATTTATGGTGAGAGGTAGCAATGTGTAGAAGCTTCACTGCAGTCCCATGGTAAGATGCCAATATTGTAGTATGTGGAAAACTTTTGAATTGCTTTTGTTGAAGCTTGTTTTGAGAAGATATAGTGAATGCTGGGAAATGTCCACTGGGAAGTGTCCGCTATTGTTCTTAAATGTTTTGTATATCATGTCACTGATCATGTAACTGATGAGGTATGTGTGAGACTTCTCTTGGGAGTGGCTGAGATGATAAACATTATGTGCAAATGTCTCTGTGTAAAAGCTGATAAAGGGTTGTGATTAAAAGTGAATATTTAATATATGCTAATGAGGATTGTTCTATATTGCATGGAGGAAAAACAAAAAAAGAGACCTACTTTTTTGAAACACCTCTCTCAGTGATGGGGATGATGCCTGATGTTCTGGCAGTTGATTTTGTTTCACTGCATAGAAGGTGGCTTGCTTTTCATGGAAGTGAAAAGGAATAACTTTTCACAAGCCGTAAATCCATAAGAAACTGAAAGTAGTCACCATGTGATCTTCTGTTTTTTAACTCTTGGCATACTAGATGTTTTTCAAATTAACCATAAATTTTGTACAGCACTATACAGAAAATAAAGCCAAGCTACTAAATTTTGATCTTCTGTTTTTAATGTTTTTTTTCTTTTAATCTCAGATCTTTCTATTCTGCTTTGAAAACTGTGAATTTATCTTTTCATCTATTTATATAAAGTGTCTGGGCAGAAATTGAGCTATTGAATTGAGAACCTTTTCTTAACAGCATTAATATTGCAATAATTAATATTAAGCATATGGTGGTAATAGTTTGTGAGGACTGAGGGTCCTGATGCAAAACTCCTGTTATTAAATCCTATGTTTTGGACAACAAGTAGTACAGTAAATCTAAATGAAAAATTATAAAATATCCTTTTAGTCTGTGGCTGTTCATCCATCGTTCTTCTACAATTTCACATCTCCGCTGGAAGCGGGATCTGAAATACCTTTACTTGTGTTCATAAAATATGAATATGAACACAAAACTGGACATGAGCATGAGCAACAACAGATACATGCAAAATTTCTCTGCAGGTGTGGTTCTCATCTTTTTAATGCAGGTTCAGTGCTGTACTGGATGTGTTTGTATATCTGAAAATCCTTCTGGATCAGAGACACTAAAGTTCTTCTATGCTTTATCGTGCTGCTCAGTGAATTGAAAATGAAGAATCACCGAGAACTACTATGAACAGGGAAGATGATGTGATTCATCATACACAGCTTTGTGCCCTGATGGACGTAATTATATTAGTGAATTCACATAACAGCAGGTGCAAACCCTTTAGAAAGTGAATGCGTACATATAGAGTTCTCCAATAACAGCTTTTCTCCTCAGTGCGCAGCATGGTCAGGGCCTTTGTTTCCTTGAAAAGGGAACTGATGCACCGTCTGAAATTCCTGGAATAATTACTTTCAGATGCTATGATATTTTAAGCCTAGAAAATTGCGGCAGCACTTTAATGACTTTTTTTTTTTTCTTTCCAGATGGTCTGGAGCACTTAATATCTGCAGGCTCTCTTCGTAAAAAGAAACTGGCAAAAAGACCTGGCTACATGAGGCCAGAAGCTCAGCAACAGATAGAGTTTCAGTCCCCTGGTGCCTGCAAGCCATTCAATGCAGAAGAGCTCAAACTTGGCAGAGAGCATTGTGAAGACTTTGAAAACTGCTCTCTATGCAGACAACACAAAAATAACTTTGAATTCTTATGCTGTAGTTCAATTGCAAATCGTACTGCAGTTCCTACTGATGTGGCAACAACATTGGCCGCTACTGGAAACATGCCAGGAAACTGCAGAAATCTTTCAGGTTACAGCAGTCTGCAGTCAGAAAACATAATTACACCGGTTTACCCTGCCACAGCCACAAGCAAAGGAAACGTTTCTTCTGTACGCTGTTCGAATGTGTGGCAGACAACCCATAGCGCTAAAGTAATTGAGCCCCAAAAGATGTGTGCTTTGGGTCAGACAGAAGTGAACAACAACTGTGAATATCAAAGAAAAGAAGTTGCTTCTCATTCCGTTGGTCCACACGATAACTTTAGTTCAAGTTTCAGCTTCATACAGCTCTCCCTGAACTCAGCCTCTGGAGTAAGTGATGCTGAAGGCAAGTCAACTGCCAAGGAAAATGAGCGTGTTCTGCATCCCAGCACCGCGGGAAAGCCGCAGAAACTGGAAGAAACGGAAATAATTCATGAGCACTCAGGAGCTTTGTATTGCTTCTCTAGGCCCGCTGAGGATTTGAAGTATGAAAATGAAACCACGGTGATTGATAAACTACAGGATTGCGAGACTGTCTCTCTCTCAGATACAGATGCAACGTTTTCATGTTCTACCGATTCCTCAGATGCAGCATCTGCTGGTTCTTCTGTCACCTCAGGCTATGAGAGTAGCTTTACTGTTAGTGACCATAACTGGCATACTTTGATGAAAAAATATGAACCAGTACTACTGGACTGCCTGCTTGCCAACCGCAGTACATTAAAGGTCTGCAATCTTACTTCACCTTTTATTCCTCTCCCTCTCCCCTGCTCCCTGTTCCTCCAAAACTTCATATTTATAGTGCCAGTGTCAAAGCTGACGCAAGAGTCAGGGTATTAATGGCTTTTGTGCCATTTGTTCAAAGGTTTACGGTAATGTGTTAGTATCCAGCCTTTTAAAAGTAGCATGTTAAAAGTGAGAAAACCCTGTTTCCTTTCCTTTTTGGTTGTTTTAAAAAAAAAAAGTGGTGATGTTGCAGTACTCAGTTCCTATGTTCTACTGAAGTTGTGATCTTCACTTTTTAATATGTCATACATCAGTTCCTGAATTCAACAAGTGCTACTTCCTTTCAGAGGGGGCTATTTTGTCTGCAATTTGGAATGTATGTAGCAGGAAACTTGAGAGGGGGAAGAGCTATTTGCTGGACGCATCATAATTTAATAACGCCGGAACTTGTGATCGGAAATGTGTAAGTTTAGCTAGATTTTTCTTTGAGTGAGGCACCTGTGAGAATAGCCAGTAATGGGTATGTAGATAAGTGTTCTCCCACCGTGAAGAAAAATAGAGTCCAAGTTTGTGCTCTAATTCAGACTAGGAATTGAGCCTTTTTTTCTTCCAACTCAGAGGAGTACTGTACTGTTGGGTTAGAACATGCCTTGTTGCATGCATGCATACTTACATGTAGACATGCCATCTCATTCATCGAATTCTTGCTGGGGGGAAGCCTTGGAAAGGCTCAGTTGTGTTCCATCATACTTTTTTTTTTTTTCCCCCCCCCCTCATCTCAGGTATTTTGGGGAATGCAGGGGGTCATCAGAGGGAAGCTATTCTGAACCTTCTTGTGATAAGAAGCCAAATATTGCCTACACTGTGCATGCAGAAAGTAGCAATGCAGAGATTAGTATGGACTTGATCGATTTCATAAATTTAAACCTGTTCAAGATCAGCATAAGTGGATGGTGTCTGTCTTTTTTTTTTTTTTTTTTTTTTTTTTTAAAGAGTCTCTCCCTAGTACCCTGGGTGTCCTGATGTCGAGGATGTCTGGACACCGCAGGTGTAAAGGCACAGACAGCTGAGCTAGCGCTGCCTATACTAACTCTGCTAAACCCAGAATGGGCAGCCCTTCAAAAATGCAAGTTCTTGTGCCTTAGCTCAGACGTACCTGCTGAGATGCGCTGTATTGTGTTTAGGCGTGGTGAAGCAATCTGCTCTGAGTTAGCCTGTGGGGCGACTGCACAGCCCTTCTGTCTGGGGGAGACAGAAGGTCGAGAAACATTTTGATCAAGAAACATTGTTCGTTCTTTATCTTACTTTTACTCTATCATCTGACCTAGACTTATAACTCTCTCTAGTATTTATTTTCCATACAGGTTGCTTATAGGACTCAAATTAGGTTCTCTTATCTACTTTTGCAGACTCCACGTGCATTGACATGGGGCAGTTTCTTTGACTTCATGCACGTAATGACAACATGCTCAAAAATCTGGGAATTTTTGGGAAATTAATTCTCTGCAGATTTGGGAGTATGTAACATAAAATACAAATGGTTTTCTGTCTTTTTAGCATGCTTTTTTGACAGACAAAGAAAACATTACTATCTTTAATTTCCTTATTTATTAATTCATTGCATGGAGAACTGTGGATGTGTGCCCTCAGCTGTCTTTGCCATTGGTTAGCCAATGGTGTATGTTTAATCTGAAGCACCTTCCTATTGTGATGATAATGAGAGTTCTCAAATTTTTCAAAAAGGAACAAAAGCAACTGTAGTCAAGAAGAGAAGACAATACTTTACTAAAGTTGTTTAAAAATATGCTTTTCTTATTTTGAAAAGTGATGATCACATGGTACAGATATAGGTCATGCCACTCTGAAGTGACTCTGAGTTGAGCTCTAAACCTCTTATTAGCTTGTGAGTAGAAAGCACTTTATCGCAACAGTATCAGCCACATAGCCATGGGCATGTGTGTGCTGTAGTACCCCAGCTGATTTTAAATGACCTGCCATTGTGAATGTATCATGGGATAAACAGTACAAAAAGCAGCAATGCTGTACTCTAGGTATAGATGGTTGCAATATATCATATATATGAAAAAAGTGTCATTTGAACCCTTCCCGCGGCAGGCTGCTTTAGCACTCTATCAAAAGTATGGCATAAAATACAGAAAATAATTTATGAGGAGGATGCAGAGCTCCTTCCTTCACAGGGATACAGGTTATGTATTCCTCACCAGCCTCAGTGACAAAAGAGTGGTGTTTCTGGATGTGAAAAACAAATTAAAAAAACAAAAAGCTTTGTGGAAAAGGGTGTGTATGCTATGGTGTGGAGTTTTTCGCGTATGTAGTGTTACATTTGGTGGATCCTATAGGATATTATTAATCAACCACTTTTTGATTCTTTTCTGGCTTTGCCTTTTATAGTTCTTTTCTGACTAATCCGCTCTCACTTATTAGTAGGGGTACTGTTGATTTAAATGCCTTGCCTAATTTGTGTGTTGATTGTGTAGTCCAGATAATTGAGTATTAAGTTGCTGATTGGCTGTATCTATTTTTCAGTATGAAGTCTAGAAATTTAAAAGTTAAACTGTGAAGTAAGGAATTGAGGGGCTTTTGTAGGAGCAGAATGTCTCGAGTATGGATTTTCTTGCCTTGGAAAAATGCTCTTCCAAGTGCTTTCAGTCTTTGGGCTATGACAATATATATGCTAGTTGGTTTTGTTTTGTTTTGTTTTTTTTTTTCCCCCCCCAGGCTTACCTTTCTTGGTGCTGATAACAGCTTGTTGGTATAGGTCATATACAGATTTAATGAGAAGAAAACATTTTTCAGTTTTATAACTCTAGCTATGCTAGGCTATGGCTGATACGACAATGAGGAGAGAACTGCATATATTTTAACTAAATTTCTCTATTAATAAACTCATAACAGCCTTTGAATACAGATCTGGCCTTCTGAATTTTTAGTAAAAGGTGGGGCTTCAGAGCTTTGATTGGGAGCTGTCAAGTAACAAAGAGAAGCAGTAACTTTTATTATAAGACTTTATTCTCCTAAGAGCATTTTTGGGTGTGAAAGGGTACTTCCGATGTGGTATAGGGTTTTTGAGTGTGTTCTCTCCCATCTAACATTTGCAGTGTGAACAGTTCTGAAAATGCAGATGCTGATGTTTTAGAGATGAGCCTAAACTATATTTTAATGAAACTTCTTTGTCTGCATGTGAACAGTTTTCTGTGCCATAGCACAAGTATACTTGTCCCAAAATATTCATGCTGCATTTCTCTTTCTACTTGCAGAAGAAACTGTGGTTTGCATATGCAAATTTCAGGATTTGTTCTTGTTCTGTGTAGTATACACAGAAAATTGATAGAACGGGCTCAGAAAAGAATACTGACTAGAATGTGAGAACTGAGTAAATGTGAACAAAAGTGGATGCTGCAACATTATGAAAGTATCGTATAATGAGCCTTACTCTGAGTAATTCAAAGGTTGAAGAATATCCTGCAATCACACAATTTCTTTTGCTTTTCAAGAAATATTATTAATCTTTGTAGATGTTTGGACTACAGCCATGCTTGGCTCAAGTAGCTGCAGTTGAGCTATTTTGAAATAGGTGTGTCCACTTAATGTGTATTGGACTTGACTCACAAAATCAGGCCACTGTAGTGATGTAATAATCCTGTATATTTATATTGTGTAGACATGAGTAATGATTTTAGATGAAACTTCTTCATGATTAACTCTTTTCTCTTTGTATAGATAAAATCCTTGATCTTACGGCTTCAAAGGCTTCAGGAAAAAGCAATAGAGGAAGATGATTATGATAGAGGTGAGACTTTTCTTATTCCCCCATGTGTCCTCCCCCTCCCCCAACTGGATCATGCTGTCTCTTTTTCCTTGTTCCTCTATTAATTTTGTTTTGTATTTGCTGCACAGCTGTGGTTAGGTACTGAAGACAAGAGTTCAATGAACTATATTGTTTATTCTGTACTGTGGCAGGAAACAAATTAAAGAAAGAAGTAGGTCAGCAGCAGGTAGCAACAGCTTTTATTTTCTTGAGTCACACTACCATGTGGGAAGGTTGAAATGTGAGTATCCACCATCTGGATCAGCTGTTTTTAAACAGCATGACTTTTAAAAATACAGAAATGAATGAAAGCCTTGAATGGAGAAAGGATGGCCACTGCCTGCTGACAAAGTGTGATATGTTGCTTTTCACATTTAGTCATGGCACTATTGCAGAACTCAAGCACAGAAATGAGGTTAGTAGCTATTATAAGCGTGAATGATACTGTCTGGTAGGATTAACTTGATGTCCACTGAATGGAATCAAAAGCAGCTATGGAATATGGTGGTACAGCTGCTGGCAGATATCTGTGTTTACTTTTTCTTCTCAAAAGCATTAGCTCTTCTAATAAACTGCGTATGTGTATGCATGTATTAATAACTAGGGCGGTTATTAACATGTCATCTGAGGTTTCTTGATGTTTCTCTTTATAGTAGTCCGTGTTCAGATACTTTGACAGTCTTGAAGTTCTAGATGAAATTCTTCCTGCTGGATTTGTCTTCAGTAGGCAAGTACTGCAATCATTTCAATAAAATCTGCATGGGTGCATCTGAGAATGAGGCTGGAGAAAAATACCTCCTCTCTCTTTCTGATTTCTCAGCTCTTGGTCTTGGAAAGTGGTCAGGTGTGAATTTCAAACTTCCAGTTTGCCTTTCAAAATTAATGTGTAAAGTCGCACGTTTGTACCATGGCTCTGTTATCTCTCCGCCTCACCTCGCCAAAAAAAAAAAAGGACTAGAACATGTTATAGCACAGTCTAGAGAGCAGGTGTGTGGCCCTCCTGGAAAAGTGGTTCTGTTGATGTCTTAAAGTCTGTATAGAAGTTAAGTCTGCTGCCATCCAGGTCATTCTTTTAGTGTGATGTTTCCCAAAGGGGTGAAGCTGTATGTTAAAAGCTGAACATGTTGTAGGTATTCATGGGTTTCATCTCTTTGAAACAGACATTACTGATATGTATCTCTTACATACATAACACAATATATGTTTTAAAATGTCTGAGTTCCCAGTTTGAGGCTTCCTGACAGCTGTGTACTAAGGGCATGTGGTTCCCACAGATTTCAAATGGAATTTTCTGCGTAGTCATCCACGTTGATAGCAATACTTGAAGTGCACCAGATTTGACACCTGCATGTGATGCTATGTAGTCATTGACCACCCTGGAAAATCATAATTTGTCTAACCTCACACAGAAAGCTCTTGTGTGGTTTTCTGAGGTGCTAGTCTGGGATTTTCAAAACAGGATAATCTTTCTGTTTACCCTCATTTTGTCGGTTACACTTTTCAGTCTCCACCGTAGTTATCAGATAGGCAGCAGAGAACGCAGTTTGCAGTCTTGTGTGAATTCCCCTTGTACTAAAGGAGGAAAAGTGTCTTTCAGGGCAGGGGGGGAAAGAGGAGCAATAGCATGTGATCTGTATATTGAAGAATTAGTTAGGACTTTCAAAAAGCTGACTCTCTTTCCCCTCCCCCCCCCCCCCCCCAAAGAATTGTCAAGGTTTCAGTTTAAGGGATGTTTCCTAAGCCCTTACCACCACGAAATAAACATGTGTTGGTATAAGCCTTGATATTGGCCACCCAGTGAGGTGGATCAGAGAATTGGTTCTGGCTGAAAAACTAATTTCACAGGACGTTTTGGGCAAAGTTTACACAAGCAAGATGGGAAGTATTACATAGGTGAGGAGGAGCATCCACAGACATAATTCCCATTTCCTGTATTCAGTCTGGCTCATGTATGCAGAAAGAATCCATCCTGATATGGTGCTGGATACTGAAGCACTTGAAAGGCTTTGCCTTGGCCTCCTGCATCACTTCTATAAATGGAACTCCAGCTTAATGCAAGCACTCTCAGAAAATGCTACATTCCTTTGTAATACGTGACCATATATCCTTAATTTTATCACTTCTTTTTTTTTTTTTTTGTCCTTGACCTACTTCTGGTCTTACTGGTCTTTGTTCCTCATCTGATACCACCATCAACCTTTTTTTTTTTTTTGTGACTACTTTTCATTATTTTCCTGACATCTGAACTGACTTCTTGAGTTTTTTTTAATTTTTTTTTTCTGTGTAATGTAGGCTGCTTATCTCCAGGGATAAACTCAGACTGAGAAGGTATGGAGCCACAGAAAGAGTTAGAACTGTGACCTTCCTTCCTCCCCTTGTGGTGGTGTGCTTTTCACCTTTGCTGTTACAAGTACATTGCTGCTCTAAGTAGAATAGAAAGCCCTGCCTGGTGTAAAGTTAAATCTAAAAGCTTATTAACGAGCTTACGAATTGGCCCAATACCAATTCCTGTGTTGCTCTGAAATCTGTAATTAGTCTCTTTTAAAGGGATCTTATTGCCAAATATTGCTAGTAGGGGATGGAATTGCTAAGTGTGCAGAGCTATGATGTGGTATATAAGTGGGAGTATATTATCAGTGATTGGGAGAAACTGACAGTATATGCAGAGGTCTGAGGACATGTTAACTAATAATAAAAAGAAAATTGCTGTCCTTGTAATTTGGGGGTTTTCTTTGAGCAGAGAGTGAGTCTTCTATTAAGAGAAGAACTGTTCTGAACAGGAAATTGTGGTACTGCAGCATGTGGTGGTAGTGCAGGCTCTGCTAATTTGGGAATATTTCAAAGGAAGGGAGCTCTAGTGTGATGTGACAGGCTAGCTGGGAAACATCATGTTTGTGAAGGGGTGAATACAGGGAAGGAGAGCAGATAAGAGGGGCATAGGCATACCTGCAAATAGAGAACTGAAGTATCAGCAAAGACAATATCATGGGTAACTGTTATTAATCGCTTCAAGGATAGTGGCTTTTTTCCAACTTTAGCAATAGGCAATAATTCAATGGATTTTTCAGACTTTGGCTCTTCAGATGTCATCCAGTCTTGCAAGGAAGGGTTGCATGGGTGTGCCTCTTTACAGCAGTTTGGTGGGAAGGAGATCTGTTATACTTTGAGGAGTTTTAAGTACTCAGGACTGATTTCTGCTGTCTGCCACTGTGAATTTTTTAGCAGCTTGGAAGAAAGGTAAGCGTATATTGAGTGACATCAATGCTTTTCTGCTCTCCAGAGCTTTTCAAAAGTTGCCATAATTTCTAGTAAATTTTGAAATGGAAATGTACATAAAATGGCACCCTTACAGAGAAGAGAAAGTGATGTACTATATTTTCAGTTATTGTTACAAGACTCAGAAATGCCACAGAAATAAAGGCAAGGTTTTCCCACCATGAAGCCATGAACAAATATGCTGTTGTAAACAAGTCAGGAATAAGGATACATTTGTTTTCCCCTTTGCGGAAACACAAAATAGACGCTTGCTGCTTGGAACTGTTAGAGAATATATGTATTTTCAGGTGAATGTTAATGAAATAGCACTTATTTCCTGAACAGATGATGAAATATTTATATATATATACACAAAGGTATGTATTTACTTATTTAAAGGGATATTTAGAGCCAGAACCCTCCATTGTTGAGTTGTGCTTATTTATTTAAACCTCCAATAAGACATTTATTTATTTATTTATTTATTTATTAAAAGAATCTATTTACTCCCTCTTTCTGCTTCTCTGGAGCTTGGGAGGAGCACAGCAGAAATGACTTTTACCATTACTTGTTATGTGCCTTCTTTAAGGCTTGCCTTGCCATGGTTAGGGTGTTGGTGTACAGGAGCTTCAAACAGTTATTCAAATGACTATAGTTTCTTCCTATAGTTTTCAGCACTACCATTTGTATGCAGTATTTGTATTTGCAGTCTGAGAGAGTGAGCAGGTTGGGGCAGGGGCTGCCTTCCTGCCTTGTGTTTGTGCTCGTCTGGTACAAGATCACCGAGAGAGTGCAACGCTGGGAGATGTGCAGGGTACTTGCTATCAAGCCTCTTTTCATACTGTAGCAGCTGTGCGTTGTTTCAAACGCAGATATTTCTCTGCTGTGAAGTGTTTGTATCAGATGCGTATTCAGTTAGACGAGTCTCCTTCTCGATCCCTGTTTAATTTTAAATGTGAAGCGTTAGGATTTTACATGTTTTATAGCTCATTCTCTATGTCTAGATGATGAAATGTAATGAAGTGGCCCATTTGTTTCTGTATTTACTTGCAGTTTCCTCTTGATGGCCACATTACTGTATATTTTCAAAGCAGGTACAATACCATGGGAATACGATAACAGCATTTTGCCTTGTGTAGCGTATAGTAAAAATTGGTCTGTTCTCCAAGGATCACTTGGAATGTTGTCATGGCTCATTATTCATGATGGAGCTTGACAGCTCCAAGGTTAAACATGCTGCTGAATGCAGGGGGGGAAAAAAGCAGCATATTTTTGTGTCTAGGAGTTGGGCTTTGCAGTGGAAGCAATATAGCTGTATATTTTGCAAGTACAAATCTCATGCCCCAATATTTTACCACCCTTTTCCTGTTCTTTGCTTTGGTTCTTGAACTCCTTATGTTCACCTAATGTGAGGGTCAGACAGACTGGTAATAAAGGCTCAGGATCTTGTGGCTGAACTCCTCTAATGCTCTGTTGTTTCTTCAAAAATAAGTTTCTTACAGAATTCCTGATTTTATTTTATTTTTAATTTCTTGCATGGAAGAATGTGAGCATATGCACTCACTGCTTGCAGCTGGTAGAGGATATTAACTTCCCTGGGCAAACAGATTATTTTCAGAATTAGAATTCTCTGGTGAAGCTGATCTAGTAGATCAGGACAGCTCCTCATCAGTCCAACGTGTCAGCTTGACTACAGAAACATCAATGCTTGCCATGGCAGAATCTGTCTCATTTCAGCAAGGAGAATTGGTACTATAGTTACTGTTAATGTGGCAGGAACTTCCAGTTATTCATTTTAGGTCACAGGCCTTGAGGAATACGGGAATACGTACAAGGTGGTGAGCTGTCATGGGCTTGTGCATTAAGTGCTCTCCTGAAACAGTCCTTGTCTTTTTTTTTTTTTTTTTTTTTTTGTTCCTCCTTTTTGTCCGTGTTCTTTGAGATCTCGTCCTACCGTGTGTCCTTTCCTTGTCTCAGGATCTGCAGGACACCTTTTGCCTCTGCTGAAAGAACAGAATGTGCTGTGTAGGAGTTGAACAGTCTTTTCTTTCCCTTTCTAGACTTAGGATTAAGGGAAATTGCCAGAAATGACTTTTTAGCAGTTAACCTCCCTTAAATTTACGTTAGGAGAAGTGCTCTTTTTTACTTGAGCCTGGTATTTGTCTTAAGCAACTGCAGAGGGGAAAAATACCAGAGTATAGTGCTCAGGAATGATGATACTGAAAGCGTCATTTGTTAAATAATGTTTAGAGGCAAGTCTTGGGCCCTTAACTTCTTATGACACTTCTTGCAAAAGCTGAATTATGCATTGACCCCAAACTCCTGGCCAGATTACTACTCGTATAGTTGTTTGGTCTTTCCAAAATTCTCTTTGCAGTTTAAACTGAAAAATACTTATTTGGTTAAGTTCTATTTGTAGTCATAGCTCTTAAACATTGGAACCAGTTTAATCTTACAAGCACATGATCTGATGATTTTTTTTTTTTCCTTTTTTTTTCTGGCAGAAGCTATTTGCAGATGAAGGTTGGATAGAATCCCTGCTTACCAATACTTGTATTATTTTGAAATGCTTGCTTGACAGATGGTAGTTATAGTAGGGCTCAGGAATGAAGGCACGTTATTTCCTTTCTGAGGAAGGACAGTGAATTTGAGAGGCTATATCTAGAGGCTTTACCTTTTCTTGCTCTCTTTGAGAGCAAAGAGCAAGTTACTTGGGATGGTACTGCTTTCAGGATATGATGCGTCTGTGTGAGTAAAATCCTTAAACATAGCTGTATGTTTAGCAAGGCATGAAATAAGTGAGGCTACTGATAAAACTAAAAAGTGGTGGGTACTGGAGGGGTAGCCCTTCTGTGACCCAGCAGGCTGATGTTATTGGGAGCTTGTAACTTGCAATTACAGGCTACTGAATTGAAACTGGGTTTGGGGTTGATGGGACGAATAGGCCTTTCTGGTGTGCGATACTTCCAGAGCCTTATCCTGTCATAAACTTGTAGAGACTTTCTGCAATCTGCAGGTAAGTCTTTACTTTTTGGGTTTCATTATTTTTATAGCTTGCCAGTAAACCTTTTGGGAGAGGGGAAGAAAAGGGCTTGTGCAAATTCTCATAAAAATTGTCTTTGTATGGATCTTGTTTATACCTCTTCCTCTGACAGCTCAGCCTTCAGAAAACACTCTGGATGCTTAATAAAAGCAAAAGCATAGAGGAAGTATAAATTAGACTGATTTTTTTTCTTGCAACGAAACAGAAACAGCTCCAGCCTTGCAACTTTTCCACCTTATTTAGGTTTCTCGGTTTAAGAGACCGATCTGAAATGAAAAGATGAAACTTTTTTTTTTTTTTTTTTTTTTTTTATCTGTAACCAGTTAGTGCTTGATGCCAGCTGAGACTGCAGACTAAGATACCACAGTTCAGATGCTTGGTCTTGGCTTCTGTTGAGTAGCAACAACGAGATCACCATTTCTTTTTATGTAGCCTTTGTAAGGCTTATCCAGTTGGTATTGATTTTTATCACAAAATCAGAACAGGAGTTGAGCCAGTCATAATTTAGAGGTCTGAAATTCCTTATCCCACTGTTGGTTCTTTAGCTGTCTACCTGACAGACCTTTTTCTGTTTTAGTCCTAAAGGTATAGGATTACGGCCAATGTTTACGAGAAGTGATCTGGTATATATTTCTGCATGTTCTCCCTGACTCCATGTAGTTGTTACATATACAGAGCACATGCTAGAGTACATGCACCTTCAGCAGAACACTTTTGATGTATTTACTATCCCTGACACTTCTTAGCTGAGCCCCCATCTTGGCCTTTTTATTCAGTTTCCATCAGATCAGGGTGTGTCTTGGAGGCAGAACAGGGATCTTGCTGTTGGTCTGTTTATGCCCATGCATCGAAATGCAGTTGTGTTTTCTGTATCTTTAATTCCTTAGCCAATATTGAAGAGGAAGCTGCTTTAGTCATTCAGTATCTTGCTTAGACTGTTCAGCCTAAATATGTTTAGGAAGCAGCAGTGTTTTGTGGGATTCTACTATGCGCTCTTATTTTAATCTTGGCCAGCATGAAGATGTTCAGCTACGTTTTTGTGTTTCTGGAGTCTGCCTGACAAAAAGAAAATTGCTGAAGTTTTGGCATACCGTACATTTGGAAGCTTTTCTCCTGCCAGCCATCTGCTGTCTAAAACTGACACCACAGGCTACCCCTCCTATGATAGTAGAACTCTGTTTCTTCATCCATGATGCAGCCAAGCTGTTCCCAGACAGCCTGGCCAATCTTTTACAAACAAACAAGCAATAAAGAAATAGGAGCAAAATAAGCAATTATGCATAATTTAATAGCCTACTTACTGAATTGTGGTTCTGAAGTATAAAGTTCTGATGGGTGTAACTCGTGAGAAGTGTTGATACACTATCTGGACAGCACTGACTGAGTGGCATGGTTCTCCTGCTACTCAGCCCATCTGCTTTAATTGTCACTTGCAAAAACACTCAACCCAATTTTATATTCAAGACAGACTTATCTTTCTCTTGCTCTTTAGAAATAGTAACTCTAAATAAAAGAGAATTGTCTCCCATTTGCAGTGTGACCCCCCAGAGGCAATATGACTGTCAATTGAACCAACAGCTAGAAGTTGATTTTGCTGCCCTTGTCTTACACTAAAGATATAAACTTTTTAAAGGAAAGGGGGAGCACCTGCTCTCTTCAGTTACCTCACTTCTGCTTAATAGATGACTGCACGTGGACAGAGACTCGTAGATGGCATGGTAACATAACTTCTGTGTAACGGGTATTAAAAATATGCTGAATGCACACATGAAAGACTTGTAATCTGAGTCCTCTGTGGGAACCTGATGATGCTGCTTGCTGATTGCTGGGTGTCTGGTTGTATTCCTTAATAGGGTGCTTTTATTGGAGACCTCCTTGGGCCTTCCATCACTTGTTAAACTCATCTGCAAAGTGCGATTGCCTCCAGCTGATTAACTTCTTCCTTCTCCTGAGATTTTCCTGTTGTCCTTTCCCTCTACATGCCCAGACCTAACTGCCCGTACTCAGATGTAGTCACATTTCCATACGTGTATATATCCTCTCTGTTGCTTGCTTGTGCTGCCTTCAGCATCTGCAAGCGTTTGGCCATCTCTTTCATATCTCTCTTCTACCTTCATAAGTTGAAGGTCAGTGATAGTAAAAGTAGTAAAAAGCATTGCTTTATGGACGTCTTACATCTTAGGACAGTGGAAACGTTGCAGCAATGAGCATTAATCAAAATGGTGGAGAGGGGGGACATCAAATTCCTGGCGCTGTTATACAATAACATGCTTTGAAGAAGTAGTTGCTGGGGCTGAAAGCAAGGCTTACAGTGGGAGCACTGAAACTAATGGTTATGCATGCACCCCTCCAGCATTTCCTAGTGCCTCTGGATGTGTCCCTGCTAGTGGCAGCTCAATGGAGAAATAGTTTCTTGGGAAAAGGCTTTAATATTTGGATTACCAGAAGCTGTCCAGAGTCCATTCACCTTCTCAAGAAATGGTATCAGAGGTGGTAAAGAGCACAAACAGACTATTTTTTTTATGTGCTGTGACAGCAAACAAAGCATCTGTTGCATTACAGCAAAGTGTCATGGATAACGCTGTAGAACAGAGTACCTAGGGAAATGGTCTCAACAAAAAGACCTGTTTATAAATGGGTGGATTTCTGTAGGGTTTTTTTGTCATCATGTGCTGTATCTGAAATATTTCTGTACCATCCTAATCTCTGACCCTAACCATAGAATAGATGCAGCTGACTTAAGTACTAGAATTACGATATCTAAATTGCAGACAATCCTCTGTTTCCAGTTTTTGTCCCGGCTTGAACAAACTTCTGAAAGGCATGCTGCAAGGAGATACTAACTATTGTTTCCTGAATCACAGAATCACGGAATGGTTGAGGTTGGAAGGCATTTCTGGAGATCATCTAGTCCAAACCCCCCGCTCAGGCAGGGTCCTCTAGAGCATATTTCCCAGGATCGCCTCCAGGCGGGTTTTGAATATCTCCAGGGAAGTAGACTCCACAGCCTCTCTGCACAACCTGTGCCAGCGCTCTGTCACCCTCCCAGGAAAGAAGTTTTTCCTCATGCTCAGATGGAACTTCCTGTGTTTCAGTTTGCGCCCGTTGCCTCTTGTCCTGTCCCTGGGTACCACGGAGAAGAGTCTGGCCTCATCCTCTTGACACTCTCCCTTCAGATACTTGTACACATTGATCACATCCCCCTCTCAGTGTTCTCTTCTCCAGGCTGAACAGGCCTAGCTCTCGCAGCCTTTTCCTGAAAAGCTTGTGTATGTGAAGTGTGTTAAGTGAAAGCACTAAGGAGACCAAGGATTGAACTTCATGGGCATAACAATATAATATAATATCAATATGTAATAAGCATGCTTGAGTAAATGTTTTTATAACAATTTTGTCTAGATTTGTGATTTAAGTCAAGCAAAATATGATGTGAGTTGTTTTTTTTCTTCATTTTCTTCCTGCTCTGTTGTGAGACAGTCAGGTAAGATTAGTCCAGGATTGTAGGGACAGGTATTTAACTTTCTTGAGTTAAATGCATTAATTGCTCGGAGTGGTATTTTGCTGGGCAGTTATGATATCCGGGCAGGGTTTGTCACTAGGGGAAACGTATTTAGCAGTCTAACTGAAATCATACAAGCTTTTGGACACGCCAGCTTGAGGAAGGCCTTCTGTACCTGGAAGTTTGTCTTATTGTTCCAACTTTACTAGTTGCCCTAGTTGACCACTTGGCAGGAGAAGCCTTGTCCTACCCATTTCTCAGTGTTATGGTAAAATCACTCATAAGCAATGTAGTGTATGGTAGGGTAATATGATGCATGTGGGGGAAAAACAATTCTAGCTTCACATTACAAATGTGCTTGAAAATGAGCTTGTGACAGTTGCTTCTGTAAAATTTCCTGTAAAAGTGTCAGGTTGGTGCTTTGCAGTAGTTGCAAAAGGTGGTCATGCTAGGAGTGGAATAGGGGACAATACTGAAGACTTGTGCCCTTGTTTAACTCCACGATGTACTTGTGTTTGTAGTCATGGTCCTTTCGTCTCTAAAAGGATATAGTCATGTATAAAAGATCCAGGAGAGGACAGCAAAGACATTCAAAGTTACAGAACAGCTCCTGTGTAAGGAGTGATTGAGTGGGCTGGGAATTTGGAGAGGCGGTTAAGTGCAGGTAGAATTGGATTGTGTGCTCCCTTCTGATACGAGAACTACAAGGCGTAAGGTGAGCCGGGTTCCACACAGACCGAAAGCGGTGGTTGCATGTACCTGCTGTCTGCTGCAGGACGTTGTGGACGCAAAACGATTGCGGTTTCAAGGACAGGCTGGACGTGTGTCTAGAAAAAAATGTAGCAGGCTTAGGAGATGCCTTGAACTGGAAAAAGTCAGAAGCTGTGGAAGTATTTAGGGGGAAGTATCATACATACTTGCCTCTCTATTTCTTTTCCCCAACTATTTTCTTTTGGCTACTGTTGGAAGGATACTGAGATATATGGAAATTTGGTGTGAGGTAGTGCAGCTGCTCTTATGTTACTGTTTAACTGCAGGAGCCAAAGTGAGGTAGAGCTAATATCTATATACACAATGTGCTCTTCTAATTAAAAATCATGAAATATCTTTATGAAGAAAGAGGTGACTCTGAAGGAGATAATTAACAAGAGGAAACAATTCTGGCCAGGTTGGAATAGCAATTGATAGTATCATGCAAGTTAAAAGTTTTACCTTTTTCATTATACCTGCATGCATAACTGAAAGAACTTGTAAATAACTGAAATAATCAACTAAGAATATGTTTTTTTTATGAAGAAGAAATTCATATCGAGTATTGGAAATTTGGAAATTCAAGAGCAAGTGATTTGGAATTTGCCATCATGTGTGCCAATAGTAATGAAAGAAACATAGGTGGACTTAAAATGATTCCCTAGAGACTTATTGACTTTTTTTTTTGTTTTTTATTAAAATACTATTTGTTTTGAAGTCATACCCAAAGTTCTCAGGTATAGCTGTTCTTTTGGTTTTGTTTTCAGTTGGCACATGTCTTAGAAATCATTTTTTTATGATAAAGTAATACTTTAAGAGTAATACCATTTAACTTTGAAAAACTAAAATTAAAACACCTGTTAACCTTAACCATCAGTTAAGCTGCTGGATTCCTTCTGAAGGCACAGAAGGAAGAGAAGGTAGCGCTCAGTGGTGCATCATTTTCATTTTTTATTTTGTTTATGGAGGTGAAGCTCAGCCATGCAGTCCCACCAATAGTCTGTCACTTGTAGAACTGTACACATGTTGAAATGAGTTATGGCATCACAAGAAGGGATGTGAATAGGAATGTGAATATTTGCCTACTTCTTGAACTTAATTCTATTTTATCTGTTGTTAGAGTAACATTTTTTTAGTCCCAAGAGATTTTATACTTTTAAAGAAAAGTGTATGTTTTTAAAAAAAAAAAAAAACTATAAGTGAATTTTTCTCATCTTATCAAATGCATGTGAAATGTTGTCATTTTTTTTGTAAAAGAAATACTAAAAGAATTGTGGTATACTAGTTTCATATTTCACAAATGAAACTTCTCATGTGGTTCTCTTGTGTTTATTCTGCTTTATCATTTCATATTGAGACTTAAGAATATTGTTAATACTTGATTTAATTTTTCAGAAAGAATGCAAGGCAACCCTGTAAATGCATGCAAGCATGCCACGTGGTCCACTGAGGATGTGTTCCCAAACAGTGTGACATTTAACCGTATAATGGAGATAGCAAAAAAATGTTTCCCAAAAGAATTAATGTAACGAGAGGGAACATCTCTTAGCATAATGGGAGAAGGGGAAGGATTTTTATCACCAGGAGGCATGGTTTAGCATTAAGTTTAAATCTATGGGTTAAGTGAAGTTCTGAGTAGTGCAGTGCTGGATAGTTGTGGCATCTTAATTCTATCTCCAAATGAGGTCTGAAGGATAAGATGATGTTCCAGGCAGGCTTTAGGAAGGGGAGGGATGAAGGTGGGTTGTAGGAAATTAGACAAGTTGTACTATGCTGATCCTGACTTTCTCCAAGTGTATACAGGCAGTAACTTCTATTCTGTGTTCATAAACCAAATATCGTGCTTTGTTACCCAAGTTCACAGAAAATCTGCTGTTTCCTGCCCTTTAAAAAACAAACGAAAGGAATAAACCAAAAAAGCTCAGTCGTCTTTTAAGCACACATCACTAATTAAAATCAAAGTGAAATAATCCCCCTTATCACACACCCAAATTCATATCAAAATGCAGAGGTACCAGTTAGAAATAATTGAATTATGACCTTAAGGTTACTGGAGAAAGCATGTGTGAGCAAGCGCTGAAATCACCCCAAAGGCAGGTTTCAACAGCTGGTTATTCTGGTGTTGTCTAACCACCACAAAGCATGAAAAGAGTAAGGAGTTTTGAAGAAAGACGTTCCAATCCTGCTAAGTCATCTACCAGTCAGGACCTAGGAGGAGAAGGATTAGGGTGTGTATGAGCGTTTAAAGCAAAAAGTTAAAAAAAATTTTCACAATGTTGTGTGTAAAACAAAAATATCTTCTAGGGAAAGAAAGGCTGAAGATGTTGAGAAGGAGAAAGAATAAGAAATATTTGAAAAATTTTCCAAAGTAGAGTTCTTCCAGAATTGAAATTAATTCTATTTCGGAGCAGTGTGTCTGCAGAGGCACTGTTGCAAGAACAGCTTTCTGGTATTAAATATTCTGCCTTCACAAGTCTGCTCATGTGCAAGTGTAGGCAGGCCTTCTGAGTTTTGTGCAGTTTGATATTTTCTTAGTTACTTTTCTTGCTGTAGCTCCCGGAACCTGTAACGAGGTACACACAGAATCCAGTGGGATGCTGTTATTTCACTGATGAGATTTCTACATTTCTTTTGGACACTTTCAAAACGCAATGCTTACATATAGGCGTTCTGCTGACTGACCTGTGCAGTGTGGGTTTTTCTGGAGGAGCAGCCTTGCATGTTCAGTAAAGCTATTTCATTACTTTTACTTCTCTCAGGAAAAGGAAGGAAAAAAGCCCTTTCCTTTCAGAACACACAATGAGAAGGTGAGGCTGCATCTCTGTGAGAGCAGTAGATGTCTAATGGTAAGGAAAACAGGCAAGTTACTCGGAAACAATTTGAGTAGTGAAGCATCCAATCTTTATTTTACTCCTTTTCTTCTTTTGTGGCACGCTTGTTATTTGTTAAATGCAAGAAAAAAATTCCTCATCACGTCAATAAATCGTGAAACAAAGCTATTCTTTGTTTCTGGAGGTAGCAGAAAAAAACACTACTTTTACTTACATGAGAAAAAAATGAATGCAGTTCCTGTCAGAGCTCAGTTATGTGGTAGCAATAGGAGGCATAGGACGTGTAGTGGCTGGAGTTGTCGTTCAGGAGGGATATGCAGCAGGCCTGGTTCCACTGGACAAGCGTTCCCTAGGTTGTAACTTTAAGGAAGCAGACTTGGGATGCTGATTTCAACAAACCTGAGCAATCGGGAGGATAGCAAGAAGTTTCTTGTAGCCCACATGTTCCTGTCAAAGTTGGGCTATTAGTGGTTTCAGCCTCCCTTGAGCATAAGCAACAGCAGCGTGTCTCCCCATCTTTCTGGAGTTAGAGGCAGAGTGTGCTTCACCTGCTATGTATGCTTTAATGTGTCTGGAAGTCCCTTTTTCATTGCTTTAATTTTAATTAAAGCATAATAATTGCTTAACAGAAACTTCTTTGTGAAGTGCCTCTAATTGTCCTTCAGAATGAATGCTGGTACAATTAAGTAAATAATAACCAAAAGGGTTGTCTACAAGCTCAATTTTTATTTCAGAATTCGGGAGGAATGGAAAATGAGTTCCTCCGTGTGGTTTATTCTCTATGTTTCTGGAGCTTTCCCTGCTCTCCCTTTCTAAAAGGCATCCTTTCCTGTACGAGTATGGGAAAAGCATACATGAAACTTTGTTGTCCCTATTTGTCTGCTCCGGAGTTCTGCATGCTGCCTGGCATTCTATATTCATATCCAAGTAATTTTAATAATAGATGTTACAGGTCAATGCCTTGTGTACCTCCCCCTCTGCTGGAGCAGAGATCCTAAAAGCTGGGGTTTTCTTAGCCAAGGTAGTGATTTTTTTTTTTCATTCCTTTCATGTAAGGCAGATCCCTGTGGTGTTCGTATTTCTTTGTCTCTAGGAAGATGTAAAGAGTTGTCATTTGGATAGTTGATTGCTTAGCTGTATATAATTGATTCATATGAGTTTTAATTAACATCTTCTTTCTCACACTTTTTAAAGATCTTAATTTCTTTTCCCCCACTCATTACAAGCATAACCTTCTCTGTATGTCTACCTAAAATTACCAAAGTCCATTTTTAAGGTTAAAGATTTGTCTGCCATGTAATGCAACAGCGTTCATTGTTCCAGGTATCTCCTATACCTAGCTAAAAGAAATACCTCTAAATATGATTTGTAGTGCAGAAGTTCTTGAATTATCTTTTGAAAAGCAAAGAAAGCATTTCTGCAGCCGTGGTTGGCAACCAGAAAGACTGTCTATGCCAGAGTATGTTGTATAACCTTTGGAAAAATCAAGAGAACAGCGTGAATGGCTAGATTTATTCAGTTCTCATCTGCAGGCCAACTGGCTCTGACAGTTGAAGGTCCTTTTTTAAAGTGATGTATAGCACACACAAGCCTATCATCTCTGCTTCCAAGAGAGCAGACAGAAGAGACCAGGGCCAGGTTAAGGGCACAAACAATACCAATTGCTTCTTTAAGGCGAAGGGGTTTAAAGCGACAACCCAGACCACCTTGCAGAAGAGAGATCTCAAGGGGCTGGATCTTTCCTGATGTTAATACTCTTCTCAGCAAAGATTAGCTAGGTACCACAAATTTTTTTTGAATGTTAGGATGCAGCTCTGGCAGCGCTTATTTCTAGTCAGAGAATCTTCTTAGGAACTCAAAGTAAGGTCGAAAAGTTTAATGACTTTCATTGCTGCCAGCTCTTGTGAAGTTCATGATTACCCTGTTTGTCTCCTGTTAGTGAGGACATGCTGCTTCAGGCCAATTTGGCCTTCAGTACCTGTTTGAAAAGCATCCTGTAGATTCAGAATACGTCTAGCAGTAGTGTGACATTCAGTCCCTTACTGCCTGTGTATGGTCTTTGTGCAGACCTCAAGATCAGATAATGCTCTTGCCAAACTTGGTTTTCAGTCCGTATTTAGATGACTGCTTCCTTTCTTATCTCTTGGCTACTTCCACGAATAGGTGGTTGCTTGCTAGTGAAATTGATGTGAATGACCATAATCAAAGAGGGAGTGCTAATTACTAGGTTAACCCCAGTGGAAAATGTGAATATTTCAAAATTGCTGTCCATGGGTGGATTCTGTCCTCAGTGGTTTTGCACTTGTTCATTCATAAATATGCTGCTTGGGATTCCTTTCTGGTTAAAGAAATAACAAGTGATTAATTCTTTACTACCTTAACTTTGATTTTAGGGAGCTCCTACCGCATAAATCGGCCCCAGCAGATGCTGTTTTAAAAATGAAGTTTTCTGATCCTTCCGGCCTGATCGCACCAAGAGTCCCTGCTGCATGTGCAGCATGCTATGAAGAACTTTAGTGACAGTACGACAGGCAACTGTTGTGTTCCCCAACTCTTACGTTGCCTGCTCCCATGCCCTCATCTTACAGCGGCAGGGTATCTCCCAGCAGCTTACCTTCCCTCCACCCTGTGTTTTAGTAGCATGCTTGGCAAGTGGTTTTTGTCTCCTCCCCTGAGCTCCACCTGCTGCTTCTCCCATGCCCTTGTTATGCATTCATTCAGCCAACAAGTGTGATGAGCCTATGTTGCTGCTGTTTCTGTCTGTCAGCTGGTGAGCAGCACTTGAATTTGCTCATCACCTGTTGTGGTCCCGTGGAGGAGGTGGTGGATATTATCAGCCTGCTGCTGTGCTGCTGCAGTTTTGGGGTTGTAATTGTCTTCTGTTCTACAGCCTCAAAGCTGGAGCCAAATAGTCACTCTGTTGTCTCCCCATAATCTGAAATCAAGATGGGGGCATGATGACAAGGTGCATCTTCCTGCTCCCCTTCTCTTAATGAGTTAAATTTCACCAGACTGGAAAGCTAGTGACATTTTCTTGTCACATAGTGTTTCCCTGCATTCCTGTATTTGCAGAAGTGCACCAGGAGCCTGAGGAACAATAGTGCGTGCGTGAAAGGAGCTGGAAGTTAGGCCACTGTGCTCTTTAATATGGGAGGGAGCCTCATGCACTGTATCTATTTGCATCAAAATGAAATACTCGTGGTTAGATCTGTGCTCTCTAGGAACTACTGAATGAATTTGGGAGATGGCTGTGTGTATACCTGCACGGTGTTTTTCTGTTCCTTATGAATACTTTGGGCTGGTTTTGTATCCCATCCTCAGCAACTAGTGAAGTCCCTCATCGCTTCCTGAAGTTTCAGGCCTTTATGTGTGATTGCAGAGCAAGAATTTTAGCAGGGAGGTATGACATAAAGAGGCTAGGTTAAAGTTATTCTTTGCTGTTGTGTTAGGTTGTGTAGTTCTGGCTTACTCTTTGTCTATTTGCTTGATCCCTCTTGTCAGAGCTTCGCATTTTGGAAGAACAGTGTTTTCATTTTATTTTGTTTGAATGAACAACATTTATGTTCCGCTATGTATTATTTTGCTTTTTATCTTTCCCCGGAGATTGCAGAGGATGTATTAAATGCCTGGCCTCAAAAACTCTACTCTTCTTCTGGCTTTCCTCTTGTCTTCTGTTATTTTTTAGCCGAACATCTTTCTTCAGGACACATTCACTGAAAGCTCTCTCCCGACTGTCATGAGTCTTCCTTCCTTGTGCTTTTTAAAAATCATTTGTACCACTGTTCCTTTATTTCCTTCTTTACCTTCTCTCTGTCTACTCACCCAGTGCAGCCTCTCTTCCTGCCTCTAGTATCTGTAGGAAATTCCCAGGCTACCCTAAGCCTCGGAGGAGGAGCAGCCGTATTGAGCCATAGAGATACGTCTCGCCTATCCCGGCTTCAAAAGCTCATGCAAAGGTCTTTATTTCTTCCTTTCCCACTTGCTGCCTGGAGCTAAAGCCGCTAGCATCCTGGTCGCTTTCTTCTTTAGTCCTGATTTGACAGCAGACACATGGTAGCCTGCAAGTCTGGGATTCAGCTGGAGTTGCACTTTACTGTAAGAGTGTTGAGTGAGCTTAACCCAGTGCTGATGCAGTTGCTCTGCATCCACTGCACAGGAATTAGTGTTTGAGCTCCCTTTCTCTGTCACATAATTTATGCAACGTAATTGGAAGTCCTTTGCCCGATGAGAGCGCCTTATGTCCAGCTCCATAGAGAAAAACAAGATTTTAACCTCGTTCGAATCCTTTTCCCTAGAATCTAAGGAAATCTGGGCACTAGTTTCACAGCTAGGGCTCGTCTTTAATTTAGATAAATATGCTAAAGCCTCATTTGTATGTGAAGAAAATAAAGCCAAGCTAGGAAAAGACAAGAAGTTTTAGTATTAGAGTATATCTTAATATCTAAATATCCTTATCTTTTCCTTAGAAAAGAAGTAATTTAAAGACTCAAGTTAAGTACAAGCACTAGTGCTAATTTGTTTGAATTCCGGAGAAAGATTTGTGAGACTGGATGGAATCACCAGGAAAGTCTGAATAGGAGAAGAGATTATTTTTTGCTAGTCGTAAAAGATTTTTATCTCTTACTTCTTGGGAGTTTTATGTTAATTCTCGTATCTAATGACAGTGAAGTGAAGAAAGAAAGTGAATATAAATCAGAGTGATGACTGTGCAACTTTAGCAGCATCAAGGAGAAGTCCTGTTGAATGTACTATAATGAGGTTCTAGGGAGACTGGTGTATTTCCAAAAAAAATAAAAAATGCTTCTGATCATCTATGAAAATCAGTAGCAGAGATGTAATTTGGTAGGAGACTGTGACTGTACGGTGTTATATTATAAAAATTTTTGAAAGGGTAACATTCAGAATTTTACTCTCTTTGCAACTTTATGCAGATACTTTGTTGCATTTCAGTTTCTAGGGAACAGGTACACAACTCTGAAAATCCATTTTCAAGCACTTTTTTGTTGTACTCTTTCATGTATTTAACACATTAGGTATTTGGGCATGGTTGCAGTTTCTGCTTAAATCAGTTTAAAAAATGTATTTATGAAAGAGGTTTTGAAAACCCAGCACAGTGGAATTTTGAGTGTTTTTTTTTTTTAATGCTTGGTATAGCATAATTGCATTAAGTATAGAAAGTTTTAGCCTCATAATCGTGGAGCCAGCTGAAGACATCCGATGGATTTTCCCATCCTAGAACTGCATATGACGTTCCAGAAATCAGAAGGCTGCTCTTAGACACCTTCCTATCCATTCTTTGAAATTCTGAAACATCCGCTATCACTGCTGCTGGTGGGAACCTGTGCTAGGTGGCCTCAGAGCCATCAGATGCCTGATATAATCTGGCAGTTTTTGTCAGTTCAAGACTGTTGTTTTTATTTCTTCTGCTGGTATAATATGCACATGTGGTGTTTGTACGCATTTGTGCGCTGCTGGATTGTACTTGGGAAGGTATAAGATATGATCTGTAAACTTTTCTTTCCAGTTCTTTCCTTAAAAAAAACAAAGTCAAAGGTTAAATGTTTTTCTTCATAGAGCTAGGCTTTTACTACCACTGTGGTCTTCAACCTGGTGATCCCACTGGCTTCAGAGGAATTCTGATTGTCTATATTTAGATTAGTAAATATGGATTTTTGAGCCTTCATCTAGCCATCAAGGAGAAAGTTGGCCAAGGTTAAGTTTTCTTTACACAGTAGTACGTATGTTTGATGAAGTTTCCAAGTAAACATAAATAACAGCTCTAGAATGGGGAATATATTGTATTATCATAATGCAGTTACGATAAAACATCCGCAGCACAAGGGAAATTCTGCAAATGCAGTTAACCTAAAAGTCAGGGACTTTAACATTGTATGTCCTGTCTCCTCCTTTACTGAACAGCTAGAAAACAAAAATCATTGAGGCTTTAATATCACTTCTGGGTGTGCTTTACTGCAGCCATTTGCAACCTAATGTTACGGTGCTGCCATCATTCATAGTGCTTGTCCCGAAAGAAACCCGCAATTCCATTATGCCTTTCTAAGGTCTTGATAGTGTTGTTATTGAGTATCTTTGAATAACTAGTTGAATTTGACACACTTAGGAAACATGCCAGAGGGTAAAACAAACATCACTCCCATTCTTTAATGTGGCAGCTGAAGTGGCAGTGAAGAGGTCTATGAAGAACACCACCCATCCCTTGGCCTGCTTCCAGGCTCCACTTCACTGTGGAAGTGAAAACCTATGAAAGGAGCTATATGTTAGTATACAATGTCAGATTATTTTGTTTTAATGAAGCAGTGATGCTGTGAAAGAGAGGTATGTGGCTTCAGAATACCTGTATACATATCTATCTTACCATAATTACCCGCAGGATAGCCTTATTCTGCTATTAATGTTGACAGTGTTAAATATCCATTAGCTTTATTCTGAAGGCATTTGGGTGGCTGGTTGGTAGCATACAGACACAATTACAGTCATCTCATTTACTTTGTGTTCCTTTCTTTCAAAAGTTGTTTGTTCTTAGTTGATTCTGAAGGAGCCTGCTCAGGGTATACCGAGCTTTTGGTTATGTTCAGCTGTCATCTGGGAGATCTAGTAAGACCTAAGCAACTTTGCAACAAATGCAGAAGCCTGGTACTTATAAACAGAGCATCCATTGCACAATATGATGAGAAAAGCGCTCAGGTTTTTTGCTTTTAGAGTCCATTGTGTAAAATCTTTCTACCACTATTCCCTGAAGCTGGAAGACTTCTTCCAAACCTGTCCTGAGGATGCTAGATGCAAATCATATTTCAATCATGTTCAATTTTAGTCTTTGATTAATGATTGGAAGCTGAGAGTATACTGAAGTGTGTATGAGCCTCTTTTGGATTGCTGTAGTGAAACTAAAGTGAACACTAGGTGAACCCAAAAATTTTCCTTCCCATTCTCTTCCATTACTGCATAACACAGTCCAAGCTTCCTATAGTGATGAGGGTCATGTGTGCACCTGCATGAATCAGCTTGTTGCTTGCATAGTCTTATGACTGCTCCTCAAGCATTAAACTGATGTAATTCTAACTTCTGTGTTTGTACACATCAATTTCACATTTTAGGACTTACTAGGATATTCCAAACAACAGAGTGGTATTTTTGGAGAATCAAATAGAATTCTTGGTGTGAAAGAACGAGTTCTTATACAGGAACAAGGAGCTTAAAAAAAAAAAAAAAGTACAATGAATTTTCTTCTAGTCTATTAGCATATGTGATCACGTCTCTTATTCACACTTTGAACTATAGGCAAGTCTCTTTACTCTCTGCTTCAGAAGAACCATCTGTAAAATGGGTATATCATCACTTAACCATACAACAGTATTCAGAGTTGTAATTAAAGACAGTAAAACCCTTTGAGCTTCCTATGACTGGAGCTTCAGAATTGTGAGGTATTATTACCAATAAATACAGAGATTTTGATTTTCGTGTTTTACAGGAAAGTTGTCATCCTGTAATTTATATATTATAATGCTGTACTTAAGTGAAAGCTATAGAGCCTATAGGTTAGGCTGTTCTAATTAGATTGTATAGACTGTGAGAAAATGACAGCTATGCTAATTCGTCTTATCCTAATTCGTCCTGATCTGAAAAGTTTTTTTTTGTTTTTTTTTTTTTTAGCATGTAGATTACAACAAAGTCATTTTCTGTACTAGGAATTATCGTGTGGAGTGACCTTTACCAATTGTGCTGATGTAATGGAAGGGACATTTTTCCACTTGACCTTTACACAATGTGTCGGCTTGTCCTGTAGCACAAAATGAGTTGCAACTGACACATTTGATGGAAAGCTAACTTGACAGGAGCTTATTGTTTGCAAGAAGATACGTGTTGAAATGTGAAGCCTGTAGTAAACAGCATGATAAAGTTTTTCTGCATGTCATCTATGTATCGCTAAGGAATGTCTATCATAGAAATGACCATGGTCTAAATTGCAGTTTGAACATTGATTAACTCAGTTTCGAGCAAAGCAGACATCACATAATGATATCTGAGAGTCAAATCTATCTGTTTTAATGGTTTCTCCTTTCTTTGTTGTTCTGTAACCAACTAGTGACTTTTTTCCTACATTTTAACTTTACTTCTTGTCTTAGCACCTCTGTTCATAAAAGGAAGAGAAATGCAAGTCAGGTGAACAGTTTCCAGTATATGATGAGGAATATATGTCATCCAAGAGGATAGTGTCTCTTGACTAATGTCTATAGTTATTTATTCATATATTAAAGAAATATTGTTCAGATATAATTGTGGAATGAGAGAAACACTGGGGATGGGGAGGAATGAACAACTTGAAGGAAGTGTTAATACAATATTTAGGGTAAGGGTAGATGTTGTGAAGAGAGCTGTAGGGAGGATGAAACTGTCCCTGCTCCACTGCTCCAGCTGTGAAGTGTAGAGGGCAGAGTTTACTCAGAGCTATCAAAATAAAGCGGGAAGAGGATTGTATCTTTTGAGGAGAAATTTAAAAGGAAAGAATGCCAATCAGTTATTTCAGGTTTCTTGTTATAATTCCGGTATTTATTTCTGCCTTGGTTTGAAGGTTCTGGTGTTTTCTGTAAGTAGAAGTAATTCCACTTATAAAATAAGTGCACGAGACAAATTTTTTAGTGGAACACAGGATATATCTGAGAGTTTTCAAGTAATGAATTACATGATTTTTAAAAACCACTAAGCAGCAGGAATCATAAAAGAGCAGCAAATACCATCTGTCTGATCTACATATTTTACCACAGTTCTCCTCAAGCTGTCCACTTGATGGAAAGTAAAGAAAAAAAAGGAGCCAAATGGGTGTGGGAGAGGAAAGTAGCTAGTCTTCTGCATTTGCAGGAGGTATTCGGAAAAAAATTTATGGTCGTTGCTGTCTGTCTTTGTTCATTCAGTCCTAACTCATTATTTCCAAGACGTGCTGCTCAAACAGTTTCAATAGCAGAGGGTGCTGCTGGACAGAATCAAGGTGGGATGCTGGGCAGCGATATTTATTTTGTTATACTAGAACACCTTTTTAGCATGTGTTTGAAACTATTGAGGTGTTACAGGTGTACTGTCATAGTGTGAAATTCACAGCAAAATTCTCTACTGTAGCAATATAATTTAACTGTAACTCATGTAAAAGGTATGCATTAGTTATTGTAAAACTGCTAGTAAAAACATGTTTCTTAACAGTGTTTTCATTTGCAGTTGACACGTGCTATGGAAAAGAGTAGGCATTAATGCATTTATTTTACATACTTGCAGGGGGTTGGTGGAAAGCTCAGCTGCAGGGCTGGAAGTAGAGCCCAGGTTTCCAAGTAGCAATTCAGGGAAGTACAACAGGATTACACTTGGAAGACATCCCGTTTTCTGTACGGGGGTTCATACTGAAATGGCAAATCCCATGTCCTTTCTGGGACACCTGCTTTTCAGAAGCCATTCAGGAGCGCCTGGCAAAGGATGAACCTCTGTCACTGGGGCCATATTTCCAGCTAGTGCTTCCTTTCTTATCTCTGCGGCTCAAGTTCCATCAAACTCTGCTCTTCTTTCCCGTTCCCTCCTGACTGATTCTCACCTGGCACTTAGTCAACAGATATAACGGTCTGGCAGCTTTAATTTCCAGCCAGAGGAAGCTCTGATGAGCAGGTGGAGGGTTTACTGCAGGCAGGAGACATTACAGGCTGGAAGAAGGCAGTGATCCTGTATTTAAAATGTTGATATGTATCTGTGCTAAGCACAAAGACCAGGAACTGTTGTACTCTCCTCAGGTTAGACATGCAATATGCTTTCCTGTGGATCTGCGTGCTGCTGCAGTAGGAGAAAGCAGGGGGAAGTTCAACTTCTTTGCAGCTGCTGCCATTGAGTGGTGGCTGCTGTTCCTATGGGAACTCAATCCAGTAGGACACTAACCATGCGTAGTGGTCGATGGGGCGTTGTCTCATGCTTAACTGCTTTGCTGAATTGGGACCCAAGTGGAGTTTAAGGACTGTGGAACTTGGGTAAAAGCTTTTGATCCTCTCTGTGCTGACCTGTGCCAACATCCTTCTGTGTAGCCTTGCCAAGTGGTTGGTATTTTTGCGGGGTAATTTTTATGCGTGAAGCGCTTGGACAACTTCAGTGCTGGCACTGGGGCAGCAGGGCCAGCTGTGGAGCCAGAATGAAAAGAATATCATAAGCATGAAAAAGATTAAGTGTGTGTATTTAAAAGGGAGGAAGGTAGGGGGGAAGTGAATTAAAAAAAAAAAAAAAAGACTGCAGGATCCCTTTTGTCCTAATAGGAAAGAGAGACTGGACTTTGTCTTTTGAAATGAGAAGATTAAGGCTCCAGGACGTAATACAGTCTTTCATAGGGAAGATAGTTCTGTAAAAGAACAAAAGGGCACTAACTTCTAAGAAAAGGTCAAGTTATGAAAGGGATAATACAAATTCTTAAGCAAAAAGTGGTTAATATTGTGCAATTCTAGCAATGCTTTTATCTGAAGATCTCACACAGGTGTTAATTAAGCCTAATGAGGACCCTATAGAGTAGTTGTTACAATCCACATTTTACAGACAGAGGACCTAGAAGCAGAAGGAAATTGGGTTATTTGTTCGAGATCATGTAACAGTGCTGTAGAATTCATGCTCGTAAGTGAATACAAAGTGTGTGACTTCAGGCCATCTAGCACAGCCGTAGGCAAAACTCTTTTTTCCGTGAAACAATGCTGTATATCCTGACACTGTTTGTTTTAGCCTGAAAATGTAGATACTTTTAGGTGCATTAAAAAAAAAATTGTGAACTAAAGAGTTTCGCTTTCTTGATTATTTCTGTAAATACTCCTTTTTTTTCCCCCCCCGCCTTGTGTTTTGAGAGACTTATGAGAACCACCAATACCTATGATGGTGAGGCTCGCGTGTGCTCGTTTTTTTCTTTTGTTCATTTCAGCCTTTCCAATGCAGAGCAGACTGCTAGGTTGTTTTGTGAGGTCCCTATAGGGAAATCAGAAAGTTCTTTGTTAAGATATTTGAGCTGTTGGTGATTCCACTGTGAATTCTATAAAAATTCTGATGGATGGATGAGTGAAAAATTGAGAATTTTCAGGCACTCTTAGAACGTTTTGTTTGTAGAGTTTTGGACTTTGAGAGAGTCATCTAAGCTTTTCCTCTGTTCCTGACCGTACTCCACATACTCTGTGTGGTTGCCTGCTTCCTATTTAGTTCTGTATGGGTTTTTTTGGCAGTGGAATTTGTGCAGTTCCAAGCCTAAACCTGTCAAAATTGCCGTCTTCATTGTGGCTGGAAGCCTCTATAATAGGTTGCATGTGATGGGTGTGCTATCTCTCCCACTGCCATAATGCACGTTGGTATAGATCTGTATCAGAGAGGCAGTGCCTCTGAATTGCCAACTCTGCTTGCTGCACCCTGTTGTCCTGTCGTATAGACTGGATCATTTATAAATGAATGGATATTGTGGTGGTCCTCTCAATTTTCCAGGGCTATTTTCCTCATGTGGTAGAATACACAGCTAGCATTTCAAGGAAAACGTGTTAGATCTGCTTATCTTTCAAAATAGAGGCTTACAGGCCACAAAAAGGGGAAATAGCTCAGGAAGCCAAAGTAATTTTTAGAATAAAAACCTGCTGAGTTGAATTTTTTCAGTTTTAAGATGGGTCTAAATGAATGGCAGTTCGTGGAAGTATATCACTTCCATTATGTTAGAGGGATGCCTGGGCCCTTTATGTTTGCTGCTAAGCAGCTGGCATATGCTAATTGTGAAAGCATAATCGCTCAGCAACAAAATGAATAAGATTATTTTTTGGAAGACTTGGAAAATATTTAAAGGTAAAGGCTGCTTGGGGCAGTTTGTCTCCCTTGGGTTTCTCTTCCAGTCAAGAGAAGGTGCTTCTCGCTTTTACGCAATAGAAAAATTCAGGAGCACAAGTAGACACTGAGAAGGTTGTAACGTGTGCACAGGGAATGGAAAAAGTCTTTGTTTGAAAGCAGCGTTAGGGCAGAAGGCAGCGACTTGCAATGCAATGCAGCACACAACTGTGAAGCTGCTGACATGGCGTACAACTTGATGTAGCGGAGGAGGTGTCTCATCTGCAGTTATTGTAGGGAGACACGTCTTTGGGTTCTCAAGCTGAACTGTCACATTTCTGTAGAGAGGTTTACTTTTCACAGTATTTTGAAACCCAGAAACTTACGAAATTTTTACCAAATTTGATATCCCTTGTGGATATGTCAAGAAATATTTAATATTTTGAAATTTGACATTACTTGAACAAAGTATACTTGCGATACGGCTTCCTGAAAAAAAAAAAAGGCTGTCAAGTAGGAGCTTGTAACCTATCATTTTTTCCCCCTTCCAGAGTTGCGAGCTCAAACTACAGTTGTCACTGTGCCCAAAATGATTTCAATTAGGTTGTGTTTACCCCATGTAATGCATTGGCACCAAAAGCTGTTCTGAGGAAGGAACGTTGAAGATGGTATTTAGGAAACGATCAAAAGCTCAGTATCTGCAACCCTAATAAATTGTGCATGCGTAGATCAAATAGCTAAAAAGCTTTATTTGCTCTGTTTTACTCACGCTGTCTGTGCCCTGCCAAATTCTAACCTTTGATCACATCCTGGAGTGTGGTGAGGGGCAAAAGAGTATTATTGATCGAGGTGTGTCTAAATCTAGCAGTGTAATCTCTGTCAAAATCTGTCAGTGTCACTGTAAATCCATCAGAAATTCAAGAGGAACCCAAACTGCGTTCAAGAAAGAAAGGAGACTAAACTGCTAGCTGAAATGGAAAGTGTGTGAAGGGAATAGGACTGAAGGGCAGAGAAACAGAGGAGGGAGAAACTGTGGTAAGGGTGCCTCTCAGTTGCTGCAGAGCGGGAAGGGAATTGGGTTCAAGTTCACAAGGAAGGGACATAAGACACCATTTGTTAACAGTCAGCAGTTATTCTGTGTTTAAATGGTGTGGTGTCTTTTGTCATTGAATTCTGAAATTATTGGATCTGCAAATTATTGGAGCTGCAGAAATTATTGGATCTGATCAAATTTAGAAAGCTGTGAATTGATCCTGATTTATGAGGAAGCAAAATAGTCTGAGAACAAATCTCAAATGTTGTAAACTGTTCTCTGTTATTGTTTTCTTTCTTAAAATATGATCTCTTCTGGATGAAGTGCGACAGAATAACTTCTAGAAGCCAGAACAGTGACGGATGATAGAAATTGGAAAAGTATCTAGACTGAACTAAGCTGGCATCTTTAATAGAATCTAAATTCTTTTTGGTTTAGCGTCTACTTACCCAAAGCACTGAGAAAGGGCATCAAATTAATTCAAAGGTGAAGTTTTAATATCTGCACGGCATCAGAGATAAGGAAAGAACGGAAAGGCAAGAGCAGAAATTAGCAGATGTGTGTATTGGAGATATTAAGTGTGAGAGTGGGGACCTGGAATATGATAAAACATTGAGCGCTGTTGTGGGAACTTGTGAAGGGAAACACAGGGAGCAAAAAAAGATTTTGTTTAACTAAAAGCAGTATTCTGGCATCCCAGTCCTTATCCATAATGAATGGATGCACTGTTTTCAGCTCAGTTACCACAAAGACTTCCTTTATCTACTTTCTCCCCTTTTTGTTTCTAGAGCAAAACTTCAAGTTTCCTTGTAGAGTTTCCCACTGAAGTTTTCAGGGCAATCAGTTTGGGGTTGTTTGTGTATTTATATTCTCTTTATAGTTCTCTGTATGTAATATTCATTCTGTAAAAAAGAGAGAATGTTTGATGCGTTTTTATCAGTATGCCATGCTGCAGAAGGAAGATAATGTTGTGTAATTGCATTTTGGTTTTGGTTATGCTGATCTCTAGCTGGTGACTTAGCTGAAACTGCAAGCTTATTTCTTTACATAGGGTAGTCAATGGGGACGTTGCACAAATTAATATACTCTGTATTATAAAATCTGTGCTACTTTCTTTCAAACTTAAAGCAATTCTACACCTACTCACTGGTGTTTCTTAGCCTTCAATTTATGCTGCTTTGTTGTCCATTTTTACAGTATGGCTTTTTAAAATACTAAGATAAACCTTTATGTAATGCTCTTTATATTATCTGTGGTAGTTTTGGACTTCTATTGCAAAAACAAATTTATTTCAGACAGTGTGTTTTAGGATGATATTCTCTGTATATTCAAGGTAGGAAATAACAAAAGGAGCCTGTTCTTTGTCTGACAGCTGGAACACAGAACTTTAAATCTGCAAAATGTGCTTGAATAGAGACTAGTAAAAAAAAAAAAAAACAAAAAACAAACAAACAAAAAAAACCCCCACCAACATAACCTGGCTGTGTCTTTAGTTATAAAATCTTTGATGTAAAAGCCCAGGCATCGTCCATCAGATGTTTTTATTCCTTGTAGAGTGCTTAAAACTTGCTTTATAAAAATGACTGATGTCACAATAACACAGTGAATAATGCAGTTGACTGTAGAGTGTTGCATTTTTTCCTCTGTTAATTGACTGGTCCATCTTCTAATTGACCAGTTGCACTTATTTGGAGACAGTGAAGAAAGGCAGATGTCGGCTTACAGATTTTTGGAGCAAAGAAGGGGATGTAGTGGATTGGGATTGATTCCTTCTGAGCTGAAATTAGTATATAGCTGACAGTTGTTCATGTATGTGAACTGTACTGACTGGAAACCTTTCCCAAAGTTCTTCCTCAGCCATCTCCAATAGAAGAAAGAGCTGTGTTGCAAGCCCATAAGCTTTGTGTCGATTTATTCTAGCTTCGCTGTCTTGAATGATCTTTTTAAGAGCAGAATTTAATTCGGAATAGAGATTATCATTGTGCTATGTATCCATACTTTTTTAAATGCAGATTCAGCCTGGAATTAGCAGGACATGTTTTTCTTTATTTCTGTACAATTTCAAATGTAGTGACAGTACTGTCAGCACTGCTTACAAAATAGTATTGATATCAAATAAAGTGCACCAGCAATCAGCTTTTTTTTTCTTCTAATGTATCTTTTGATGTTATTGTAAATTATTTTGCTGTTAAATCATATTGGAAATACAGATGCTTCAGTGGTTTCATTGAAAATTTGATGCCTACAACAGAATATAAAAAGCAAACAGTCAACCAGGCATTGTTTATTTTGTACTGTAAATTGATTAAAACAGAAGTGATGTCTCCAAAAAATGCCTGATACATTAAAATCTTTACAGTGTTTGAAACAATTTACAAATTCAGTAAATCTGAAGATAATGTCTGTATGGGGTAGACACTGTATAGAATTGTACCATTACTTTAATGCAGTTGTAAAGATGAGTAATGGGTTGTCGCATACTGCAAATTATTCATTATTTCAGCAACTCTTATGCACCTCCTAGGTAGTTTTTAAATTTTAAATAAAGGTAGTAATTACTACAGCATTTAGAAAATTATGAAAGTAACTAGTTTATGTTGCAATATAAAACACTTACAAGTACAAAAAGCTCTATTAAAAATGTCGCTCTTAAAATATTATTAAAATGTAATGTTTTTCTGAAGTAGCAGATAAAGAGCAATGGAGATTAAGTTGCTGGTATGCTAAAAATACTATGTGTTATTTTGACCCATACTGCGGGTCTGCTGTTTTGTCTTCCCCATTTCTTTTTCAGTTGTAATTTGTTTAGATTGTAAGTTTACTGGGGTAGGAATTGCTTTTTTTGCTGCGTGTGTGTCTACTGTGATTGGGTTCTGGCCTAGGACTGAGACTCCTCTGACAGGTGATAGTAGCAAATAATAATTACTTTGCTCATAGGATAGTCATGTTACAGGAAATTGCAATGTAGGTTTATCCAGATAGTCCTGATGTGCCTTAAAACTCAGCCTAGAAAGAACAGCTGGGAGGGTAATGCAGCCTATATCAGCTGTCAGGTAATAATGAGAAAGAAACATGGGAAAGCAACATTTTTCTAACACTGACCAAATCACTTCTGAGATGAATCAGCCCTCTGAGTATCCTGATGCCTCCCACTGGGTGCTCGTCACTTGCTTTGCCGTGGGCCTGCTGGCAGGGCCCCTCCGGCTTCCTCCTTACTGATCTTCCTGCTGAAGCTTGAAGTAACTATACTACATCCTCATGAAACTCACTGAGACCTATAGCTTGTGCCCGTAAATCACTACTCAGTTTAATTAATATTAATAAGACAGAGAGAACATGTTACAGATCACCGTGGCAATGTGCTAGTGATGGGGCTGCTGTGCGTGTTCTCCTAGATAGGGATGCTGCTCACAGCTTAGGCCGCAAGTCTGCGCTAGGCTTGCACTGGTGCCCTTCAGGCAAGAAGTTTCACATACAGCATAGACTTTACAAAGTTGAAATGTAAACCCTAGGTAGGAAGATTAGTGTTGTGGTTTGAAGAGGCCTCTCTGAAACTTCTGAGAATTTCACTTTGTGTTCAAAGCCTAAATGAATACTCTCAAACTTGATGTGAATTAAAGGGGAAAAGTCAATATCTGCCAGTGTGTCGGGTTTCCTTCTGTATGATTTATAACAGCTATAACATGTCTGTATTTGTCTTTTCAGGCGCCTAACTCTTCTACGGCACCAACAGTCTATACATTAAATTCTGAAATGTTACATATGTGTTAAGGATACAGCAATTTTCTGGGTTGCAGTTGGTGTGGACATGGTGGGGAAAAATACAGAGCTTGTGGGAAGACAAAGAATCTGCTTGCGAATTCCTTGTGAGAAACCATTTAGACAGTGCTCTCCACTGCTTTTGTAGTCGGGGCTATTTAGAGAACCAGATTTCCTTCCTCCCATCCTTGTCCCTCCATTTTATGTGTAACAGTCTCTTTCTGATAGGAAAGAGATGGTAAGCAGCAAATGTTGTATGCAGCCAGGGAAGCTTGCCACATCAAATGTGACCTGAAATCATTGCTGTGGTGCTTGGGTACTCTAGTGCATTGGGTTTGTCTGGCAATTCAGGAGATTTAGACTGAAATAAGGGCTCGGGCACAAATTTCATGCGTGGCTTTGTCATTAATATACCCTGTATTTCAGCTCCCCATCTCAAAAGAAGAGGTAGCATTTCCTACCTCCCAGGGATTCGGTGATAGAAAAGCACTGTGGGAAAAGGGTGTTGGCCTGTGTTTAGTGATGATGATGAGAAGAGTGCTTAAAGCTGGGTAAAAACATTTAAAAAGAGAATAGCTGAAGAGATTAGCGTGAGCGCAAAGAGTACCTGTGACTTTGGGGCCCTCTCTTCTCTCTTGGGTGGTGGAAGGAATATATTTATGGAAAATTTATGGAAAATTCCTGTTGCAATGGAGGAAGGCAAAGCCTCTTGTGATCCTTCTACTTTTTTCCCTGGTATCAACTTTGTAGGACAGACATTTAGGAAAACTGACATGGGTTAATGTGAACAGGTTAGTATATCCTTAATCGTTGTTTTAGTGTTTTGATTTGATTTCTTTTCAAGCATTAATTTCAAAATTTGTTTGTTTGTTTTTTTTAAAGCGCCTGCCATCTGTGGTGTTTGTAGCTGCTTTATGCTCTGTACGTTAGTGAGGCCCTTAAAGTTCAGAGGATAAGCAGTACAGTCCATGTTCTTCTTCAGCGTTCAATAAAGGAGCAGTAATGCCCTTATTCATGGGAAAGGGAGACTTGCATTCCTGATAAATAATATCTAGAGTTTCTTTGGAAATGATCCACTTAGGTGTTCTAACACCATAGAGAGTCCTCAAACGTTTCTTTTTTTGTCTATCTGCAGTGGACAGAGTGAGCGTTGACCAGGAGTTAAAAAGAAAAGGCAGAAATTGCTCTCCAGAGTCATCAAATGATGCAGTTGTTGCAACTCTTAAACTTCTTTATGCTAGCGTTCTTCTTATGGAACTTTTAAAGCTGCCAAAGGCCTAAAGCTTTCTTCTTGATTCTTCTAAGAGTCGTTCTGTCATCACATTCGATTTACTGTTCTCTTATACTGTTCAGATTACTGTTCTTTTAACTTTAAATAGCATCAGAATCAGGGGCAAACATCCGTCTAGCATCTTAATAGGGTAAAGTGGGAATTAGAAGAGTGTATTGCCTGGAGTAAGAGTACCAAACAACGATGAGAAATATGAGCAAAACAAAAAATTACAGAATGTGGTTAGCACTTTATATGGATTTTGACCCTTCAGCTTCAAGGTGAATTCTTAAGCAGTTGCTTCAGACTCCAAAGGATGTTCGAAGGCCAGGATTTCAGTTTACTCAGCTATTCTTCAAGGTAGTCTTCTTAGTTCAGGAGCACATGACTGGAGTTCTGAATTTCACAAACTTGCTGCTTTGATTGGAATGGGAAAATTAAGTGATGTTAGGTAAACAGGACATTTTCATATGCATTATGCTGTAGCAGCCATTGTCTGCCTTTCTTCATCTGAGCACAAAACAGGAAGAACGTGGTATGAAGGGGATGTGGCCTTGTCTGGAAAATGATAGCCTCTATTTTCTGTACTTTCTAGGAGCAATTTTTTTCCCTGACTGCCAGATGTATTCCAGGGACCTTGGCCCAAATAACTCTTTGGTTCAGAATGGATGTGTGCTTTTGAAGGGAATCTACCAATTGTCATATTTACTGTGTTTTGCTTTGCATTGTAGAGCAGTCTTGGAGCACAAGAACTGGTTTCCTTTCAGATAAAACAAAATGTGAAGATGTGCTCCAAGGGTCCAACTTAGCTGGCATTACACTAAGCCTAGTTTGAAGTAAGACCCTCTGAAATGTGGACAGTGTGTCCTCAGTACCAACGGTTTCACTCTGCAGATATGCTCCTGTTAGTCCACATAGTTAGCAGGGTAGGCATAGCTCTGAGGTACAGCCGTTGCTCTTGTAGCTCCAACGGGCTCCTCCAGCCCGTGTGTCCCCAGCCCCAGGCCTTCTTGGAGCCAGCCCTGCCTGGATGGGCAGCTTGACTCCATACTGGGTTTATTTTGCTAGTTTTCATGTTTTCATGTGCAGGGGTGAGTGGAAAGTAGCAAGGGTTTTGCTGAGTACTGGTGACCAGAGAGCACATGGTGAGGGCTAGCGGTCCAACAATCCAAATATAACCTAAAGCTCCCTTGTATGTATATCCAGAAAGTTAGGACTTGCAAGGAATTTAATATCTTCTGCCATGCATCTGTTTAGCACTGTTAATTGGTTAATTACTTTATCCTTAAATTAAAAACACGTGCATACTCCAGTTGTTTGTAGTGCCTTGAGTTCTGTTCACAGAACATGTCGTTACACGTCATATTTGGACGTTGATTGGTCTGCATGTTCCTCTGTAAACAGTTTTGGCAGGAGACCAACGCTAGTCCTTGGGCTGTAGGCTTCTTGCTTGCTAGTCTGTTATCCAGCTGTATTTCAGTCACGTATTCAAGCTTCCCGTTAGCCTCCACGCTTCCCAGCCCTTGTAGCATTGCTTGAGCTGATAAAAGTCTGTCTTGGGCAAGGAGTGGTGCAGGTTGGACACAAAGATGTCTAAATTATTATTGGACAGGGAGAGTGAAGAAGGAATGGTTTGTTATAGTCACAGTATAAAATTAGGGAACAAATGGCAAGATTATCGGACTTTAGGTATAAAATTAATAGAGGGATTATGTGCTTACATAACTCATAATTCCATTTTGAAATTCTCTTTCATAGGATATTTTAGAAACCAAAAGCATAGATAGCCTCAGAAAAGAGAAGAGAGAAATTTCTTGTGGATAGACGTCTACCCACTGGTGATTTTTTTTTTTTTTTTAAAAAGCAATGGTCTAGGAGGAGTAGTGTGTTGCTCAGGAAGTCTTTCATCTGATAAGTATTAGAGGCTGGGAACGAGTCCCAAGGTAAGGGAACACTTTGTACCCTCCTTCTCAGTCTTCTCTCTACAGGCGTGCTACTGTGTGCAGTTGGAAACAGGATGCTAGAGGGATCTTTGGATCAGATTCTGGGAATTCTTTAGTTCTTACAAAATAGGTAACAAAGAAATACTTTTGAGACTGAGTATGGAGAAGCACTTCAGTCATCATGGAAGCTTTAAGGTTTTAGGAAAATGAATACTGGGAAGGTTAGCTGGCTCTGGAAATATGTAGCAAATAAGCAAATGTTTTCAGGACTGCAGTTTTGGTTTTACACATCTAAACTCTGCATAAATTCTGTTTTAGATCCTTCAGATTTTATGCAGGGTGAAGGAAAGAGGGAAGGGGTTATTTGCAAGATTACGGGGCAGAATCAAATGATGTTTTCTAGCTGAACTAGCTGAAGAGACACTTTCTTGATATAACTCTCCAGCAGTTGGTGGAACAGCATGATTAACCATCTTCCCACTTATCAGCAAAGAGCATAAATATATGTGTTATGTAGCAAATAAGGTTCTACCCTATCTGTGATGGCCATCTTAAATGTTTCTAAATGATAATAAACATGTCTCAAAAAACAAAATTGGTCTTCATGGGAGCTAAAAAAAAAAAATCTTGAAATATGTAAAAAGCAGAGAGGTAGCCAGATGTTCTCATATGGTCAATTAAAAATTATGGAAATTACTTCCTTTGCTCAAAGCTATTACAAAACATGATCCTGAGAGACAAAGATTTTCTTCAGCCACTATCTGTTTAATTGAGAACCGCAGTTAGTCAGCATCTTCCAGGTCTCTACCCTTGGTTAGCTTTAAAAATGAAAGGAACGTTTGAAGTGCACAAGACAGCAACTGATTGGGATGAAGGGTAATTTAAAGATTGTCTTTTGCTATTTGGACAGAAGTAGTGTGCTTCAACTGAGGTATCCGTAGGAATGCTGCAGTGATAAAAGTCAGCAACAGAATACAGTGAAATAAAAGACTGGTAAAGAGAATTATGCCTTATTTCAGAACACTTTTCCATAATACAGTACATATTGCATACACTGAAGTTCCTTCATTTAAGAACAGTAAACACATGCCATATATGTCTATCATGTTACGTCATCAAATGGGGAAGTTGCTTTTTTCATGTAAACTGTATTTTAAATGACTATTACTTTAAGGTGAAGTATGGGATAGAAGAACAAAGTCCATTTGTTTGTGATGTATATTTTTAAGTGTGTGTGGTTTCCTTCAGTATCTCAATTCATCCGTGAGCTCTGGGTTTCTATGAAGGTCTTTTCTGTGTTGGAATAATACACTTAAAAGACTAAAATGAAGTCTGTTGGCTTATGAATAGCAAAGGCCTCCTGTGACTGCTTCTTGGCTAAGAAATTCTAGAAAGTATGGTGGAAAGGGATCTCAAGAGGACATGGTCTTGTTGGGATCTCAACAAGAACATGTTCAGTTGATCTTGCTGACCTCAACCTTAAAAACTATGCCTAAGCTATTCCTGACAGATGTTTGTCTGACCTGAAACTCCCCACTGATGGAGATTCCCTGGCTCTTCCAAGCAGTTAGTGTTTTGCCATCTGTAATGTTTTTCGTGATCTCCTTTGCTGTATCTCATGTCTGTTACTGAGGACTCAAGTTCTCCTTAGATGTGAAAAGTGTTTTGTTACCTCTCTCTTTGCAGCTTCTTAATACGTACTAGTACTGAAAGTTCTTCCCCTTAGTGCCCGTTTCCACTAGATTAAGGAACCCTGCTTATTGCATCCTTTTTCACATATCATATTTGCTAGACTTAGGATTGTTTCCATTACTTCTGCTTGGTCCAAATCTCTCTTGAACTGCAGCATTGAAAACTGGACTGAGATGAGCCTTATTTGCATGGTTCCCTGCTCAGCAGCTGGCATTTCGAGGTGCCTTCATCTCTCCATGTGCTAAAGTCATCAGCGAGGTCAAACAGAGGGGTCTCCTTTCTGAGAGAAGAGCCTAAAAACTGAGTGTTGCGATGTTCAGTTTGGTGGTGCTGGAGTCTCTTTGAACATAACCCCTAATGACGATGCTGAAAGGATAAACAATCATTTAGTTTTGAGGGATTACAAGTGGATATGGCCAGCAATGCAGTTTATAAAATACCATTGGAACAAATTATTTAGAAATGTCTGTTAGTAGAAACTAATTGAATTCCATGTAGACTGGAATATATAAAGCAGCATGCAGCCAAGAATTAATGAGAGAGAGAGAGAAAATGAATTGGCATGTGGATTCACTCATCTATTTTCCTTCCAAAAATAGCCTCAGTTCCTAGGCCTAGGATGCTTAAGAATAGAACGATGAAACAGCTGGACGCAAACACAGGGTTAGCATAATTATGTTGAAGAAAGAGTTAAAGTATCATAACATGGATTTTATTGATCCACTGCTTCTTCAGTGCAAGTTTTCCAACTGCTTGCCTTGGGTACAGAGGAGAAAACCAGTGTGCCTTCTCCAGGAGCAGCTGGGTTTTATCATGTGGAATACCTATGTAACCTGTATTGTTAACTCCTCATTTTTCGGTCACAGTAGTACCTCTGACTCCTTTCATGTGAATCTCTCAGAATGGTCCCATATTTTCATGCATTATTTAAGATATCAGCTCAAACATTATCTAGTTTCTCCCTTCTCCCTAAGCCGTTGTTTGTGGCTTACTTTGCAGTTTGAAGAACAGGGAGCCCAGCAGTGAGAGGTTTGAGTAAAGGGAGGTATTCCTGCGTGTTTTGGCATTCTGAGGTCATTGATCAAAATCTAATCCTTCCTTTTCTCTTTGTAATAGTGTTTTTTTGATGACTGTCTTTGAAATTTCACATAAAATGCAAATGCTAATCTTTCTTTTCTTTTCTTTTTCTTTTCTTTCCAAAATACTGGCTCGGGAGTCTCATCTGGACCTGTGGAGTTATGACAAATAGGGGTTTCAGAGATGACCTAAGGAGGAAAGCCCTACCTATTCTTTATCATCCAAGATCACCTGGCGTTTCTTTCCAGAATTTCCTCCTAGATGAATGTGTGCATTTACACACATTTGAAGGGGTTCTGGCTATATATTGCTTCTGACCTGAAGCCAACAAGTCTGTATGATGCTGTTCTATGTAGACTTTCTGATTTGGCTTGGCTCTTGGGGATTTCCTTACTGCCTTCTTTTGTCTGTAAAAGATAAAGATAAAAGCTCATATATCCTTGTCCAAAACTCCTTTCCTCTGCTGATGATAACCGTTGTCCACTGTTTGCTGTCACTCGTCTGCCACATCTGCTATGACAGAGAGCCCTAGGTAAAGAAAATTAACTCAAGACTTTCCTACAAGAGTCAGGAGATGCCGTTGCCCTAATTTCTGGTTCATGCCATGTGGCTGGGGTCAGGGAGGGCATATGGAGCATTTCTGTGTCAGAATGCATGTACAGCACCTTGCCTTCCTTTGGGCCTTGTTTGGATCTCAGTTCTGTTTTTCTTTTGCCTACATGCATCTCCACTGATGTCAAGGGGACAAGGTACTACACTTTTCTAGCCTCTAGCAGCCGCAGAAGTCCTACTTACTAAACCATAGCTGAGGTGTGCAGGAGCTGGTGGGTGGCAATTCTCTCATGTTTTTGGTGTCAAGGCTCCTGTTTAGGATCAAGAAAACACATCCTTGAACAATCTAATAGTCTAATGGTAGAACGGTCCATGAGAATCTGTTTCTTCCGAGAGTCTGTCACTGTGTATCCTCCTGATGGGGGGGTATGAGGGGTTTTGTGTTAAATACTTATGTCCAAAAGACTATGCGTGCATATGCCTTGTGCTCCCTAATAAGGCGATAAACGCCAGGAATGGTTGTATCCCTCCTTCCGTCCCCACTTGCTGCCAAATTCTTCGTAGAGTCTGAGCGTTATTTTTTCCACAGTCTTCACATCTGCTGTGTTATGGCAGTTTGTTGTGCAGTTTCCATGTGATGGTAGGGATGGCGGGAATGTATTTCTGAACTAGTTCTTTTTTGTATTCTATAGTGAAGAAATTTCATGTTCACCTTTCTCCTCGCATGAAGCCAAATCAAATGGTTTGAAAAATAAGCAGCAGGGGTGAATGGACTCTGTAGGGTAAAGATGGTAGCCTGGGATGGAGCAAATTATCTAGGGCTAGATTCTCAGTGTGAGAATCTGGAACCAGCTACAGTTAGTTATTCATGACCCCTATGAGAAAGCAGTGTTACATGCCTGACAGTGATGATACTTCAAGACTTTTTGTGCCAGCACGGATATCAATTTAGGTACAGATTTGACACGTGCACAATTATTTTTTCTCTCCCTATGTAAAAACGGTGTATTAGACTGTGCAAACACCTTCTGGTACTCTCAGCCAATGGGTATAAAGGGGAGGAATGCCACAATCATCTATTTGTTCTCTTGGAGGTTTAGATAGATGGTACCCCAAAAATGCTAATGAACATTGCAGTTCCTGCTGCACCTACTGCTTCCTTAAGAATACAGTCCCTCCATGTGCACATCAATGTGGTGGGCAGGTGCTACAGTCCAAAACAAGGGCTCAAGAAACTCTAAGAGAATCAAAAGGACACAGCAGTTCTGCTTTCCTCCATCTGGCATGTAGTCTGACAGTTAAGTATGATGCTTAACACTGAACAAAGCTCAGGGTAGCAACTTTAGGGCTAACTGAAGTATTGAACAGGACAGATCGGAGCTGCCAGCAAAACTGGCAGTGGTCGTGGCTGCAGTGGTCCACGTCCAGACTGTACAACAAAAACATAGCTCAGGCTATCAGCAGAGAGATCTTGCGTGCTCGGGATCGTAACATTACTGCAGTGGATGGAGTGGACTTGATCAGTCCCAGTTCTACCAAAGAAAATGTATTTCTGCTTTGTGGAAATTGTGCACACATGCAGGTGTACACTAAGGTTATTGGAACAAAGCCTGTTCCTTGCAGTAAATTGCGTGGTGCTGATTTCCGCGAGAACCTTCTGGCCACGTTTTATGATTTAAAAAGAAAAAAAGAAATAACAACATAATTTTAATTACACTGGAATGACTGTTCCTGGTAATGGTCTGCTGACCTGGGGAAAAGATTTATCCCTTAGTGTTCAGGCAGTCTCATTAATACAAGTTAGCTGTCTTTATTCCACCTCATCCCCACAGAAGCAGAAGGGAGATCAATACTAATGATAGATTATTGTAAAAATGAGTAATTTCACTAAATGAGCAAAGGTAAACAACCCCTCTTTTGAGGATAAAGAAAGAAAATAGGCAGTAAAGAGCGTGCAGGAATGGATCTTATTCCGATAGTAATGTACTGTATTGAAAACGTTAAAAGAGAAGGAGTGCTAATCACAAAAATTGTAGACAGCAATGTCACAAGAAAAGTACTGAATCATAAAGGTTTTCCATTTGCGGACTAGCTCAGAACTCTCAGACTTGACTAATACGTAATCAAAGGTGTTCTGGCTTGGATCAACAAGGTTTGTTTTCTATCATGTGTAATGATTCTGCTGATATACTTGCACCATAGCAGTAGAGAATAAACATACCAGAAATAATCTTCTGTACTTGGAACTATATTTATTTGTTTTATACATAGGGAAAGAAGTCAAAGTAAGGACTAATTTATGTAGAGAAGCGTTTACTCTAAGAAACTTGTAGAGCTATGGTAGAATCAAAGCACTCTTTCAGGACTCCTGTTACTTTTACTTGAGGTTGAAAGTAAATCCTTTTGCTGGATGACAAACTAGGCATAATTCAGGAGAGCCTAGAATGAGACAATTGTTAAAATTCCTGTAAATGCACGTGCATTTTCTGCTGAAACGTACTGCTAAGATATAGCTGGTTCTGCAGTTCTTGATCTAATAACAATGCTGTTTTGTAAAAGGTCAATTTTAGACATGTAACTGCCGTCTATGATTCGTTTAAAACTGGAGCAGTGAGGAGTAGGAATTTTCTTGGAATTCAGTACAGAGCCGTTACTCTAGGGAAAGAGTTGGGATGATAACTGTGAGCAAAATCTTTGGAGGCTTACCAAATTAAAACTCTGTGAAAGTGGTGGGAAGCCTGCTGTTCTGTCATTATCACAGAATAAAGTAGTACAGCATTCTGGCTATCTGATGTTATCCATTGTAGTCTTAGTAATTCAACCTAGAGGAAAGTAGACTGAAATATTTTCTCAAAAGGGAAAGCACTGTCTGTGAGGTGGATTTTACTTTTTGTTGATCAGTCTTTTTTCCTATTCAGGAAAAATAGAATGTTTTTTGTCACTGTTAAGTAACATCAACTTTTTTGTAATTTAATGTTTAGCTGATAAATTTAGACGAAAACTGGAAGAGCTGGAGAAAGAGAAAAATTCTTTAAAATTTCAACTTCCTTCAAGACATCCTTCAATTAGCAGTTTTTTGGACAGATTTGTTACCCAAGTTCAAGCAGCATTGCACTGGGCCACAGATCGGTAAGTTTGTTAGTTCCTTATTGTACAAAATGGCACTTCTATTTTTCTTGAAATGATGAATACAGTTAAAGAAAAACTTAGATTTTAATTTATGAAAAATACAGAATTTTAACGACTTTCTAGCATGTAGACATGGAGCATGCTTAGGAAAGTTTATCTAATCTTTGGTTTTTTTTCCTACAACCCTTTTGGAATTGCCCTAAAAAAGACTGGTCGTGATAAACTGGTGAACTAAATGCATCTTTTCTCACTGATGTTGAGTGAGAATGGGATTGAATCCTGACATAGCAGTTTAGATATACGACAGCAGGGCAGCCTGAGCAGTGGTTCCCCATGGAGTTAATTCTGATGCTCATTTTCAGGCAATGGATGGACATTTAAATATCAAGTAAAAACAGATTCTTCTCTGAGATGCATAGACCTTTGGGAGCCTCCTTTTATGCATCATTTGTTAAGTGGCAGTAATGTGCTCAGCACTGTACAAAGTCACAAAACATCTCAGTGTTTCCTTGAAGGGATAACAACTACAAAGGCGGAGGGAACGTGAGATTCATTGGATGACCCAAGGGAGGTAGTTAGCTTAGGAAGAAAGTCATCTGTATTTCTGGGTCTTTCTTCAGCTACGCTACTGGTTAAATTTGTTAAAAATAATAAGGTTCTACCTAAGTATTGGAAGTTCTTCTCAAATGCTATAGCACAAATGAAAAATAAAACAAAAAAAACCCCTTTTGTTTTCTGGCAGCCAGCATTTATAAAGTCTGCAGTATGCTAGTCAGTAAATTTGGGTGTATTTTTTATGTATGTGAAAAGTAGATAAAATCCATAGAGATAACTTTATCGATTTTATTGAGAGGTTATCGACTAATTTTTTTAAGCCTTTTTTAGCCTCTATTTATTGTATTTAGTAATGAGACGTATTTAAAACTGACTGCGTTCCCTCAGGACTATTTCCTTCTACCTTCTGATCCCTTAAGAAGCTGTTTTACGGTTCCATAAAGATTAGGATACAATGTTGTGTGTTTTGACATTAAGATGTGTTCCCTTTATGCGTTAATTTGTAATAATGTTTTTGGCTTTAGAAGCAGTATTTGCTTTAATGTCGTAGAAAATGATTCACTGAGCATCCTTAAAATATGCAGGCTGCTTGAAATATTTATTTATTTATAATGACACTGTTCCTGTTCCTCTGATGATTGTATCTGTAATTCTTTTCTTTGCACAGGTCTAAGAGCAGTGCCATTCTTCAGGGTCAGATGATTATCTTCTTACTCTTCACCTTTTTGCCTTGCCTGCACTCCTCTCTTTGAGCTAGACTTTGACTATTGTTGTTGTTGTGTCTGTCACCCCTTCTTTTTTCCTCATTAGATTCATTTTTGTTTTATTATTAGAGTCATAGTGTTTAGATTAGATTATTAGATTCATTAGTGTTTCACACCACTTTGTCTGCAGTCTGACCTTTTTGTTGATGGAGTGAGCATACGCTTTCTCTTTGATGGAGGTGTTTAAAATGTTTCTATGCCAGCAGTATTTGTAAGCAGGACAGGATAGAAAGCAGAGCTGCTTCTTCCATGGAGAACTTGTAGATTTCTGTCTTTGTTTCATACTGAATCAGAACAAAACCAAGATATCAAAGATCATTCTTTCCCCCTGGAAGATGAAAAAGATGAGTCAGGCTAGTCCCTGAAGACTACAACATTGTAATTTTGCTGTAGTCAGGCCAGTCTGTCCTCCTTAACGCTGAAGAACTTCAATGAAAAACGTGTATGGTGGGTTATTTGTTTAATACACAGGACTCAAATTCTTGTCCTGCTTTTGTTTTGCACTATTAAAATATGAGACAAGAGATTTTAGGTGGACACATTAAGTGTCAACATGGGATGCTGTGGGCAGCTGATACAAGCAATGTTTAGCATAGGCACATGGGTTTGGCGAGATCAGAGATCTTGTGTCTGTTTCCTAACTGCCAGGTAGATGGCAGTATATGTGATTTCCAAGGAGGTTCTGAGAACAATCTTTGTTTTTCATGAAACGTTCCTCAATTTTTCATCAGCCAGTCAGAAATTTCTATTGCACATAGCTCTCCAAAAGGTGCAGCTCTTACTAACAGAAGAATGCTTCAGAGCTGCTGGGAATTGCAGTTGGCTGGAGTCGTAAGGGCACATGCACAGTGATGGCCTGGCACCCCCCACACAGATGGCTCTTTGTTCTATTTTGTTATTGCAGAAATACTGATACACGGTCATCGTATCCATTTTGTTTAAGTATTAATGCTGTTTATGTTAGAACGAGGGTTTTTTTTTTGTTGCTATTTTTTTTCGCGTGCTCTTCAATCCGTAGAGAGGAAGTAAAATATGCATGTGTCCTGCAGAAAAGACATGAATCTTTTGGTCTACGCACTTGATAAACATCTGTGCGTGGAGATCATAATTGTGTGGTTAATCATGGTAAACCAGACTTGTGATGCATGTTTTGTGTGTGGCATGAATGTGTTTATTTTGCAAGACTGCGACGGGAAATCGTACTTCAAAAACGTCCTTCCTTTGAGACAATGTTTTTAACAAGGTATTGAAATGCATCTCTACCCTTTGTGTGGAAATACGTGTATGTGCCTGTAGATACGGATTCAGAAATGCAATTGTCCGTGCAGTTGCGCAGGCCCTCGTGCAGGAATATGCATGAGAAAATAGATTTGCATCGTTTGCAGGTGGATTTTGAGAGGTTGATTAGAAACTTGACACTTAATGTAATGCACTGATTACCTTGGGATCAAATCATGTAAAGATTTACAGCTGAGGGCTTTACCGACCACTGTGAGATGTGATTTTAAAAGAACTCACTGTGCAAAAGTGAAGTAAAATTTGGCACCATGGAGCAAACACTCCAGATGATCTCTAGTGTGGGCTTCAAAAACTGACAGAAGCTGCAAAAAGGGCTTTGGCAAGTTTCTAAACTTCTGTCTAAAAGAGATTTTTCTCTATATTGATAGAAATTACACATCTTAGTTTTGCTTCTTTCAAGGCAGTGATGGATAAATTTCTGAAAAATGAAGTAGCTGGGGGAAGCCTGAAGCTATACAAGTTTTCCTTTTTCTTTCTTGAGCATGTTGTAAAAACAGTGTAAATGTTTGATATAATAAAGGAAGATATGCCAAGGAAAATCTCTTGTTCTCTAGCTGTGCATCTATTTAAGATGTGATTGTTACTCTGATGAGGGACTGTTATGACTCTGAAGGTAACATATAGCATTCTTTTCTCTTTAATCTCTGAGAAGCAGGTACCCCGTGATAACACTAATTTTTAGTTTTTGTCACTTTTCTAAGGGTTAAAAATGAAGAAACCCAGCTCTGGCAAGAAAATGAACTTAAACTTTTGAGATCTACCTACCAGGAGAGGATTCAGGTTTCGGCCACAAAACGAAACCAGCTTTTTCAAGAAAAGAAATGGTTACAGGTAACAGGACTAAAAAGTTGTCTATAAGAACCAATGCTGCATGGGGAAAAGCTTGTAAGCTGTCAGACGGAATTAAATAAACTTATTGTAATAGTGACTTTGCTTCTGTGTAGCAATTAGAGCCTTGGCTGTAGTCCAGTTGATAATCTAAGTGATGATTGGAGATGGCAGCCACAGGAGCTGTGTTAATCTCGTTACAGAAAAGCAGAACTGGAAGGCTCAGTGGCTTGTGTGCGCGCTTTAACTTTCCTTGTTAGATTTTTGTGCGTGCTCTTTGTGTTCTAATTTGACATTTTTCACTGATCTTAAAAAGTTTTTATTTGAAGGTGAAAAGTGTTTTGAAGGAAGCAATCTCTCATCCGGTTCAGGATAGATTTGATTATCAATATGTGACTTACCAGCTTTTGTTCGTGAAAGATGGTCTTTACCTTTCAGGAGGATGCAGCAGTCGTCATGGAAAAGTCAGCATTTGCCAGCAATAACTTTGCACTGACACATGATGTCACAATGTAGTAATGATTGGCAAATGTAATGTTTTTAGGATGGCTTCTGTCCAAATTAAAATCTGCAAGTCTTGTAAGCGTAATTTAACTCTTTCTTTTCACTGTCCTTCAAAAATCTCAGTTTATTTTCTAGTACAAATCTTACCTCTACTTCAGTGTCTACCTTAGAGATCACGCTTGGCAATGTGTCCTCTTAGACAGCTGGTGGTAAGGTCTGGTTTTCTTTATTCCTGTGGTCTTTTCTTGAAATCTCATTATTTTTATACTTTTCTTCCTTTAGTGGATCTGCCAGTGTAGTAATCTTTGTGTGTGTGTGCACATAGCTGCACATATATACACATACATATGTATATGTATATATATATGTATGTGTATATGTATGTGTATATATGTGAATATATATATGCATATAAAGAAAGAAAGAAACAGAAAAGATCATCTTAGATGATGGATTTAAAGTCTTACTTAGATCAAGAAATGTTTTTCCTATCCTATTCATCACCTTTGCATTGTTTGAATTTATTTCATCAGCACATAAGAGCAGACACTGTCTAGTGTAACATTATCGAGGTTAATTATTAACTATTTCTGGTGATCTAGACATCCAGCCAACCACGTTAAGATATTCCAGTGAGAACTGCTGTACTTAAAATCCCATGCCAGCTAATACAACTGTACTTAATCCAGGTGAATTTTTATTTCTGAGTAGTGATGCTGGAGACAAATTATCCACACCATTGTACGTGAATGCCATATACAAGCATGGCATGATCGAAATGACCATAAACTCTAGATTCGAGAAAGGGCTGATTTGCGATGGGCTCCCAGCATGCCTTAAGGATTGCTCCTGCCCAGAAACTCATGTGATTGGAAATGATTTTTTTTCTCCCTTTCTTTCTCTTTCTTCCTCTCAGTTCCCTTCTCCCCTCTCACATCTGTGCTTGCCTTCAGTGATTGGAGAAAGCCTGTGACAGTACCTAAAATCTGCATACTGATATTGCTACTGCAGTCTCTGCTTTGTGGACAACACTAGCCCATTGCTGAAGCTAGAGCTTTACAATCAGTAGTGATTAGCTGTCATGTTAGAAATCTAAGCGTAAATTCAAATCCACATAGTCAAACTCGAGCTTATGGTTAGTGAGCCAAAAATCATCTGTTGCTCCTTGCTGAGAGACTTTAAGTCCTTTTTATCTCTCTCTGGAGCCTGACCAAGAGCACATGAAAGACTTCTTGGCATTTTGTGGAAAAGAATGAGAGAGAATTCCAGTTTACTGGCTAAAATTTCCATTCCTCCAAGAATGCGTGTGAAGTATTCTCAAGCAGAGTAGCTTTCTCTTTGTGCATAGAAGTTCTATGCCTCTGGTATCTATTTATGTTGTAAAAACATTTCAGTATGAAAGTGTGTCATAAAATCAAATTCTGTTCATCTTCCTTTCTGTTTCCATGTAGGCTGCTTATTGCAGTGATTACAATTACAACAATTTCAAAGAATATGAAGGTCGTTGTATTAAGTACGGTCTATTAAGATTTTGGCAGTATTCCCAAACCTGCAGTACAGGGACAGAATTGTCCTTTGTGCACGCTAGAAGCCTGACTTGAGACTGAAAGAAACAAAACTGATGTTTTTGGTGTGCTGACCTTTATGTCCTTGACAAATGCCTGGAGTTGAAACATGGGCCACTGTCCTCTTGTAGCTAAATTTAAAAGAAAAAAAGGAAGAAAATAATTGATGCATCTAGTGCACAGCACTAGTATACGTTGAATTATTCAAGCCAGGGCTCAAAGGTGCAAGAACTGTTTTATCGATAGAGAATGAAGAAGTGAATTGTTGTCAAAAACCACATGATAATGTTCATTTTGTAATGCCTAATTATTTACCTCAATTTTTTTTTCTCTTTTACCATACTGAATATGGTCAGAGCATAGAATTATGAGCTTTGATTTCTGTTGAGAGTATTAGATAGCACTTCAGAGATCTCTCTTATTGGTTCTGTGGAAAATGATGAACATTCAATTTGTGGCTGTATGTGAAGATAATAGTTTAAGTGGCTTATAAAGTTTCACAGAGACGATAAGAAACGTAGGAATAGAATCAAATTCTCCAGTATGACGTTCAACTACTTAGACAGCAAGACTTTTCTCTAGTTCCCTTCTGTAATTTTTTCCTCAGCTTTCAAATTCTGGGACAAATGAGCCAAGGGCCATGCGATCAGCGGCCCTGCTCCTTCTGTAAGTGCTCTCGTTACTAGGTGCAAGCTATCTTTTGGGTTTCCAAGGAAAAAATTCCAAGGATGTGCTCTTGCAACAAATGTCTGTATCATAGTGCATGTGATTTGTACTTCTGGCTGGCTGAGTGCACTTGAGATCTGAGTGATGGTAATTTTAAGTTAAGGGGGTAATTTTATAAGTGTTTTCTATTGAAATTAAATAGTAATGTAAAAAAGACTGGAAAGACAGTCAGTTATTCACCGTTTGCATCCTGTGCCTGATGTTGGACTGGAAGCCTAGAGGAACTATGGCAGGGATATTTTTGCAACGGGACTGGTAGGCTTCACTTAAGGATCACTTTAGCTGCCAATCTGTGACGAGCTTCTATTATGTATCAACTGAGATTCAGATTTTTTAAAAGTTTGTTTCTTAGGAAATATTGGCTTATTTTTAAAGGCAAAGCATGCCTGTGGCAGTTGATGTTGGAGCAGAAGCTTGAAATTTGCTGTTGAAGTGTAAGTGGGGAGACTCGAGCTGTGAAGTGCTAGAGTTTCTAAATACAATGGATGTAAGAATTTTTGAATGTCAGCACAAGAATGACTTTTCCTTTAACATTGTGCTAAAAAGAGCCAAACTGCACTGAAAAAGAGCCATTTTTTTGCCTCCGTTTTCTGAGAAAATTCAGCAAACTCCTATCAAGTATTAACAATTTCTGTTAAAGTTTGCTAGAATTATAAGCTGCCAAAACCAATACTACTGAAATGTGTTGGACAACCTTAATTCATGCTACTTTTGAGACTTGTAGTTTATTTTTCTAGGGAGAAAGCTTTTTCTTTGATGGGGTTAATCAATAAACTTGGATTTCCGTTCTGTGCAGAACGAAATCGAAGACCTCCGAGCAAGGCTGGCCACATTAGAAGCAAAAGATCAACAGTTAAGAAGAGAAATTGAAGAGCAAGACAGGCTTATTCAGGCACATGACTGTGAACTGACTGCTTTGGTTGACTGTGTTTCTTTGAGAGAGCTACAGGAAATAAGCAAGGCTGTGGATGACACTTTAGCATCGTCCTATCAAATCCCGTTCAGTTTGGATCTTCCGGGGACAATAAAGAGGTATTGAATTTTCAGTATGTTGTCAGTGATGTACTGGGTTTTTTCATCTTTCCAATGTATTGTTGGATTGACTGTCAGTTGTTTTCACGATAGTTGTGCCAGCTAATTAGCTGGGTTCAGGCACTTTAAAATTTTCTAAGAACAGATGTCAAATGTTTTAATATTAATATGTTTCCTTAGGAAAGAAGATCCTGTAGTTATTTGAAGGTCTTGCACTTCTTATTTTTTATGTTAAAGAGCCACCTACAGAAAGCATTTGAATCCATCAGCTATTAATAGCTATCATCGAGTTAAGCTATTTCTTGTTAACTGATGGATTTGTTTTTTTCCCCTCAGATTGGCAATGCAGTAATTACAATATGTTTCTTACAGCCTGAAAATGTGTTCTAGGTACCATCCAAACAAATATTAGCGATGCTTCTTGCTTCAGTGAGCTTCCAGTCATAACAGAGCCAGCTGTGGTGAGAGAGGGGCTCAGACAATAGACTTGAGGTAGTGGGAGGAGTGATACGGCACTAAAATTTTGAGAACAGCTACAGTTAAATGCACAGCATATGGTTCCTCTAAATGAAAAAGTAGCTACACGTGGTAACCTTTTCGGAATTACTTCATCTTTATTTACAAAAAGAATAGAAGTGCTTCAGGGCCTAAATCATACCAACGGGCCAGGGGGATGTTGGTGGTAGAACTCTGAAAATGTTACTACTTTTATGTGTGTGTGTAACCAGGACAAAATAAAATTCCTATTTATCTTAACTTTCATTTCTTCCAGATAATCCAGAAAAGCAGTATATCCCTTCATGTTTTTCTCCCTTCGTGTTTGTTGGATTTAGTTTGGTTTTATTAAATTATATTAACATTCATGAGAAATTGCTGCTCATGTGTTCTAATTTATACAGGTGGTTTTTTCTTTTTTTTTCTTTTTTCTCTTTTTTTTTCTTTTTTTTTTAAGTCAGCAGAACATCCCAGAGAGGAGTTATTCTTCTCTTTTGAGGTTTGTTTAAAATTTTGAATTAGATTATCTTTAATATTTTTAATAGTAATTTACACTTATGTTTCTGACATGGAGGAATAAAAGGTCTCAAGCAGTTTTTGTGAAAACTGTTGCTGTGATTTGAATTTTCTCTTAGTTTTGAATTTGCTTACAAGAGAACATTCAGGTTTTCTCTCATACTGCTGATGCAACATTTGAGTTGCACTTAATACTTGGTCTTTGGGAAGTTCTTCAGAAAAAGTCCTAAATTAGTACTGATTCAGGGAAAGTGTCTTGCTCTGGATTCTTCTGTCACCAGCACTGTGAATAACACAATCACTTCAGGGAATGCTGAGTTGGTTTTTTGAAGTGGGTTCAGAACTTTAATGGAGAAGATGTATAACTACTTTCCTTCCTTTCTGTTCATTTTTGAATGGTGCCTTGAATGCTACTTTTTTGGTTTAATTTTATTTGTTAATTGAACTTTGGGTCCCGAGCACCAATAATGAGTTAGGTGCTGCTCTTTACCATAGCTGGGGTTCCCTAGTTGCATGTGGAGACAGATAAATGCCAGGTTAGGATGAACAAGGAAACACGCTTAGGTGGGAATCTTTGACAGCCTTCAGGAACAGTTTTAAATCTCCTACCTCAGGGTGTACTTGCAAGTTCATTCCCAAAAGCTTTTTCTGACTTGAACTGATGGCAGTAATGCAGACGCCCACTTATGGCACAGCGACCCAGTGCCTAGCACCCTGGGTTCAGGAAGCGGAAGGTCTTGGTCTAGGCCCTCTTTGGCCTGACTGGATTTGAACCTGCGGCTCCCAGAGCTTTACAGATGGCTCTTATCTGCCAAGGATTTCAGTGTCATGGGAGGAACTGTGCTCCATTACAATTCTTAAGTTGGGCTGTGATGTATCCAGGGATGCAAGATGTCAAAATCTGGCAAAAGGCCGGAAGGAGAATGAGGAAGAGCAGGGCTGACGCTGGGAGAGTGGGACTGGAGAGGACTAGTGGTTATAGCACTCATCTGAGATGGGAAAGAGACCTGATTGTGATAGTTGTTGAGGTAGTTGACAACTTTCCATCAGTGAGGTGCTAGATGTATTTTTCTTTTCCAAAGTAGAGGTGAAGTCAGCTGGTAGGAACGTGCCACAACCTGGTTGATGCAGCCTCTCAGAGAAGCAAGATGCCACTCACCATTTGTTCAGCAGGTTCTTGCCTCTGCAGGAGATGATGGTTCCCTCTGAATTCAAAACTTAGGGGGAGCTACTGTTTCTTGTAGGTGTTTTCTCAACTTAATGTGGCTTCTTGGTCTGCTATGTCCCATTCAAAATCTGCACAAGGATTGTGTTTACTGTGCCTGGTGCTCTACTGAAAAATGCACAAGCTGTCTTGGGAGCAAGGACAGAAATCTCCAGTCCAGCTGTGAGCCAACCATTTGACTTTGTCCTGTGGCTCCGTCTTTGCCTTGGTCTGCCTTTGGTTCTTGGGTCTCTTCCCTGAAACCATCTGCTACTTTTGGTAACTGAAAGCATTTCAGAGCTGTGTGGCATCATGTTCTGCAAGCATAGGTTTCCAGGATGGCTTCTTTGCCACTTGTTGCATCCAAGTCATACTATATGTCTAAAAGGGCTGGGGGGTGGGGAGGGGATATAAACAATTTATTATCGATGAAGGTCAGACTCACAGTTAGACTGAACAAAATGATGAGTGCCTTCCTTTTGTAAGTGTGCAGTCCATCATACCTCATGTACAGTGATCTTATGTGTCTTCATCCGGTTATACTCTGTTTTCTTTTTATACATCACGAAAAAGCAGCAAGCAGAGATTAAGACATCTGGTGTCATTATACTTCCTGTGTGCCTATGGAAGTCACCTGCGTTGTCACAGAATTAAGGAATAATTTAGGAGGACGTCTGGTCAAATCCCTGCTTAAAGCTGGGCCAACCTCAAAGTTAAATCCAATTTCGAAGTTAGATCAGGTTGCTCAGGGCCCTGTCTGGCTGAGTTTTGAGTATCTCTAAGGATGGAGATTTTTCCCTGGGCGTGCTAGGTCTGACCACCCTCTCTGTGAACCTTCTCCCCTCGCCCCCATATCTAGCCAGAATTTCCCTTGTTGCGACTTGTTTTGGCTCCTAAATCAGTACTTCCTGTGAAAGACAATTGTATATTAGATAAGAGGTTAAACGCTAGACAAAACCAGTTGAGCTTATTAGGTGCTGTTAAGTTTTAAATTCCTAACACCTGAGATATTTTATGTGGAAGAGATTTTACTGGAAATGCACACTTTATTTTATGAATCATTTTAGAGGAGAAAAAAATAAGTCTTTTAAAGTCAGACCTTGCTTGTGGGAAATAAAGTTGTACCCATGCACATACACTAAAGATCAGTGCTTACACAGACCCTCATTCAATACCGATAGGCTGTACAGGCCAAACTCCTGGCCACTGAAAGCAAGATAGTGTATTGTTATTCCAACTGCATTATGCTAGTCAGTAAAGTACTGCTATAATGTGCTTTTGTGTAATTATTGGGTTTAGCACTGCATTTAGCACTGGAATAACACAGGGCTGATGTGAAGCATCTGTAGGGCTTTACATTTGTAGGGCTACAAACGATGATGAGGGGACTGGAGCATCTCTCCTTGAAGAAAGGCTGAGAGAGCTGGGCCTGTTTAGCCTGGAGAAGAGAAGACTGAGAGGGGGATGTGATCAATGTGTGCAAGTATCTGAAGGGGGAGTGTCAAGAGGATGAGGCCAGTCTCTTCTCCGTGGTGCCCGGGGACAGGACAAGAGGCAACGGGCGCAAACTGAAACACAGGACGTTCCATCTGAGCATGAGGAAAAACTTTCCTCACTTTCCTGGGAGGGTGACAGAGCGCTGGCACAGGTTGCCCAGAGAGGTAGTGGCGTCTCCTTCCCTGGAGATATTCAAAACCTGCCTGGAGGCAATCCTGGGAAATACGCTCTAGAGGACCCTGCTTGAGCAGGACGGTTGGACTGGATGATCTCCAGAGAGATCATCAGATCTCCCTTCCAACCTCAACCATTCTGTGATTTTGTGATCTCTTAAAACAATACGTGGTATAATGAATCATACTGAGTCGCTTGCAGCTCACTGTAAAATACAGATAATTTGCTTTTCTCTGTCTAAATGTTATTAAATGTACAGTAGCAACTTGTTAAAGCCAACTTTTGGGAGCATGAGAAAACATCTTAAATGAAGAATAATTGCCCCGGATAGATCTGTGCAGAAGCAAGAGCACAAAACAATGTAACAGTAGGTGCTGTGCTGTTCCAAACTTATTTTTCTTGTCAAGCATTGTTATTTTCAGGGAGTTTAATACCCTTTTATGTTTTCTTGTTTGTCTTTTGTATGTGGCTGATGTTTTGAAAACAAAAAGCTTTTGTCAGTAACTATAATGTGCTTTGAGTTTGAAGAATTGAGGAATGTTACAAGCATAACCTTGGGCCCTGTCTTCAGTGCTGTTGGAAGCCTAGGTTAAAAGATGGCCAGTTCACGTGCAGTCAAATACGTTAGCTTGCTTTTTGACAGGGATTCTCGTAAAGTTGAGACCACAAAACGGGATCATGTTGCTGTGAAGACAGGCATAATTGTTCTTAGTAATCTAAAGGCAGTACTAATTATTATAAAATGCAGAAATTGAAGTACAAAAACTCACTTTACTTGCATGAGGTGTGCTAATGCTGTGTTTAAAATGTGGGAGCAGCTGGCATTGCATGCTATTACACGTTTGTGTTTTAAGTAAAGATGACATCCTGGAATCAGGAAAAAAAAGTGAGTCTGAGTGTTTTAAGTGTTAAGTGTTTTCTTTCCTGGAGATTGCAAGAGTAACAAAATGTATCATTTCAGTATCTCCTGCTGAAGAGGATCCAGTTTCAGAAATGCATTTTTTAACTGTGTAACTCGAATCTTCTACTTACTAAGTAAGACAGTGTTAAATGTTTGATTTATTCTCTTCCATGCCACTGTTCTCCTTTTTTGTGTTTCTCTCCATTTCACAATGGAAACTGGGGAAGTCTGTTCCATTTCTGTTCATATTTAGTTTAGCATTTTCTCTTTTGATTTTACCCATATCTGCGGATGATACTATGTATGTGACTGTACAGCATGTCATCCTTAAAATAAATCGCACAGTTCCATATGGACTGTTATCTGACCACTGAATGCTGGTTGAAAAAAAAAAGAAATTCGATTAAATATCTTTCAAAATATTGGAATACACTACCTCTTCTTCCGCTCTTCCCATGGAACAATCTTTAATTAGTAGGAATTTGTTCCACGGAGTGTGTGGGGGGATGGTCAGAAGATATGGAAAATTTCAATTTTATATATTAGTTGTTACGGTACTGTCGTGGCCAGTGGCACAAGGAACAGAACTTGGAAGTTTTATGCAACCATTTCACTCTGCTTTAGTGATGCCTGGAGCTCATCTAACAAAGATTAATTCGAAGTGAAGTACAAGTGCTCAAGGGGTGAAAACCTTATTAGTTGGAATATACTTGAACCATTCAGCAACATCAGTTGAGGCCAAAGCCTGACTGAGGCAAGAAAGGGTGTTTTTTTTTTTTTTTTTTTTTAGAGAAGTTGATTTACTTGTGAAAAGTGGGTGGAGCTGTGGGGGGCAGAGAGGAAATTTCACATACTCACTTTGAAAGAGTAGAGCTGTCATTCAGAATGGGTTACTGTCATTAGGAGAGTCTGTTTTGCATGTTTGTTGCTCTTCAAAGTACATCTCCACATAACATTCTTAGTTAACTTAGTGGTTAGCAAGCTGCCTTAAATTACTGAAGAAGTCTGAATGCAGCCACGTTTGTTTGCATCAGCCTTTAAACAAAAAATCTCAGCTTTAATGAGAGTTAGGGTGCAATTTGTTCTGCTTATTCTATCTTTTCAAAAAGATATCTGTTGTTTGCTAGATGATATGCTATCTGGCTAGGAAAGTGCTTTTTAAACGTATGGGTTGAGGTTTTCATCGGCTATTTCTGTGAAAATGCATGCATATCGAAAATACGCTCTGGATATAGAGGGGTAGTGCAAATACAAAGAGCAAGGGAATGAAATGGCTTCGTAGTATCAGAAAGTTTCTGCTAGAGAGCACAAGAGTGCTAATGTTCCTGACTGATGGGTCTATGTAAAGGACAGCAAAGAATTGAATTGTACCTTTAATGCCTGGTAACCTTAATTTCTTTACTTCAGGGAGTTTTTTGACTTTCTGCTTGGCTGGGGATTTTTCTGTCTGCACTTTTTCCTGATTTCACAACTCTGGTAGACCTTGATTGCACGTAGAAAATGATGTTGGTAGGTTTAGACAGAGGCAGAATAATAATTTTTTTTTTTTTTTTAGAAGTTCTTCCTGAAGATTTTTAGTAGAGAATAAATAGTTATCTTTTACTGATGATGGTTGAAGCATGTGTTTTGGTGTGGACATGCATATGTGTCTGGTCCTAACATTCTTGCTCCTGTACTGTACAGGAGAATAAAGTTTCTGGTCTCCTTGCTCTTTACTGTTTCTTATTCTGTACACAATCTTTCTTCCTTATCTCTTGTCAAAAATCAGTCTCTCTCTCACTCACACCCATGCTAGTATGTGTCCATATGGTACTGCTGTAAAATACTGAAAATCCAGGGAAAGGATAATATTAAAAAGGGATGCAAGTGAGTAAAAAAAGCTGAGAAAAAAGGGCTTTTTTCCTTTACTGTCCTTCTTAAACATGCACACGCTTAACTGAGGAGGTTTGAGCTGTGTCAGATGCACGGACAAAGCAGTGCACTGAGCACCTTGCTGAGTGGCCACCACAGCTAGAGCCTAATCATCTGGTCGTGGGAGTGAAGAAGAGGGAGCCCTCCCTCACCTCAGCAATTCAGCTCCTGCAGACTTGCAGAGGTGAAGTAATTGAGAGACAGCGTTTGCATGTGAAATGCACCAAGTGAGAAAATGCTGCCCAGCCCACATAACAGCTCTTCCTGTTGTTCACTTGTATCCCAGTCATAAGCTTTGGACGTGGGAGCCTTCAAGGCTGCTGACAGCTTTGCTCCTCCCACAGGCCTGCTTGTGCTGGTTTAATTTGGATCAGTGATCTTCTGCGACCTGAGGATGATGCACAGGTCACTTTGAGTATTCGCCTTACTGCCTTCAGCCCTTTCATGTTGCTTTGATGTTTTTTTGTTTTGTTTTGTTTTAAGTTTAACATAAAATTGTGAAACTGTTCTCTGTGATAGGAAATGTATCTGTCTACACTGTGTGAGATGAACCAAAATACAATTATGGAATACTTAAGATATAACGCTACTGATAACAATGCCGCCCTTATAGCTAGGTATAATGAAGACGGTATTGTGCCCTGTTTATTTTATTGTAGTTCTTTTGCTTAATGATCCATTGATCCATTTGCTTCTTTATGCTGAGCTTCAGAGAGCTTCACAAAGACCGCGGCAGTCGGCTTGCAGCCGAGCGAGGGAACCAGGCAGCCCTTCCCTGGCCCCTGGGCAGCGCCCTGCCCTGGGGAATTCCCCAGGCTTCTGGCCCACGTAGCGACCGGCTGAACAGCCAACTGCCTCTGCCCTGATGGGGTTTTTTTTGAGGGGAAATTCCAAATATTGCATCAAATTCAGACCCTGAGCTGTGACAGGATGATTGTCTGATTTTTCAGCTGTGTCGCAGGGCTGAGTTTGCGTTTTGAGACGGCTGTCATTGTAGTTTTCTGCAAGTTTCTGGGAGAGGCTGAGACGAGTCATAGGCAAAAGAAGATTCCTCTCTCTTGCCTGGTGACCTGAGTGGTTAGCAAGCTCCTCTTTCTTTTTGTAGCTAGACAGATAGCAGTTCTCTATTTTGTCTACATAAAGTTGATTTCTTTCCCTGGTTCTCGATTGAAGGATGCAGTCCCTGAGCAAGTAGCTTTGTTTCTTTTTTTTCCTTACTTATGTGAGCAACTCTAGAAGGAACTTTCTACCAAAATCCTGGAATACCAAACAACGTGCTTCAGAACGTGACGTGAATTTGCAAGCCAAAGGCATCGGGCAGGAGCTGTCAGAGCCAGAAACTGTGGCAAAGGACAATGTCGTCGTGTCCCCGGCAGTCTGGTACTGTGCATGAGCAGAGTCCTTCGTGCCGTGGCTCTGCGGTTGGGACTGCCTCTCGTCCCCTTGGTCCTGATGGGCCCCCTTGGTGCAGAGCGGAGCGAGGCTTGTGCAAAGTCTGGGCCTGGGCCATAGGCACAGGCCTTCCTTGTGAGGAACAGGAGAGGTCAGAAACCCGGTAGGGAAAGGAGAGAATAAGTCTTCCAACTCTGAGGACAGAGGCTAGCGATCTAAACTGTTTTGAAGCACTGTTGGAGGCAGTTTTCCCTCCTCCTAAAGCAGGATTGTTTTGAAGGAAAAGGTCCTAGCAAAAAGGTGAGTACCCCCGTGTGCAGTGTAGTGAGTAATCTGGTTTCCCCAGCTGAGCGGGTGGTTGCCCCTGCTTGCTCTAACAGCTTCCAGTGGGGTGGAGCAGCCCATAAAGTCCAGGCCACAGATGTGCTAATTCCTCTGGGTATGCAGGCAGGCAATGAGCTTTATTTTTCCTTACGGAAAAATGACCAGCTGTCGCAGTCAGTGTATGGTACTGATTAATGTTCTATGTAATATAGAGAAATGGTTAACAACAATACCCAGGTATAGACCCTTTCAGGCAGTGTAGTACAGTGATTGTTATTCTTAGGAGGATAATTGCAGCTACCCTTGGCAAGCTATAGTATATATACAACTTTTCTCATGCACCCCAGAAAGGTGTAGTATAAGGATGGGAATCTCTTGGCACACCAGAAAATCTGGGGAAAGCGTTTGGATGTCATGACCTGCCGCTGCAGAGAGCCATTTTGTTGCACCTTCGTTTTTCATCTGTTGCTCCTGTTCCGGGTACGAGCTGAGGCTGCAACGGCCCCAACCTCTCTGTTGCAGCAGATGACAGAAGAGTGACAGGAAGTAAAGCAGTGTGCAAATGGTTGGTTGAAATAGTGAGTTAACAGATTGCCGGTTCAGCTGCCTGTATGCTGTTTTATAAGGCTAGAAGATTTCTTAATAAATGACAGTGAAAATTCAGCTTGGAATCTTTTACTAAAGATGCCAGCAGTATCTTCTAGTGTGTCTGAACTTGCTGTTTCTAATAGAGGGATTTTATCTAAAAAACCAGCTACTATCCTAAACAAACTTTTCACAGCAAGTGCTGCCTCAGTATTCCTTTCGAGGGCAATACAAAGTAATAAAAATCTTTCTTAATCCTTTTTGCAAAAAAACCCACAAAGCATCTTCTAATGCCCTGATTTTTCTGCAGGCCTCCCATAATTAGGGCTAACGTCTGGCAGCGCTATAGCAGGTAAGGATCTTCTCAGTTTAGAATTCTTGTAAGAGCATCTTTTGGGCAGAATGGTGAGTTATTACAGTCTGTTTCTCCTAAGTATGAACAAGGTGCAGTCTTTGACGCTAGATGTGGACAAGTGCAATCACACAGCACCCTGTGATTCAGTGGGAAATCTTATTGGTAAGAAATCTTATTGTGGTTATGTAGAGATGCTGGGAAAGTCTACTTTTAGTTCTGCCTTGTGACAAACGCTGAGTGGAGGAATGCAAGTTTTGAAGCAGTTCTCGATGTAAAGAAAAAAAAGTACTACTCAGCAAACAATAGCCAGAAGAAGAGGAAGCTGCTGGGACAAAATCAGCTTGCTGCTGTTTCAGAGCTAGGTGCGTAATTTTGGTTTCTCATTTTTATTCCTTGAAGATCTATGTGGACTCAAAATGTGCAGAAGGTCCTGTGCTCCTGTACTTTAATGTACATCTGCTGATAATTATTGTCTCAAATCAGATTAATTTTTGAGGTTGGAAGCTTTCCAAGGTGAGACTTTGTATTTTACTTCTAATTCAGGTGACTAGCCCTTGTAACTGCCACAAATTTCATTTTCAGTATGAATTAAACGCAATTTTTTCCTTCTTCTATTTAGTGTCAAAGTCCACCCCTCAAGAGCACTGACAGATTGAGGTAGAGAAATTGGATTTTTACCACATGAATTCAGCAGAAATTTGTGTTTTTAATCAATGTTTAAGCAGCTCTATCTCCTTATAGAAGTTTTCTGTGGACTGTATTATCTAAGGAAAAATTGGAGTTTAGTTGGAAAATGTGGATTTGCATTTAAAGGATGACATTTTGTTCCCAACCTGGAGCTATGCTGCTGTGAAAATGCCATTGTTAAAGTCCCATTGATCATTGCACAAAGGAGAGGAACTTCTGTGCTTATCTGAAAAACTGCTTTCCTGGTATGGTCCTATCCAGATGTATAGCCCAGCAGGGCTTACAAACAGATCACATAGAATGAAGATAAAGTTGACATCCAAAGACTTGTTTGATTAGGTAGAATTCTGTGTGGTGGAGTGTTTAAAAAAAAAAAAAAAAAAAAGGTACTGTTTCATGATAGTTAATTTAATGCTTTAGTTCTGAGATTTCTTAACTGGACAGAGCTGTAGGGCCAGCAACACCCTTGTAGGTGTTCTCCTGCTAAGAAGCTGCACATTTTATCTGTAATCATGAGTGTGTTGATTTTGTTCAAAATTTTAGGTACAGGAGTCTTTTGTTATTCTTTATTTTAGTCAAAATTTCACATATCTAGGTTAAAGCTGCCTCCTGTTAAGCAGAGCTTTCTTCAAAAGCTTTTTTTTTTTTTTATTACTTGTCTTCAAAGCATTGTGAGAGATGCGCATCAAGGGACCTGTAAAAGTAGAAGAAAGTTATTGATTGTTTGATTTGATTTTGTATTGCAGACTTCTTCCCTGAAGGCCCAGGAAAGTCCCTAGACTTTGAATTTCTAGTGGATTTTTATTGAATTTTTGCCTTGATGTAGACTGTAGCAGATGTTCATGCCAAAAGTTCCCTGAGTAGTACTTCTGATTTCTTTTGCAAGGGACTGGACAAAAGCTTTTTGGAAAGTCAGCTTCTGTTTGCTGTTAAGTGCAGGACGAGAAGCATAGGGCTTGGTTTATATGTTTTCATCTTCTGAGAGAGCAGAACTTTTTGCTACTTCAGGATCAGAAAAAGAATCATGTTAGGGAAGTGAGAGTTGGAAAAGTCATCCTCTTTGCAGACTGTGACCATTAGAATCAGGTAGGTTATCCTTTGCAGGAAGTCTTAATACTCTAAGGCCAAATTCAAACATACTTTAAACAGCTTAAATTTGCTGATAGCCAAGGAAATACTTTTAAAAAGTCATTTTAAGTAGCAGGAAAATATTCGTATGAATTGAGGCCCAGCCCATCCTGTTTTCTCTTACATTTTAAACTTTCACAAGGTGAGCCTAGGTTTCTAGACAGCTTTCATGCAGCTCTTGCATTCAAGATTCAAATATGAGCAATTTTAAATTGTTCTGATTTGTGCTTACATTTGAAGAAAGGAAGTGTGTTTTTTGCTTAAGCACTGTAATGTGCTGCAGTGATAGGGAATGAAACAGTGGGACCTAGAATAACTTTTAGGCGGCAGCAATATATGGAAGAATATTAATATTCTCTGTTACAGGGTACCTCGTCTGCCTTTCAGTCTCTTTAGGCATGAGATGTCTCAGTTTCTATATGAAAAGAAGAATTTCCAGTATGGGATATATATATATAAATTTTTTTTTTTACAGTGGTACTTTCTCATAATTTTTAAACCATACGTGTAGTATTTTTGCTTGTGCAGTTCTGGAGGCTGTACTCTGCACACATTTTTTTGTCATTTTATGTATATTTTGTCATTGATACAGGAACTATTTCTGTTTAAGCGGTATATATATTCATAAATCTTTAATGTAGAGGTCAGCATGACTTGCCTTTTGGCCATTTTCATTCTTTCAATTTTTTTCTTAGGAAGCAAAGCATAAATACACAATAGCTTAAGATATGAAGGGAAGTATATTGGCAAAGTGGAAGGAAAGAAATTCGGAAACGTTCCTTCCTTTAGTAGAAAGCCCTTCTTCCCAGTATTGTACTTACTCAGCCTTCCTCTGAACAAAGCCACTTCCATAACGTCTGCCATTTCTTCATGTATATCATAGCTCCTCAGAATATTCTTTAAAAGGCTTTTTAAACACTACCTGTTGTATTAGGACGTTTACTGGCCTCTGGGGTCATGTAGGAAGCCTGTGATAGAGCGAGGATTGTGTGAACCAGACCACTCAATTCCCAAGCTTCCTTCTCTGTCCCCTGCTGCACTGCATTGTTTGTGTCTTTATTTTGCCCACGTCTTATTCCTAATTCTGAACGTCATTGTCTCAGCAATTTCCAACTGTGTTGTAACAATTCAACACGCTCAACACGTGTTTTTCTTTTAGGTCATCAGCATGAGATGCTTATAATACACTGACTTTCTTGAACTATTTGGATCTTTAAAGTTTTCCCTTAATCTGTTATTACATGCCATGTCAGCCTTGGATCCTAGAAGTGCAGCCTTCCCATATCCTCCTGCAATTCTCTGATTGAAGTCCATGTTTTGCCAACGTGTTACTTATTCATCATCCAGAAAGGGCTCGTGCCTTCCTAGTCTGGTCTAGTGGGTATACAATGAGGCCCTAAGATGTACTTTGCAAGTCTGCATTGCTTTTCTTTTCTTCTCTTCTCATTATATAGCCTCGTGTGTGTAATTCCATTGCAAGCAATTTAAATGGTAAGCCTACGTGGCTATCTGCATGAATGAGGAATCTATGTATATGATACATAGATTGCTGTCAGTTCTGCAAGCATTAAAAACCTTTCTTTTCCTGCCTTTAGTCAGTTAAATTTGTGTTAATTGAATTCCTGTCTTATTCTAGTCCTTCCATCAACCAGGTCAAGAACTTAGCATTCTCTGTGATGGAGTTAGCTTATATTGAATTTGAGAAGTAACTTCTAAATGGTCCTTGTAATAGATTGCAGAGACAGTGAGGACAAGCAGTCAAATCCCTGATTAGCTCTTCTGCCAGAGAAGAATAGCAATGAGTCAAAACTGTGGCTGTCTTCCTAGGCAAAAAATCAGTGTTATTCCAAGGAGCTCTTTTTAAAGCAATTTTCCCTGGTAGTCATAAGTAAAGCAACTTCTAAGCAGACCGAACGTCCCTCTTAAAATGAAGTATGATGCTCTAGGGTGCTGGTAAAAGAAAATACTATTTCTGCTTCAAGTCACTTGTAACAGATCATGGTTATTAAAACCCTTTGTCAATCGAATGAATCTGTATTGACTGACTCAGTTGCTGCTGCTAAAGCTGGAGCTTTGGCTTGTCAGATAATTGGAAGGCTTGTGGGGGGCTTCTCCAGGCTGGTGTTTTGTGATAGAAGAAAATGTGGGAATGAACTGAGTTAAATGACTATTTATAGTTGGTAACACTGGCTGGTTCATACAGTTTTGACTATTGCATGTGAAGCATGTGGGCTAATCTCTAAAAGGGATATGGAATTCCTACAGTATCACTCTAAAAGTTAAATAAATGTAAACCAAGGTGCAACTGGTGCTGTGAAATTCATAGCAGACATGGTACAAATACAGTTTTAAGAGTATGCACGAAAGTAGTAACTGTAATAAAAGGGTTCTTTAGATTCAAGTCTGTGTGGTTAATGTGGCTATCAGTAGCACAGATCAATACTGTGATTGACTGATTCTAAGTCTTTATTGATATTCTCCAGATTAATGTAAGATTGTCTCTTAAAATTACAGTTCTCCTCTTAATATAACGGCAGAGTGTGATTCCATACCTGTTTTTTTTTCAGTGACTTGATAGATATTTATAACAAGAAAACTGAATCAAAAGAGGCTTGCTTTTTCCCCCCCTCCACTCTCTCTCTCCCCATTCAACACTGGACCTGGAAGTTCACATGGGTTTGTGCATCATTGTTAGCAATAAAGATTCTGCAGTTGGGTCATAATTTGTTCTTGCCCTTTTTTTGGATGTATGGTTTAAAAAAATATTAAAAATTGACCTCACTTCCCTTTAGCTGGGTGAGCTCTGCGGAGCAGTGAAACACACTATGAATCTGTGGGGGCTTTTTGTCAGTAAAGTAAACAGATAGGAGGAAATGCACGCAGAAGGGACTTGTTAAAGAAAGAGGTGCCGTTGTTATAGTGTTATTCTTCTGGCTATAACTGCACTTTACGTTATGTTATGTCTTGGATCCTTAGAGTTGGATTGTATAAGCCAGTTACAGAACAATTGGGCCAGTCGCCTATTATTCATTCAATTACACGCTGCAGCCAGTTGACATCCGCACACAAAGCACAGTGCTTTTTTCCGTAACCAGCTCAAACGATGACTGTGGTAGATGCTCAAAGTATTTGGGAGCTCTGCAGAGTCTGAGAAAAGAAATGACTACGTATAGTTCGTTCCCTCTGGCACGCCCAGAGTTAGACAGGCATAGTTTTGTGTGTGATGTTTTGAGTTTTGTCCATATATTGCTGTAGAAAAGGTGGGTAAGGGAGAAATTTTGTGTAATGGCTAGCTGGCTGTTTTTCTGTTTGTTGTTTTACACCCATGTTAACTTACACAGTCAAATGCTCTTTCTTCTGAGGGGGCTGCCTCATCCGGAGCTGGAGGGAGGGCCGCGTGCTGAAGGGTGAATGAGCTGGTTGGCCTTGTTGTTCTGCAGGCTGAAAAGGTGTGTGCTCCAGAAAGCAAGGCGTTAGGGAGAGAAATACAAATAGCTTCCTCATTAACGCAATTAGGTGATACACTGGACAGCTGAATTCTGTTTCCGAGTCTGTCTTGCTTCCTGCCTGAAGCTGGACAAAATGTGCGAGCCAGCCTTTCTAGAGGTGCTCAGTGACTGCATATTCCTCATTTTCTGAGAGTCCAACTTCAGGTACTGTGGGATTCAGACCTGCAGAAATGCCGAGTCTTGAGATGGAATTCAGTTAAGTGCTAAGCTTGGAAAACACAAAGCAGCAAGGTCTCAAAAGAAAAACTGCGATGCTTAAAGGTGGGCAGCAAGGACTATACACGCGTGTCAAAATTGGCACTCGATGTTACTTTGCATTCTGAATAACAGTGCATTTATGTTTCTTTCACCTATAAACTGAATACAATGCAATGCTGAATACAATCTTTTAAGAATAACCTTGAAATACATCCAGTGATGTTTCTGAAATGGTTGGATACTTCAGTAATGAACACTAAAGAAAAGCTCAGAAATAAATTAATACTTTTTTTTCAGGAAGAACATCACGGGTGGGTTGTAGAATAAGTGCAATCTTTACAGGGAGGCTAAAAGGAAGTATTGAGATGCTGCTGATGGGGAGCGCTGACTGTCCTGTACACTGAAGTGTCTTACGAAAAAGAAAATAGCTTGTAATAATGTAATTGAACACTGTGTAAAAATGTGTATCTACAAAGCAGGAGGGAGGTAAATATTAAATGAACGTTGCAAAAATAATCTCCATGCTTACTCCTAATGTTTGACTAGTTGGCTTGAATTCTTGATCTTTACGTTAAAATGTAACTTTTGCCTTTGGTGCTTGTAAATTATCTCGCAGGATTATGTTGTGTTCAATAATAACAAGTTACTAAATTTACTTGTTTTTGGATATGGAAGAAAACCTTGAATTTGCTCCCACTAACATGGATTATACCTCAGAATTTCAGCCCATGTTGAATCAGCGTGGTACAAATATTTTGTATGGTTTTATTAAACTAAACAAAATGAGTAGTGATATTTCATTACTGTGAAGACAAATAAGTGCATTTGAATATTTCCTGGCAAAGCTGGAAACCTGGTTATAAGAGGATAGTTAACTGCATATCTTGGGACAGAAGCTTTCTTTTTGTTAAATGCTTGGTGATGGCCTAGGAAATACCAGTCCCGAACCCTATTTTGAACTTCTAGATACTACAGTTATGCAAATAATCACAACTGTGTTTTTCCTGGTAAATGAAATGGGTTTTTTAATACCTCATTAATTAAAAAGTGCAAAATTAGTCTGCAATCCATTTTGTGAAAAAATAGGAGTGAGCGGGTAGAATTGGGTGGAAAATGTTGGTTAGTCACTAGCAAAAGCAAAATATAAACACTGAAACCAAATACAAGGATTTTATCCTGTTGTTGGCTCTTTGTGCTAGTGTGAGTCATCTTAAAGCCTGTGTGCTTCCATATGAAAAAAATGTGTTTTGTGTAGCAGACGGTGATGAGCAGAGAAAGTCAACATTATTTTGTTTTATTTTAATCCCTTCTAGCCTTCAGGAAAGAGAACAATCGTTCAGCATGTCCATTAAAGAAACTACTGCCAAAGTAAGTACATGTCAGGTATCAGTTCTTCAGAACATTTAGAGAAGCAGGTAATACCTCTTCAATAAATTGTCCATATTTTGGAAAGTTAGTTTTATGGTGTGTCTTCTGAACAGATTTTATGTGTGAATATACTTAACCATACACTCTAAAATAAGAAACTTAAATTTGGACAAACCACTGAGATTATGCTTAAGGAAGCAGGTGGAGGGCTCTGCTTCTCGGCTCATTTTTACCAGTGTTCAGCGTTGCTGGCCTCGATTTAGAAACAGATATCTTTGCTTCATGAAATGAAAATGAACTGTGGTCACAATTTAATATTTTTTACTCTGTATAAAGAGCCTCTTACCTTCCTATGTGTCTGATTTGGTTGATTTGAAGGAAGGAAGAACATAAATAAAGTTCCTCTTTCCCCTTTAAAAGGGTTACTTTTTCCCCTCTCTTTAAATAATAATAAGCTAGCATCCAATTCTCACACTCCTTTAAAAACACGAAGGAGAGTGATGTGATGTATTTGGCATACCTTGGTTTCTAATCATAGACATAAATACTTTTTCTTTCATTTTCTTATTTCTCAGGGCCTCCTTCCAAGAAAGAGACTACTAAAGTTTTCTTTTTATATCAGAATAGGTCTGTGAGCCACAGGTAGCGCATCTTTGCTCCAAGAGTGCTTTAGAAGAAAAATTCATTTAATTGTATCTAATTCTTACAGCTCTATATGGAGCAGGGAAGGGAAAATATTTCTGGTTTTGATCATTAATCATTTTATACTGCGAAGTTCCTCCTTATGTTTGCAAATGTCTTGGGAATGTTAGTATAGTCCATCATAATTTGATACTTCTGCTCCCCCACCTGTTTTTTAATGATTATGAACAAAGTATCAAATAAAAGACTGTGGTTGACCTACAGATAATCCACTAAAGTTAATGAAGAGTTTGGTACTTTAGGGTGATTCATTGTTTGAGGCTGTATGGAAGCTCAAATGTAAGATACACATTTCATCTTCCCACCAAAAATGTGTGCATTACATTTTGAAGGCTTATTTTACAATGATTGGGCCTAGAGACTTTTTAAATAAGAGCTTAAACTTTGGGTAACAGTTACGAAGTGTTTGTGGTAGAATTCCACAACCTACTCATTTCTTTAAATATTAAATAGCTAAAATACTATTTTAATTTCATTACATTCCTTTGTGATAGCTTTTTATTTATTAGATAAACAGGAAGCACATAAACAAAACAAAAATCATTTATTATTTTATTTATTCAAATTATCTCATTCTATTTTCTTCTCAAACTGAATAGAATTAGTCTTTGTAATGTTTTGATTGTATGGGGAAAACACTGCATTGTCAAAGGCCTTTTCCTCTCTCCCATGCCATATTTGTATGGCTTTTTCTGCCTTTTCTGCTTTACCTGTATTGCTTTCAACTGAGGCAGCAAAAGCTAAGATCAGCATGTTAATGAGGGGACCAATGTCCCTAAGCCACCTCCTTCATTCAGAAATTAATAAATGCTTTCGCTAATGACAAGATTACTGCGCTGTATGGGAGATCCAGGTCGACTGTGCTTTGCCACAGGCAAACTTGAGAGAATTTCCATCTCTTTTCTGATGTACCGTTATAAAGAAATGTGAAGGCTATTCACAATCTTTTTTTTTTTTTTTGAGATGGTTGGAGGAGGAGTTACTTTCAGTGTTTTAGTCTGTGTCCTTGTCCCTGTTTCTGCCACTTCAGATTAACATCATACACTGGAAAGATGGAAAGGGTTGACAGTGGGCAAATATTTGCTTTTGATATTTTGCTTATTTTCAGCTTAATTCCATGTGACTGTAACAGTTTCAGTGGGACTACATTCTTGAGTAATGATGACATATCCGAACACAGATTTGTAGGATTAATTCCTAAACAAGAGGTGACCTTTTTTTTTTTTTTTTTTTCTTTTTGAAAGTGCACAAGAAAAACACTGAAGAGGTTTTTAAAATAGAGACTGTAATATTTGGCTCTAAAGGGCTTCCCTGAAACTGGAAAGTAGCTGTTTTTAGAATTGGAGCCCCTTGGTCCTCGGGCTGCAGCAGAGCTATGTTGAGCTGGTTGCTGAGAACAAGGAAAGGACATTGCTGGGACCACGGGCATGAGTATTTGCAGTCAAGATAGTTAGATATAGGTAGCGTGTTTACCTGGGGCTTTGTTCATCATCTTGGCAGCCGAGAATTCAGCTCTCAGTGGCTGAATAAGCTACTGTAATGAATAATGGGAGCTGTTATGAAGGTAAAATAATTAGAAAAACAAAACGAACTGGAGCTTGTAGAGTAGAACTGGTGTAATTTAGAGGCAATGCTAGTAGCTTAGGGGAAATTAAATTATTTTGCCTTTTCCAGTCTTTCATTTAGTTTTGTCAAACTATACCATATCATAGCTCTGAAAATTAATGGTGTTCATTTATCCCCAGAATACATATGACATAGATACCAGCAGAGGCTCAGTAACGGACTTATCTCATGTTCCAGAAGAACCGTCTCTGTGAGTCGGAGGAACTTGCCTCTGGTCCCTCTTCTTGGTCCATTAGCAAACAGAGCCAGCAAGCTTCATTGCTGTGGCGCTGCTTAAAGTGGACAGTGTTTGCTAGAAACTGATTAAACCTCCCAGATTATTTTGCATAATTGCCAAAGAGCTATCTGGTGGTAATGACTGTAAGTTACTACCAGCGTGGGATATATTCATGCAGTTTTCCTGGAGATGAAAGATTCCTAATCTAATTGCAATTCACTGAGCCGTTCAGTTACCTCTAAAGAGTGAACACTGGTTGGGAAGAAGTCATTAGAAACTTTTAGATGTATTTTGGTGATAAGAGACAGAATTTGCCTTTGGGTTCCTTGGGCACATTTATCCACCTGTGAAAGATGTTTGCTTTATTTATTTATTTATTTAAAACCATTTTAAGTAAATTACTAGGTAAGGTAGAAAGAAGGAGGAACTGAAATAAAGTGAAATATCTGGGAACTGCAAAATTGTATTGGGTGCAGAAGTGATGAGACGTTTTTATGATTAACAGATGCTCTCAGCTAAAGCAAGAGGGTATTAACCATTTAATAAGACTAACAATTAGTGTCATATCTGAATTATTATACTTTAATTATACAAACAGGTAATCCGTTAGAGCTGTAGGGCTTTTGTTTTTAAAAAAGAAAGTGATAGTGGTGCTTTTGAATATATATAAAGTATATTAAATCACCACTTACTTTTGAGAAAAAATACGAGGAGGGCAGGGAAACTTTCCTCTGGGGATTTCATTTCAAATCTCATCTCTTTGCAACTGGCCTGTGCCTCTCTTGACTGTTGCTTTACCCTTGGTTCCAATGAGTGCAGTGGTTTTCTCCAGAGTCAGCTACAATTTTAAGCAATTACTTGATGTCTGCCTTCAGAAAAAGGGTATTTACTACCACCTGGGTATAGGCTTTAGCTAGAAGAGGGATTTTTCTGTTTGTTCATTTTGCTTTCCTTCACAAGTGCTGCAATATAGGGGAAGAATGATATTTTTGAATATATGGAAGTTGTATAAATTGTTTACAGTGTGTAAGGATCTTCTGAGGTGGTTACATATGCTTAAATATAAAGTATAGAAACAGGTGAAGCTCCTTTCTTCTCATTTCTTTTCTACTGTCTCTCTCCAACCTAATACCAGTTCTGATTTGTTGCTTATAGACTTCCAATTAAAAAAGAGAGAGAGACAGAGACCTGAACCTGATCCAGCTGTATCTCCTGATTGTGAAACAAAGTACAATATTGAATTGGTATAGCCTTATTTATTGCCTGCCCAGGAATGACAGTTGCTTTTCCTTTTTCCAGTTAAGACATGTGATGTGATATCTTCGGTAAATAATAAAAAAAGGAAATAACTGTGCATTTTGTGTTATGCAATCTTAAACACCAAACCTTGATTTCCTTAAATTCCACTGATTCCAGGCATCACTGTTGATGCTGAAATTGTGCAGAGTTCTTAAATTGCCCTTTCTTCTAAATTCAGCCTCAGTATTTATTAGTGAAACATATCCTCTCTTATATAGGTAACTAATGCTAATAATATTTTCTATTTTTAATAAAGGAATGTATGGTAAGGCCACATAAATGCTGATTCATGTTGGCTATTTCAGCAAAGACATCACTTTTTATTAAGCTTTGTTACCTTGCTGTAGGGTATATCATGTTCGTAAACCAAGAACATTTGAAACCCCATTTAGATTGCCTTATATTTTTACATGAATGAATTACATATCATGGCTGTCTGCCTCAATCTAGGTTTGCACAAGCCAGAAGCTCTGCAGTACTTTGAGGAGGAAAGTGAGCGATATTGAGACTCAACTACCAGCTCTACTTGAAGCCAAAATGCTGGCTGTATCAGGTAAGTTGTAAATGATGGGACAGACTAACAATTCATGAGTGGTGTTTTAGGGCAGTTTATTGACCTTTTTCTAGCTGAGCCTTCTTGGGAAAATGGTCATGGCTCGGCACGTGCCTGAGTCCTTTGAAGCCATTGTGAGTCCAGCAGAATTGGTTAGCCTGGGCTGTGTCATGCCCAGTGTAATGTACTTCAGGCCCTTCTCTGTGACTGGGAACTACTGTCCAAGAGAGTGCCAGATGATAGGCAGTTGTCATATACAAAGAACATGATATTTTTTCATAGGTGAAAAGGATAAATAACTGTCAATAGCTTTCCTAGCCTTTACAAGTTAAATGCCTAGAGCTCTCCAGCTAAGAAAAGCCATAATAAATTAACAACAAAGGTATAATAATTACATGTATGGGTTTTAAATGACACTTTAAAATGGAATACAATAATTGGCAGCTTCTGCTATTCAGATTGTTAAACAACTAACATTGGCAGCAGAAGAGCAATTTGGTCCTTGGAGCACTCGTGCATGTTATTTACAACCAGTAAAACATTGAAATGTGATTACAGAGTCTGATTCATAACAGCTTTACATGCCACTTATTTGGGATTACTGCACTGTTTACTAAGGAAAAAAGGCAAAGCACAGTTTTGTCGCTAAGTTTGAAGAGGTAGTTCTTCTAATTCAGCAAATTATTTGCAGATGTGTAACTAGACATCTCTCTGCTAGACACCTGCCTCAGAGAGGAAGCTGAGTAGCATGGAATGTAGATTCGGGTACAAGGAATTTTCCAGCGTTACACCAATTTAAAGAAGAAAGTCCAGAGGTTTTTTAATATGTACCAAAGGGATGTGATCTAGCTGTTTTTTGGCGATTTACTCTCTCAATTAGGTATAAGAATCTGGTAGCTGTACACAAAGAATTATTTTAAAATGAAACCTTGCACAATGTCATATAGCTTGTTTGCCAGAAGTGCATAATATCAAACTTGGACAGAATCCTAAAGGATTTGACCACACCAGACCTTTTATTGAAGGTCTTATTTTTCTGTGTCCAGGGGCAAGGTAGGTTGAGTAATCAGCCTCCTGTGCCCTTGGGCTGTTTGAATATAGGTAATTTTCTGGCTTTTAAAAACCGAAGTCAAAGTTTTCTTCAGCCGTTTTATGACTTTCTGGAGAATGAAATAGTCCACAAACCGGATGTGCAACTGCTTCATGCTGCCAGCAAGAGACAGTTGGCCAGAAATGTTGTACTTCATTCTGACACTTTGGGAGAGCAAATAAGAACTATGAGGACCATCTCAAAAACATTCATAGCAATATTCTATAGTTGTTAGCTCTTAGAAGAGGTTGCTTATTTTTCAGGAGTGGATTCAAGAGACAATTTAATGCCAATGTTTATAGAAACTATTTTCACAGTACTATGAGGATGATTGCCTCTCCATGCCTTTTAAGAAGTAACAGTGCCATTCCTTAGGGTTGATGAGAAGCAGTACTTCTATTTTTGTTTTTACTCTGAAAAACTCTCTTACTTCAGGAATTTCAGTAACTGAGTGGTACAGTCTTATATTGTTGCTAAGGCAAAATTCTATATTATTTTTCCAGGAATTATGCCCACATAAAATTTACAGGTCTCTTACCATGTAAATTCATATTATTTGTGTATGTATTCAAGTAGCATATGATGCAGTGAGTTAAAAGCTCTTAGCACTGTCACTTTAATGTGTACTTTCATACAGTATAATTCTTCCTTGATTTTAGTGTGAGTAAAAGTAAATCCAAAGAAGCGTTAAGCTTAATTGTGAACTTGATGGTAGTGGAAGATGGAAAGCACCGATGACATTTGTAGAATGCCTCACTTCTGTAACTGCTTTCTTCAGGAAAAGAAGCATCCAAGTTTTTTTCTGTCTTTGGATGATTTACTTAAAGTGAGGTCACAGGTGAAGGGCTTCTTGAGAACATCTGGAAATCATTTTTCATTCCTGGCCCTGCTAATAAAGAAAGTGTCTCTCTGGTCTCCCATGCAAAGAGTAGTTTACCTGAGCCATATGGGACCATAAAACTGCAAAGACACAGATGTTATAGGAAAAGTACCACATAATCTCTATCTTAAATCATATCTATTAACATCAGTAAGAATCTGTTCAGCACCGTGCAAGGCTTTATGACTTTATACGCAGATATGAGGACTTACTGGTGTCTCCAAGTCTGGCTAGCTTCCATTTACTACCCTAGGAAATACATTTTTACAGATTATTCCACAGTTACTAGGTATACAGAAGTTAGGATGAGGGGATTCATAAGTAGTTTAAAATGTTTTTCCCATTTTAAAACTGTTTACAACAATTAGAGATCTTGTGTCATCATCCTTTAGCTAGAAATGCATCTATAGCACACGCAAATGAGATCTGTTTGCGAATATCTTGATAAGGATGATCTCCAGCACTACCACAGAAAATTTTGTTTTTTTTTTTCCTTACACCCACGTAGAAGTGTAGTTTATAAACATCATGGTATAAGTATTAAACATCATCTTTTCACAAAACTTCATGTTGGAACTGTTGCCTAGTCTCTGATGTTTATTTAAGGCAAGTTCTAGGTGGCTCAAGACAGCAACAGTAACACAAAACCTAGCTTTCCAGCTTTGGTGCTGAGTAGTCCTATTGGGGATGAGTATGTTCAGCAGCGGACAGAGCAGTTGGGCTGGAAGATGCTAATACGAGCTGATGTCATGCATCAGCCATGCATCTGCATGCTCTGCTGATGTGGGCATCTCGTTTTTCGTGACTGTGTTCTGTCATTTTATACAAATTAGCTATGGTCATAAGGTTCTTGACAAGATGATGATATCTCGTCCTGACATGCTACATTCAGCTATTTTGTTTCGTTTAATCTATCTTTCATTGGAGGGCCAGGGCGCTCCTGTTTTGTAACTTTTCCATTTTTAAGAATGCTATTTCATAACAGGTGGAGAACTTAGCTAGTCTTAGAGGCAAGAATACCAATGCCTCTGTGTTTGTGTCCTCTGAGGAAGGCTTGTCATATCACATAGTTGGTTCCCCACCTTCAGGATTTTGCTTCCAGCAGCAGTCTGGATCTAATGTCTGAGAGGCATATTGGATGAATTCATCTTCATGCCCATATCATAATTTCCTGCTCCAGCAAGGGGTGCTGTGTACTGAGTGCGATCCTGCAATGATCAGTTTATGCTCCGTGAAGTGAAATTTGCCACTGTGCATTGTTACAAGTGATGTACTTTTTGGCAAGCCTATAAAGTCATTTAATAATTAATGCCTGTGAGCCCCCCAAAACCAAGTTCTAAACAATCGCACAGACCTCAAACCCCTATGCCGTTTGTCTTTTTATGCCATTTCTAAATGGGACTGCCAGTAACTGGATGTTGCTGGCGTTCAGTGAGCTTCAAGGGTAATTTGTTCTAGCTGAAGTTCCATCATGATATGTGACTAGACAGCAGAAAATCATTGCTGCTGCTATGTAAGTCAGTCAGTTATGTAGTAGCTTACTCTTTTTCTCCCCACTTACCTAACCTGCTATTCCTGGAGGGGAACAGGGTAGAAAAATCTCTTTGGCAGCTCCTTTTCCAGGGATTTGTGCTCTGAGGAGAAGTGTTAGGTGGAGAGGGCTGTGAAAGACTCCAAGGCTCTCTCCCTCCATGAGAAGGCTGTCCTGATGTCTCGAGGAGATGTAAGAAAATGTCTAGCACCCCTGTGCAGTCTGTGGACTGGGGCAGACATCACGGTGGCCTATTCAGAGCACTGGCTCCTATCTCTCTCTTTCCAGGAATCTTGGTGACAAACCTCTGAATTTCAGCGTATGCAATTTTGGTGCCTAAACCTAGGCGGCATGACTGTTTCTCTTCCTGTTGCCTCTCTGGCTTTCCTTCCTGTTTCGGTTGGTAAAAAGGGGGTAATGACTTCATGCAGCCGTCAGGATCACAGGTCTGTGCTGCCCTACCCCCGTTGTGTCTCTTCTCTCCATTGGTAGTGGTAGTGTGTGGAGGCAGAGGAAGGAAAGAGATGAGATGTGAGAGAACAAGAGCCTGAAGGGTGTGAGGTAACTGCAGAAAGTATGAAGGAGGGAGAAATGATTGTGCAGGGAAGCCTGTGTGTCTGTGTGACTGGGGAACCCTTGAGTCTGTGAGTCGTTTTCAACTGGGCATCCTTTACCATGTGCAGCGATGTGGCAGGAGGTTTATACACAGCTTGCAACAACCACTCGTTGGCTAATGCATGCAGTAAATTGCTGGGATTAATGTGCTCCTGGGCTAATCTTTACTCTGCTCGTCACCCCCAGCGCAGGCAGGCACTTGAGGAGTCTCTGGTGCCCAGGCTGTTGTCAGTCACCGTTGCTCTTTAGAACAGGCTGGGTCTCAGTCTTGCTGAATTGCTATCTTCCAACTCTGCCTTTTTTTCTTCAGGGTTTTTTATGCCTTTTCACAATGGAAATTTTGACTAGAGTCTTTGGGTTGCTATTACTGATTTAAAAATTCTGCTTTTACATTTGTTTCTGCTTTTTTTTTTTTTCTTTCTTAATGCTGCGTGGCGCATGGCTTTAGCTTATGCAGTCCATCACAGCTCAACAGTAATTTTTTTCAGTAAAGCTGAACCAAGGTCACACAGCTGTCCTGTACTAGGCTAGGCCCAGGGCCACAGACAGCTGAACCTCACAAAACTGGTTTTTACGTTACATTTGTGTATGGTATTTTACCACCTTGTGTTCAAGGAGAGTCTACACATAGAGTCTGGCCTTTCTGAGCTGCTCTGACAGTTTACAAAATTCAGATCCTTGACTTAACATTATTACAGTAGCCACAAGTCAGCCTCAACTTAAGCCTTTGCAAACATCATCACATAGCATCTCGCAAGTCAGGGAGATGTAACTGGTTTTCTCTCCATCCGCTCTCCTATGTTTAGCAGATTGTGGGTACGGATCAAAGATCCTGCCAACCTGTTTGACACCACTTGGAGAATAGCACAGAGGAAAGAAAACCTTCCCTTGTGTTTGCTATGATGCCTTTCTGGATACAGATTAATACTTCTGGTAATGACTCTTACCCTGTGCTTGGAAGGGTGATTCTGAAGAACGAGCCGCTTGCTTTGTGGACACACGGAACAGAATTTTGAGGGCTTTTCTGTGGGAAGTTTTCTTGTAAGACTTCTGTAAGAACCTTTTCTGTCTGCTTTGTCTTAATTGATTTTGTTTTCTGAGTTGCTCGAATGGGGGATTGCTGGGTTGCTCTGCACCTGCTGATTCAATCCTGGTACAAGAGAATTCCTCTTCCAAATGTGTGTCTGTGGGTATCAGCTTTTTTAAAGATGGATCTTCTTACTTTGCCTTTTCAGGATCACATCAATCATTTCAGCTGCATTGTGCTTCATAAAAGGGCTGGCAAGTGTTGTTGCTTAGAAGCAGTATTTCTGATTCAAATGTTCTGAAGTTCTGTGAAATGTTTTAGGAGATGGTAGATATGTGCCTTACTTGTGTTTGTTTCTTCAGAGATGCAAACACACTGGCACTGCTTCCAAAATCTCATGTTTCTGTCATGTTTTTAGCTTTTTCCTCTTTTCTTTATGAGAAGATGAATTATATTTATTTTCTTCAAGTTCTTTTCTGATATCGGAATCCGTTTGTATTCTCATTAATCATGGGATGGAAGATATTCAGAATTTAGTTTCAGTGCCATTGATAGATACCATGATGGTGAATGCCCTAAGCTTAAACACCTCTAAGATTTTCACCTTTATGTATTATTAAAGGAAGTGTTAGTCTTTCAAGAATTAGCTTATAAAAGCTAAAAGATAGATAAAGACCACTCTGTTCTTTTCTGTATTTAAGCCAATGCCCAGTATGTATGTTTTACTGCTGTGCAAAAATTGCTCCTTTGCTTGAGCTATAGTGGGCATGGCTTCTGCGGGGATGGGACGTGCCTCTCTGCTTCTAGTATGAGTGCAAGGTATGAGTGCACATAATTGGTAGCATAAATATGAGAAAAACTTATATTAAAAAGTTGTGTACCCTTGACTTTGTCTTATATTTTGAAGGGGGACTATTTAACAAAGCTTAAATAGCACATTTGTTGGGGTTTACAAAATGGAACAGACTCCACAGTATTTTCAGTCAATTTGTTGTTGGCAAATAGTATCAAAACAGTGGCATGTTAGTCTGAGGCTACAAAATGGGCAGCAATCTGCCTGATACAGTAAAATCTGACAATGAGCTGTTATAATGGGCATGAGTTTAAATAACATGTAACTATATGTATATTGAGCATACCCTTGATGAGCAGAGTACTATTTAGCTGTAGTATACAGCCTTACTAGATGAAGTTTGGGGAGAGAAAAAAATAATTTAGGATGAAGACACTATTTATTTTTACAGTGTATAAAAACAAATAAATGGCTACTCTGTGCCTGGGGATAATTTTTCTTATTCTTTTTTGTGTTCAACCCCATGTAGGTTGTTTTGCTTGTTTTGGCTGGTATTTTTGGCATTCGCTTTAAGCCGTTGCAGCTTACCTGATGTCACTTTAGAAAAGCAGAATGAAATATCTCTGTCTTACCTCTTAGTTTTTTAATTCCTAGGTGATCTTTGTGTATCCTGTTAACATTTTTCTGTAAACCTTAGGTGTTGCTATTTTAGTTTCTTTAACGTTTCATTCCGTACAGGTGTATTTGCAGTATACAAATGGTATTTGCAGTTTTCTTTTTAGGACAAACTGGACAAGTTGTTTTTTGGTCAAGATAGCCTGCATAAAATCTAGCTCTGACTTCTGTTCCGCTGTGGTTTTGTCAAATGCTTCAATGAGTGTATCTGCAACTGGCAGACTTTCCCCAGAATTGTACATATGTTTTGCTTCAGGGGAAGCTTGTAGAAGGATTTCAGGTGGTTTGTGAAATTTTGGTTAGAACAGGGTATTGCAGCTTAGGTGTGTAGAAGGCTGAATTTTTGGAATCTGACACTTCAGGATTTGACTTAAGGAGTAGCTGAATTCAACTGCCTGCACGTTCAAGCTCTTTTCCTCTAATGACAGTGTCTGAAGCATGTTGCTGTGGCAGTCTGTGTGACAGGGTATTTGGTCTCCTCTACAGAAAGCTGCTGAAGTGCCAGCCACTCTGGAGAGAGAGGAGGATTAAGGACGCGAGAGAGGAAAGGGCCTCAAAGAGCAAGATTAAGGCTGAAGTTTAAACTAGGTTTTTGTTGCTGTCTTTTGAGATAACAGTTAGGTTGAACCCCTCAAGGTTAAGTGTACGAACCCAGCTCCTTAAGACAATGTATTTTTAGAATGTTATTCACTCTATTCAGAGCTGCGTATACTTGAGCCTAGTTGCAAAGTGACAATATAACTCTTGAGTGCAGTAATATAATGGGTTTAGCTCATCTGACTGATTTCAGATTGTATTATAATCTCAATTATATTTCACATGATTATTCCTTTTTTTCCTCCCACCTCAATGCAGTTGATGATTTCTTCCAAAGATTGTTGTTTCCATGCATTTATTCAAGTTTAAACTGAACAGCTTTAAGATACCAGCTTTAAGATACCAGATAATAGACTTTCTAGCATGGACATTTGTGAACAATTTTCTGAAGTTGTATGTTCCGTTTGGTGTACCAGTTTGTATATGTTTGTTTATATGAATATATAGGCAGTGGCTGGAATGCATAGCAGTAGTATCACTCTGAGGCAGGAGGAAGGATGAGAAGAGTGATGTTTTGCTGTTCTGTCCCCTTTGCAGAACGCCGTTGTTACCTGTCTGATGTCTTGGTATGGACAGAAGCTCAACTTTGAGTTATAATGTTTATGGCTTGATTTTTATTGTCTCTGTAGAGATTTTCCAAGTGACCAGTCTTTGCTTTGGTGATTTAGACTTTCCAAGGAAGAAAAGGGCCGACTTTATTTATCTGATGTCATCCCATTGGAATTCACAGCTCTAGTGGTACAGCTGTGTAAAACGTACTTCTGAGCGTTCAGTAAAGTAACGGTTATTGCGTTCATTTTGGAAGAATGGTTGTTTTATCATTAAAGAGAAGAGCTTTAACAGTCTCAGAATATTAGCGGATGAAATATTTTGGCAAATGTCTAAAGAATGTTTCTACAGTATCCAAAGTGACTTTGGCTCTTAACAAACAAAAAAACCAAGCAAACAACCCCAATCTTCCTAAAACAGGACAGCATATTTTTAAATGTTGACAGCTAGGGGTTATATATTAATTTTAAAATCAACTTTCTTGTGGCATTTAGAAACAGTTATTTTAGTTGCTGTGATTGAGGTCAGAAGCTCAGTGATGACACTTGCTGGTGCATGAATCTGTATATGCTCCTCTGAATTTTCACTGCAGAATTTCGGTCGTTTCTGCTGTCAGGGCAATCTACATTAGGCGGCTTTGGCTTTTGGGCATACGTCTGATGCCATTTCCTCATAGGCTCAGTTTTGTTACAAACTTCCCCTTTGGGAATTAAGATCCATTCAATATGTATAAAACTTTCATGTATAAAACTGTATCTTCCTCCTTGCTGATTTCTGAAGTGTTAGAGAAGGCTTCAGATTCTAATGAAGAATCTCTTGTCCTCATGTTTTATTAAGGATCCTGTGCACTGATGCTTGGGATGAGTTCAGGTGCAGTAAAGGTGCAATGTTTAATTGTAAGTCTTGCTGCCTTAGAAACATCTGAATATCTGCCGTTTTGCAGGGAATTTTGTCTTGCCTATCTTTCTGCCATGTTTTACCCATTTGGAAACACATGACAGATTAAGATGATAAAATATGCACTGTTTTGCCTACATAAATGTGTTTGAAAGCCATTGCATCCTCTTATTCCTGAATCATATTAGTAAGTATGTAAATGTTTAATAGTTTGTAGGCTACAACTGGCAAACAAGATTTTAGCTGAGAAGTAGAGAAGGAGAAGTTTTCAACGCTCAAAAGAGAATTTGTCTCCTTTAAGCAAGAAAAAGGATTGGCTTGACAGTACATTTGCCTCTTACAACTAAATTAAAAAGAACAGGCCACCATACTTAGCAATGTTTTATATGCAAGCCTGACTTTATACAGTCTTTTCCAAAATTTTGAAAAGTGTAATCTCCTTTTGGCACATCTGCTCTATATGGCCCAGTTGAGATGGCAGCAGCATCTTTCTTTCAGGGTGATGGCTGTAAATATTGGCTGTGAGTGTTTCTGTCTGCTCCTGCACTTTGGAGCAATGGAGCTGCTGTCAGCGACTAAAGACAGTTTGCCGTCTTCTGCCTAGTGTAAATACTTGCGTCCAGTTCTTGCTTCCCTGTCCTGGAGGAAACGAACAGCAGCCAAATATTTCTGTTTAAGGCTTTGTGGCCAGCACTTGAGAAGCCAGGCAAAAGGGAAGTAATGCTACAATTTAGGAAACACTAATGATGATCTGATGTTTTGGAATATATCTTTATGTTCTAAAATAAATTTTTGAATTTATCTGTTGTCTATAAGCAACACCTTACTATATTTTTGAAAAAAAAAAAAAAAAAGGGACAATTTAGTATCTGAATAATGCTGGTATTATACAGTTATTTCAGGAGTCTGAAATCATTGCATATACTTTGTAGTCTGATGAGGCGTCTTGTATGTGTGACTGGACGTGCATCTCATCAATAGTGGGATCAAGGCTAAGTGGGTAAATGTTAAATGTCTTTACTTATTAGATCAAACTACTAAATTTTCCTTAAGTTAGGACAATGCCAGAGCTCTGTTCTTGTGCTAGAGATCTTCTGTCTTGTTTCAGACCAGTCTACGTGGAAATGATTTCTCAGTATAAGTATTCTGTTGATAGAAGTATTTTTGTTTTTAAACCAACTAGTTCAATCTTTAAAAAGACACATGTACAGCTGTATAAATGTAGCATAGCAATACTTACTACTGTTTAAAAATGATTTAGTAGCTGAGCACCTCACCATCATTAGTATATTTATACTTAAGACTTCTCTGTGAAGCAAGGAAACATGCCTATCGCTGTGCTTATAAAATTGTTTGGGAAAGTTAAATGGCTAATATTGGTACGCTGCAGCATAAGCTGGTTGGGAATTGAACTTTGGACTCTGGTTCCCTGTCTAAAGGATCTGAACATTTTTTATAGAGTCCAGAGCGATGTGAGCAGGCAATACCTAGATATTCTGCCAGTCTCTGATGCTCCATGCTTCAGGGAGAGGCAGATGTGGAGAGTTGAGACTTTTGAATATGTTCACCCTTAATTTTCTTTCTTTTAGTGGGTGCTTGCCAGTTAAGAAATGTGATGTGTCATTTATGAACAGCCTTCTGAAGCTTGTTATGAACAACTGCATGGTGCTGCTTTGTTCAAGGAGGAAATGTTTTAGTCTAGCAGATTGACAGCATCTATTTCAAAAACATTGTGAGTTGAGGTATCCTCCAAAGCCTGCAGATGATCTGATGGATTACAGCACAATGATCCATGAATTACACTATACCGCTTCCTGCAGTGCAGACCTTAGAAACAGATTTTCTCCAAAAATGTAAACGGTAGCAATACAAAAAAGACTGTTTCTGTATGTATATGTTTAAATCGCCTACAATTATGATTCTTTTGGTAGCAGGTTAATAAAATGGATACTTGCAAGCTGTTTAGTCTAGCTGCAAAACATTCTCTCTTTTTTCTGATCGGGTCTTTAAGTTGCTTTTGGAGAGTATAGTTGCTTAATTTCTCTTGTTTTCTGCGTAACCTACTGATGTTGCAAATGTCTGCTTCATTGTCTCTTCCTCCCTCTTCCCCCTGCCCCGAATGAACATGCAGGAAGTAATTTTGGGACTGCTAAGGATCTGACAGAAGAAATAAGATCATTAATGTCTGAGAAGGAGGGGCTGGAAGGACTTCTCAATGAGCTGTTGGTGTTGAGTGCCAGAAATGTCCGAAAATTAGAGAGAATTAAAGATGATTACAACAGACTGAAACAAGAACTTGAGCAGGGAGAGACCGCCTTTGGTAAGTAATTCACAGGCGATTACAGCTTTTACTCATCACGGGCTTCTAGAAGCCTGCTGGGTTTGATGAGCCACCCTGCATTTCACAAAACATGCAGTTCTTCAGAGGAAAATTTGACCAGGACCTACATAAGCAACATGCTGCAAATGATCTTCAGCTTTGTCTGATCACTGGTGGGGGAGAGGGAAGCTGAAGAGGAGAAGGGGTATCCTAGCAAAATACTTGCTTTGAGATCTCTCTTAGCCCAGTTCTCAAAAACTTGCTTTTCTAAGCCCCATGTTGTAATAATGATGATGATGCCCTGCATATATTCACATGCAGTAAAATATACGTAAATAATCTTTTAGGTGTAAGCAATAGATGATCTTGGTGATAAAGACAATAGCAACCTATTCAATAAAGCTGTGGTTGGTAACTCTGAATCTACGAGCTGAAAAGGGTGCATGGTTCTGAAGGTAAGGGTTCTTTATTTAAGTTTAGGATTGGGAGGATTTAAACAGCTTGACAGATACAGCTCACATATACCCATAAGCAGTGTGCATGGGTTGCAGTGTCATAGTGGAATTGTAGAAGATATCTGCAATTATGGGGAAAAACTACTGACAAATGAACAAGGTAGCAGAGCCTCTAGGCTTGGCCAATCCTCTCTGTCTAGTGTCTCCTCTCCTGAAGTTATACAGGTGAAGTGGCCTTGCTGCTTGACTAAATTAAAAGACTGTGTGACCTTTAATTGATTACAAATATACAGTTACTATGGTTACCTCTAAACAACAAAGTATAAATCTGAAAGATTCGTTAAAGTTCGAGTGGTTTGAATGTCTTTGCTTTTTCAGGATCTCACGGGCCAGAGGTTGGTTGAGGAAAGAAAAGTGCCTCAGTTTTAAAAGGATATGAAGCCTCTTCATAGGCAGAGTTATCTTAGAAACAAAGTGTTTTGTAGACAGCTGAACATGTCTAAAGTGGTAGCACCCTTTAAAATACACAGAATAATACAGGTACGCTCCTGGATAAGAACTGGCTTTGTTAGAAACTAAATGGCTAAAAATTTTAACAATATTCCTCAAAGAGGTACGTTAATACCTAAGTAATGTGATCCAGAAACACATTGTGCGATGCTTCCTCATTGCATGGGTTTGCAAGTGGGTGGAAAAGGGTTCTGAGCTTCTGAACTGTCCCTTTTCTTGCTACTTTTTTTCTAGGACAATGAAACATCCTATAATACATGGTTTTGTTAGTTTTTTTTAGGGGTACACTTCTCATTTGTATTTTTATTCAGGAGAGGTTCAAACAAAACCTATGTAAGACTGTTGCTGAAGCAACAGAATTGCTAGCAGTTCAGAGACTCTTTTTTCTTTGCCTTTATGTAGCTGCAATAAAGTGTCATCTTGTTCTGACCTCTACTGTCCTACAATTTATGACAATAAATTGCCAAAAGCAGAATGTTTACTAAGTGGATTGTTCTATTAATTTATTGTGATTCTGTGGGAGTTAGAAGAGAAATTTTATCCTTATGTAAAATAAAACTCTATTAAGCACATTCTCGTTAGAGATAAATAAATTGAAATCTGAGATCTTGCCTCATCCCTGTCGCTCTTGCTCGTAATCTATACCATTTTCCTTTTTAAAGAATGGAAACTCCTTTAGGTTTGAGAACACTAGCATGAGACTGATACCAACACATTTAATTAAAAAAAAAAAAAGCCTTCTGTTACACTCTGGAAAATAGTAAACACATTGGGTCTTAAAGGAGACATCCCACTTTTATGAACCAGTTGTTGTTTTGTACAGTACTTTTATATTAGAGAATAAAGCATAAACAATTGGGACAGAATTTTGTTACCGTGGGATAGTTTAAGCCATGGATAGTATATTATGATTGAGGAGAGGTTTTTGCTATGGCTGTTGCTGTCTTTTATTTTATTGGATGCTGCACCCTGTTGTCTATCATGGACTGGCTGGGAATGGGGATTGTTTTTTCAGGGCAATTGTTCCAGTTTGCAGCTTTTAGCAACTGAAAACTTAAATGAATAGCCTTTTCAAGGTCTTAATGTTCATTCTAATATATATTTACACTAAAAAAAGAGAAAATAGAAAGCCAGCTTTCACTTGAATAAGGTAGAAGTTCCTTTTTAAAAGGAATTTTAGAAGAGAAAGAGGGAGAATTTTAGGGACTTGGCAGTATCACCCGGTCAGTACTGTCTCCCTTCCCTCCATTTTGACAAATTTCTCTGAATTCCTGTCTTACCAATATTCGTTTTAAAAGCTGTTATTTCACACTCACTGTCCTTGTCACTCTCCCTTTTCTCTTTTTCCTTCTCTTCTTACTTCCCTAGGTTTATTTTAACCAGAATCAGTTCCCTTATTGGTTCACCACGTGGTCCTACAAACACTCAAGGGAATATATAGCATGAGGCTTGCAACAGGCAGCAGGAGTGAGAGGGAGAGCAGGGCTGCTGTATCCTCTGCTAGTGCTGGGTTTGGCCAGTCTAGTGTATATGAAGCCATAATCCTATGCTGGGAATATTAGGGTGAGAAGAGAGCTGCCAAAGGTTGAGCAGTGAAATACGATGCAGACTTTTTACATAGTAATATAAAGGGTGTACCTGCAGTGAGCTGAGGTATTTTTTGCTGTTGCTGTCCAAAGGAACCAGAGATAGCGGTGCTGGATTTGTCTGCGCTGTGAAAGGTGCGATTTGAGCCGGAGTAGCAGAGCCAACCCTGGCAATAGTGGTCCAAATGCAGCAGCACAGCCCAGCAGGTTTTTTCCCCTTGTGTTATCAGCACTAGCAATAATATAACTGTCGCATCTACATCCCCCGAAGTTGAACCAGTTCCCCGGGAATCTGCAACAAATCTATTTGTGACTTTTGGACTTTTTTCCTTCTTTTTCCTTTCACGGTTCTGAATTCTCTTTCGCTGTGGCAGTAGCTCAGAGTGTGATTAGAGCCTTGCCCCTAGGCTAGTGCGAGGCTGTACACAGACATCCTGGAGTTGGTTATGCTTTTAAGCTGGAGCTAGCTGACTTATTGCAGGACTCAGGGGGGAAGCCAGGCTCCAGGTTTTGTGCTTGACTTAAGCCAGTAAAAATCTGTGCTGCTGCTGCTGCAAAGGGCACTTCTGCCTTTTCCTCTGCCCTGGGGAAGGTGACCATGCCCCTTCGTGCCTGCAAGCCACCAGCTCCGTGCTGCTCCGAAGCCTGGCTCTAGCGGGCCTTGCTAGCTTGCCCTGAGCACCCATTGGGCTGACTGGAGGCGGCACAGCTGCGCGGCTCATGATGGGGAGTGTGTGGACCTGCCGCTTTTGGTGACAGTGTGATTCTGCAGGAGTGTGGTCTGGCAGCGAGACGGCTCCTGAAATGCTCCTGCTGCTCGAGGTAGTAAAGCAGCCAGGGCTCAGCTGCTCTGTGCTGCGGCTAAAATTAGCGTGAGCGACGGGTACCATTGCTTTGCGCAGAGCGTTATTGTTCGGTTTGACTTCTCCCTCTCGAGCGACGAACCGGGGTAGAAATCCTTTCTCCATCTAACTGCACTAGCTGGGGGTGTCACTGTCCTGCATTAACAACCCACCCTTAATAAGGGAGCGTGTGAGCACTTCATAATCCACTTCAGGCAAAATGAGGTGAATTAACTTAAAAAGCAGAAATGATGTGGGCTAGCCTGGTTGATTTATGTGCCGCAGTGACCTGGGAATGTTTCTGGGCGAGCTCTGCAGCTCTTTGACCTGACTCTACTGTTCATGAAATCAATGTCTGTCCACAACATGAGCAGTGGTTACTGGAAGTGATGCAGAGAAAAGAGTCCCTAAGTCTTCTCTTCTTGGAAGGTTTATGCTGGTTTAAATGAGTTAGTAGGCTGAAGTGTCTTTCACTGTACGAAGGAGATGCTTTGTTTTTCTCTTGGAGAGGTAATCAGGTCGCCTGGATGCCATGAGCAGTTGTCTGCTCTCGTTCTTGCTTTCATATTATTTCCAAGGACTAATCTACTTTTCCTACATCCAGAGCCCTCCCTCTTTTCTGTTATGGGTACTTAAAAACCTTCTGCGTAGGTATTTCTACACATAGCCATTTCTACATCATCTTGAACTGTTATCTTTTATGCCTGTGAACTTTTTTTTAAAAACTTATTTTGAAATAGCTGTTGAACTGAAGATAATACTGCTTTGCCTGAAAATATCTTTTTTTTAAAAACAAAACAATTAGGACACTGAAGTGTGTGTATATGTTTGTCTCTCGTGTGTATAAATTGGTCACCTGTTTTTTCTCCATTAATAATTGTTTATTTCTCACATTAATACCGATATAAGAAAGCAGACGTCAAGGGAAAGAGACTTAATCACACAATAATCAGAGCTGGAATTTTAAATAGGATGCATCATTAGCATGTTAATGAATTTTCTCACTCTGTGCCAGCTGCCCAAGTATAAAAGATATTGCAGACGTAGTGCAAAAATCAGGCTTGGCTTACTGTGCTGAGAGCTGTCAGTGTTCTCTATAAAGGAGACTTGATAAAAATCCTTTCATATTTTTAGAGATGCTCAAAGATATTTTTTCCCTTTGGATAATAGAAGCATCAACAAGTAACATATTGATTTGTATTTTAGGATGAATAGTACTAATTTGCCCTTTATGTAGTAACTTTCTTTTGAGGGCGTCAGAGCACTTTTATAGAAGCAATCTATTGCTTTTATCTTATTGTTGTCATTTTACACATACAAAAACCAGAGACACGGAGAGGTCATGTAATTTTACTTGAAATGATGGTGAAGCCAAGTTTCCTGATTGATGCCCTAGCAAGTTGAATTAATCACTTTAAATAAACAGGTTTGAAATTAAGTGATAGTTGGTGATGAGCTTTGCATTCTTCTAGACCGCTAGAATTTCTGTAGCCTTTGACATAATGGTTCTGAGAAAATCACTGAAGATTTTGTGCTTTACTGTTGACCAGGCCTGCCTTATAAAGCCAAAGGGCTCTGTTATGGTGAGGACGATAATTGCTTTGCAGCCCAGAGCAGCCAAAACCTTGTTCCAGACAAGTGAAACTTAATTACTTGCCTGTCTGCCAAACTGCTGGATTGCACTTAAAAATCCTGGCTTGCACTGATTGACATTTCTAACCTAGGGCTGGAAATGAAAACTACCCTCTTGTCTCAGTTTCCTCATTACCAGTATTGAGGGGCACGTTTGCCTGCTTCATTTGCGGAATTCCTTTTCTGGCTGCACTCAGCCGATTTCTGCCTCTTGTACATACGTTTTGAGGGGAACAGGTACTGGTAAGTGATGTATGTATGCACAAAACTAGGGGAGGCCCTGTTACGTGATCTAATTGTTAGGCTGACCTTGCCAAGTCTTTGTCAGTAGAATTTCTATACTGAATGAATTTCTAGAGCAAAGGAAAAAATTTAGGCTATCATGGGCATCAAAGCAGCTTATAAACCCTTTTTATAACCATTGTTTGGAAGCTGATACTTCATTCTTTACTACTGAACTCTCATTGACATCACTGAGAGCTTTATTACTTTAGAAATGGCTTGTGTTTGTCCTAAAGCTCTTAGCCAGCCTGCTTGTGCAGTGGCTGAGGATTCCTGGAGATGAACAGATATATTTATTAAATAATGAATTGGATGTAGCAGAAGGGTAGCTTAGGAAGCTGGAATTTTCCATTCTGGAGTGAATGGAGCATGCTTTCACACTCAGTTTTTCTTGCTCTTGTTCAGTGAACGTACTCTGCATGCTTGCACAGAATATCTCATACTATTTGTCCTGTACCTGAAGAGAAACCTATCCATGTCCATTTATTATTTCTTTAAAAAAAATTCTTTTTTAAGTGTGTTTGGTTGCTTAAAACTAAAGTGTGGTGTAGTTTGTTCAGAATGTACTTTGAAGAGTAACAAAAATTCTCCTATTCTTTTTACAGGCATTGTTCCAAAGCTCTGTATTTGGTCGTTACGCAGGATAAAATTAATTACTGTGAAATTTAATATTCATGTGGACAACAGAAATTGGGAGGGGTGCTGCTTAAAATAATACTGCATATTTTGGTCCGTTGTGTACCAAAGTATTTATGAAAAGCAGATTCTCTGTTTCTTGCACAATTGTACAGGATGTGATTTACCTAACTCTGTTAATGAGCACCTACTACAAAGTCTTTTTATTCCCTTTAAAGACACAGTTTTATCCTGACAGATTCAGCATCAAAACTCTCATAAGAGAAATAGGAAACACATGTTTCTCACGGGGAAACCTTTCTTTTTGAATTTAATTTTTTTTTTTTAATGATAGTTGTTATGCAAAAACTTCCCTGTTTTCCTTTCTAACTTTAATGTTTGTAACACTTTTTGGAAAGGTCTAAAGGCTATTATAAAATTCCCTAGCATTCTTAATTATTCCAAAAAATATCATTTCAGCATTTGTCCATCATGCTATTAAAAATTATTCCACGTTTTTCTTTTACTGATTTCCAAGTTGTGGTTGTAATGTTTCCTCAGTGTTGGTTTTTTTGCACCAGGTAGGCCTATTTCCATATTATTTCCACAGTTCATCTCATGTCTGAGTGATTATCTGATTTTTAAACTGAAAAGATGAACCTCTTGATTGCTTCTGTTTAAATAAATCATTAAAGGAAAACCACACAGCGTGTAACAGATGGGCTTCCATGAAGGAAGAAGCTGTTCTGAGTCTCATTGTGTGTCCACTTCTAATTTGAGCAAGGTCATTATGTTCCACATGTCAAACCTATGTGCGATGCTGGTTGTCATTCAAATGAGAGGGGGGATGGAATGGTTTATTGTTTATGTCTGTGGCCATCTCTCTTTTAACAGTGATCTTGTCAGATTTAGCTAGCTTTTACTCTATTTAGCTTTCACAGAGTGTATGAAATGCTAGGTGGTGATGGAGGAAGCGGCACTCGCAGTGCAGCAGGTAGCAGTCTTTGCTCTGGGTTGACATTGAACTGACGCTCCAAAGTAGCACTCGGCAGCCTTTTGTCAGGCAGTATGTAAAAGCCAGGTCCATGTAAAAAAACAAACAAACAAAAGCCCCAAACGACCTCGCAGAGCTCCCTTTCTATTGCCTTGGCCAAATACAGTATGAGTAATTGCATTTTGCTCATTGGTACTCTCCATGCTGTTTCATTTGAAAAATTGGCATTTCTGCTTTTGCTCTGAATTGTGCTGTTATGCACCTTGCATGTTTGTCTGCGTTTCATTGGTTGTTGGCTTGATTCTCTTTTTTTTTTTTTTAGTGGGCATTTGTAAAGCACTTGGGATCTTTCAGGTTAAGTACAGCCATATGCTTCTTTTGGTCTTATAATTCGTTAATGATAGTCCCTGTATGTCAAATTGTTATCAAGCTTTGAGGATCATGTTTGGACTGCTGGTTTTCATTCCATGTTGTTCTCTCCCAAAATCTATTAAAATAAGTAAAAATGACTTTCTGAATAAGATCTCTGTTAAATAATTTTTACTGCAATATTTTATTTTTTATGCGTTAGAGTTGTCTTTTTGAAGAATATGAACTGTAATCATTCAGGAACCTATAGAGAGTTAAATTCTGCTCAGCATTTTCTAAAAGCAAAAAGTATAGTATATTTTTATTTTAGACATTAATTTTGTCAGAACTGAAAAGACTGGAAACTCATCTGTTTTAGCATAATTAAGTTTGCCATGTGTCTTGAGTCACTTGCAATTGTGTTTCTCATAATGGTGATTATAAAGGTCATCTTGTTTGGTGTTTTTCATTTAAATAAGTAAAATACTTAATGATTTTTCATTTTAAAGGATAGAGGTTTACTTTACATAAAAGCAGTAGAAGTATTACATTTAAGTGGGTCGTTCTGTATAATTAGATGCAAATATCTGTAATACAGAGAATATGAAATGAGTATTCAGGCAACTTGAACTGACGCAGTAGCTGGGTTCAAAGCCCGCAGATACCTATAGGAGTCTTTTGATCCGGCCGTTTCTGTATTGATGCTCAAAGGTGTGTTTCTCTTCCATTTCTCTCTTCTGAGATCTGATGGTTCGTGATCTTTATTGAACTCTTTTATATACCTTCGCGATACTCTCTTTCTTTGTAGACAGCAGTAGAACCTGATTGCACAACAGAGTAATAACGCCTTAAATGTCATGGTACTGATTCTGCAGTCGTAGAGGTAGTTACATACCAGGTGTGAGACGTGGGGCTTGATCTGAAGTTTTATGATGGCTCTTTTTCAGGAATAAAGGTGATCTCCTTTTTAATTAGGAAAAGTAACGAAGACATCAAGGTTTTGTAAGTTTATAAGAAATATAGCGTGGCTCTGTTGAAATCGTGGCAGGTAACCTGATGGTGAAAAGTGCTACCGAAAAACCTTCTGCTGTAGTGAAGGTTTGGGGGCATCCAAATTCAGTAAGTAACTTTCAACCCTGTCATGCAACATGAACCCTTTAATGTGTAACTGTGCATAAAATAAACAAAAAGTTCTTAAACCATACCATAACTTCTTCCTTTACCTCTGAAATGCTGTTGTCAGCTATATGCTGAGGGCATTAGACTTTTGCTGTGTGTGTAACGTCAAATAGTTCCTGGTTTGCCATCTACATGCTAGGTTTCTGCATCATTCCACTTTTTTTGTGTAAATCTGTTTCAAATGTTGAAGTTTCAGCGGGATAAATATGAAGCAACGCAGCAATGAATTTGGAAGTAAGTATCACCAGTTTTAATCAATCTTCATTAGATTCCAGTTCTGCAGTTGCATCTTCTGAGGAGATATGAGGCTCAGATTGAACCATCGCAATTTTTTTGATGCATGTTTTGGAGGAAGTGGGATGCTGGGATGCCAGAATGCTAGCGTTAGAAAAGAAAGAAAGGAAAAAAAGAAAATGTCTTCTGCTCATCTGACAGACAGAACGGGTTCCCATGTGCTATCCTAAGCTATTTTACCACAGAATTAGCCCTGGTGATTACCAACCAGCAAATTATCTTAAAGGTCTGCTACTTCTTCCTGAGTTATCCTAATAGTACTGTCATGCTCCTGTATATTCCGTTTTATTTTGTTGTGAAGCTGTCTTTTTCCTCATAGTATACAGCATCCATTTCTGAATGTTGCACTGAGCAAATTCCACCTTTGGCAAAGTGATAAAATTGTGGCTATCTGAAGCTGCTTAGAGGCATTGAGAAAGGCTGGATGTCCCTGAGGAAGATGGGGGCTTCAGAAGAGGGCCAACAAAACTGCCACAATTGCGCTTAAGAGATAGAATCCAATTACCTATCTATTCAAAGAAAGGTAACTGTTATCTCTGATTATAATATTGTCTAGATGAGGAAACTGAGACACCCAGGTAACTGACTGTGTGATTTCTCTTCCTTTGTTCATTTCATATGGATATTGCCCATATGCTGGATGGGATTGCTGCATGAGCCCTGATTTCTTTGACAATTTGGACCTGAAACATTGACCAATTGGAAGTATGAAGGCAGTATTTGATCCGTGCAAAACCTGAAGTTTTCCTGAAAACGTGAATGAGCAGTTGACCTAGCATTCACAGGTTCCTTTATTTAGGTTACATTCATTTCTCAACAAGAATTTTAATTCTGTGTGCCATACAGTGAGGTTTCATTCTGTTTTCTTGAATCTTTGGTATTATTGAAGTTATTTAACATGGTATGGTATCTGATAGCAGAGGGAGATCGTTTGGTATTTTCAGTTTCCATGGATGCGCAAAGGCTTTTTAGGATGCTTTGCCTCATTCACTTTCTTCTGAGGATCAGCATAGAGATGGATAAGATATTTAAGGAATTATCAGTGCATTTACAAGTATCAATCCAGTGAAGCCAATCAGGCAGTTATCCTTCCATGCATTCAGGATATTTATTGATTGAAGATGAAAATAGTACAGCGTTGTACATTTAGGTTTTTTTTTTATTATTCTATAAGCTAGAAAATTTTATTTTGGGACCTCTGGAATCACTGATGTAAAATATGTGCTCTAGAAGAGGATTATCCTGCAGCAGAAGCAGAGAATAAAGCTACCGTTTAACTTTAGTTAAAAGCTAAGCTACAGGTGTGTTTTCAGAATGTATTTTGATTCAAAATATTAGCACATTAATATATTTCCACCCAAAAGTTTTTATTCAAGGGGTTTTTCAGTGTTCTCCAGTTACATTGTATAGGCTTAATTCCATGCTTGCATAAATGTGTGTAATTTGTGCTTAAAACAGAAGATTTGAACCTACGTACATTGAAGGTAAATTCACCTAACTAACAGAATGAAAAATTTGATAATTTTCTGAGACATTAAATTTCATCTTTGCTGTGATATTGACTGGTAATGTTCTATTACAGCATCAAAGATGATGAACATGTAAGCAAAAGAACCTCCTGCGTTCCTTTTAAAAATAATTCAAGATGTCATTCTTACGTAATACAGGTTTTTTTTCAGGTTTTGTTCCTGTTGATTGCCTGACACAGAATAGTTTGATCTTTCTGTTTCATTCTTTCTTATTGTTATTATTTTAAGGTTTTCTTTAAAGTAACCTCAATGCAATAGAAAAGGTACAAGCTGAATGAAGGTTTCTGTAATGACAATACTCTGAAATAGGGACATTATCATCCTCAGATGGCTTCTTTTCTCTTAACACTTATGTACTTAAAATGAATGAAATGACTACCTGCTGCGCAACTCGAGTGTTATTTGAATCGTACAGGCTTCCAGGCATGCCACAGACTTTATGCCCACAGACACACAAAACTGTAACCAACTCTGGAGTAACAGAAAATATTTATGGCATGTTGCACAAAGATGGGGGAGTTGCAATTTTGATGACAGACACAGAAGATAAACTCTGAAATTATAACGCTCGCTAGGCCAGCTGCTCTTTATCCCCCCAAATTATTTTACTTCTGCATGCATTATCCTAAAGAAGGTTTTACAATAGAAAACCTCTTGCAATTCTCACCTTTCACTAAGATAAAAAAGTGGGAATATAGAGATTTTTAAATGCGAAAGAGAAAGGTGGTTTGTTCTTTGTATTACTCTCCAGTGGAAATCGTTTCACTTTCCTTGCTTTTTATTTTTCCTAACCTTTTTATTTTGTCTGTGCTTCTGATAAGTCCTAACTGAGATAAAGGAATCCTTATTATCTAGGATGGGGTTAAATGTTCTATATCTCATGTTCAAGAATCCAAAGTCTTCATGCAAGTTTTTTTCCTATCCTCTCTTCTTGGAGATATAAACTGGGGTAAAAGACTGAAAAACAAGGAATTGCTAACTCCTGGAGCAAGGAGCTGGAACTCCCTATGCCTCAGTTTGGTTTGTGTTCTCATTGGTGCGGGAACAGTGAGAATTTGCTCATATTTCGTAACTGGTTTGTGCCACAGTTTCTTCATATGAAGAGTGAAGATAAGGATCGCTTCTTTTGCGATTATGGTTTGAAGTCTGCTGTCCTAGTACTTGGCCTAACACAGGAGACTGTGGTAGCAGACTATAGTATAAAATTAGGGATTTTGTCAGCAATAATTGCACAGAATTTAAGGTCTACGTGCAGCAGGTGCTAGAGTGATTAGTATTATTTTTGATTACTTGCCAGATTTCAAGTGATAGGCCGAGATCACAGAAAACAGTTTTTCATGTAAGAAATATATTTAATTGGATATTCAAAAGGGCTAAATCTTTTTTTTTCCTGTTCTGTTCAAACCCTGATTTATTTCTTTACACAGAAATATTGTAGTATGCAGAATGTAATTAAAACTCTAAATGATGCTAACTGAAAAGAAGATTCAGTCATATTTGCAGGAGATATGTTTGGTTTGATGTGCGTGTTGAAGGCGTGTTGAAGGCTTGGGTAAAGATAAGCAAAAAGTGTTTGCCAAGCTGCATAAGATTAAACAGTTCATTACCTGTTGGAATTATCAGCTGGAAGACACATTGCATAACTTGGACTACAACCTTTATACACTTTTGGCTGGATTATTCCTCTTATCTAGTGGGGTGTATTGGAGTATAATTAGAAATGTGAGTTGGAAACGACGGGGTGAAGCTATGTGTATTTTTGTGCAGATAAACAATCCTATATCTAGACTGGAAGTAATAGAAACGTTTCTTTTTCTGCTAATTTCTTTCCAATCCCCTTATTTGAAAATATTGCATAGAAGAGAAATCATCTGTGCTCCATCCCAGAGAAAAGCAAAGAAGCAATCAGCCACATCACTTGTGGGCTTGACTTTCAGATCCTTTGAAAAATTTCAAGTCCTATAGGAAACAGCAGGAATGGCACAACAGCTCCTGCATTCTTGATATCGAATGTTTTATTTGAAAATGCATGGAGGCTGAGATTCTGGCCCCTTGATATTGGTAAGAGTTCTGCCTCCAACTTCAGCAGAGTTTAGGATGTCACCTCTGGTATTCTGCTGTATTGAAACTCCAGAAGCCAGTTTTGATCTGAGCTACTGGGATGCAGGCCCTGCTGCTTTTTGTGGAAGTGCTGTCCACATGATAGAGAGCAGAACTTGATGAGAAGTTCTTTTAACTAGAAAATCCTTCTGTTTTATCACAAAATGATACACGTTTCACAGACAGCAAGCCTCTCCTATTAAAGAAAAAGCGGGTATCTTTTCTTAGCCCTATGACTCCTGCAATTAATTTTTTTATTTTAGGACCGTGTTTCTCTATAGTTAGTAGACAAATCATTTTCTTTACAAGTCAGAGCATTGATAAGGTGGCATTTCCAAACAAAATCACCTATCACATTTATTCTTGTTACTGCAGTAAAAGAATGACTTGAATGAAATGTATGGTTCTCTTATTTTCATGTTTGCTGTGTACAGTCTTGTGGGAATATGAATCCTGTCAATTCTCATCTAGTGATCAAAATGAAAAGTTGCATGTCCCAGCAGAAAAGTATTTAAATCTAGATATGAAACTTATTCCTTCTTTTCAGCACCTGTGAAAAAAGTTGTGTGAATGTCAGTGTAGCATACTTTCATTAGCTTGTAAGCCTTATTCTTAGATGTGAGGATGTTACTGCAGTGGGGAGGATGCCCTATAAATGAGCCATGGACACTGACAGACATATCCAAACTCTGTGTTGCCCACTTAAGCATATTAGATAGAATGTCAAAGACATAGGTTCAGATATTTGTAACTTAACCTTTTTTCTCCATGTGTTTTCTGCTTCCCTTCTAAGTAGTGACAAGCTTGAAAAAAACTTAAAAAACAAAATTCTAGATAGGGAGGCAACTATTTCTGCAACTTTCTTATGCCAAACAGAACTTTTGACAGCTTCTGTAAGTAGTTGCCTTAGTCTCTTTGACTGGCCTAAAAAGGTGTGGGTTGTATGTGGATGTTGTAGCCTGAAGATGTTTGATGATGTTTGCCAGTAGTCAAGCTGTATGAGCATGGGTAATAGCTCAAAAGAAATTGAAAATAAAGCCTATGTATCTAAATAGTTTTTGCCAGTGAAACAAGTTAAAACTAGTTTCAGGTATGACCTTTCTGTGTTCTCCCCTCATAGGCAGCCTCAGACAGCATTATACCTTCGTTAATCGTGTTGAAATAGTTAAGAGCATTCCCCATTGACTGGAGTTTGTCTTACTCAAGTGAAACTTGAGTGTATCTGCACTGATTACAGAATTAGTTTAGACAGTAGTAGAAGACTTTCTACTCTCTTGTTCATGATAACTTGGCTAGAGATAACTTTCTGTGCTCTCTGCAGCTTTCGGATGGACATATGCTGTTATACACTGTTCTTGTCTGGAACCTGCTCTTTTTTCTTGCCTTGCCTATTACCCCTATTCCGCACAGTCCTTACAGAGTTTGTGGCTGTGTAACCTTGACTTAGTTGTAGCATCCCCTATCACAAATATTTTTTATTCAGCCATGTTTTCCAAAGCTCATCGTTATATAAGTTCATCCCGTCAGGTCTTTCAGTTCCATGGTAGAAAAAGGACCATATTGACCCATGGTGATGTATTAAGCTCCCATGGCAGAGCGTGGTGATCCCACAGAGGAGTATTTCTGCTGTGTTCTGCATCAAGGAGCCCAAGCTGACTTGGCTTTGGAATTATTATTTCATTCTGTCTTTCCTCTGTGGTGTTTTGCTACTGAACAGTAGAACTTGTATTCCCAAGGTATTTCTGGAAATTATATTAGCTATAAATTTTAAAAAGGCAAATAGATACCTTTCTGGAAACATCCACCTAAAACGATTGTTTAAAGAATTCTGCCTGAATACATAGAGTATTCATCAGAGAGTAGTCTGAATACTGGGAGCTTTTTGTGTTCTAAAATAGGTAAAAAAACCATAGTAATAGAAGAGTTAATGTCCAAGAATAACTCTGAAATAAGAGGCTAAGTAGGGAAAGTTATTTGACTAACAGTCAAAGGTCACCTACACAGGTAAAACTTACTTAGCTTTTGTTCCCAATTCCTACTGTAGATGATTGTTTACTTCACACATTCTTTTTGTTATTTTAGTACACAGAGTATTAAGCTCTTTGCTAACTCTTCCCATTTTAGGCAACTCCCCTCCAACCTTTTATGAAGCAACAGTTTTTTTGTAGCTTGTGATAAGGTAGTCTTTAAAACAGAGCGTAATCCACCATCGTTTATTTTATTAATTTAAATACGTTCTGGCAGCCCCTTTTCCTCAGAATTACTGCTTCAACAGTCACAGGAAAATGTGATTTACTGTAAACAGCTATAACAACAGAGTAAATATGTTGACCATAAATTGATCAGAAAACAAATGTAATTCCGTACCAGAGGGAAAGTAACATTAGGTTCCACTGCTGTCGCTGGCACCTGTACCATGAACTAGGCCAGTTTAACTAAGCATGACAAGAAGCTTTATGCCAATTTTTATTTTACTACTTACCTTTGGCCTGCCTATCACACAGTATAACTTGATATCAGCTTCCCAAGGCAGTGGCATTGGTTATCAGAGAGCATTGACAAAGCTCTTCCCTGTCTTGGCAGGGTATGTTATAGACTTGGCTGAATTTAGCTGGTGGTAAATCAGTTGCAATAAAGAAGAGAAAAGAAAGGGGATGTTCCTTCATTGCTCTGAGAGGGCAGCTGTGATTTGGATCCCACAAATAATTTATTTTTCATTTTGTCTAATGAACTGTAAAATTGAGGGAGGAAAAAAAATAAGTGACAGTAGAAGAATTTAATACTGGGGCAAGAGTTGGAGAGGGGATTCTCACCAAAACCAAAAATAAGTTGGAAGAAGATACTGTAGATCGGAAGAAGCTCTTGGTTTAGGAATACTTGAAATGTTTCTTTCGGCCAAAAGCAAAACTTAAATCTCCTTCCCTGCCCAAACCCACCAATCTCCAAACCTACCAAACCGCAGAACGACGTCAAATTATCATCATCATCATTATGGTTATTATTATTAATATTAACAAAAGGTGGGAGTTTAGTGGCCCAATGGTTAGAGAAGTAGCTCAGTGTGGAAGACCTGGGTTCAGTTTCTCCTTTGTCTAGCGAGGACTTAAATCCACCTGTCTGGGTCCTCTTAACTCGCAGGGTGTGAGCAAGGCAGGAGCAGGTTGTGGGCCCTGCTGACGCTGCACTGTTGAGCCTCATATAAGCAGTTGAACGTCCTTTGGAGGAGGGACTGTGCCATCACCTCTGTGTCCTGATTACTACGTTAGAGCTTCCTGCTCCTCAGTGTTATAACACTCATCCCCTTATGTCATTCATTGCTTTTCTTAGTGCAAACTGCCTGTGGAGCCATGGGAAGTTGTAATTATGCAATTTATATGATTTATTGCTTGTACTCAGCAGCCTCTCTGCACTGCTGTTTCCATGACTTCTGAATTGGATCTATTTAAAAGTTTGATGTTTTTACAAATACCACATGAACGTAATTACAGGTAACATAGTATTATTGGCCAGTCACATTTGGAAAAGAATCACTTTCAATAGAAGGTATTTTCGGGAATGATTTAACTAAAAAAAAGGCCTCTTATTTCTTGAATTTTTTTGGCATGTGGGTTAAAGGGTCACTTACTACACGAATGGGATGCCGTACCTAAGGTTTTATACTGCGAGAGGCAATCTCTGTTCTCATTAAGGCTGAAAATCTCAAATTTTACATTAAAAAAACACTTCTAACATTACGTATTTTCCATGTGCTACCCTTTATGCTGCCTCTGAATGTTCCTTTTGACCTTGGTGAAAGGCTGTAATTAATCTGCAATTAAAGTAATGATAGCCTTTCAGAGGAAAAGAAAATCTTTAGCCATCCTTGCAACACGAGAGGGCGATGTTGCCGCAAGAGAGACAAGGCGCGCAATTATTACTGGACTGCAAGAAGGGCATGTGAAAGAACTTCAAAAGAAGAGTCATTGCAGAATCTTATTTATCAACTTCAGATCACCAGCCAGCCTCAGTTCCAGCAAAATGCAGAATAAAATTAGATAAATCAACACAATTACATTCTTTCTTGATAGCAAGGCCTCCTCTTAAAACCCGATTTAAGATTATTATTCACTTTTGAATTGCGTTTTTGTTCTGTGTGGGTTCTTCTTGAATACCCACCTTGCCATAATATTCCAGATGGCTGTCGCCTTAACAATAGATAAGAATTAAGAATGGTAATGGGGGATATTTTATTTAAATCCACTTCTCTATCTTTCATTACTTATTCACATTCTATTATACCCTGGTGCTGTGTTCAAAACACTAGAGGATTTGACAGAGGAAAAAGTAATATTTAAAATTAGAATATTGTGTTGGCACCTTTCTTGCTGGTAAATTTTTAAAGGAATAGTGCACTGTGTAAGAGCTGGATTTGTTTCAGATGAAGGAGGATGCCTTACAAACTCAAAATTTAATTCAGGTTCCTTTTATAGGCTGAGAGTTAATTCCCAAATAGGAAAAGACCAATTTACATAATTCAGTGGAAAAATGTCACAAGTAGGTATGCTCACAGACCTTGTGTGTGTTGTTGAAGATGCTCACTTCCCTTAAAGTGGTACGACTGAGTTGAACCTTGTTAATCGCACTAATAATAGACTCTCTTAAAATTATCATAAGAGTACAGAAGAAGCATATTACACATTTTTTGTGCCACTTTTAATGCTGTGTAATGGGGTAGTTACAGTCTATGTTTCCTCTATTACTTTGTTACAAAAACCAGAGTATTAATGAGTTTGAGCCTTTTATTTTTTATTTTTTAGCTGTTCCTGTTGGAGTGGAAAAGTGCACGTTACAGACTATATGCTAGGTAGAACTTGTGAGAAGACTTTCTGCAAAACTTTGCAGTTTTTGTTGTTTCACTGGAGCCCCGCAGAATGTTTTGCTGAGACTTCTGATTTTTTACAAGCATTTTCCTCAGGCAAGGGATGAAGACAGATGGTAAATATAGCGGTCTGGGAAATAGGATATCCACGTACAGGTCTATGCTTGGCTCGATTCGGATGGTCTTGGTCTCTTCTCAGCCGGAAGTGGTAAAGGAGCAGGTGGTGCTGAGCCTCCAGCACTCCTTGCCTGTGCGCCATACCTCCTGAGGTGGCTGGATCCAGCTGCTCACATCTTTGCTTGAAAAGAAGACGTCTTGAGAGAATTGCATTTCTTAAGGCAGTGACCAAGCGAGCCTGAGCATTGTCTGGCCTAAATGAGAGACCTGGGACTATGAAATACAAGAATGCTTATGTGAAACTGTGTATTGTCCCTGCTCAGTGCCAGTGACGTTGCGATGTGTAACGAAGCCAAGTTTTAAAGCGTCCGTATGGAAATGAGTGATTGAGCTGCTTAAAGTGCTTTTTCGTAGAAGATGAATCTCTTCAAATATCAGCATGGGGAGGAAACAAGGGGGTGCATTGACAGTGCTGGCACATTTAATAGATTTGTTTCTGTATAACCACTCTGTGCATCAAGTTAGTCCTCTATGATGATTTTTACTGATTGAGATAGGCAGGTGGAAACACCATTTCCCTTTGTCGCTTCTGGGATTTGAGCTTGCCAAGCCAGTTTATTTGTTTCATAACATCCATGCTTAGTTTCAGAAGGAAAACAGTATTCTTGAAGTAATTGATAATGAAAGATAGAACCTTCTATATTTTGATTTCCATTTTGCTTCAGGATGAATTTGCTTATGGCAGAATTTCTGAGTTGTAGAGAGTCTGTATAAAATGAATTGTTGGTCACTGTCTGTTTTCTTAAGAGTAGGAAAAGATACTGTAACGACTCAAAACTGTCCTGGTATCATACCTTGATGGAAATTGCACATGAGAACTGCCATTGCATTATAAGCATGATACTTGAATTATCTCTTAGACTTGTTCCCTGAAAGTCAGGGTGTAGGTTTATTGAAACAGTGAAATTAAGGGGGGGATGCTTTAAATGTAAGCACTAATACTCATTTCTTGGTGCATACATAGAAGATTTTGACTTTAAAATGTCAAATTTAACAACTGTGTAGTCCGTTAAGATGACATGCATTGTTAATGACTTTAACAGTACCCAAGTGTTTTTTGATTACTTATTTTAAAAACAAACTTTTGATTTTAAGATCTGTGCTATGTTTATAACTCCAGTTTTCATTAATGTTATTGCTCACTGGTAGGTATCTGGATGTATATATGCAATATGTCATGATAACATAATGTCAGACTTACCGTCTATAAGACTTAATGTATTATCTATCAGTCTAACATAGAACTCAGTGGTATATACCAACAGGGAGCTTAAAATACCAGTAATTTGCTAAACATATATGAAATATGTATTGGGAAAACTTTTCCTTTTTGATACAATTACGAAAACACAAACAGCTGGCTCTGTTGCTAATATAGCTAGTGCATCATGTTCTAGATGAGCTAGTGGAAATATAGAAGGAAGCTGCCTGTAACAAAAGTATGGATTCTTTTTCCTTAGCACTACCCGAATGTTTTTGGACAACAGCAAAACTGCAGGATGCTCATGTGTAGCTAAAAGCCTCATCAGGCTGATCGAAATCAGTGGAGTAAAGAAGATATGAAATAATTTTTTGGGGGAGATTTTATTATCTGTGAGAATCAATACAAATGTTGTAGACAAGTTACTGATTCAGAATATGATTTGTTATGTTGAGTTATACAGCCATTTTCCTTTCAGTGCTGTTTAGCCATTTCTTTAGCAACAAGAGGAAGATGCGACATTCACAGCTGGCCTTACTGAGAGGTTGTTTTTTCCTGTTTACTCGAAAACTTGTGTTTTTATGAGTTCACCTTAATAATTCTATTGTATGGAAGTCAGAAAAATCTGCCATTAGTCCTGCAGTGGTATTATATTGCTTTTTTGGCTTCTTTCTTGTTTTTCTTCTAAGAACACCTGGCATGAGATTAAATGCAGGCAGTTGTAGTCTATGTGGGTTTCTGAACACCCTTTTGTGCACGGTTAAAATGACAACTAAGAAAAGAATGTCAATAGCTCTTACAGGTTAATTCAGCATCACTTAATTGGGCCTCAGAGTTTCATGTAAGAGAATTTCAAACTGGTGTGCAGGATCTGGAGCCTGTGTGTCTTTTGAATTCAAAGCCTTGCAGGTGACAATTTCACTCCTCTTCCTGCGTATTTACTGATAGGTCACGAGTAACTTGTCTCTCTTATATGAGGCTTCTCAAGTCTGTTTCTGGTCTCTTCTTTTGTTTGGTTTTGAGTAGAGCTCTGTGTTCTCCTCAGTACAATTTAAGGCAGATCCGTGTATGCTGGGAACTTGTCCCCTTTTTCTATCCGGAAGGGTTATCTGTGCATGAAGAAATGTGTTTAGGTGGTTGTCCTTAAAAGGTCGTAGTGTTTGGGCTAGCTAGATGTGCGTGCACGTGTGCACTTTATCTAGTGTGTTCACAAGGCCTGTGCAGTCCATGCGTGTGTGCCTAGTCTAAAGCGCTCTGGGAAAGGGCAAGGATAGAGGTATGGAGCCAAATTTGTGTAATGATATGGAGCTCCTGGGAAAAAGTATGCCCACATACTTGACTATGAGTACTAAGAAACTCTGGGTGTACTAGTAGGCCTGTTACAAACAACAAAATTTCTGCCAGCATCACAGAAACCAGGTCTGTGTCTCAAATAATTTTTAATTTTTCCTTGTGAGCACAATTGAAAAGACTTTGTGAAAATCGGTTTAGCAGAAAAAAAAAATCGCCCCTCAATTACAGTGTGATCACCCAAATACTTGATTTGGGATTTATATGGAGAGGATGGGAACTTCTAGCATTTAGATGAAGCAAAGGAGTTGGGTATGAATGGGATGAAAACTTCAGAAAGTGATAAAACTGTAAGTTGTTAGTCTCTTGTGAAAACCCATGGTAAAGAGGTCAGTGTGTAACAGTCCTAGTTTGAGCTGTGCTTCATTCCTCAGTGCGGTGATGCAAAGCAAAGTTGCAGCAGCTGCCGCTGTGGCTACAGCACTGATTCATAGTTTGACCGATGATGTAATTCGGTGCTCAGATTTATAAAAGTCGTTCAAAGAGTTGTGTTACTGCTTTACTGTAGGATACAGATGAGATTAAAGCTGTGAAACTATTTACAGAGATCTCTGTAATTCAGAACATAATTAAATTTCTCCTCACGAAAGATTTTATGACAAAAATGCTTGTTGGAAGGAGTTTATGAAGTGCTCAGTGCTTATTCCAAACAACTAATGTATCTTATAAACTATATTAGCATGTAGTGTAATGTGTACATGGAAGACAGTAAAGTGTAAAGTTATATTCAAGCTAAAAAAGATGGTTTGATTTTCGTGTTAAGTTTGAAGGGCTACAAAATCTTGTGAAAAATCCTTATTAGTATTCATTGGTTGTGCCCAGAGGACTCTGAGATATTAAGTAATTTTTGGCTTTTTGTCACCTTAATCATGAAGGCAGGGTGATGTCTCAGGACTCAGAAGGGCTAAATCATGTGGAGAGGGTCTCTGGGGCTGGTGAACCGATAGCTTTAATGAGAGTTGTGTAGGTGCTTCATATGGCTTGTTGGTTTTATTCCGTTGTTGTTTGAGTTGTCTTCTGGTTTGTGTAAAAATGTGGGCATTAACAACTAAACAGCATTTCTTTTCTTTGTGCTGCTGGTCACTACATCCTTCTACAGCAAGCAGTGTTTGGTCTAGGCTCCTTCATGATAAAAATAGAATTTATGTTACATGCAGCTGTTGCACATTGGTTTGCACAGACAGTTACAGTGTCGTGGGAGCACTGCTTACCTTTCAGCTTCAAAACTGAGAGCCCTGAGCAACGTTCATTTTCTTTGCTTAATCCTAAAAGGTCATAAATTGAAAGCAACAAAATAATATTGGCTTTTACAGAGAGAAAGTTTACAGTTGTATCTCAGATGTGGTACCTAACAGCTTAAGCAATTGCTGCCACTTCTGCTTCTCTCTTTTTCCCTCACCTGTCCTCATTCCCCCCTCCTTTTTTTCCCCCCTCCTTCTCCAATAATCAACCCAGTATGATGCTCCTCATTCAGACTCTGGTCTTCCTCTTTGGGGCTTGAATTGATGAGTTCTAAGGAAAAGAATGAGATATCGGGTTGGGGATCTTGCAAGTTTGGGCTTTCCAGCGAGGCTCCCATCTCAGGTTCTGTTTGATGGGGTTCTTTGCGGTTACACCCTTCACTCATCCCCGTGGTGGCGGCCTGTTAGAAGGTTTTGGCGTCAACCCAATTGGCGTATATTTAAGGCATGCTAAAAAAAAGTATTATAGAAGGCCAGAAAAAATTCCAAAAAGTGAGTCCAAGTAAATGTTTAAAATAATGTTGGAAGGCTGACTTGAAACGTCCTTTTAAATCTAAATTATTTAGAAAATCAGCTGCTCTGTGGTCCTTTGGTAGGACAAAGCAAATTGTATTAAAGGATCTGATTATAAGCACCAATATGTGCTTTTTTTTTTTTTTTTTGAGACTGCTTTCTGAGTGATTGTTATGCCAAATATCTGTGTCAGTTTTGTGGCAATATGAAAGGCTCGATTAGGTTTCGTAGAACTGAATGTAAGGTTGGCAGTTGTTCATCTGCTGAGTTTCTAATTTGTCTGACAGCCCCATAACCGCTATAGATAGGACTTCTAACTAACTTTGGACAAATACTACTAAAAAGTATTAAAAATCACTTGAGATGGCAAAAATTCTGCTGTCCTTCTTTATTTAGGACTGGCAAGAAACAAGTATTACAAAATCTCTCTATTGTTGTGGTTGTCTTTAGCCCTGATTTTTGAGTTCCAAAAAATGTATATATCTAGAAGTGCTACTTGACAAATTAGATGGTGAAGCTGGCAGCCAGTTATCTTAGCATAACTATGTCTCCCTTCACTTGGCTTTCCAGTGAAGTAAATTATCCCAAACGCTCAAGTGCCATTGACTCATAGTGAAATTAAGGCTGTTTAATGACATAAGTGATTATAAAAGTGAAATTTACATTTTCTATATATTATTTCCTGTATCTTTTGGAACATGAAGTTTTTGGGGTTTTTTCCACCTTGGGTCATTAATTGTTTAATTGAAAATGAGTAAAAATATTTTTTTCAGTGTAGATCCCACACAGAATTAAAATTTGAAAGGAAAAATAAATTTCTGTTAACAGAGGAGTCTCTAAGTTTTCCATCAAAACCTGGATTTCATTTAACTGAGTTTTAAGGATTAGAAAATGGAGCTAGAGAAATGAAATTTTTTGAGTATATTTCTTTTAAATTCTTCTTGCAAATGTTATCTTTGGAAAGCGAAGTCACAGTGTAAATGTATCTGAAATTATCAACTCATGTACATGTACATAGTGTTTGAGGGATGTGGTAAATGAGGCAGGAGTATTTATCTCCCACATTGTACTACTTTAATGTAAATTACTTTCTGGAATATCCCTGTTTGGCATACACAGAGCAGTGCACAACAGATGCTTCATATGTTCAACTAGAATCATTTAAAAAACAAAACATCTTTGAAAAACCCATGCCTTCCTTGGCCACCAGTACCTCATTTGGCACTGGCAGTGCCCCCATTGAAGAAAGTTCATCAAACAGCAGTGCAGGAAGTGCTGTCTCACAGCATCTCAGCCCAAAACCAAATGCTCAAATGATGGGTGTGGAGTGGTATGCGATTCCAAGCTGGAGTTTATAACCGTGGCAAGCCTGTAATGTGTTAATATGCGTTTCAGATATTAAAAGGAGGAGTTTGTCAGAGAAAGAGTATCCAGGTGTGCCATGTGAGCTGCCAACAACAACTTGCTCCCAGTGATCTTATAAATAACCTGTGGCTTGTTATGCTTTAATTCAGAACTCCTTAAAGGGCAACGTATCAGTATATGGCTATGTATGTCCTCGTAGGCTCTTCTAGAAGCTAACTTTGGCAGATAGGAAAATGGAAAGCAGACTTGCTGACTCCTCAGACAGGACCTGCTTCTGCACTTGAGTTGCATGCAAACCAAACTAGTGTCAATAAACAGTGTGAGTTTTGGATGAAACATTTACTTGGGAAGTAAGTGAAGTACACTGGTATGGATTGTTGTAAAAGCACCACTAGTGATTAACGCTATTATATGAGAAGCGATGTCCGAATGTGCACTTAAAAATGGTGTCACAATACATACACATTGTCTGTATGCGTCTTCAAAGAGGGTTTTTTCTCACTTATGAGTGCTAAATCTTAGTCTCAATATCTTCTTTCTTCTATTTTCTTCCTTCTCCACATAATTTCTAACACATTTCTCACAGCTATCTGCCAGTCTCCTTATGTATCCAAACAATAGATGTTTTCTTTGAGCATTCTGATGTGTTTTCTATGACTTTTGTTTGTTTGTATTTTTTTTTTTATTAATTCTTGCTGAGAGAAGTTGGAATTATTTTCCTACTGGAAGGAACAAGAAGCCTCCCAGAGCCATTACTAACGTAAGGGTTCATCTCTTCAAAATAGCACTGCACTGTGTATATTAACACACACTTCTACTTTCCTGTGGAATTGGCTATTATTTGCTGAGCACTGACAACACGCACAGCACGGTATAATATGAAGAGGAGGATGGGGTTTCTGCCCCAAAGGGTCTGCAGTCTGTGTTAGATGCACAAAACAGATTAGATAATGCTAAATATGGCACTGGTCAGATGCGCAGATTAGTCTGAAAATGCCACAGATCTTTTTAATATTACTTCCTCCTTTGACAGATGTAGTCTCTGCTTTAATGAAAGTATAAAAATGCTCTTGGTTTCCCTGAAGACTTTACAAAAAGCTACATCTGAATAACTGACAGGTAGGATCTATCATGCCAAGCTTAAGCTTATTGCTAAGCCAAAATATCTGATAAGATGGTTTGCCTACTGGCAAGGAATTAATTGGATTTCATACTCTGAGTCCTTTCTGTCGCTCCATCATTATTATCATAGAGTTACAGGAGGCAGAGATACAAAAGACCTATTAAGTTATCCAGGCGATAGACTTCTCAAAGCCTAGCTTCTATTACCTTTCCTTATTTCTAAATATTCAGACCTTTCTTAATTTCATCGTGTTATTCCTAATTATATCTAGTTTGTGCCATCCTGAATAATTCATTTTCCTCATTGGCATATATATCCTTCAAATATTTACAGGCCATTATTGTGTCCCCAGGAAAGTTGTTCCTTAGCTAACCTTTATGTAGTTGTCCTTTAACGTCTTTGTGTAATCAGTCTCTTCAATCATCACTTAACATTTTTGTTACTTCTCTAATAACTCTCTCTAGCGTGTTATCTTTCTGGTAATGAGGTGTCCAGCACCGAACGCAGTATTTCAGGTGTGTCTGCACCAGAGCTTGGTGGAGAGGGGCTTTCAGCTCTCTGCTCTGGGAATTGCTACTTCTCCAAATGCTGACAAAACCCCCTGAGCTTTATTGTGCTAGATTGTGTAGCAAGGAAGAGATCAGCTGGTTTAGATTACACTGGCTTTGTATCATTTCAGGTGATAAAGCAATATTAGGTATCTTTTTCCATGCAAGTGTGACAGGAATTACCTAGATTTTATCTCCACATGCGTGAACTATATTAATAGAAAAGATTTGTTTCTTTTATTCCCTCTTTACAGTAGGGTCATTTAAAAACTGAACAGAAAAGTAATGTTAAAATAACACTGAGGTGATTGGCAGTGCCTTGCTGTTGATCTCTTCTTTTAACATCTGCTGGCACCCTCCAGGGGGAATGGTTGGGATAGCAGTGATTTCTCCTGACTTATCATGGTTTAATAACACCAAATTGGATATAACGGCAGTGGAGAAGTCCCTGGAGAAGTGGCAGCTAGAAGAACTGATGCTTTGTAGGTATGCCTTATTTGCTTGTGATTATAAATAAATAAATCCTCTCACCAGAAAGGTTGAGGGAGGTTGGGGGGGGGGGGGGGGGGGTTGATCCAGGATCGGGCCCTGAGAAGGATTAAGAAAGAGCACTCATGCAGAAAACCCTTGTTATTTTGAGGGTATGTGCAGGAATTGTAGCTGCGGCTCTCTGCTGAAGTAGTTGCCGATGACAGAAATGGGTGGCTCTGGGGCTATGTCTTGACGTGGGGTGGACTCTGAAATTGTCTCTCGCTGCAGGACACCTCTGCGTAGCTGGATGATACAAGGCAAGGGGTGTAAGGAAGGGGAAGGGAAGCATAGCCCTCACTGCGTGCTGTAGGCCAGTTCCCCATGCAGCTGCCCGTAGCACAGCACATTGTGAGAGCTCGGAGCAGAGCCACGACTGCAGACCTGGAATAAATAAATCGGGGTGGATTTAAAATTGCAAGGGAAAAGAAATGATCTGAAATTGGGTTTGATATTATGAAGCTGTGAAGGCCTGAGCTTGTTATTATATACTAAATACTTTTTTATGTCTCCTTAAAACTTGAAAAGGAAAGTGCAGCCACTGATCGGATGGAGGGTGATGGGTGGGTGGGTTTTGGACTCCAAGCACCTGCAATCTGAGTTTGTTTGAAACTCCTGGCTTTTGACAATACCTTATCTTTCTGGCCTCTCCTACAGGAGCAATGAGATCATGTTCTGTTTCAGGTTATTTGACTGATTCAGTTCAGTGGCTGTTTTATTGAACGCTGAGAAACAGATTGAGTTAAACTAGCAAGAAGCTTGTTTTCCCTTTTACAGTCTGGAAATAAAAGCTAGATGTGGAAGGACAAGATCTGTTCGGGAAGCATTTGCGGCCCAGAGCTGCTTATGTCTACTCCCTTATTTGAGGCGATGTTGCATTTGCTTGCTCAATTTTAAAAGCAATTTTGGATAAATTTGCCTTTCTTCATATGTACGCAACTCACTGAAAGTAATTAATTTAGCTAATCAATAGTATTTTCCAGTGTCCTTTTGTGCCTTTTAAAAAAGACTCACTTTCATTCAAATAGAGCTTGATATAAGTATCAGATTTTAAAAAATCATGTTGAAAACTTGTCTTACCATTTTCCAATAAAATAAGTATGAAAATAAGACTCTAGTGGGTTGTAACTGTTTAAATAGTGTATATGTCACGCCCTCACAGAACATACAGCATGTGTTTTGACACAGAGCATGATTTGATTGCTCATGAGCCTGTTTTAGTGATTGCTAGCCAAAGGGAATCACTTATTTATTTGGAAAATCAGCTAAAAAGTATAAGCACAGATTAAGACTGATTTAAAGTCAGGCTTTGTTCTAGTTTTAATCCTGGATTAAAGCTGTCACAGAGAAAAACATGATAGTTTTGGTTCTTTTCCACTTGTATATATGAATGCCGTAATGTTTTCATCTTTGGCCTCTGCATTGCAGAGCATTATTGAGCAGGATGTGTGGCAGGAGGATCCTGATATTTTGTTTTCTCCTAAAGTGAAGTGTGTCAAAAGGGAAGACTCTTTCTACTTTCAGCTTGGATCCCCCCCTTAGTAGGAAAGGAAATTAAGCCTTACAGTTGTATGTAGTTTCGTCCTTTTGCTTTGTTTCTGCCACAGATGGCTAGGCATGTATCATTGCAGACCTTTTGGCATGTTGAGAACAGCAGAGATGAACAAAGGGCAAAAACAATTGCCGAATTCTCCTCTTTGCATTTATTCAAAACGCATTCCAAAGTTTTAATTTATTTTTTAGCTTTTCAGCCAGCGTAGCATATACAGAATGCAAAAACAACGTATTGCAGGAATGCGCACGATCATCAGTCTTGAATTGAAAAGCGTGCTCTACTTCCACGCTTTATCCAGCATGTCAACTGTGGGATACGCTGACATATGCTAAGGGGAAAAAAATCTGAATTAAATTACAGAGGAGAATAAATGATTTACAAGTAGAGTAGCATCATTCATCCAAGTTTATGAAGGATTTTTTAAAGCACAAATTAATTAGTCTGTCAGCCCTTCTGAGGTAAGGATCTTCTTTCATGGGGCTGAGGCCAGGAGAAACTGTTATATCATTTAGTCTGACTTTATAGTGTGGGCCAGACAACAGCTCTCTTAATGTCTCTCATTGACAACCTAATGTGGCTTTTCCTACTGCTCTTTAAAGAGTAGTTAAGAACTTAATCTAAAAGAACTAGATGCTGCAGTGCAGGTTACTAACTTCTAGATAGTAGACCTCCAGCATTTAATGTGGCGTACTGGGTCCAGCCTGTGGGGTTTCTATACAGTGCTCGAGGAGACTTAGTGCCTTGGAAAAGGGATCTGCAGCAACTGCTTGGAGCTAGCCAGCTAAGGGCAAAGATGTATCCTCTTCCTCAGGTCTCTCTAGAGCTTGGATGTGTTGCTCAGAACTCCAAGGAAACGTTTCGTTCCATTCGGAGTTCATAGCCTGCAGCCATCTCCTGAAGAGAGGGCAAAGTGATTTTTTTTCCCCCACCAAAAACCCAAGCAGGGCTGGTTCTCCTTCAAACTACAGGCAACTTTTATTTCCCTTATCACTTGGAGGGACAGAGGTTTCAGTTTGCTGGGGAGTACCTAGACTGGCAGGGTATCCCCGGAGCCTGGGTGTACTGACAGTTCTCTTTGTTCTCTAACCCAGAGAATAGACAGTCGTGTTTCCTTTTGGTCCCTTTTTGCGTCTCTAATGAACAGTGGAGCATTTTGAGTACACTAATGCCAGAGATAGAAGATGAACAGTGTGCTCTTGTCAAAACAGGGGTACTAAACCCAGGCTTGTGTAGGTGCCTGTGGAACTTAAAAGGTCAATGAACGCAGAGGCATATTGAGTGGTTTAGACCACCGCTGAATTATCAGGATGATGTATTCTGTGTCCTCAGAGGCCTTGTGGAGTAAATTACTGCTGAGTAGACATGAAAATGTTTGAGCTGAGTCCTTTATGTTTTGCTGTTAACAGACTCCTCTTGATTGGAAAGACCTGGCAGTGTAGTCTATTGTGTCAAAGCATTTATTTAAGTAGAAGCCATGCTGGAAGGTTTCAAGGCTGTAGGTCTTGTTAGCCCTTAATTATTTTCAATTTAACATTTGCATGTTTTTGGAACATCAGACAAGTAGTAGAAAAAAAGTAATGGCATATGGAATATGATTGCAAAAAGTTAATTTCCCTTAAACTCTTCCTGTAAAATATTTTCAAGTTTGTTTTTAAAGCAAAACCTTTACCCATTTTTCTCTTCTGAAACACCATCAAAACTTACAGTAAAAAGGAATGGTAAATTACTTTTGAATCTATTCCTTTTTTTTCAGCTGTACCTCAGTGCTGTCTATCATTTTTGCTAAGATAGTGTTGTATTTCTTATGTGACTACTTTAGCTTCCTATCTACAAATTGCTGCAGAAATTATGAAATAATTTTAAATTATAATGTGGAAAAACAGCCTCTGTAAAGAGGACAATTTTAACTCAAGATGCATAGGACGTTGATATCAGGACATACTGCACAACGCTTGTCTTTACCTCTCTTGGGAATTAAAGTGCCCATATTCTCAATAACACCAGTTAAACAGCGCTGCAAAAAATTTAGCTATGATGGCGTCGTCAGAGAGAGACAGGGGAGAGACTGAGGTTTATCTTAACCACAGCCACATTTCCTGTCCTGAAGAGAGTTATGTTCCAGTTAGGGATGTCTTGGAAAAGCGTACGGCGTCTTATAAAAGCATGGTTTAGTGACTGAGCGATGAGGTCATGACTTTCCAAAGGTCTTGTTTGATTTGGAAGTCTTAGTCATGTGTTCTGAATGATTTTGGCACCTCTGAGTTTTTCTTTGGCTTAGTGGAAGTTAGGCTCTTCAGTACCTACATCACTTAAAATGAAAGTAAGGCCTCCTGTGGAAAATACTAATTTTAGGTTTCATTCCTTTGTTTGCTACATTTGACTCATGTGCCTTTGCATTTTTTTTCTTTTTTTTTTTTTTTAAGCACTCTGGAATCAAACTTCTAGTCTTTCTTCTAATATCAGTCCATCCTCACTACTTCCTCATTTCTTCCTCTGGGCAAGGAGGATGTTCTTGTACTTAGGAAATGAGGACTTTTGAAGTCTTGGGATAGTTATAACATTCTTCTGAAATGTCAGTTGTTAACACCATTGTGGATGTTATTCACAGGCTTTCTGAATCTGCAAGAGTTGTTAGTATTGTGTCAGAATCTTTTGCACGAGTCACTCGTGTCTTGAATACTTTTCACTAATTTATGAAGAATGTATAGATCTGAATTTAGAAACGCCTCAGTAGAAGTTTTTCCCCCCAAAATCATGAACTGTGTGTGTAACTGACATTTAAGGAATTCAGATGAGACATGTGAAGAAGAAATGACACCTAAGAAGACATAGGAAAAAATAGAGTCTTTATTTAAAAATGCTTAGTGAAAAAAAATCTGGCAATGTTCCTGTATAAAAATAAAATTATTTGGTGTCTTTTTTTGCATTTATTCACCATATGATGTTATCAGGTGTTTTTTCAAGTATATTTCACCTTTAAAATGTGACCTCTCCCATGCGTATCATCCCGTGCTTCCTTTTGGAAGCTGTGATCAACATTTTATTTTTCCAGTGCAGATCTGCTGGCTGTTTTTATTCCAGATTATTACAGGGAAAAGCGAATATGTTTGCTACTTCTTAAGTAAGTAAGTGGCTTACTTCTTAAGCCTCATGGAAAATGTTTTGAAATACACTTCATGGAGATGATTCTAGCTATAGAGTAAAACAAATCTACTATATGTACTTTTTTTAATTTTTGATAACTTAAATGGGATTTGCAGCAAAATAGGTCTTATGTTTCTGTTGAAGTCCACTGATCCCTACTGCTTATTCCTTTGTTGAATTCTTCATCATCTATGATACTGAAGAGTGTTGTGATGGAAACATCAATACAAGTGAAGGATGGTGACTTCAGAAAGAAAATGACCAATTTCAGTCAGTTAGACCATTAGTTCAGAAAGAAAAAATAGGGACTTGCAAAATTATCTTTTATAAGAGTAGCTGCAATTATAATCTCTAGCAGAATTGTTTCCACACAGATCAAATTTCCTGTTAAACTTTGAAGTCTAGCATTAGATTTAATGGAAGATGAATTCATGCTCAATTTTTTTCACACTTTCTTTCAACTGTCACTTGAAGACTTCTGCCACTAATTTTAATTACTCAATACGTGACTTAGACAAGCATATTCAGATCAATCAGTTCTGAGGAGAAACAATGTCAGAGACATCTCAACGAAGTGGTGATCCACATCTGGTAGGTATTTTACAGTTATAGTGGTCAGGCAATCAAGTGACTTCTAAAAACCAGGTGACTACATCATTTCATACTGAACGTACCAATGGTCTTCTCATGCTTTATGTCTAACAGTGAGATCAACTCTGCACTGAAATTTTAGCTTGTTTGTAATGTAACCTTTTTAGTTCTTGTTCTAAACGACGTATTTCAGATGAAGTTACATTATCAAATCTCTCTGGGGAAATTAGAGGAGGAGGAGATTAGAATTGAATTGTTAACACAAAAGCATGCTTCACTAAGTTACTAAGACAACTACTTTCAGGTTGTTTATTGCTGCAGCATGGATGGATCCTGCATCAAGCAAATTTTTTGCAGGCTTTCCCATCCCCTCCTTTTTTCCATAAACAGAAAAAATGTTTATATATTTTGTTTATGTATTTTACTTATATATTTTGTTTTCCTTTTTGAATTGTTTATTTTCATTCTTAATTCTGCTGCTCTCAGTAGTGCTAGGGTTTTTTTCCTTTCACTCCCTCATTGCACTGCTTGGTATGGATGTGAAGAAGTGCAGGCCTCCTCTTTCACACAGAAAGTGCTGAATGAATCATCCTGCTTTCCTCCCTCTTCCTTTTTTTCCCCAGTCTTCAGCATGTTTGTATTGCCTGAAAAACAGCTTTGCAGTGGAATTTTGCAGAAGTTCATTATATAATTTCCAAGCTTGGGTCCTGACAGCATTTTACAGTGAACTTGCCTTGGTTGCTTTTATTCTCCTACAATTTGTCGTGATAATGGTTTTAGGTACCTTCTGTGATATCTTCTTCATTTATCTGAAACAACAAAAGGGATCGTAACAGATGAAGCTGTTGTGGGAGTTCAAACCATGCATTAGCTGAAACCAGTCATCATCTTTGCCTACCAGAATGACAGTGAAGTAAAGAATTGTAACACATGCTTTTTTCTATTTTTTCTTTTGCTGTTTCCCTCATGTTAAGGGGAAAGCTCTCTGCTCCTCTGCTGGGAAATGGCTCAAGTGTGAAGACTTTTCATGCGTTTGATTACATAGATTAGTTAAGCAGAATTCATGTCCGCAGCAGGAATCTGTTTTTCATCTTTGTTGTTCATCACTGTCAATTTTACCTAATTAAAATCCCCTTCATTTTTAAAGACTGTATCAAGTCACCAGTTTTACTATGAACGTTTATTTGAATCACCCACTCCTATTTACCTTTGAGATTTCACTGTCTGTAATAATAGTAGTGAGTAATAACCTCCCAGTTAATGAAACTTGGAACATCTCCAGGCTTAAACAGCAACAAAGCACCTAAACTGTAACTTTTTATCATTTTGAGATGTCTTTGCAGTTTACTTTTGGACTTAAATACATTGGAGGTACTTCTTGTTTGTTTAGTGTAGTATGGATTTATCGCCTCCGTAAACTGAGGCATGATGTTACAGTACTGCTTTTTCTACTATCACTCCTGTGTCCTGGCTCATTGGTTGCTTCCCTCACCTCAGCATCTGTGTACGCGAGAGAAATGACTGCTACAGTTTCTAATGTTGCCACCTATCGAGCTGTCTGCCATCTCACCCTCTCTCTCAGTCTCTTGGCCTCAGAGCATTGGTCTCTTCTGAACTTTTCCATGTCGCATAAAAACAGCACAGTCTGATACTGTAGTCTCTGTGAAGAGTAATTCATTTTTACTTGTCTTTTTTAGTATCTTGGGTAAAATGAGTGAGCAGAGTGGGAATTATTTGGAAGCTGAGGCAAGTTGTTTTTGTAATAAGGGATTTCTTCAATGTTCCTTTAAAAAAAAAAAAAAAAAAAAAGCAGTGACTGTAGTCTAAAGTATGATTAATAACAAATTAAGCATGAAAGAATCCTGTGCACCAGCACAAAAGCTTTGCGATGAATATAATGTTCATACTGCAGCAATATCCCCTGGTTCATGGTAATTATTAAATTTCAAAATATCAGAAAGAGAAGATGGAGCAACTGTGTTTATAATGAATCTGTAATGAGTTCTAAGCTGGGTAACCATGCAGAGTCAAGAGATTTGCATAATAATTATTATAACTGGACTGAAACTATAGAGCTCTCTTCCAGAAGAAATGAGATTTGTCTTAGAATTTATTGAAAATTCAGCTTTTGTAGCTTGGACGGCAACACCATGACAGAAACTAAAGAAAAAGAACTGTAAGGAAGAGGAAGTGATGGCACTTCACTCATGCCTGTTCAAAAGTGGGAAAAAGTGAAAGCATAGAATTTACAAGCTGTATAATTGCAAAGAGGTAAGGCTGGACTTTATGCTGATTAGAACTCCTTCAGCCAGTATTAGAGTACAGAAGAGTGGAGTAACTGAGAAGTAGAGCGTAGATAAAAACCTCCCCAGCATCCTTACACCCTCATGAGCTGAAACAATTCTTATTGAGTGTGATCACCAATAAAAAAGAAATGCTGCTTGATTTCAATTGCAGGAGGAAGGTCTCTGCTTAGCTCGCAGGTGTTGCATGCTAACATTGATGGATTTTTTTTGTTCCGTTTTACTTCCTTTCTACTTAGATTTTTCTTGCATACAGTGAATGGTCTGAAACTGGGTTTATTGCTGTTTCTGTTGCTTTCTGTAGCATAGCAAGAAAAAACTAAAGTATTTGAGTGTTTCCTGGCTAGGATAAGAGGATTCTGGGGATTCTAAAACCATGCACTAGAAACTCCTTGTTTTTTCTCGTGGTACTTGCTTTGAATTTATATTTCTAAAATAAAGGAGCAATGTTTTATAACAAATGACTTCATCTAGATACTACCTATCTCAGTTTTTTGTGTCTTTTATTTCTGGAACACCCATTTTTTTATGTGGTAAAAGTATAGCATTTTCTTGAAGTTTTTAAAGGGCAGCATTAAAACAAACCTTGCTTCATCTCCAAAAGGTATGGCTGGAGAAACTTGATGCACAATGTTGTGCTTCTGATTCTAAGCATTTGCAGTCATAAAGGTGACTGCAAAAATAAAGCTGCTGTTATTCTTCTCTTTGATTTTCTTTTTCTTTCTGCTCTGTCAGGTAAGTCTTATCATTCTGCTTGGCCTCATCTCACAGCCAGCTCAGTTCACTTTTGGGCAAGATCCCTTTCTGCCCTGCTTTTCCCGTAACACTCAGTACTAATAAACTCTCACAGACTCTACAACTGCATTGCTCTGATTATGCTTCTCCGCTCTCCTTCATTGTTTGGCTTTCTGTCCATCCTAATGAGACACCGCTTTGTGTGTCAGTGGTGTTCTGTTCTTACCACTGGTTTTTGTTTTTATTTTTTATTTTTGGTTATGAGGTTTTCTGCCAGGAGAATGAGTTTGCTGAGGTTTGTCTAAAAAAACAAAAACAAAAAAACCCCACCCCTCTGATCTGTAAGCATGGATAGGGCCTTCTCCTACTGGACATAATTACAGTTGTAGGCCTCTTACAGAGTAAACTCCTAGTGAAGGTGGAAGTTGGGCAAATAGCAGGACTAGGTCAGTCATTAAGATAACCACATGTCCCAGAAATAGTTTTTCTCTCTCAGGTTTGTTCTAATATCAGTGTTGGCTTAAAAAAGTGTTTGTCGGGAGGGGGGGAAAATGGAGAGATCCAACAGTAATTCTTGTCTCTGGTTTCCTGCAGCTGTGGAATGGTAAATGATGCCTTCAGCCAGTATTAGGATGCAAAAGAATTGAGTTATATTTATACACATACACGCACATTTTTATACGTATGTATACATATGCATGTATATATACACACCCATGTGTGTTTGTGTATGTCTGTGTGTGTGTGTGTATATATATGTATGTCTGTGTGTGTATATAGATAGATATAAAATATGGCGATTCTTCATCAGATATAGCAGATGTTGTCACCTTTCATTCACTTTCTTTGCCTTCCAGGGGTACATAAGTCCTCCTCCTAGGCCTCTCCTTTTCTTTTTCATATGCCCTGGAGGTAAATGTACCACTGGTGATCCATTCATCTCACAGCCTGTGAAGGGCTGTGTCAGTTGTTGAGGGCAACAGTTACTGACTGAGTGCTCAGAACAGTTTTTATGTCGGAGGGCAGCGAAACCAGCTCACCTCAGCCTGTGATAGCAGCTAATAAAGCAGTACCTCTCAGTGAGAGGGATGCGCGCGCTCCTTCCCGCTATTATGGGGTCCCGGTCAGGCTGTTACAAAGATGTAAATTCCATTTTTCTTTAAGTGGCATCACCATAGTTGCAGATAGGAGCTTGTCCAGTCTAATCCTAACATTTATGCCCTAACATCCAAAGTCTATCCAGCTGTTCTGACACTGTATGAGCGTGTGGCATTAAAGCAACATTTCTGCTTTACAGGTAGGATGGGCCTGTAGTGGCTGTACCATCTCTCAGACTGAAGCACGTGTTGAACTGAACACCTGCTGTTCAGCAGCTGATCCAATCTAAGCAGTATTTCTTCCTGTTGGATACATGAAACTTCCCTTTTTGGAGGTTCTTTCCTATGTTCCCAGTCTGGAGCAGCACAAATCCAGAGGAGGTGATTTGAACTCAGAAAATGCATTTAATGCATGCAGATCGATACATCTCTACTGCTGTGGTAAACAGTCTGTTAACGGTGTCCAAAACAGTGAAGGGACAACATTGGTAGATAACTTTTCCCCCCCCCCCCCCCTTGACGAATAATCAAGCTTAGCTGAAGTAACCTTGCTTTTGAATTGCCACCATGATATTATTTGTGTGCCTGCCTGTACTCCAAAACCGGAAGTGTATATTGCAAAAAGAAATATTTCTTTTAATATGGTCTCTAACGAGTTTTATCAAATACTCTTTGCTTCAGTGTAAATTCAGGAATATTTTAAGGCAGAAATGGATACCTCTTCTGCAAGTAAAAAGGCAGTGTTTTTAAACTGCCTATCAGAGTTCTTAGTTTATCTCAGTTGAAAACAATCAAGGAATTAGCTAGCAATGATTTTTGTCCCAATTCCCATACCAAAGCTGTTCGTGTTAACTAGATAAAATATATTCTGAGGCACTATGTGAAAAGGCCTGTTTATTAACGAGAGGGAGGAAGTTACCCTCACTTGACCTGAAAGTGTTTCTGGTTTCATGCTTTTCCTGGATGTTTCTAAAGCATTTAAATGGAAGAAGTAATTTATACTTGAACTGCACTAGCATAGTTTTATCTTGTTTTGTAGCTAGAGCTTATGTAGCAAATAATTGTGTGTTTTATTACTTAATTTAAAAAAAACTGTATGAAGTAAAGGTAATATTAATAATATAGTGCTGTTCTTTCAAAGAAATGGATTAATGCTACTGAGACTCATACATTTTTAAGTTTCATGAGAGAACAGCATTATAGAGTAGGGAAAATTGTGGCTTCCTACTTCTTAAAATTATTATAATCATAAATCCATCTGTGATTACTGGCCGTATGAGTACAGTGTTAACGGTATTACACATGAAGAGTATTTCCATAGCTTTACTATCTCATTTGAACTAATTCTAAGCGTTTCAGTCCAGCCCCAGAGCCATGACATTTTGCATTTGGCTTCCCCTTCCGTCCAGGCTGTCAGTGAGGGGAGTTCAGCTCTCTGACCCCTTGCTCCATCCTTGTTACATCTTCTTGTGTCGGTCACCTACTGTGAGTGGTGAATGCTCATCAGGAGTGGAAGCAGTAGGCTTCCAGGCTCTATGTGGGAGTTTTGTGCAGGTGGACAAAGGAGCTGTGATTGAGGGAAAGAGATTTTTGCTTCTTTCTCTGGTTGCCGTACTGTGAGCACTGTCTATTGGAACTCTTTGATTCAATCTGCAATGCCTCACCCCATTAGTAGTTTGTTCCAATGTTCTTGCAGACGAATTTGATACAATCTTCCTGGAAAAGATGAGATAGTCCTGTTAAATCCTGGAATGAAAAGGTTTTGTTTCCTTAGAAATTCAGAGTGTTGCTTCTTGTTCCTCACAACAATTTAAAAAGGATGCTGACTTTAATTGCCATTATTTTTATGGAGTATGGCAACATTTCTGTATTTTGAAGCAGAGCTTTAGTGACATCACTGAATGCTTTGGAAGGTTGTTGAGCTCAAAATCCATTGTTATTGGAGAATAATTGCTCTGGAGAAGCAATTAAAAAGAGATCTTGGAGTTGTAGTTTTGCTCCCCAAGCGCTGGAAGTGCTGAGAGGCACTGATTTCAGATCACCAGGAAAAAGGATTCAAAGTAGAATATCGTCATTGAGAGAACTAGTAATTGAGCATATTAAAAATGAATTTCAGGATGGATAATGGAATAGATGATTTATTCTCTATTTCTCCAAGTGTGTGTCAGCCTTTTCTGGAAGGAGGGAGTGAGTATTCTGTCTGCTCAAATGAGGAATGTCACACCTACCTAGATAGCGTAGAAGTGCTTGAAAATCAAAATTCAACTTGATTTGGGTTTTTTTTAAAGTTTTTATTGAGTTTTTTGTTTTTTGTTTTTCTACAAAGTCAAGTCAGATGTGGAGACACTTGCTTTTGCTAAGGTGGGTTCCCCCCCCTTTTGTGTTTTTTATTGCATTTATTCTTTAGGCTGTTCTATTTTTCTTCACCTCTTTGTTTCAATGATAAATCAATAAATATTTCAACTGAAATAAAATTGATCGCAACAGAAGGAGATTTTTCAAGGGCCTTTTTAGTGTTTTCTTTTCATTTTTTTGATTAGATCCAAGAATAAGTGTGGAAACTCATACATTTATCAAAGGTAAATATGTGGGGAAAAAAAGGATTTTCATTAAAATGATAAGGCAGATATGAAAAATGATAGCAACAGAAAGAAATCTAAATAAAAACATTGAGTTAAGCTAACGTTTGACTTGTGCTTGGCTTAGGCTCTCCCTTTTATTCTCTCTGGAAAAAAACTTGCCTGCGATGTGTTGTGCTGATGCGGCACTAGTAACAGCTGTTCACACTGAGATTGGCCTTTGTACGTATGGGCCATTTAAATGTGTGAATGGATAGTAATGTTGAGCTTGAAGCTCGTTAAGTAATGCAGCTAAAAAATAATTTTACTGAAATTATTTACATTGTCTGTTCTTTCAAAGGTGCAGAGACCTTAATGTCCATGAAGAATAGAAAGAGAAATTTGTTTTTGCTATGGGATCTGCTCATCTCTCACTCTCTTCCTCCCCCCATCTCTAAAAATCGTACAGTTTTGTGTCTGAGGTTCAAAGTGAACCACCGTGGTATCTCCTAACCCCTCTATCTCTGCAGCAGTCCCTGTGCTATGACCCGCCTTGACATGTCCCCTTCTCCAAAACTGTGCTTCTCTACTGGCCCGTCTTTGTTGCAGATGGTCTGTATGTGCTTTCTGGGTTAAGGCGAATGCCCCGCCTAACACTGTAGGGAATTGGTAGTCTGTGCGGATACTGAGGCTGCAGATAGATGAGACACCTTTCTTAACAGTCTTTTGAAGAAAGGTAGATGGAAGTGAAAAAGCAGGCCGGAAACGGAGCCCTGCTGAGAGGATAGGAGGGGATGAGTGTGTTTGTGTATGGTATATACCAGCCTATTAACTCTTTGCCTTGACCTCTGCAAGTTACACCGTCGCTTTGACGTGAGTGTGAAGACCCCCTTGGCAAGCCTTGTTGGTCATAACCAGCCTGCAGACTTGCCCCCTAGAGTGCCATGCCGTGCAGCAACTGTTGTTGTGTCTCTGGTCTCTTTTGGTGGAAGGTAACATATTCCTGTGGAGGAGGCTGGAAGGCAAGCTTCCTAAACACTGACCGTTTCTGGCATTGAGGATATCCCTGCAGAGCTTCTGAAGTCACCATGGTGCTTCAGGTTACACCACGACTTGGCCTATCACCTGAGGTGAAGCGTGTGTTGGCAGGATGCAGGGTGTCCTCTCTTACAGCTGAGGGGTGGGATGTGGTTTCACCTCTTAGAAATGGAACACCAGAAATAGCCTTGGTTTCGGTAATGCGCTTAACAGGCTTAGGCTGTGGATAAGTTGAAGCAGCGTGCCGTTTGGAGCGACTAATTGAGCAGTTGGACTCTTGGATTCGGTTCCCATCTCTGCCTCAAATTCTCTTGGCTACGACTGACACACTTCCCAGGCCTTTCAGAGTTTATTTATGTAAATGAAAAATGGTGGAACAACTGCTCTCTCTCCCTGAAAACATCCCTCCATTTTTGGGATCCAGCAGTGAAAGGTGCTACTTTAAAGGTGGAAGGCTGCACCGGTCATTAGAGCAGTCCTTGGCCTGCTGTGGAGGAGGTCACACACAGCGTTTATCTGGGGGCTGCTGGGCAGAGATCCAGTCAAGGGAACAAGGTTGAGCAGCCCCAAAACTGTTTGAATTTTTGCCAGTGAATAACCCCCACAAGGGCCACAGGGCTTTTCCACTAGCCATCATAGCCAGAGTGCTATCTGCTTCTGGAAGACACATCTGGTCCGCTCACTGTCTCAGACAAAAATAAGAATCTTCACTTTGTTTCAGGAGTTGTGCTGGCACAAAGCATATTTACAAGAGGCTTAAATACAGTCCAGACATACAAGCTATGCTTTTGCTCTGAAACTCCTTGATCTGAAATAGTTGTGGTTACCACTAGCTAGAATTCCCATCGTTGCAGCCAAAGTACATTGCTGCTTCCATGCTGTTAGTAAAATTTTTCCTGAAATAGACTTTTTTGAACAGTGATGGGTTTTTTTTTTTTTTTTTTTCTGTTGTCCATCTGCTTCCCTTCCCCTGCATCTGGAATGCCATGATTACCCAGTCCACAGCACCAGAGTTAATTTAAGAGTCTTAAAAAACCAGCAGAAGTTTGTGGAAAGGTTTTATAGCCTATTAGGATGCCTGTACATTTTTCCTCTGTCTAAAGAACCTTTGCATCATTGTACTCTTTCTGAGGATTAAATTGCCCTCAAGGAAAAATGAAGTCCATCATAAAAATGTACTTGAGAGCAGCATTTTTTTTTTTCTGGAAATCATTGCAAACAAAAGGTGTACTGTAGGTAAACACTGAAACTGCATAGTCTTTTTCTTGATCAGTTTAGATCAAAACAACAAATGTTCCTAATATGGGTGACAATGGTAAAATGACTTTTATTTTGGTTAGAGATGAGGTGAGGTGCATCAATGTTGTGTGTCCTATGCCCTGGTAGGAAACAGATTACATTAACATCTTCGGAATCGATGAAATCTCGAAGCAACAAAAATCAAGTACAAGAAATCCAATGTCATTTAATGTCTTGGTCACTAATTTCTTAGCTAGCAAGTTTATTCATGATTTGTAATACATTTTTATTGTGGCGATTTCCTAGGTCAGCCTTTCCCATTAACCAGTTTCAGAAGCCAGAAGATAAAAGGTTAATCAAACATGATTCTTAGAGACAATTCTTGCTAGAATACAAGGTGATTTTCATGGCAGGGCAACAGAAGCCATTACGTAAGGGATTCTTTCTGTTCTACTTCATTTTGTCAGCCTCTCCGCTCCTCTTTGCACAGTGCAAGCTCGGCAGGTCTACCCTGCCATCTGAATCCGGTGAAGTCATTACATGCATGGCTGGCTTCCAGGACCAAGGCAGGCATGCTTCAGGAGCGCGTGGAAGTGGATCAGAAGGTGGCACTGTTCACTTGCAGGAGGGCTTGAGTCCTGCCAGGTTGTTCTGCTCGAGCACCAGCCTGGTGATCAACATCTGACCAGGCTCCTGATCCTTAGTTCACAAGTGAGAAGTTCCTATTTTTCAAATGAAAAATGAATGACAAAGGTAGGAGCCAAAGGCAGGATGGAAAATGTTTTGAGGAGAGCTCCTCAAAAAGTTGAGAATGGATTTTAAGAAATCATTAGGAGATGTAGGAGGAAGAGGTGGTAACTTCATATAGTAAGAGTTGAGGTGTCAGAATTTTCTGAAATGACCATACCCAACCCCCTGTTGTCTATTTGACTTGTTCAGCTGGCAGTAATTCCTTCGGATTATCCAGTTTCCTGCGAGAGCAAGTATTCAGAATTTGAAAAAAACAATTATGGGTACATCAAATTGTTACTGTTTTTCAAAGAATCATAGTTGTCCTCATGTTACAGAACTTCCTTCGAGAATACATTTTGAGCAAGGGTGTAATGGCACAAATCAAATTTAGGCAGCTATGTTTTTCTTTGTTGACATATGCCACTTTCAATTTTCGTGAAGCAGTATTCACTTCCTGCTGATGATTGCTGTGCTGCACCCTATTTAAATAGCTGCCAGGAAGGCCACAGAAGCTGAAGCAATTTAAAAAATCGTAGGTTCTCTGGGATCATATGGGATGAATTGTTATGAAGCAGTTCTGCCTCACACCTTTTTAGAATGTCAGGATTTAATTGCTACTACTCAAACGCGTTTTCTTAGGGAATGGTTCCCCTTTGGACATCTCCTTTCTCTTTGGGTAATTTACTCATAAAAATGTTGAAAATTGGAATAATACATAATTAAGAATAATGATTACACCATTATATTATTAGGGAAGAAATAGTGGACTGACAGTCTCATGAGAAACACAGAGGAAGCAAAGAGAGAAGCTTTTTCCCCCCCTGTGCTTGTCCTGTCCCTCAGCAGATGCATCTTGAAGAAAAGTCTGACACAAGTTCCTGTACGTTTGTGTGTTTGTATCTGTCATACGGCAAGTTCTAATGGATGTTTCTGGGTGGATACAAAAATGCAGAATAGTGAAGTCTTTTATTTCTGCAGAATAAAATGTTGAGTGGTTTCTCTACCTCTTTAACGGATATAAAGCTTGATGAAAGAAGTATTAGCCATCAAGGATCTGATGAAAAGGAGCAGGAAATGGAAACCAACAGCTGTAATTGAAATAAAGAAAATAACTCATGAGTTGATCTGAGGAAATTTGGAGAATTCAGATTCAGCTGAATGATCCTTTAAAGGCAGAATTTTCATCACAGATTCAACAGAATCTCGAAGTAATATGTTGCTTCTCTGCCTCTGCAAATTCATTTGTGCTTGTAATCTAATACTTCTAAAGCTAATCTACACCTTCCTGTTCTGCTAAACAGACAGATATAGTAAGCAGTCTATTGATTTGTGAAACTCTACCTGGTTTCAGAAGCACTTATTGTACCAAATAACTTTTCCTTTTCTGGACATTCTTGCTTATCTGTTTTTTGCTGTTGAGTTTCATGTGGTAGTAGGCATCTTATAGTGATTACTTTCTGATACATGCCTATTTTTTTTGTTTTCTGACAATATATTCATTTTCTTCCAGTTTAGCTGTAATTTCTGATCTCTCTTTTGTTACTGACCTTTATATAAAGTGTCTTTTCCCAAGCTGTGTATTCATAAATCCTTGTCCACTCTTTATAATTCACCAAAAGCCTGTTTTCTGTTTCACGCATCAGTTTGCATTGCAGGTGGGATGGAATCTGTTACGTGTTTGTGTGCTGTTCTCTCCCCAAAAGCTTGTGTAGTGTCTCATACAGACAAATCTCTTTATTTTCACCGCTTCATCCACCAAGAAGTTCCAGCTATTTAGCTGCTCGTGTTCATGGAACCAGAAACGTCGGAGGTACTTGACTCAAACATCCAAATTTGTTTTCTGGTATCCCCTTTTTTTTTTTTTTAAACAACTTTCTACTTCGCTGGTTCTGCATACATCACAGTCACTTCTTCCAGGGCTTCTCAGAAGCGTTAGTGAGTTCTGCCACTATAGATCTATTGGACAGTGGCTAAATGTTGTGTATGTGGTACAAAGGAAGGAAGGATTTATTTAGTAATAAAATCCTACTCTGTGTCACAGCTATGTCCATCTTGGCATATAAGGAGTGACCATTCTTATGCTGTGGACTAGGAAACCCATCTGCTGAACGTTTTCTTTTGTGTAACCTCAAATCCCGTGTTTCTTTTTAAGATTACATAATTTTTGAAGTCATCAAGCCTCTTTGCAGTTACTTTGAGTACATTTCTGCAGAGAATTAATAATGTATTATGAGTTAGCATTTATGAAATAAGCTGTTTGTAAGACCATAATCTAGCTAAAATTTCAGAAGCTAGCTGCAAAACTACCCAAGAAATCTCTACACCATCTTTGACTGAGTTCAGGTATAGCCATGTAATGTATTGACTTGATGGCTTGGTTGAGTTGAGCAGAGGGTTTATACCAGGCTAGTTAATTTCCTTTGGCCCTTTCTTTTCTTTTCCTCAGATATATACATGTGTGTGTGTGTGTATTTATGAGCTGTTTGCCCAACAGGTAAGTGAACCTAATGTGCATGGTGTGCACGTTACTGGGAATACCCTGCCCTAATTTGTTGCAGGCCTCCTCCCGTCTTTATTGAACTGTGAATTTTTGGTCTGTGTTTGTGGGCTTGGCTGTGCCAATTTTATCTCTGTGGTAGAAACTGCATAGCCTTTTCTGTGTTACTTGCATTTTCATGCAAGAAATACCCTCTATGTTAAGCGCTCAGATCCTCCAAACTTTCCTGCACCTGTTCTTTTAATTTGGATGGGGAAGAAAGTGTTTCCATGGAATCCTAAAGATTTCCGCTTCTCCTGAAAGTTAATTTTTCTCCCCCTTTGGAACAGGCTAGTGCTGTTTATCAGCAATCAGGGTTACTGGCATCAGGCTGCTCTGTGTGAGCTGAGGTATTCTGGCCTCTCCCAGAGGCAAAAGCAGACTTCTCCTGGAGGCTGTTAGCCCAAGAAGGGAGAGGATTTCCTAGAATTTTAATCATACCCTTTATGTTTTCACCCAAATTAATGTGCTTTAGGGCTGTGCTAATTGACCTGATATTCTGGTTTTAGATTCGTGGTAGTAACCCTCGGAGCTAACTTACACAACGTGCTTTGAACTGAACTTGGTAATGCAAATATAATGTCCTATTAACAAACTATGAATGGTTCCTACTGGGATTTGTACAATGATTCTGAGCTCATTATTACTGTCATTCAATATTGTGGATGAGTAGAGGAAAAATAATTAAACAAAATAGTACTTTAAATCCCCAAAGGAATGTAAAATCAACAAAGTTGAAAACTCAGAAGTCTTAACTTGTGTTTAATATATACACTCTGTGGAAAGGGAGGTGAAGCATGGGTATGTGCATAGCTGCCCAACCTAATTGGATGGAAAACTTGATACCCAGTGAATCATTTATTTCTCCCGAATGATTCTGTATTTCTCCAAATCTAAGGCTTATGATGTTACATGGAGAATGGTGTAAGAAGCATTTTCTTCTAATCCCCCTTTAAATATAAATCATCTTCCAGAAGTGTTGCTTGGGGATTGAGCTGTGTGACTCCTACTGATATTACTGGAAGTTTCACGGCTAAAATGCACAAACACAGCTTTGAAAATGCTTCTTGCAGTCTAATTCTGTGGCAGCATTGCTGTGTGAGCACTTCCTATTTTTACAGTTTGCCTAGATGTGAGCAGCAAAATCTATGCGAGACCTTAAAGGTCAGCTTAACTGCTGCATATTCCTCAACTTAACATGAACATAGAGGCTGATAGAAGTCCACTTCTATTAAAGGTTGTCAGAGTGCTTAGAGTTTAAAATGCAATTTAAAAAAAAAAACAGGCAATCCACTATTTAACTGACATATCATAGTCAATCAGCCAAGCAACCAGGCAGCTCAATGGCAAAAGTGTTGTGCAGGCTAGTGCTCTGTAGCACTCTTTTCAGACTTGAACTGAGTGCTCTAGAAAGGGGGCTGTAATGTGCTCATCAGCTGCAGGCCAACTCAGACCAAAGGGTCGTAGGGCTTCCCTTGGGCTCATTTCTTCCAGCAATCACTTTTCAACCTGCTCTTCGTTATGATTTTTTTCCTATTTGAGGCCATTCATTTCCCCTTCTGGCACTGCTAAAATCTCTCCCTGGGCAGACTGCCTCTTCTGTACTGTTAACAGCCCAATAATTAGACCAGATACCTGAGTAGGAAACACAAGGCATCCTCTTCATGTTCGGGCTGTGAGCCTAGGCCTCATAGTGCAAGGCTGGTGTGGTCCAGCTGGTGGCCTGGGATGCTTCTATCTACCTCGCCACCTTTTCCATGAAGAAGTAGATGAGAAATAGCTGTATGTTGTCTGAAGAGCAGATTATTTTATCCTGAGAGTGGCCAGCTCTGAAGTAGGAGTTATTGCTGCTCTCGCACCTTAGTAAGAAGAGAAAAGTGAGGGAGGAAGCACAAAACCTTATTTGTGTGCATTTTGGTGCAGCCTCAGACTTCTGCCATTGCTACCACCATGGGTTTGGGGATGTCCTGAAGTTTAGTACTGTGAAGTTTCCGAGGTTGGACCTGTAGTCCATCTTTTTAAAACTTAAGATATTAAAACTTTCCAGGTGTCACTTGAAAAATAATTTGGGTCATGAAGATTAAACCAACCAAGCATCTGAATTTAAACCTAAAGAACATTTGGTATTAGAACATGTTAAATTAAACTACTGTAGGAGGTGCCTATGTCAGCCATTGGGAAGTTGTTTCAAAATCGCCAGAATGACTGGTAAAGTGTTCACAAATTACCAGCTTGGGAGTCCTTATTAGACTCCTAATAGTATTAGAAGTTTTCATTCCTCACAGTAAGTTAGACACTGCAAGGTTGGTATGAAGAGCGAAACCAGAAGTAAAATTCCCTGTGGTAGTGAATGATTTACAGCTTAAGTGAAGGACGAAGGCTGGCAGGAACTGTAAAAGAGGAATTTGAAAGTCAGATAAGGAAAGAAAATAGAAGAATGGAAGAGGAAAATGGAAGAGAGAGAGACTCTGTAGACTTAGGAGCCAGAGAGGGAGACAGCTAGGGTATGAGATCTTGTAACATGGCAAACAAAATGTACGGAAAAGAAAATTATCGTGAAAATTCAGAAAAAGGGCCAGCTGCACCAGAAGTGCGTATTTTCAGTGCAAAAAACAAAAATATGAAATCACTGCATTAAGCATTATGCTGCTTAGAAGAATGAATCCACTCATCCTACTTACATAGCAATGTTGAGACATCGTGTGAAGGGCAAGGTCGTTAATTCTCTTCTTTTAGGGACGTTTCTCATACAGAGGTCTTTGGTTTAATTCAAATAAGGGATTTTCTATTGGTGCAGAAACTGTCCACTTCAATCTAGAAGAAGATTTTGAACTGGTAATAGGGCTGCTTTATTCAGCATCTCTCTAAGCAAAGTATAAATTAAGTATCATCTTTTGGCAAAAAGCTTACCAGCCAACTCAAATATTTTATAGTTTATCCTGATAAGGGGAAAGTATAGATTTATCTCTGCCTCTGATGACAGGAAAGGGTGTCAAGAAAAAAGGATACAAAATATCTTGCAGAATAACACATGAGGAAATTACATGGTAATCTGCATTGTAGCAGGATTTATCTTCCATTGGAATGACATTGGAATCCCTTGTTTATTGTGCAGTTGAAAATGCTATGTTCAACTCATTTATGAAATGTACTTATCTGTGAGAAATCCCTTCACTGAGGCCACCTTAACTTAGTGATAAACTGTCTCTTTCAAGAGCTCTAGTCTGCTACAGTTTTGCACTGGGATGTTAATGACAAAGCAATAATGATTTTATACCATAAGCATTATTTTAAAGTCAACCGATTAAATTAGCGGTCTTATCTTGAAAGCAGTTAAAAAAAAAATATCTTAACAGTGTGCACTTGTATCGGTGACTCTGCCTTTTTCAGAATTAGTGTGGGTGCTAGGTACACGTATTCTTGTAGCTACATCTTGTAGCTACCTTTGCTCAACTTCTGCAATTTTCCCAACTGCATTTTGTAAATCCCTATTCTGGTTTTAAAATATTAGTAGCTGAGATGCTTTTTAGGCATGACTGCATGTTCATGGTCAAAAGCAGCATGTTTACATTAATGTGTCAAGTATAACTAGGTGGTAACTGAAGAGCTTCACGAAACTCATGAGCAGTTGTGTCCAGGTTGCGTACAACCAGAGTAAGGAGGTCAGGACGAAGGTTATTAGGGATTAAGAAAAGCGATATACCAAAGATATCTGCTTTAGTTCTTGTACTTGGAATGAGTACAGAACAGGCTCTGCTCAGCCTGTGTGCTGGGCTGCTTCACATTTTTTCATGTTTAGGAGCCCTGTAATTGCGTTGCAGGAAACATGCCTGGTATAGCCAGCAGTAGCCAAGTGGTTTGGTTTATAAGGAATTTCTGCAGTGCATCAGGCTATGTGGGACAAACTTTCCTCTTCGCTGCATCACCACTGATTGTCAGCTATTTTCTAAAAACTGCTTTTCTTTTTTGCTACTTTTCTGTGGGTATGCTATGGTTCAAAGACCTGTTCTAGATCCCTGGAAAGAATAGCAGTACAAAAATGCAAGTTAGTGCTATTTGTACTTTTCTTTTGTAAGTGATGGTGTAGGAAGTCGCTGCTTTATTTGATGTCATTTCAAGGTTGTTAAAAATAGCTTGCAATGCTGAATGTTCCTTTTTGTCACAGCTATTGCAATAGCTATTACTTCTAACCTTCAGCACGTACCTTTGAGCTCCACTGTTCTTTCTTTAAAATAATCTGAAGAACTGATGTCTTAGTAGCCATTTGTTCTACTGGAGTGAAGATGAGTATTTATCATTTTTCTTTGTCAGTTTTAACGTTGGCCTTGTTTAGCGCACTTTTTCGTCTTTGTCACTTTTCAAAGGTTTTATGTTTGTGCTTGTCTCTCTCTTTCATCTCTCTTAGAGGCAGCATGGCAGCATTTGGGAGAAAATTCTGCGTGTTTGGTTTTGGCTGCGCTGCTGTGCTGCATTTATGTTCCATAAAGTCTTGTACACAAACATTTTCTGCATTAAATGATTGTATTTATTGCAATGCAAAACATATTTTATACTCTGGCTGTGGACTGCCTGTGTGTGGGTGCCACTAGATGGTATAGCCTGACTAGCCAACGTGTTGAGCTGAGATGTAACTAGCAGAAGAAAAGATAACCAGCAATATTAAGACTAGCAGGAGATTCTGTGGAGTCCTTTTGTTTGGGAGAAATTTCTGGAGGGGTTAAAATGATTTAAAGAAATCTTTGACTATTTTTCTTTTGCGAGTTCAATGTAAAAGCCAAAGTAGGTTACTCATTCAACAACATTTATGGTTGCAATTCATGGTCTAAATCGTTAATACTGAATATTTAAGTTCAGCAGAACAGCCACTGTGAGAAGAATTTAGAACAGCTACTGTATATTTTAGAAGCCTTGATATTATTTAACTGCTGTGAAATACCTCCTATATCCTGCTGAATCATCCCTATTATCAATGAGGTGTCCTGGTGGGCCAAAAGTTAAGCTAAGATTTCACTTATATTTTATTTTGTTCCTCAGACAAAAAAATTTTGAATTGTTCTGTCTTTTCATAATGTAGGTATTAGGTGTTCTCAGTTATTGTCATGGAGCTTTAGCTTCTCAATATAGCCTAATTGTTCTGTGTTGTTTGTATTGGATAGTTCTATGAACAGTTAATTCTGGGCGCTTTTGTTTTATCTAATGGTGTTGAAATAAATCTTACTTTCTGGAAAAAAACTGTGGCAATATGAGTAACAAGTTTTAATTCTTTTGGTGCCTGTGCACATGTCAAGTCTGTTTGCCTTGTTCGTTTGTGTAATGGTTTCCAGATGAATTCTTGTGGCTGCTGACAATGCACAGAGGCCAAACTGGACACATGGCTCTTCTTGATACCCAGCCTCTGCTTTGCAAGGAGAAATGAGAGAAAGGAAAGGGGTTTTTAGAAATTATTACAGGGGGAATGAACAGACGGTCAGCAAAGGAACAGGCAGAGAGAAGAATCAGGCAGCAGAAAGCAAGAAGATGATGCAGGTTGATTGCGCCCCCCCCCCCCCTTCATTTCTTTCCCATTGCTCAGTGGAGAATGGAACGGAGAGTGAAAGGAAACTTCCCTCGTGTTTTTTGGAAAGGACAAGACCCTTTTAACATTAAGATGCATTGACAGATGATTATAGGTTGCTCTAGGTATCTAGTGGCCCGAGTGGCTGGAGAGAGGCTAGCAAAGAAGTTAGGAGGGTCCCATGCATGTGATGGGAGCGGAGAGTAAAACTCAAACCTCATGTTATGTGTAGGAAAATTCAAAAGCCTCAGTCCCTCGAGAATGTTCCTGAGGGTTGATCTCCAGCATAACTCCAAAGCAGTGCTGTGTAGTCACACTGAAGCTAAAGGATATGTGTGATCCCATGTCTTAACTCACTTGAAATAATTAAAAACCTGTCTGTAAAAAAGCAAACCTTTCTGGGAGAAGGTGGCTTATTTATGTTAGAAATGCAAGGCAGAGATTTGGAGCTGAGTTCAGGTTCCCAAAACCGAGAAGGTTACCGTTAGGTGCTAAGCACACCGAGAGGCCCGTATGTTTTTTTCCAGATTTGCATCATATTTAAAGATCCGTTTGGTGTACCCCAAATGGAACATCTCTAGTTTTTGCATCACATGTGAAAAAGTAACCAAACGTGATAAGGCCTCTGTATCTGTGTAAGGCCTGTGATTACCAGAGAGGTGGTATGCGCAGGGCAGAGCTCGGTTGGAAAGCCTGGAGGAGATTTGTGGCTGGACAGGTGGGTGGTTTTCCACTAATCACTGTATAACTCTGTGCCTTGATCTCCCTCCCTACGCTTTATATATCCTTTTAAAATATCAAGGGAAGTCTGTTGTCACGCAACTTCAGTGCTCTGGTCACTGTTGTCCCAACATGTCACCTACAGTCTCTTTAATTTAGAAGCAGTACACTTGTTCGAATACTGAATAATAAACCAATTCTTAAAATTTGAGCTGGCTTTTTTAAAGGCAGATTATTTACTGAAAGTATTTAGAAAGTAATTTTGCCTTTCTCCCCTGCTGTCTCCCACATGTAGCACAGGAAGAACTACCATGTGTCTGGCTTGCTAGATTTTATAGAAATCTGAAAGAAGCTTAAAATCCATATGAAGCTATGGTAATTCCCTTCAGTTTAAGCAATTTTATCATCACTGAACGTAAAGGGTCACCTTTCTCTTTGCATGAAAAGTACCACATACAATGCAGAAGGTTGAGAAGGTAATTTCTGGGAATGTCAGTTTTTCAAATGTGCCTTTTTATGCAGGGTGCTTTTTTTTCCCTCCCCTTCTTCCTGCTCTGCAAGTCTTTTATGCCATGCCCAGAAAGACAGATATGTAAGTTATTACAAGCAGAGCTGCTAGCACCTTTGTAAGATATCTTTGTAAGATCTAGTTTACATATTTTTATTTCTTTGTCAAACTTCTGTTTATTGTTAAATTTTTCTGTATCTTTTATCTACTCTGACATCTAACCTGAGAGCAAGACCTGGCCTCTGTTGAAATCAGTAATTTCTACACCTATATATATCTGGATGTAATCTTTCACATCAAAGTCAAGATATCACTTCATTCATTGTGGATGTAAGTGTCAACTCAAAATTCATTAAGTTGCACAAAGCCTGCAAATTAAGCCAGCTGAAAATAAGTTGGGAGCTGAGGGGGCAGAGGGACAAGCAGATGGAGATCCTTCACTGAAAAATCAAAGAGGCCATTCATTAGCTGCTTCTGCTATGTGTGAAACTGTGCCGTCTCTCCACATGAGCTGCTGCTTGGCCTTTCTGGGGTCTGCTAATGAGAGAGGGCTGGTTATCTTTGGCACTACAGTGTCTTCCCACTTCCAGCATGACCGGAGGTTAGACTGTACTCTTCCTTCTGTTTAGGATGTCCCCACGTGTTTGAGGAAAAGGTAATAGTAGACCTCTACTGTATCTACAACGCCAGAAGGAACAGCTTAAGGAAGGTGAGTTGTTTCTTCCGTACTTCTTCTGTAGTGGGAAAATGATGCGCTGTCCTGTGTTCTGCCAGTTTTACATTTCTTTATTTTTTTTCATGTATTTTTATTGCTACTTCCCCCCCCTCCCCCCCCCCCAGCCTAAAGCTTGAGGGTATGAAGTGGAAGCTGGTAGTGTGCCATGAGGTTTTAAGGTAAGAGTGAGCAAAGTATTGTATGGCAGTGGTGCTAGATCCTTTATTTTTTTTGTTTTCATGTATGAGATGATTTGCCCCACTGTGTCGGGACAGTAGTCTATCTAGGGCTGCAGAAGCACCTTAAAGCTGGTTGCAGAAATCTTCATATGGGCAAGATGAGACATACTGCCTCCCTCAGGGAGTTGCAAGAGCGGCAGAGTGGCATGCGACAATAGATACCTGAGAGTCCCGCTGTCCTCTTGTGGGATTATGATAAAATCAACGTTACCAAAGCACCCAGCTCTACCTCGGCAGTTGTTGCAGACTCTCTTTCATCCAAAGGAATTCAGGCTACCTAGCAGCCATTACGTAGTGCGGCTCTGCTGCATTCACATGGTACAGCCCCAGCAGAAGAAATGTGGAGCTTTAATATCATAGATGTTTGGTACCAATGTTCTTTTTTACCATTCACCTTTCCATAGTCTTTCTGTTCATGGAATAGCCAACCCACTGACAGGTCTCCTAAATTTTGGCCTCCTCGTCTCTGATAACACCAGTTTCTATAGACTAATTCTGTACTTCTCAATAATGGTGCTTAAAGGATTAGTGGATTCCTTAGAAGAAAGCACAATCACTGGAAGGGACAGGTTGTAACTACACATCGCAGTATTTACTTCATTATTGGAAGATAATTAGTGAACTAGAAAAGAATTTGGTTGATTGAATTGACCCAGAATGTCAGCTTTGTTGGAGTATTTGCATGTCTTTCTTGAACAACCTATTTTCCTCTCTTTAATCCTAGCCTTTTCTCTTCTTTTTACTTGCGTTCCCCAGGAATAATGAACTGGAAGGAGGCAGTTGTTCTTTACTCAGAGCTTATTCTTTGGGTTTTTCGCTTGCTGTCTGGAAGATGCAAAATTCCTTATTTCTCTGTCATCCGAAATCTTGTTAATGTTACCTTGATTTGATAAATCATATCGGCATGTAGTTGAGGAGTGGAGATGTCATCCACGAAGTTTGACTGGCTTTTCAAGTTAACCTTTAAATATATTGAAGCCTTTCCACTGTTTTTCAGACCATAACTTCGCACATTTAATACAGCACATCTTCCACTATGGAGAAGATCAGATATTTTTAACTAAAGATGTGCTGCTTTCTTTTTATTTTAGCATTAATAATCATGTCTACATTTAAAAAACAGAAATCTGTCAGCCTTGTTCACACCTAAGTCTGTCTTCTGTGATTAACACGTGTAGGTCCATCCATGTCCATGCAGTTGCATTTATTTTTATATCACTCTTTAAAAGAGCCAAATCTCACCCTAGATCCTTGAGTCAGGCAAAACCTCACTGAAATTAGGAGGAATTTTGTTTTACTTAACTAATAAAGTTCTTGAAAAGGAATGTAATGGTTATGGAAGACAGAGACTAATTGTATAGGTTAGAGGTTTGTAGTGTAGGCAGGTAATGAGTGGCAGTTCTCTTCGTGCTGAGTCCAAATCTGTTAGCAGCCATTTCAGCTACTCTACCCTTTGATTTTAGGCCATGGATCATTCTTTACTGTGTGAAATGAACATTTACCCCCCCAAAAAAGGCTTTTAGAATGAAAAGCAAATTTATCTCTGCTACTCAAGGTATCAGACTATTCACTTGTCTGATGGAGTACTACAGACCTGTAGGCTATCACTTAAAATGGCTGTGATGTTGGGTGCCAGTTTTTTGAAGAATCTAACTGTATTTTGAGGACACAGAAGTTCATGGGTGACTCTCAGCTCCATCTGACTAAGACTGATCGTAAGACTGGACTTTGTTTGGAGCAGTAAGGAGGAAGAAGATTATATGATAAAATAAAAGAAATGTTGAATCACTTTTCTTCAGTTAAGACTTCACAGGAAAAGTCTATTTTTAATCTTAGCAAACAGCCTGGTGTCTGATCTTCCATGGGTATTTATACTTTTTAATAACTCCCCTCAAGGCCAATATGAGCTAAGCATGTGAATCTTCAGAGAACTGATGGAAAAATGAATCCAATTCACTTAAATATAAAAATAAACCATTTGGCATGTTTATGCAGAAGAAAATCTCATAAATTATTATTTTTTGTCTGTCATCTAGTACTTCTTTAGTGAGATTTAAAGCATGCAGAGCTTTCAGTCTGCATGTTCTTGCTTTGAAGTGTTGCTGAATAGATTCATTAAATTAGCACAAAAAACCTGCTAATTTGTTGCTTGTCTTCTATTTCAAATATATGATATGAAACACGAAAGTATTTGTGTACTTGTTGCAATGCTGTTTGCCATTTGTTACAAAGAGAGTAACTTCCATAGAATTTTTAAGCAGGATTTTCCTTCAAGGAAAATCTCCAGGTCACAGCTCTTTCAATTACATGCACAAGAAGGCAAGGAGACAAAACTAGTCTGGGTAGCTTTCTCTCCTAGAAGCTAAGTTTGCGTTTCTTCTAATTTAGTTAAAACATTTGGCAGGAGAGAGTACAATTTAGTGATGTGAGGTGATTTCCAAATGAGTGTTAGCTTTTAAGTGACCTACTTTTGACTAGTGGTGCATTGTTGTCCATTACTTTTTGTCATTGAATAATGCTGATTTATTAAGCTATGTGCTTCAAGGGCACTGTAAAACTGCGTGTAGGGGCATGAATGATCTGTGAAAGTGAGAATTACTCTATCAGATCATACCCAATTAAAAAGTGACAAGCACAGCAGGAGAAATTGAAAGCAAGGTTTATCTTTCATGTAACATAAGAAGTCACTATATCGGTTAGAAACAAAGTGAGTGTGAAACAGATTCTCCACCTCTTCTCATCCCTCTCCAGAAATTTATAATACCTACTGACTTTATTATCAGAAAGAATAAGCCTGTGAGTTGTAACAGCTCGTGTTCAAGGATATTACGACAATGGCAAGAGAATGGAAAGTACCGCAGCTATGTACCTTTAGGCAATCTGTTATCAAAGTATGTGCTGAACCTCAGGTCGACGCATTGGCAATTGACAGAAAGGGAGTTTTGGAAAACTGGTTTTAGTTTATATAAAACTGTAGTATCTCATTAAAGGAAGACTTACAATTGTGCAGGCTCTCTGGAGTTTCACAGGAGGCATAGGGAATAAAAGAGTGGTAATAAAACCAGGAACTTTTACTAAGCCTTGTTGTTGTTATATAATTCTGCTGCGGGGTAAAGAAACTTATTTAGTCTACAGTGCTGTTGCAAAAATCCTTGTATAACCTTTTGCATAACGTTCACCAGCACTCTTCTGGTAGTGAGGTGGAATGGTGAAGGTATACATGACTCTCACAGCTGTCTACATACAATGTAACCTTCCCTAATCCTCGTGGCTCCAGATTAGCTGTTGTGTTGTAGAATCTGTTTTGATAGTGAATCTGGATTAAAGATGTCATGGACAAAACTGTAGTGTTTTCCAGAATATCCGGGTGGGTACTTTGGTTTAACTGATCTAACAACTATTTCTTACAACAAACAAACAAACAAAGTAACCCTTTATCAGCTTTGCAAAATGCGTCATGTGTTTGCTGTTGGCATGCAAACTGCTTCAGAAAGCTGCGTGAATATTGTCTAACCAGGTGAACGCCTCCTTCTGCAGAGTTGATGTTAAGTTGACCTTGATGGTTACTGGTAATGGTATTACCTAAGCAGTTTCAGTTAACAAACTTCTGCGTGTGTGTGTGTATATGTATATATGTGTGTGTGTACATATATATATATGTATGTGTGTGGTGTATGCATATAAAAATATATATATGCGGGAAGTGTATGAGTGAGTGTGTATGCAACTTTAGAACAACTGATCCAGTCTGTGCCAGGATTTCAAGTTAGACTTTAGCGTGCGAATTTTTATATTTGGAGGAGGGGGGAGGAAGAAAAGGAGGGAAAAATAAAAGCAGAAAGTAAGCTACACATGGAACGTTTGATAAGTGTTAGTTGTACCTGGGGGCTTTACATAAGTATATTACTGTCTCAGGATCAAAAAACTGTGAATGCCAGTCACTAAAACCTCTCAGCATACTGGTGCCATTCCTCCCAAGTGGGCATATCATTTGGGGTGGTTAAAATGTTTGCCCCTTTAATGACTTATCTTCCACAAAAAGAGGATAAATCATTGTAGAGAATATAGTAGGAGGACATCATTGGGTAGATTTACAGGGTGCTGGATCCATACACCAAACTTTGCCCATAAGAACAGCAATTCTCTTGAGAATGTATCATCATGTAAACCGTATATAAGATTGATGTGCAGTGAGTTATTACGAATGTAAAAAGGACTGACTGATAAAGAGTCCTACTGGACTTGGAGTAGGAAATCAGCTGTTAGAAAGGGAAATTGACCAAAATAATTTTTTATAATGTGAAATGATTATCCTTTAAATGCCTCCGTTTTCCCAGAAGGGATTTGTTTCCCTCCGTTTGTACTCAAGTTGGAGTACCAAGGATCGTCTGAAAGAACAGCTTTGTTATTTTGTGTTATGTTGAGTAGGTGGTTTATTAGCTTTTCTTCTGAGTGAAGAAGTTGTGAAGATATATCTATCCTTACAAATGCAGTTTAAAAAAAGAAAAGAAAAAGTATTAAGATTTTTGTGTGGTAGCTTTTCCAATTCCACAATGTTTCAGTACTATCAGAAGTAGTTTGATCAGTTTGGTACCACAAGTTTCTTAAAGCTTTAAAGGACTCCTGTGCATGGACTGACAAATTAGACCTGCAGCTTCTCCTGAAGGTAAAGAGGAGGACCTAGCTGTGCTTTTTTCGTCAAGAGGAAATTTCTGCAAGCTGTGCCTTTGTTAGTCTCACTGTTTTTCTGGCACAGCGGAGAGGTTAATTTACTGATACATTGATTACTAGATTATATTAATATAATACATACACAATTGACTTTCAAGAGAAAAAGTTGACATTTGCAGTATAATTTGAATAGAATTGTATGCCTATTCTACAATGTAATAGAATTCTCATCTTCAAGTGATATCTGTAAAACTGTACGTAAGGAGACATGAGCTGATTTTAAAGAAATTACAAGCTTAAACAGTTATACCATTGCCTAAGTTTGAATTTTGTCTTGCAGTGACCAGTGTAAAAGAAAACGCTGTAAAATACATGGAGATGCTGGAGGATAAACTGCATAGGTAAGGATGACATATTGTGGAAACCTTTGAAAGCTTAGAAATGTTTCTTACAGCAGCATTGGTACGCAGAAGAGAATGTGCTGGAACTTCAATTGAAATGATAGCAAAAATAGTTCAAAGTGAAACAATTTGTTCTTTCTGTTATTATTCTATTATATGCTATTACTGTAGCACAAAATTTGTTCTAGAATGTAAACCTACGCAAAGTTGGAAATCCATAGTCGTTGCTACGACCTCTGCTTATGGCCATGTTGCAGCTGCTTTGCCATGAGCCTGCCAGTAGGTGCGGGTGAAGGAGCTGGGGGAGGTTCCCCAATGCATCATGCTGCTCTGGAGCTGCTGGTATGGCCAGAGAAGGGAGCCTGCGTATGCCATTTAGGGGATTTCGACACCAAATAAAAAACAAGGCAACAGTGTAGATATTTTACAAACGTAATCCTAAAGCAGAGTACCTGTATTTTTATACATTTCTTTTTTGAATAACTGCTAGGATTGTCGTTTACTCTTGCTGTGTGAGGTAGGTTCTAGATCACCCCATAAGGTTTGGGCTGCTCCTGAAAGGGTCGCTACCAAACGCTGCACTGCTGTTGCGATTTAACCTTCTACAGAGGGGGCTTGGGCTTGCAGAAGGATTTATGTTAGAAAAATCTTTCATAGTCTGTCAACGGAGTTTGTGTCTAAGTAGGTTGAAGACGCATTAACACCACTCATTGCTGTTTCTGAGCAAGTACTGTTAACAATGTTGTCATCCTTGCTATTTTTCATTGTGTTTGTAAAGAGAGGGTTCTGGATTTTTAGATTAGAGTCCTGCCTACCCACCCTCCTTTAATAACTTTTGAACTCGATGTTTGATTTCAACTTAGCTATATAGATTTGAAATTTCTAAGTGTAAGACATGACTTAAGTCCTTTTTTGGATTGCTTTTTTAAAAAAAATATAATCTCCATTAAAAATTAAAATATAAGCTATAGCAACATGTATTGCTATTTCTAGGTTGTGTGGATTTAATTAACGTATCAGATCCCAGAGTGAAGTAAATATCTCTTTAACTATTGAACATTTGGAGAATCTCTGTAGACCTTTTTTTCTTCTGCACAGAATAGATCAGATAGATTTGCAGTTGTGGTTTTTATTTGTTTATTTATGCCTTTTGACACAATGTTTGGATTGTCTACCTGGAATTTTCTTTTCTACATCAATATTTTAATGTGTAACACATTTTTATGCATGTTGATGGGTGTTGTTAATGAGCTTGCCGCGTGCTCTTTTCCCTCATCATGTAGTTTTGGTACTTGTGAGAGAAATTTGCTTGCTAAACATCATTCTACTATTCATCCTGCTTCCATGAAAACCATCACTTCTGGGAACGTGTTACAAGTTAAACCCTCTTTTTGGCATTATTCAATATTTTGGAAGCAAGTGCAGTTAAGACATGTCTTTATAGACCATATTGACCACTTCAAACTTTCCTCAGCAGATTTAAGAATATTCAGGTGTTGTAATACAGTTTGTTGCTTTTGTATGCAAGGGATACATTCCTTAGTACCATATAGACCTGGGCCTATTTGGTCTGGCTTTTCTACTGCAAATGGCCGACAGGCTTCAAAGTTGAATGCTAGTGTTCTCCTTGCGTTTGCTGAGGACGCAAATGCATGAAGTCCAAGTTGTGTGTGTACGTCACTGCAGCCATACTAGTGTGTTTAATGTGCGCTTCTGGGCTTGCCATTAACTTCTCTATCCCTAACTGCCTGCCTGGATATTCTAGCACTCCAGACTGTTGCAATATTGCCAAGCCTCTGAAATTTCCCTTCCTGCCCTTAAGAATTAAAAAACAAAAACAAAAACAAAACGGTGCTGGCCAAGCTCCCACAGATGGGGAAGGTTCATTCCAGCACCAGTGACAGTTTTTCAGTATGTACAAATGGCACAATTCTAAAAATAGTTTATCCCAAGTAATTAGGAGCTAAAAATTTATTTTAATATCAAGGAAGAGAAAGTCTCTAATGTTTTTACCAGGAAGGACGCTCTAAGATACAATACCTTTAAAATCTTTTTATATTTATGTGAATGAAGTGGTTAGAGATATTTGATTTTTTTAAAACTTCTTTGGACTTTAAATAATTAACTCCACCTGCTTTACTGCTTGAGTAATTACAAAAAAATAAGCTTTTATTAAAAAAAAATTCTTTCCCCTTGTTGAGAAGTACATTAGCAAGAGAGTTTTTCTTTTATATGGTTTTCGTATAGATGCTTAGTTTACTCCTTACGTATCATAAGCTAAAGGAAGACTCTCTAAGGAAAGTTTAGAGAATAAGGGTCAGGTCTGCATGTAGAGGAGAGGTAAAATTTGCGTCTGGTGCATGGATGCACCTTTAGAGATGCCTTTGAAACCTGTGGATGATTAAGTCTGTGCAACAAGAATTCAGATACACTTCCGGAGCTTTTCCCCAGATGAAACTTATCATTTTGCTGGGTAATATTTCAGATGGAAGCAACATGGATTCAAAACCCTTCAAGAAACGTAGTTTTTTGAACACCTTTATCCTAAAGGAGATTATCCTAATGATGAAAATTCAGACCAGGGCAGGTTTAATGAGGATTAAAGATAAAACGCTTATCTATTTTATCTATTTTTAAAATTTTCTCCCTCTTTTTTGTTTATTTTCTTAAATAGAGTGTAATTTGGAATAAATTCCTCTTGCCATCCCCTAGCTCATTCCCTGGAGTCTGTCTGTCTCCTGCCTGCTGCCTTTTTGTTAACCAATTACAGCACTTTTGAGTGCCTTCCACAAAATGTGTTTTTTCTTAGGTAACTTTAGCAGAGTGTTAACCTGTTGGATTAAGAACTGTACTCTTTTAACAGTCTTGCACCCACAGAAAGAAGAATGAAAAAAACACGTTGAAAGAAAAGGAAATTTGTTCAGTATCTATTTTATGCAATAATTTCCCCAAAAGGAGGGTTAACCACCTATTAAATGTACTGATGAACGCTGCTTTTTCCTGTTAAAATAGATCTTGTATTCTGAGCAGTGGCTTGACATCTGTTGAAGGTAGTATCTATCGAGGAAAAAAGTAGATAACATGGTTAAATATTCTGCAGGCTCTCCCATTTCAATTCCCCAATAGACTTTAAACCGCTCATAGGTTTTATAGAACAAAGCACTAGCTGTTTGTTTGTTTGTTTCTGAGCTTATAAATATCACTGCCATCTCTTTCACCTTAAACACTGCAAATTGCTTCCCTCTGTTAGTAAGCAGGTTATATACGCAAGTGGTCAGAGTTAGGAGCTGTGTTCAGTGAAGACATCTGTCTGTATGAGTGTATTCATTGTAAGGAATCTTAGACAGCTAACTTCAGCTCATCACTCAAGTGTTTTAAACATTACTTCATAGAAGAAGTTTCCTATAGCTGTGTATCTCACTGAAAGTCAGCTGAGCATTCTCATGTGGGACGCTTGTTCTTCCCCAGAAAATGCATTTCTTGACCTCACTTCTTTCCGCTCCATGTGAAGACTCTGCTGTGGGCCTTTATCGTCATCATTGCTAAAGGGGGCTTTAATGATTCAACTCTTGGAAGAACTGCTAAGTTCTGTCATAAGTGAGCTTAAGCCACGTGCCTATTTGTAAATGGTTGAAGGTCATAAGCTGAGCACAGGAAAGAGTGCTATAAAGGCATGAAAGGAGAAGATTTAGATTGAAATTTCATGCTTAAATGTTGTCTCCTAAAGCAATGCTTAGGCACCTAAGTAAAAGTGGCCAGATTTTGCAAGATGCAGGGTACCTGTGAAGACCTTTTTAAATCAATGGAGCTGAAGAGTGAGTGTTAAGTCACATTTGTTCAGGTATTTAAATATGGGAATCTAAGTCTAGACTTAGGATCTGTAAATACTATCCTGATTTTGAAGGTATCCGTAAAATCACTTGCCTTTTAAATGGATGAGAAACTTTAAATATATATTTCTGCATGGAAAATCATCATTGTCTGAATTATTTGCAAGCTTACATATCTCACCAATGAAAGCCATGTGAAGTGAGCAAATATGCCTGTCACTTTTCACAAACCCCCTGTATCTCATTAAGTCTCTGTCCTAACTTCAGTCTGTTTCCCTTCCGTCACACAGGGTTTGAGAGAGGCATGTGGACAAACAAACTGATTTATGAGAGCTGTATTTGGTAGCTGGAGGAACCCAAAGAAATGTGTGGACCAAGGCAGAATTTTAAAAATTATAATTAAGAATATTGCTCTGGCAGAAGCTTCATTGCTTCTTGCAATGAATTGCATGTTCTTGCAATATGAGAAAGAAATAAGCCATTTCTTTAACAAATAAGAGAGACTTTTATGCCAAAGAAAACTAAGTAACATTATTGATGCAAATCAGCTTCATCCGATTTAGAGTGAGATAACAATGCTCTATATATTTCAAGCTTCCATCTGCTAGATATCGAGAGAAACATATTTGGAATGCATTGCCCTTGTGAAATGTATTAGAAACTGATAATCTGTGAAAATTTGTACTCTTAAGCAGATGGAGTAAATGTGGCAGAATTGTTCCAAGAGAGTGTCATGTAAGACTTCCTATTTGTGTGCTTTGAATCATTTGACATTTGCCATCTAACAACCGGGTTTTGTGGCATACCAAATATTTTTTGGGTGACATTGCACGTTAACATGAAAGTTATGACTGAACCATAGCCTGAATAATTAATGATAGATGTGATAGATATGCAGTGAAGGAACATTTCCCAGGAGAAAATACATCTTGAGGGGGAAAGAGGCAGAGAGTAAGTAAAATGTGAGAACCACCCAAAGATCTTGGGACCATCACTTATCCTTTTGCTCACATTCAGGAGGTAAGAGCCAGCTGTGTCATGGAAAAGGTGTCAGCAGAAACCCCAGAAGGAGCTAGGTTTTTCACTAATTTGATAATTAGGCTTTTAAACCTTTCTCAAGGCTGTTGTGATTTCCTACAGTAAGGTGAGGTTCCTATATCCACCTGGAACTTCTTAGGCTCCTGCTCAGCGCCCTATTTGAAGTCTGATACTGCCTTTGAAGGCCAGTCTAGTATCCAAGCCTATGAGTATAAATTTGCAATTATCAAATATTTTAATGCAAAGCACCTCTTTGGCAGTCTACAAACGCCTATCTGTAAGGGTAAGATTTCATCATGCGCTGTTAGTGTCCAGTATATTCTTGTGTAGAAAGCCTAGTGTCTGCTAGAGGAGAATTGCTGTGCGAAAGCTGCTGAGTGAGGCCCTTGAAAAGCTTTTCCTCCTCCTCTAAACAGCAGCGCGGACATGCTTGGGAGTGCCATATGGCCTGCAGTAATTTTTGTGTAACCTGTGACCTGCTTGAGTTGCACTGAGGGCTGTTTCAGCTGGTGGTAGTATCTCAGTAGTCTACAGATTGAACTGAAATGCTGTCTTTGCCCACCTTTCCCTAAGACTGTGACTTCTACTGTGCGTCTGAGAGAGCACGCAATCTCATCCCTTGTTTTAAAATTACCTGATCTTATTTTGCTTACCAACAATTCTGCTGCAGTAGTGTTAAATGCAGGTTAGGCAAAATGCTAGAGACTTCTAGTGATTCATTTAGTCCGTTTTTTCTTTCTAGCTGGTCCAAGTCATACACAGCTGTGAGAACATCAGCTTCAAAATTGTGAGCAGCAGACACTTTATATGCTGTGATGCATTCCTGTATATCTCCTGGTCCACATGGTGATGGGTTCTAAATCCCTTATTACAACTGCCTCAGGCTAGAAACGTTTTTTTTGTACCAGCCGGTGTAAAGATGACATTTCTTGAGCTGAGGGAATTTAATGTGATTGTACTGTACTCCAGGCCTCAAAAGATTATTCTGTGACTTCCATTCATCACAAAAACAGGACTTTTTAGTTGCTTTTTCTAATTCCCAGATAGAAATCATGAAATTATTTTGGGAGAGTCATATTTTTTAAGAATAGCTGGTGACAATTACGCAAAGCTCAGTTATTGAGCTATTTTCTGTGCTATTCTGCAAAAACAGGGAAATAAGCATGCCTGCTAGTAAGATGAAATATTACAATGATTGTGCTTTGCCGTTTTTGATCTTTAAATGATACAGCACCTTGTAACTTTGCAAATGTGTGCAAAACTTTTCTTCTTTAATTGATTCTCATCTGCAATATGTCTTGTCTTATTTTCTATTGAGCAATGTTTGCTTTTATTTTAATGGTGGCTTTTGTCGCCTCATGGATGCACAGTATAGGAAACGCGGCAGAATCTTATTCTGATGTAAGGTGCGCTCATTTGTATAGCTCATTGTTCAGTGAAGCATGAAGGGAATTTTGTGTGTTTAGGATAACTTGCTTGCGCTTGCAATTACTGAAAAAGCAGAAGTTTAGCCCAAAGCTTCTTTCATCTGATCTTATATATCTGTAAGTGATTTTTTTAAGACATTTAATCAATTGTCACTTGACTAGTTCAGAACAAATGTGGCTGTAACCTGATTGCAGCCTCAGACTGCTGGTGCTTAGTCATTTCATATATCATAGCAGATCATCAGAGGAAAAAAGCAGTGTTGTAGAAGTTAAAGGAGGCAGTAAGAAGTTGTTAGAGACTTTGGCTCTTGAGTGTAACTCTTTTTTCCCTTATGAAAGTTTACTTATTGAAATACAAAGGAAATAATTCATTGAAATCATTTCATGGAGAAGGGAGTGCAAGTGCTGTCTTATAGGCTTGGAAATGGGCATTTATGGTAGCTTTCTGCTGTTGCAGGAGAAAAAATGATACAGCCTAGGCTGTATCTAGCTAGGCTAGCATCATTGTCTAACTTGAATACATGAAAGTAGCCAGATTTGTCTTAATGGCTTCCAGAAACCAGGATTCAAGGGATGTGTTCATAGACCTCTCCAATACGTTAGCCGACCTATTTGCTTTTATTGCTGGCCTAGGCTCTTCTTCAGCAAATCCACGCCAGTCACAAGAAACAGTAAACTGGCATTTACTGAGATACCAAAATATCATGTGGTGTAAGGGGAGTGCTGCCTGCCCCAGAGCTGCAACTGCCATATGGAAGCACGATGTAGCCAAAGAAGTCCTGCTGCTCATAGACCGTGTCAGACATCTTCCATCCAGCCGCTCTCTGCAGCTTACTTTCGTCTCTGAGCTGCTTATGGCAGACTGCTGTATTAAAGCAGTCAACAAGAGCTCCATGGAACTGGTGTGTGGAAAGCGGTCTTCCTTCTACTTCCTACCCATTGCATCCAACCTTACTCATATTGCAAATAGATGGATGGAGGGTGAGAGAAGAGGGAAGAATGTGAATGTTTCTTATGCTTTTCTCTTCAGATCATATATTTGCTTCCCTATCCTTGGCGGTACTTTACCTTTCATACTCTGCCTAGCAGTGGAAGGAAAGGCTGTTGATGGGAGCTTTAGCATGCCGCGATACCTGAAGCGTTTCACGCTATGTAGGAAATTTGCTTGCTTCCGAGCTGTTAGACAAGGCACGTGCTTTCATTGCAAGTTCATCTTTTGCAAGTATGGGACAGAAAGCCCTGGATTCTGTATGCTAAAGGCAGAATTATGTATAAAGATACATGTGCTTGCTTACTCTGATGAAGCCCAGAAGAAACGTGGGGAAGGGAGCATGCATTGTTTAAAGGACATCTCTGGTACTCTCAGATAGGCAATGTTTTTAGTGCATCTGAAGATCTCATCTTCACTGAGCTCCATCCCTTCAGACAAGACTGCCAACGTTCTAAGGGCCACCTACTATAACAGGACCAATCAGGATTAATTGCCCCATTCCAGTTTACTTGAAAATAAAACTGCAAGACCATCTTAAAGCAGTCATTCTCTCTTCACCCATTATTCATCCTGTTAGTTTACATACCATGTGTCCCAGCTCTCCTTTATAACGTACTGAGTTTCAGTATATACTATCAATAGCATAGCTCGCTGGAGGGACTTGGTAACATGACACTGTTTCATACTGCTGATGGTCTTGAAGTTTAGAGCACATGAAAAAGGCTGAGTGTGCTTGTGCCTGGATAGTTTTTCCTGTCTGGTTATGATTTATCCGGTGTTCCTGTCTGCATTTTACTATTTTTTTCTTTTTTTAAAGTAGTATTGACTACATAGAAGAAATCCTTCATTGCCCACAGCAACTGTTTGCCCACATCTTCAAGCTGTTGCTTATGAGTGCTCCTTAGCCCATGGAGGTCAGTGAAATCATTCCCTGCCCTTGTAACGAAGGGCTGCAGGACAGGGTCCTTTGTGACTATCTTAAATATTGAAAATCTGGAGCACAGTTAGCAGTCAATGCTACTGAAAGTGGATATGGCAAATAACTGATCAGATAGATTTGCAAAATCAAAAGGAATTTGCATACTTCTCTGACATCTGAAGGCATTCTGCCCCAAACATATTCTTCTGTTCCTTATAGTAAAACAGCCTGTTTTGAACATGTTGTGTAGTGTTATGCTACTGAGGGGTTCCCCAAAAACCTCCAGAGAGTAACAACAGCAAAAACTTAATATGGCTTCGGTGGCATTTAAAAAGCACTGCAGTGTCACCAAACTCACATGGGGATGATGGAACGCTTTTCTTTGGAGAATCAGTTCTGTTCATTCTGAACGATGCATTTTTTGTTTCAGTTGCCTTATTTTTCAGTTTACATGAGAGAGACTGTCATGAAAAAAAGATTATTGTTTCTAGAAGGCCCGTGTTTTCCTGATCCTCTTTTCCAGCCTGAAAACAGAAACTTATCTCATTGCGCTTATTTGCTGTGGAAAGCATATGATATCACGAACTGAAGGATTATCACTTCAGCTACATTACTAGTCACAAGAATGTAGGGACTTATGAACAAAAATAGTATTTTGAATATGTTTCTTGGGAGGAGAGAAGTTTAGCAAAATCAGCACATGGTTTTGGAAGCAGAGTTGCATGGTTGGAAGCAGAGTTGCTTCCATTCACTATTCAGAAACTATATTCAAGCTTCTTTATTATCCCACTAATCTCTTGTCTTAATAATATTGTAGTGAGAGAAAGTTCACTCACTCAAAATATTATTGAATAAAAAGAATTGTGAATAATGAAATGCAAACTAATAGGCATTCCCACACAGCGTGTGGGAACCCAATTTGTCTCTCTGAATATGCAGGGTGAGGGAGAAGCTTTCGGGGCCAGCAGTTGTCTGGGGGAAGGAGACACACCAGCACTTCTATTTTTCCCCTTTAAGCCCTATTGGAGAGTTATTATTACACCAATATTTATTTGGTGTATATTGTGCCCAGAACATTTTTTTAAGAATGTTTAACTTCTATATAAAACGGTAAAAAGTGGAGAAGAGCACAAGAACTGCAAATTTAGCTTTTTCTTTTTGGCAGTTCTCCCAGTTCAGGAATGTTGGGTCACAGATATTGATTTCTCTATTTTTTATTTTTTTTTAAAGTGCTAGGTGGGGGAACTGTGGTACATGACAGTATTGGTTTATTGGTTTATGAGGAGAAGTAGGTGAAAGCTCTATTCTTTTTAAATCTAATCTCAGCATTGAGACTAGAGCTTTTCAGAAGAAAAAAGGAGGTCAGCTTTAGGGCCAGTTGTCAGTGTCTTTTAAAACTTTGGAAAAAGCAAAGGACACAGTTACACAGCCTTCAGTAACTCTCTGTCCATACTAACTCAGATTTCATTCTGGCTTTTTCCAAGTTATTGAACTAACATATGTCTTCAGAAAGATTTACAGTGCAGCATTGCCAGAGACTAGGTGACAAAGGATTTTGCTGCTTCTTCATAAAAAAGGCTTTTTCCCCACCCCAGTCCAGGCTCTTTGTCTTCCATTCATTTTATACTTAGCACAGCAAAAATCATCAGAGGGCAAGGATGGGTCTCCCCTTCTAAAAACAGAAAGTATTGCACCTTGCTTAAAAAAAAAAAACATGTTGAAAGTTCACAGCCTTTCTAGATGGTTAGTAATTGCATATTTTGTTAGGATCTTTTCTTATTCAGTATGCCTTTTGTTACACTGCATTCTTCTGGTGCTGGTCAGTCATGCTTGTGAAGCTACAGTTCAGCAGTCTGCTGAAACTCATTAATGTCATGATAGTCCTCTCTGCTGCAACCTCTTACCTCATCAAGAACAAATAATTCTGCATTACTTTGCTGCTTTGGTGTACTGAGATTTCCCTATTTTGGAGCAGACCTACCATTTTCTGCTTTATTTTTTCACTCACTTGTTCTGTTCCCCTTTTCCTCATCTCTTTCTATTTGATTGAATTATATGAATTTTATGGAGAATTTGTAACTCAAACACCATTTTTTCCCTTTGCTAATCAGTGATACTCATGAATGCAGATGAAAATTTCATTCTGTGAATGTTTTCTTCTCTACTGCTTTGCCTGAGACAAAAATGAAGGACAGTTGTGCTCTGAAGCAGCTTCAAGCCTATTAACTAAAGCAAATGCTTAAAATATCATGCCTCCTAAAGGGCAGCTTTAAAAATTCCTCCTGGGGAGGGCAGGATTCAGGTGTTTTACAGTGATCCTCATTTTCCCTTTTTCCCTTTAGTTAATCTTCGCTTCAAAAGTTTCCTTATTTGCCGTGTCTAAATGCAGTTGCTTGGATAGGTTAAGGACAGTAGGAATGAGCTTGATTGTGAGTTGAAGGAGAGGAATAATTTAAATGGCATTACTTACTCAGCCTCAAACAGAAATGTATGTTATGATTTAAAAGGTAAAATTTATCTAAACAAACATATTGGCCAGGTACTCATGTTGTGTGATGACTGTGACAGCTGAAGTCTTGTATGTCACAGCACAGCAGCCATTATTCTACAGCCGATTAATGAACACATGCCTTAATAAATTAAGGAGCATGATTAACATCAGTCATACTCAATTCCTCCTTCCTGAGAATAGACAGTGGCATTTTGATCTGGAAGTCTATAAAATTTTTCTTGTAGCTGTCTTTGCTGTTGTATGTTTGTGTTAAAGAAGGGAAGGCTGAAGCAGTGAGCTTGGTGATTTGTTTTTAATAGTCTTCTGTTTCCTATGCAAAAATGCTTTGGCTGTGGGCAATATAAGTCCACTGTGCTTCAGGAAGAGTGTGTGCAGCCACTGATTTCATCCTCGCATTTCAGATGATGTTAAGGTTCAAGACCTTAAAGATGATTGTACAATCTCTGGGAAAGCTCATTTAGGAAATACAGGATGTATTTGCTGTGTGCTACAGCTGCTCCAGAGTGTTTTTTTTTTTTTTTTAAGGTGTTCTGTCAAGCTAAAGGACAATGGTTTCCTCTTTCTATCCGGATAATGGAAAAAATGTGTAATTGATGCCAGGTTATCATCTGCCACCATATGAGAGATTCTTGAACAACAGGACATGCTAGTGTTACTTGCAGATGCTTTTAGGTGAGAGCATATTGTCAGTTTGTAGGCACTCTAGAAATTAGGGACCGAGTTTGATCGGTATAAAGAATAGTATGAAATAATTAGGTGCTTTAGCACTATTAGAGACTTATTTCAGTGACTTTTGTGGGACTTCTTCCATTTCTGTTTGTGGGACTTGTATTTTCACTGTGATAACTGTGAGTGCTTGCTGGCTGTAAACTCTTCAAAGTGCTTCTCTTTGCCCATCACCAGCGCCCCCTGTGCTTTGCCCAGTATTGCCCAGCTATCTTTATCTCTGTAATCTGATCTCCTGCTAACCTTGCCCTCTCTTAATTGTGTCAATATGATTATGTGAGGGGAGAGATGCACAGAGCTTTTTGTCACCTCTATATCCATGGAGTTAAGCTAATTCTCTCTTACCAGGTCCCTCAGAGGCTGCATGTAGGTGAACAGACAGAAGTAGATGTATATTTTCCCACTGCTGCTGTTTTTGGGTGTGTCCCTCCAGGCAAGACTTGAAACCAGTTTGTGCATTTCTCAGAAGCTTTGTCATTTCTCCCAAGCAGGATTGTCATCAACAGTAGTAATGGGTGTAGAGAGATCAAGGAAGATGAGGATGGATGTCTGACATCATCTGCTTGCTATCCAGCAGAACTGCTAAATCATCCTGTCTTGTGTTTGGACAATACTTTGCACAAAGTCCCAATCAGCCCTTTAGATGCAAATGTCATGCAAATTAAATAAGCAGAAAATAAATAAAAAAAACCACCACCTGCCTGCATAGCCTGCATATGAAGACGTAGGATAGTTCTACCTTGCATGCAACTGGGGCAGTCTTTCCCACCAGCGTTTAGAAGCATTCATTACTAAATGTGCTTACTGCTGGGAATGTACTCTGCCAGTTTGGGAACCTATGCAGGCCCCAGCAAGCTAATAAGCGTGCCGTCATCAGCAGTGCAAAGTAGCCAGGGTTTGTTGTAGCTAACAGGGTCCAGCCAGGGAAGATCAGTAGACCCTGCTCTTTCTCTCTTGCTCATTTTGAGCCAGAACAGGATTTGGCTTTTGACCTTCTTTGACCATGCAGGTACAGCGGGTCAAATCGGGCCCCTGGAGACGTTTCAGAGCAATTCGATCAGCATGCTACTATTGACACCAGTGTTTGGCCAACTTTCTCATTTTTTCCAGGTGTGTCTTCCTGGTTACAAAGGTTGGATTTTAAGGTACATTCCTACATGGTGAGAATGTATTATTCCTCCTGGCTGTGTCCCTTCTAAAAGGGCATTTCTTTATCCTGTTTTTTCTTTTCTTATTATTACATATGCTTAATTCCTCTGCTCAGTCAGCAGCAGACAACGTGATTCACATTCCCAAATTCACTTGCCACTTGTATTCGAAACCTGTTGTCCTTTTGGAGAGAGACTATATTTTAAGCTGTGGATTTGTATATTGGAGAACAAAGGTGAGTGGAAAAGAAAAAAAGATCACCGTAGGAGTTTCATATGTCTGTTTCAAAATGCTTCCTCTCAGAGACTGTAACAAACAGTAGGAGATTAGGCTCATTGTACTAACTGGTTTGTGATAAGAATACACTCTTCTGTTGGTATAAATAGACATAGCTGCTATTGCAGCAGTACTGAGTTATGAGAGCTGAGAATGTGGCCTCAGTGCAAATGCTGTGTTGTGTTCCTGTAGGATACCTGTGGAAACAAAGGTATTTTCTTGGACTAGAGCTGGTAGTGACTTTGAAAGCTGCTGGATTCCTTCAATTTCAGTGGAAGTCGTGGAAGTCGCTAGAAGTTAAGTCCATTATGAGGTCCAGGCTTGTGATAGTATTTAGGCTTACGGAGAGGGTCAGTCATTGGAACAGGGTTTAGATGAATATATAGATCCTGAGATGCATGCTTTCCAAAATCAGGGTCTAAAATCATGCGTCTCCTGTAAATCTGATTTGGGATCTGATATTAAATAGTGCAGAAAAAAATCTCATTCCAGCATTTCCCATCTCCAGTCAAAAAAAAAAAAAAAAAAAACCCAACAGCTTAATGACATTCTGGGGCTTTGTTGTTATTACAGGAGCCAAAGGCAAGCAGAAGGCAGACTTGAGTTATCAATGTTAGGTACCAAACTTGAAGGTACTTTGTCAGATTATGAATGAGGTGAATGATAAACTATGGTTGAGAAACTGGCTTTATGTGGACTGTTTAATAAGAGGAATCCCCTGGTAGCTTTCTGCTCATCTATCACAGTTAATCTTTTTGCTCTTAGAACAGATTATTTACGATAGATGTCTCAGTGGAGGTAGGGGTAGTAGGGAGAGGACCGTTACTCTATTCCATTTCTTAAGAGTGGTAAATAGTCCTGCAAGCAGGCAGTAAATTTTTTACGTTATGATCAGGTAATATAGTAAAAATAAACTGTACAGTAAATGTGAGAACTAAATTGAATAGTAAATTCTTACTACAAGGTACCTGCCTTATTCCCTTGTAAATCAGTTATTTCCTACATTCAACATGTCAGTTCCATTCCCGCATCCCCCTTGCATTAAGAATCAAAGTGAAAACCATCAACTGCAGCAGTCTGTCATTTTGTGTTTCCAGTGGAGATAATTTAAGTATAATACAGTGACATAGAATAGTGATAGCAAAATGACAGGCCATGATTAAAGTTTTGTGCCAGATAAAACAAATGACTGGGAGATTGAAGAGAAAATGACAAAAATATTTTTCAGTATTGTATGGTATCTTTCAGTATTGTATGGTAAGATCACTGTGAGGGTCAAATGTTTTAAAATTAATATTACTCTTTTTTGTTAGCCACTTTTTATGCAAAATTCTGAATGTCTTAATGGGAAGGACTTTTATAAGAAGTGTTTTATAAAGTCAGTTCAAATTATTACCTTCTGAAAATTCCTTAGGAATCTTAGAATGGTCTATATATCATCATAGAATGCATTTATCTATATTTTCTTGATTATACATTTTATAGAATAAATGTTACCTTATTTTATATATCTATATGCAAAATGCCAAAGACTTATTTAAAATCTTAATGTGAGAATGTAACTACTCTTCATGGGAAAAATATTTTGACATATATATATATATAAAATATATATATATATATATAATTTATTATTCTTTTGTGGAGAGAGTAGGATTTATGGGAGAGGGTACCACTTAAGCCTGTTCATCAATTTTTAAGAAGTGTTAATTTTTTTAAGAACATACAGTTATTGCTGTAAAATATAATGCATTATTGCTGTAAAATATAATGCAAATGTAATGCTCATAAGTCAAAACCTAGAGAACGGAAGAGAAAAGTAGACTTCTGGAAGAAGATCAGAAATGCTAGTCCAACTTGCAGTTAGTCCTGTGCAGTGGTTCACTTCCAGTCCTCCCCACTTAATGCACAGTACATCTTGCCTTGGATGCTAGAGCTTGCATTTTCAGTAGCGTGTATCTCAGTTGCTGGTGGAAGTCATTCAGCTATAAAGTGGGAAACTGCCTAGCATTTATCGCTCGCCTTTACCCTGCTTTGGCAATTTGCACATTTAAACATTTGGTCCTTAATTTTGTAGCACTGTGAAAAATATAATAGACATGGTATATTGCTTTTGCCTTCAATATCACTACTAATATGTTAAAAGGAAAGCATTTATTCAGGTTAAAAGGCTTATTTCCTTTATCTTTATACATGTATATCTTTACATACATTGATATTGTAAAGCCCTTTGCAAGAAGGTAAAAGATTTCAATTAAAATTGTTTACAAATGGAACATCATAGATATAAATGCAAGTTGTGTAATTTAGACACTATCAGTAAATTAGTTCCATAATACAACATACATTTATTTTGTGAACATTCTTTCATTAGAATCAAAGCCTGCATATATTTGTACAGCTACCAGAAAATGCCAATGTTAACTACTAGATAAAAGCAAAAGGAAGGAGAAAGTAGAGGCAAGGAAGAAAAAGTTACGTTTTCATCTGGAAGGTATATAAAGACTTGCAGAGGTTTCCTCCGCCAGCCAGTCCTGCAGAAAGCAATGCTCTCCAAGGAGTGAAAGTTCAGAGAGGGGCAAGGAGAAATTTGAAAGAGGCAAGGTTCATGAAGCAGACGGCATCAGACTGAAGGCGTTTGTGCAGCATTTAAGTAGGTGCATTCCAGTGTGGCATTTTTCCTTCCGAAGTGAAGTGGTTACCCTTCGGCTCCATTCCGTAAGTGTTTTCCTGCTGGGCCTTGGGTAGCTACAGTGTTAAAAATCCCATTCTGAGATATTTAATAGCACCGTCACTGGGGTGCTAAACTGGCCAATAGGAAACACATATGGCAGGAATGTATCTTAAGAAGTTGATGTTCTTCCTCTTTTCCTTCGGTGTGCAAGGCTTAGGTGTCTGCTGCTACTTGAGGTTCTCCACTTAGACTCTTCTGAAATCTGGGGCAGTGGGAAAGGAAAGTATCAAACTGTTGCTGCTCTTTTTGCTTACAAAGCCAAGAAGAGATAGCTCCTAAGCCCAGCATGATTTAAAAGAATGCAGTGCTGATTTTCCCTAGCAATGGCATAGAGGTTAGATCAGTCAAAAAGGGTGCAGGAGGCCTGACTCCCTGTACTCTGCCTAGTGCATCTCCATGTACTCTGCTCTACCGTAACCCTGAGCAGAGGAGAGCCATAACCACCACTTGGAGGGCTGGTCTTGTTTGGGGGCTCTGCTCACCTCTTTTCTCAAATCTCTTCCTCTTTGCATATGTGCCTCTGCTCCAGGGATGTGGTAGAAAGCAGATCCACTGCTATCACCTCTTCTTCCGGCTGCATGTAGTGGCCATGTCTGTGTGCTGCTCTATCATGTCCAGTCTGGGTGTGCTAGTTTTCTCTTGGACGAGGCTGTTGTGCAGAGAACCTATCTGTGGCTCATAAGGCTTAGCTATTAGAAAAGGCATCCCAGAGTAAAATTTTAGGTGGCAAAAGTGTAGGAGTCTGGAAGCTAGATGGGGCTTCTGAGGATTGCTTTCCTGGACTTTGGTAGTTTTGGGCCAGACGCTCTTCAGTAGCTCATTAAACATCAGGGTTAATAGGAGTCAGCTACATGTCGTTTTCTTCACAGATGGGTAAGTGTTTTCAGTAAAGAATTATGCCAAGCAGTCTATTTGATACTATCATGCTTTTATAAGAGCGAAGGCAAGGTCAGAGAAGGAAAATCGCATACACCAGAGAAACATAATGACTTCACACCTTGCCTTGGAGTTCTACTTCTGGGTAGTCTTTAAGGCAGGTGTTAGAACAGGTTGTTATCTGAGACAGGAGTATGGAGTCTCCCAGCCTACTGGGAGTGAGTCTTGTTTTTGCACGGAGAATTGCAATAACAGTGCTGAACAGCAAACAAGTCTTATCTCACTGAGCTTTGGAAGAAGGGAGTAGCAAAAATAAGCCTTTGGTGCACTGGGGGAGAAACACCTGATCAAAACAATATGGAGTGAATTCATGAGGTTTCCAGCTGCTGAGGAGAATGGTGAAATGAAGGAATTGAATTGTGAAGTTGAGATGCTATAACTAGTTTGCATAAAAGGGGTGTAGGGGATTAGAGAAAATTTCAGAAAGAAAAAAACGCAGAGTTTTGAATTCAGATGTATTAAAAAGGTGATTTTCTCAAGTGCAGGCAGAGGAAGAAGTCTTGACGTTGGACAGAGTCCAAGTTTTCTTCCTTCCTTTTCCTTCCCCTCCTTCCTCCTCTCTTTTATGTTCTCTAGCTGACACTTGTGACCTAATGAGTCCTAGCTGCACCTTCTCCCTTAACAGTATTGCATCTGTACACCAACCAGACAGGGAAAACAGGGTTATGTGCCTCCTCCTCCTCCTTAGATCCTCATGTGACCCACAGATAAAATAGAAGACTGAAGTCTTTAGTTTGTTCAACAGTTTGGTTACAGGCATCTTGAAAAAGGCCAGAATAATAGAACAAACAATAAGATCAGGAACAAATCAGTCTAGAAATCTTGTAGTATAAAGGAGAGAAGGAAAATTTATTCCTGAAGTTGCAAATAACTGGTAAATATAAGCAGAGCTGTTAATCTGTGACTCTGAATTAATACGATAAACCAAGTCAGAGGTATGAGTTTCTATAAGCAGTGAAGTAACACGGTTGTCTCCCTTCATCTAGTCCCCCTTCAGTTAGGTATTATTCCGCCATACTTTCTTTCTTTCAGTTGCCTCTTTGCCTGCATGACTGTTACCTTAAGAGGTGAACAAAGATATATAACATAGACATAGAGCAAGAAGAGCCAGTCCCTTGCCTGCAGTGCAAAATGTAAATAGAAGTGAGTGACTAAATTGCAGAGAAGCTTTCCTTAGCTTGTACTCATGATCAGCAAAGCTTATACTTGATGAAGAAAGGATGGTCTATAGAGAATCAGTCTTTTTATTCTCATTGCCATTTTCCATAAGCCTCACAACTTTCTCATCATTTGAACTGTTGTAATGAAAATCCCAGCTGTTTCTGCCAGATCATTTTTGTGGTGTTTTGGTTGCTTTCTTACTGGAGAAAGTTGCCGTTAGTGTCAGTGAATGCAGTGCGTGAACAAGTGCTCCAGGTACTGGAAAAAGGTAAGTGGCATGTTTTTTTCCCAAATCGATGCCTTAGTGTGGGTCACCTATTAGAAGGAAATTTTCTAGGCTAGTTCTTTTCAGTGATGGTTAAGCTTCCCCTCATAAGTTAGCTTTTGCTTGTACAGTTTCTCAATAGGCATCTGACTACGTAGCCTTTTAGCTTCAGCCTTACTCTTTTGGCTTTCAAGATGCGGCTTCTTAAAGGGATTTCCTTTTGCTGTCCCTAAAATAAGCCATATCTTCTACAAACACACAGTATGGTGACCCCAGGGTGTTAATAAACCACTTTTAACAGTTCACTCACCAAAGCACATTCCTAAGAATGAGAGATGATGAGATTTACAAGTAGTAACATCCCCTTGTATTGCTTCTGGTTTACTTTTGAGGAGACTTTTGGGGGGAAAGTTTGGTAAGATTTAGTATAAAATCTTTTGGCTGTTTTTACACAGGCATGTTTTCATTTAGACTATAATGTTCAGGAACTGAATGTGCCTTTTGTATGTCTGCAGAGCCTACAATAGGAACGTTGTGTTCTCAGAGTTCCAGTTAGCACTATAAATAGGTTTAGAATAATATTCTGCTGAGAGTTGCATAAAGAGCCCCCATTGATATCTCTGGGAAACTTGTGAAAAGCCTGAGGAGCAACGTCCCGTAGACTGCAAGGAGGACAGAGAGAATGCTTGTTGGATATGACTTTCCACATGAATTTGACCCAAGATTACATGTAGATTGAAGATATCCTCTGGTTTCTTATAACCTCTAGTGTCCTATGTAGTTCCCTGGAAAGCTATTCTTGGCTGCCACTGCCTACTTGAGACTTGGTAAAAGCATCTGCAAATACAATTTCAACTGCCACTTTATGAAGAGGACTCAGAGATGTAGTTCTCTATTTCACATTCATTTCCTCTTGTCTATAAGCAGCTCTCTTTCTCTCACTGCTCGTTAATCATCATCCAGTTGACCTAATCCAGAATTCTCCCTGCCACTTCCTTTTTTGCTGCTCTGGAAGTCTCAACCATTCTTCAAGTCAACTTGGGCCTGCTCTTGTAGATTCTTTCTGGGTAGTGTCCTTGAGATAAGACCTGTCCTATCTATCCGTCTGGCTAAAAAATTATTCAGTTTCTAACAGCCTCGCGTCTCAGTTACTTCAACATCCATTTCCCTGGCCTTGACTTGACAAAAGCAATCTTGCCCTGCCCTCATCCATTCAAAGCACTGTTGCTACTGCAGTGAATGTTCTTTCTCTTTTTTTTTTTTTTTTTAATTTTGTGTTGTTGACATTTCACCTCTCTTTTGCATTTCTCCATTGATTTCCTCTATTCTGTCACATCAAATATAACTACCACTTTTCAATGTCAAGGCTGTGCACAACCTTTCCCTACCTATTCAGCCTTTTTTTTTTTTTTTTAATATCAAAAGACTGATTTCCATCTCCAGATGTAATACCACCCTAGTATTCATTACCTGCTCACTACTTTTCTGTACTAGCATTTTTTGCCTTGCTTACATGGTTCCTTTATGGAGGGATGGATCTCTTAGACATCCACAGACTATTTTGTTGGCCTCTTACAAATCCTTCAGATTCTCATTTATTGTGATCTCTCTGTGAACGTGACAGTGGTTAGACTAATTAATTACTGATGTAACTAATTAAAGTGTTGTACTGTAGCTAATGTGCTAGGTTGATCTGTCAGTGTTTCTTTTTACGTTTCTGTCTGTATCCAGCTTTCTTTGCTGCTTTTAAGCTTAAATAAAAGTCCTTTTGAGGAAAGGACCATCATGATTTGGTTCGTTGGTGTTTGTACAAAACTTAGCACTTTGGACTTCTGAGCACCCTGGCACTAGGAAGTTCGAAATCATTAGGTGATCATTAAGGTATGCTTTGCTGTTGTTGTGTCTAAATAAACAGTAAATGGTTTGTGATATGTGGTAGATAGCAACAGATTGCTCCTGGCAGCTGTGTTCACCTTACCACACGTACTATTTAGTTAGTAATGCACAGAGAGGCATATAACATCTAGAGACTGATGCATCATAAAATATTTGTACATTTAGGAGTATTATAAAATCTGACCAATCTTGACCCATCATTTTGAAAAGGTGCATGCCAGAAAAAACTCACTGTGTTGAACATAGGCATCCATATACTTCTTTTGGCTTCACAGAGACTGCAATGTGCTTTTAGTGTGGGTTGAACTAGTATAAAGCAAACTCTGTAATTCAGTTCACCTTGACTCTATGTAAAATGAAAAGACTTTGCATACTGAGGATAACATAAATTTTTAATAATTATTGGTTTGTGTTTCTGTGTTAGTTATTTTGAGCTTTCAAATTATTTTCATTGAAAAAGTGTATTTCAAAAATGTTCCTATGCACTTGGTAACTTCAAAATAGAAGTTAAAAAATACGGAGTCCTTGGGCTTAGGTAGACCCAGAATATCCAGGTATATGTACGTCTACAGATTTCAGTTGAAAAGTTTAGCAGCATGTGTTAACAGGCATACTTAGTATCTTAGCTCAAGATGTATGGGAGTTTTACTGATATGGTAATAAAATGAAGATGTCCTTAAAATAAAAGAAAGCTGTAAGAGGCACATTCAGTAATTACTAATTACTAAAACAGGTGTAAAGCTTGGACCTAGTCAAAAGCATGTTGACCAAAGAGCTGAGTCATAGCTGAATAAATGCAGCCCAGACAGCACTGCTCTGTGCTTTTATATATGCTGTTCATCTCCACTGTGAATACTACATATATCACTCTGTCCTAGTTTTGTCAATAGAGCTCTTCATTAAGTTGAAAACCAAAACAAGCTATGGAAATGACTGGAAATAATCATTTAGGTCTGTAGCATATTTTCTGAGCATTTTTAATATGCTATATATATAACTGCAAACAAACTTTTGCAAAAAGCAAGTGAATGGGCGTATGTATACCTACAGGGAAGTGTTTTGACTGTATAACCATGGTGTGACTGATAAGTACAAAAACAGTGGGAGTTATTTAATTTTTATGGCTTGATAAGTGCTGCTTAGCTGGAACATACAATTTTAATAGAGTGAAAATTTTTTTCCCTTTCTAATTAGTGATACTCTGAACTCTTGGGGGAGCCCAATTTGTGGGCTTCATGCTGCACCTTACCTTCAATAAGCAGTGATGCTGACTCTAAGCATGGATCAGCTAGCTCAGCTTCTGGAGCTTAATTTTGCTCTCAGTCTCAAAATATTGCTGTCTGAATTTTATAGCTTGGCATCCCATGTTTGAAGAGTAAAAAGGTACCTTTGTTAGATTAATGAATTCATTGTGAGCAATGCAGCTCCTTTATCCTGTGTTCAGGATAAAAGATAAGCTAGTATTTAATTTAGTCAGAAAAGTTAAAATCAAATAGTTATTTTCCTTCTTTTACTCACTTATAATTGCCTACTATTATGTAGCAAATGATATAATTTGAAGAGAGGGGAAAAAGTATTGCAGTTAGTAGATATTAATATGCAAATCTGTCTAGAAGTTGGTATTGCCATGGGAATCAGCACTTCTGAGTGCTACTCCAGGCTCTGCCACTGACCTATTGTATCTTAGCAGGCAGTTTAACCTTTTGGTTCCTTAGAGACAATATGCATTAAATGGAGATGTGACTGTATCTCTTAAAAACACTGTGATATTAGTATTCAGTGTCTTATTCTGAAAAACTATCTGTGCCTAGAATTCTCGTTTACTTCAGCTGACAGTATCTACGTGGACAGTTTTCAGGACTAATATTTGTAACGTACTTGGACATCTCTGAGAGATGATCAGTGGATTAAAAGTGCCAAGAAATTTGTATTTTGAATTTCCTAATACTTTTGGGTTTTCCTCAGTGGGATAACAAAGTGGAAAAGACAAAGCACTTCAGAGAAAGATAAGGAGAATACTCAGAATATATATAAAAAGTAGAAAAATAAAGGAAAGGAAGAATGCTGCTGGTTTAATTTGATTCATGAGAGTTGAAGCATGAACATTTCAGTCAGACAAGGAATTTAGAAGTCATATTATCTATTTTTTGAAAACTAGGACTGATTTACGGCAGTAAATAGTTTGATTGCTGATACACTGTCTTCTGTAAGAAATTCAGGAAAACTGCTTTTGAGATGATAGGCCTATCTGTGTATCTGATAGAAAGAGGAAAGTTCTGGTTTTGCTTGCAAAACTGCTCGACTGCAGTCGAAGCAGGAGAAGGTCATATGTAGCCAATGTATGTGGTACAATTGGAAATAGTGTCTTACCGAAAAGATTTTCTTAATGACATCTGCTTTGTAATAGAGCCATCATTTTACTAATCTTCAGTTTGAAATAGCTTATGTTATCTCTGTGAAAATATTTGAGCTGCTTGGGTATTTTTGTTGTTTTCATTTTCCTATCTAATCACAAGCAATCACTCCAAAAGTTACTTGAAATAACAACTATTCTCCCTGAACTGCAGATTTATTTTCTTTTGGCTTTTATTTCAGCTGTGGGAGCCAGCTGCTCCAGAGAGTGTGGGAAGCTGACTTGGAGGCCTGTCAGCTGTTGATCCGAGGGTTTCAACTGAAAGAAACCAGTTGCTGTGTTTTTGAGGAAGAGGAGAACCAAATGGATGAGATGGAGATGGCTGCTGATGGCCCTTCTGACTCTGAAAAAAGAAAAGAAAGTCATTTTCCAAAGAGCGCAGAGTGGGGCACTGTTCCATGCCCCAAGCACAGCGAACAAAAAGAGGTATTTGAAATACTCTACAGCTAGATTTCAAGTGATACTGTTGTTCTTCATTTTGAGAGGAGGAGTTAAACCTGGGTAATAGGTTAACACAGCAGGTTAAGGATAAGCTTAACATCTGGCCTCCAATATGGAGCTTGAATAAAATAGCTTAGTAGCGTCTCAGAAATATTTTCAACCCTTCTTCCTTTCACCATCAGTCTTTTTAAACTGTGGAAATTATTCAGGCAATAAATACACAAAGTACATCTGGATTTAAAGGAAAAACTGATCTCTTAAGATTATTTACGTATTTAACGCAAATTATCAGATAGTCCTCATGTTGCTGTCAACAGTTTCACTCTGAGTTACTTCTGCTGACTTGTTAGCCTGGATCTATATTAGCTGAAGGGTGGTGGCAGTAAGTTTTCCTCCCCTAGAGAAATGGTCGAAGGCTTCCTTGCTCAGATGCTGGCAGCCTTCCAGCATGCATCGAATATTAAAAGGAGGAAAAAGTCATGAGGCTTAAAGGGTTTGACATATTTCTTTTAAGTTTTTGTGTTCTGCTCTGGAATGCCTTCCTTGCTTAAATATTTACAACTACCTAATAGTCTTTTAGCTGCACTGTCCAGATAAACAAGCTATTGAAAAACTTTATCATCCAGCAGCACCACTGTGACAAAAATGCCCTCCAACAAGAGTTGTCAGTTTGATTACCTTGGAATTTGGCTGACAAAAATTAAAAGCGTGCCTAATGGCACATGGTGTTAATAGCCATTGACCGTGTACTACATCGAAAACTGATACCTAATTTTGCATTTATCCTGACTGAGACTTAGCAGAAGGCAGGCCATTACCTTATTGTAAAATCCCTTCTTGTCTGTAAAATTCTGTTTTTAAATTGGACTTCAGTAGTATTTGCAATCTTTTCTTAGGAAAAATAGTTTACAAACTGACTCAGAGAAAGGCCATTTTTGTTGGTAATGATCAGCTGTGGCTTTGATTTTTTTTTTTTCTTTCTTTTCCTGATATTCTTAGTGAGTGCACTGAAGCAATATGAGTAGTTCTGTTGCTTATGGAAAGCTGAGCTCCTCTGTCAAAAGTGCAGCTGAGAAGCTCTGGAGGGTTTGGAGTTATATGACCTTTTCTGTAGCACTCTGAGGTTTGTACTGTAGATGACCCATTTCACCACTGTGAATTTGTATCAATTCTGTGGAAATCAACATTGTTATCCTAGCATGACATTTAGGTAACTGAAGTGAGGTGGCTTTTGGCTCTGAAGAGAGATGCTGAATCCAAAAGGCCAGGTTCCCCATGAGTTTAATGGAAAAGGAAAGCATATTTGCAGTGCTTGCAACGCCCCTATTAAGCTCCTCTTTTTGAACTTCCCATTTGATCATTTCCTCTCCGTCTCTCTATCAGCTATAGGGAGAACTTAGGGAGACTATTCCCTTAACTTCAGCTCTTTGTTTAGGTTTTGTGGTACAAATGCCTTTGCCTAGAATCTGGCCTGTGCATCTTGAATAAACATGATTTTGAGAGCAGGCCAAAATCTATTTAGAAGCTGATGTGTAAATATGAATGTGAAAATGCCAGTCAGTGAAGGACCTGTGGAAGTATTCTCACATCTATTCTCACATCGTTCCTAGGACCGACAAAAGAAAGAAAGGACCAGTTTTTTAATGTAAGAATGTTCGTTCATTTTCCAAATTTTAGAATGGGCTGAACAACACGGCTATATTTTATCACAACGTACTCAACTAATCTCTCTCTGCCAACTGAATTGCTCAGTGATGCCTGCAGCTTTAACTACTGAGCCTAAATTGTGCATCAGTGGTCACTGCAACCCCTTATAACCTTAAAAAAAGAAAAAAAAAGGGGGAAAAAAAAAAAGAGAGCCGGTGTTCTGGTTCCAGATTTAGGGTTGGTCAGCTTGTTTTTGTACTTTCAACGTTTCAGGGTTTTTCCCCTTGTTGCAGGAGGTAGAAGTTTTATCCAGAAAGGTGTGCCTTTAGGTAGTAAAGGGAGGATCTCAGTAGGAGTGACAGCCAGAGTGACCTGTTAGGAGAGCCTATAGCATAACACTCCCTAGCATCTCCTGGTTGTTCATCACAAGGCAGAATATTTTTAAAAAAAACCACCTGGCACACTTTTCAGACTTGCAAATCATGATAACTTCCTGTTGTTATTTTGTCTTGAAGAGAAGGTAGTACAAGAAAGACAATGTCTTGATTTATAAATGGACTTGAAGGGCATGAACCAGTTTTGCAGCATTTAAGTGCTCTTTTATATGGTATTGTAATATTTTTGTTTAAAATAGTTTGCGTTTGTGAGAAACAAACAAAGCAGTAGTGTGGCATTTGGTCTCTAACTTGACTATTCGTGTGACTTTCATGAAATAACTTACTGATGTCCGTTAGTAGTGAGCTGTTTTGTAGCCATTTATCAGGAAGCAGGGATGCCTAATGGAAGAACGCAATATTGTCAAAATTCTTGGTTTGGTATTATTTAACAAGACTGTACTGTCCCTGTGAGAGGAATATCTTGATGTTTACCATGTTCCTAGAGTGACCATATCCTTCAACTTGTATTACTTGTGCTGTAGATTTGGGCATTTCAAGAGAGAGCTGTTAGTCATTGAAGCAGAAGAGAAAAGAGTGGCGCTCTTTGTATCTAGAGATTATTGAATTACTAGCTTCAAAAAATAGAGCAGAGGGTAATAATAGCATATGTGCGCATGTCCTTCATTTCAAGGTGCTTTTCAGTCCCAGCTAATTGATTTACTTTATGGTGAAATAAAGTGTTCTAGTTATTTAGCTTGTTATATCTGGCACAGTATTATTGTGGATCGGATATTGGGTTTGTTTATGTGTTTTATAAATAGTTTCCCATGCATATAATAGACTTTTACCATCCTGGTTTCATTAGAAAACAAAAAATTGAGAAACAGCAGAAGAATAAAAGAAAGCAGAATAGAACAATGGAAAGAATCCTTAGCTCCTCAGATGCTCCTTTGCAAAAGGGCCAAGTTTTTCATTTTTAATTAAATATCTTCACTGGATCATAAAATATACTTTCAGACATAAAATATGTCAAGTATAAATTCTATGAAAGTTCAGATATTTTACTGTCATATGTGAGTGCAGGTTTATGAACTGTCAACACTTACTTTATGGTCTTCATAACTATAGTTCCTAAGACAGTGCAGGTTTTTTTTTTTGTTTTGCAATTTTTTATGCTGTAGACTCACATCCCAAAATAATCCTGTAAATCAGAGCTCCTTTGTAAAATCTGAAGTGGGAATGCAATCACATACTTCTGCAGCTCAGCTTGAATCATCGTTACTAATTTTTTGGTCAAAACTAAATAAAATGAGGCCAGCAAAAATCATCCTGAAAAATCTGAGTTATTAAAAATTACGCTTTGCCCTTCTCAACAACATATAACTTATTAGAATATAGTATCTAAAAAATGCTGAAGCACTGTTGTAGACAGTATTACTAGCCTTACTCATGTCAAAGTCTGCTTGTGGTTTAATGTAGGTAAGAGTTTCTGGAATTTTCATATATGCTTCAACTTTCTAGGTGATGGCTATCTTGTTGAAATTGAAGTGCCCCGTCAGTGTAGATCTAGCTTGTCTTTTGCTAGCTAAGCAGGCTTGATTTGCTCCTGAGTCTCTGAGGAATTCATGACAGGTTCTGATTTTTGTCCCAGGAATGTTCTGTAGTTGTAAATTGACTCCAAATTACTTTACCCAGGCTACATGTGAGTGAGATGGAAATTATAAACATTATTACAGAGTTAGATATGTGTCTAGGTGATTTCTAAAATACACAGTAACATTTCATTTCTCTTCAGATATTAACGCCTGCTTGTTCCACTTCTTCTTATGGAATCTTGCTTTATTTTTTGCTTGTTGATAATGTATGTGTAAGTAAAACCTTTCTATAACACCAGAAGCACCGATGATAACTAATAAATATGGAGATGTGTCTATGCTCGGACCTCCCTAACACCAAGTATCTCAATGAACATGAGAATGTGTGCACCTGCAGCTTGAGTTCCTGACCTATCCTTTTTTCTCCTTCTTCTGCTATCTGGCATGCTGTGCAGTGTTCCCTCTTAATCCTTATGAAGGAAAGAAACACCTACTAGATTTCAAGAAAATTGAGGTGATTAAAGTTACAAGGTAAAAAACAAAATTCACTAGTGTAACCTTTGGTAAGTCAGCATTTTTGGTAATTGTCACGTCAGAATTCACTGTAGATTATTTCTTGTTCCTTCATCATAACTGATGCAGAGAGAAGGGGTTAGAGTAAGGGCTGCTGTCTTCCCGAACCTCTGCATACTTCAGTTTTACCAGCTGGGGAAGACGTCTGGGAGCTTTTTGTAAAGCACTTCGGAGTTGGGAAGGTGTTCTGTAATTGCAAAGCATTCATTTGATGCACTGTGTTTAAGATCTTAAATGTTCTAAGTGATTTTGAAGAGGACGATCCTGAAAAAGAACAACAATAGTAAATTTTTAATGTGAAGTCTGTCATTAAAAAGAAGTCATCACAGCCTATGACACAACTTTTTTCAGAATCTAGAGATAGCAGGCAACAAGAAAGCCTCTGTCAGCAGGCTGTAACTTATTACCGTGCATTGAAATAGCCTGTGATCCAGCAGGCAAATGTGCAACGTGTAAAGGACAAAGCCTCTAGGAAGCTAAATAAACTGTGCTTTCATTTGAGATTTAATTAAGTGTTGTATTTGTAGAGCTTCAAAAATAATTTGGAAACTTTAAATTTAATCTTCATTTTAAATGTCAGCATTAAGCATCACTGAAAGTCAGTGTTGGAATATTTTCTGTATTCTTAATACAAGTGGCAAAGGATTCCTGTGACAACAGGCAGCTGGCTTGTATACAACGGTCAGATCACTGTTGTACGGTCACACTTAATAGTGTGCGATAAGAAGCCTCGTAGTTGTGTCTATTGGTAAACATGCTAGCTCTTTAGAGGGAGATCTTAGTATCTCAGTAAGTTTAATCCTTACAGGTACATTGAATATTACAGGTAAAAGAAATCTAAACAAGAAAGAAAAAAGAAATCTACTCTTTTCAGGTAGATTACTGAAATATTCAGTAATAATGATCTTAGGACAGAATAATGATTTTACACTTTGTATATATACATACTTATGATCCTAAATATTGCCCTATCAAGGCAATATCCCTAGCTAAGTTTATTTAAAGATTGTCTGTATTGTTATAAGTGTGGTGCATACTAATGATTTTCCACTAACGTTAACATCGAATTTCTTTGGTTGCTCCTCAGCGAATCAGTGAAACGTTGGCTAATTTCTTATAGACTTTACAGCTGAAGCAAGTTTTGAGAGAGGGTCTGACTATGGTTAGCATGTTACCTCTGCAAAACATCAGTGGGGTCCTTCACTTGTCCTGCCCAAAATCACTTACAGGATTTGTGCCAAAAAATTTCTGTAGACCGTTGAACGGTGTACAGATCATTAACAGCTTGGTAGAAAAGTTTGTCTCGATGCATAGTAGGTCTTTCAGAGAGAGTATTTTTAGAGAGAGTATTCCTTGTAGGTTTTAACAAGGAAACCAAAAGTCAAACTTCTAATAAAATACATTCAAATTTAGCTGTAAATACTGGGTGGCCGCCACTGCTCTATTATAAAGGCAATTGAAATGTTTGATTGTGTAGCAAAATGATGTAATTGTTCAGCTTATGTAACTTTTTAATTTGTTATCCTGATTTTATAAGGTTCATTGAAATCTTAATGTTTATATAGCACACACCTACCATATACTTAATAACATATCTCTAACAGGTTTTGGAAGATATTTCATTTGGAGCAGAGGGTCATTTATCTGAGGTAAGTGTTTTTTAGTCAGTATAAAGAGATGATATTGTATAAACTTTTCTGAAGTTGAATTAGAACTAATGATGCTTGTTTCTGTAGTATTATTTTTGGGTAGAAATTGAGGGCAAAACTGTTACCGAGTGTGCAAGATTTAGAAAATCAACACAAAGGCACAGCAATGGGGCCACTCTTTTTTCCATTGAATATAATGATGAAATTGCTTTTAATTTCAGAGAATTTAAAGCTAAATCCTATGCTAGCGCTTTTAACACATATCAACAAAAGGATGATATGTCAGGGGAATGTAGGACCAATGATAGTTGATCCAGCCGCAGTGTAGCACCATAATGATTCTTTACTCGTGTCCCTGTATACCACTAAAAAAACCTTTCTGAATCCCTTTGAATTAATTTATTTTGAGAAGTAGAAAAGCATACAACAGCAGAATATATTTCAATAGGAATTTCATCTGAATAAAAACACTGAATGCTTGCCATTTTACAGTATTTTCATAAATAAAACGACCGAAGTCTAGGATAACTGAGTAGCTTGAGATGTATTCCCTATGAAAATAAGTGATGAGAGAAATCTGCTTATTCCTGCCTACATATAATCCGAGAGTTTACGTAATAGATATGTAAGGACATTTGTACTGGACCAAGGAGCTGTACTGATTCACTGTGGTCCATTCTTACATCAGTATGCTTTGTGCTGCAACTTACATATTAAAAAAATTTGGTATCAGTGCATTGTGTCCAGCAAGCAAATTAATTACATGGGTGAGTAACCTCCAGTTCACCTCCCATAATAGCATACCTGCAACGTGTTAAGTACCAGTGACAAGTGCTCAGCCAAGCAAATTAAAAAAAAAAAAAAAAAAAAAAGGCAACTATGTTGCCATTTGGGATAGCTCTTTGGATGAGGTGTCTCTTTGGATTCCCACCAATGAATCCAGACACTGTGGAGCAGCTGGAACACTCCAGGAAAGATAATCTGCTGCAAGAACAAACTCAGACTGTTGACCTTGTACACGAGGAGACTGTGACAGGAGCGCATGCCTAGGATGGAGCGCTTAGCTGTGCAGGAGTTCAGCATAAATAAAAACAGGAAACCTTGAGAGTGAAGGTGAACTTTGCAAAAAATAGTCACCAGAAAATGCAAATTGTCTTTCTTGCCGGTGGACTTGGCTGTGAATTAAAGCAGAACTGTGCAGTTGCTTGTGTCCAAGGATGGCATGATCTAGGAGCGGGTAGTCCCACATGATAAAGATAGGTAAAAGCCCTACTGCCAGAAAAAGAAAACAGTGAGTGTGTTGGTAGTGTCAAGCCCCTGACTACAGATAGCTGCTAAGACAGCAAAATCTGCTGGAAACTAAAAATTTCACATGGTCTGGACCAAGGCAAATGGGAGAGCTACTGCAGGCTAGTGTGTAGCAGTGACCTGCTCTGAAAGCTATGGTACAGCCCAGCTCTTGGCCGAAGAAGTTGTTCCTTTGCTTAACAGGGGATGCATCCAGAGCATGTGAGTGCTGAGCTCATGAATGCGCCAAAGCTCAGCAGAGCAGATGAGCACAGAGGGGGATACGATACTGTTGTGCAAGTCTGCTTCCACGCTGAGGGTATTAAGAGCTTAATCTCTAAGAGTTCCCACTGCCAGTGGAACTGAACTTTGCCCTTCTGAAGTTTTAAGAAAACAAATGCATAAAGAGAATGGAGAGTCACAAAACAATAAAGGAAATGGCAACTAGCCTAGAAGGCCAGGCTCTAGCACACTACCACAGCTAGATTGATATTGACTTGCAAACAGCTCTATAAAAGCTCCGGGAAACTGTCAGCACCCTGTACCATGGCAAGGCTTTGCTTAAATGTTCCTTTGGTGCTCTAGTGCCTTAATCCACTCTTGTCAGTCTCCCTGTTGCCCTGTTAGTCATTGCAGATTGCTGCAGCTGGGTGACTCAGGAGCAGGAAGAGGAATGAACAGTACTACAAACCACCTGTAAATGATACCCAGCCCCTCTGACTCCAGGGCACAGAGGGTATGGACACTAGAAAACATTTTGGTGCTTGTATTTCTTTTCCAAGTCCTGGCCCACTATGAATTTTTATTTGCAAATCACAGAATCACAGAATGGCCAAGGTTGGAAGGGACCTCTGGAGATCATCTAGTCCAACCCCCCTGCTCAAGCAGGGTCACCTAGAGCATATTGCCCGGGATCGCATCCAGATGGGTTTTGAATATCTCCAGGGAAGGAGACTCCACAGCCTCTCTGGGCAACCTGTGCCAGTGCTCTGTCACCCTCACAGTGAAGAAGTTTTTCCTCAGGTTCAGATGGAACTTCCTGTGTTTCAGTTTCTGCCCGTTGCCTCTTGTCCTGTCCCTGGGCACCACGGAGAAGAGTCTGGCCCCATCCTCTTGACACTCTCCCTTCAGATACTTGTAGACATTGATGAGATCCCCTCTCAGTCTTCTCTTCTCCAGGCTGAACAGGCCCAGCTCTCTCTCAGCCTTTCTTCAGAGGAGAGATGCTCCAGTCTCCTAATCATCTTTGTAGCCCTCCGCTGGACTCTTTCCAATAGTGCCATGTCTCTCTTGTAGTGGGGAGCCAGTAATCAGTAAACAGCATCAACCTCCCACAGCAGGAACTGAAATTATCCCAGTTTAATTAAATGAGCCAATGCACTAGTCCACACTGATTTTAGGAAGTCTACACTCAGGGAAGATCTTCAGCCTACTAGAGAGGAGTAGGCAAAGACTGCTGTCACTCAGCACAGCAGGATGCTTGAGGGCTGCAAGGCAAGGGAAAGCTCCCTTCCTGCATAGATGCTTTTCCAAAGAAACTCATCAATAACTGTAAATGTAAGATACATAAGGGGAAGGATTGCCAACATCAGGCAGTAATTTTGATGAGTCATTTAACACTCTCATGTGTTGTTTTATCCATGAGGAGGAGGAACAGGATCCATGTAAGCAAAGGGAATGTGGGAGAAGTGTGTGATGGTGGGGAGGAGGTAGCTCGCAGTTGCAAAGCAGCTGTCTGGAAAGCTTTAAGCCTGAGTCATTGCTTTTGAGAAACTGAGGAGTATGTTGTAGCACTGCATTCCCCTAGATGCATGTAAGGAGGCTGATGGAACAAGCTAGCAACCTGTAAGTGGAAAGTGATAAGGGCAAAGGTAATCAGGAAACAAAATTGATCCCACTTCTGAGAAAAGGAGGATAGCCACTTCACTACAGGTGAGGTGCGGGAGGAACTCTGTAGGGGGAGGAAGCAGCAGATGATCTTTGGCTTCCTCCAGAGGAAAGCATGTTTAAGGTGCAGCACCATCTTCTTTTGGTGCAGAGAACAGCAAGCACAATGACAAACTACGTATCTATGTCAGAGATTCTTTAATGGGCAAAAGAAAGGAAAGAAAAAAAAGTATTGCTAAGGGTGAGCCTGAAAGAGTAGCAAACAGCACAAGAATGAAACCAGAAGGACCACAGTGCACACTCAGGTACAGTAAGCAAAAGATGTGCACACCAGCAGGTGGGTTCACAGATAAGCAGAGCATAAGGGATAGGTGAAAGAAAGTATCGGTATGTCTTCTAACATGGAGTGTGGATGAGAAAATAATGAAATGGCAGCACAGTGCAGAAATAGTTTTTTTTCCTTTTCTCTATTTTCTTTGCTTTAGTCTTTCCAAAATACAAGAAACTGTGTCCACCTATATAACACTGTTAGTATTCACTACAAGGTGGCAAAAGAACAACATGGCAAAGAATACTAGGGTGCGATGCACTCCAGTCGGGATAGACTGATGAAATTTATTCTAGAGTGCATAAGAGCCAAGAAAAACGATCTCCAAAGCATTAACAAGCTTGTTTGAGAACTCCTAGAGGGAGGTTGAATTCTCAGGGGCCTCGGTAAAGGGCAGATTTGGTATCTGCCTTTGAAAAGGGGATAAACCTGGAGAATATGTGCCAGTCAACATAATTTCAATTAGGATTAGAATTCCAAATGATCCTGATGAATTGAAAGAATAGCCTGAAATCAATAAGATGCAATGCATTAAAAGACAGGTGCAAATTACATTTGAGGAAAAAAAAACAGGTTTGCGTATACAGATGGTGAATAGCAGGCTAAGATTACAATACGGTAAAAGCAGAATCTAGGGTTATAGTGGGCTACAAATAGAGTGGGATTCATTATGTTGATCCTGCTGCAAAAAAGGGCAAATGTCATTTGCAGCCTTATTAATGGGAATGTCAAATGTAAGACAGGTAATTGCTGCGCTTAGCTGAGAATGTCAGAGCCTCCAGAGGAGTACTGCTGTGGTGTGGGCACCTCGCTCTGTGGAAGGTGGGGCCCTAGTGAAGAAGGAAGGGAAGTAGAAATCAAAGGCTTAGGGATCTTGGTCTGACTGAAAGTCAAAGTCTTCAGTCACAAGTCTTCAATCAGTTACGATCAAGAGGGCAGTGATCAGTTATCGTTCTGCGCCGTGTATGTGTAAAAGGAAACGTAATCAGCTTAGCTGGTAGCAAGGGAAGTTTGAATTAGGAAAGCTTACTTGCTGCAAGGACAGGTTAGCCCTGGAACAGGCTCCCCTGCCAGCAGCTTTTCAGAACTGCATAGGCAGATGTCAGTTGAGGGCAGGCAGGGTGAGTTTGATGTCGTTACAAATCACAGAGGGGGCTTTGGTGATCCCTGGTTGCTTTCTGGTCTGCCTTGCCATGCCTGGATGGTGGTGGCCGTGAATAATATACTTTTTGGAGAATAAGAGGCCAGGCCTGTTTACGGTTGCCATTTTGCCCTCCCTCAGCTGCCCATGACTGTGCACACAGCATAGAGATTTTAGGCACAAGGCACAGAAAAATGTTTTCTCCGTGTGTACTTTGACCACTTTGTGGCTCATTAACTGAGGGCATGTGAAAATAGCCTGCGGGCAACTTAAGCATCTGCTCAAGCAAGAGAAGCATATGGATGTTTGCACTTTGTTTCCAGAAAAGATTTAAGAGATACACTGGCTGGACTTTCTGGAGTTTCAAGTACTCACAATTTCCATTCACTTGTGTGAGAGGTGGGGGTCTGTTTGCATTCAGCACTTCTGCAGACAGCACATCACTGTTCTAGGCTTTGTGCTTGTGAAGTATCTGTCTGCAAGGGTGATTCTCATAGTTGCTATTTATATTGTTTAGAATGATTTTAATTCTTATAGGAGAGGGAGGATTTAGTACAGATGAAAAAATCTGTTTCTAATGCTCAGCAGATGGTCTTCTATGGCTTTAATTTTACATATTTTATTGGGGTTATGATGTTGCTGGTTTGAAGTAGGGCAACTTATTTTTACAAAGTTCTTGTATAGGGAGAAAAAATTTTAAGGATGTATCTGGGAATCCTGCTTCTCAGCACAATGACCAAACACTATCTCTAATCGAGTTAGATTAATCTAGCTACTAGAACACTAATTCTTCTTTGCTAAACTAGATTCAAGAGGGCATGGAAGGTGTTTGCACTGGAAAAGGTGATGAAACATTTTCCCTATGTAGTGCTGCAGCGGAGCTGTCACTCATAGGTGACTAAAATGTCTTACAAAAGAGTAAAATGAAATGCAGAAGACTGAAGTGGAAACCCTTTCCTCCCCTCTGGATTCACTGTGCTGATGCTGTGCAGCTGCTGGAGCATCGTCTGCTCTCCATATTCCTCACATCAGAATCTCACATCTCAGAGAGAATGAGAATTTCTACTCTGCATGAAAAGGCAGAGGAATTTCTTCAGCTACCAGCTTAAAAAAATAACAAATCACACCCGTTTTTGTACTTGTTTTCACCTGCTTAAGGATTAACAAAAAAAAAAAAAAAACTCAGGCAGCTACATCCCCTGTTCACACAAAAATCCATAAAGCAATATTGCATCTCTGTACTCTCCTGACTACTTCAGTCTCTCCTAGGTGCTTCCTAAAAGTGCTGTTAGTGCAGAAATAACCAAACAAGTCTTAAGTTGCCATGAGAGTTAGTTTCTTGTAGCACTGACATAACTTGCAAGCTTGGATGAGTTGTATTTTATTAATATTTTGAGCAGGAGGCAGAGTCCATTTTCTTCATGTTGTGCGGTGTAAATGCCGATTTCCAACCAGGAGTTGTTCTGAATAGTTTGTATGTCACTGCCAGTGCTTTCCCTGCCTACATACCCAAATGTCAAATAAAAATGTTACCAGTGACGCTAGCAGGCATGAAAGACACCAGGAGGAATCTTTCCTATCTACTTCTCTGGGCTGTCTTACTTTTTTCAAACCAGAGGCTGGGGGCGGGAGCTGTGGAATTCATTGAATATTTAGAGTTTTCCTGTATGCTTTTGAAAGCAATGTATGTTTCTGCAATCTCACGTATAACTCTTCTTGATATTAAACTAAAGTTAGAGCTGTCTGCAGCAGCACATCTTTCTTACCCAAAAAAGCATAAATATACTTCCTTTAAAATCATAATCTACGTGATGACCATCTTGTATTTTTCATGTGACACCTGTGAGTATGTTCCTGAGAGGCAATGCTTATCTAAAGTATGGAGGAACTTTTCATTTAAATGAAAAAGGCAGCTTTGTGTCATGCAGATGCGAAGATAATTTATCCATACACTATTAATATTGTATTAAGGAGGAATTAAGCTTCTGAATACATATTAGGTATTTAAGATTAATATAATATAAACCAAATCTTACAGAGATATACTAGTTACTCCACAGTGCAACCATAGCCATACAACTATAACTAAATGGGTTTCAAGTATTTCAAGACCCAGACAAGTTTGATCTGATTTTTGAGGACTCGTTTAGATCTCCCTTCCTCTCTATATTGTTAGAAAAATTCTATATTGGGCAGTTTTTCTTGATATTCATTTTTCATTTATGTAAATTTTCAAAATGAATAGGTTTTCTTACTTTACTCTTTTTTTTCTGTTACATTTTGTTATATACTCAAAATGTGATACTTTGGGAACAATGTACACTATTTTTTTTTGTATGTAGGGTAGAACGGACATTTTGCTCTAAGTGAAAATCTAAGTACTCAACTGACAATGGAATTAATGCCCATGACTGTGTAATAATTATAGAATCTTAATTCTAAGCACTTTTGATTCAAGACTCATCCACCAGTAAAGTCCTTGTCTGAAACTGTTGCAGGGTGGAACCTACTAGCCAATGCCTAGAACACTAAAATGAAGGTTATTACTGGTACAAAGCACTAGCAGATGCCTTTGCCACAAAGCAAGCATTCACCTGAAGTCCCAGATCTTGGGTTTTGTTTTTTGTTCTGTTTTGTTTTTTTTGAAGTTGGGCCCTTTCTTTACTTGGCTGTAAAATTTTATTTGAAAAGGAAAAGAAAATTGTCAAACATGAGATCATGAGGTAGCCATACAGTGTTGAGGGCAGTCATCCAGCTGCACTGCTACTGTGAATTTCAAGGCTGTGGTGGTATTTTATGTGGATTTTTCAGGATCTGTGCACCTTAGAATTGGGCCACACTTGCAACTTGGTGCTTATTTTGCCACCAACATATCTTAATGCTACCTCTTGTTCTCAGGCTTTTCCAAACCATCTGAAGTTCAGTGAGGGACTAACTCTGAAAGGGCCCTTTTTGTCTTGTAAATATTTTATTTTTGGAGGGTAACCCACAAACCCTGCATTTAGAGAATCTGGATTGAAGAATTCATTGTACACATCAACAAATAGAGAATTTCTACAAGCATCTGCTACAGATGATTGGGATGCCTTTCAAACTCATGTCCAGAAACACTTGCAAGTGAAATATATCTTGGAACTGCCACACTTCTTTGTTTGCTTGAAAAAACAAAAAAAGTTTCTCTAACCATTTATTTGGAAAGGCTTGCTTGTTTTTTTATGTTGCAGTGTCATGTTGATAGTCTGCAGCAAGCCACTAACCAGTGAGAAATTAGTTTGGCAAGCCAAGGGAAAGGAAGGTTGATCACCACTACCATGCTGTTTTCTAACTGCTAAATTTTAAAGCTCTATCACAAAAAAAAAAAAAAAAAAGGAAAGGAAAAAAAGGTGGTACACTGACAAGCTCTATCCAACATCTACATTGTGTTTGACAATGCACATCCGCATGCCAAGAGCCAGACCTTTTTCTGAGGAACAGCTGTAGAGGAAGGAATAATTTATTATCCGTAGCTCAAGAGGGGAAAACTGAAACAAACAGGGAGGCTGTGGTTTGTCCAAAATCCCAAGGGAACTTCATGCAAATGCCCAGGGCATTCATCACATAACTTAACCATTTTGCACTTCTAATTGTATATTGTATGTTCTGATCTTGCTGTAATGTTACACCTACTTACTTCACGTCCCTGACAGGGGACTTAACATAAAAGGTACCTGTGTTACAAGGTCTTGATAATATCATCCAAAGAGACTTTAAAACACGGACATTTTTGTGGTCACTGCAAAAGCATGTACACTCTTAAGTTTTGCATTGTTTGGACTGATAGGAAAACCTGTGGTCATTGTTAAGTGAACTGGGCACTTTGATGTATTTCTAAATACATTTCCAGGTTAGGAGAAGTAGTGCTTACAGATCCTTTTCCTAGCTAGAACTGTACTAGCTCTACGTGTACTTCTCTGTCCAGAAGTAGCACTGAAAATGTTAGCTCATGTCACAGGACTGACTTGCAATAACCAGTGAAGGTCTCAGCTGGTTGGTAGCTTCCTATTTGAGGTGCGTGCTTAACTACGTCCTAAATTTGACACAACAATGGCAGCTCAGCAGGTTTGCTGGAGAGATGGAGCATGGTGTTGTTTGTTAAGTGAGAGCTGTTTGTGCACCTCCTCTGTTTTAGTCAGGAGAATGGGGCATATGATAGGCTTATTGCAATGGCTTTTGCAGGACTAATACTTTATCCAAAACTTGTGCAGTGGTTTGCATGTCTTTGCAGCAGCTGACAGTTTCCTCTTCATATCAGTCATCTTGTCTAACTGCTTCCAGGTTCAGTGTGGTTAGGGGAGTGGTACCATTAGGCTTATTTTGTGCATGAACTGCCAGCCTGGTGGGAAGAATGAATGAAACTTCTGACATTTAAGTGGCTGGAGGGATTGGAAGTCTTAAGCTGAGCCAAAGCTAAAATGGAAGGTATTGGAGATCCCTTAAGAGAGTGGGTGGCTCCAGATCACTGAGCAGTGGAAGCCCAAGAAATGACAATGGTGGATCAAGAGAAAGGGATATGTAATATTCAGGTGGAGCAAGACAAAGATGATCGCTGCTGAAATGGGATATGCACATGCAGAGAGGGGGTTCATTGTTGTAAAACAGGAATAACTCTGGATGTCAGTGGAGAGTCTGTTGTAAGTCTAGGAGAGAGGCTAAAGTCTGGATTGCTGCTGTGGCAAGACTGTCAAGTGGGGAAAAATAGAAGTTTTTTTTAAGGTAACGTGTAGAATCCCGTTTTGAAAAAGAGGAACCAGTTGTGTTGCACTCTAGTCCTGATAGGATGTTAAAACCTTCACCAAAGGGAATAATCATGCCAAAAAGATTGTGTAATCTTTTCTGCAGGAGTATTTACTTTCCTTGTATGCTTTATTGATACTCAAAGTGTTGTTGTTGGCATGCTAACGATGAAAGGCACAATTCTCATTTCTGCATTATCGTTTCAGGCCTTGTGGAGAGATTTTATTTTTTGTGCATGCGCATGTTGAGAGAATAAAGCCAGGACATAGCTTTTAGAAGAAATAAAAGCTGTGTCACAGGAATAAGTAGCAGTCTGTTTGCCCTCTCTACAGTGCCTTTCCACAGTTTTCCCAGGATGTGCAGAAGGATGGACGAGATCTCCCACAGTTCCTTGGAAAAGAACCATAGACTCTTCAGTTTGTTGTAGGGCTAAGGATTTGCCTCTGGGCATCTTACTAGCTGTCACAGATAGAGCATCAATGAGGGCACAGTGACTGGGGAAAGATTTTCCACTGTGGATGTTCACAACAGGGCTAGACACATCCAGGTAGTGCATTTGTCATTTAGATTAGATGCTCAGTGAAGACGTAGCCTAAAACTCCTTATATTTGCATATACTAGAAAGGAAACATAACGGCAATTTTAAAATGGAGGAAATGGATCCTCTCTTACAGCAGAACTTGACAGTGCTATTTGGGCGACTGGTTATCCTGATAAACTGTGATACCATCAACAGTATCCCAAAAAGGAAAGGGGTGCCCCATTATAGTGTATATCTTTATAGTGTTTTTCATATTTAAATACATTTAATGACAGAGGTATTCAGGAGAGTAATATGCACATTTTTTAGTTGCTGTCTATAATAACTGATGATTTCAAACTGACACTAGAAATGTCATCCTTCTTGACAGCACAGATCTGATCCAAAATCTAACATGCTAATAGTTCTTGATAAAAGCAGTGACTGGATCAGACTAAAGTATTCAATATATTGATGTTATAAGAGCTAGAGTCTGCTTTTTATGTGTCACTATAAAATAGCAGTTCTTCAGGATCTGTACAGGAATAATTAATTTTGCCTAAGTACACAGTGCGTAGCAACTCTTATTTGAAAACTTCATTTATAGTTTTTGTCTGTCAAAGCAAATATACACCTAAGAGTTTCTGCATTAATTAAACACTATTCTTACTAAATTAAGTGCTCAATTATTGTATAGCACTGAATATTTTTGGTCTTGTATTTCTTGTCTGAGATGATGATTTAGACTACTGTTACCTGTTCCTGCATATGTGGCACAGTATGATTCTCCAAGAGCTTTCTGTTGGTATAAATTGCCTGGCTTATCTCACCCGCTAAAATCATGTGGAGTCCTGCTGGTGCATTGAATAACAATTTAGCAGCTGGATGGAGGACTTGTTCTGTATCTTCTTTCCCTCAGTCTTGAGACAAGGACATCCCTAGTCACCGTAGGGAGAAAGTATGCCTTCTCCTCTGCTGTCCTTATGTTTCAAAGCAGTGGGCCAAATTTACTTTTATCAGTTTTCTGAAATTCTACTGTAGGTTATGATATTTGATATTGGCTACAGAGATGGACACTTAGGTTTCATGCACTGAGCCAGAGACTCAATTAGCTGGTTCGCATGTTATCCCTCCCTGGCTCTAAGCTGCTGGTGCAGCACAGACTCTCTCCAGCTCAGCAGTCCAGGGTTGGAGCTGCAGCTGGTTGCCCACCCTTGGGATCTGCTGAATGGCTGTCTGGCAGAAGAAGGCAGAAAGGTCAAGGCTCTGTGCTGTAACAGAGGATGTGCCAGCTAGCAGAGCTTTTCTGACATTTGACTTGATTCTTATCTGTGTAACCCAAAGTTTAGGGATATCACAACATGGAGAAGTCTGTGTACCAAAATCGGACTGTTTCACAATGGGCAGCATTCCAGCAAGAATTAGCACTGTGCCTTTGGAAGGCTTGATAGCATTTCTCTCAAACAGCTGCTGACACTTGCTATTATAGATACAGATCAGTGCAAAGTAGCCTTAGAGCATGTCTGGGACTCCAGGTTCTGGTTTAAAGGAGCAAACATTTTCTGAAGATGTGATATGGCCACATGTGTAGCTGGCTACATAGACGAGTAGGTCTGCAGAAAATCTAGCATTGACTTGCTGATGGAAGACTTGTGTTGTTTCAACGTGACTCCAATAGAACTTTGTCTTGGTACCGTAATCTTTTCCATATCGATACCCGCTAACTTTCACTGTAGGTAGAGCTATGAGGCTTTGTGGGGAGAGGAGAGGCTTGTCTCTGTGCTGCACAAATTGGTTGATTATTTTTTCCCTCTAATTAATTGTTTTTTGAGGTCATTTCTCAAAGAGGAAGTCAGTACAAGATACAAATTACCCTTGTAATTTGAGAATTAGAAAAAATTGAATTTTGAGAAAAAATATTTTTGAGAATTTAAACTTGGTTCATCATAACGCAGTAACAGTAACAAAATGCAGAGTTTTGTCTTGTATTAAGAATTTGATCCTTTATTTTCTGACTAGTTGAGCAAAATCTCTAAATATTCTAGCCGGATTCCCCTTCTCCCCCCAAAAAAGTAAATACATTTTGTGTTTATAGGAGATGCCAAAAATGATGCTGCTTGAAATCTCTAAAGGGCCTAACAGTGTGAGTCATATCTACAAAAAAAAAAAAAAAATTGAAATTTTAGGAACCTAAATGGCTTAGACACCGTGAGATTTCCCTCCCCTGCTGTGGTGAGACTACATGGAAGAGGGAGAACAGTTCAGTCTTCACACCCCTTTAATCCTTTACTGAAAATGACATTATGATATTTTTCTGCTGGGAAGTAGACTGCGACCAGAAGCTTATTCCATTTCATATAAATCACCAAAACATCATGTAGTAACAAGTTTTGGTTGCTTCAAAGGGAGTTTGGTTTCAGGCAGTGTTTTAGCACTGCAAAGTATTATGTCCCCTTACGAATATTTTATTTTCTCCTTTACTTGCTGCAAGCTTCATGGATAAAAGTGCAATGAGCAGCAAACACGCTTTCTTGTCTTTTTCAACTTCCTGTAGGAGTTCTTCATATTTTCTGCAGAGCTGGGAGAAAAATGTGAAGCAATAAGTGAGAAATTGGTGCGTCTGGAAGATCAACTGCAAACTTCAGTCTGCAAAGTTGATGAAGGAGTTATTCATATCCTTTTTGATATATTTATATATATGCATCGTCTCTATGTGTGTGTGTGTGTACATATGTGAAATACTTTCAGATTCACATAGAACACTTTTTTTAATGTAGATTTAATATATTAAGAAAGAGGGAATCAACTGTCTTGCTGAAGTGGACATTTTTGTTACAGCAAGTTTTTCTGTGGTACATTTTTACTGTGGCCTGATCCAGCTTTAATTGATTTAAACAAAAATTGCTTCCTTGTAAATCGAGATTAGGCATTGAAATACTGTTATTCTACTGTTCTAATTCTTTTGTTTATAATGCCCATATTAGTAAATATCTAATGCACCAAAAGGTACATGGAAACAAGCATCCATGCATCTCCATTTTCCAACATGATTTAACTAAATCAAGTGATACATCATTGACTCTGACTGTGTATATTGTCACATTTAATGTGGCCTTTGTTCCTTTTGCAAAAATGGAGAGCAGATGCATCATGTGGCGTCCTCTGCAATTTAATCTGCTTCCAGCACTCCAGTGCCACTTACCAGATGAGATGTCTTATAAAGCATCCTTATCTCTTTCTGTGTTTCCTCTGTCATTCAGCATCTGGTTGAAGATTGCTTAACCTTTACAGAGACATTTGTTGGGCCTACTCTGTGGAAATTTTTTGACATTCAGGAGTGCAGAATTTTTTTTATTTCCAACTTCCATAGAAAAACTTATGACAAAAGAGATTTTGTTCTTCTGAGAAAGGGAAAAGAGCCTAAGAACCAATGAGGGACAGGAAGATGAGAGTACTTAGTTGCTTAGTCTTGCATGGAGAAGTGTTGGGCAGATGGATAATGAAGAAAGGTGAAGAAATTCAGGTTTGAAGAGATTACCATATCACACTTACAGGTGCCTGAAGATGAGTTGAGGGTGACCATGGCGCTAAGAAGGATTCAGTTCCTCCTACTTTGAAACAGAGATTGAAACAGTCTTGCAGGAGAGAGTTTAGAGAGGGCTAAGGCAAAACTAGAAAGGGTAGTAGATGGAACGTGTGGAGATACTACATTGTTTTAGCTAAATGGGCATCTGTTACCACTTATTGCAAAGTCTCCGTTATACAAATCTGATCCCTTTAAACCTATGGGGATGTTAAACTTCATTGCAGAGGAAGATTGTTTTCTTATTTAGCATAGACCACTATGCAATGCTGTGAACTTTCGTTATGGTATATGTGCTCCCTTACAGTTTTGTTTCCCCTAACGCTGTTTACGAGCATTCTTTTCAAAGCTGTATGCATATATATCTCATGTAGGAGCAGGATATCTACTTCTTTCCTCGCTTAACATATATTTGCTCTCAAATGAACTTCAGTCAGTGACTCTAATGAACAGAAGAACAGAGAGGGTTGGATTTATGGGCTCTTTTCCCCATCTTTGCAGAGGTCTTAAGCTCATATTCAGACCCAGCAGTCACTATGACAGGTCTAATCATAGTTACTAGGTACCGTCTAGATGCAATAAACTGAAAAAGTGCTTTTTTGATAGCTGAAGAAAATACACTACAAGAATATAAAATAGAAGTATTTATATTTTCTATAGGCCATGCATGTTTCCTTCTAGGTGTTCAAGCTGCAAGAGTTAGTTAAAAAATACCTAATTATTGGAAATTTGAGAAGAATTGTAGATTAATATCATTCTAAACCACTGTCACCTGATCTAGATCCAATTTCAGTGAATTGGATCCAATCTAGATCCAAGTATCAGTGAAATTTAACTCCTGTTATCTAAATACAGAAATACGGACTGATATCTCGGTCCTCCTGGTAAGCCTATGAGTTACAAAACAGGAAGCCATATTTTAAAAATAGGGACGTATAAAGAAGCAGTTCAGCAATTCAGCTACCACCTATTAACATTCAGTTATTTCAAAGGTAGTCAGATCAATATGCATAAAAAGTTACCATCTGGTATATATAATCACTACACTACACTTCAAAAAGGAATGAAAAAAGCAGCTACCACAGTGTTATAGACCTGTAGCTTGCTTTCTAAGTAGAAACTGCTCAGTGCCTATGAAATAAACTCGGGCTCACTGGTAACTTGCTTATATTACACGAACCAGAACTGAGATTAGCACAAAGATTTGCTCTCAGCAGAAGAACTGATGATTAGTAGTTGGGTTTATTATTTCCACAGTAGTTTATTTGGTTTTAAAAGAAATCATTTCGTATCTCAAATGCTAAGCAAATATGCAGTCTTCATTAAAAATTTGTAGAATTCTCAGAGTAAGGGCTTAAAGATCTGAAATTGTAATGAAAGCAGTATAAACTTTCCAAATTCTTGTTTTCTAGTTATTTTTGTCTGTTCTCCTCACCTTCCCATCCTACCTACCCCCCCCCCCCCCAAAAAAAAAAATGCCTTATACATGTAAATATTGCAAACTATTAGATAAAAAATTTGACGGGATGCTGCACGGATATAATTAGTCCTATTGTCTTATTATTAAAAAAGCTTTTAAAGACCCTATTGAAAAAAATGAATTCCTGATGCTCTCAAGCCATTTTGCCAATGTTTAGTGTGTGTCATAGCTTTGATTAATAATTAAGTTTGTAGTAGAAGAAAAATCCCAGATGTCATTGTTTTTCATTCTACATTTTGATGGCAAAGAACATGTGAATCGACCATGCTGCTAGTAATAATTGCCAGTGCAATCTGAACAAAGGGGAAATCTAGTGATATTTCTTTGCCCTGAGTATTTGCACAGACCCACTTGGGATTCTCATTTAATATTGAAGTTTTTCACAGCAAATATTAAACTGTACTTTTGTATGAAAAGCATCAAATAGGGAAAAGGAAAAAAGCTCATTTGTAGCACTCTGACAGATTCACTAAATTCTGTGTAGTGTAACCAAATAAACCCACAAAACGTTCAACTATGGTTAATCATTGGCAAGTGTATGAAAACAGTCCATGTCATTAAGTGGAAATACCAAAGGAGGAGAGGTGACTCATTGCTGGTGTCTGCAGAGCTGATGAGAGGTGTTACTTTCCTGACAGTAAAGGCCTGCCTTTCCCAGTAAAATTAAATGGACCCTATATTGCAATTTCAAAGACACTTTTGTTCTTAATTAGCAGTTACATTTTGATAGACAATTTAAATGCATGTAATAGTGTCTTCTAGTGAAAATGCTTTTGTTGAAAGAAAACCTGGCTGGACTATTATTTTAAATGCATAATCTCCATTCCTTGTCCTAAAACGGGCCTTTCAAACCATTATTTTCAAAACGGAGTTTTGTACCTAAACACTCACTAGGCACTGCAGGTCCCTCACGTTCATCATAAGGGCAAGCTCTCGTATAAGCCACACCAGTGTAGATTTATAGCAGAATCAGGAGCCTAGAGTTTAGTCTCTATCTGTACCTCACTGAGAAATCCTGCCCTGCGTGAACCTGTAAGAAATTCTGGCAACCTGCAAGAGCAGTAGGTGGCAATGTTCCCTCTTTGGCCTTATTTTGGATGAGAGGAGGTTGGGCTACTCGAGCGTGAGGTGTGTTAGGAGAAGGTGGTTCCACCTTTGGCATTCTTGCCACGAAGAGGGTAGGTCGACACATTTCCACCCGTACGCTACAGTTTCTTTGCCTTCCATTTTGTGCTGGTACAAGTGTTTTGGAGACTGCTGCTATAGGCAGCTCACTGAAGTGATTCATTTTTCAAAATGTTGTGGTAGTGTTTTTTTTTTTTTTGGTTAGTTGGTTGGTTTTTGGAGGTAGCTTGGCAGGGAGGTGTTTTCTGCAGGGGTGGAGATGTAACTTTATAGAAACATGTTTGTAGCTGTGAAGGAGGGAGACAGGAATGGAGGAGGGGAGTGGAAAATTCTTAATCTGGCTTCACTCCCCCAAGCACCCTTGTGTTTTATGAGGAGAAGGAAGAGAGACTTCCACAGGGCCATTTTGCGCTCTTACTCTGAGACCACACAGATAGGCCTTACATAAAAGAGGTAGGCACTGGGTCAGCATCTTTCCTTTGCTCCCATGAGCGCGCTTCTAAACAGCCAAAGCTCAGGTTGCACCAAGTGAAAACTGAAACCTTTTGCCTCTTTACTGTTCCTTTGGCACATAGATATTGGCACATAGATATCATAGCTCAACATGCAGTTATGTATGGGACATCTAATTGAGCTTCTGTGTCAAGTCGCTGTAACGCTCAGCTGGTTAAAAAAAAAAAAAAAAAAGAGAATAGTTAACCAAGTTTAAAAAAAAAAAACAAACTCTGATTGATTATGTTCTTCAAGTCTTAATTTCCTCCTCAGATGCCCCAAATTGCTGTTGTTCTTCAAAATCCCATAGGTCCTTACCTCAGCCCTGTGGTAGCCCTTGGCTGTCCTACCAAGGCCTTTGTGGCACAATATGTCCTTAGTTTCTAACCTTTCTTTTGGAAGGCAACTAGTTTGTGATATCTAGCTTATGTCTAGCCTATGCAAACATCTGTGCCGAGAGACGGCACGATAGATTGCTGAGCCAGTAGGGGCCCCCCCCCTTTTTTTTTTTGAAAAATGAAGTCTGCAGTCATTAGATCTGTTTTTAGCCCTGTGTAAATCTCAGGCTCTATCATGATGTGGGATCAAACATCCTTCCACAATGAATTGCTGACATCTTCTTCATATTCTTTGTAAAGAAAGAGTGAGAAAGTCAAATATGTGAAGCACTGCAAACCGAGCCAACATTAGAACTGCAGCAGTGTTGCAGAATACGTGTTATCTTTGTATGAAGCTGTCTCAAATTGCTTTGTTTTCCTGCTTATGCAAAACTGGAGAGATTTTTTTGCCAGTTTTTCACCTGATCACAACCAGGGAGTGTTCCGAGTTGAACTGTTTTGGCTCCTGCCTTCAGCATTGGCTCAATATTTGCAGTACTGGCGAGCAAAGTTAAGCAGTAAGGAGTGATTTGCATGTGATAGTTGCAAGTCAGTAAAATTTTTTGCATTTTTTAAAATGGGTGAAGCTCTTTATCCAGATATAACCTCTGTATATGGCTAGAGATTCCGTGCTCAGTCTTAATACCACATATTTTGCTCAGCCATAAAGGCTAGTTTGAAAGTTACTCGTGTACAGCAGATTGTAGTATTATTCATGAGGTTATTGAAACTTGCTGTGTATAGACTATTCAGGCATCTTTCTTGTTGCGCCATCTTTCTGTCAGCTAAGAGTTGCTTTCCTTGTCGTCTTCATTTTCCTCCTTCCTTCAAGGTTTCTGATTCTCTGGCAGGAAAACATTTGACTTTTGCTTTTTCTCTCTACCAAACAGAATTTTGTAATTATTTGGGATACTACAAACAACAGTGTGTAGTCACAGACTGCATGCACATCAGAAGTAATTAAATATCAGAGGCTTCATGGTGTTCATAAACTGAAGAATGTTTTGCTATTACCAGTTAGGATTTCAACACAGCCTCGTGATTAAGTTGCAGAGTGATGGACAGGCCGGGATCACTTATCAGAGGATAGTAATGTTTCTTACTTCGGAAAAGCTACAAAGCAAAATTAATTTGCCCTTATAAAGTGCTTTGAGATCCTAGACTAGATGTTCAGTGTGCACTAGTATTACTGATTATGAGTAGTTAGAATCCCTTTGGATTAGTAGAACTGTCCAGAAATTAGAAGTATGAACGAATACTCCTGGTAAAAAGTGTTGAGAGTAAAAGCTTGTAGTAAATATATGTAAAAGACATTCATAAAGATGACATCTTGAGGAAGTGAAAACAGAATTAAGTGGCCTAAAGGCCCTTCAGAGGGGTAAGTGTGACTGACTGCCTGAAATAGAGGTGAGTTGTATTGCTTGCCCATCACTTTCTCTAGACGTTTCTCTAGTCATCTAGAATTTTTCAAAAGCAGCAGCTCAGTTTTTACAGTTGCATAACCTAAGGGTGTCGTCTTCTCTCCTGACATTGCAGTAACATTGTGACTGGGTAAAACAACATTTCATAAGGGCTAACGCCTGTCCTTGTGCATTATTCTTCCTGTGTATTATATTTTTGAAAGTGAGTTGTTTCAGCTTCAGCCTGTTTCATTTCCCTTGGAGAGATGCACTTCTGGCTCTCACAGAGATCCTATTGATGATGATCCTATTGCTGTAGATGAACTTACTTAGTTCTCTGTCCCTTGATCCATTTATATTTGCCTTTGGTGGGGGAGGGGGGGGATCCTTGCCCTTTAGCCTTACCTGTACTGGAGGGAGCAGTGGCCTCGGTGAGGTTGTGGCTGGGCCCTGGGGTTTTCTTTCGCATAGACTTTGGTGCTTTAGAGCCTCAGCAGCCTCTGACTTAGCTTGGGTTCACTCTGCCCTCCATGTAGTAAGCTAGGGAAGAGAAGATAAAATTGTTTATCTCATTGAGCTACATGCAGTCCTTGCTCATAGATTCAATGATGGATCGTCTCACTGATGTAAGATTAAGTTTATCAGCAGAAAGGCAGATGTATTGGTAGTATAAACTGTGCTTATTCCCAGGAGGGTCTAGTCATCAGAACAAAAAGCTGTACTACTTGGAAAGCCCAGCGACTTAAAAACTTGTGCATGTCTCAACAGTTGCCGCTACCTCCATGCTTCTCTAGTCTCCCCTTCATCTGCAGATGTCTGCTCACTGTCCACCTCTCCCATTCTGGTTGCTGCCACCTGCCCCCTTCCCTCTGTCATTTTGGAGCTGGGGAGAGAGGAGAGGGAAGGGTGAGCACCTCTTAAGAGGCAGAGCTATTCGCCAGTATTTTCTTCCCTAGTGCTTTGCAGGAAACCTGAACTATACAACAGCAAATAAAGTGTGGAAAACTCCCCTCTCTCAACCAAATGAAGTGTTTTTACGGAACTATGAGATGTTCTCCAAGTGGCCTTAGTCCCTTTAGCATACGACAGTGAGACCTTGCTACCGCTAATCCATCTCTTTGCTTTTTAGCTTGTTCAAAGCATTCACTGTGGATCCTCATATCACTGCTATATTTTTGTCGTCTGCACTCTAGTTACGCTGATAATTCAGCTAACATTAAAGCTTTCTGGAGGTAAGTGGAGAAGAAACACTTGAGTATAAGCTCGTTTTGCTTCTTAGACACTGCCCCCCACCCCTTTCCTAGCACACATCACCTAGCTCTCTCCCACCACACAGTATATGGTCACTTTGCTTATGGCTCAGACTGCTTCCACTGCCCCATTGCTCTCACCTGGGAGAGCTGGAGGTTTGAGCCTCCTAGGCCTGAGCTGCTGACGTAAAAGAGCGTTCTGTGTCCAGCAGCGAAATAGCAGCTAGTGCTGCTGCTGCCATAGTACAATTTCTTCATCTCCCTTCTTCCCACGAGAACAGTATACAAGTAGTAACTCTCATCCCCTCCCTTTTTTTAAGTGCTAAATAATGCTACTTGAGAACTTCAGATTGCCTGCCTCTTTTTTTTTTTTTTTTTTTTTTTTGAAAGCAAGTGTGAGAAATGTATTAATATTTAATCCAAACAGTTTGGAAGAACTTGAAGCTACAATTAGATAGCCATGGCCATCTGTTGTGAGCAGCAGAACAACAATTTGTTTAATAAGTTGGAAAGAGAAAAGGGGCTGCCAATCACCTATAGATTTATTCCTTAATAAAGCCTGCACAGTCTCTGCAAAGGGAGATCCAGGTGGTGAAGGAGACACTCCAGACCGTGCTGGTGCAACTTCAGCCAGGCAGGGAGGCGGGAGAAGAAAAGGCTGGAGACTTCCTCTGTGACAGCTGGTGTCCAGGAAAACAAGACTTGAAGGAATAATGAGCAGAAAGAGCTGGTAGGATGACATTAATTCACAAAGGTCTGCTTTTAGTAACCGAATACTATTTTACCAAACCTCAGGGATCTCTTCTCTCCCTGCATAACTAATAACTAAATCAATTATGGAGAAACAGAGCCTGGGGGTCTATCATCAGAAGTATGCTACATGGCCTCACATGTTTTGGCACAGATTGAGAAACAGCTTTCAGAGCAGAGCAACTCCTGTAAATGTGCAGATTACAAATTGATACACTTCAAGCGAGTCTGCAAAGTTGCCTTTAACGTCAGTGAAATGTTCTCCTAGAACACTCAAACAATATTGGTCTTCCTTACTCATGGATTTTTTCTCCCCAGTTTAAAAATGTAATATTAAAGCTGGTACATCTAGTATTTCTTGAAAAAGCTGTAAGAATAAGTACTTTTTTCCCTTTGGCTTTAACAGCTTTCTTATACTCAACATATTTTCACATCCCTGCCAATAATTAAATCAATGGGATGAAATTCAAGCTAACCAAGTTCTCTTAACAGAAATTTGGACCTCCTTTACTCAATGGTATTGAGTAGAGTAGAGGTAACTAACAGCAGCCCCTTTCACTGGTAGTTTGTTTTCATTTAGGTATTAATATAAACTTGCTTTCATAGTACAGGGGTTGTTAAGCACACAAAAATTAAAATAATGTTGGTGATTTGTGCTCCCTATATTTAAGGACTGTATGAATAATGCCATTTAAATCTCTTTGTAAAGTTTATTAATACTGTTATATTACTTTGATTTTCTTTGTAAAAGTCAGAAGGAATAGACACGTATGTATACATATGCATACTTAAGTATGTATTTTTATTATAGGAGATAAAATGTTCAACTGAAACCAACTACTATAAATAACCTGTATTTAGATCAGTGTTCAAAACAGTTAATGAGTTTAAAAATTCATAGGCTACTCTTACTTGGATACTAGAATATATCTGATATCACACAGAATTCTGCTTCTGCTGTTTGTTGCAGAGGAGAATTGAAAAAATATATCTCTGGTTAATTACCTGTTCTAAGCCAGTAGATGAAGCAAATCACTTTAGTGATATACTTTTTAGTACTACTTTTGTCTGACATTTTTAGAATGACTGTTTCTGCTAATTCAAGTACTCATTTCACAGCCACATTGTGAAGGTTTTTACAAATTTTGAAGCTCATTGGACTACTCGTCCTGTAAGACTGTGTTTGTTTTCTTTGTGTGTTTTAATAGTAGTTGAAACTTCTACCTCAATGTTAAGTATATAGGGAGAAAATAAGTGCCAGGCAGCTGAGACAGACATACAACAGGAATATAATTGCATCCAGGAGTATACGGTTGTCAAACAAGGGGAGCAGAGTTCAAGTGGTTTCTGTAGTCATCAGATCCTCTGGATGGAATTACAACCCTATAATTCAGAACATGGGTGACTTTTATCTTTGTATAATATAGGGATCAGCATCCATGTTGTTGTTAAGAGTGTTGGATCGTTACCTTGCATGGACTGCAGTACTCTGTTGACATCACCTCTCACAGATGGAGGTCTCTTTGCTGCTCTGCATCCCCTTTGTTTAACAAGTCTCCTTCTCCGGGCTTTGCTGGTTAGTCCCTGTTTGCTACCTACCTCCCCGCTGCTGAGGTGGCACTTTCTGAAATTCCCCCAGAGAGACGAGCAAAGTGTTAGTCATAGGCTACAGCGAGCCCAACCAAGCACAGGTGGCAGCCTGCTAGTTTTCTGCGAAAGGCTGAAATCCAACCCCATACACAGGACCAGCTCCAGCCTGGGAAACCCTGGTGGGCTCATGTAATGTGACTGCTTGGGGATGACTGTCAACCCCAGAGTGCTCACAGAAACTGGCATGAGTTCAGGTAAACAAAAAGAAAACACACTGACAAAATAGATCTCTCTTACAGCTGTTTCCTGAAGACCAGTAGAAGCTGCTCATGGTTAATGGGTTAACATCATAGAGAGTCCAAATACTACATTTCCCGCAATGAGCATTTACAGGACTACAGGCCCACTGCAGGGACATCCCAGAGAGGTGAACAGTGCACTGAGATTGCACTCACATGCTGAGGAGCGTGCAGAGTTTTGTCCTTTGACTATCTAGTGCCTTTAACATAAATAGTTGGAGGGCTGTAAATGTCAGAGGCAGGGTCTGCCACAGCTGAATTGTGAAGTCTTCCTCCTTGCAGCTCCTAGGACTCAACAATCGGGATAGTAACCCTCATAAGGACAGATAAATAGCACCCTCATTCTCACTAGCAAGAATTTTTGAAGACGTTCTAATTCAATTAAAAAACAAAAAACAAAAAACCTTGTGTGGCTTTCATGTTTCCCAGCTTCAGAATGCCGATGCATTTTAATAAAACATATGCAACCACTTTAATAAGACACTGAACTCCTCAAGAGGAGGGAGACTGAATCTGTCCTCGTTTATGTCATATCTGTATCTATTAACACTTATTTTATACATACTGTGGACTACTACTGCTTTAATTTATTATTGCATTAACTTTACTGTTTGCTGTGGGAAGTTAGAGCCAGTAATCATTCCTTTTCTCAAATATGCTGAATAATAAGCATACTTTAAAAAATAGAGAGTATACTACACAACACATCAGGTGGGTTTTTTTTTTAATCTGTGGATAAAAGATCCTTTCAAATAAAGAATATATTCTTAACTAAACATCTGTCTATTTGCATTCTGAAGAGTTTACAAATTTTTACAAATTTCATCCTGGGATTGGGGTAGGGGGAAAATGGAGGTAGGCAAGGAAGGGGGAAAAACACGTGTGTGACTGTTACCATGCGCTTCATGACAGTGATTTCTCTGCTTGGGAAATTCTGTGATCCCTTCTGGAAACAGTCTAAAAAAAAAAATGCATTGGAGACTGGAGTCCCATAGCAAAAGGTAGGTTTCGTCGATGTGAAAAGGGAGAGAAATATCATCCAATCAGGCACACAGACATGTAAAACCTCTTCTTAAGCCCCAACTCAACCAGTCTCCCTGCGTGACCAAAGCCTGCCTCCTTCCCTCAGTTCCTCACCTAAGCGAGAACAACTCTTCCCTAGCCTGTGGCGAAGGGTCAGGTTAAGGGTAGTATGTAGGACTGTGCACTGCATGTAGCAACTGTTTGAGGTACAGTTGTGCTCACACACCCTCATTACCAGTCTGCACCATGGTCAAATGACAAGGCTCTTCTCCTTTTGGAGGTAGGGGAGGTGGGGCCCTGAGGACCATTGTCATGCTTGCTTCCTAGGACTGTGTCACCTCCAGGTGGACTGGTCTCCCACCAGCTACAAACATGAATCCCATCAGGAAAAGCCCCTTTCCTGCGTGTCACACATTCTCCCTGTTTAAAACAGCAGCCCTCAAGCGGTTTGAGTACAGAGAGAGGTGTCTTGGCTTTGTGCACAGAAATATCTGAAACAGCATGGGAGAACTGCGAGAGCAACAAGGAGGCAGTGCACATCAAGCAGACCATTGCCTGTGCGCTGCAAGAATAGCTGGCTATGTTTAACACAACCCACGTGCATGCACACATGCACGCGTGCGCGCGCGCGCGCACACACACACACACACACACACACACACACACACTCTCACTCACACTCTCACTCACACTCTTTCTCAAGGAAGTGAAGAGGGGACAGTACCCCAAAGACTCCAGCCCAATATTGCTGTTCTCAATCAATTAACTAATTCGATCTTTCTAAACCTTGTCATTTCAGTCTTTTGTTTTTCCTATCATTACTCGTTAGATCAAGACAAGCACCTCTCTTCTAGAGCAGCCACAGAAGGCAGTTGTATAACGGCTACCAGATCTGCGATAGTGCTGGAGGGAGCTCCAGGGTGGGATTAGAATAATCCTCATGTATCCTCTTAGTTTACTATCCTATTAAAAAATGAGACTGGGACCAAGAGATTTTTAGTCTCAGAGATTAACATATGCCACAAAGAAGCTCTAAAATATTATGCACATGAGGATATTTTTCTGCACTGTTAAGGAGGATAATACAAGTTTCTGGAGATATATTAAAAAAAAAAAAAAATCTATCAGTGTAGATTTTTTCTGAACCTGAAAAGCAGCCAAGCCAGCAGCCACAGTAAAGCATTTCTCTCAAATTTCTAATGAAGCCTTAAGTACGAAGCCTAGGAAAAGAGCATCTGGAGTTGTGTGACCAAGGAAACGTCCATGTTTTTAATGTTTGGTATTCAGTCACTCCCTTCTTGTCGCCTTGTCTATAAGGAGACGTGTGTGTGGATGTGTGTTGGAGCACTGGCAAAGACACAGTTGAGGTGAAAATGTCATTAGGATAGTTGTTCTTAAAATGGCCTGCAAAGTTGGACAAGAAGTTTATGATGATACCAAGCAGCGATACAGGACTACAAAGTTAAAAAGAGCGCTAATAGGAAAGTAATCATGGGCATAGCTAGGTAACACATGATAGATCACATGGGAGAATTGGAAAATTAAAAGAACTTGGCACAACGACAATCCAGTTTACAAGGGGAAGAAAACAACCTCAGCGTTATTACTTCTCGGACAATGAAAAATCTGAAACACTAAAGAGGAGCCCCTCAGGGTTAACTTGCTAAGTGGGCACAAAATAGTAAGAATATCAGCTCACTCCCAAAACTTAAGCGTTTGATGCCAACTTCCCAGTGCTGGAATTGCAAAGCTTAGGAAGGCAAAAACCAACCAAGGCTGTCTGCAATCTGCCTCTCCATATACGTGCCTCAGCTCATGAGCACTGTTGTGAAGCGTAATCAGCTGTTGCACATAACTAGCACAGTTACACACAGGTAGCTACTTTGTGCTCGTTGGCAGTCTTTCTAGTGCTAGCAACCGCAATGCAAGATTCATGAGCAGCAACCTGGAGCTGGTTATAGATCTGTGCATACGAGTTTCTCCAGGACTATGCTTGGCATCAGTGTTGCATTGATAGGTTTAGTGATATCCAGGCCAACCTATTCTACACCTTAGCAGGGGGAAGCAAACAACCATCCTTCTTACTATTTCTGTACTCTTCCAGAAAATTCTCTTTTCCTGTGGTTTTGCTTTACATGGTATTTTCAAGCCACTTCCTATACATCCTCCATGAGGTGAGGCCTGAAATTTAAAGGACTGGGATTATTTCCTTTCTCCCCGACAAATGCAGTAAGGGCAATCAATGAGAGTTACTTGTTCTTAGCTATTACCCAATTACTTTGGATCACAACTTACTACTTTACTCTCATACCGTTCAGGAGTTTACAGTAGCTTCAACGTGACTTCCTGGAACAGCTGCTCAATAATTGACTAAAAGATATTTCTCCACTTAAGTAAGTTCAAGACTAAGAACATGGGGTTACAATCTACAGCAAGACCTTACCAGCACTGCCAACTCTGCTGTTCACACAAAGTAAAGGTGGACGACTTAGGAAGAGAGCTACAAGAACAGCTGGAGGTTAGGAAAAACTTACCTTATAACAAAAGACCAGCAAAGCTCAAAACTTAGCCACCTACAGATCAAGAAGTGACTTGCTCGTGGCCTTAAGTATTTACTTGGGGAATATTTCTGCTGCCTAATGGCCCTTTCATCTAGCAGAACGTTGCATGATGAGATCCACTATACGAAGACTAATAGAAAATATTCATGTTAATGAAAATAAATAAATAAAAAGGTATTTCTAGTAGGAAGCATAATTGACCATTCAAGCTTGGAAAAGTCCAAACAGGCTTGGACTTTTTTCATAAAGTGTGAAAATGAGCCTTCCTACCTGCTAGATGTTGCACATTTGATTCACAAACCACCCCTGCGCAGGTTCTTACAGCCTGCGTTGTGTGTATGTCACGAGGGAATTGTCACAGTGCTTTGATCATTAAATATAAGAATTTTTCTGAATGGCTGAAAAAACAAGCGAACAGTAAGAAATAGTGCTGTGGTAAACTGTTCTGTAGCGGTAGTGATGGAGTTATAAGACAGGACATCTGGATGGCTGCATATCGGAAAAGCTTATTTACCTGCTCTTGTGATTTTATCCAGAACTTGAAAGGGCAAGTGAGTACAAGCAAGAGAAAATTAACATTAAGAAAGGACTTATCATAAATCTTTCCTGAGATGCCATGATTGAAGCTGTTACAAAATGGTTCAGAAGCCTGACTGGGCAGGAGCAGGTATGAAGATGCTGACACAGCTGTCCCACAGACAGCAGCGAGGAGACCCGCAGCCTGTGTTGCCCTGGCAGGCTGCTGGGAATACCCTGGCCCTCCATACAATAGCACACTCCCTGCAATGGCAGGCTGAAAATACTGTCTTGCCATTGCATATCACCACTCAAATCAACCCACATCACCAACCCAGGACACTTATATCGATTTAGCCCCACTGAGGAAGGCTAAGAAAGTGTCTCTGAAACATAGCTCTCCAGAAACCCAGGGCAGAAGTGCCACACGGGGTCCAGTCTGCACCACCGCGACAGCACTTCAGAGCCAGGGATGGTGCGACTACACGCACACACCACTGCCACTCACAGAGGGAAGTGCTGGACCAGAGGGTGGATACGAAAACACGAGGATCAGCAGTGTGAGAGCTGGGGTTTGGTTGCCTCCTTGGGCAGCAAGGTTTCAAGCCAGATTTCCTCCCTCCCAGGAGAGGACAGGTTGAACTGGGATGTGGACACATTTCACAGTACAGTGCCAAGCAGGACACGATGAGGCAGGTGTAGGATTTGGTAGCTGACGAGCCCAGGCAGCGCAGCAGAGCTTGCACTACGCTGCAGCCTGGGAAGCAGCATAGCCGTACCACTTGCAGCATTGCACATCAAGGCAATTGAAGTGTCCTCTGCAAGGGAAGAGAGCCCAAAGAAACCCAACAGTACGGTAGCAATCAAGCACTGTCTATATAGGCTCGGGGTGCTGGTATTTGGTCAGTTTATTGCCGGTTGTTTTCATTAAACAAGAAGGAAAGTGAAAAGAACAACCTGCCTCTTGCAGCCCTACGTGCTTTGCCATTGCTAATTATCTGTAATGAGCTGTTGCAAGTGAAGCCAGTCTCTCTCCATTAATCCCGATAAGAAGGTAAAGAAGAAAAGTTTCTAATCAAGTGCCCCAAATTCTCTGAGTGAATACATGCTACAGCTGTACTGAACCCCTAACTCTCCTTGAAACTTCCGCCTAGCACTGCAAGTGGTAGACAGCTACATGGAGCAGCTCACCCAGCACATTAATGCTCCCTACTTACGACTTGGGAACGCTAAGGCATCACCTGCTTTCTTTCCTTCATCCTTCTGTGTGTTTCTTATTATCTTGAATTGTAAATGTAATATTGATTGGGTCCGCTTGAATGTCAGTGCTTAATAGTCCCATTAAAATAAAGAAGAACTTATGTAGTGGAAAAAAAAGGAAGCAGCAACACTGTCTCCTAAAAGACAAATGAATCACCAGGCCTGGTTAATGTCTCCTTTTCTGCAGCCTTAGTTCTTGGTCTTTAGACAGTTCTTCCCAGAAGATATATTGAGGCCAGGGAGATGACCATTCAGGGATTTCTTTAATCACTTTCCCTATAAATTGGTAACAGTACTGGCTTATCTTTAGCAAAGGATGTTGGTAGGTATCAGGTTTTGCCTGTAGAGCTATTTGTGGTTACTGGGCCATTTATTATGGGAGCTGATATTTAGCTCTAGTAATTGAATCAATAGGAGAAAATGGGCATGACTCTTGTATATGGACAGTCCTCCACTTAAGGAAAGTCTCCTAATAGCTCATGCTCACAAGCTCCCATAGTGCTTATCCTTCCCTTCCATCAACCCACCCCTGGACAGAGGCCCAAACAGACACGTACACCCCTCATTCATCCCTTTAACACATGGCTTATGCATATCCTAAATGGTGCACAGATTTGGAAGAAAGGAGCAAACTTCATAATGGAATTCAAGGATTTTCCCCACTCCTAGTCTTCTTTTAAGTTCAGTTCTGCTCTTTTATCTCCCTGCATAACATCCTCCCTCTGCAGCGGGTTGGCATTTCAACTCCAAGGTGCGGCTGGCTGTGGCAGTCCTCACCCATGAGCTTTGCACATGTGCTCACATGCATACCCACAGACACATGCAGTCCCAGAGAAACACACAGAGCCCAGATAATAGACTCTGATTCCTTTGAGTCAAAGCCTCCTGCAAGCCCGATGCTCAGAGGAGATGGGCATGCCTATGAGGGATTAAGGATCCCCGGAGGTCTGCTCAGAGAAAGCTATTTTCAGCTCAACATCACAAGCATCTGCTTTACGTTGAAGTCAAGACCAGCCAGGCTCAGAGCAGAGGACTGGAGGGGCCATTGTCCTCTAACTGCATGCCCAGAGCTTCTACAAATCTTTATCCTGCCCTATCACTAAAAAAAAAAAAAAAAACCCACCTGTCAAAACACTACCAGATGGGCAGGAAAGTTTAGTTCCACCACTTGAAGCTGGAGGAAGGAAGTACATCTTGGGCAGGCACAAGCGTGCTCCTGTGGTTCCCTGAGAAGAAGGGCTTTATGACCCTATCAGCATGGCACAGATCCCAGCTCCTGAACTTAGCCTCTCAGATGGGATATTGGCTTAAGCTTGACACTACAATAATATGTTTACACAACTTCTCTTCTATCTTTGCCAAGGCAAAGCAAACTCATCTGCCTTGAGATAGATTAGAGACAAGTTCAAGAGTCAAGGATATTCTAGTTCTCTTTCTGGCCCTACCGAAGCTCATCTGTATGGTTACAGGCTTTTTGTACAGCATTTTACCAGTCTAGAATTGATATAGCAGTCTTGCATGATTATTGTGGATCTTAGTTGCTATTTGTGAAAAACTTTAGAAAAAGCAGAGAGTTGAACCTCTTCTAGTTTGGAATTGCCTACCAGGTATCTTGAATATTTAATAGCGCTGCCAGGCACTGTCCTGACTGAAGGACGGGCAGAAGCTTCTGTTCTCAGGGCTTTTAAGTACATCGAGATTGTGGAGAGGTGAATCAGACAGAGTCTCTGGTAAATGTTACTACTGTTCTTACTCTAAAAATCACTGCATGTTGGCAAGATTGTCCATACTGAGCTTTTTAGTAAACGTCTCTTCACTGATGCTGGAAGGAAATACAAGCACCTCTTTATTCCTGCCAAACTCAATACTCACCAGCTGACAGTCAGGTCGCTCAGCCAGTCTGTGGGAACTCCCCCTGCAGTGGTGCACTGTGCACCTGCCCTAGGCTATTCATTTTGCACCTTTTTTGGTCTACATCTCTTGAGACACTAGATTGGATTTGAAAACATGCACAGTGCTTCAGGGAGGCCTGAGGTACAAGAAAAAACAAACAAACAAACCAACCATGGCCTTCTGCATCTTGGTAGAGTTTTGTGTAACACTGAGCTAATTCAGAGGAATGAAGTTCATGAGACATCCTCCATGAAGCACATGACACAGGAAAGGGTATAGGCTCTATGTGACTACACAAACTGCAAAATTCAGCACCCATTAGAGGCCAAGTCTTTTCTTATGACTTGGTAACAACATTTCAACCATGGGCTCTTGCAAAACTCTCTCAGTATATCTCTAAGTATGCCTTAATTCTCACGCAGAGTAAAAAAATTCCTCTAGCGGGAACCTCAAGAACAAAGTCTAACACAAGTATTTCAACCTCCGGCCTTAGCCTGGGAGGTTACTGTGCTAGCATCAAGTCTCACCAGGAGATGGTAGAATGCCCTCCACCCTCTTTCTGGGTAGAAGAAGGATTTTACAACCTCTATTTTACTACCGTTCACATGGAGGAACATCACCACCCTGGAGCAGTTCTTGAGGTGGCGTGGTGGTGGGGGGGGAAGTGGATTGCATTTCAGCAGGTGCCAAGTCCAGCAGCCTCCCTGCAGCCTTGTGGCTCACTGAGGGCCAGACACTGATTTTTGGCTAGTCTTTCCAGCTGCTGATGACCTCCTGAGACCTTATCTCCTTCTTCAGATTTTGTCCTGGCAGATATACACTCTCTAGCAGGTGAAGTGTTACAGGAATTTATACCAGTGAGATTCAAAGGAAAAGCATCTCCTACATCTATTTCCTCTCCGCTCTCACCACCTTGGATAAACATTGAATCTTGAACCAAAACCAAGCTGTCCTCCCAAGCCTGGTAGGCACTCAGACAACTTTCAAACATAAATAACTAAATGAAAGGAAGAAAGAAAAAAGGCGGCCAGGAAGAAAATTGCACCGCTTTGTTGAAAGTCTCAGATCTGCCAAGTATTCCCTGCTACCTTTAATCACAAGTCAAAGTAATCCTTTAAGAGTTTTTGCTGGAGGGAACATTACAGCGTTCAGGATCATGCAGAGGTCTCCTGGGACAATCACAAGTGATGTCTGTAGAAAAACTGAGGGAAGAGGCAGACCACTGATATGGCTCTCAAACTCTGTTAAGATGTTAGGAAAACCTGAGATCAGACAGATACTTGCACAGGATTCTTGTAATTGCAGCCAGTAAGTGCATTTTGTTTCTGCAATTGCATCTTTACAAGTAGGACTGATCAGAACATAAGATTTAAGCACAAGGAGTAGGTAACTGCCCGTTTTGGAGTACAGCTGAGCTGCTTAAAGAAACTTGACCTAAGATGTCATCCAGATAAAGATTCCTCATGTCTGCCAGCACCGTTTCCCTGTAATGTCTGAACTCTGCCAGAGCTCCTCATGTGTCACCCTCTCTTTGGAAACCGGTCTAAAACAGTGAGTCTGCTCTTACTTCATCTGTTTCTTGCTTGTAAGAAAAAATAAAAATAAAAAAAAAAACAAGAATGACAACATTTGTTACTGAAATTTTGCTCAAGAATATAAACATTACAGAAGTGTAGCATTAGGGTGGCTCTTGCAGCTCAGAGACATGTGAAACTTTCAGAGGCTGATAGGAACTTGCTCTTTTTACAATAACTAGAAAACAGCTTTTCAGACTCAGCCCCAACACTGCAGAATTTCTACAAATTACCTCAAATACAAATAAGCCTGATACTTTTCATCTGATGAGCCTGGAAATGTGATGCAGGTCTCTCCCAAGAGAGCAGTTTAGTATAGCTTGTTTCATGGATCCCTTTATGCAAAGGCCTGTGAGACCTCAGAACCCATCATGCCTTTAAAGTAACAGCACTACCGTCATTGGACTGGCTAAGGAAAGTGATATATTACTTAGATTTCTTTATTACCTCTCACCCAAAAATATTGTGAACATTTTTCCTCCCACAGCTGAAACAAAGTACCAATTTGTGGAGAACATGGGAGTAATTCTAAGGTAATGATACTGCATAACTGTTTTAAGAAGGGAAATGAAAGATTTAGTTCTCATTTTAAACCACCATGAGAGGGTGAAATGCAAGTCAGCAAAGCTGAAGTTCACTTGGGAAGAACAAGGTGTTTCTCCTTCCTAAACAGGCACCATCTTTAGCCATCATTTTCACCAGGTATTGGCAGCCACAAGAGGATGCAGACCCATCGTCTTAGCAGCCCTCTTATGAGATAGTCATATATTCACAGTTACGCCTGCCTACGTCAGTGCAGAGCATGAGTCCCGAGCGCATACTCTACATCAGCAGCGTGACAACATGAGGATAAGGAAGGTGGTGTATGCCCCATTTCCTGCTGTATTTGGTTAGATTAATGAAAACAAGGAGAAAAACTGCCTTCCTGGTGAAGAGAGGAGCTGAGGTAAGGAGTTTAACCATTATCTCCAGCACACCCAGAGTTAGCAGCAGCATTATTTGTGCCAGATTATTTTGTGTGGAACAAATCTTGTGCCTTATGCATGACCAGGAAGATGGTTTTTTCCTCCCTCACAGCTCAAGGGACCTAGCAAATCCTGTATAAAATAGCCAGATGGCCTCCTTCGCTCAGGCTCATTGAACAAGACACAAGAAAATCTGTGCCTAAATGTGCGGCTAATCAAAAGAAACAAAGGTACCACCTCATTTGTCTACTCTACACAGGCCTAGGGGAGTGGCTGTCCAAATGGCCCCATCTCTTGTTCATTTCCATGCTGCACCCCATGTCAGAGAGACCTTGCTCACTCTTTGCATATCCTCCAACCCAGTCAATAAAGTGAATAACACGCAGATGCTAAGCGGTGCCCTGCACTAAAGTGGCAGAGAGATTCTCCGTGCCAGCTATCCAGGGGCATGAGTGAAGAGCGTGCCATTCCCACCTGCTGGCTCTCATCAGCATCACACTGGGAGGGGCAGGCAAGGACACCCGTACCCCAGGTGCACAGATCCCAAGAGACAGTAACAGCAGCTCACAGACAGACATACCACACTTTATGCATGAATCAGGCCAGGGATTATCTAGATGAGGGCAAGACAATCAGGACCCATTGGCATGCCCTGCAATTCCCACTTTGGAAAGCACGAGGTCTGCAATTAATCTGCTGGGTCTTTTCCTCCTTCCTCACCTGTCAGCCCTTTGGTACTACTCATTCCTATCCGCAAATACAAGACCCTACTTTCATTGTGACACAGGCTAATTAAACAATTCTGACACAGTAATTAGCTGGTAGAAGTAGATCTATGTTTCATTATTTAAAATGTAAATCCTGTGACTCCTGCACCAAGGGAGCTGCAGGCTGGGCCAAATCCAGCAGCCAGAGCTACACATAGCAGCTGGGACTGCGCGGCGCTTGACAGCACTACCTGCTGCATTGTAAATGGCCCCCCTGTTTTGCACACCTCCATGACAAAAAGGGAAAGGCCACATCCACCCTAGAAATCATTCTATCAGCACATCCCAGGCCCATCTCCCTCCTGCTCTACCATGTCACACAGAGGCATGGGAGTAAAATGGCATCTTTCCAGCATCTCAAAATACCCTTTGGACCAGTAAGTACTCGTCTGCTTAGTCAACAGCCGCAGGCAGGATGGGACACAAGAAGCAGCCGTCTTCAGAGCACCTTTTCCATCTCTCAGGCAGTTCATTGTTCCTCTCCTGGGTGGGGTGGAGGGTAGCCGGAGCGCAGACACATTAGCGCGCATGTCCTCGCTTGCTTCCGAGCATGCAAGAGACTCGATATGCGTTCCTGTGGCACGCGGGGCCCAAGCTGCCAAGCTAGGAGAGCTATCTCCTCTGTTAACCCCCTCCAAACTCTACCGCATGCCCTAAGGACATGCTTGCAGGACAAGCATGTAGCACTTGGGGTGAATGATCCTTTTTAGCTAGGTCACACTTTAACACCTCTGAATGAAAGTTCTGGCATGTCCATATCTGTGTCAGTATATTTACTGCATGATGCTTAACCAATTTTAAAGTAATTCTGCAAGAGTCACAGAGCCTATGAGCGTACCTTGAGTCAGTGGCCATATCACGAGTGGCAGCGCCAAATGGTCTGTGGAGAACAAGTAACAGCTCTGTCAAGCCCCACTGAACTAGAGAACGGGATGCACATCTCCAGGGGTGCTGGCAAAGTAGTATTTTCCATGCCATTTTGAACCACAGATATCAGTTGACTCTGCAAACGCTCTACATGAACATAAGGTTTCTCCTTACGTTCTCCCCAATCCTCACCCTCAAGGCCATATTTTCTCCTCTCTGTTTTCAGCTTGCAGACAACTTGATGAAGTTTTAGTACTTCCTCTTAATTCCCCATTCAGTGGTGGATAATATTGACTTCAAATAGACACTGTTCCTTTTAACTGTGATGCAACTGTACTATACGATTAAAACTGAAGGACTGTTTTATTTTGGGAAAGCACCTCTAAAAGTTGGCAGGGAGGCTAGTATCTTAGAGTAAGCCAGGAAGAACAGACTGGTACCTACCCAGCCCCCAACAGTCCACATGCTTGGAACCAGAAAGAGTTGCCATTATGAGGGAACACCACCCCCACAGCCCTCCAGCTGCATGGGAAGCTGGTTCTCAGCCCCATAGGAAACTGGGGAAGAGTCAGTGGGCTTTTCCATCAAGCACAGCCACCTGATGGCCCTGGCATGCAGCTGGCTGCTCTCCAGTGCCCTCCCAGGCTTGCTCCCCAGCAGCTCAAGGGCCAGCATGTGCCTTGAGGCCTCAAAAAGGACCTTTGCGTAGCCTGGTGAGGGTACAGAAGGCCCATCCAAGTTTTCAGAGGAACCCAGGAAGCATGCTGAAACTGCTTTATTATCCACTATGGAAATACTTCCATCCCATAGCAGATGGCAACATCACATGCTGAAGCATTTTTTAGGCTAAAGTGCTTTATGTGCCAGGAAGCAGATTCACATGAGGTTAGCAATTCCTAGGCACACTGGAGATCAGAGTTTCAGCTGTTGCTGTTCCCAAATGGCCTTTGAGAGACCTGGTCCCCCCTCCCTGACTGTATGGCTATTTCCTGGCCCCCTGTAGCTGGAAGATGTGTTTTATGTGTTTTTTCCTCCTAATTTGGATATCTACAAATGCTTAACTTCTTGGAAAGATTTTGCAGGGTGGGTTACTCTACAGTACAACTCATCTGCCTTTTTTTTTTTTTTTTTAAAAACACATCTTTAAAGAAAGCACTTTGAATAGATACAGAGTCCAACATTTTCTGGTCACAAAACCTGCAGGAATGTGACCTCTCCAGGCTGGATTTAATCCACATTAGTAATGTAAACTCTGTAATACACAATCTAGTTCAGAGAAATATCAAGCTGATGGTGAAATCTCACTGCTGTTCCCCAGTTAGACACAAAGCATTACTACACGTGTTAGATGTTCACATTGTGATCCTGTCCAGCATCCCCATTTCAGTAGGTATGGAGGATGCTCCACAGCTTAATGGAAGAGGTCGGTTACTTTAACCCATGCCTTGGCCCCTTAGTGTAGACAATTTTTTACATTTATCTTTCAGTTCTATTTAATGATGCCAAGCGTTTTTCATTTTGGCCACAACCTCCTTTGGCAGGTGAATATTTGAGTAGTCACATCTCCCTGAATGGCCCCCTTTAAGGCTTGGACAAGCATAGGAAACGCTGTTTCCTCTGCTGCAGCAGAGGCGTTAGCAGACTATGTCAGATAAAACTTTTTAAAGAGTGATGTCAGGGACATTTCAGCAATTGCCAAAGCTAAGAGGGAGACCTAAGATTCAAGCAGCGAAACGTGAGCGAGTGGCCTGAACTGAGCCATCCCTTGTAGCAACTGGCTCCCTAACGTTTCAGCATTAAGCACCAGAGAAGGACAAATGCTAGAAATCAAACAGATGAAGATGGGGTGAGTATATTCTCAAAGGTGAACAATGTGAACAGTGATCTGTGATTTTAAAGAGCGCTTGCATTTTCATAACCAACAGCACAGTAAGACAGTAAGAATGCATAAGTAATTTCCTGGATTATATTTAAATAAATTCCAGATTATGCTGTCCCTTAAGGCAAGTTTAAGAGGTGGTGAAGTTTCCCTGCCTCCCAAACGTATCACTGAGGCTATACTTCCCAACAGACTAAGAAAAAATAGTTAGTATCAACCAGAACCGAAGCTGTTGGAGGGCAGCAGTACCTTACTAGAGAGGTCCTACTGGGGTTAAGGAAAAAAGCCCCAAGACACATACTAGCACATCACAAAACAGTGTCTGATAATACTGTGTTTCTCTAGCCCTACACGGCTGGGTCCCACGGGTTGCAAGTTCATGGATTAGTCTAATCCATACAAATGTAATTACAGATCTTTATGGCTCTTAGCAGTCTCTGCGTATTGGCCATGTGCAGAGCTACAAATACTACTCTAATCCATTTTTCTGATTTTTTCCAAAGAGCATCACCAAGTCCTTTATCCAGAATGAAGTTTGATGCTTTTGATACTAAGGGAATGAAGACTCGTTTGACTATAGTTCATATACTGCCTGACACAGAAGCTCATTTTACTCAGTCTCTGCCTCACATTCCCTTCAGTCTGTATGGCCATAAGAAAATATTCAGAACAGGCTTTGGGTGAACAGGCCTTTAACACCAGCCAGATCGTAACAGCTCTGTCCCACACATGGCATGGGCACTGTGCTCCCCTCAGGCTAAGCACCATGTGCAGACACACCTGGTGAGACCAGCACATGGGGACTGCTACCATAACAGAAATAGTTGTAGCTGGCCAAACAGGGCAGAAGGACTGTGTCTTCACGCTCCCTCCCACCTCATATTACTCATGCAAGGGCTAGTTCAAGGCACTGCGAACACAAAACACATGGGCAAAGAGGAACTGGGATCTCCCTCCTCCTGCCTCTGGGATCAGAAAGGAAAGGGGCTGCTTTTTCAGAAGGACTGGATCTCCCTGGGGGGCATCACCATCTGGAACACCTTCCAACGTCGAGTCTCAGGCCCAGACAAGCTTGTACTACACCTACCTCTGGACCCACATTCATTTAATTTACTTACCCAAAACTCCTATGGGGAGTTTGGGTCCCCCACCTATTCCAGGATTTTCCTTGTAGGAACTGGGACTTGCTCCTAGAAAAAGTGTCAGGGAACTCTACTGCCCCTGTATCTCCACTAAATTTATTTCCATCTCCTCCACTTGAACCCTGACCTGAAGTCTGGGCATTCCTAGTGCCACAGTGGAAAATCAGACTTCAGCGTGCTCTGCCATGCCACTGCAGGAGCGAAACCACTGTTTAAACTGGCAGCTTTCCCCAGGTTAGGTGCCTAGTTACTCTGGGCTCCCTACACACGCAAGGGAGAAGGACAAGTTCCAAGTGCAATTCAGTGCCTCTTTTGCCCACTGGCTCTGCAGGGAGCCTACGGAGACCATACAGGTAATAAGCAAGCGAGTGCCAGTTCACCCCAGAGGCTGCTTCAGGAGTACACAATTAAAGAACATCAACAGAGCGACATTTCAGGCCTGTCACACACACGTCTTGGAGAGTGATGTGGATGGGTTTAAATGCTGGCAAAGGATGCGCTTACTGATAGCCCCAGGTCTCTGCGCTCCCCGAGCGGACGTGTAGCTAGGCCAGCTCCTTCTCACACAACCGAGGCACTTCATCCTTGCTCTGCAGGGACCCCTTCTAGGGGCAAGGGCAGAGCTCACTTTCCCTGACCTATTATGTTAATGACCCCTGTGATGGGGACAGACAAGAATTATTCCAGTTAATAGCAATTATAATGAGGGAGAGAAAGAATTCTTTTTCCAGTTGAGGTGGGTAACAAGGCTCCCATGGGTATCTATGGGAAGAGGATTAGGACTGCCATAGGAAATTAAGATGTACACAGAACAGTGTTGAAGGAACCCAGGAGAGAAGTTCTGAAATTCTTGTAACCTGATGAAAAATGATTCACTCATTTTCCCAGTTGGATTTTAGGAGAACAGTCAGAGTTGCATATAAAAAAGAAACACCATATATTCACTGGAAAAAGATAAGTCAGAAATATTATTTGCTCAGCTCCAAAGCCTCTCTCCAAACTTCCATTGATGGAATTACTAACTAGATATGACTAGAGCATTATCTGCAAACACCTCAGTTGCAATGAGCCTTACCTGAAATAAAGGTAAGGAGCCCATAACTTCTGGCCTGATTTCCTACCTCCTTATCCAACACAGAATGTTTTTTCTTGCGCAGACCTGCAACTCAGAGGTGCAGACAGCAGAGCTGCCCAGCTAGGGGCCTGGCAGCTGAACCAGAGCTGCTCACCTCTGTTGCATGAACACCACGAGCCCTAAAACATCGGCTCAGGCTGAGGAATGCTGGATAGGAACAAAACAAACTTTTTCGAACTACTATCACTTCCTGAAAGAAGGTCTGTGTTTCAACTAGCTATAACCTGCTGTCCTAGCTGGGAGTGTATTCACCATAGAAAGGCTCTACCCCTCCCACTCTGCACTGGCCACCCCAGTCTGGATTCAGGGCTTCACTTTTCACTTGACTCAACATGTCTCCAGCAAGCCTCAGCTGTCTTTAAAGCAAATTGAGAGCCAGACTGACTTCTCTGCCGCTTTCTGCCCCATCAGCAGTAGAGCTAGCTTCCCCACCTCCAGCACACCTTTGCTCCCAGCCCACGTGCTCAGAGCTGGCGCCGTGCTCCCCATGCACGCAGATGGCTGGCCACGCTGCCGATTAGCACAAGTTCTGATTTTGCTTCCTGATGTGAACACATGCATTTGGGACACAAACCGAACAGCCTGACTTACTTCAGCGAGCAGCCAGCTTCATAGCAGCTGACGCTGCGTTATCAGCAAGGACCACATCTGAGCGCTGGCTCATTAGTTACCTGTCCTCCGAGCTATTCAGGGCAAACCAAACAGAAAACACTTTTGCTCTCTAAAGAGCCGATGCTCTTCCAGTTCAAGACCTATTTCCATTCATTGTCTTCGAAACCTGAAACATGTTTGCAGGACTTTGTTATTTTGGAAAACTGGCATTCAGCACATGCTTTTCAGGTAGCTAGCTTGAGACAGCCATATTGTTCTGTGCAAGACAGAACAGTAGTTTTTCCCTGACGGTGTTGGCAGTACAGTGAAGCAGATAGCACAGACAGACCTAGAAGTACCAGGGGTTGCACTGAGATCCTCTGTGCTGCTACTACCACTGTGAAATTCTGCTTAAACAAAATAAAAACTCAAATCACACTCAAACAGCAGTATTTCCGTAAAAAAAAAAAAAAAAAAAAAGCAAGACCTCCTCTGTCCTAGGTGGCAGCTCCTTCTCCTCTACACCTCTACACCTCAAGATGCCAAAAAGTAACAGCACAACCAGAGGGGTAGAGCCCAAGGAAAGGCTCTGTTTATCTTTTACTGCTGGCAGTGAAACTACACAGCCAAGACAGGAAAGGCTCCTTTCTTGGCAGACAGCAGTAGAAGCCTACAGTTAGATTTTCTCAACCACATCTCACCAGCATTCGAGATCCTGTCCCTCAAATGGACAATGACTACATTTTTTTAAGATAGCTTCCTCCTGTTCAGGTTTGAGGTAGCCAACAAAGTTATGCTGATTTTTCAAGGGAAGCAGCACTCAGGCTTCCCACCAGCTTCTACAGGTGCTGGGACCTGTGAAGACCCAAAGTCTTCGGGTCAGGAGCTTACGTACATATTTAAAGTCTCATTCAAGCCCAGTCTGGCTTGTGCATGCCGAAGTTAGGTTCAATTTAACAACAGCCTGGATCAGGGCTTAGGAGGGGAATAGTAAAGAGAGGACTAGAACTGCTGTAGAAGGCGGCTGAGCAGTCTCATAAAGTGCAGTCGCCCAGAACAGCTGTGAAGAGGAGTGGAGTCAAGAAGAGTATGTGTTCCTGTTTTTGGCCATCTCATGGCACATTGACCTCCCTTTTTAAAACTGTTTCATAGAAGATACTCAATAAATCAGTGATGGCAAAATCCTGCAAATCCCTGCACACTTTTTTCTGACTTCAAGTCCCTTCAGACTGAAGTTCTTTCTTGGTGCCACGTGTAAGTATGATACCTGGAAATTCAATTATAGCCTTTTGTTCTGTCTCAAAGAGTCATCTCCGATATTTTCTGTTTCATTGCAGTTACAATAAAAAGGGATTTTCTGTAGCTTTTTGAGACATTGACATCAAAGCCCATCCAAGATTAGCAAAGTACTCGTTTGCTATAGGGTTTCAAGGACTGCAGCAAGCTTCTCCCTCATTTAGCAGTTATATTCAGCTCTGATACTTTGAGTAGTTTGGCCTACCCCCACAGATAAGAGGGGCAGATAGCGAGAGGCAGAAAGGGCACAGGGAGCGCCTGTCTCTTTACCACACAGAACAGAAGCAGGTTTCCAACAGGTACTCCCATCTCATCCCTACTGTGCTCAGCAAATGCAGTGGGCAAGGCAAATATGTGCATTTGTGGCATGCAGGTCAGAGACAACATGGTCCTCTCCCCCTTCCTCCATTGACTCAGTTACAGATAGAGCAGCTGCAACAAAATTAGTTTCCTTGTGCACGCTGCAGCCCCCTAGCCTGTACACAGACAGAGCACTCAGCATCTGCTGTCTTCCCTCACAACTTCGTGGCAGGCTTTCAGCTGGTTGTCACAGCTTCTACAATGGTATGCTTTCAAAGCCTTTGCAACCAGATACAAGATGGATCTTCAAACCTAAAGTCAAGGTAAGACTAGTATGTTAATTTTCATGTATTGCCAAGATGAGAAACTGAGCATAGCTCTTCTTACAAGAGAAACTGGGTACAAAACTTTAGAGGGCCCATGCTCCTTTAAAAGTCATGGGAATGGGTCTTTCCAAGGAACTTGGGTGGGAAAGTCCCACTGTAGAGAACTATTTTATTAAACATACTTATATCTGCCATTTCAGAAAGAAGGTAGGATGTAAACAGTTTTGATGCACTGCGTGTTTTGGCTGCTGTAAAGCAGCAGCTTTGAGTAACAGGGGAGCAATGGTTTTGTAACTGGATACGGAAAACCCACCAAAAAGTTACTGAATAAAGCTGATACCCTCCTAGAAACCTTAAACCACTAAACATCTCTGGAGCTGTTAGATGTTAGATAATCCATCTGAACACTTACATAAAGAGGGTTTTTTTGTTTTTTGTTTTTTTTTAAATGTGTAACTTAAAGCACAGCCTTCAGAGAGGGTGTCAACCTTTGAAGATCCTTTCATGTGCAAGGTGCAAAGCTCAAATGAACCTGATGTAAACAAGGATGGGGAGAGGGAGGAATGAAATCTACAAACACAGAATTGCCAGAGATTGACATGAGTTACAGAAAGGTAGCCAGAGCCACCTTTTCATCCCTTAAATTCCTACTTTTCAAAGCATCCTGCCGCACACAGGCCCTTTCTTCTCTGTTAGCACCTCCTATTTGGTTTCCTTTGTCACCAGCTCAGAGGAACACCCAAGGACAGCTGAACAAATGCACCACAGCTAGTAATTAACTCATCAAATGCTACTTGCCAGAGGGGACATGGTGTCCCTCTCTGGGGCAGGTGGGAGAGGAGTCACTGTTCTGCGCATCCTGGTGCCACCTTTGCGGGGAGATGGCTGGGGCAGCCCGAAGGCAGGAAAGCAGCTGGGCAAGGAGAGAGAAAGGGGAGCAAAAGCTTAACTGGAGGTGCTCATTTGCCTGAAGCCTGTGTGGCCACTGGTGGTCCTTGGGGGAGCAGGGCTGTCAACCCAGACCCAAGGGCAGGAGAAAGCAGCCTCTAGCACCTGGTCTTGCACCAGACTGACTGCTGTTCCACAGGGGGTTGGTTACCCCAGCTGGTGCCTACCAGGACCACCACGACTCCCGGCCCGGCCATATGCGGTCCCTAGCTTGACATGCCGTTGCAGCCAGCCTGGGCTGAGCCCTGCCTGCCACTTCCGGCTACAGGGCGGTTCTTGCCCATTGGGAATTGCTCCCCTAGAGCACCACAAGTAGCTCAAGGTTGTGGTTACTGAAAGCCCAGCAAGGCTTTTTTTTTGCATTTATTTTAGCCTGAAGTAAATGAAGCAAACTAGACAGGAAAACCCAGACATTAAACAGAGCGCCTGGGATATCTATTATGGGTTTTCCTCAAGCAAGACCTCGCTACTTTGGCACGTGCAGACTCTCAACTCCCACAGCTAGAAATCTCTCAGCTATTCAATGGCTCCTGCATACGCTTGCAGCTCCTGGCCATCTCTCCAGCACAGCCTGCATCACTCCGTGGCCTCTCTTTACATCCAGTTCTTCATAGTGCAGAGTAGGGGTAAAACGTCACTACATAAGAGCCTAGGCTCTTAGGACTGCAGAGAACCATGTGGTAAGCACTTAAGAACAAATGAGGGGAAAGAAGGCAGAAAAAAAAAAGAAAGAGAGAGAGAACACCAGTAGTATCGCCATTTACAAGGTATATGCATGTGACAACTTACGCAGAATGGAAGAGGCAGCAGATAGCATTTTAAATTTCACCGGTAATACAGATGTAAATTGGCCTAGCTTTAATAGCTTTCATCTGTCATCTAGTGCTTCAGCTTAGATCAACGAAGGCTCTGATTTCTCTCTTTTTAATGACACTCGCTGTGTTCCATATTCATCTTTGCTGTGTACCAGGAATTGCTATCCAGGGAGAGAGAAAGGGACTAAACTCCAAGTGGGAAAAAAACCAAACCAAAACACAAGCACAAACCAGCATTTCCTTGGGGTAATGCTAGGAGCAGCAGGCTCGCCAGCAAGGTAGATCCCAAGTAGCTAAGCATCAAGGCACAGCATTTGTTTACTGCTTTACACTATGCCAGCTCCTGTTTGAACCATCCTACACACATGAGTATCTACAAAGAGTGTTCCTACCTGGCGTGGCTGCAGCACGCAGGGTGCAGCCCATGCTGCGGTAGGCTGTCTGTACAGCAGCGCAGGAGCTTCAAGAGGCAAACGAGCTTATCAGGACGCTACAGGGAAGCCTGGGACAGAGGTAACGGCCTGCTCTGAGTGCCAGGTCACCCCTGCTCCTCCCTGTTACTCACTGCCCTTCTGGAGAGCTTTCTGCTTTGCTGATACTTGCTGCTCTCAGCTAGAGGCAAGAGCCAAGTTTCTCATCTTTGAGAGAGCTTCTCTTCTCTGCCGACAAGAGTGCCTGTGTACAGGCCCCTACAAATCGCTCAGATGAACTCAGATGAGGGAATTGGTGTTGACAGAATAAGAGCCATCGGCCAAAACAAAGTTCAGCTCAGACCGAGATTGAGCCACCTTTCAGATATGGTTAACCACAGATATGAATGACAAAGCCTTCCCTTCCTGTGCTATGCACCTTCTGCCTCTCCCGGCTCCTGGGATGGGGAGGACAGAAGTAGATAAGAGACCATCTCTGAGGAATTCTAGACTTGAGCAGGAGCCAGAAAATACTGGAAACAGATGTTTCCAGGAGGAAATATTTTTTTCCTAGAAGTTTCCCAACCATACTGAGACCGTGCTTACCCAGAATAGCTATATTCCATTAGTTTAGACACTATTAGAGCTGAGAAGGAAGTGCTTTTCCTCTCCTATGAAAAGGGACCTTCCTTTTGTCCCCCTACCTCCATTCTTCCTCCAGAGGAAACCATGCTTTCATTACTTTTTTTCCCCTCAAGGAAAGAATAACAGAAATAGAACAGTGATTAAAAAAAAAAAAAAAAGGCAACAACAGAAGACACCTGCACATCCCACCACAGCTAGTAGGCAAACAGCTATGGTCTTGCCTGGAATTCAGGAGAATCAGGTTCCATTTCTTGCTCTTCCTAAATCAGAGAGACTTTTACCAGGGATGAAGAAAATCAAGGTCATCATATGGGTATCTAGGTGGCTGATGCTCTTGCTCTCACTTCTTCCAAACAGAAATTCCATTTTAGATCCAAGAAAGTGACTTTTACAGCAATACCTCAATTTCAGCAGAAAGCTGGAGTAGCTATAGTTGTTCCATCTCTTATATACAGGCAATGAAACTATTTGCAACTTTCTCCGATTCCTTTTGCTGTTCCTTAACGCCCTTCCCTAGATCTGGGCATTCAGAAGTGGTGGGTTAAAAAGCTTTCAGATGGCATTTCTCTCCAGCTTTACACTACATTCACAAGCCTAGGACTACATCACCATTAAAGTGAGGAGCTGCTGACAAACAGCCCCATTTTATGCCTGTTGGATCCCAGTACTATAAAAAGGGTTGATGTTGTCACCATCTCACTTTTCTATGGAGGTTCACATGTGTTCCGTGTAAAAGATTGCCGTCCCAGAGTTCAAAGCTGTGTAAATAGTGACTGAATAAGTTTTCAAACTAAGGAAAAGCAAGTTGAAAAATAGAGTTGTGTTTAAAGTCACTGGTGCAAACAGAGACACAGCGCTATCGAGAGAGCCCCAGTTAAACCTGGGTAACTCACAAACTGCATCTTCCTGGGCAGTCACTGACAATATTTTCATGAGAGATTTCAAACAGTCTGAAATACCCTGCAGGATGGTGCCCTCCTCGGATCCTGACACACAGTGCACTATGCTGCTGTGGTGCAGAAAGGCCACAGCTGATGCTTGCTAGTACTCAGCGCTCCCCCGGAAGAGGCTGCAGAAACCGGCAGAAGAGAAACCAGAAGAGTTTCTGAGGTGCTGACAAAACTGCTCCAGATAACTTGTGAACTGTGTCCTGGGTAACAAAATGCAAGAGATTGCCAGCCATATGGAAAATAACTTGCATCTCTTCAGGAAATAACTTCTCATAGACAAGTAAGAAAGTGCCCCAGCCTGTTATTCCTACTGTATTTGAACCCGAATGTATTCACCTTGCTTATGAAACTCGGGAGGGAGTTATGTAAACCACACAAATCGAGAGCTACTTCCAGCTCACGTCTGACTTCGTAAGCTGAAAAGAGTGAACTCCACAGGCAGGATGAAACCCGTTCAGCAGTTCTGCACAGGAAAACAGTTGTATTGATACAGGGGAGCTTTTGAAACAGCAGGCGCCTGGGGTGTACAGCTATTATGACTGAGGGTGTTTGGAAAGACTTCTGAAGCTGCTGACCTAGAAGAAAAGCGCTGGAAATAATTTGTCATATCACTTCATAGCTGTGTACAGGAAGCCTGATATGGCAAAAGTCGACTTCCTTGTACACTTTTTCCTGCTTCTTTACTCACACAGGGAGAACACTAGGTGCATGAGCAGGAGCAACTACTTCCTATAGGTGGTTCTCAACAGTACTGGAGTAATTGTCACTTTTGCTCTTAGACCTTAAGGCATTTTTTGAGAAACAAGGTAAACAGTGCCTACCTCAAAGCATACAAGGCTCCAGTTCTAACATATTAACATCCGTTAACCCCACCTATTAACATCAGAGAGAGAAGCATCCTAATACTACAGACAGTCAGAATCCCAATAGCAGAATGAAGTTCTTGGTCTAAGAAAAGAAAACTCATTCCTGTCTGCTTTATCCAGCCTGTGAAGCATAAAGGCTTTTTTATACAGAACTTGTCACACCAACAGTTGTTTCTGATTGGTAGGTCAAATCTATTGCCTCTTACAATAGATTCATTTGTTCTGATTTAGACTGAGCTAGATTAGTTCCAACATACCATAGCAAGAACTCAGAGTACAGGCTCTCCTTTCTACCACAAAACTGGAAAAGTTTTACACATGGAAAGATTCCTCTATTCAACTTATGTGCATCCAACTAAAATTCCCTCAGAAACAAAACCACATATTAGTTAGTTCATCCATGTATTTGTTAGTGAATATAAATAAAGTATAAAGAGTATAAATCAAGTCATCTCAGATACCTACTACCTCTATCAAAGAGAGAGAGAGAGAGAGAGATCAAATTCTATAAGAGGCAGAAAATGTAACATGGTATAATTTTTCATAGGACTATCAAGCATTTTTGACTTGCAATGCCATTGCAGAGTGATTAAAGGCAGTTCTGATGAGAATTATTCTAGTTCTACCCAGAATTTGCAAAATTATAATTTGCATATGTTCAGCTGAGAAAAACCTCCTCAAATGGGTAAGTAGATGGTTGTTTTCCTGTCATCACGAGAAGGGCTGGAAAAACAGATCATATTTATTATCTGTTCACAAGGTCATTTACCAGAGCTTGTTAAAAATGTAAGCGCCCATGGTAGCATGACTGAGCCCTAACTTCTTTCCCTCTGCCAATTCATGCTAAATGGAAAGTCTTTGTTCCCATTTCAAGCTGGAGGGGAGGGGGGAAAGAGTAGATCCACAGGCTTAATAATACTTAAAAAAAAAAAAAAAAAAAAGGAGAGAGAGAGAAATTAGGTGAAAGCTAGTTTTCCAGAGGTTCTAACTTCTGAATGGGCAAATTCCATTAACTTAATTTCAAACTACAGACGCTCTACCTCTCTGAACAATTAGTATCTTAGACAGAACACCTGCAACATAGTGTGCTTTTTAAAAGCCACATTATGTATCTCTGTGAACAGCCTTCCTGTTCTGCTTGCATGGCTGTGACAGTCTGAAACAAGAAAGTTGTGTTTGCCCAGATTTGCGCCCCTTGAGATACGAGCTTCGTTACTAAATGCTCAGCTGCTGCCAGTCACTGTTGCTGGAAGCAAGGAGAGCTGCAACCCCTCCCTGCCCAACCCCACACGCACCCAACCTACTGGGCCTGTCCTACAGGTTCCCTCACTAGCTTTTTGTAGCTTGCCAGCCAGGAAAGATACTCTTTCAGATGCTTTTTATTTTTTCAGATTTGTCTTATTTCCCTTGTTCCCTCTCTTACTCGGTTAATTTTTTTGCGCGAGACCTGAGGAGCACAGACTCATTAAAGGCTGCGGCAGACGGTGAAGATGCATTATGGGAATGACGGCAAGGACAGCGGGATGCACGCAAAATCAACACATAGGAGTGCTGAACAGTGGCGACACTGAACTAGAGCACTGTTTACCACTGTAGAAGGCAAGGCATGAAGTTATTTCAAGGAAGCCATTATTTGAAATCCTGCTATGCCCCTCCAACCTTCCCCGCAATTTCACATAGCGGGTGATTCCATTCCCCATCCTGCCACTTTGCTGGTTTGTCATCTTAAAAAAAGAGGGCTCTTTGTCACCCATATAGTTCTTTATAAGAAGAGAGGGAGAGAAGCAAAACTACCTATGCAAAGCCACGAGGTGAAACTTCAGCGGCAGAGCGGGCGTTAGAGTTACCTGGCTTTCCAGCCTGGCTAACTCCTCTAGCCCCTGCCATACCGCCATTGCGGAAAAACCAAACACAAATGGCTTTCCTTTGAACTCCAGTCAGCTCTTCTACTGGATGCACTTAAATCTTACTTTATCCAGATTGCTGCAGTTCTGCCACATTAAAGTAATTCTCTGAGGCAACACCGATTTATTCAACATACTGCTACTTAGCAGCCAGAGCGTAAAAGAGATACAGTTATATTTTGATTTCAATTCAATTACCAACAGAGTAGAATCCACAGCATGAAAACGCTCTGTGTGCGTGGCAGAGCTGCAGCAATCGTTTCTCATCGGGAGCCAGCAGCTCAGTGTTTGCTGTCCCTGTTGACGCTGAGCGCAGCAGCCAGAAAGGCGGCCCTCCCACCCTAAGCTGGCACCGAGCTTCCCGGGCTAGACCTCGAGGAGAAACAGAGCATTTCTCAACCCTAGACCACACAACTGCAGCTCTCCCTTTCGAGGAGAGGCCAGAGGCAGCCTGGACAAGCTGAAGGGAAGCTGTGTTTGGAAAGGCGCTCGCCTGCACAGGACAGCCCTTACACAGGCTGTGCCAGATAGTAGTTCCCCATCACTACTAAGAAGAAGCACTAAATGCTCTAGTTTTACCTAGAAATCTCTTGCTCCTCATTCCCAATTAACTTAACAGCTTATTAAAATTTGCATTCTCTCCACCTTTTCTCCCCCAGTCTCTCACAAAGACAAAGATGATTTCCAAAACTAGTGCAGGCCTGAAAGGTCACAGGACCAAGGATTTGAGGAAGAGGAAATACCATACTCCAAGAGGACGTTGATTCTTCATATGAACTAGATCTAAAAATTAAGAGTAAAACCAGTTCAAAACAAGTAGCTCTCCTCTCAGAAGAGAAAGGACAAGTCACCTCAATCCAAAGCAAAAAAAGTTCCTTCTACAGATTTATTTACTATGACAGGGACCAGTCTAACCAAGAAGAGAGGGTTGGAGCCCAGACATCAGCAAAGCTGAGAAAAGCCCTGACAAGGAAGGATGACTCTCACATTTATCTCTTCCAAAACCTTTAAACAGGGCACCAGAGGTTCAACATCCAAAGATATGATCGTGTCTTCAGAAAGCAACCCTTTTCAAAAGGCCTTGTCAGTCAGACAGCTCCAGGGACTAAGGGATGCTTAGATATAATTAAGGAGGACGCATATGCTTTCTGCGGCCAGCTCTTAACACAGTCTGTTTTGCTAATTGTAACTGAGCCGCTGCACGAGGATTTAACAGGTAGAAACGGACGCTCACCAGTAACTTTTAACAGGGATCTGTGCAGCACAGGCACTCCACCAAATTGCTTCTGCTGCTCTCAGTACCTGCAGCAGGCACAGATTTGCAGCACCTCAGGATCAGCCACCCCAGGGTGACCAGGAGCCACCTTGCCATTCAGCAGAATCAAGCTCCTTACTCTAGGCAGTGCAGCAAAAGGGTCCTTGCAGAGGCACCTCGTCATTAGCTGCAGCTGCTGAGCAATCACCACCTGACCACGGAGACCCCATCCGGCTGCTGTGGGAAAGAGCATTTCTTCAGCCTGTGAGGGGCTGTACCTGGACAGAAAATAAAAGGGAGAGATGATAGGAGATCTTACAGCAAAAACGTTTGTACAAAAAAGATCCAGGTGCGTTGTTATAACCTTCAACTGATGTGGCACAGCACAACCCCTCCAGCCAGGCTCCAGAACTGAAACATCCTAAATAACTTACACCTTTTGCTATCACCAACTGGCAAATCAAATTATGGCCTTCAGGAGGCCTGAAGGAGCAGAGGATTTCCTCAAGCATAGGAAATTAAATAAAAAAAAAACGCTTAGAGAAAGGGAAAAAAGCGACAGCCTACGTTACCAGATTATTAGTCCAATCTTTCACTCTACCAAAAGTCTTTGTGCTAACTAAGGAATCCCACTTTTTACCAATGCCTCTGAGTAACTAAGGAATCAATTATGCATATCCTTGATATTGTTCACTGCTTTTACCCAGAGTTAAAGGAGTCCACTTTTGGGAAGGTCTATATTTTACCTGGGATGTTGAGCAGCTTTTAAGTGGAGCCTGCTAACGTGACTAAGACTGAGCTCCGGGGTCTTCACCAGAGCTCCTTGGGGAAGTGGCAGCCTTTCTCTACGGCCTCTCTGGAAGCTGTGTGAGCTCTGCTGGCTGTCCCCAAACTGCTTCTGCAGCGCCGTGAGGCCGCCTGGCGCTCCAGAGAGCAACCCTGTTGCTCTGCCTTTTCTTCTCTGTGCCTGAGGAAGGACTTTTAACTCTAACACTGAAGACTGTCTCTCCGGCTAGGGTGATACCTTGGGTTTCGCAGCCCTCAAATTGAAAGTAACACTTTTGAAATCAAAATAGTCTGCACTGTCATCTCTTGGAGATACAAATGAGGCCAAAGCCTTTATTTTTTTCCCCAGGGTCCCTTGGAGTTTTTGGGAACTCTGCATCCTCTCAGGGTCTACCAACAGCAAACTCACTGCTGTTTTACAGCTTATGATTTACAGGAGCAGTGGAAATCTATGACAGTAAACAAGACTATTTTATTTTAGATCTTGTTTTGTTGATTCTCATTCTCAACTTGCCACAATGCAGTGAGTTTTAACAGGTTAAATGTTGTTTTCTCAGACGATGGCTTTATAAACAAGTTAATTTGTAAAGTAAATTCAACTACAGAGACACAGAAATTCCCCTTACTAAACTTTTGGGGAGTTTGGAATTGCCGTCTGGCGTAGCTGTCTAGCTATGGTAGAGGCCAAAGGATCAATTTAGACTAGAGGCCTAACTTTGGAAAACTAAAGTTAGGTGGGAGGAATCCCATCCAAGTTGCTGGAACAGCTGTCAGAGTATTTGCGGACCAGCCACCAAAATGAAACATAGCATGAGGTTTTAAACAGGGTACAATGCTGTTTTAAGGGATTAAGCTTCTCAGCCCTGTTCTTGTTTTGGAATTCCTTTCAGTGCTGGAGCTATGGGAAGTACTTTGGTTCATCACTTCAAAGGAAAATAGGCGCCTAGATCCCAGAGGTTTTAATAGGAGCTAGGATCCTTATAGTTTTTGTCTTTGCACCGAATGCAGTCTCCCTTTCCAGTGGCAGGTTACTCTGTACATGGAACTACATGTGAGTTTTAAATCTTTACTTAAGGGACAACACTCATAGATTCCATGAGCTCTTCCAAGCAGAATTCATTTAAATCTGGAAAAAAATAGATTCTCTCCTATGAGGTGTGGATTTGCCAGTGGACTGAAGGCAATGATGTTCCCTGTGTTGCTGACACCTGGTATGAGACGAGCAGCCCAGGTGGTGAGAGTCAGGAGTGGCTGGATGACCAGGGAGCCCGCTCTCTGCCATACATGCTGCAGCCAGCTTGGCTGGGGCTATCTGCAACTGCTGCATCCCTTTTGCTGGCTTATACTACCAAACGCATTGTAAACTCAGCCGATTTTTTCTGTCATATCCTTTTCCATACACTTACACTTCTCACTGTTTTGGAAAGCAGACATAAGTAAATGAGCAGATTGTGCCATGAGCTCTGAAATCAGCTACTGTTAGTAGCTGTCCTACATGCATATTACCAAATCAACATCTCTCTGGTTTATAGTCTGAATTAATTTTCCTCTTTTATTCTTCCTTATGCGTACAGCTAAGCAGTGCCACGGTAGATAATTGACCAGTTTTCTGCAAACTATTCCTGTGCTCAGTGCAAATGTGCTGTGCACAGCCCCAAAACACAAGGTCAATTGCTAATACTGCTATTTTCATATTTGAGTTGTACCTACGCTCTTGTGCCTACATTGTAATGTTCACACAAGCCACACTGGAAAGAATTATTATTTCCTACATAGCATTTCTTGTAAGCATAATATGACAGTTTACGTCAAGATTTGATACCCTTTGGAGTAGGACAAAATTGTTATAATTATTATTTAGAAATTAGGAGCAGGAAAAAAAAGACGGTTTAAACTATCCTTGAATGATTCGTAAGTTAACCTTTCCTAGGCAGTTATTTAGGTTGAATTTTCTTATTTTAAGTGGCAAGACCAAAAAAAAAAAAAAAAAGAAGAGAAAGATTAGGCATGTCACATTTGTGACAGTAGGTTAAGAGATACACTGAGCTGATAATTTAACTTGCAAAATCAGACAATGTTTAGCTGTCAGGTAAAAATTTCCTCAAAAATTATAATTCTCTGCCTGAAATGTTACTATTATTCATTACTGGCATGAAACCAATGAATAAATTAATGAGGTAGGAAGCAGTGGTTAGATCCTTATCTTAGGAGACTGTTCACCAGATATTTAGGTAAACCAGCCTGGTTAGGTAAACCATCAGGCACGGTTTTATATAATTAATTATTGGAAGTAGCTTTGCACAGATGGCTGCAGTGTTCTGTTTATAACATAACATCTTTATATATTTACTATATTATACCAGATTGAGCATGGCATGGTGAAAGCCCTTGTTTCCCAGTTCTTCCTGAATGGAGAATATGTGGGCCCAGGGTGCCAAAAGAACGGGGTCAGCCTCAAAAGCTAACATTAAAACAATAGCTACAGAAAGAAACACTGTGTCATAAACCACAACGAGTTGCACTCAGAAAGGAGCCCAGCTGGAGTTAAAATAAGACATGACTGCAGAATTGAAAAGACCTTTTTGCTGGAAAACAGCTTGATCTTGACTGAAAACACATTCCAGACTGAAGAAATTTCTATAAGCAAAAGGATGAGTCTGGCTGTGAGCGAAGTGATTAAACAGCAGCTTTAAGGTTCAGTGACAAACGTCTCAGCTGCATCTGAAAGCATTTGAGGGGTCTGATACTCCTTATTTTGCAGAACGCCAAAGAGAGAAGAAATGCCTTGAGAAATGAAATGGAAATCGGCAGTATCTAAGAGCAAAACCGGACTCATTCTGACACTTCAGGATAAATACTTCTGTTCTTGCTCACTAACAGCCACTACCTTTTCTTCTTAGGGTAGGTCCTATTCTGAGCTCTTCGAAGCAGTCCAAAGGCTAAGTACTTTGATGCATGCAGGAGCATGTTGAAGGTTGCACTGCTGCTGTGCCTAGTGGCAAAATGGGCTGGAGGTCCAGCTGACCTGTGTTAAGCCACCACACCTGCTGTCTTCAGGCTCATTTTGTTAACTTTCAGGGGTTCTGCAGATCCTGTGAGAAGCTTTCTGGGCTTCAGTTGCTGGAGCATAGAACTGCAGTAGGAGCAGGAAGGTAGTGCAATGGGGAGGAAAGAAATAATTTATTTCCCTCTACAAGAAAAAACTAGCTACCTTTGGCTAAACTAAAAACACACATGTACACTTGCATGTGCTTGTCACTGGTATAAGACAAAATATAGGAACTTGGGCTACTAATATAGAAAAAGGACTACTGGGCACAAGCATTGTGAGGATGGATTCTCCCCTGAAACCTCTCCAGATAAGGGGAACATTTAGGGGTTGAGAGTCTGATTGAGCCTTGCCAAATGCAGGAACACTTCAACTAACTGGCTAAACCACCTCCCTCTGGGCATGACAACTCACTAATGCTCAGCTGACAGAAGAGCCTTTAGGGTCCAAGACTGGTGACGTAATTCAAGACACACCTTACACGATTGTTCTGGGGGACCAGAATTAGAAAAACTGGTTACCTAATTTCCGTCCTGAAAGGCCAATGACAGAGCTGTGAGTTACCCTGGTGACATGAGGCTTTCCTAATGCCAGCCCCTCAGGACAGAGGAGACACACGCAGTGTCAGCATTGCTGCGGCAGGGTCTACCCCATGCCACTGCCTTGCTGAGACTGGCACAATGGACTCAGCAGGAGGAAGAGGAAATTTCTGTCTCTTACCAGCCTCAGCTTGCTTGGCCAGGCAGAGCATCACTCAGGAATCAGTGCAATCTACAAAGCAGTCCAGCTGTCACCTCAGGATTCGGTCACCAGGGCATGTTTTGAAATACGGAAAAATACACCTTGAGAGTAAGTCCTTCTTTGAACACCTATTCCTGGAGACTCAGCCGAGAGCTCCCTGAACAGATCTCTTCCCATGGTTTCTACCCATGCAGAGCTGATGGTGGTGGCTTGAAGCTGATGGTCAGATGGAGGGCTGCACTAGGGCTGCCCACCATGCCCAAGGTAGACTGCATTTGGGATGAGGTACCTGTGAGGCTTTTTCTTCCCTGGGGGTTGACAGAAGCACGGTATCAAGGACTGGCAACTACTGTAAGCCACATCTATAAACAGTGTTGAACGCTCTCCTTGGCTTTTTTTAACAAGGCCATTTTTTTCTGGTATGTTTACCACGTCAGCTTCTCAGCCCTGGCCCTTCTGTGTTATTCTGTATTTGGCTGTCGGACGGCGCTTGGCACTAGGGGCTCCCTCTGGGATGGAGGCTGCTGGCTCTGTGGCAACGCAAATCGAAGGGAACACCTGTAAGGCTCGCCAGCGTGACAGGCGCCTGCCCATCTACATAATGCCGTTTTGTACCTAGACGACGTTGAATCAAATCCTTGACACGCTCAAGCTGTGACTGGGATATTCCCATTTATAGTTATTTGTTTTGCATTGCTTAGAACAGCAACTGCAGCAAATACAAACAAGCAAATCATGAAAAGAAGAGGCGTCTTACCAGCTACGGGTAGCTCCTATGATTTTTTCATGATGCGTGTTTGTTTTGGGGGGATATGAGACATCTAGGTCAGGGTACAATTTTAATAGCCAGGAATAGTGCAGGAAAGCCTTGTAAACGTGCTGTTAGTGACATGCTAGGCAGAAATGACAGTAAGCTTATGGAAATATATGGAAATTCTCCATCCCGCCTCTCCGTTCCCCCTGCCCTCCCACCCTCTGGTATGTATGACTTTGAATCTGCTTTCAAGAGCCCCTGCTGTGCAGGGAATGTCCATCCATCTGGCAAGCTTACAAACACATTTCAGCGCTGTCTACAACTCGCCTGATGTAACCTCCTTTCTATAGCCTCTGCTCCCCTCCCTACAATCTTTGTTTGGCGCTGAGGAATGAAGCCCTGCGAAGCAAAACTGATGAACCGTGAAGAATCGCAGGGCCCAAACTGCCAGATCCCATGAGAAGAGAAGGGGGGTGAAAACATACAAAAGGAAGAAAGGGGAAAGGGGAGGTGGAAGAGAGTGCTAAAAAATACAAAGAAAATTTGAAAAAGGAGGGGTGGGGGAGAAGGGATAAGGAGAAGGCAAGCAGGGACGGGCTACGCTCTCACTGTGGGGGTTTAACACAAGGTTATTACTTGCTTTGCAGCTATGTTACATCTGTCAAAATCTCAGATTCTGACTGTTGAGGTATTTACATTAGGCTCGCTCATGACAGCAGTGAGCCTGTCACTACCTTCTCCTCTCTTCTGCAAGGCTGCTAAGGAAAGGTAAAGCCTTTGTTTATTTCTCAAATGTGATTTTTTTGCTGATGGGACGTTTCCCTTACCCAGGTCACAGAGCTGGACTCTGCTGTGGAAACTAGGCACAAAAATATTATAGGTACTGATGATTGTTATGGCAGTGCTCATGAGGATGCTGAAGTTTCCATGTTAATCAAGAATCGTGTTTGTTTATTTAGCTAAGAGCTAAAATGCAAATGTAGCTATTTAGTAATTTATTTTGGTTTCATTATGGCACTGAGGCAAACTATGCTATATCCATTAATCAGAAGTTCTATGGCCTGTGGCTTTAGGATATTTTACTAGAAATTAGCTAGGAAAAAAATCAGAACAGTTAAATTTATGCTTGATATAACTCCATGCAGTAGTTGCTTATATGTTAGGAGCTGGTGCACTGAGTACAAAACATGTGAATCAGAAGCACTTAAAACTGAAAGAAACTCTTGGTTTTTTTCTCTGAGGAAGCCATCTCAATTGTCCTGCTAATTTATGGAGGAAGTCCAATCCTTCCTAGCTTGATGCCTTTGAATGAGAGCATAAGCAGGGGAAGGTTTCCCAAATAATCTAAAGAGGGAAAGTTTTCCTTATTTAAACACAGAACTCCCGTGATAATTTACTGAGAAGCAGCCAGATACGAGGACATTCACTAAGGCCTAATCTTCAGAAGGACACCTTCTTCTCCTGGATACAATCTGCATGCACTCTTCAAATGCAAGTACAAATCTAAGTGGTCGTACATCTGTAACAAGCTAACCGAATGTGCTAGTGACTAACAGGGGAGCATCTTTCCAGTTATCTGGAAAGTTATCTTTGCTTTTTTCAAGAACAAGCCACACACTGACTGAGCCTTTCTAAAAATATGCCCTTCAAAAAATAAAATATTCCACAGCTTCCAAGACTGTGGGACTTCCTGACACGAGACCTCACACGACCCACTAGAAACGTTCCACTGACTATGAAAAAAGAAATACATTTCTTTGCCATTCACTATTTATACATCACACTGATGATACTAAAATTGGAGTACCTATAAAGGCAGGGAAGAAGAGTTGTATGGCTGCTGCTTTTGCTTTTGCTTTTGCTTAGCGCTTCTAAGGTGCAAAGACAGTTTGAAAAGAAAGACTTGGTCTGCTAAACTCGCAGCCCAATCTACAACCTTTTGACATCTAACAGTTTAGCCCAAGTCAGTGGAGCCACGCCATTAGGCAGCAGCTCAGGAGATGGCCTTCTGTGTTTCAAAGGGAGCTAATACCAGAAACATTTCTCAGTGTTTTTGCCAGATTTTTTTCCTTCCTTTCTAACAGGAATCTAAACTGAATTTTGGTCGTTCTCTGCAGAAGAGCACAGGTTACTGCAAAATCAAAATCTGCTTACATAACCATAGAGGAAGATCATGTAGCTGCTTGCAGCCTTTCATATCTATTAAACTTAATCCAGTTTGCCAGGCAACAAATAAGAGATGGGATCATTTGTGTGCTATATTACTCCACTTAAAGGCCTTTTAACAGTTTGCTATTGTTTGAAAAAAAAATTGCATGTCGTCTGCATTAGTCACGCTCTTCCTCCCAGCAACATAACCTTAATTACTGTTACTAGGTTTGCGTGCCTAATACGTTTGGTCCCACCTATTTTGCTTGTGAACCTGTTATTTTCAATCACTGCTTTAAAAAGAAGTACTTAATTATTATGATTGTGTTGCTTCTTCATAAAATGCCATGATGTTTATTTTCCTCCAGGCTAGAAGGACAAGCAGAGTGTTTCAACTGCTATATTTGGCACACTAGCATCCCTGTTTTTCCCTGTTATTCACAAACTATAAATATAAATGATTCAAAAAAAAAAAAAAAGTGATGCTGGATCATTTTCCTTTCGTTACTGGCTGAAACTGAAACCCTCAGGCTTGGAATGAGATCTAGTAAAGGAACATGGTGGTAAATGCCCAACCGCAGCAGCTACGTGCTCTAATGAGACCCTCAGAAATAAACCTACTCATGCACAAATCCTAGGATTTCTCATTTGTGCCTCACCACACTCCCTTAGCTCCTGGGAAGCTACTTGATAAAGAGATGGCACTGTGATTCCTGCTGCACAATAGAGAATGAGAGAATATTATTTTTTCCCAAAGTGCCCCATGGTCACGATGACTGGCTTCTTTACCTAACTGCTGGGCTTCATTTTGTTTATTTTTTGCATGTAATATTGTCATTTTAGTATACAGCCTGAGCACTTTTTCCCCCTAAGTAAGTTGACTATTGTTAGGACAGACTTTCATCTTTTGTTGACGTTACTTATAAAGACAATTCATTTTGCTGCCGTAATGGCTGGGCCTTCGCTTTCCCCTTTTCTCCACTTATTAGGAATTATGTATAGAGATGCCACAAAGACTGGTTAACCGGCCTTCCCATGCTGTACTGAGACAAAATGGCCAGAGAAGATAATAAATTCTCTGACCCAATTATTTCTTTCTGGTATTATCCTGGTTTACAATATTCCAGTTAGAATTTGCTACCTTTGCTGCTTAAGAGAGTTTCCCTGCCTCGGGGTCCTTTTCTTTCCCTATGCTGTGAGATAGAGGCACTTCCCTGAAGACATTTATTGTCTAATACTAAGTCCCAAAGGTCATAAGGGAAAAGAGTCTGTAGAGAACAATTTGTTTTTCTTTAGGACAACGTTGTGGTTTAGTTTTTGCTTTGTCTACAGAGAGGTCAGCTTTGGATTCCATTTTCCATCATCGCTCTTTAGAGTTTAAAGCGTGCTGCACAGTCATTAATGCAAAGAATTGTTTTAGGAGATTAGAGCATTTAGCATGGAATTCAGCAATACATTTAACCATTTAACATTTAACCTCAGTCTATCCCCAAGGTGATAAATGCACTCTGGTGCTCAGTGCAGGTATTGTTTTTCTGAAGTCTCACTACTTTCAGGAGTCCCACTGAATGAGATTGAAAATATTCTGCTTCTGTCCTAGCTAAAGTATTGAAAATTTTCTAAATGCCAGTCATTACAGGCAAAAACAGCCCTGAAAAGCATTATTAAGGTTGTCATATTACACCCTCAAAAATTAGGTAATTAGGAATACATCATGTCTTTTAATTATGTTGCCCACATCTCTTTTATTATAATATGGTCTGCTTCAGTGACTACACAGAACGGATCGTGCTCACCTGATGGGCAGACATTCAATATTTTTTGTTTCAAATGCAGCCTCATGCAGATGAAACCTGCTTTCCTGCACACTATTCAAACTTTTCTCAGAAAACTGGACATTTCCTCATCCGGTGGTCTGCTGTGTTGAACACCACAGCCTTCAAACCCATCACAAACATGAGTTCAACAAGCCCGAAGTTGCTCTTCCCAGGTAGCTTTCTTGGTGAATGCTGTAACACTCCTCTTCCTTCTCATCGTGGCCAAGACTGTGCTGCCTCCTCTGCCATACTCTGCACTGCGGGCTCCCCACCATCAAAAGCTCTTTCCGTTCACCTGCGGGCTGATTCCTATGTAGGCACATGCTCTATCCTTGCGGGAATTTGCACAGCAGCCCTATGATGGGTGGAGGGAGTTTCATCCCCATTTCACAGCTGAGGTGTAGAAAGAATAAGGTCAGAAGGTAGCACTGATCTCAGGCACCTCATTTAAAATGACTGGGGCAGAGCGATTGTGGAGTATTTGGCAACCAACAGCATGAAAGCACAGCTACTGGCATTGCCCGTTGTCAGCCTCTGCAGCTGGGAGAGCTCCAGCATTTTAAATCTGGCACAAAAAAATAAAAGAGGAAACATGATATCAATGATCATCTATGCCAAATTTGGCCTAAGTGGCTTGTTGAGGAACCATTTGATAACTGCAGGGGCAGAACTGGATTTTTCAGGTCAGCAATCAGTTGTTTTAACCATGAAATAATCTTTTAACTCCCTGTACTTCAATGCCTCCTAATTTCTGCAGCAGATGAGGCTTTCTCTTCCCCAGTGTTCCCCATCCCACACCAGGTCCATTTTGCCTCCTATCCCATCGCAATTTCTTGGGGCCTGCCTTTCAGGTTTATCCTTCTCGTCCTGGTGCTTTTGCCCAGGCTGCTCCCCTTCTCCCAGCCCCGGTCTCAGCCTCACCTCGCCACAGGCCTCCCAGCCCCAACTCGCTCCCATGCACAGCTTCCCCCGCTCACCTGGGTCTTGACAAGTCCTACTTTTCCCCTGGTGCCTCCTCCACATAGGCGGTATTCATCCCTCCCCTTCCCTGGTCCCCTCCAGTCTCCCCTACCAGCTCCACCTTTGGTTGGGTCCAGATTTTCCTTCCTCCTCCAATTTCCTGTTTAGATGATATACAAATTGTTTAAATTCGGGGTGCCTTAGCAAAACACAGATTTTATTCCTGAGCTTTTCAGCATAGCTTTCTGCTTCCCACCAGTAGTAGTAATGCTGCCCACCAGCACAAGTTCTGAGATCATTACTAGGTAATGTATCTCCTAAGGACTTTCCAGAACTTAAAACACAAAAAACCAAAAACCGAAACAAAACAAAATGTAACTTTGTCAATCAGACACACACCTATATATGCAGAGCTCTTCTGCAGAAATTCTGCTGTTATGATGTCAATAATTAAACAACAAATAACACGGAGGTTCCACATGCAGAAATACTAGCAGTGGTACCTAAGCGTAGATTTTACCAGCTGTTACTCCACCACACACTGGAGCCATACTCAAAGGCTACTTCAATAACATTAAAACTTGTCCATGGTAAATGTGTTGCAAACTGAAAACCAATCAGAAATGCAAGGGAAGACACAAGTACATGTAAAAAACCTATATACACATAACATTTTTCAAATGTGACCATTTGCTGCTTTTTCCCCTCTAATTATTCTTCTAATCAGGTATATTTTATTAATGATAAAACAAGAGCAAAGAGGAGAAAAATGCACATAGCGATAAAAACAACAATACATTAGACTTAACATTTTCCTATTTCTTGACAAATCTTCTCAAAAGCATGAGCTACAAACAAACATGTGAATAAGGACCACTTCTTAACTCCATATATTAGTCATCTCCTATTCCTCTCTTTTTCTTACAGCTTCTACAGTAAGCTATGGCTGCAGTTTCTTTTAGCTACATTGAGTATTTATTTTTTGTCGTATCTCGAAATCCTTCCCTGACACTTGGATGGTTATGCGGCAGTTTTACGGACAAAAGGAAACTAGTATTTCTCTCACTTTTTTCCCATGCTGTACTCTAAATACCTTTGTCTTCCTGTTAAAATAGAAAAAACCTTCACTGTCGGACAATGAATTACACAATGGCAAAAAAAACAAACCTTAAGCAAGAGACTTTGTGAGAGTTACCGGTTTTAAAGAGTCCCCATAAATAGCTGACAAGAGGAAGTAAGAAAGGTAATGGGATTACAATAACCACATGGAAAAAGATTAGAAGGAAGTCGATTTAAGAGTGTTTGTGTTGGGGGAGCAGTCTGTGAGTATTTTCATTGACTTTTCCAATTCCACTGTAGCAATTCATGAAGAAGTCGTTAAGCGATATTAGCTCCACATGCTCTTAAAACTTATTTGTGCTTCACCAGGCAAACACTCCTTCTCTTAATAAAGCAAAGACTTCAGAATTCAGAGCTCCCTGCAAGACTATTTTCCTGGTGAATACCAGCCACTGATTGCTGCACCAGAGCTGCAGTGCTCTAACAGAGGAGTCCTGGAGGATTTTCCTGAGACGCTCAAGAAATCAGCAGGCTCCACTGCGGGCTATTACCAAAACGGAAGTAAGGTAAATGTAGCTGCCTTTCCCCCAACATTCAAAACTCAGTGATGCTTCTGCTGAAGGTTGGCTTGTGCTAAGGAAGCCAGTGTGAACTGGGACACCTTAAAGCCAGGCACCCATTCTCTTTTGATGAAGAAGTAATCTCAAAGAGAGGGTCATTAACCAAATGATGGGGAACTGTAAGGAGTTCTGCCACTACAGCTGTTTGCCCTATGAGCATGAATCAGCAGCACTCTAAATCATTACAAAGCACAGTGAAACACTTTGAATATGAGAAGCATGCACTGAGCAAATGATACAGAACTAGACCAGAAGCTAATGTTTCCTCAGAAAGAAGCTGTGTCTGGCCTTGGAGACAAGGAAATGAATGGAGATGGGCGAGTACACGTCACTTCTTGGGTCCCCCTCCAATGGTTACACCTGACCAGTAGATAAAGCAGAGCTCCAGCAAGTCTGGATGTTCCCTCCCTGATGCAGGGCCCGGGTGGGATCAGTGACAACAAAGATACCACTTTTGCGGCTGTGCAGTCACATACACCTGCAGTTCATAGGAGAACAGTTTGAGCAAAGAACTCACCTTAATCTCTTTGGCACATATCACCAAAGGCGAGTAGGCCTTGAGAAAACTTTGAAGATTAGAGATGCAGTGCTACACACTTTAATCTATAACAGGCTGAATAACATCAATTCAGTTAATGTTTTAAAGTCAATGAGCATAAGTTAAAGGGCATAAAACCCCTATGCAGATGCCCTCATTTGGGAATAAAGTCATCCTCTGAGGAGGATTATGCTACAGTAAAAGTATAATACATATCTAAATGAGACTATTCACATGGAGATTTAACATCATTGACATCACGTGTTGAGTTGAATCACTTTGTATTCACTGACTGTGCCCATGTTTACGTGGTCACAACTCCTGCCTGTATCCTGCACCTCTTTGTCCACTTCTCACTGTCTCTTTTGATAGAAGGGTCTTCAGAGTCAATGTCAGAACCCTCTTTTCCCTGTTCAGTGCTTACTGTTGACTAAATATTGCCCCACGACACTACCACAGTACAATCAATACATTCAGTGACCATGTTTCACATTGGTATTTTCAGGAGACAAGTCAGAAAGTGTCCCATATGGTATCCAGCACGCGTTTTCTATAGAGCACTTCTAGTCCTTATGTTCATAAGGACTTATGTTCAGAAGGACCAGAGATAAGACCAAATTTGGCCTATGTGAGCTCCAAAACTGGAAGCTGTATGGTCATACCATTATGCTACTATTGCTATAGCTAATTAGCTCTGCTGACAGGCAAGACTAATTAACTTAGGTGCAGCCAAGTTTTCTTGCATCTTTAGGGAATCAAACTAACATTTGTTACTGCTAATAACTTGGAACCTGTGTCAGAAGGTGGCCTAAACCCTAGCCTGGGATTCCTGCTACTGCACTCCTTTTAGAGATATAGATACACTGGGTAGTGTTTCCTAGCAGTCAGGGAGGATGTAACCAGCAGGAACACTTTCCGCTCCTCGAAGTCCAGAGGCAATCTTTTACAACATTCCTAGAGACATAGTTTCAACCTACTAGCTCTTGATGTTTTGTTCTGACAGTTCCCTTAGACGTGGTCAGATTTTTTCGGGATGATTTATTGATCTGATGTCCTGAAGTTTCATTGATATTCCCATGTTAATTCCACTCCTATCAGGCATCACAGAAACTTTTGCTTGCTCATGCAGTGTAAATTAGCTTCAACTCAATTAACCTCTTGACATATCTTCTTTTTTGTCCCCCTAATTTCCCTTCAGACTTGCTAGTTTTCCTTTGGACCATCAGCATGCACCTTCTTTGGTGAACACTTCTCTACTTGACAATACTGTGCTTTTTCAGCAATGGCTGATATGACACAAGGGTGAAAAGCCATCTTACAGCAGTGTCTTCTGAGGAGGGCAGCTGGGTGCCCTGGTGCACAAAAGGCCTTCTAGTCCAGGAACTCTGCACTTATTCAGAGAAAACAGAAATTAGAGAAAGAAAAAGCACAAGAAATGGAGCCCGTGAACAAAGCTTGTGGACTTGCTTTCCCTTCTAACATAGTAGGCCAATCTAAGGAAGAATTTGGCTCTGCATAACAGTTTCAGATGGCCCAGTACTGTGAGGGTTAGATGTGTACAAGATGCACTATACTAAAGCAGTTCATTCATCTTCATTAGCTCCTTTCCTTTAAATTCCCCCTAATTCAGCAAGGGGAACTCATTATGGTCAAGAAGGGCACTACTGCATATGAAGAATACAGGCATTTCTAATGGTGAGCTCCCATTTAATTGAATTCAGTGAATGACAACACCATGACATTGCTGAGATTAATGACTCAATAATTTTTGAGACAAGGCAAAACGTGAAGTAAATTGATTGCATTAATTTTTTTTCTTGAAAACAGTACTGCATACCAGCTCTGCAGCGTCCGGGAGAGCACTCTCTGCCGTAACACGGTGAAGCCTAGCGACCCACTCTCTGTTCAACTCTTGTACCCTTCCATTACTTTAGAGTAACTTTTAATGTCATTTTCTACTTGCAGAGATGCAGGCTGACAATAATTGCCCCGAGACCTCGACAGACCGAATGATTAATGGAGAGGGCTTTTTGGGGTGGAAACTTCGGTTATTACTGGATTATTCAGCAGAAGGAGAGAAGGTGCCAGAACATGGAATGGAGGACTGCAGTGACTACCCATTTCAGTCATGAAAAAATATGAATAGATTTTAACTTCCTATTCTGCCATCTTTTTAGTAACACTTATTCACTTAAAAATTTGTTCTTGCCTAAGTGCAACGTCAGATGCAACATCTTGTTTACCAAGAAGTTTGGAGACAATGAAATGGCAACCTCTTTCCTACGTGTAGCATAAGTTGAAATGGTTTTTCATACAGTGTCTGTGCCAGGATCTGTCAAAAGTATCCCTGTAAAATGCACTAAGTAGTGTCTCCTATTGCTCAACATCATCTGTAGTGTCACACTTCTTTTTTACAAGACAGTCAGAAAAACAATAACTCCAGTAAGATTGTGCATGTAGTATTTCTCATTATGCAGGCATAAAATTTTGTCAATGATGTGGCTAAAGAAGACAGTAATAAGTATTCTAGAGCTAGGATTTTGCTAATTAAGATATAGATTAGAAATGTTGATCAAAAGGTCCTGGGGAGGAGGAAGGATATAAGTAAGGTAATACTTCCTATGATACCACCTCCAGAAACTAATCATCATAGGTAATGAGAAGAAAACTCTCTCAAACAAGCTGTGTACAAAACTATGATGTTTGAGCTTTAGATGAAGTAGAAAAATAGTCTTAGCTTTTACCCTGTACCCTTCCCTTCTTTGGGAAAATGGGGAGTAAGAGGGGAAAGTGCAGCAGGAGTATCCACTTCTGGTGAAGAAACTCAATCTTAGATCAGTAAGGGGGGATTCTGGTGCCTAACATAAGAGAAAGAAAAATGTAAGGTGGCCGCGATACTGCTGGGGCAGCCACCAAGGATCTTTCAGGAAGCCACATTGAGGCCTCAGGGCTGCCCTTTTGCTTCCCCCTGATAACCAGCTAATTAGGCCTTCTGGCCTAATTTCAATGAAGAACTCAAATCCAGCAAGTTGTGGCCCTTCCTGCACTGCCCACCTACCATTTCCCTATTTTTTTCTCTGGGCTTTTGCAGCTTAAGGTGCTTTTAATCCCAGAGCAGCCTCAAATGCTGTGCAGTGGTGCAGCACAGCTTCTGTTGAACCAGAGCCAGAGAAGATCTGAGCTGACCGCCACAACAGAGCTCCCACTTCCTGTGGCAAAAACTGGGGAGGGTCCATGGCATCATTCCTGTGATGACTGCAGAAGAGCCAACACCTCTGAGAACTCAGGTCCATTGATGGGGCTTGTAAGAGGCAGAGATTACCTACATCTTTCAGCCAAGGGGGCTATCTTCTTGTAAAAGGACCCTAGATATGAGCATTTGGGTGGTACTTCAGCAGAAATAATAACAAAGGAAGAAGATCTGAATTCAGGCCTTCTCCCATGTATTAGGCGTTTGAAATTTTTCATGCAACTAATATTTGGGGGCACCTGTGACCTAAGATTTCATCTTTCTTCTTTGCAGTCTGACTGAAGAGAACTTCATTAGTGTAAACATGTACGTGAATTGCAATTATGGTTCTGCCCAGGCGTGTCTTGTTTTATAGTGGCCAATATTGGAGAAAAAAGCATTTCCAGTCAGCTAGCAGATCATATTCTACCTCAGTGGTGAAATGTCATCTCCCTATTTTAGTGCTGTATCATTTACCTTGCTGTCCAGCTGCAAGCCACCTCACTAGACCTAAGTGCATAAGAGATGATGTGAGCAGGGAAAACTGTTCTTTCAATAATACTGCAGCAGGAGAGAGAGTTTATGACCCTGAAAAGATCGAGGTTTACAGACACAGACTACTGAATCACTACAAATATTAAATGAAAAGGGCAAGGGCATGTTCCCCCTGAACTATAAACAATCTTACCAGTTTCAAATACCTTTTGATATGAACTGATGATTAACACTGAATGTCTGCGACTCCACTGCAGAGGCAAAACCTGTTTATTTAAGGATTTCTGCAGCATTGCTCCCACACGCCTGGACGAAGGTTCGCCGTCCACTTATAGTCACATTTTCATAAATGCCCACTCTTTCTTTTGGAATGTTATCAGTTGTGCAATCGCAATTTCAGGCATGATGGCTTGTTTTAGAGTAGTGCTGGAGGCTGAACGGTCTGCGTGAAGTTAACAGGAACTGAAGTTAAAGATTGTTCCTGCAAAATAGAATGTGGGTGCCACAAGCTGGCATTCAGGGCAGAGGCAACCAAAACATTTTGAAATTGTGGACTTTTGGGGGGGATCATGTCATGTATCTGTCCCACAGACTGACATGAACTTATCAGTCTTTGAACATGAATCCCAGCCCCCTGAAGGGATCATTAGCAAAGCAGTATGCTAATGACCCCTCTTGCTCCTAACCAGAGGAAAATGAGCTTGACTATACCTCATGGTCAGCAGGAGAACATACTCCACCGATGTCCTCCAGTGACACCAGGAGCAGCTCTGAGGCTCTGGGTGAAGCAGAGAACAATAGGAGAGATCAGAGCCAGCACTGACCAAAGGCTTCCCAGGCCTGTAGGTGTCTAGAAAACCAGTCTTATTGCTCCTCCTACCACTCAGGATATACTCAGGATGGGGCAACAAGGACTGCCCTTCCTAAAAGGGCTCCCCCCACCAATAGCCACTGCCTCATACACTCCGACCTTCTTTTGCTGAGCAGAAGCACCAGGAGCCAGTTTGATTCCTCAGGACTCTGGTAGAGTGGGCAGAAGGGAAATCAGCAGAGATCTGAACTGGTGGGGAGAGAATCAGCTGGTTATGCTGTTCCCTCCCACCTCCCATGGCTATACAGAGCTTGGTCTATGATTTCCCTGCTCCTCCCACTCCCTTGCCCATATGTATGAACACAAAACATCTATTGGAGTTAATGACTTTAGTAAGTGCTTGACTGTCAAAAGGAGAACTTCTCCAGTGCTTTCCTTCTTGCAGTTGTTCTTGCAGTCTTGAGCGGACTTAATGGAACCCACACATAAAATATAGGACTCCAGATTTTATTGTGAGACAAAAAGCAAGAGTATGTTCAGCATTACTTTTGCCATCACTAACCAGCAGAAAAAAAATCCTTCAGCAGCGTTGACGGTTCCAGTTTTGGCTCCTTACTATCTTTAGACTAGATGTGATTCAAGTAACAAGGCAATTGTGGAAGAAATAATACTTTTGTTCCTTCTTGTTTTGCAAGCCAAAACCCTGCAAACGCTCAGCTCCTAATTAAACAATAGTGATAATGAAGTGTGCAGGTGGATGAGGCATCCAGATGGATTTCTGGTTCTCAGTTGTATATTGCCACATGCCATCAGTGACTTCAGTTCAGGTAATGGCTAGTTTAGATGAAGCTTTCCCCTTTGCTCTTTACTCTGTGCCAGAGATGGCTCAGGGTTTCTCATTAGTGGAGAGAAAATGAGGTTTTGCCCCCTGAGAGGGGAGGGGTGAATGACACCTGTCAGGAGAATTTGGTGGAGAGCAGGGGGAGGGACTTGCAAAAGACAACCAAGTTAAGCTTTCTCTTTTCTGCGCTGGCAGCTCCTTCCCTCACCTCCTACCTTCTCCTCCCCAGGGGCAGCAGCAGCAGTGATCCCTCAGGACTCTACCACAGGCAGAGCTGGAAATGCTTACTTTGATCACATCTAGTCCCAGCCCCACTTTCTGCCTTATTTCATGATGCAGCTACACCGGAAGCAGAAGACTCAAAGAGTTCGGTCAGAGTACCTTCTCCTCTTCTCTCAGACCTCTACTGAAAGTTACATCACCTATCCAAGACATTGCACTCCCTCCAAATGTGCATGCACCTTTGAGTGCCTCTCAGGAGCTGGAGCTTGTTTTATATGAACTTCCTTTTATTGTGCCACAGATCAGGATGGTAGGTAAGCCTCTGCAGGAGACTCGCAGCACTCCTGTGGTACAAAACCTTAGCCTGCTGTCTAGTTTGGGTTGACCTTTGGTTTGTGTCACTATGTAGAGCAGTGCTGCCAGGAATACTTGGTGACTCTTGTCCTATCACTGATCCAGCAGGGGAAAAACAGCACCTCTGACATTCCTGGGCTGTGCTCATCATGAAATCAGGGTAGCAATCTGTGAGGTAAATGCTAAGGTTGTAAGCACTGACTTATTCAAAATTAGATATTATTTTTGAATGTAGTAGTCTCACACTGATTTCACTAGGTGTGGGACTGAGCTTACCAATAATAAGAAAATAAAGTGAATTTTAAAGCGGCTGCCACAAGATTTCTAGAGTCAGCCTTGTTGTCCGCAATGTCTGCAGAACTCAGACTCATGAAGAGCATTTACATAGCCACAGTAAATTCTATTTTTATTCAAGAGCTGATTTGCATAACTTTTTCCAAGTGCCTGAAACAATAGGCGCAATATAATCTGCCTTTAAGGAGTCTTTGGATACATGACAGCTAACAAATGATGGGGACATTGGTATTATGCGGGGTCTTTCATCCAAATAAGCCTAAGTTTTCAAAATGCTGGGCCAGTACAACTGTATGCAGTCACAAATTGCCTAGCTACAGAAACGCTTTCTATCATGGATCCTGTGAGGAAGTATGGAGAGGAAGGTAGGAGAAAATGTCCCATAGTCAGTGGGCCTGGGCCATGTGTGGCAGTGGTATGAGCACGCCCAGTAGAACAGGGAGTAATGGAAGATGCTGAAAAACATCTGCCAACTATAAAGTAACTGGTAAAGGGCCAGCTTAGGCTATGAAATCTGAGGCACACATTGGAGTTGGTATTTCTCTCCTGGTATAACTATGTTCAGTAAGACTGTAGATGAGGAGTGGTGTGTGTTTGGGTACAGCTCGCTCAGCCATCACTAGACCACAGTCTGCTCTAAAGAGGTAGGCAGATGCCTCTAAACTGTGTGCATGCCTATACAAAAGTTTTGTGATCAGTACTTCATCCAAATAAGTTATAAGGAAACCTGAGACATAAAAACTGTAATAATATAATTGGATCTCACCCAGGACACTCAAGGCAACAGCATTTCTGTGTTTTTGGGAAGACTGACATGGGAGCTGGAAAAGCTCTACAGATGGCTAAATGTATACAGCTTATTCAAAAGGCAGCACCTCCAGCAACAGGATGTCCCACGGCACCATTGTATTCCACTAACTGAGAAGTAAAAATGCCAGCTGCTGACCTAGGAGAATTGCTCCTCATGGCACTTACATTTGTCTTGCGTTATTCCAGGGGCTGAGAGAGTCCCAAACTCATTACATTTATGATACTTACATAAGCTTCGGTGTGAGGTTCAAAGCTAAGCTATAGAAGGGGAAAATGCAGAACTGCTACAAATAAAATCAGATAACTTAGGCTAGAGAATAACAGTAAATGGGTATAGACCAGGTAGCACAGAAATGACCATTTTACTACTTTGATTTAGAAAATATCATGGGAATTATCGCTGAGTCCAGTTTCGTTAATGCAATACATAACTGAATCAGAGGAGGCAAAAGCAGACTCCCTTCTGAATTAGTTTAACCACTGTGAATTTGTGGGTAGACCAGGCCTCCATCAGAACAAAAGAGAAAATAATCCCCTTGTAATGCAGCATTTAACACCTAGCAGGCAGGTGATAATTGCTTCAGTCCAAGGGGATTAGCACATTGTAACCTCATTATAATGTAAAATGTAACTTCCCTATATGGGGTTGTCTACACGGGAAAGTTACTGGCATAAACAAAGATATGAATTCACACTGATTTAGTTTTACTGGAATAATTCCCAGTGCAAATTTATTTCTCTGGAGAGAAATATTTTGTTTGTGATCTCTTCTCTTCTCCCTTCCCTTCCTTTCCTTTCCTTTCGCTTCCTTTCCTTTCGCTTGCCTTGCCTTGCCTTGCCTTGCCTTGCCTTGCCTTGCTTTGCCTTGCCCTGCCCTGCCTTGCCCTGCCCTGCCTTGCCTTGCCTTGCCTTGCCTTGCCTTGGCTTCCCTTCCCTTCCCTTCCTTTCCCTTCCCTTCCCTTCCCTTCCCTTCCTGCTTTGCTTTGCTTAGCTTTGCTTTTCCCTGCAGTTTAGTCAATGTTGCTTTGGAAATAATTTAAGCCAAAATGAAAAACCACCACTATTATTCCCAAACAGGAATGTTCATACAGAAAGTCCAGATCGATCTGAACTATATTATTCAACTCTTACTACATAATTTTAACAATGTAATATATAAAATTTTCTAGTGTAAACAAGCTTTAGGTAAAATGAAACTTTGCTTCAAATAGATGGTGCAGTTTCATGATAGGCGTAAACTGTCCTAAATTTGTGCTTCCGCTGATCTTAGTGATGGTAGTAGAGCTTGGGAGCTGCGTGTCCAGACAGATTAGGTATCCGTAAAGTAATCTTACAAAGAAAGAATGAAAGAAAAGAAAAAAATGCAAAAAGAAGAGGAATGATTCATCTCCCCCCCTTTTGGGGAAGGATTGGCCAGGGTAGTGAGCGAGGGACGGCAGGTCTGTCTCCAGCTAGCGGGGGCTTAGACTGATGTCAGCTGACTGTAGAACCCCACTGAGTATTTTTCTTCACCCCGAGCATAGTAACTTAAGCTGTCTAAAAACTGAACACCCAGTCTGAATTAGTCTTTCATGTTTTTTCTATTGTCAATGGAAAGACACAGGCTGTGTAGTCTCTTGACCTGCCTTGGACACTTAGTTTAGTGGCTGTTGTATCTCTTCATTATCAAATGCTAGGCTGAGTCGAATCCCACCCTGAATATGCCAAAATATGCTAAGCAGTTCCATCTACTTCACTTTAAACAGGGTGCTTTTTAAAGTATTCACTTGAAATGGATCTCACTGGATGTCAGCAAATCCCCCTCTGCTTATTGACACCATGGCACTCCCAAGCTGAAGAAGTGTACAGTTTGGGTAGTCAGATAGTAGTAGTTTTTATTAACAAGCAAGGATGCTTAATTGTAAGGAGCTCAATGGTAACGTACATAAGGAACACACATACACACAAACGCTACATAAACACGCACTCCTGGTAATGCAAAACACTTTCTGATTTTAGTGGGAATTTTGGCCTAAACGGTGTTGCCAAATCAGATGTATGGAATACTTACAAAGAGTTTTTCTGAACATACATAATGAAATCCAGCTCTATAATGAGTGCCCACTGGGATATGAAGATGTATGAAAAGATGACTCATCAGTGCTTCCATATGGAGTAGAGTTCCTGCGCTAGAGCCAATACTATTCATCTGCTAGAGCCAATACGATTTAATATTCTCATTAATGACTTGGATGATGGAATACAGTAAATATACAGATGATACCAAGGCAGAGGCTGGAAAGCTTCAGAGGACTGTTTCAGGATGCTCTTGGCAGATTGGAGAATAGTCAGAAATAAGGAGCTGCAAATGTAAAGTACTTCCTTTTGAATAACCAAGTATTATGACATAGGGAAAGCAGTTCTGCTGAAAAAGAACCGGTGGATGCAGTGGATCATAACATGAGTATGCATTAACAGTGAAAACATTGCCTCTGGAAACAGAGACAGGAATGTCATCTGTAGGACACACGAAGTCATCTTTACCTCCTACCCAGTTTTCTTGGAGCCTCTGCAAGATTAGTGTGTCCAGTTTGACACAGCACACTTAGGCAAAATAAAGATGAGGAAAGGGCAGAGAAGGCCAATGCAAACAGCTGGACATCTGAAAAGCATGGCTAATGAGGGGTAGAAAGGCCTGACTTCATAGAAAAGGAGCTGGCAGGAGAGTGAAGATTTGGAACTGTGTCCAAATTTTAAAAAATTTACTGCAAAGAAGGAAGTGGTAATCTACTTGTCATGTGTGGGGAGGACAGAACAAGAAATAATGGGCTATAATTGCAACAAGGGAAATTTAGGTTAGATATTAGGAAAGTCTTTCCAGCAGTAAAGACAATTAAGTAATGGAAAGGCTTGCCTGAGGAGGCTGTTCAATCTCCGTTAGTGAGAATGTCTAAGGACAGATCAGCAAATGTCTTTCAAGAACAGTATAGATAGAGCTGCTCCTGCTTTAGGACAGCAGAAGTGCCTAGAAGACCGGTCTCTTCCAGTTCTATTTTCTGTGACTTGTTTTTCTCTAATGTGGAGAGTTCAGTACTGACAGTACGTATGTCCTAGCTTGTCGTTTAAAGATGTGTTGGACACATAGAGGATGAAGGAAGAGCCTGCTCAAGTCCCTCTTCATAGAACTTCCCACCGCAGTCTGTGAAGCAGAGTCATGTTAGAGGAACTTGCACATCAAATCAGGAAAACATACCAAAACACTGACCTTGCCACCACTAAAAAACAGCAGGAAAAGTCATGTTTACTCCACCCGAAGCAGAGTTAAGATCTGAAAGTACTGGGAAAGAGAGATCAACCTGCAAAACTGGCAAAATATCCTATCTATGAAGAAGACTCCCGACTGTAGAGGGCTCTACTACTTAGCAGAAAATGGCATAATGAAATGGATAGGATTATATGTGTTATGTGTGAGGTAGGCCAGAAGTTCAGGGGTCTTAGGAGAAAAAAAGCATCTAATTTTTACACGTGTCCAGTATCTCCCTCTCAGTTCCCCTCATGCAGTGTATACTTGGTCCTTCTGAAGTGTTTAGAGAAGTAAAGCACCTTCTTAAATGTCATGATTTATCTAAAATGGAAATACTTGTATGCTAACCTGGTTTTAACAATTCAAAGAAACTTAAATAGAAATACTTTAAAATGCTCATACAAGTCCTCTGAAAATGGGTAGGCAAAATCAACAAGGAAAAAAGCCACTTAGAACCAGTTAAAAGCGGCCAGTCAAGATCGTATGACTTCTGACTCAAGCAGGTCAGACTATTCCTATTTTGACCTCCCTTGGGACTGTCTATGAGTGGCAGTTTAACTCTTGGTATCTTTTAGTAAATAAAGGCTCCCTGCAGCCTCTAAGTTAATCAGTCCATTACATGCTCTTTGTTCCTTGTAACCACATGAAAGACGAATGCCAAAAACATTATTAAAATAAAAGGTTTAGGGGAGCAGATGGGCTGATACAAAACTAGCAAATATGCTAAGATTTGAGAGTCTATAATGAACTGATTCTAGTGTGAACCTGTTTTAGCTTATCAGGTGTAGTCATATGGCTTAATGCATACCAGGGTAAAATACTGCTATCCAAATACAAAAAGGGGTTTAAACAGTAATGTCTGTCAATGCGTAGAAATTGTAGTGTTATCAGTATGTATGGCAGGTTTTAGCACAAGGGCCTTTTTAATACTGCGGTTGCTCTACAGATGGCAGCTGCCTTTGAAATAGGTTGCAAATAACTACCTTTGGGAACCACATTCTGCACCCACAGACCCAGGGCTGGTGAGGGGAAGCAGTGAGGGGCTGTGGTGCAGCAGGTAGCACAGCTCTGATGCATTAAGGATGCCCAGTCAGACATCCTGGGCTCCAGCATCACCAACACTATGGATGTTCAGGCTGCCTCAACAGGCTGGCAGACACCCCTCAGGTATGGATAACCTTAGGTTATCCAGAGCGTTGCTGGAGCTTACAAATGCACTAAACTCTCGGAGGGAGAAACAAGGCAGTGAGAGCCTCAGGGAGAGCTGCTGTAGAGGAAGAGCTATAATATAACAGCTTCATGCCAGTCTAACTGCCCCTGTACTTTGGGGCTGTTCCGCTTTATCTGCTGGTACAGTAAAACAATCATGCTTTTGTGTAGAGAAGACCTGAGCAGAGTTTCCAGGTTATACCTTACTCAAATCTATTTCTATTGTTTATTGGCTCCTGCCACTTCAGCAGGAACAAATAACAAAAACTCATTTTATCAAGGACCTTGAATGAACATTAATTAAGGCTGTAGTCCTCTCCGAAACTGTTTGGTGTTATGCTGATTTTACAAGAGATCTAAGCAAGGAAAGGGGTTAGGAGAGGTCTGGCCCTCAGCCGCAACGCACGGCAGTGCGGGAGCCAGCAAATGCTCGTTCTGAGCGTGTTCTCCCAGATAATGGCAGAATCAAGAGTTTTATCACATATTTTCTTTCCACTTCTCCCTAAGGAGCAAGCACTGATGAGGTCTCACCTGGCTGTCATTTTATGCGTAGCCAAGGTCACAGCGAAGAGTAAAATATGAAAATCTAATCTGCTTTGCTAATGCAAAATAACTTCTTTCTGTATGTGACCTCACACAGAGTTCAGCCACTCAGCTGTAACAGGCTAAAGATTGCTTTCAAAGTCTTAATTCAATTTCAGAGAGCTTGCTGTGAACTCCCAGAGAACAATACAGATGCCTCTCTGCCTTCCCCAAAAGAAACACATCACAAAGCTGTCCTTGATGAGCTCTTTGATTTCAGATTCCCTCTTACACACATCAGTCAGCTCAGATGCTTCCTTCGAATCTGAATCACCTGGGGATTTGGTTGCCTTATAAACAATGCATATTGCCACTTACCGAGCATCTACATACAAAAAAAGTCTCAGGAAAATCTTCTTCCATGTGCTGTAAGCATTCTCTTAGCAAGTATCAGAATACACAAAAGGGCTTGTATTTCTCTAAATAGGATTCTATTATAGATAAAATAGTACATAGTAGACCAGCTACGGTTTGCTCTGAACAATTTTAAAACAGGTACTCCCAGGTTCTTTGGCCCTTTTTATAGATGGATTACAACATGAGGATTACAACATGATCAAAAGCATTTGTCAATTATTCTGTTAACATCTCACCACTTTGTGAAGTCAATGTAGTTAGGAACCAAGGAGTGTTTGAAAGTCTCACCTAGAAGCCCATCTCTGTAGCCACTCCAAGAATATTGCTTTAAATTCCCTGTGCATGATTTTTTGCACCTCCCTCTGAAGGATGTGTCACTGTTTGTACAGAGTGATGGCTACACAAATTAAATCATTCTCGTATTTTTTCCCCTGCGTATACTGCTGATGCCAATGGAAGCTTGCCATTCTGGGATATATGACATCTTACATGGGATCAGCATCAACGCCTTCATTACTTCCTGGGAAGCCAGAGTGACATGGTAGAAATGACTATAAAAATAGAGAAGTGGCGGTGATATAAACTGATAAAAGTGCACGTACTTGTAGGGGAATGGTGCCCAGGAATGCCTCCTGATTTTTCCATTCATTTCTGACCGCATGGGGTTTATGGTCAAACACCTTCCTTAAGATGGCATTGCGTTAAAGTTCTTAGAAGTCACAAATATTTTTATATAAACTGTTAGCATCAGTATCAACCAATACAGCATCTGTAAAAAGAAATATGTTGTGGGATTTAATTGAAAGTATCTAATGGGGCCATCTAGAAAAAGGTCTTTTGCCAGGAAACAGATACTTAGTTCCCTACAGCAAGTGCAGTAAATGGTTTGCTAATTCTTTGTATGAGGCATCAATCTTTTTGTGTTCATTGCCCCCAAATAACTGGAAGAAATTATGTTTCTTTTTAATTATCCTGCAGCATGTTTACTGCATTATTTAATTCAGTTTTAATAATACTTAGGACATATATATGATTTTACATCTTCATAGTGGCCTACAGCATCAAGTAATGAATCCCAAACCATTCTGCACTTGAATTAAATAAGTATGCTGCTGCAGGTAATTAATCATTTGTTTTGCACCCTGTATGATGTAATTTAAGATTGCACAAACACAATAGAAATCACACTCCTGTTTGTTAGTTTTCTAGGACTGCACCCCAGTCCTAGGATGTCTCAGTTCCTAAGACAGGACCCAGGACAAAGGCTTTTCCTGTTTCCTCCCTCTCTCTCACCACGCTGGTGCTACGGGGGTTAGCTAAACGCATATAAATGTTTGACTTCTCCTGTGCTGCGTTTTCCATCCTTGGGGATGGAAATGTTCCTAGAACTCCTCTATTGTGTCCCGGGTGGCGATCACGCCTACAGAAGCCGCCACAATGGCCAGCAGCTGGTTAGCTGAGACCGCGGCCGCTCTCACGGATAGGCTTTGTCTGCCCCTTTCCGCGTCCCTCCGTCTCTTGCCTCTTGTCCCACGCTCACGCTGTCAGCCATGTGTGGCAAGGGCTGCTCTATACTGGCTCTGGGACGGCAGAACTGACTGTTACCACAAAGGAACATATAACAAGTTCTCCCTGGGCTGTTTACCTTCAATAGCTATTTGATGTAGCTTAGCTGTCACATACTGCTGCAGAGGAAAGGTAAGAGTCCTTTCAGGATAAAGTATGTGTAATGTTCTTTTAGAAAGCTATAAACTAGAGACAGTCTTATAGCCTGGGAAAGGCGATAGAGAGTTATTTTTATTCTTAAATTCCTTAGGGGGAAAGGCACTCAGATACAACTATGACGAGAGCCATACAAGTACACAGAGTGAGAGAGAGAGAGAGACAGGGAAAAAGTGATTAATGCAACCCTGCTACATTGCTAGATAGAAGATGAAACTGCACCAACAAAACCAACATTTTGACAGAAACATTCCATTCCAACTATGGTAACTTTAAAGTGAAAGATACTAGTGACACTATTTACCCTGGTTTCAAATATCTCTGACAATAGCCATTGCCACCAGCCTGAATAACTGCTATTCTTGAAGCAAACGACTAGAGATAGCCAGTACCAATTGTTCTTTCCAAGCTGCCTGGTGTGCTCCAATCACTCCCAGACTCCTTTCCGATCTCCCTGAAAGTGGCCTAACTGCAGTGATGACAGAGAAAGCAGCCGAGTGGAGAAGCCTCAGCTGTGCAGTAACTGGGAAATAGCTGTTCCTTGGTGCAAACCGGTAGAGGAATAAACCAAACCCACCTCCCTGTCGACCGCGCCGAGCCCCTGCACTGTGCCGCAGCCGAGCCATCAGAGTGCCGTGTCCTCTTTGCCCTGTTCTGCGGATCGGCTAATAGCGAAGCTGGCCGTCTGCACCACCACGCAACCCCAAACTTCAAGAAATATGTTTCCATCATCAGGGCCAACAGCACTGGAAACTCTGCAGGACAAATAGACAAATACAAATACGGATGAGAAAAATTCCTTTCTTCCTGAGTCTAGGTTTGACTATAGAGCAGGCGTATTGGACACCACCAACTGTTATGATGTAGACCAAACACCTCTTAAATTAAGTAAGGCATGAAGACAGAGTCTCACAGCTGATTTTGCTTCTGGTTATTTAAAGATGACAGACATTTATAGAAAATCCAGGCAGCAAGGACAAATGCGTTTTTATGAAGGTTATGTATTTTTATGTTTTGTTTTGAGGAGTGCAGTATCTGTTAGACTGCAAATGTAATTAGTAGATACATCAAACTGCAGCCTAACAAAATGCAAAACATTTCACATACCATGGACATTTCTCCTCAGGAACTGTTTGTGACTCACTGTTCCTGTCAAGCAGGTTAATGTGCCTCTAAATTTCACCTGACAGAAAATGTATCACAGTGTCAACTGCATTAGGAAATGACAAACACAGCCCAATGATGGTACTGTCAGACACCCCTGGGTTGCCCTCAGCAAACACAGGTGGAGGAAGTCACCTGGCTCAGCTCCAGCAAAATGAAAGGATTTGGCCAGTTTGAGGACAGACTAAGAAAGACAAGTTCAGCAACTTGTTAAAGCAGTCATTAATCTCTGTAAAATGAACCTCCCGGGCTCTTGGAAAGAGGGCCTGTCGAGGTGGAACCTGTGACCTGCTTCTAAGCAGAAAACTGACTTAGAAAACAATGTTTGACCTCTGAATAACTTCTGCTGTTTTGAAATGGCCTTCCATCAGGCCATGACAGGAGTGGTACGTGCGGACTTAGGCGAGGGACTTATTGGCTCCTCCGAGTGCTGGGGGCACACTGAAAATGCAGTGCGGGCACAGAGCATGGCGCAAAAGTGCTCGTGTTGGACTTGACCAAGGGAGTTTCTGAACAGCTTACACCGCTTTTAACATCAAGCCTCATAGCTCTTTGCATTAAGGGTGTACCAGCCTGCACAGAGTCAGCTGGAACTATCGCACTACGTAACGCAGAGCAGCCCATAGACCGTATGAGACTGTTGTTGCCTCTAAGTGAGAGGATCGAAGCTTTGAGCTCGGGCCATAGCAACTTAAGCTTTTGTATTCAGAGAGACAGGTTCAGTCCCTGAACATATGCCAGCCAGAATCATATGCCCCTCACCCAGACATTGTGTTTAGAGCTGGGGTTTCTGGAGCCACAAGATATCTTTATTTCTTGCTTCAGATTCTTGGCTCTTACAACAGCCACCAGAAGCTGGTACAAAATCATGCTATTGCCTTGGGGCACGCCACAGCAGCGACTGAGGTGCTGGATTTGTCGGTCTGAAATGATGCAGGGTGCAAAGAGGGAGGCATTCCATCTCTTTCCTTCACTGGTAGCTGTTATGGCTCTTTTGTCTGAGCTAAAACTGATGCGGCCAGCTTCCACTGTGACACTTCAGATCTCCTGCAGAGTTTGATTTATTTTCCTTGGATTTTTTAATCCTTTTTTTTTAAATGCTGAAGAATGAAAAAGAAATATACTAAATCAATTGCAATCAGCTCTAATTCCTTATGTAGTCAGTGATGTCTGTTTTGCAAAGACCTCAAAGAAAGGATGGTGGATGCAGGGCAGTGTTCTAGGAATACCTCCAGCCAGACTCCGAAAAGGATTAGAGGTAAAAAGAGTCACATATAATCAAACTGGTTTTGATCTAATGACAAAGTATGAATCAAACAGTGCTGATGGTCTGGACTACCTTTCTGCACTGAACTTGTTCTTCTTCATCCCTCCTGATGCAACACAGATGTTGGCCAGCTCAGCGGCACAAACATCCGTCTGCTGAGCACCTCCTCAGATAAGCTGCTGCGGGAGCTACAGTGGTAACCCACCGGCTTGATTCAGATTTGTGGTCAGTGTATTCCATGAGCAATCTGCAAAGTCTTTGAAATTGCTGGCTTTCTGGATTCCTTCAGAGTCCCTTCCTTCACACTATAAACAAACACTGTAAAAAAGATTTACTGGAACAATGGTATCCATCTGCTATTACATTTCCACAAACCCATATTTGATAGGTTGAGATTAAGCAGTCGGCCAGACAAGATAGCCAATGCATAAACAAACATAACTGTAGCATAAATAAAGCCAGTGTGTGAAGGTAGTTTTGAAAAATGAGCTTGGTTCTCAAAATCCTTGAAGTTGCTCCTCAGAAGCTCAAAGGGTCTTCCATTTAGCAGCATTCCTCCTGCCTCTTCAGCCACCTTGGCACTCAACCTTTTCCCTTCCCCCGCTTCCCCGATAATCAGACTAGCTTAAAAACCACAAGACAAACTGAAAGGTGGGATTCTTTTCAAACTGTTTTTATTTATTTATTTATTTTCCTGCCATGAAGATCAGAAATAGATTTGTTGGAAAAAAAACCCAGCCCTCAAATGTTCAGGTAACTATTTGCTCACACAGCCATGCTCTCATTAAATCATCAGTTATCACAAGACTATAGATAAAAGATCAGAGCTGGCAACATCGAGATGTCACATTAAATCACAACTGACAGCAGAGGGCTGGACATGGCTGCTGTTGGAGCTAGTCCTTGTGAGGGCCCCTTCCCTGGGGTGGATCTGCTCACCGTTTATGGTGCTGTGCTACTCACTGCTGGTTGCGTGCACCATGGATGCAAAGAGAAGGAGCTGCTACAAGCTCTGTCCGACCCATTTGCTGCCCTCAGAGAGGACACTATGGGACAAGGGAAGGCACCCTCTCTTCTTGCAGACAAAACGCAGCACTTTTCAGCCAAGCCACGCTGTCCCCATCTCCTCCATGCACAGGAAGAGCAAAACAGGTGTAGAGACACACTCAGCTACCCAGAAAGGATCAGGAGGATGGAGCAGGCAAGCTTGCTGATCTGTCATCCGCGATGTTTTTTTCTTGTTGCCAGAGGACTACACTTTTTCTTATGCAGCATAACATGACAATAAGCAAACATTTAAAGCCTTGGGGGAAAAAATATAAATGCACGGGTGCTCAGAGCAAATTTTAGTCTGTTGCTCGTGAGGCCCAGAGGAAAAGATGCCTATTTCTGGACGCATGTGTCAGGCAAGAGGCCAAGCCATTGCTTTGAGGCAAGTATGCCGGCAGGCCTGCTACCTTCCCATCTGCACATGGCATACTCCACTCCTGATTGCAGTCCACAGTGCCCCTGCTACCTGTAAGAACAGGGTTTTTCCCTTCTTACAGTGCATGACTGTGTGTGGCTGCTGAGCACCAGTCACTACAGCCAGTTTAAAGCTCACATTTCCATGAGGCTTTCCCTCAGGGATCTACCTGAAAAGAAAGAGTAGGGGTCGAAGAGAGAGGGAGAGACCCAAGCCACTTCACAGTGCCTTCAATGGCTACTGCCTCGGGTGGATTTAGGCTGTGATATGTGATTCCCTCTTTCAAGGCTACAGCTCAGAATTTCTCACTTTGTTGTTTCACGGGATGTGACTTCAACTCCGATTGGCATCACACCACACTCCTCTCCATATGTGCTTTACCGCAAAGCCATGGGATGGAGTCCTTAATAGCAAGCCTTGCCTTCAGGCCATCCAAGCGTTAAACCCCTGAAGTGCTCAGAGCCTGGCTGTACATTTCTACCCCTGAGGGCAGGTTTGTATTAAGGGTCCAGAAGCCACTCCCTTGGGTTGCTCCAGAGGCCATTAAAGTTAGTGGAAAGGCATGTCGTGGGCAGTGACTGGATCAGGTGGGCAACAGCTTTATAATTGAAAGGACTTAAAAAAATTCGCGATCGATTCTTCAGAGGTGGCAACTCATTAGCAGGCAACCGATTTCTGAGAGGCTGCCAGCCCAACCGTCGGGAAGCATCTCTAATTCCCAGCGTGTCAGCAAGAACAAAGCATGTTTGGCACTCCTGAAACGATTCCCAGAAGCATCTAAACGGTCAGCGCCCAAAGACGTTTCAGGTTTGGAGTCTGCGGAACTTGGAGCTTGAACTCATTTCCAAAACTTTAGCTTCAAAATGTTGGCGGAAATGCCTTGCTACGAGTCAGTTCCTTATGCCGAAAGCCCTCGTGGTTAGCCCTGCTGTTTTACTGAGCATGTATTGTTCCTATTTTTGAGACAAAGAGTCTCACTAAGTTCTTCCCTTAGTCTAAGAATAGGAGATTTTCAGAGAAATGGCTTTGCCTTGATGCAAAAATGTAACCGTCCCCATCTATGCTGCTCAGGATGGAGGTTTTCCAAGCTTGTTAAAAAATACGCACATTTGACAATTTTACTGTAACTTACTCTAAGTGTGAAATAAAATAGGGGAATTTTTGTGGTTTGATTTGCGTTTCTTCACTTATATATGGCAATTAAATGTAAAAAATGTCAATTAAAAACAAACCTTGGCAAGAGATCAGTCAAAATATGTGCACTTGAGTTTTTTAGGGGCTGGAGGGGGCATTCCTTTGACATTTGCTTTTTTAAAAAGTGCCTTAAAAACATGACACTTCAAAAGCAGCTGCTTTGTGTGTTCATAAAGCACTTTCCATATGGAGAGTGAATGTCAGATGTACGAACGTCTATTTGCACAAATGACCATAACGGCCGGTAACCGGTTAAATAATTGCTTGCACAGTGCCCTGTCGTGACTCTTGGATTTCTGTTAGTGCTCAGTTTATAAGGAATTATTAAGGACAGGAGAGCAAACTTACCAATAACACATGCCCCTCTCTGTTCAGTGCAGCACACTGAGGAATGCGCTTGTGTCGGTGTCATGAAAAAAGAACAAGCAACCTTATACAGCTGTCTGGATTTTCTGGCCTTTCTCACCTCTTTCTGTGAATGCTATCAGGTCTTGACCTGGTCACTTACTTAACTTTTCTGTATCTCGTCTTCCTCATTTGCAGAATAGGGATGATTGTCTCTCTAAGTGCTGTCCAATATAGCAAAGCAAAGTGCTCCAGAAGCTTAAAAAAATCATTATAGGAAAGGGTTGTTCATTGCCTTACATAAAACTGCCTGATTAGCTAGCACTGTTGTGAAGGATAGGAAAGCAGGTGCACTGAGGGAGGGAGAACTCACTAATATTTTTCGTTATTGCAAAAAAAAAAAAAAAAATTTAAATCAGCTGAAGTTTCAGGTGTATTGTTTCAGGAATTATTTGTTTCCACCCTGCCTTGCTTTGTTTCAGTCATGTGAACACTTACTCTATCCATCGCCAACAGCCACTGTTAGACACCATCCTACCTCCTGCCAGAAGGCCTGACGATCCCACACCTGCCCTGGGGAGCGCTCAGCCACTGGGCCGTAACAGTGCCTCCTGCTAGAAAAAATACAACCTCTGAGAACAAAACCATCTGCTCTGAGAAAACCCCTGCAGAAAAGCCAGGCGAGCGTGAGGTCTCATGAGGACTGGGAGCGTTAGTGCAACATACAGTCATCACTAGAGACAATTTAGAAATCTGCTCACACGGGAAGCGATGGCAAACACTGTATTGTGTTGCACCCAATGTTTATCATGGGGATTTTGAATTTATTAGATAAATAAACATGCGAACTATGAGCAGCAATCAGGAGGTAGGTACAGCGCTGTCTTCAGTCACGGTAGAGGTCCAGTTTCAGCAGGGGCAAGGTGACCTGCCTTGCTGGTGCCAATACATCTATGCACGTAGTCACTGAGTTCCCTTTGCTTCAATGGCTTCACTAGCACGCAGCTCCCTTCCCCTCCTTCCTCTTCTTTGTAGCCTGTCTGGATGTGGAAGTATTCTCAGTGCAGCTTCTTTTATCTCCAATTTTTCCTCATCTCCAAACCCCATAGCTGAGTGATTTGCTTTCAAGATTGCAGTATTTTCTGACTCCTGAGGCTGTGGTGCCTGAGGGCAGCGGTGGGTCACTGTCTGCATCGTGGGTGCCTCTCCCTGGCCGCGTGGCTTGCGGCTCGTGGCTCTAGGAGGAACGCACAGGGAGACCTGGGTCTCCTTTCCAGCCAGAAAGTGGCCGGTAAAAGAGGCAGCAGAGCAGGTAAAAGACCACTTCTTCTCTTTAGTGTCCTGGGGTGGGGGGGGGGGGGAGGTACATGACCATGGCGGGGGTTTACTTCTCTCTGCTGTGCTCAGGCAGATGTGTATTTTTGTGCCCCTCTCCCATCCCTAAATCTGCACAGCGCAAAATCAAGTATATTCCCTTCCAGTAGTCCCCGAATGCCCCAGAGTCATACATGAGATATGATGTCATTTCTCCGAAGCCAGTACCAGGGGTGATAGGCAGGTGGGCATGATTTGTATTAAGCCTAGCAGAACTATCTGTAAACATGAAATACAATTAGCATGGTAGCATTCTCCAGTCACTGGCTGCAGATCGGTGACACCAGGCATCTACAGAAGTTAGGGTGAAAGGAGGAAGACGAGGCAGGGAAGAAGAAAGGATAACGTTCTTTGTAAAATAAGAATTAGATATTTTAATAACTAAAAGAAGAATACAACTTGAATGTCCAGTCATTGACATTAACACTCAGATGAACAAGCTCACAAATAAGATAATAAACAAATAAAGATGTAATTGCCCCGAAGCATTTTTGGCACTTGTCTTCATTGCATGGAGCCTCGGAGGACTCGATGGGGATTTTTGTGGCAGTGCTTGTGAAGGATATATTGAGAAGCTGGAAAGAGGATTTTTCCGTTCAGCTCTCCGCCGCTCTGCCATGAGCACCAAAGAGTCACATTTTTCCTAACTGCGTTTTTGATTTGTTAGTTTTTGTTAAGCTAGCACCGCAGGAGCAGTGCGTTTTCCAGGTGACATGCTGGAAGCTGGCTCTTCCCTGTCTAAGCCTTCAAGGGTCCCTCAGAGCACGGGAGTTGTCACCGTGAATTGGAGGGATGATCCCTCTCGCCCAGGCTCCTGTCTCCGTCAGCCTGCTACACTGACTGCCTAGGGAGCAGACACAAGAAATCCCACGGACGGGACTTATAAACTGACCTGCTCAGCGTTTCCTCCTAATCTCTCTTAGAAATTTGCTGTAGAAGGAGGCTTTCCACCCTCTTCAGAATTCCTTGTTTCTTTATAAAATTTACTTCTCTTTCCTCAATGACATCTTACAGCAATGAGTTCCAGTGGGTACAGGCCCGTTCTGTGAGAAAGCACTTCTTTCATGTTCCCTTTGAACTAGTCAGCTCATCGCTCATGCAGGACCAGACGCTGAGCCAGGGAAAAAGCAGTTTAAAGCTTGTCCAAACTAAAACCTTCTTTTAAAATCACCTCTTTCAGGTCTTGTCAGCAGCTCCAGACATCACCAGAGCATACTGAAAAGCAATTTGTGACATCTGCGTTCAGCAATTTAAGTCTGGGTCTTGCCACGAACAGCTTAAACTGGAAAAGTATTAAAAGGTGAAAAGGACAAAGCTGCACAGAGCAAATTCTCCCCAGGGATGCAATATTAGTCAGTCGTGTGGCCCAGGAGTCAGAAGGAGGTTAAGGAACAATTGCACACATACCGCTGAGCCGTTGCATGGCTGAGCCAGCCACTGTCCTGCTGTGATCCTAACTGGGCAGGGCAGAAGAAGCCAAATCTCCGGAAAGACTGGCGCTTCATCCTAGCTGAGCAGCTCCATCTTTCCTGAGCAACTTAATCAGCTTCCCTTGCAAGCGAGCGCCAAGTGAGGGCCAATAACTAAGCACAGAGGGCCACACTCCCATCTCAGCAGTGTGGGTCCACTCAGCTCCTGCTCACATCACTGGGCCCCGAGGGCATATTTCAGGACTGGGCTCCCAATAACCGTACAGAAAAGGAGAAGCAGGAGGGGCAGCGGGTGGTGGCGAGGAGCCCTCTCGCACAGACTGCTCCTCCTTGGCACACCGGGAGTGTTTCCCCCGGCCTCGCATTGCTGCCGGAGGGAGAGGCAGGGACCTGCTTTGTGGCTCGCTGCACCTGGAGGGGGAAAGGCAGCATTGCCCTGTGTGGGGACGGTGATGGGAAACGTCATGGCTGTGTTTCCTTGCGGAGGGAAGTCAGACACGGCTGGCTTTACTCTTTTCCTCCGTTCCATCTTACTGCCACTGCTAAGTAGTGTGAGTAGCTTAAGTGCTTTTAAAAATGTTTTTTATAGAGTGGGCTACAACCTTAATGTACAACATTTAATAAGACTGTTTCAGTAAAAATTCTGTTGCTGTAGTTCTCAACCGAAATGTTCTTCTGCATTGTTTGAAATCAAAGCCAGCTCATTTCTCTGGCATACAGGAAATAGAAAAAATGAAATATTCAATAAACAGGAAACAAAAAAACTTTGCCTTCGCTATCCAAGCTAAAAAAACCCCACTCAACACCCATAAAAAAAAGAAACGTCCTCAATCAGAGAAAAACAGATTGGATTTTAAACGCCTGTCAGTACCATTTTTAACATGTGTAAATAATTTATTTAAATATGTGGCTTTAAGTCAGGTTATTTCCACCCATACAGTTGAACACAGTTTGGTCTAGGCTACATATAATCACACTGCAACAACGAGAAAACAAACTAAAAGAAACCTGGCACGGGCTTGGAGTCTTCCTTCTGAAGGATGGATTTTTATTCCACCTGCAAAACCTGATTTCATGCCATGCATGGTAAAATCATCACATGATCTTACATGGGGTAATATCAATAAAAGGCCCAGGTGCTTGTTGCCAATCCAGCAGCTGTCAACTGAGAACAGCAAGAAGGTCCCTGCACAAGAGATAGCAAAGGGTGCAACACTATTTCAGATTTCTTCACTTTCGGATATAATTTGCTCCACATGCTCTTTACTCACTGGTTCTTCCAAACCATATCTTGGCTAGAAGGTGGGTGATGACAGGTCGTGGGAGAAGCAGAAGATTTCTGCAGTTTGTCTTGGCTGTACGGAATATGTCCTCATGCCTGCAACAAAGAAAATGCTTAGCACCATTAGCAAACTCTGGCAAGTCCAGCAAGTCTTGCCTCCCTAGCAAGGACTGAAAAGATGCACTAATACTGTAAGCAACAGAGAGTTACAAGTTGAGTTCAGTGGATTGACAGTGGAGAAAAAGAGTGCACATGCTCTGTTTACAAGGACAAAGAAGACACCAACATACTTTACATAGGATGGGTTGCAGGGAACAGGACAGGTTGTTCTCCACAACCAGTATATGTCACAAGCGTTCCTTTATTGTCTGGTTGGCAATTGCCTTTGAAGTAACATCCGTGCTGTCATGTTTCTACAGTTTTCAGAACCATTTAAAATCACCTCCAGCAAATTTTTTGTCCTCCAGGTCACTAGGGTGTCACATACTACAGATTCAAACTGGGAAGTAACTTGCAAAATTCACAAATATCGGGGAGGTTTAGCTATTTCATTACAGAAATTTCCAAATTGCACAACGTATCAAAGATTCTTGCTCAGCAAGAATCCCTAACTAGCCACCTCGTAAAAACTGCACACAAATTATAGCCTATGCAACTCAAAACTATTTTTTAAGAAACTGACATGAAAACCTTCCTGTCCTTACCCTGGAACTCGGGAAGCCGGGGGAGAAACATGTGAGCTGGAAATGGCGTGGCTACCGTGCTTGTATCTCTGCACCGATATGCACAGAGGGCATCCGGAAAGGGTGGTACAACCAGCCGGACTGAGCCCGAGCATGGACTCACCAGCAGCTGAATAAACGCTCACAGATTTGCTTCAAAGTGCTATTTTTGCTGTTGGTCCCCACTGAATTTATTTAACCTGGAAGTCACTGATCATCTCCCCAGCTGGGAACGGAGCAGTAGTGTGTGATGTGATCTGTATAAAAATCTAAGCTACAACAACCAAGAGAAAGAGCAGAATTTTGTGAGGTATATTTATGTGTCTGTGTCAAAAGACCAAGTCTATAAAATCACAGAATTACTATAGCAATATGATATCTCCTTAGCCAAAGATGAATAGAGACAGAGATTAAAAAAATGCCTGTTGTGCCATCCAATTCATTTAGTTCATCACCATGACAACGTATGCTCATTTTCTGCAGCTCATTTCCTAGTTTTTGGCTAGCCCAACTACTAATGTCCCAAGCAATGAAACTTTCCCCCTTCTCTTCAAGGTTACTCCACAAAACTCACCGCCTGGACATTTTGTTTGTTTGTTTTTGAAGTTCGGTGAACGTTTTAAACTCCATAATTTCATCCCAATACTAATAGACACATACACTCATGTCAATTTACATCATTCTTAAGCCGAGTGCCTGAGTCTTTCAAAATTCTGTAGATAATCTGTTCTTTACCAATATAGTTCTTTAACTGGCCTTTTCAGTGGTAGAATTATTTTACTCTGCCTGAGTTCTATCAGTTCCTAACTAGTAAGAAAATGCAACAATTTCATAAACCTCAGTCATCAGCTAACCTGAGGATTTGTTCCCCACAGCATGTCCGCTTCTCTGATTTCCATCGGTATTGCCTTTTGGCTGGCAAAAATGTCTAGAGTACCTAGGATTTCATTGGAGTTCACCACGATTTACTTGTAGGGAAAACTAAAATAATCTAGCACTTCTTCAAGGATGCCAGAATCCAACCTTAAGAAAAGCCCGTATTTGATATGAATATTCAGCTACAGCCCCATGCCCAGCTGCCTGAAATGCACGTTTTCCTCCTGACTCAGAAGCTGTCAGGGCATCAGAGGCTGTCCAACGGAGTGAGCTAACTTGAAGCTGTACAGCCATGTTATATGAACTCGGCACAGCCTTACCTCCTAGTCTTAGTGTCTCAATTTTTTTCTCCTGGTAAGACTTAGCAGTGCACTGCAATCCAGATACAGTAATCCAGGCTCCAGGTGTGCCTCTTCTGAGAATAATTCCTATAGAAATGTTACTAGTCTAAAACGTGGTAAAATTCCTGCCGTCTTCAAGATCGTCTCCTTCTCAGATTGCGATCAGCCGTTTGAAGTCTGCATATCAGTTTCTCCTTGCATGTGCCAGCATCAAAGAGAAAGTACATGCTCCTCTCTCCAAATAAGAGGCATTTTCCATGTGTGCTCTCCACTTTGTCCTGCCTAATGACTATACATTAAGATATTATGCAGGAAAGGTTTCAGCATTTTGTAGCATATGTCTGCGCAAGTGAGAAGCATGTCTCACACCTGCTTCTTGGCTTTGGGACATTATTTCTCATAACTCTGTTACAGCCTCGCTGGCTTGCACTGCTACAAGCTTCGAATGGTAAGCCAGAGCAGCAAAGTAGGACTTTTTCTGCTTAAGATGACAAGCTATGCAAAATCCTGCAGTTCTTCCCATATTATGGTTGGAATTATTTCTGTGGTCTCGTATTTGTGTGGAAGTGGAAGTGGCATTCTGTGAGAGGTAACAGCCAGGCTCCCTGAAAAACAATGCTGCGAAATCATTTCCAAATGAAGTTCCCAGTTTATTTGTGTGGAAAAACATTTATGATTTATTTTATCACTTGAAATTCAGAAAGCTGGTCTAAGGGAAATAGATACGGTTTTCCTTTAAATAGCATAAGCAGTGCTGGAGCTGGATTGCATCTGCCGTGGATAAAAATGCTCTATTTATGCCTCATTGTAATCCATTCACTGGTTTACGGTCCTAACGTCCTTCAGGGAGTGTCAGAAATCCACACAATGTTCCCGAGTGCTACATTTTGCATTTGGATCTCTGATTCTGTTGACAGATGTGTACAATCACGTGCAGCAGTCAGACAACTCCCTCTTGACTGTACATCTGAGGAAGAGCAAGAGGGCAAATTATTTCAGCTGAGGTCAGCATTAACTCAGGCTCAAAATACTCCCTCCAGATCCACCTGTTTCAGGCAGAAGCATGAGAATAAGTGGTGTTCTTTAGCGAATTCCACCCACTTCCCCGTTTCACATCCTATTTTGGGGCTCTGCCATCACAGATGTAGATAACATACGTATCCTCAATTAAGCAAAAAAGGCTGCAATCAGCCTGATACACCAAAAAAAAAAATGCCCTCAGTCTGCAGTTGTAATATAACGGGCTAGTAAACACGTATTTCCCATTGAATATATAAATATAGGTATGTTCCTGGATACTTCAGGGTAAATATTATTAATTTATTGAGAACAGTCTGTAAAAAACAGAAACTGATCATTTAATTGATCCTAAATTAAACAAAGGTTTCTGAGAGGATACACTTTAAACAAGAGAGTATCCAGTTTCTCTTATTCTTTGAAATACTGAGAGTATTGACTTCCTTCTTCACGGCCTTTCTATGCCAGAAAGCTTCCTCTTTCACTCCTAAGAGTGGGCCACTCCTAATAAAGCTGAGTGGTTACAAGGAAATGCAGTAAATCACTGACGCTCATTTCTTGCAGCCCAGCGGACGGGGAAATGCCCGGCCCTCCGGGGTAGGGACTTCTGTTTGATCATGTTCCACGCAGCCTCGGGCCAGAGGGCACCTGGCCTTGCTAAACCCCGATGGACGTGTCCATGAAGCAACTTTGGGGAACATCCTTAAACAGGATCCTATTCTCGCTGGTCCTAATTATTGCTACAGTGGGTGGGTGTCTCCCAAGCCCTTTGCAGCTGCTTCTCAGATAAAGTTACCCAGGATTTAAGCAGGCGTTGGGAAGCAAGAGCAAGGGCACCTGCTCTTGAAACAGTCATTATTCTTGAAATACACCTTCTTAGCGTAAACCTATTCTCCATTATATCTACATAAAATGAAGTTTAAACTCTCAATAACTGGGAGATTTTCTTTAAATAACCACAAAGCCACTTATAGCTGGAGGCCAAAGCTGAGGACAGGTACCAGCATGTTAACCTCAGACAGCTTTGATATTTTTATTGGCTATTTCCTCTGAAAATAATGGTATTAGCAGCTCTGACTAAAATGCAGAGAGCTGTGGCTCCCTCACAGCAGGTAAACAATCTGTGCAATCGAGCGCACGTGCTGATAACAAGGCCTCTTTCCAATTAGGAAGCAACAAAACGAACTATATCAGCAAAAATTCCAGTGAAGATATTCCTTAAGGCTTCCTTGTGCTCTTTATAAAACATAAACGTTTTTACCATGCAGCACCCCCAAATTAGTCAGCTGCTGGCAGAAATACTTAAGCATGCTTTCTTTGTGCGGCTGCACAGAAGGGATAGCCTGGTAATGCTGCAGCTAAATCTCAGGGTCACAACCAGAGGGACACATTTACACACGAGAGGCAAAGACTGACATGCACAGACACATAACTGCAGCCTCTGCTTGCAGAAGGAGTTTGTGAGGGAAAGCTGAAACCTCCGTGTAGATATTTCGGTTTTCAGAAAGCTGCTTGAATGGAGCGTACTTGGCAAACAGATGTATCTCGAGAGCAGCCACAACAATCATCAAATATGGGTGATGCATGGATCTGAGATTGCACCATCAGAAACACCTTGTCCTTGGTCCCCTTCCATCTGAAGACAGAGGGCTAGCTCACAATGCTACAGAAAGACAGGAGTGCTCCTAGCGACAGACAGAACCTAAATTTATGCAGATCATTTTTCTGCAACGTGTACGCAATTTCCAATACAGACACACAGTTACATTAGTCTGACTGTCTCAACAGCTTCTTGCTCTGTCAGAGTCGCTTGGTCCACAAAATCACAGCTGAGGCTGGAAGGGGGTTTTAAAGATCAGCTAGTCCAACCCTCCTGCTCAAGCAGAGTGACCCACATGAGTGTCCCCAGTGATGGTGCATCCTGCAGGTCTGTGGACACCTTCTTCCACTAGGTCAAATTTGCAGTGACTAGCAACACATCTACTCAATGTGCAGGCAAAGCAGTGGGTTTCCATGACGCATTGGTGAGGTGAGAAAGGAGCAAAGGGAACCAAGGAGGAACTAAGACCATGACTTGCCGCGTTCATGATGAGGAAGTCATTGAGCACATTTCAAGCTTATTCCTGACCTCTGGAAGACTGTCTCTAGATGAGATTGATGACTCCTAGGCGAACTGTTGGGGTACAACTTCTTGAGGAAAGATGGGGGTTCAGGGGATGAAATGCATCATCAAAGCGAGGTAAAAACATGACAATAGAGCTGGGTTTGTAAGATGGCACATTACTCGATGTCAGTGTGCGTAACACTGGGAAATATCTTTTGAACAACATATAGGGACAGCCAAATTTTTTCATATTTCCTGAAGGAGTGTTCCCACTGCTCATCTCAATGCAAAGTGAACTTCTGAAAGAGCAGCAGCTTGTTCCAGGGCCAGAAGCACCCAGGGAGGCTGGCAGAGAGACCAGGAGAGGGGCTCAGGAGCAGTGGCAATGTGGCAAAGCTATCTCCCACTCCCTCAGTGCAGTCTGCCTGGAGACATCAAGGTTTGGAGGGTGGGCTAGGAAGATGCAGTTTCCCAAAAAAACATGGGTAGCAGCACTGCCTCTGGGAAAGTGGGGTTTCAGTGGCAGAGAATGGAGTTTGCCAAAAGCAGTTTTTAACAATCAGTTTGGCTGTGATCTTGACAGCCATTTCTATCAAACTGGGCTGAATCATCTCCAGTGCAACTCCGTCTAGGCAAGAGGCACAAGATTTATAACAATCTCTTGGAACTGTTTTGTAAGTGCTTTGTAAATGGCTCCTTTGATTTACACATAGTCTTCTTCAGTAGAGATACTTCAGCATCATTCAAGTGATGTAGCTGTCAGCAAACTGGATAAATATGAGCTAATCTGCTTTCTGATGGCACAGGCTTTTATTGGAGCTCACAGTAGGAATGGTCCCTTCTTTTACAGTAAGGATTCACGATTATGTTGAAAGTTTACAGCTCAGCATGTGTGAGCGTCTATGCCAACAGTCTGGGTGGGATGTCTGGAGAGTAGCCCAGGTGAGGGGAAGAAAACTACTGTTAGTCTGGCTAAGAGATGAAGGCCCAAGCCGAGTCCTAAAAAGATTAGCTGCAACCCAGATGGCAAAGAAAGGTAGCTCAAGATGAATACTTGTGTATAGCCAGATGAGGCTTAGACACATGTGCCGTGCTGAAAAGGCTCTCACAATATTAGAGCAATCTGGGTCAGGTAGGAGTCGTTCTGTGTCAGCAAGATCTGCCCTTATGCAAACAGTGTGGCTATGTTTTCTTCTCAGAGTAATTAGCAGGGTCATAACCTTTAATATTAAAGCAGCAAGCAGAAAGAGAGCTCACGTGTATTTTCTGCCGTGAGTTTGCATTCCTGCTATTTCTGAAGGATGAACTGCTTATGAGCAGGGAATCCTTAAATGCTCAAGATTTTTCAAGACTGAGGTTAAAGACGAGTTTACCTCCCTTTAAAGATGATCTTTATCATCAAGATCCCTTGGGAATCCACCCTGCACATATTCTGGACTTTTGGTGGTTGTAGCTTGGTTTTTCCCATGCCATAACACCCTGCGGACAGGATATAGGATAGGGGGATAGCTGCAGTTTGTCTCAAGGTCCCTATTTAGGGGGTGCAGTACTAACACACAGGCCCTCAGAGTAACACCTAGACAACTAATAAGAATTATTTTAATGCTTACTCCCCCAAGGAGTTCCTAACAATTAATGAGAAGGTAATAATGTGAAAACAGCAAAATAAATAGATGATGTAAAGTGGTGGACAACTGAGAAGTGATTTGTTAAAGAGAAGATGGAAGGCAGTCAGAGATATGCTATGAAAAAAGGAGTAACTGTTAAAAACTCCACTATTCTCAGGTTTTATAAAAGTGGGCCGTTTTATAAAGTGAAAGCATGTGGGAGGAAACAGAAACAAAAGGGTGCAAGTCCAGGGAATGCAGCGAGAAGTGTTAGTCTGCTTCAAGAAAGGAAAGAATTTAAATCTGCAAAAGGGTTTATTGAATGGGATGAAACAGACGAAGCATCAGGAGTTAATAACAAAGGATGTTGCAAACACATTTCATTCTGTTGAGGATCTCTGCAATTTCCTCTGATTAAAATAGAGCTCTTTAGTGGAAGCAGCCCAGCATATTCCTGTTGAAAAATACTCAGTCATAAAAATAATGTTTCAACAAAACCACTTAGATTTGTGTGTGTATGCGTGTGTGTATACTCGGACTGACATGGATGAAATTCCCCAGGAAACAAATCACAGGTTTTGAACTGATCTAGTTTTCAACAGTGAGTCTCATTTTACAGACTCCTATTACTTGTCAAAGATTCTTCTTGCAAAAGAGATTAGTTCTAACAGTTGTGCACTTTTAAAGAGCTGCTGTCTTACGCCATGAGGATTGTTTATATCTCGTTAAAGATTTTTGAGATTCTTTCTTGCTTACTTTTGAGAATATTAAAACAAAAGGATACAAGAGTTAAGAACTGACTGTTTCATTTGTCACATAGATCTTTGTACCTGGAAACTGCCAGAGATATGTTTGTTACGAAAGAAAAGAGGAAGCACCTTGCACACTGTCCTTGGAAATTTCCACTCATACATAGGCAACTACTTCTATCTGCACATACTGTAACAATACAGTGGAAATGTGAGTTCTCTCTTTTTCAGCGGGATAATAGCAAGTGGATGACATGACTGACATGTTATCAGTGACAGTGTTGCTATAACCATGATGGTACAAGGGCATGGGTGAGAGAAGGTATTTGTCTAGAGCTGTGCTCATACATAAGCACCCCTGTTTTGTGTTCATGTCTTCCCTGAGCTTTTTCTTCAAAGCCACTCTGCTGTACCGAAGGCCCATTTAGAAGTACCGGGAGCTGAGTAACCCACCACTCTGTAACTTTGAGGCTCTCCCCCGCAGCCTGTCTTTTATTAGACCAAATAGCATGGCTGGAAAAAATTAGACAAGGTTTCTAGCACATAGCGCCTTTGCTAGGTCTGAAGCGGTGCAGCTGACTTCAGAGCTAAAAGCAAACCAAAACCAGTTGCTCAAGATTTGGCCCCTTCGTGCACATTACTCTTTTATCAACGTTGCTTTCAGTCACCTTTTCCAGCTGAAGCCAATCAGTATGATACTGAGGTTTGAAATATTTGCCTGAAAGAGAGTATTCAAGGGTGGCCTCTGGGAGAGGATGGGAGCAATAAACAGGCCAAATTCAGTGCTCTGGGAAGCAGGCAAAAATGCATTGGTGTCAACAGGGAGCTCAGCTATGGGTACAGTGCAAGGCATGGCTTTTGTCACCGGGGTGGAGAAAGTAAGCAATTAATTGTCTAAGTACCTAAGCAGGGATTCTACATCATTTACTCTCTTTATGTATATATTTCAAAGCAGATGCTCCTGCGGCAAGTAGAGTGATCCTACAATATCTCTTGCTACAGGCCTGCTTTCCTGGGATGTTTCCCTTGGTTAACAGCGGGGCCAGAATGGCTCAGCAGCCCACCACTTTGCTCCCATAAAAGCAACCGCTCAAACCCTCCCAGCAACCTCAGACCTCTTCCTTTCTTGGCAGGTTTCTGGCCCTTTCACTTTCCCTACACTTCCCCAATGAAAATGTTTCGGCCCGGGACATGGGAAGCCGCGCACAGCTGCATGCCCAGCTTTCCAGCCCGCCGCCGTGACGGCTGGAGCTGCTGGCCAAAACCTTGGAAACAGATTTTTAATTTAGATTTTTGGCTAAGCTTGTGGCCTATTCAAAGCCTTTAAAAACACTGTGGATCTCATGCAGATCTCAGTTCCCTTGAAGTAAAGCAGCAGCAGCACAAGTAAGTTTCCCAGTGGCAGTCCTGGGTAAAGCTGGGGGAGTGGGATCAGGATCCTGCCCATGGTTTCGCTATGTGTACAGCGTGAAGGATAGCTTGAAGTTTCGTTCCAGACTCTCAGTAGAGGCAGACCTTCTGCTGCTTTGTCAGTTTAATGGGAATTTAATGTATCTTTTTCTTCTCTCCAGATGTGTTAACAGATACACAGATCGGCAGCTTTATAGCCAGACCCCTGACTGAATGTGCAAAGAAGATAAGGGTGCAAAGAGCTTTCCCTTGTCCTCTGCAGCACCTGCCAAAGGCTGTCCCAGCCCCCAAGAGTCCTACTACCTACCCTCCCACCTCGCAGGAGCCAATAGCTGGGGTGGGGAGAGACAGTCCTGGGCTCTGTCAGCCCCACGGCACCAGCTAGGCCCCGGTGTCGGGGCTGGCTCCCTTCGCCAGGGGTCTGCGAGCAGTCCTGCTGCAGGACAACATGACTGTATCCCCGTCCTCTCCCAGCAACCCTCAGCCCTGGAGTTTTAGGTGGGGAAGTAGTGCTTTCCTGACCAGCCAAGGGGCTCGGTGGCATCACTCAGCTTCTGAGGTCCGTGCTCCTCTAGCGCCGGTGTAGGAGCCTTATGTGACCTTGGGCAAATCCCATAGGTATCCTCCCTATGCCTCAGCTTCTCTGCTTTTGAAGGAATACCCCCGCACTGCCACTGGGTGCAGATTAAGACAGAAGTGCTCAGGAGCTGTTTAGATACTGCGGTGACACACATCCCCCAGGAGATATAACAGAATAATATAAGAAAGGCCCTAAGCGGTCCATTTAGCTCAATGCTCCGCACCTGGCAGGGCAGTAGGAGGCGCGTGTAGGGAAAGCACATGAGCCTGGACATTGCCTGCTAAGTGAAATGGGTATTTCCTAGTCAGGAATCCATTTGGGTGGGAAATGAGAAGGTTTCCGTGAAGTCAGACCAGTGAAATTCTGTGGAGGGCTTTCAAAAGTAGGAAGGCCACAGACTGAAATGGTTTAAAAAGGAGTTTAGGAGGCGACTGGGCTTATGTGGTTTGTCAGTCCATGAGGAGGAGGGCCCGGGGAGCTGGGCTGTCCGTTGTCCGAGTGAGCCTGCCTTTCTAGGGCAGACGGCGCAGCCATCAGATCCTTCGTCAGGAATGGGAATAGGCCAGTTCACATCGCCACGGTGTGACAGGGCTTTTCTGACATAAGCAGTCTCTTCCCAGGAGGAAAAGTACTTTGCCTTGTCTTTTACACAGGATAAGCAGAGTCACCAAACTGCGCTCATCAAACGGCACAAGCAGTTTTCTCCTTTGCTGGTGAATGTAGTCAGAGTTTAAATCAGTAACCTAGGGAAAATGGTTTGAACGTGAACTCTGCCATTTATCTTACCAATGCAAGCTTTAGGGCTGAAACTTTCCTCAGCTCAAAGAAGTTCTTGATACTTAATTGCTCTGTGCTTTAGTTCTCTATCTGCAAATGGAAGTCCTGTCATGAGAGCTATATTGACGGCCTGAAAGAGATATGAAGCATCTCTCCTTTGCTTTGGGAGGCACTACTGATTGAGCTCATATATGCAGCAAATATACTTTGCTTGACAGTCAACAGCGGGACTGAGGTCTTTGGCACCAGGCAGATTAAAATGCATGAATGAAAATGCAATGAATCATTGTTCCTTTTCTGCTAATATCCCTTTCCTTTACTTTTGAAAGCTGAGCATAGATCTATCGTTCAAATACACAAGCCTCTGAGTGACTAATACATTATAATGTCCTGGAGAATGGGTTATTCTTTGCGATCAGACATGACTGGGGAGGTTGAAGCACTGCTATAGTCTATGATATTGCATTGTGTGTGTACAGTAATTGAGTGAAGAAAGTCACCAGATTTGCTATGGCAGTTTTATAAATCTCTCCTCAAATCTAACACATACTAAGATTGTGTTCTTTTGAGCTGGAATTTCTTACCACTCTGTCTTGACGCTGGCGTAATATGTTGCCCATAACTACAGGGAAAACGGCAACAGCCAATATGTGTGTATTGGAATCAGATAGGCTAGTTATAAGGTGTCCACTGGGATTCAGCATTTGCTGAACTGTTAACGTATTTCTTTTCGGATGACAGTCCTGGCCATAACAGGAAGTCTAATTGGAGCAAGAGACTTGCACAAATCTGCTATCCTACAAAATTTGATTTTGAAATCAATGTGCAGTACAGTCAGCTCCACTGACACACTGATTTTTTTCCACAATATTTTTCTTTTAAATAGTGTGTTGCTTTGTGTGTAATCAAAATTGATATAGCAAAAGAAAAATTCGGAGGATGTGAGTGAGACAAAATAGCTGCACAGCAGCCTGGAAAGCTCTGCAGACCTAGGCACGTGAGGCAGAAATCTCATGATCCCCTGACCATGGAACTCCCCCTGTAATGGAGAAGTGCATCATAAAATCTCCTGAAAAGGCGTCAAGACTTGTGTGCTATAGGCAGCCTTGGTAGGATTAGATTTAAACTGATAAACATGAATTTTTATGTTGCTTCTCCTCACTAGACCACAGCACTGCCTGAGCATGCAGGAAAAGGTTTCTGCTCAGTGGCAGCCGCTCGCCTGCTCCATCCCTGTGCAGTGCCCCATTGCTTCTCTCCTGTGAAGTTCCTTCTGGTCAGTTTGGGGGGTTTGGTTGGAAGAGTGAAAATTATGGGGGCTCAGGGTGGATGTGTGGGGAAGGGACTGAAATAGGTCAGGAACTGTAAGATGATGGTCCAGGGGAAGGAGGCTGAAAGAGTGCTGCAGGTTTGGAAGTTGGAGATGAAGTCATCTAGGGATATATAAACACAAAGTGATAGCCAGCAATAAATGCAGGAGCCCAAACTACGTGATGATTTTTAGCCAACAATTTTCAATGAAAATAAATGTGGCATCCTGCCAAGGGGTGAGCTCTAACCAGGGAGAAAGTCACTTCGCAAACAAATATGAGCAGAGAGCAGCTCTTCAGGCTAGGGAAAGTGGGGAGCGCAGTCCCTTTCAACCTTGAGATAACCTTGGGGTAAGGTCCAGACTGGGAAGGAAACAACAGAAGTCAATGTGAATTGGCACTGGCCATCGCTGAGGGAATGTGCTATGTCAGACTCATTTCTGAAAATCCTGTCTCTGTCTGTCTCAATTATCTGGGACTGAGGCACAGGCAGCTCTTGTGCAGACCGCACAGGATGGGGCACGGGCACATGGCAGCTTTCCATATCTGTTCTTCGGCCTTGCCAAGATCTGTTCCCATAAGGACCGCTTGTCCCTTCTTTCCTCCGAGGCATAAATCTCTTCAGAAAGGGATGGGAAAGATGCCACCGTTCAGGCAGCTTTTACTCTTCCCCTTCGGCCTCTGCATTGTGAATTAGGCCTCAGGAAGGGATGCAGACCCTGTCTCTCTCATACAGCTACAGCCAGGTTGTGTGACACAGGGTGCAAATGCTGCACGTGCACTGGGTCATAGTTGGGGGGCAGGGGTTAAACTCTGACGGCACCCCAGAATATCTATGTCTGATCTTTAATTAAACAGTCACTTCCCTTTTTATCTTCATTCCGTGATAGGCTGGGTGATAAAGAATCGATATGAACATTTACCTGCACAAAACTGTAAAGCTAGCATCTCCTGATTTCTATGTGCATGAGTTTGCAACAGCAGTAACTTCCTTTTTGTGTGCAGTTTAGCCTGTTTGCATACAAAAGGGGTAGATCACTTGTGTGAGGATATTAAGTTCTAAACTCAAAAGAAGATTTACTGTGGAGTTATGACTGATCAGCTTTGCCACTTTGAATTCATCACTTTAAAAATCAAAGGAAAGAGTACTGGCTTGCTAGCTGGTTTCTGAAGAATATAATTTAAGAAATAAAAACACAAAAATGCATTGCCTGTGCAAAACAACCCATAGTAAATAATATCTATTCATACTCTGTGTAAATTCATGCCCTAGATATGCAAACACTAGTTCAGAGACTCGTTGGCAGGAGTTGTGATAGACAAATATACAGGCTATTGGCAAAAGAAGTACTTCCATTATTCATTTGTCACTGGTACCCAGGATTGTGATGCTATTCAAGGTAATGTACTGTCTCAAAATAAATCTTTTTATCACTACTCACTTCAGCAGCTGGAGCTGACGACGTATACAAGCACATACAGATACAAGGCCAAAAGATACCCCTCTCTTGCTGGAACTGCTCCACTGCGGCAGTTTTATTTAAACATTATGCACCGTTCTTTTTTGGGTTTTGTGAAGTTCATGGTCAGGTGTGTGCACGTCAGTGCATACAGCATCTAATAAGGCAGCGTTACTGCAACGACTAGAATCTGTGGAAGCCTGAGCAGAAAAGTCGTAAAAGTGGGTGACTGACAGCACTGCACAAGGTGAAGGAATTTTGTACATTACTGAAGTCTGGACCACAAGAGTAATAACAAGACCCAGAACAGAGAGGAAGCATGCTAAAATACAAATTTAAATCTTTTCTTCAGAAGGCTGGACTGATGCTCAGATAAATGAAAACTTTTCCTCAGTTCCTGAAGAGATGAAGATATCTATGGTGCTAATAACCTTGATCCCAACTCAAGACGATCTTATTTGAATCAAATCAGAATTTGCATCAATTTAGATGCTAGAATACACTCGAAAAATGACAAAAAGCAAAAAAAAATTATTCTGCTGAAGTTTTGCACAACATAACAGCACTGGAGCTGTATATGCACAATGGTGTTTAACTACAATCCCAAATAGCAAAAACCAGAACGGTGACTTTAACTGTTTTCAAGAAAGTACTGTAAGTTTCAAACTTAGCATTCAGAGTCCATTTTATGCCTGAAATATGGTGGAGCTGAACTGGAGTGCAGTATCTGAAGCATAGCAGTGGAGACTATTTTATGGTGGAGAAATTCAAGCAGATATGAGGAACGAGGCAGAGGAAGATGGCTGCCACAGAGGTTGGTTCACTTTTTTTCTGATTAAATGGTGCTAAAGCTCTTCACACCAGGTTAAAATACTAACATAGGAAGTACGGAATGCTTCCTAGAAAATGTTAGCGAAGATTTCATGAGATGATGGAAAGTGAAGAGGTAATTTTTTTGTGCGCTTTGCACCTAGTCTGTAACATTGCAAATACTTTCAACTGCATTTGTATTGCTCTGCTGACTCCTCCCTCCAAAAAGGAGGCAAGTGAATAACTTAGTAGTAAGTAGAGTAAAGTCAGACTTTAGGGGAAAACACCTAGGTCTGGAGAGGAAGAGGACAGCATTTATAGGGTGTGGGGTGCCAGGAGGAGCTGCTGCTCCTTAGGCACTGTGGTCCAAAGAAGAAGCACTTGGCTCAGGTGGGTTCCCTTAGCACCTGCAGAGGTGGCAGAGAGGTCCGCACTTGGAGGATGTGAAAGCTAGGCTGCGCGGAGGGGAGCCAGCCGCAAGTACTGGCTGGGATGTAAGGCAGCACTGTGGCTCCCGTAAAATGCAGTGCACCTTGCAAATGGCCTGAGGACAGGGAAGGAGTGAGCAGGACTGTGGTGGCAGTGCAACGGTAGCCCTGAGCCTGTGGAAGAGGACGGTTTAGCGGAGCTGCGGTATAGCTGCGCAGGTGCTGCTCATGGCTGTCAGACATCCCCTCCAGCACGTGGCTGGCCATTGCCCCGGCATCACAACCTACTGTGTCGTGGACGGCTCACAGCAGGGCCACTATGCTGGAGAAAGGCCAGCCCCGGTGGGAAGCGTGCTGGGGCTTTCGCCTGCCGCCAGGCTGCTGCCTGAAGCGCTGCCAGGCATTGCTGGCACCGGGCCACAGCTCTGCCCCTTCCTCCCCCCCGCCTCCTGCTTGCACCATCGCCTGCACATGTCACGGCAAGGCTCTGGCCCTGCAGCTGCTCCGCATGGGCCCTCGAGGGGCTCTGGGGTGGCAGGCGGTGACCAGAGAGAGGGGTTACCACCCAGCCTACCATCTGTAAAACCAAATTCCCTTGATTGGGGGTTACCCCACTGCTCTGTGCTCCCCCGCCATCACTGACGCCTGCACAGATGGGTTGCGAGGGATCGCGTTAACAGCATCCCTCCACTTCTGCGTCTGCCCCCCCCCCCGCCCCTCCCCGGCCTGGTTTGCAGCTGGAAGGGCAGGAAATGGCATTTAGATACACAGATGGGTTGGGTGGGGGCTAGGATAGGCAGCACAGCATGTTTAAGATTATCGCATACGTGGTTCTGAAAACTCACACTCCTCTAAGGTCTGACTAATAAGGGAGTCCTTGCTTCTCCAAGACCTGGTGAGGGAAGTTGACAGAGATAGCACTGCTTCAATCCAGACAAGAACAATTTCGTCTTTTAAATTAATTGTGGAGTTCCCATCTTCAGCACAGATGTCTGGTGCAGAGTGTTTAACAGTTAGACTCCCATTTAGTCATAGTGAAAACTTAGTCCTTCTGCCCAGTATTTTTGTCCAATATAGAGGTGTTTGTCCTTCAAAATCCTTTCAGCACTATCCAGGTGTTTGTGTCTGTTGGAACCACTGTATTTATTTATCTTATACATTGCTAATCCATCATTCACCAGAGTATGCAGACATCAACATTCAGTAGGAAGAATCAGTGCTGTAGGATAAATTCTGATCCATCTTCTAACGAGCCAATGCATAAAGCAAGATTGCCCACTTTGGCTGGAGTGGTATAGTTCCTGCTCGTTGTGTTTCATTCCTGCAAGAGCTAAAGGCATCTGCTTTTCAGTGTGGCCAGTTCCTCTGAAGGTGTGCCCAAGTGGGTCTTGTCGCATCTCTGAGAGCAATGTAGAAGGTGGCCTACAGAATGCTTAAGAATTATCTAAAAACTGAATTATTGAGAAAAAGAGAGCACCAAAAATAAAAGTATTTGACAGCAGTTTTCCGAGAAACGGTAATACATAAAGTTAATCGATTTGGCTATAGTTCCCAAGTTATTCGAGGCCCAGAAGATGTCCTGGTAGTCCTGTTAAATGCAACTAAGCTCAGCATGCAGTTTCTAGCAGCTCATACAGAGTTTCTTCTTCCTTCTAGCAGTGACTTAGCCATCAGCCAAAATTAAAGTAGCTATTTTAGTTCTGACTAGCAGTGCTAGATCTTTTAACACAGGCAGTAGAAGCTCATACATTGCGGTATTTCCTCAGTCTCTGTTGATCCACCCATGAATGAGAGAGATTAAAATATGGTCCTGCAGAAAAATGAGCTAGGTGAACTTCTGAAGCATGGACCTGAAACACCACTACTACAATGAGTGACAGACCAGGGGTTAAACTAGGAACCTACAGAGCTAAAAATACGAGCTATTGCACAATAACTGTGACAGTACCAAACACACCTCTTGTGCAGCATGGCTGTGCAGCGAGGTGGCTAATATATTTTTCAGTGGTTTAGATCACACACACAACCAATAGCGGTCAGGTGAGATTTGGAATAACTGTTTAGACAAAAATTCCTGCATTTCAACATTTGTTTGTGCTCTGAAATGGGACACCAAGTTCCTGTGGGACATTACATTCCCAACAAGCTGTACAATACTCCTAGAGGAGTTCAGCTCTCACTAGGTCTAGTGCTGGTTGTTTGTAGTAGACATGCAACCAGCTGAAAGGGTGGTTAAAGAAAACCAAAAGTAAACAACCAAATTTACATGCAAGCAGGGAAGCCTCTTAAACCATACAGTGCAGCAACCAGAGATCCCACGCTGAGGTTTTAAGGTGTTTCCTAGCATCTGTACAAACAAATGAACAAAATTACTCAGCAGGGAGATCCACTGGGCTTCCTCAAAACTGACACATCATGGAGACCTGGGTCATCCCAGCAGTGGGAGCGTCCCTGGAACAGGACCAGGCTTGTGCACTTCCCTCCGCTTGGTCCCTCATGGCAAGCAGAGCAGCTAGCAAACTCAGGCAGGGCCTGGCAGCTGAATAATTAACCCTTCTTTCTTGCTTGCCCTCGGGAAAAATGCTGGCAGGGAGGTGGAGCTGATCTCTTCTGCTTAGGAGAGAGAGAGATCCAGCTGTGGGTTCAGATGGCAGCTAAGACACCAGTCAGACAGCGGTAGGACTCTCCCTCTGAGGCGGCCTCTCCCTCCCACCGTGTTCCCTGGGTGATTACCTAGGTTTGGGGGATTTTTTTTTCTCTCCTGCAGAGCGTTTTCTGTCCCCTTTCTCCATATTTCTGTCCCTTCCCCCAAGCCTCACTGCCTGCCTCCTCTCCAGCTCACCTGCACTAGCAAGTTTTCCCCAAAGGAATTTTGCTTTACACATAAAGTGGCAGTGGGCCATTAACACTCAAGGCCTGTTTTGGCTAAGAACCACCACCTTCTCCAATGACACAAGCCCTCACACACCCTCTGGCTGTCAACAGACAGCCAAAATGGGCACAGCTTTGCTCTTACCCCTTGGTGCAACAACCCCTTGGTGCGAAGCAGTGTCTGCTCTGGTCACAGCTGTGAGCTTCAGAGGACAAGGTCCAGCTGACTGGAAACCCAAACAGACACTTCATACGTCCCTTCCTTTTGGAAGTACCTTTCCCGCTGCTAGACCATGTGCATGAGCAGCCAGGCTGTGGCTTTTTGAGGGGAGAAACATGCCTGGAAACCTCATACTTCTGTTTGAGATGGGACAGAGACGCTGAGAGGCCACAGCCACTGGGGAGAAAGTTGGGCAAACCCATCTACCCTTGAACCAGAGGAACAGAAAGAGCCGTGAAACCCAAGGGTGCCAGCAGGCTGAGAAACAGTCCTGGGCCAAGTCTTTGCTGACTTTACCAAAGAGCCACCCTCCAGAAGAAGTCAGGAAATTCCCAGTGATGTAACCAGCAAACAGGAGCTTCACGTATTTCTAAGCTGTCACAGCAAAGAAAGGGGAAGGAAACTCCAATGCTGCTGCTAGTTTTTGTTTTATCTCGCTGGCAAGCACCTTTCAGCCTCAGGCTCCCTCATGCACAGAGTAAAAAGAAAATATGTGTTTCTTGTGCTGGCTTTGCTGCTGTTATATAGAAGCCACATGTGGGGCTGGTTTGCTTTCTGGAATAGACAGCAGGCAGATGTATAAACCTTGCACAGCCGTGAGAAGGCCAGGTTCAGACCCTCCATTTGCTCTGTGAGGTAGATCGCTAAAGAGGCAGTTTGCAGGCCAGCTCTGCGCTCCAACTCATTATTTGGCGGCTATGTTGAATGTCAAGCTAGTGACTATTGAGGACAATCTAGCTCCCTTTGGTTTTCTGGGACAGTGTCCTGAAAGGGCTCTAGTATGTTCCTCCTCCTTCTTTCCATGCAGCCTGCATTTCTTCAATCATAGGAGGACGCTAGTCCTCCTGTGCTGGCCTGTGAACGTTTCTGTTGGTCTTACTTCTCTTACTACCCTAGCAGTACAGTGACATAGGGATCTCATGTCTCCTGTAACATTTCTTTCCTCCGAGTCTTGATGACCCAAGGTTGCCTTTCTGCCATGCAGGCCCTTCCTCTGGCTTCCCCTTCCTCAGTTTTTGGCACTCTTACCTTGTTCAGGTGCCCTATGGCAGTGGGGGTAGCCTTCTGCAGCAAGCTCCCCTGCAATCCCTGGCCTCAGCAAGACCTCCATTACAATTGCATAGCAAAACCCAGCCAGAGGGTTAACTTTGTGCTACTGCTACAAATCCAACAGGCCCCTTACTTTCTCTTACTGAAAAGTAGGATTTTTTAGAGCAAAAACTTGGTAAAAAAGAGACAGAAGGAGAAGGAAGTACATAAGCCGAAGCAAGGCAGCCCCGTAAGCTGAAGGTTTGTTGCTGAAGGATATTATAAAGCTCTTAAAGCAAAAGATACAGATTCTGGAGACATCCAGAGACAATAGCATCTACATGGGTACCCACTGCTCTGTTTCAAGTGCTACGGCCAGTGAGGGACTAGACATGCTGCTTACCCTCTGCCCACACAGTGCCTTCTGCTCACTTGTTTTGCCTCTTTGCTGCTGTTCTTTGTCTTTTCTGGTGGTTCCAGAGACCGCAAACAGGCCTCCTCTGCACCACCATGTGCGTCACCATGAAGAATCTCCCATATCTATACAAAATTTCTGTAGTCAGAGCTGCATTATAATATGAACCCAGCCTTCAATGTTCCTGGAAAGTCAGAAACAGTCAGGTTCAAATAACTGTAACATGTTTGTTAGCCTGCAGGCTATTGACCAATTGCTACCGCATCTGTTCCTGCTCCTTTGTTGCCCCTGACTCAAACCAACATCCCTCGTCCGTGCTTTTATCATTTAAGTGGAGCAAATGTAAACAAGCATTTCTGTGCTGTGTTTGCAGGAGGGACTGAAATACAGCAGAAACCTCTTCAGTAAAGAGAGAAAATGTAGGAGATTCTGGGCTTTCTTGTGGCATCACACAAATTGAGGGATAAAAGAGTGCAGAGAAAATAGCACTGTGGGAAGCCGAGCTCTGGGCATACGCAAGTCCCTGGACCTGTCAGCAGCTTTCTTTAATGCATCATTCATATCTTACATGATCAGGAGATGCTACAGGGAGCACTGAGGTGTTTGGCTGTGCTACAGTAGACAGCACAATGTATACCACGATAAGGGTAAACTCACAGTCCAGTAGCTCTATACTGATGGCTGCTAGTCTGACACAATTGTCTTGGATGGGAAGTATTGTGCTCTGCAGTGCAAATGGCAGGGACAGCTTCATGGGTACAGGCAGGGAGACCAGACAGAGGGACAACTGCGTAAGGGCCCCATGTGCAGGCTGAAGGGTTGGTGTTGCAGGGAGGCTGGGTGGGGACCAACGTCTTTCACCGTAAATGCTCCAAGAGACTCGTTTTCACATCGAATTCCTCATTCCCTTCAAACGTTAAGCCTTGCTTTCCCCAACTCGATGTTGTCGTGGGGGAACTTTAGGGTGCCTTTACAGAGCACAGTGCATTAGACACAATATTGTCCTTGCAGCAGGTTGCTTTGCCAGCACTCACATAGCTTACTCGTGTGGCTGGATTCTTCCTGGGGGTCAAGCTTATTTGATCAGAGCTATGTCTGCCTGATACATCCCTTTGCCATGTTTGTACATACGGAGAGCCTGCAGGCATCTCTCTAACAGACTTAATTTCTAAGGCATTTTTGGCCTTTGTTTTATGAAACTCAGTGCTCGCTTCTCACTTTGATGAGCGTTTAATCAGATAGTTTGGCCTAAAATCAAAAATCTCAAAATGGCTCCAGAGGCAGCTCACAATTAATTGTAATCTGTCCGTCGAAAAATTCTCCATGTTAAGAAATTACCCTGCACTGTTTTTGGTATTATAAAATCTTGCATGAGAAAATACAGACGTTATTTTAAAATGAGAGAAGAAAGTCTAATAATGTAGTTGGTTCTGACCAAAATGAAAATTCTTTGTAATAAACCATAGAGCAGTTGCACCCACTAATACTTTATTTCTAGCCATAGATACTGCACTGAGAAAGATGTTATTCCTAAATAGTTTCAAATTTTCTCGTACACAGGAGTCTTGCATAATTGCATACCTCCATTACCTTTGGCAAGCGCTTTTCTTTAAACAGGTGAATAAAATATTGCTCCTTTATTCATATTCCATACTCACGGTGCATACAGGTTAATAGATTTTGCGCTTGACTTGGTAAGTTTTCAGAACAGTTTATCAGGCTGATAAGTAATGCTGTTTCTCTGTCCTTAAGGGTATGAAAGGAGTTAAAAACATCACAGTACATTAATTGCTCATAGACTCCGAAAGTGGTGTTGGTGCTGATGTAAGGGAAATGTTCTGCACACAGCGTTTCTCTTATATTTGGAACTGATAAACCTGAAAAAAAAAAAACCACGGACACACACACATACACATACATAAAGTCCTGCTGCTCTAAATTCAAACAAAAACTGCCTCTGTGTGCAGTTTCGCTTCTCTGTGCAGCTGGGAGTCTGAGACCTAAGCATTGCTGGGGGTTGTCAGTCACTGAAACATATCCCCGAGGGACTATAATTACCCAAACCCAACTGTTCAGTAAAGGGAACTGAAAACAAAGGTTTCTGAATAATGGCATCTTCTTAATTACCTAAGGGGACCATCTTCAAGGGACTGTTTGATCAATTCTCTGCTCACAAACTCTAAAGCTAAAGTTCATGCTGTGCTAAGGGCATGATGAATCTGATCGTATTTGCCTTCCTCAGATATCTGCAGTGACAAAAGCCATTCTTCATCCTAGTGGTTCTGCTAGAGAACAGCAAATCCTCAGTTGGAAGGTGCTATATATACATAAGCATACAAAAAATTTGATGTTCTTCTGAAATGTATCTGAAGTACCTCAGTCTCTTGTGTCTGCAAATTTAGACTAAAAATCTCGCGACAGCAAACTTTTCTGTGGAATTTCCAAAATGCCTACTCCTTAATGGGCCAGGAGTACCATGTGAACCACCTTTAATGCTGTACAAAAGTGTTGCCCCATTTTAAATCTTGCTGTATTCCTGACCTTCAGGAGCTCCTGCAGGGGCAAGCTCTCCAATTTCATTAAGCAGTGGGTGAAAATGGATTCCTTAGTCAGGAGTATGCGGTCTGTTATTTCCACAGTCTGTCCCCTTTTCCTTTTTCTATAAAAAGGAAGAACAAAAGGCCCTGAAATGCTTTCTCCGTGCTGGTGATTTGTAATATTTTTAGCTGACATTCTCCTTTTCTGTAGTCCTTTATCCCTTGCTCCACGCTTTACATTTCCTGCCTGGTCTGGCCTGTCCTAATGCTCTGGACCATAACCTGCCCCCCATCCTCAGGATCTGAAAACATCCAGACTTCTCTGTCAAAGAAGATCCTTGAGGCCAGCTCTCCAGCAAAGGCAGAGCTGCTCCCCTGTCCCCAAAACTCACTTCTGGCAAGGCTGCCGTGGTGTCCCTCTGGCAAGCTCGCTGGTGGCCTGTGAGCTGGCCTGGGCCCGTGCAGCCCGCCCCCCTGCCGTGGCCACCAGCCTCTCTGGCTCTTGCCATGGCGCGGTCCAGCAGAAGTGTCTTTGCTAAAGCTCAGCTCCCAGTGGGCCATCCAGCCCTACCTGGCAAGCTGGGGCTTTCCAAGGAGAAGATAGCACTGAGGTAGAGGTGCAGCCAGGGCAGAGTATCCTCTTGGCAGCCACTGCACAGGAAGCAGGGACAGGGCATGGAGAGGAGACAGCGATGCACAGACCAACAGCCGGCCCCATAACCTCAGAGAGGCTCTGAAGCGCTTCATCGCTCCCTTGACTTCCCTGTCCGTCTCGCTCCTGCCACTCCTCACTCTCCATGCCCTGTCCCTGTGGGCTCAGAGCACGAATATCATTCTCTATCCAGCTGCCAGGGCAGCAGGAGTGCCCAGGTCACAGTCTGGCAGGTGCTGGGGCCCCCTCCTCCCTCCTCAGCCCTGAGACCTGCCCTCGGCTTCAGCACTGCACCTCCACCCTTCACGTGGACCATTTCCAGCAGCTGGGTGATTCCTCATTATAGCTGCATCCCTACCTACCCCATTGGTTATGTGCTATTCAAAGCATGCGGGCTTTGGATTTGTTATTCAAAGCATTCTTGTTTCTGCTGTTTGCCTGGGCAAGTGAAACCTTAGAAGCAGGCCCAAACACATCAGTCTCAATACTGAGACAGTTGCACTCTTTTAAAGGAGCTTATGCAGCAGATCTCCAGAGTGAAACACTACCTCATAATTAACATTCATTAGAGGTATTTATGTCACTGTGTAGCCCTAGACATGTAAGTTTACGTTCAATGAACGCACACTACTGTGCGTGTACTAAACAGATGTTCAGTCACTTCAACTCTTGATGAGTTAAAGTCAGCTTTAATGACAGTTTCCATTTACAGGTTGGCCTGGTTCACAAGAATGAGTTACTTGCAATTTTTCAGCTGAAAGAATGGAATTTGATTCCGTTTCACTGAAAAGACAGCAAAGCTCTCATTGCCTTTCTTCAAGCTGGATAAGAAGAAAAAAAGAAAAAAGAATAAAGAGATTTTCTGTATCATGCCTAATCATTGCTAAAAAATATTTTTGATAAGCTTTCTTTTTACACTTTCATAAAACTAAAAATAGATGAATGGGCTTGATTCAAACATGGGTAAAATGTTGCCATTGGCTTAAAAGAAAACACAGGTCATTTCAGCTGAAAAGGAGAATTCTTCAAGCCTTTATGGGCAGCCTGAAAGAAGGTTTTATAATGGAAATCCCAGAGTAACCTCAGCTAAAACTTTCTGTACCAAAGCATGACAGAAGAGCGAAAAGCTTGGATTCCATATACACCAAAAGGATATTTTTAACAAGCTGTTCTTTATTGGACCGAATCACACTGTTTGCATGTTTTTCTCTCTACAAACAATTTTGTGTGCCTTAGACACAGAAGGGAGGAACAAAGAAAAAAATTTGTGTGTGTGTGTATATGTATATATATATATATATATTTATTTATTTATATACATACATATATCCAAACAAAGCAACTTATAAATGAACTCAGATTCATTCAGCTGAGATAATCAACACATGCTGTTCTTCAGAACTGTTGGAGGGAACAACAGAATGACTCCATTAGACAGGCTATTGTATTAAAACCAGACCAAATGGGGCAAAATAACTTAGGAAACCATATAAAAAAACGTAACAGCCATTATAGCTGGGTTTCCTTCCCCGCAGTATGTACTGTCTGGAAATGAGATGAGACCCTTCAGGTTGGAGCCTTTAAAGGCTTTAAAGGGGAGAGGTAACCCATTTTACCCTGTGTCTTCCTCAGCAGCATTTTTCCCAAGTGTGTTCTCTCTTCCGTCTCACTACGCTGCTTAATTGGCATTTTTGATGCAGAACTGCAGACTCTTTGATGATTTTCTCAAGACAGGCACTGTTTTGAGCCTTAGAGAGCCCATGAGCAAGGCAAAGCACATCAAAGACCACAGATTTCATCCCGAGCCATTGCTGACACATATTTCCCTCAGCAAAGAGGACAGTTCCACCTGGCAAAGAAGAGAAGAGCTGTGGCCTTGAAAACCTACTGGTCTGCAAAGAGTGGAGAGAGCAGAGTGAGTCGACTGGGTGCTTCTCCCTGGTGTTCCTATGGATTGCTTGTTCTCCTTTGGTTATACCTCACTTGCCTGACCTCTCTGGAGACACAACAACTTAAGAAGACGTGGAGCCATTGACTCCTTTCTCAGCTATTGTCCATTAATGACTGATTACAGAGGTGCAGAACTGCAGGATGTTAATGTCCATCTGACCAGCACTAATTACCTTACAGATCTCACTCACAATAAGGGGTCCTTTTTTTGCATACATTCACGGAGGGCACACAAACCCCAAGGAGCTGATGGATAAGAATGCACTGAAGTATGTGTTAGACTCCATTTCCACACAGTTTCCTTGCCTCCAATGGCATGAAGGGGAAAGAAACACCTGGGTCTCACTGCTCTAATAAACAACAGCTTGCAAGTGGTGTGGCAATGGGAGCCACGCATGAATTTGGAAAATACAAAGCCATAATGAGTAAGAGCCATATGTTTCCATGTGTGACAAGCAAAAAGGTGTGGAAAGAGCTATGACCTGCAGAAAACTGATTAATACAATGAGCTGTGCAAATTGCTCTGTGGAATCCAGGGACGCAGCCCTGCTAGTCTGCCACAGAGGGGATTCGCTGTTCAGAGCTGCTATCAGGTTCTTGCTGCAAGGGCCAAATCTTACTAGGCAAACTGCTTGTATATATAATGTTTAAATACACTAGTACCTTTAAGGTAGTCTGGTCCTTTAAAATAAATGGCATTATACTGAGTATGGGAAGGGTAACCCGCCACGTAGATAAGGGTGTCATTTAGCTCCTGTAGCTGCAGCCCTACTAGGCGCTGCATACAGGGCTACTACACTGCTGTTATTATCCAGCATGGAAATCAGTTTGTAGATTGTTTAATAACAGAACTGCAGGATCTCTTATGAGGGCAGGGAGCACAATGGATGAATCCATGGAGCTGATCCTGTACAGAATTACAGGGGTGGAAACAAAACCTGGGGGCTCTCACAACACTTCAGCCGGCAATCCTGCAGGCTCTGGGCAGCCCCTTCCTTGCGGCAGTCCAGCGGCCCCCACACATGGCTATTGCAGGGTATCCTTAATCTCGACTCTTCCAGGGACTGGCCTCCACCAGCTGTGCCCAGGCGCACAGTTCAGCTCCACACCAGGTTCATTGGTCAGCTTTCCATAGCCAGGACGGGAAAGGAAGAAGCTGGAGTTATATTTCGCACCAGTGATCAGGCAGCACAGAGTAGGGGCTGACTGCTCAGCAGCCTAAGTTCAAAATAAGGCTTTCCTTTATATATATTTAATTTTTCTTCCACACCTTGCATCATGCATTCTCTTGGTGGCCTTATTCTGTCATATATCTACCGTATGTTGTTTTAATTGGCTAAATACTTTAACCATATGCTAAATACATACCAATCTTCCAATCACTAGCAATACCTTTATTGAGCTACTGTGTCATGGCATTGGATATTGCTCCATCCATTCACTTTTCTCTGCACAATACTTGGAGTATCTTGTGCAGACCTCCACAAATGACAGACATCAGTTTTATGCTTGTTGGTCTAAACTGCTCTTAAACAACTGCATCAGCTAGATGTTACATTTTCCAGGTCTTGGTAGCAGTGCTTCCACCTATTGGGGTGACTTCTCCAGATCACTTGCAGCACTTCAACACATTGCTTGTGCAACGGTTAAAGACAGCAGGGGAGGACGAGACATCACATCTTTGCAAGCAAACTAAGGGTCAGGTCCAAATTTTCTATACCAACAGATCCCAGTGCAGGTGATACTGGTAGCTGATGGGAAAGCAAAAGTCATGAGAGATTAAACCGTCCAAGCAGAGGGAAACTGAAATCTGGGAAAACCCAGAGCTGCGTGTGGATTGTTACCTTTGCACCCAATAAGCAGAAGGGAGAAAACTCATTGAACATCTGAGGATGGCACAGAAGAGAATATGGAAATACTCCGTCAGTTGCTAGACATAATGGTAGGAAACCTGTTTTGGAGACAGAGCTGTGAGTATGGAAAGGTCTAAATGGGGCTACCATCTTGTCTGTGTAAATATTTACAAATACTGATGTGAGACTTTCCCCTGATATTTGGGTACTCTGCTCCATTTTCCATCTGCAGAAAATGCTAGTATATACATTTTAATCACTGGTAGGAAATGCAAGTGTGCATCAGCCTCTTGTCAGCCTGCCCTCAGGACTCAGTCTCCTGCTGTGTGTCAGGCAGGCTAAGCATAACAGATGGGACTGGTGGATGGATACTTGCCAATAATAGACATCAAACTATGAACTGTGTTTCTGTGGCTGGATACAAGACATAAACAGGCAGAACAACTTAAAGACCTGCACGGCTGACAAATAACCTGCATCCCTCACATAACAAATTCCTGACCTGCATTTCCAGGTGGATGGGCTATGACTGGAGAACGTGTGTGCAAAAATGTGGATTGTATTGTAGGCCTGGCAAAGATACAGGGTTTCTGGGTCAAAGAGAAATTTAATTTTTAAAAATGTGTTTTCTGTCCCTTTTGCTCTCGTCTCATCTCTCATCTATCTTACATTCACTTTTCCATTTATCTTATCCATGATTATTTAACCCACACACGGAGAGACAAAAATAAAATGAAGCACTTTGAAATCCATATGATGCATGAATGTTTCTGCTTGCAAGCGTTGGATGCTTCCCCCAACTCTTTTCCTGGCTGCTGAACTATAACTTCCATGGGTCAGAGACTGTCTGTTAATCTTGTACCACAAGAGTCCATCCTTGGTTGATCCTAAGACACTAGCACAGTAAACATGAATAACAATAATAGTAATAGGTCCTGCACAGTGTCACACAATTAGCTCTTGTTGGACCTATAGCAGATTAGTGAATTGAACTTGTGGCCTGGCCACTTACCCTAGAGAGTCCTTGCCCTCTGAACCTTCAGGACACAGCATTTGTTTCCTGAGCACCCCTTGGGCTCATGGACCTCAGAACCACCTCCACCCAGGATATTAAAAGTATGATTTCATTCCTAGGAAAGAGTAGAGATGAAAAATAACGCTAGACTAAATACACTTTGGTGAGTTTTGCGTAGACTATGTCTTACAATGTTAAGTGCATTTAGCTAGGTGGTTCGTGCCCTCTCCAAAGAACAGGAAACAAATCTGATCCTAGCAATCCTTTAGAGTGCTATGCCAAATTTCCTGTGCTCAGAATCTGGGGGAGTAGAGACAAAATAAAAATATTTCATCAGAAGAAATGCAAACAGTATCCCAGGGTGCAACACTCATGTTAATGGTCAGCTCTTGTCACTGTGATATTGCAACTTCTGGAGATCCTACGGAAACATGCCATATCAGGCTATGTTTTGAAGTATGTGAAGTGACGTGACTGTGTTTGTCTTTTCTGCCAGTTGTTAACTCCTCTGCTATGGGTTTGGTGACCCTGTCCCAAAGCAACTGGAAATCAGTATTTCCAAAGCAGAATATTTGCAAACAGAAAAGTGTTTCAGAAGGGCCAAACATCCCCTTGCTCTTAAGTGTGAAGAAGGGCAGAGCATGCCCTCTGGTTTGTATGCTCCCAGGCTGTAGTGGATGAGAGGTGGCGAGGGGGTCTCTAGGTGACCTGTGACAGGTAGAGGGATGGGTGAACTCCTCCAGATGGGAGAGCTCCCTATGCACTATATGTACGTATATCTGCCTGCATGTTACTTGTCCACAGCCGAGATCAGTGGAGATTGCTGCAATTGGGAGAAAGGAAAGAGGGAGGGAAGAAAATAAAATGAAAAAGGGAAAAAAGGAGTGGAAAGTAGATGGAGCGCTTCAAAATGGTGCACTATGTAGCAAGGGGGGTTTCATTATGAGGAAGTTGTTCAGATTCCTCCCACACAGACTTTCTAAGAGCACTACGTAGGGGCCCTTGGCCTGTGGGCACTGATACCAACCTCTGCCTGTACATTTGTGCTGAATTTTTTGGGCATTTGGCTCTGACCCACTATTTCCACAGATATCTACTCAGCCAGGGAGTTCAAGGGGCCCTGTCTTCTTTGGAACATCAAAAGAGAGGTTATGCTATATCACCCCAGCATTGTCCTTACAATGCCGCACGTAACTTTTGGGAATCTGAATGCATGTGCAAGGCAGGAGCATCTTCAGAGACTTTGGAAGTGAAAGACAGTGCTGGATTGGATTACTCGAAGCAATTAAATGGTAGGTTTTGAGATGGGCATGTGTATTTCCCTGCAGGGTAAGGCTATTTTTGATAAGTGAAAATTAAATATCTTTTCTAGTCCCCTCAAGGTGATGATACCTGTCAGATGTATCCATAACTTGCACTCAAATCTCTCTCACTTCCTACTATTCTTGAAAGCAATAGTTAGTTATCTTCAGCACCTCTGGGCTTGTATTCTGTCACTGAACTGGAAGACACCTTAAGCTGCCATCTACTCCTGCAATATGGGAGGGAGAAGATGGAAGGAAAAAATAAAATGAAGGAAAGAAGAGAAAAGGAGGAGGAATAGTGAGACCACAAAAGTTTGTTTATTTGCTCATTTGTAAAACTTCCAAGATGTACACTACGTGGTCTCATTGGGCAAGCTGTTCCAGGATGTCACTGTTTCCACTTTTGGAAACTTTTCCCTGAAATCTAATCTGAATATCCCTTAAGCCTATTAGTTTTTCTCCTGTTCCAAATGGATATCTAGAGCCATTATTGCCTTCCACTTACAGCAGCCTTTTACATACTCTCTAAGGCTCTCACTTAAGATAATTGAACCCAATTCTTAAATTGTTCCCCGTAGTTCAGTCTTCAGAGTCCGCTCTAGATCATCTCTAACTGGCTCATCTCTCTCCTGACCTATTATGCCCCAAATCTGGATTCAGTATTCCAGGTTAGGCCGTAACAGTGCTGTATAGAGAAGGAGACTTCAAATGTCTTAGAGAAACTTTTTCTGTTTTGGTATCCCAGAATGGTGCTTGCCTTTTCACATGCAATTCACAGCAATTTTCACATGCTTTTCTGCAGTACTGCTACCTAGTCAATGATCCCCCAACTGTCTGTGTTCATCCAGTTGCTCCTCAAGAGCTATAGTTTGCGTTCCTCCCTATTTAGTAGCACCCAGCTTTTAACATCCCAATTTGTCCAAGGTTGTTTTTAAACCTAAATCTGCTCTCTAATCACTTGCTTGGTGTCCTTTTTACACCAAATAGCTGTGCTGCGTTCTATTGTTCAGGGTATTAATGAAAACATCCTAAAGTATCAGTGCTAAGAAAGACCTTATGCCCCTGTTTGTCCTTCCATTTGGACAAATGGAAGGTTTCCCACGCCTTTTTCTTTGCCTCTCCAATGTAATATTTTTCCAGTTTGCTTATGAGAATGCTGTGTGATATACTGCAAAACCCTTTCTAAACTGAGAGGTAAGACACCAGTGCCCCTCCTCTATCTGCAAAGGCCAAAACCATGTCGCAGCAGGAAATGAGATCAGTTTGACATGATTTCCACTTGACAAATTCACACCAATTTCTGCTTGTGTTTTTTTTTTTTCTTATCAAGGCATACAGACTATCTTGCTGACCGCTGCACTATTCTGCTAGGAACTCAACTGCCAGGTCCGTAATCCCTGAGATCATCCTGCCTCCAACCCCTTTTCAACAGAGATACACTGCTTACCCTCCATCCATCTTCTGGTACCTCTCCTAATTTTCACAAGGCTTTAAAAACACTTAATGACTCAGATTTAATCACAGGTCTTTCGAAACTGACTTTAGAGACTGACTTTAGAGATAGCCTTTAGGATGAAGTTCATTAGATCCCACAAGAGTGAAAATATCATTCCTCTCTGCTTTCTAATCTAACCTAGGTAAAACTCCCTGGATCTGTGCCTTGCGTTACATTTGGTCTCACTTCATTAATTAGCCTTTTTCCTATCCTCAGTTGAGGCTCACAGTGGCATTAAGGATCACTCCTCATCTAGCCAGAGAAACAAGGACAAAGAACAGAGGCTTTCTGGCTTAGACGGAACTTCATTTTTCCATGCTCTTGCTGCGGCTTTGGAGAATAGCTTCTGCCAAAGAAAGCTGCCAGACGGAGGGCTCTGGTGCTTCTCCAGCTGCAAATACTGCCAAGGGGGTGCCATGGTGTGGGGATACCATCCTCTGTGGGACTGCAGGGGAGGATAACTTGCCCTTCCTCATGGGCAGCCTGTCACTGCAGTGCAAAGAGAAGCATGCTCTGACCTTAGGAATTTTTGCACACAGACTCTAACCAAACAATAAGATGCGGTACTCAAAAAGTAAAGGCTGAAGTCTTAATCTGTGGCAGCCGAACTGAATCCCAAGAGAGAAAACAGCCCTCCTCTTACTAACAGGAGATTCCCTCACCGGTAACTTGTTGAGTCACTCCTGGAACAGCTGTCCAGAGGACAGAGTTCCTCCGCAGATTTTGTTACAAAGCATTTTGGGAAAGAAGAAATGGAAGCTTGTGCTTAGGGTGAACAACTGTCCTTGACTATATTTCCTTGTCTAAAAGATGTACCTGAAGAAGAGACACAGTACAGAAAAGATCTATAAATGAAGAAGTTATGCAATAAGAGGTCAATGGGGTTTCCTGATCTGAAGCTACGAATAATGAGAGCTGCAGCCAAGGTGCCTAGAGATATGGGTGGCAGTAGTTAGTTTCATGCTGGGTTTAAAAGATAATGTATTAGATGCAATCATCAACAGCTTATGAGACAACAGAGGACAGGTTCAGATAGCTGGTACGTATGGAGAGAAAGTACATGAAGTCAGCAGTGTGCAGTAATCAGTTTTCCTTTTGCCTGGTTCTTATTAGTGAAATACAATGTTCACAGACATGCCTAAATTTGATCCAAAATAATACGTTTTACCTGTTGGGCACGAAACATAAGCTTTCACAATGGGAGCAGAAAAACTGCCAGTACAAGGCTTAAGCTTCAGGATTAATGTTGTTCATTCTCCCCAGACTTTCAAAAGCTTTTTTTTTATAAAGATCTGCACTTCTCCCCTGAGTGGAGATCTTCAGCCTGGGAGGTGCCCAGCTGTTTAGGGATGGTCATTAATGGTCTGAAGATCCATCTTCCTGTGTAGCCTACCCTTCCTTTCTGCTCCTAGTAATGCCTGAGCTGTTCTCACCTGCTACAGGACCACAGAGGACACCACCATCCTAGGGGGTTTGCAGTGGGGAAGGAGGAGCTTGGGAAGGAAGGAAGCAGGATCTTGTTTCCTGTACACCACCAGAGTGATGCAGAAAGGATAGGGGAGGCAGCGTAGCAGGACCTGCATTTCTGAATGACTACACGGAGTGCAGTAAGGGGCAATCCCGAACAGTGAGTTTTCTGTGGTGATGTGGATTCACATCTTGCAGTCCCCCTCTTGGGAAAGCTCTGCTCGAGGCACTGCAGAGAGTGGAGGAAAGCAGCTCAGTAGGGTCACAGAAGAAGCAAAGAATGGAAAATACTCTCTCAGGGTGTTCATGAACCAGAATTTGAAAGCCAGTTGATTATAAAGGCCAGTATGAAATCTGTGGCAGATACCAGCTCTATGATAGATACGGTGACTGCCATGTGTCTCAGAAGGGGATTCTCAATAGCCAGGAAGCTGGAGAGGTGTTGCCTTCATGAACCACTGAATCTCAGGCTTAGGTAGCTAACTGCTAGGCAGAATTAGTTAGCTGAGATGTTTAAATCCTTTCTTAAAAGTAATGCTAAGAGCTTAAAGAAACACATCACAAATAATGAAAAAACTCAGTTCTTGGGAGAACAGTAACTATCTTCACATTTCTTTGACATGCTCATTACCTTAGGAAGAAAAGGAGCAAAGAGGAAGCTGAAGGTCACTGAAAAGAAGGAAATATTCAGTCTGTAGTAGTTCTTTTTATCACTCTGAATTTATGGCATTTTCTCCTTCTGGAGCATATGCCTTCCTGGATTTTCAACCCAAAATATCTATGCATTTTGTTAGTGCTTAGCTTATCTATTTTCTTAGATTTTCCTATTAGCAAGTACTTACAGTAGTATAATTACATGACAGAATGATAACAGAATGAGGTTGTTTCATTGCGCAAGAAGTTTAGAAGATTTCCAGCTGCTTTGGAATCATATAGTAGGGCTGCTAAGTGCGCTTAGTCAGAGGCGCAGATGAAAGCTCTGTTATCCCTCATGGACTCATTTTTCAAATTGTATTTTCCTCAATTGTAAAAACGTGATGTGTGCAATTGTATGTAATACAAAATGCGCGAATGAATGACATTTTGTCTGTTTCTATAGTTGTTTTGGGACAACACTTTCCTTTTTCAGCTAAATGTTCCCTAATTCTTTCAAAAGCTTCCTAAGTTACCCTTATACTATTTCTAAGAAAAAAAAAGAACTCTACAGAAAACAAGGAAGAGTACAATATTGAGAAAATAAATACAAAACGTATGGAATGAGTAACAAGGAAAACAGCCATGACCTTTTTATTTATACCATGTGAACTTTATGATATATTCTGTATATACTCTATTTTATCAGTGCACCTAGGACAACTGCCAGCTCACTGCTTTAGCCAATTAATGGGGGAAGACAAAGACTACTCCTTGAATATCAGCATGACAGCAAATTTTCCATTTAATGAGATGTACAGAAGACGAGAAATCCCAGAAAGTGGGACTTTAGACAGAGTAACTGATAAATCAAGGGTCTGATTCATCACCACATTGCGCTCATTTCACATTGGTGTACCCCGTCAAACTCAACAAGCATGAAGACTAAGACGGAGACGCAGAGTTAACGCCTGACTTGGATGCCACTGCAGGCAGTGAGCTGAGCAGCGCAGAGAGGGCTCAGCTCTTGCACAGAGTTCAGAGGCTGCAGTCTTGCAAACCACACGATCGTATCTGCACAGGGAGCCGCAGCTGTGCATCCACCGCTGTGCCCCACACAGAAGCTGAGGAGAAACATGCTGCCAATCAACACACTAGGGTGCTGAGCCATTTTAATCTAAGACAATTGTCATTTTATATCTGTGACCAGAGTCAAATGAAAGGGGCAGCCATGCTTTTGAAAAGAAATGAAATAACCCACATAGTGGAACTATGTGATTAAATGCAAGTTGCTTATATAAAAGGAAATACCAAGTAAAAGTATCCACATGCAGTCCAGCTTCCCCCATTAGCCTCTAGGAGACCCAAGCCATCAAGGACTGATCTGGAGATTCATTTGGACAGGGATCCCAGGCATTAAGCAGCACTCAGCCATCTAAATATTTAAAGAGCGATTCCGGTGCTTAAAAGGAGATTTCTGGTGCCCTTTGAGATGTTCTGGGGCACCTGACCAGAGAGAGGTGACACAGAAGGGCCCTCAGGAGACCTACACCCTTTGCAGCAGCACTGGTGGCCTGGCAGGATGCCCAGGGCTTTTCAAATAGATCTAGACGCATACGTTTGACTGCACCACCCTGTCTGTGCTGGAGAACTAGGTCTCCCTTATAGCCCATGAACATCAGTCATCCTACTGCTTTAGATTTCAGATGGGCTGAGTCACCTCAAGAGGTTCCCATCTCTTTTAACTAAGTATGGAGTGGTTCACAGACATAATTTACGTAGGTGGAATATACGAGGACTCCTTTATACTGCAAGAAAGAAACTCACCTATAAAATAACAGGATCAATTTATAGGTCAGTTTTCATGGTGGATAATCTAAGAAAGGAAATCTTGGAAATCTATGCAGTTTTCCATTTCTGAATTAAGTCACTTAGATTAATCTAAATGGAAAATAGGAGCTGGCTTATTGTAATTTTATAGTTCTCTGGAGAGAAGTGATTCAGCCAGCATATAAGGTATCAAGTACACTGCTAACTAAACACCGCTAACTTTAAGTCAACACTATTGTGCATTTAGAAAATCTCCAAGGAATGGCGTGGCAAATGCCATAGGTAAATAGAAATATCACACATCTTTTTAGAAAAAGACAGTATCTCTGGAGTACTTGCCAAGCAAGAGATTTTAAAGAACAGATGAGAGGAATACCTAGCAGAAGGCACAGAGACACAGTCGATCTCACCGTGAATGGGGAAGATAGATTCAATGGCGTAATATAGACTTTCTGTTATTTGATTAATTCCCATGTGACCCCTCAATATACCATGACATTCATCATAACCTTACCACCTCTTTATCCAGTGGCTTCTACACCAGTGTCATGTTCACTTTTCATTACTTCTTTTAATGAGTTTCTTCTCCTTTTAACTGCCAACTAGTAATTTATATAGATAACATACAACAAATAGTTTAGATCAAGCCATCAAGTGATTATAGCTTTTTTTTTGTTAGTAGAGCAGAATGGAAAATTAGAAAAGGATTGTTAAATAATATGATCTAGATGGTTTCTAATGTTTTTATTTAGGTAGCTGAACAAGTGGAATGGATCATTCATTCAAAATAGCCTATGATTTAAGTTATGTAGGATGAAAGTCCATGGAAAATCCAAGTTACGTACATTCCTGCATAGCTACAGTGTGCCTTAGCCTTTGCCTTTCTACTTTTGTGAACTGTGCACAGTGTGAACAAGCCTCTGGCTCTCATTGTAATCTCCCTTGTGTTGGTGTAAATCCAAAGTAGCTACACTGAAGTCAGTTTAAAATGTAACTAAGAGCAGCATTAAGGTTTTAGGGCCAGATTTGGAGGGGATTTAGGTACTTGAGCTCTCAAAAACCACTTGGAATCAGATTAAATTTAGGCTCTAAGGAATTTATCCTATTCTCAAATACATCCTGTTGCGATGACCTCAGTGATGTTGGAGAGACAATTAAGTGCCTGAGTGTTTCAAAGACATAGCCCTCACTCTCTCAAAAAAAAGGCCCAGAATTAGAATTTCTAATGTGCTCATGGCAGTATTTAAAAAATAGTTTTGTCCCTCACCTGGCATCAGAAATATATGTTCACTTTTGGTTAAGCTTCTTGCTCTTTGAAGTCTTAATCATAGTTACATTTCCTTCCTTCCTGATATTGGACATTTACTAGCACTTGATTTTTTTTGAATATTGTTTCAAGGAAAGCTAAATTAACATCTTAGCATTTACTTTTAGCTGATATTTGGATAAACGTACATTTCCATTGCTTAGCCTTTCTTCTGTCTAATGAATCTTATTGGCCCTGCAGAAGTGCTGAATTAGTAGAGGCAGTGAAATTATTCATTGCAAATGAATTTTCAGATAAGGTCAGGTTTCTTTTCAATATTTCAGCACAGTACTTACATCTAAAAGAACTTTCATTATTTCCAAATAGTTCCCTGATAATTTAGATGTGTTTATTTCCCTCAGTGGTATTTTTGGAATTCATTCATTAGTCCTTAATTTTTTTATTTTTGGTGCACATTGGTCAGCTAGCATTATTTCTGCTCCCTGATTAGATGACTGTATTTTTTTAAATTTGGAATTAAATGAAAGCGGATGGGAATCCATAAAAATTAGCACACATCTGCAAAACTTATTGATAAATTTCAGCTTTGGCACAAAAACATTCTTAATAACTGCTCTCATATTAAATCAACATTCTAGTTTTATGCAGAACATTCAAAGCAACCTAAATCTGAGGTGCTTCTTTGCACACGGAAGTGTTGGTACGTGGTCTAGCTGGTTTGTGTAATTTGTCCTTTACAGATGGTGGAGGTGAGTGACTGTGGCTACAAAGGTAACTGGGGTGACCGGGTGAAGGGACATAAGTGTTGAGGGTACAGGAGACGCAGGACAGACCCACCAGTGAGCGAAGCGACTGTGCCAGTCTGTATGATTGTAGTGATGCAGGTTTTGCGGACTGCTTCCTTCCAACACTTCATACAGTTGTTCTGTTTTCTTCCTTCCTGACTGACATGGAAAGTTACCTGGACAAATACGGATGCTCTGAAAGTACAGATGGGCCACATGAAGCTCCCGCTTTCTGTAAATACTTTATTGGTTGCTCACTGGTGCTTTGTGTTTGACAAAAGCTAAACTGTGGCCTTTTAAAAGCTGGAAAAGTTGACTGTTTTCCTTGTATAACCCCATTTGTGAGCAAGGTACCACTTTGGCTCTGTAGTTTCTACAGGTGGCTGAATTCCTTTAGAAATAGTCACTTTAATGCTGTTGGGATTTTTCTGAGCTTTTAATGATGCAAGCTTGGGTAAGAGTCTTTTTTTAGTATTACTTAAAGAACAAATAAGAAATGGTCAGGAAGAAAAGAGGTGAACAGCAAAGCAAAGCTTCTGGGTCATCAGAACTACTTTAGTAAGTCAAAACTTTCCAGAACTGTAGATGCATCCACTAAACCATGGAAATGGATAATGTGACAGACAAAACTCAGGGCATGACTCAATTTGAGATGAAGACACCTAAACTGGGTGTGAACATGTATCACAGGTGCCTTAAATACCATTACAGTCAGTAGAGAGCTAAGGCAGAGTTTCAGTGAGCTGAACATAGGTATCTGGTGATATCTGAGACATCAAAGGGCATCCAAGACATCCACTAATGAGACAGGATCTACAGACTTCTTTACAGAGGTAGGTTAATATTGAACATCTAAAATGGCACAGGATGCATAAATGTGGGCAACTGAGCCCTAGTCCTTACGTACAGTGATGCCTAGGGAGTGACTCAGCTATCAGCCACTAAGGACTCAGTTCAGTTAATTGAACACAGGCATCTAGTCCTACGGTGCCTTATGTGGCACAGGACCCATGAAGGACAGGCACCCTTCTGGGACAGTCACTGGATGCAAAGTAGGGGACCCTAGAGCATCTAAAATAGCGCTAGATGTCTGTGCTTGATCAACTGCATGAATATTTAGATGGCTATTTTAGGATGACCTGAATCACTCTCTAGGCTCTACTGGTTGTTTTGACTTGATTACCACCAGCTGCAACAGGTCAGATGACTAGAGCATATGCAGGCACCTGCTTGTGAACATGCTTATGAAATCCCACTTACATTGTCTAGAGACGTCTGTATGGATGCTGAATGAGAAAATTCTGACTACTCACTTGCCTATTTAAATTGAAAACTAATCAGAGAACAGTGTGACCTGCAGGCAGAAATCAGTGTGATCTGCCGGTGGAAGGAGGAACAGAGGAGACAGAACCTGAGCAATGCAATACCTGGAAGAAGAAGGTATAGACGGCCGGGGACTGTTTGTCAAAAGAAATTAGAGGTCTGTTGCCTAAGTAATCTAGAGGATGATGCTGATGGGCAGAACAGCAAAGGACCATTCCAGAAACTAACAGAAAGGGCTGAAAGTGTAGGATATGAAACGTGGCAATACCAAGATCATAGAAACTTATTCCACTTGTCATCCAAACTGTAACATAGCTATTGAAAAGTATGCATTGCTTAGGAACAGTAGAAATGAAGGAAAATGTCATGGAGGAGCACTGTAATAACTCAAGAAATATAACTGAAAGGAATCTGAAGACAGAATATGGAAAAAACAGAATCTATTTAAGTCAAATTCATTTCAGAGAAGGATAGTTGAAGAGATTTTAGTAGGATAGGGCTAAGGGTCTGCAGTGAACCTTTAGAGTTAGAAATGAACAGAGATTTCAGTATTAGTATTAGAGAGAAATACAGTCAGAAGCTTTGGTAATATAGTGTAGTATAGCAGGATGACTATAACTTTTTCAGTTTAGCCTTAGACTGCATGTGACGCATTGCTCCCAGATAGCACTAATATTATTGTTATATTATCCGGTAATGATACTCATGATTTGATTGGATTTAATCAGTTTCTGTAAGTGGATAGGTTAAAAAAAGTCTCCAAGTACCTTTCTAAATACATTACCATTATTATTTTGAAAAGATAAACGCTGATAAATTAAGGGAACTCATTGGCGAAGTAGATTGGCTTTGGATTGGATCGGTGGTGATCCCAAGGTCATAAACATTAGGGAAGCTTGTAATATCCTCAGTCAAAAGAGTAAAATCTGTCTGGGCCTTGAACCTGAAGTGACCAGAAGAAACTTCAAAGGAAGGAACTTGCTGATAGGTAAGAGAAAAAGGAGAGAGACTACAAAGCAGACTGTCTCCAAAAAATCAGAACTAAGAAATTAAACCATTTTTTAAAATGGTTTAATAAAATATTTTTCATATATTACATTTTTCTCTGTGTTGAATTTCTCTGTTATCATTCTGCATGGCTTAAATTAATTGGAAAGGAAAGAAAAGAAGAATTAAGGGAGGCCATTTTTAAGACTCATTCTTGAGAGAACACTTAAGCATTATGTTCCATTTGTCACACCCTAGATCAGGAAATAAATGTGAATAAATGACACCAGCAACCATCTGAAGAACCTCGCAAAGAGGAAACGACATTTTTCGGAAGGCACTATATAGCTGCCAGTATAAGCCTTTTCATACCTCTCTCTAGAACCATTGTGTGGTATAAAAAGCCCTGGTGGCCAGGGGGATGGAAACACGAGATAACTGCTCTGTCGGACTCATTCTCATGGCAGAAAGAGAATGGAGAACTCATGGTGAAAACTTTGACTTTCTTATGTGTTTTCTCATGGTTCATGAAGATCTTCACAGAAACAGATTTTCAAGGAGAATCCCGGATTCATGAAACAAGCTTGGGGGACCTCAAAATGTGCAAGCAGAGAATATATATCCGTTTAGGGATCCACTGGCTTGAGATCACTGCCTTCACCTGGGCCAGACCAGGCTTTCTGCCCCTTCTGTACAGCCCACTCAACAGGGGGCCTCGGACGTCACCAGCTCTACCTGAGTGCTTCATAATTGGTCTTATTTCAATTTCTTTATGAGAGAAAGGGAGGAAAGGTAAAACCTATAGAGATGGAAATTGAAAAATTCTTATTAGCACTCGCAGCCTGCTCTGTGTTTTGGGATGTCAGATTGCCTAGGAAGCCCGGAGAGGCAGATGCTCTCTCTTGTTTTGTATTTGCCCAACACTTAGCAGTGAGGATGAACAGCTCCTATCTGGGACATTTGGGAGCAAGACAATTCAAATGAGAGCATTATCTCTCCCTCGAACAAATACGCTGTCCCTTTAGTGGTTATTAGAGTCTGAAGTGTGTTTCAAATGAAAAAACAAAAACCACTCCCCAAAAGGGAGAAAATGATTTTGTTTTAACAAAGCTCAAGGGTAATTTGTTTCCGTTGCCTAAAGGAAAACTCTTGGCTATATTGTTGTTCCTTATCTTATTATGTGCTTTCCCTCTAATTATTATTATTCCTTCTCATTTTGGACTTTAATTATAAAATATCAATTACAATCCCTGTGTGATTATTGGTTGGAATGGTCATCTGATCCAACAATTATCTCAGAGTACTCAAAATTCTGTCTTTTGAGAAGGAAAAAATGATATGAAAACCTATCAATCCCCCTGATTGACCACGGGAGATAATTCCTTCACACCAATTTTAATAATAAACAATGAAAATGGACTTCTGCATATCAATTAAGGTGTTTTCCAAAGCAACTCTCTGGTTTTGCTAATTTTTTTTAATGGCTATTTTTATTGAAAGTGTGGGGGACGATTAAAAAGCATAATTGCATAGCTTGCAGCATGAGAAAAGGATGAGATGGAATATTCTTATTACGCAGATTTGAATATGTTCTATAGGGCTGTTTCACCGCTTTTTCAAATGCAGTTTCCAGGACCCCGCTGTTGTCACGGGGCTATACTGTCCAGGAAATGTCCAGAGTCATATTCTAGGGATGAATGGCTAAAAGAAGTTAGGGGGCAATTTTTTATTTTAAACAACAGTCTGGCTTCATTATTAAAGTCACGGGGGTATAATACCATTCCCTTCAAAAGAATTTTTCTCATTTGCATTAGCAATTGTCCTTTTCATTTGCCAAGTTTTGTGGTGCCTAGGATAAGTGTTAAGACTGCTGGCTGCAACAGGACCACTTTGGCAGTAAAATATTATTTAGCATGAATAAGGGCAACAGGATCTAGTCCTAAATTGAATGGATGGAGGGCTGGAGTCCTCCATATATACCTCAAACCACTGCCTCCTCAGTCTATGTATCTTCTGCCACAACAGTGTTGAGTCCACTTAAATGGAATTAATTTACCAGCGCTGCCTTCAGTACAGTTTGAGTGATAAAATCAGAAATTTGCCCAGGGTAAGAAAAAAGTACGGATACTATCAAAGCCATGCTAGCCTATGGATAGGTGGGGAAGTGCCCCTCTGTGGATTTTTCTGTGATAATGGCTGAATGGGCCTTTCTGTTCCATGCTCTTTATCCTACACAACATACACTCATGTATTTATTTGCATGCCTCCTTTTTTTTCCAGCCATGCTTGCGCCTGATACCTTTACTGAGAACTTGCTCTCATGTTATTCCTGCAGTTGCTGCCTTCCCACTCTGCCAGGTACCTTCCTGTGCAATCCCTCTTTCTCCTCTTGTTGAGCTTTTGCTGTTTCACAAGTGAAGCTCCAGGTCTACAACCTGTCGCGCTGGGTAGAGTCGTGGTGGTGTGAGCTGGGCTCTGTGGCCGTGACGTTCTACCCTAGCGAAGCCTTTGATGTCATGCCATGATCCTTTCAATCCCTCACCTTTCTCATCCCTCTTCCCCACTCAGTGCTTACTATCTTGTAACTTTTAACAGATTCCTGGCAGTGCCTTTTCTCAAATTCCCTGTTTACCACTGCAGGCAGGAAACCAGCCATTGCTTGTGGCCCCTCCTGGTGGGGCTGGCTCCTGGTGGGGCTGGCTCCTCCACTGAGATCTCAAAATAGCACCTGTGCTCCTGCTTCCTGCGTTGGGATTTGCCTTTGGTGCTTCTTGCAGGAGTCCCTCAACTCTGCTGATCTACCAGGAGGTTGGTGCCAAGGAGAAAAGGGAGGAAACATGGGACCTTCTGGATATCAAAAGGAAAACAAAGGATCGAGTGAAAGTTTTTGTGAAGGAAATGGGAAGTTGGACGGAGGAAGGTGAGAGCTGCAGAATGGGCAGGTCAGGGGGCTTTTTCTATGGGTGCAGTTTCAACACCAATCTGTTCAACTCTTCCAACATAAACTGAGACTTCCACCCCATGAGGGAGCTTGTCTGGAGGTTCTCATTAACAGCGTGAGCACTTGGGCACTGCAAAGCTGACGGTCATGTTGCCTGGCAGGCTGAGGAGATGACAAATGGGTAGCTCTGCAAACAGCTATATATGGATGGTGTCATTTCACCGGGCAGTTAGGTGCCAAGCATTTGTGGACAGAAGTCACGTTTTTCGCTCTGTGTTTGTACATCTCCTAGCACAGTGAAATCTTGGGCTTTTATGCGTATGGCTAAGTGCTGCTGTGACACAAATGAGTAACAAAAAGCACAGCAGGAGTGGCTGATTATCGTGCTTCCTATTAACTGTACGAATACATTTAGATGACAACTTACATCACGGATAGTCCCACTACTTCTTGGGTGTCTTTAACACGGGTGCCAATTAATCCTTTTCAGGACCCGTGTTCGTCTTTAGGTGTCATGTTGCGACGGAGGCAGCAAGGCTCTATTTGCCACCAGTCAGTTTGATACCATGCCAGGGTGAGCCGTCCCAGGGCTTGGCATGCTGTTGGTATATTAGCTGTACCCAGATGAATGGGACCACAACAAATGTTTCCACAACGTGAAACTCATAAATACTGAGCTGTATGTAGCACACAGCTGGAATCGGGTACTGTTATTGCTGTGCCTCACTCAAGTGACAAACGTGAGAAATCTCTGCACATTGGCAAGTAACTAGCGTTCTTGTGATTGTTTGCAACATGCTGTTGATGATGAATAAATGAGCGCGGGTGCAAACATGCTTCTGAGTTCGTGACTGGACTGCACCCTTTGCAAACATGTTTCTGCCTGAATTGAGGCACAGCAGTGACTGCAGCATCTCCCTGTTGTTCCTGTCTATCACATTCGCTGGCTCAGTATTTATGGGTCATGGGAATAGCTGTATGAATTACTGTGCTCACTGGCCTCAGCGGGCTCCAATCTGTATATTGTAATTTGCCATAACTAGTAGCCTCACAGCTCTGCCCGAAGGCAGTGGTGATTTCTAATGCCTTCTACCAGCATTTCTATCCTTGATACTTCTTTCCCTTTCCACCCCTAGTGCTGCTACGTTTTGTTCCAGTCAAATCTAATTCAATCTGTTCGCCTTCATCTGCACAGACATCTCGGCAGCCACAGACCCCAGTGTCTGAGTGCAATTGTGCTTTGCCTTCTATTTTTGGGAATAGCATGATTGGTATCCAAATCCTTTGCTCCCCTGCAGTCTGGCTTGTCTGACATCAGCTACCCTTTCAAACCGCAGTCATAGAAATCACTGAGTCATAAAAAATAGAGCTGGAAGGGCCTCAAGACATCCCTAGTCTATTCCTTCTTCCTTGAATAACCCTATGGAAAACAGGTTTACATTTATTTGCCTATATGGAGGCCTCATTATCCTCAGTATCTCTCTTATCTTGCATGTAGCTGTGTTTACCTGTGAATCTGCACATGTGCCCTCTATCTTCATTGCTTATTTGCCACTACATTTTTGGTGCTCGTCACCCTAGTTCTGGTATTATTTCCCTGTTTGGGTTCTTCTGTTGAAGTGTGGCAAGCAGTTTGGAAAAGTTTCAGGGTACGACATACTCAACCCGGAGAATCTGACATCGGTCTTCCTGATACTGCTCCACAAACATGACTGCAAAGCTGATCTCTGGAATTAATCTGCTAGGGGTGAGAAAGAAATGAAAAATACCAAATAATGTAAGAAATGCCCTAGATGCTTTGACAACCAATTGCCCCGCTTGCCCAGCGCTCTGTTTCCGATCTTGGCACTAGGAGATGCTACTTAGGAAGAGCACGTGAGACTGGCCACTTTCTGTGGTCCTTTCTGTCATGCCCCAGCAGGATTCAGTCTCTGTGACCAAGGTGGAAAAAAGTACTGGTTGGCAGGAGATCCAATAAATATAGGCAAAACATTGGAATCTAGGATTTACCTATTTTTTTATAGCAGATGAAAAGTGCTTATCTGTGACTTCTTCCACGTTAAGGATAAGAGTGACTTCGGATTAATCATGCCTGCTCCACTGGGAACGCAGCATGCACTGGAGGCAGATGAGTCATAGACTCTCCTTCAGAACCAGACCTAACACTATCTTACAACTACTTCAAATTTTTCATTCCTATATGGCTGCTCCACTGCCGTAGTGGTCACTAACTTCCCTCTTATTTCCTTCCTAAATGTATGACGAGCAGTAGGTGCTGACCAATTCCTTTGCCTTGTATGATCTTTCCCTTGCCGGTGTTTCGCACCCCAGTATAGAAAGCAGTCTTCCCTTTTCAGCTTTCACTCTGCTGGGCTAACCAAGAGAGGCTCTTAAAACCTCTTGTCTCATTCTCCTGATCACGCAAATTGCCCTTCTCTGCCCTTTCCTCTAGTAAAGACCTTTCTCTGGGGTAAGCAGAATATTTTTCAGATTAAACCAATATTAGTTATACCAGAGTTTAAGGGTTGAATGAAGATGATAAACTCATTTCACAAAAGCTATATCAAACGGATTTCAGAGAAATGATTTGCAGCTACTAATAGCTTTGGCTAGATTTAAATGATCAAGCTGTTTCTCTTTAGTAAACATCATCAGTCAGACGTTTAAGTTACTTCAAAACGGGCAATTAAAGAGTCAGGAATTCATACTTAAAAAAATGTACCAAACAACGGAAAACCCAGACAGCCCCATGAGAATTCCTTCACCTTGGGTGGAAATCTTGTGTAAACCACAGGGGCCTTTCTGTTTTGTTTTTCTTAGGCTGCAGCTGCATCCAGCTCTAAACTGGAAACAACATGACCTTCTCCCCAAGGCCCGTCCTTTCGCAAACCTCACCCTCGCCACCACTTTTGGATCCAATAGAGGGTCAAAGCCGTGAGGGTGGATTCAGCTTTACACGGTCACAATCGAACTATGGAAAAATTTTTTGAGAAGTTTTCAGATTCAAGGATCAGGTTTTGGCTAATGTTCATCAATCTTGTAATGAAAATCAAGGGCCAACCTAAAAATCTAAGCTCATATTTAGGGGATAAGTGAATGCCCAGTGCAAGATCTTGGCTGGAGAGAGAGGAGGCAATGCAGATTTGAGGGATTTTTTGATAATTATTTTATCTGCCTTTATGTGGAACATTTCAGCACTGTGGAGTTTGGAGTCATATTATTAGGCACTGTAGGAATCTCCATTCAGCAAGGCTGTGAGGGGATGACTACAGAGGGAGAAAACAAAACAAAACAAGACAAAAGCCCAGAGGTGGTATAGAAGTAGTATCTCTTCTGAAAAAAATTCTTCAGAAAGATCATAAAGTGTAGTCCTCATAAACTGAAGCTCTGTTGTTTCAGATAAGTGCTTGTTTACATAAAGGTGCAGAGTTCCGTAAGAGCGTGCCACAGCTAGCTTTATTAGTGTATGATAACACAATATGAAAGCAAAGAAGAGCAGGTAAGTTTTTATAAACAGTGAGTATCTGCTCCAGGAAGATATGCACTGACACTTTCCTACATCTTTATTTCTCAAAGAGCAAGAAAGTTCAGCACTTTTCGCTGATTTAAAAAAAATTCAACACTGTCTTCAAAGTCAGGATGCCTGAAGTCTTCTTTTGGGTTTGGTGTGGAGACATATGTACCATATGGACAAAAAGGTTATGTAAAGAAAATCTTTTTGTCAAAATTAATCATACAGTCTTCTTCTATATCCATTCTCCAGTATGATGCATCTTACACAAGAGACATGAGTTAATCTTTGAATGTCTCCTTAAGCAGCAGTCATTAGTTTCATTTTATGGAAACCCACTCATCTGAGAGCTTTCCAAGACCAATATAGTCAGTCACCTGGGCATAGTGTTTCAAAATTAAGGCACACCTTCATTTGCTGATCTCATCTGAAAAAAGCTGACTAGTTATTAACACTCCACCCACCTCCATTATAAGCATATTTATCCCCATCCTCATTTTCCTGTGCAGTTCCTCCAAGCTTTGGGATATTGAGTTGGTCTTTGGTCCTTAAGTGTAGACTAAGTTGGTCACTTTTCAAGAATTATAATGTAAATTAAGAATTTTCCAAAAACTACTGTCCCAGAGTGTTTCTAACTCCTGACGTGGAGGAATTAGCTGGGAGGTAGAAGTGTGGACTCTGCAAAGCTGCCATTGATTGTCCGTTATGGGAGAGCAGCTAAGAGTGAGCAGGGAGGAACGCAACACAAGTTCTCTGCCACTAAGAGCCTAGCAGCTTCCCTGAAAGCCCTGGCTATACGCAAATATTTACTACGTGTGTCTGTCTATCTATCTCTCTAGAGATATTTTGGTTCAGGGAGGGGAAGGCAAACTCTCATCCCTCCAAAAGACTGGTTCTATAAAAGCCCCACAAAAAGAGCACACTGGGGGGTGTAGCCCTGCTTCTGGGCTCTTCATGCATAGGAAGATCAAAAAAGCAACTGATGATGTTTGATCTCTCTCATCTCTGTCACCAGATTGATGACTACATAAGGGAAATGTTATTGTTTCTTAATAGCAATGGTGTGGCAATTCTAATTACTTCTGTAGGTCTTACTCCACTTACTATTTTTGAACAGAGCAATTAGTTTAATTACCCGTTGTTTCCAAAGTGGCTGAGCACTCGTCTGGCTCTAACTGTGCACAAAGGTTAAAGTGTCTCAGCTGTTCCCTCCAGACGGGAACACCATACCCCGCTGGGGCCAGCGCAGCCCCAGTGAGCTCATCAGCTGCTCCACCCAAAAAACTGGCTGCAAAGCCCAAAAACAGCTCGCTTCTTCCAAGGTTTCTGTGTAAAATACAGATGGGGAGTGAGGGAGAGAGAAAGGAAATGCCGTGTGGGAGCGGACGCACTCAATCCAGGGGCAGAGCGTTGCGTGGTGGTGTGACAGTGGATGTGATAGCTCTTAGGAACGCAGCAGAAAAGCGATGCCTCGTAAAGAGGCATCTTTAATCGTAAAAGAGTACAGAACAGAAACCAAAATGATCCTGGGTTTCTTTGGGTAACAGATTTGCAACCGAGAACAGGCAGGGCTTTGTCATTGCGTTTAAGCTTTTGTAAGGCAGTGGTGACCCTAACAAAGCTGAAGAAGGGTAAGAGCTAATAAGAGGGTTTATGGTCTCAGGGTTTCTTCCAGGACAGATGTACAAAAAGGAGCTGCATGAGCTGGAAAGACAGACTTTTTGGGCTATACTGTCACAGAAAACCTGAAAGATGGAATAAAAGTCTTAAAATATTATAAAGCTCAAAAACATACAACAGGACCATCAAACTGTGCCTGACATGCAACATACTTTCTTCTTGTACAGTTATACTGCCACAGCTACTGAAATATACTCATTTTTAACTCCCTGAGGTAATCTCCCCTAAAGCATGCCACAGGTGAACACCACCTTGCCTAAAATAAAACATAAACAATGAAATCCCTCAGAACAGCAGTTTTTGATCTGGGGCAGTAAGAGCTGAAGAGGAAGGATGTAAAGGTCTGAGCTGGTCGAAAGCCTTGGGAGGGAGGTACAGGACATGTAGATAGATGATAAATTCAGGAGGGAACACAACAAAAGAAGCTTCCCCACAAGCTGTCCCACGAGCTTTGGAGCTGAACCAAGGAAGAGCAAAAAGTATTCTTCGTTTGCTCTCTGCTCACATTTTACAGTCACTTTGTCCATAACTTTGCAGCCTACAGGACTTAAGTAAAGATTTTGATTTCCACCCTCCATGGCAGTAAGGGTATGAAAACCCAAGGTTTGTTCTGCCAGGTCTGTGACAAATGTGAAACGCTTGATGGGATAGCAGAATTGTGCAATTAGTCCTGGGAATTGCAGTCACCTCAGACTCCAGTTTATGAATCACTCTTATCCTACTCCTTGCTCTGTCCTGGGGGAGAGAGGGACTGTGCATCCACCTTATTAGCGGCTTCGGCAGCTGTGAAGCCTCACTGATCTGTCTGGAGTCTGCAAGGGACCTAGTGGAAAAATCCAACTGCAGACAGAGGCAAAGAAGCTGGAGAGCAGGTGGAAAGCCCTGCACATCCTCCACTCAGTGTGAATGAATATCATTCGTGGATGCCTGCAGACTTTCCCACAGACCTTCATTAAGGGAGTAGCTTACATGAGTGTATCTTATCAGAAGATCTTAGGAAGAAAATGGGTGCGTGTATTCATTCATTCGAGGCAACCACAATAATGAAGTAATCAAACATGACATGCAATATGGAATATCAGCGTGCTTGCAGGCGCATTGCTAGACATGAAGATATAGGGTGTGTTGTAGCCACCCAGGACTGCTGTTGTACAAGGAGCCCCATCTAGAGAAATAACAGAGCATTTCGGTACTGGAGGGCTTGCAGGTCCTGTAGGTGGGTTCCTACACGAAGGCCCGGTCCCTGCTTCCATTACCAAAGCTTTGCCTCATAATCACTGTATCAAATGAGGCTTCCTGTATCCTGCCCATCCCTGCCCCTGTTCTGCACTGAGATTATCCATATCTCTACCCCTGCCACCGCTCTGAGCCGAGGCTCCTGTCTCCTTTCTGCACAACCTTTCCGAGACAGCTTTGTTAATCACAAATGGTTTATTTTTCTATCAAATTGTTATTTCTGAAAAATAATTCAGAATTTGTGATAATACAGTTGTTTCTGAATAATGAGGAGTGAGACTCAGCATAGGGAGGGATGGCCTACTGGAGCTTTGCTTGGCTGATGAGTCCGCACAAGCAGTCCCCCTGCTCACCCAGTCAGGCATCAGCTGCTTTATAATTATCACCCCTCTCGACCCAGTCATCTTCCTCCTTTTCTGTGTTACCTATCCCTGACAGCTCCAGCTGCACACTGCAATATCCCTGCAGGGCCACGTTTGTCTAACCAGCTGCAAAGAGGTGCAGGCGCTGGTGTGGGCTAGCAAGGACTACTGAACGCCAGCAGAGAGCCCAAGGCAGGATGTCTGGCACTGCTATATGGCTCAGGGTGTTCCTGGCCTTGCCAGGAGCAGAAATGGCTAAACATGCATGTATGGAGAAAGCACATGCCACTGACTAAAACTTGGAGTAAATCCCAGACATAGCCTTGCTGAATAGAAAAGTAAGATATCCTTTTTTGAGTCCCCAGAGGGAAACTTGCTCTTGTGAGCTTTGCTACCGGCTCATAGGGGAGCGGGTTGGGACCCTGTCAGCCCTTAAAGTCCACCCCAGCAGGCCTTGGATTCCCAGCTGATGAAAGAATTTTAGAAGCACATCTCCCATCTTACCCTCATCCCCTCAGTCAGCTAAACTGGGGGAAAGAGAGTACCTGGACTATAGTTCCCTGCAAAGAGCAGCAGGCAAGCTTACGGAGAGCACATAAATCTATTTTGCTAGGATTGCTGTATCAACAGATGGAAGAGGCCAAAACATGACTCCAAAAGAGACCCGAGAGGGAATGGTGATCTTTTCCCTCCATGCTCATGGTGGGGCAGGTCTTGGGGGCTGATGTTCTTCTCCAGCTGTTCCAGTGCCCTCTGCAATGAAAAAGTTAGACTCTGATCCAGAATTTTCATCAGCCAAATCACTTCTCTTATTTAGGAAGTCATGCACTTATTTTGTGGGTTGCAGCAGCAGAGCAGTGGGGGATCTCACTCTGGGCACAGGGTAGAGAGTATGAATTAAGCCAAAGGCTTGCACACCTCCTAGGTGAAGGTGGGTGCAGCACTGCAGCCAGCTCGCTCCCTCACGTGTGCTCAGTGACAAAAGTGGATGAGGTGCCTTAGTTTGGCTAGCTTCCTGAAGCACCACAGCTTGGAAGAGAGCTTTGTACTGGCTTTGCAATTGAGTGCTTCTGTTAACAAACCCACTGCAAGAGAAACCTGTTATGAATCTTTTCTTTACAACAAGGCTGCATTCTTACCTTTGGTATTATTAGTACATCAGTGACGATTACTTGTAATATTTTTCACTTCTGTAACACATTATATCTGCGGAATCTCAGAATGTTTTGCAAACATCAATTAATTAGACTTGCAGCACCACCATTTACTACCTAATTGTTGGCCTTGTTTTTCAAGAAAATTAGTTACTGAGTGCTCTAGATGATCTGTCTCCCACAGCCACAAAAAACTTTGTCAGGGCATGTGTAGCAGATGAATGTGGTATTAAAATGCTTACGCTGCCCACATCCCCTGTCTGTACTGTGGCATCAGATTACGCACTTAAGAAACACAATCTAGTCCTAGAATTGAGATGCTTGGATAATCAGAGTACTGTATGTGTTGTAACAGCTGACTTAAAAAAAAAAAAAGCAGAGTAAATTTCTTGGTGATTAAATCTGGGTGCAGGTTTTCAGCAAGGAATATAATTTGAAAAGTTTATATTCTTTCCTAGCTTTAACTAGCTTTCTCTATAGGCATCTCATTTTTTCAAACACCTCCATTACTCTTGCTTGGGCTTGCAGACCCTTTCTTTACATGTTTTTTACATAGACATTATGGTTTCTATGACACAATTATGAAGCACAATCTATTGTCTTTCTTTTTGCAGTATGCTCCTTTAATAGTTTTCACTCTCCAAAGTCAACACCAAAATGTCTTCTCAAGAAAGAAAGATATGAAGACTGCCAGATATAATTTTTATTTTAATTTATTTTATTTTGGTTTTGATTGCTCAGACTTTGAAGTGATACTTTAAAGACAATTTCTGTTGTGGTCCTGGTTTTTATTTTCTTCCCAATTCCTTTTATGCATTTCTGCATTTCCTTGCTGAATCAGTACAGTACCAGACAATCTGAAAAAAACAGAAAACAATCTACGGAATGATACGTAAATCTGCCACATATTATCTGAGACTTGGCCTTAAAAAAAAAAGTATTACCAGCATCTAATGCGGGGGAGAAAAACATATTGCTGCTGTTGCTATTGCTGTTGAAAATATTTCTTGCTGTTTCTATTTACCTTAACTTGCCTTTACCTAGGCTTTGCTGAGGGCCCACTCCAAGCAGCTCTTAGAAGTGAAAGGAGCTACCATTTTGTCTGTCCCCCACTGCTTCCCAGCAAAATATCAAGTCTCCTCCCCTCTTCAGTCCACCTCAAAACCCACCGTTTCTGAACAGCAAGTATTGCTGAAATTGATTTGCTTTAAATGAGAAAGTCCTACTACAGGAGGAACCAACATGCCACAGAAGAGCCACAGAGTTGAACTGTATTGAAATTCTGATTGCTTTACCTTTCTTTACATCCTTAACAATGGTTGGGGCAGTAGCGAGAGAGTCAGTCCTCTTACCCCAGCTCAGCAATACGACATCCCACAACAGCAGTAGGGTAATAGAAGTGCTGTGATGAATTGATGGGTTCATTAGTCTACAATCAATGAATAAGACTTCATAATAGAAGAGACCTCACAGGAGCCAAATACCAGCATTTTAATTGCAGCAGGTGCTCAGTGCCAGGGCATGTATTAAAAAGAAAAATTAAACATTTCACAAGAATGAAAAAAACCCAGAACCAAGACGCCAGGAACAAAGAATAATTTGCCAAGAGAGAAAATGAAAGAAAAGGTGGCACACCGCCATGCTCATTTCCAGCTTTGCAGTAGGCGGCTGTGTGCCTGAAGGTTGAGCGTTTGTGGTCTGTTGTTTGGCCTGCATCGCCGAAATAGTCGCGTGCATGCAACCCAAAATGCATTTGTCCTCGCAGCACCTCTGCCAGGTGACTCTGACAGTAAAATAGACACCTTTATCGCATGTGGTATGGGCAAATTACATGGCTCTTGGCAGCGGTCAGCGGTGGAGCCAAGCTGGACCCGCAGTGGTGTGGTGGGAGGCCGTGGGCCGAGCGGGAGAGGGCATCGGGCACCAAACTGCACGAAAGGAGGAATCAGTAATGTTAGGTTAAGCATTTGTGGTGTTTTGATCTATGTGGCATGTTAATTATGACTAGAGAGGGGATCATTCTGCCACTCAGGAGAAATTTTATTCTCAGTTACTCCATTTTGGTCTTACTGAGGTTATGGGGTGCCCAAATGGCAGTGGGCTTTGAAGCAACCTGACAAACCTAGCCCTGATTTTAAGCTGCCTCCCACCCCACTTACTTCAACGGAGGTTATGTAGTTTATACCAGAGCTGCTTATCTCCTGTTGAACACAGCTGTGCAATAAAACCTTTTAGAATAGGTAAATGAACCTGGCCAACAGCAAATGTCCTTGGAGATATCCCTTGCCTACAAAAATGTGACTGAGCACAGTGTCTTAACAAACACGAGAAAGGATATTTAGGTATGTAAGGGCAAACCTGTTAAAAAAACTATGACGAATATGCATATCTGTTATTGTGTCTATATACATATGTGTGTTTGTTCTTATCTAGCGAGACTCGCATGTTTATATAGAAAGATATATGCATGATATATTTATATGAGAGTAATATTATGTTTATATGTGTGTGTTTCCATTAAGTATGTATGTATATATCTATATAAAAACATGTATATGTGCATGTATATGCACACAGTGCATGAGACCTTGATGTTTATGAAGAGGCATGTTTCTGTGGTCATAATTACCTCTGTAGTGGAACTGCACACACAGGATATTTTTGTAAGATTTAAGTTTTTCTTATTTCAGACTTCAGAGCTCAGCAACTGCTCAGTGTTTGGCAATTTACCATAATAAAAGTGGAAATGAGCCACTAATGACTGATCCCTCTCTCCTCATATGGTATGTCTGCATGTCACGCTCTTGCACATCCCAGATCTGACGGTCATCCATGCTGTCCGCTTAACTCTGTGCATGCCCTCTGCTCAGGGACACGCTGTCCGGCCCTCTCAGCAAGGAAACTCCAGTGCACGCATGCCTGCTGTCACCACAGCAGACTAGGGATCTTGGGCATAGCTGAGATTATAGGCTTCCAAACGAAGCACCTAATTTTGTAGACCTCAGTGAGACCAACTCATCTGGTTTCGCAGCCTTTGCTAGAGTTAATAGGTCCGTTTTCATCCTTGGCTTCATATGACCAAAGAACTACAGAGCTGAACTTTTTGACTGCTGTGGGAGGAAAAAGGGAGAATCCAGACAATGAGGACTCACTCTTTTCTCTGCCGTAGGTTCCCTGCTTCATCCTGAGAGAGTCACTTACACCAGCATTTTCAAATGTGGCCACTGGCTCCTGATACCAAATGTTAGGACAACTCATTTCAGTACTCGGGTTTCGATACCTATCTTTGGTGCCCTGGTCTGAATATTTTCTCCTTAACAGCCCATGCTGCATATACTGTTAAGAAGGCTTTACATACATCATCAAAAACAAGAAAGTTTCAGTAAGAGAGGCACTTCACGCACAGAGAAACTGCTATCAGCTACTACTGTCTTACTTTATATTCACTGTGCATACACTGAATATTATCCACTGCAAATTCCATTTTAGAGAGACTGCTGTGGGCGATTGTTCTTTTGTGCAAAGTGTCCTGGGAGAGCCCAGCCGTAGCTCACTATTGTCTCTTTCTGCCATTGTCACTGGAGTTCATTTTGTACTTTCTTGAGCTGATAACTCCGTGTGATTATTGGTCCAATATAGATAGCACAGAGAGGAAAAAAGACTTTGGATCGGCTGTACTTTTTGTAGCATCCTACCGCATTTTATCAGTTAATTGTTAACAATAGCCAAAGGCAAGGCCTAATGACATGCTGTTGTTAGGAAGCATGAGACTGCATGTGTGAGGGGGGAACATCATAAAAAGGAAATAAAAATAGGGCCAATAATATGAATGTTTTATCTGCTATGAATCTGTTGAAAGATAATGGGTTGCTATTGAACAGCCTAATGAGAATGAATAAAATATGTATGTCGTCTAAATAAAAGAAATAACCGAAAGATGTACTGCTGGGGGTCGGAAATGGAGCAGGAGGTAGCTTCTGTTCAACTTTGTAAGGAAATGATATTACATGACTTGCTTTTTACATGGTTGATAGGAATCCTTTCCAGGAACTCAGCAAAGGCTCCGACTGTAGCTGGACGTGGGCCAAAGGTAACAAGCATCTGCATGACTGTGGCTGGTGAGCTCGTGGACTAGCATTCAGGTATAGAAATGAAGAGATATGAAGCCTTGACTACCGGCAGCTAGACTGAGAAAGTAGGAAAATCTTGATCTTTATTTCTTGAGGACAGAAGTGGTAAAATTTTCTGCAGAACACAAACAAATTATAGTCTACCAGCAGGACAGTGCTTTAGTACTCTCAAGATGGATGATAATAGGAGAATGAGCCCTAGAGACAAAAGAAATGCTTCCTACAGGAAATTAAACCCAAGCTTTGCAAATAAGAACAATAGCCTACAATCCAGGTAAAACTACAGACACAAATGAATGAATACAAAATGAACATTAGCAGAGCCTGAAGCAATGACACCTCAAAATACAAAAGAGACAAGAGTGGCTCCATATCACCTACTGAAACGAATTTATAACAATATGCATACTAATGTACCTGAAACGCCACTTAGTTTTTGCATCCATTATTCATTGTTCAACTTTACAGGGAATGCAGTTGTACAATGGAACGATTACAGGGAGCATCACTGGGAGTGAGATGATAACAGGGAGGAAACAGGAGCAGCATCTGGTTCCTTCACCCCAGTCCCAGGCGTAAAAATTACCTTACCATTGGAAATGGAAAAGATTGCAAGAAAAGAACCCAGAAGAAAGGCGCAAGGTGGCTTAAAGCTTTTCACTTTTCCTCCTGAAGTCTATGGGATCATGATCCCGGAAGGGGCAGGAGTGAGGCAGGAACAGAAAAGAAACACCCTACTAGAGCCTGTATTCTCCCTCAGTTGTCTGGGCATGTTTTCTGGGGCTGATATATTCTTCTGAGAGCAGAAACTGTCTGTTAATGAGAGAAACACCTTATGTAGGAGAAACAATACAGATAATGAGCAGCATTATCTCTGGCTCTCTGGTTTGGAGAGGCAGAGCTAGGAAACCCCTTGGGAGCAGGGAAACGGAAGGAAGGTGTTTGGGAGAGAAGCAAACGGAGGCAGCAGTGGTAGCCTGGGCATCTCATGCACTTCCGTGGCTCCTCTACCTGTATGTCTGTGCAAGTAAAGGCTTTTTCTCCTCAGTCTGATTTCTCAGCCACCCGTGGCACTCTCGGATGCCTTGAACCTGACCTGCTATTGCTTTTACGCTGTCATTCAGGGCTGACAGATAGTACACCCTCTGGAACAAAACGTGTCTTTTTGAGTTGCAGGTAAATTTGATAAAGATTTTTTGATATAGATATTTCAAAGTCAACAGATTTTCCAATGTATTTACTAAACCACATGCCTTTCACTTTATTTTCTGAATACCCAGGGCCACAATAAAAAGGCAGGCTCTGGCACAGACCTGCTGGAATAAGACAGGTACCTTTCCTTGACTCCGTTGGCTTTGATTTGAGCTCCTTGAGCAGACTGCAGCAGCCTTGCTTTATTGAAAGCTGCAACATGAGCCAATGGGACTAAGTTTAATATGCTGAGGGCTTCTTTTGCATGAGTAAAATGGAAACCTACCACAAAAGATGAGGCACAAGCTACTTCAGCTGCAAATACCACAAGGTTCCAGGCACTAAATGCATGTTTCCAAATAAATATACACAATAAACAGCACCTTTGCAACTTTTTGATGTAGACTCTGTGGCTAAATTATAAAATTTAAGGGGGAATATAGGTCTTTTACCTATCAAATTGCAGGAAAAGGGGATAGAGCAAACAGATTCATTGAAACCATAGGAGATTTTGCTCGCTTTTGCATTTTGCATATCTTATAACCTGGGAGAGCATGCTTTTGAGAGCTATACCTTCTGCAGGCACACTCAATGGGTTCATGGAAATTATAGCACCCATTGGTATAGGCATCAGAGTTAATAACCTACCGGAGCTTTGTAGCTGAAAGTGTTGGGCAATCAGATGTTATATTCACTGGAGTTCAAAGCTGTGCTGAAATCTCTGGTTACCTTTTACATTTTCATGAGATGGAAAATAAATTTCCACACACCTGGGTTATGCCAGAGTGACTTGTGTGTATTTGTCCGGAAGAACTACTTGTACACCTGGCTTTGATATTGTAAGTTCTTACTGAAAAGAGATTAAGGTAATTGCTTTTTGCAATTTTACAGTTCAGAAAGCTAATATTTTGGGGGTGGAAGGGGGAAAGAGTGTGTATGTGTGTGTGTTGGGGGGGGGGGGGTTAACCAAACACCAACAGACTTTCCAGTTTTTGATTGCTGTAAAACACCCTATAAATTTTTTTGCTCTACAAAAATTTAAAAAATTAAAATTGATATAAAAATTATCTAGTCCAACAGCCATATATCACCACAACTTCTTGTGAACAAGTTTGCAGCAACTTTAGCCCTGAATTTTGCTTGAAGGTCCATTGTCATGCAGAAGCGTTTGTAAAACTACAGCTTCAGTCATTTTTAATTAGTGACTTCCTGTTTTCTTGGATTATCTCAGTAGCAAGAAAAAGCAAAGCAGGTGTATAACTCATGTCAAAAATTTTGTTTTCTTAACTTGAAGATATGATCTGGCGGGAGAGGGGGGGAAGTGTGTGTGTGTGTGAGAGAGAGATAGTGTTCTTCCTCCTATAATGTCTGTGTACTTATTTTAAATAAAAACGTGGCTTTATAAGCTCCTGACATTCCAAATACAGCAGAAGATTCATCCTCAGGGGTTTATTTTGTCAATAGAAAACCCTGAATGAAACCCAGATTCACAGCATGCAGATGTGTTGTTCATTGTTTTTATATATATATAATGAATAAATCATAAAGTCCAAATAAAAGTATAAATATTTATATTCATGTACACATGCAGATGGGGTTACAGCAAATCAGTATCACCTGCCCTGTCTTCTGCTAGCCTTTTTATTATTATTAAATGTGTTGATCCTTAGGATCTATGTACTTTCTTTTCTGACCCATTGTTACATTTCGTTCAGTTTTCCTGACGCTTGCAACTTACAGAGTTTGCGTTTGTGCTGGGGAAAAAAAAAAAGAAAAAGAAAGAGAAAGAAAACTCAGCTATTTTGTTGATGGAATCAAATCAGACCTAGATAGATGGAGTGGTGAAACATTTCCAAACTTCCATCAGTTTGAATTACAGTTATATTCAGAAAATGCCTAGGGAAACAATGCCCCAGCGAACTTCATCATCTCTCCATGGATTGCAGGCTGCTACGCAGGGAGACGAGGCAGCCTGAAGGCTGCGTTCAGAAGCTGAGGTGTTAGTCCCTGCTCTGCAACAGGCCAACCCTGAGCCACTTCATTGCCGTTCTCCATCACCACACTGCTGGTATTAGCACTTCCTTTCTGTCAGTCTTTGTGGATATTCAATTTCAAGCATGTTTATGCATGCATCTCCTAAAATATTGGGCTTTGGCGTTAACTGGATTCCCTAGATCCTATGGTGTTACAAGCAGTACCATCAGCTGGGTGCAAACATGCTGGAGGGCGTAGGCCGTGCACTTCTACATCATGTGATATAATAAAAAAGATGACAGGTTGCATCAGTCTTCATCATCAGCTCACTTTTTTTTGCCAAATTAGGATATTTATAGATTTCCAGAAAGCTTTGAGGGTATTCTGGTTCAACTGAAACCAGTGACAAAGCTCCCCCGGGAATCACTGAGTTACATACCCCTATTTTAGTTTGCAGGGCTGCCAGTGATGAATGAAATTGGTTTTTGATTTGCCATTGAGTTTCATCTAAAATCAGGGAGAGTGAGCGCAGCAGTATGAAGCACAATGGTGTCGTTTTTCTGCAGTCACTTTTTATCTCCAGCTGCCTTTTAATATAATTAATGTCATGCACAGCAAGTCATACTTAGTGTATTTTATCACCCCAGTTGTGCCGTCTCAAGACCTGGCCTGGTTAGTCTGCAGCCTCTCTTTACACTGTCTTTGCAGCATGTTGTCACCTAGCCATGTATGAAGCTGCAAACAAAAGCTGTTAGAGCTCCGTCCTCACTTTGCTGTTCATGCCAGTAAATCTTGTTGATGGGAAATAAAAGTAGGCTGCTACCAATATCAAATACTTCTTATGGGAGACAGTTGATTACTGTATGGGATGCTTTCAAATGATCAGGACTTCTTTTTGGAGGTGAGTATACATCATGCCTACTGATGAATGGCAAAATAGACTACCACAAAAATGCAATTCACATTGTGTGAATGAGTCACACTGTGTGACTGAGAGCAAACATTAAGGTCGTTCTGATCTGAATTGTCAAGTTTATGCTGTTTATTCTGGTTTCCTTGGAGCAGAAATCCAAATATTCTGATGGATGATGGTTTAGTAGTCTGCTTAAGTACTAACCTTTAAGAAAATATTCTGGACAAATTGTGGTCTTGGATTAAAATGTCACACCCTGCCCATGATTTAATTCCTCCTCCATATTCACGTACAAAGATGGTGATGTCTGCTCATCAGCTTCAGTCACTACATCTAAGTCTTGGTTGTTTCCAGCACTGTGAATACGTAGATGAAGAAAGAAGCGCTGCTCCACTTTTAACCGGCAGTTCCTTTGCTTCCAGTCCTGAATAGCTGACAGGAAACATTTTATCCAGTCTCATGGCTTAGCCTGGAGTGAGAGTGAAGGTGGAGGCTGTGTTGGTGGCGAAAGACAAGCTTTTTCTGAGTGGATGGTGGTCTCCTCTCTATGCAGTCACCCAGGCTGATACTTACCCTCTAATAGGGATCAAAAATGGAGTCTCCAATATGACTGGGTAACCCTACCATGAGATTAAGGACTAGCGGTTCAAATAAGAATAATATAAATATTGTTCTGACACAAATACGACAATATATGCAAAACTTTCCTTCTTCCATCTCACCTCCTTTATACATGAAAGTCTTTTTGATTGAATCACCCATTTCTAACCACTCCTCCAAAATATTCTGCCTCCACACTATCTCTTTCGAATACCATATCACACTTCCCTACTGTCCTCTCTTCCTTCCCAGCCTATCATCCTCCCTAGGCATTCCCCAGTCTCTCTCCAGCTGCTCCAGCTCACACCATTTCACACAGCTGTTTACCTCCCCTGGCCAACACCCAGATGCCTGCAGCTGCCTTCCTCTCTAGACACCCTTTCTCTCCTTCCTCTGTACCCAGTCCTGCTTATTATATTTTATTTTATTCTATGCCAGTTATACCACACTATGCACTGTGATGCTTCATGGTGGTTCATTAAGCAATAAAACCAACATTTGTCATATACTTGGTCTCTCATCCTCTCCTCACAGGAAGAATAGTCCACAGTGAAGTGTTCTCTTTGGAGATTTTTTAACTATGTGTATACACATACATATGTATGTATATATCTGTATATAAATACACATGCACATACATACATGTATATTGTATTTACATGACAGAAGGCAATATCAGAGAAATGTGCCTTGCCTGTAAGAATAAGGACTGGAAATACCTCTAGTGTTAGGGAATTTCCTTGCCACAGTTTTGGGCTAACCCTTGAGAAAGCTGTGTCTCCCACAGCTGGTTCCATTGGGCCGGAGGAGCAGAATCCAAATCACTGGCTTTGTCCCAGACCTGTAGGCATTCTTTCAGAGACTCACATCCTTTCCCTGAAACTTGAAAAACTGCAGGCATCTGAGAACTTGGGTCAATATTAGATGGGATGACAGCATATGGAATGAGTTTCACTCTGCAATAGCTAGTTATGTTGTTCTGTGCATTTGCCATTGTTCTTTTGAATGAGTGATATTTCCACCTACATATTTTCAGGACCATCTAAAGTACAAACCTGTTGATTTGGAAGCCTTTGGAAAACTTCTGCTTGGAAAAAATAAATAGATTTTTTTTCCATACTATTCACCAGCTGCACACAGAGTGGAATAATTTAATACATCCCATCATTAATTCTTTTATCCTCTATTTCTGCCTCTTCTCTGCCTGCCATTTCATTATGTCACATCCAAAGCCATCTTCTCAGCTTCTTGCACTGTGAACAAATAAATCAGGCTGGGTGCATGCCCTTGTAGCCCACTGTGTGTGAGGAGGACTGCATAACTTTTTAGTAGTTCACCACCTTCCTCTGATCTAAGGGGTGGTATTTGCACCTGACCCACATGTGTCTCCTCCACAAATATCAAGCTCTAGGACCGTAGGTTGGTCATATCTATTCTCTCCTTAGCGACTCCCTGCTTGCCCACACAGCAGTAGTAGCTCTGCAGGACCATGGTCCTTGCTTTCCTTCATGGGTGAAGGGAGGTGCAAGGGCTCCTTGCCGTACGTCCCTGACACCAGCCGCCCAGAGTGGTGCTTGTCAGGGGAATATTAAATGCTGTAGAAGTTTATGGGGACTGGGTGGGAGATAGATTGTTTTATACAGTTACAGCCCTGGGCATAAGCATCTGTTTCACATTTACTAAGCTTCTGATGGTCATATGCAAAATGTCTCACTGTATAAGGATATTAAACCCATTATCCTCATCAAGAATGAAATTGGTCCACTTTAGTGAGGCTGTATTAAACATACTGACTGTTCTCCCTCCCATACCATTTATTGCATATTGCATGATAACATGCTTATCTCTTAAAAATACTGTCAGCTTGGACAGGACACATGAAATTTTCCAAAGTAAAAATAGGATAGGGAGGGAAAAAAGATTATCTCAAAAGTACATTTTTGCACACAGATCTGCTGTTATACAGTATCAAATGAAGCTAATCCTTCATTTCACATTTATTCACTTGGCTTCATTTCTTAGGGTATATTCTTCCAGCAGATTTACAGGGTGGATCTTAGATAAGTTACAGAAATAAAAGATTTTCTCAGGCTGCAAAGCTCATCTGTTGCATGCTCCTAGACTTCAAGTAATGTTTTGATCTTGTTGCTTTACCGTCGCTGCTCTGAGGTAAATGGATCTCAGAGAGGGGCTACAGTTTCATGAGAGTAGGGTATTTTTAGTTCAGCACCAGTTGAAATTTAGGCTGTTTCAAGTGCAAAATGTATTCCATGCCTGAGGTGAAATAATTGACGTGCAGCATTCGCCTTAGATGTGGTGCCAAGAGCCACATGAATGCCTAAACTGGACTGAGCTGCATTGCTGCAACCTCCTTGAAGTCATGACCTCAGACATGCCACCAGCTGTCACTGGTCCCTCATGAAAGACATCCCTTCAAACACAGCAAACAAACAGCAGCACAGACCCTCCAGCCCACTGCTGCTCCGAATACCCCAGGAAGGTGCTGGCGAGACCAGCCACACTTTCCTCATGCCTCCTCCAGCAACTCCTCCTTGAAGTCTGACACTGCCTGGTGAAACCTGCATCTGAAGGAGGTGGGTTTGGACTCTGACAGCATTAGCGAAGGACTGCGGGCTCCCTCCAGCCCTTTTCAATTTTCAAGCAAATACAGCTTTCTCAAAGAAACTATTTTAGGAGGGACTTTGTAAATAGCATTCATTTCAGAGAGCCTGAGCCAAACCAGTTCAGGTTGCCTTGAACCACCTCCTCTGGGGCAGAGGAGGATGTACCCTTCCCTCTACAAGTTCAACCTGAAAATCTTGAGCATATAAATCAGCAACAGCTGCAGCTAGAAATTTCAAGCTTGATTGGATATTTGTGTTTGTTTGTAGATTTCATAGAGAGCAAACGCTAATTTTGAAGAGAGTGGGGCTTAGTCTTCTTAAAGCTGCAGATATTTAAACCAAGTAACCCAACAAATCTGAGCATCCCTGTGCCTTTGTAAATGTGTTTTAGGAGATGCACTTTTAAAAAAAATAATGTCCGTAAACATAACCCTTTCCATTGAAAAAATCTGTTAGCTCCACATCTCTAATAATTCTGACTCAGGGTATGCGCATGCCTTTGATGACAACTCAGCATAAAAAGCATGCAAAGTTAGTAAAGCACCACCTGAGTTAAGAACTGTTCTACAACTGGAAGTGCTTACTAGGGAAACTTGTAAATTTTGTTGTACAAAAGCATCCCTGCCTCCATCTGGTGGAGATGATCCTTCCTTATTGCAAGATATATGGGCTAGGAGCCTTTTTCCCTTCCAACACTTACAACAAGCTGAGCCTCTGCTCTTGAATAGATGCAGCGTGATGGGAACCTCAAGAGGCTTCTCTGCCTTCTTGACTCCCTCTCACGGACTTCCAAGTGGCAGGCTTTCGTTTAACACAGGTATCACAAACAATAATACAGGCATGAATGCAGTTAGCAGCAGGTAAACATCCCTGTCCGACTTGCACAGCTGTTTGGTGGGAATCTCAACCCAATGCTGGAAACGTATGGCCTTGCTATGCAGCAAGCAACCAACCATATTTGCTTGCTTTGCAAGGAGGCATTTTTCCTGGGAATCAAAGTATGGTCCACAGCTAAGGGAAAGCTCTCCTAGAACCAAATGACAAGAACTGGAATGTAGCTAGAGATACTTCAGTCAGGATGGGTTAATGTCTTAAATCAGATCAGCACTTTGCCTTTGCAGCAAATTGTTGTTGTCCCATGCTGTGCTTTTGGTTTTGGACATCATGGAGCAGTCTCCCAGTGCACAAACAGGGGTCCTTTGGGATGAAATGAAGCCAGAAGATTTGTCCCAGTTGCTAATGGAAGTTCATTCCTCTCTGCAGCACCCCTTAGCAGCAGTGCACACACAGATTTCTTAACTCTGGTTGTTGTACTGCAGGTCCGTTCCTAGTGCCCCACACTGCATGCTAACATAGAACTAGCCTGCATGTAAAGCTAAGTTTTGTAGATATGACCCCCTGTGATCAGGGATTACCTCTTGAGTCAAACTCTTCCTTTTCAAAGTTTCTGAGGAAAACGATGCTCAGAGAAATGCATGTGCCGGAAGGAGAACATGGCAGAGCTGGGAATAGAGCCCAGCGACACTCTTAGTTTGGGGCCAACCATTGCTCAGTCACCTCCCCAGCAGCTGTTTGGGGTGTGGGCCTCCCATAGGTGTTAACATTTCCTAGGAGAGACTCTACGAGACTTGGAGGAACGTAGAGAAAGCCCATCTGAGTGTGCTCATCCTAACCTTTCCCTGTTGTTCTGCTCCACCCAGCGAGGGCAAGCAAGGAGCAGGACTACTACCCGAGTAGGATTCTGGCAAGGGATGCAAAAGAGAATAGAAAGACCTAGAAAAAAACAGTCATGTGAACGCTGTGATGAATGCTTTGGCCTGTTGTCCTAAAGAGAAATTTTGGACAGATCAGTAAGGGATCACAAACCTTGGTGGAAGGATGCCCTTTGGTTATTTACTCTTAGCAAATAAGGTTTTGGGGGGAAAAAAATGCATATTTTTATTGTCCTCAAAGACACTAGCTTTCACTATAGCTATGTGGCAGGTTTGCAGATTTCGTCAGTGGGACAGTTTGTCTGCAGTTAATTAGCTGTGTCCTTACTAATAGGCATAAAAGTCAAACAAAAGGAACAAAGAGCATGCATTTGCATCATTTTCAAGAACTGTCTGTGGCTCTAAGAAAGGAATTGTCTGACAGCACACCTTTAAGAGTGCGCATATACGTATGTGTTTGCTAACCACGCAGCACGTATTGCTGTATCCACTTCTCTAAGAATTGCAAGACAAAACTCTGTTACGGAATATCCAATTCTGAACCCTTCATAGTAAGCAGCAGCTTTAAACTGCTGCTTTCCTTCACAAGGACATTATTTGAGCAAATGTCCTACACTTTGATTTTCAGGTAGTACAACAACACAGATTAACAATTACAAATAAACTCCCTGCTCAGAATGCATAAACAGTGCGCTGCTAGTCACTATTAGATGGTATCTATACCTGGTGCTGCAGAGTTAGAGGGTATAAGGAACTCGTGATATGCACCTCAGCTTCTTCTCACCACTTGTCTCACCCCAAACTTTCAAAGGAAATTCTCCTGTCTGTCATTTTTGTGATTCCTGATACAGGCCCATGGTAAGAAAGGAGCCACTGCAATGACAGCTTTCTACTCAGCATCATACATCACTGTCTCCAGCTATTCTTAGTGATGCTTGGAAAGCAGTCAGAGCGATCTGTGAAACTAGCCAGTGCTGCTGACAGCAGTTTGTCTTAGCACAATTATTACAATGTGTACGGTGCTAGCTAATAAGGCCAGGGGAAAAAAATACCAAAACAGAAGAACGTACCCTGTTTCCATTTTTTTTCAGAGGCATCAGCATTAAATATTTCAGGGAAGGGAGGGAGTTGGTGCTGAGGAAGGACGCAGAAAAGGACATGAAAAAAATATCAGAAACTGAAAACCTCTCTTCAAGCTCCCTTCTTGTTAGATTTATTTGATTGTCAGCAAGTGTGTGACTCAAAGAAATGAGAATTACTGAGCTGGATTTCAGAAAACTTAAAATTCAGTGTGGTTTCAGGAATAAGAAGAGGGAAAAATTTAACCGTGTTAAACAATGGACTAAAGTTCTCAGGGGTGTATCCTTTGCTGATACACATAAGTGCGAACTTCACACCTGGCAATGAAACCACGCTGATTTATGCCAGTTGAGGCTTTGGCCTGGGCAGAGGAATTTGCTATTGCATTCCTTCCACTGCAAAAGTTTTCAGCACTTTGCATCTCTCATGATGCCCATTACAAACTGTTATTATCAAAAGATTATACTAAAAAAAAACAGGCATAAGAAACCAAGTAAGCCATTAGCATGAAGATGGTGCAGGGGAGACATCAGTGAAAATATAGTAACAGTGAAATTATTAAATTGTTGAATGCTTGCTCAGGGAGCTGCAAAAGCTGTATTACTTGAACCTTTGCTCTTTGGAACGGCCAAACGCGTATATTACAGAGGTCAATAATCCCATCCCACTATCATGAGGAAGAGGACATACAATTTTTTGCACTGCTAATTTCTGCTGGGCATGTAACAAGCCCGCTGGGAGAAGGATCCGTTGGAACGAGAGACCTTAGTGAGCTGGATGCCGTTGCACCGTTGGAGATGGTAAGAATATAAGCTGCCTCTTTTATGAAGCTTCTCTCACTATGAGGCACATGACTATTTTCCAGCCATGGCAGTAGGACCTGAGTTCTCATTAAAATATGGGCTTTTTAGGGTGGGTTGTACCCACCATGTGGGTGAAGGGGCTGCCCGGCAGCAGTCTGCTCTTCCTTCAGGAGACTCCACTGGCAGGGCTGCTGAGAGAGAGCCCAGTCCTCTCAGTAAGCCTGCCTTTACATTAGACTCACCACCAAAAAAGCCCGCTGTCTTACTGCTTCCCCATGGACACAGCTGGCATATACTATACGTATATACTGCAGGGAGAGCCGAGCATCTCCGCGACAGGTGCTCAGATATTAGTGGCAGAGCTTAGTTTATTATTGTTTACTGGAAAAACAAACAAAAGGAGTTAAACGATGAACAGCAGTTTATGGGAATTCAGTGAAATGCTGACCCCATAAATCTGGAGGGAATGGCTCAACCCATACCCTGTGCATAGACTCTGCTGGATCAGTGTACATTAACTAAGCATGACTAGAAACCCTGATGCACAACTTCTTTTCTAGCCATGTGGGATTCAGCGATCTAAAGAGAGGTATCAGTGATTTAAAAGTGAGATCCTTAATCTGATCAGGTCAGCCAGGCTCCCTCCACAGTGCGTGGAGGGAGACAAGCACATCCAGAGGATGACCCATCCTGTCCTGGACACCTATTGTACTATTGACCTTAATCATCCTTATTCACTCCCCACTGCTGATTTCAGGGCGTGAATGACTGCTTGTCTCACTTCCACTTAGCTAACATCAGGTAAAATTAATCTTCTCCCCTTTTTATGTTCCCTGTCCCCCAAAAAGGGATGCAAAGCTCATTGAAATCAAATTCATTTCCATGAATTTTGAATCAATCCCAATGCGGGGAGAAACAGGCAGTGCTAGAGGGGAAGAAACTTCAGGTAAAGACGCAAGTGACCATGGGTGATATTCGTCTTTCCACTCTCAGATTTCTTCAAATCTTTGGGCGGTAGCAATGAAAGGCATCCGAACATGGGTATTACTGTAAAAGATCGACCGGAATAGGGAGTTCATGTACTGTTACTCATATCAAGTATTCTGGCAGCATAGGTCCACAGCACAATTATGAGCCCCTGTGCCGGACATGGTCGGGAAATGCACCATCCTTGGTTCGCCTGGAAATCATATTCAGCTTTGCTTTAAGAATTCTAGTCCCTGGGGGATTACAAAAAAAAAAAAAAAAGGTAAAAAATTAGAGAGAAAAGGGTAGCCAAATGTTTCTAGTGCTCCAGATGGCTACAGTTAAGCCCTGAGAAACTGGCCTTTTCTGCTCTCACTGAACTGGTTCAGGTGTCTTGAATAAGTCTGGTGTTATATACCTGCTCCTCTGGCCATGAGTAAGAGGAGCAGAGGAATAGCATAACCTGTCATCTTGGTCTTTCTTGCCCTGGGCGAATCTGGTCCAATATTCCTGAAGATGTGATAGTTGCACAGGAGTGCTCAATTGCTTAACAAATAGCAAGTGCCTAAATTCGAAAAATGTGACGATTCATGCCATTTCACCACAGAGGTGGCTTAAAACCAGTTGCTCTGCCGGGAGGTAAATGGGAGTGTGCCTTCTCATTCATGGCGTGATAGGATCTGAGAGCGCTGTGCGTGGATCCTATCGTGCCAGCTGCTGCATCAACACAGAACAAAAGACAGCCCCAGCCCCAGCAGACTGCCAGGCAAGAAGCAACAGCTAAGTAAGGCACATGAGGAAATGCCAAAACCCCGCAGATCAGCCTGGTAGGTGGGCTGTTGAGCTCCCCTCCAACCCAGCTGCTCTCGAGCCCGAGGAGGGGCATGAAGGCAGACTGGAAAGACGAGAAATGAGATACCTTTGCAGATGTTTACAGGTAGTTTCCCCACTGTGAGGAGAAGCATGAAAGAAAACATGAACCCTCCAGCCTGTCACCTAAAGGGATCTGGAGGATCATGTTACTAGTGCTGGTTCATTCCCAGAGGCCTGCTGCGGCGCTCTGGTGTGCTGCAGTGTGCAGCCCCAAGGCAGGATGAGGTGGATTAAGCATAGGTTGCTATGCCTTAACATGCAATTTCTCAGCCTTTGTGGTGGTTTTTAACCTTTACTGCTAGCTTTTAGGTTGGGCATGTTGGGTTTTTTTAGTCTGATGAGTTTTCAGAATGCTTTTGTTCCTTGGCAGTTCTCCCTCCACACGCACACACACACATGCACACACACATACACATTCACACACTGCAGCTCATCCTCCAGCCAGAAAACTTATTCAAACATTTCTTGTAAGGACTGAGACTAGAAACAGGAGGTATCCAGTGCAGTCGGATAAAGCATTCAAAGCAGAGAGCAAGTGGGTCATCTCCAGAAAGGCGCAACCTGGAAGGAGCAGCTTCGGATGGTTAAACCACCATGTGCTGTTGAATTAACAGCCAGCCCTGGTAGGCTTCCCTCTGGATGCTCTGCAGTCTCCTTACTCTAAGTGGCTATTAGTACAGGTAGAGTTGACAAAAAGCCATTCCCAGAAATATGGATTGTGACTGGTGGGCAAGACTGTGGAAGGGAGGGTTTAATTATTCTAGAGAAGCTCTTGCAAATCGATACTAGTAGGGTGCATGAAAGCAGAGTAAATTTCAGACACCCCTCTATGGAGATAAGCCAGTGATGTTCCTCATTAACTCTCTATCTTATTTTAAAGTTCTCAAGATACTGCAGCTTAACTTGTCTCCCTCGACTGGAATTCACTGCTAGTAGAGCAGAGCCACAGGGTGAGCTGTTAGACATGCACTGGCAAGAGAAAGCTGTTACTGCATGAAAATCAACCCATATTAATGCCCTTGAAGAACCCTGTCTGGGTGGAGGATGTGCTTCCCTGCTATGCCCAGGGGGGAACTCTTTGGTTTCTATTTACTAACCAGCTGGAGGGTCAACAGTTCCATTCTTTTTTGACTTTTCAGTGTTAGAGTTTGCCATTACTGCCCTCCATTCAGCTGTAATCCCAGAGGAATAGTATAAAAGGGAAATCACAACACTCCAGCTTCAAAATTCCCAGGTAGGGCATTTTCTGCGTGCTGCATCCTTAGAAGCACCATATACACCTGAAGAAAGAATTTCTTCCCCTCAAAGAATAGAACAGTTGTGAAATGATTTTTGCAAGCTTTAATTTTTCAACACATTTAATTAGATGCAGCGTTATGCCTGTAATCAGACATATACCAGGTGAGAAGCCTTTCCTGTGATTCTGAGATTAGCAGTAGCTTCAAACTGTGACGCCTTTTGTTTTCTGTGTACTGCCTTGTTATATTGCTAAGATCTCCACCGTGCTGCACACAAATCACCCATTTTGTCCTTGGAGCTGCTGAAGCCTTCTTACAGTGGAGACACACTGTGCTCTCTCATCGAGACTTAACTTTTGTTCTTTCCACTTCTTTTCTTTCATCCCAAGTAAGTAATAAATCAGTAAATAATGCTGCTTGCTTGTTTATAGAAACTTTCCCTCCATAAATCACCGTGTCCCCCCTGAAGTCAGGCGCCAGTGCTACAGGCAGCAGCGGCAGCGCTGAGCATTGCAGTTCGGTTGGAGTCCAGCCTCAGGAACTGAGCACTTGTGCTTCTTTACCTACAGCAACTTTCCTTCCTTCCCTGCACAAAGTCCTCTGTGGCTTTCGGTGCAAGATGCAGTGTTCGGCTAGGGTTTCCCCGCTCCAGAAAGTGAAGCGCCCTCAGAATATCTGATTGTGTGTCTTTTTGTCCCAATTGCACGGTCTCTTTAGAGGTAAAACATCTATGAAAAGCATCAACACAAATACGAAGCACGCAAATAACTCCTTGAAAACCAGCCTCAATTTGTAAACCCATTTCCCACAATTTGATGTTGCAATATGAACCATCTGAATGGGTTTTTTTTAAAAGCAAAGCAGAGCAAACTGTGAAACCAAAAGATATGTGCATAGAAACCTGATCTGCATGTTTGTGATAAACTGTACAGTCCTTTAGTGTCTTAAAAGTACGACACCATATTCACCTTCAAACAGTACCTCTGTTATCTAATACAGTTTATATGCCATGATTAATTATAAGACCTTCCTTTTACAAACACAGCATGATATATGTAAACTTTTTTTTTTCATTTTAAAGAAATTAAGGGATTATTTTATCTTAGCATGATTTATTATTTTGAGGCCTAGCTGTTAAACTGCAGGCTGAAACTGTAGCTAGCACAGCTGTGGCTGATGATGTATGTAATCTCAAGTAAGAAAAAACAGCATATAACTACAGGAAGAAAAAAACAAATCTCCAGGGATCAGCCACAGAAGCAGCATCACAGGAGATAATTAATCTAAAGGCTTAAAGATTTTAAACTTTACTTTTTCAAATCATAACACATCTGTGGATACATTTTCAATTGTTTTTCCTAAGAAGGCTGGGAGGCGAAGTACAGCATTTAAAGCTCTGCCACATGAATTGTCCAGTGTTGGTAGGACTTTGCATGACTGAACAGAATTTTCTGAATTGCCTAGGGAAGAAAAAGGCACAAATCAGTGACATTTCTTTGGGCCCATGTGCCTCCGTCTCTGAGACATTATTGCAAATCACAGTTCTTCATCTGCGTTAGATCCAGCCTCCAGCGCAGGAGAGGATGAGACTGAAGGACAAGCAGAAGATTCTAACTTACACAAGAGAGAGTTTTCGCCTGGCTAGGTGGAAAACATTTTTTTTTTAAAGAAGGATCTGAAGACAGAAAGCAGAAGCAGAGAAGGATTGGCATCGCTAAGGAATTCAACCTCCAGTCAGTCCTTCAGCCAAGGGAGATGAGATTGTTTTATTTTTGTCATGCTGCAATATGCAAATCAACCTATCTAGCTGCAAAACAAGCTACTATTAGATGCAAAAAAAATCCATTTTTATAATAAAAAAGTAATATTTAGAGAAACACTCACAAAGACAGCAGATTGTTTTTCCATCTCATTTAAGTTGTGATTTGCTGTTCATTTACAGATACAAATGATAGCTTTTTTATATAATAGTTTGGTAAGCAAGAATTAATAATATGCTCTGAAATAAGAAAATATGTTAAAATGCACATTATTTTTCAATACCAGGAAGATATAGAACATTTTCCGCAATGGAAAGCTTAATTATTTTTTCTAATGATTTATATGCGTGCTAATATCCTGAAGTGCTTCTTGCATTTGCTAGTAACTATTCACCATTTTATAAGCACAGAGGTTGTTTACCTTCTTCAACCCACTTTAAAATCTTTGTGAACAGCAACTCACTGTTCTGTTGACTAGGAGGAAATGCAACCTCTCTCCAGCTAGCACCGTGGAAATGGGTGAAATGATCTCCAAGCTAGGGTGTAGTTGTGTATGTGTCAGAGAGACAACGCAGACCTTCTGCAATGTCACACACATGGTGATTTCTAGAGGTGCTCCAGACGTGACCTAGAGATGTTACTCATGTTAGTTCCAAACTAAGAAAGCAGGACGGTGACCCTAATGTCACTTCTCAGCCACATAAATAAGCAGTAGCTTCGCTGAAATAATCAGGTTACTTTCAAACGAATGAAGAAAAAGTGAGGTTAGAGTTTATGTTTATAATTAAGCTTGACAAACAAATTTTAATGATGTCAGGTCAGTACACTATGCCCAGTTCGCTGTGCGCATATCACTTATTCAGATGTGCTCTTAGATTTATATTCTCTGTCTACATATTCATGTCAATTATACCACACATCACTCTTTAGTGAGATTTATTAGCTTATTGTGTTGCTTGGGTTCAGAAAGTGAAGAATTATAATCTTACAAAGTATTATGAAATGATTTCCACCACTTCAGGCAAGTTGATTCAGCAAGAGCAATTATTTTTGGAGGGTTTTTCGGTGGTATTCAGACCATACCCAGAGGTCTGGCCTCATACTTATATGAGTATCAGATCAGACCTAGAATCAGAGTGAAGTATTCAGGATGGATGCTGAGCTGCAGTGTAAAGCTCGCTCCATCTGCATAGGGATCTACTTTAGAACAGGTATTCTCTCTTGGGCCTTGCGCTATGGCATCAAAACAGCAGCAGAATAGGAAGGGCCCAAATATTCAGAGAGCTTTGAAATTCCTGAGGCTTCACAGTCAAATTTGCAAGCCTCATGGTTTGTAGACATCTTTTTGGACAAATGCATATTACATAGTGTCAAAATAGAGCTGCTCAGGAAAGAAAAAAATATGAGTAAGCATTTCTGTTGTTGGAAATGCCTGCGGACAAGGTCAAAATATTCTGCAAACGGCTAGTTTCAGAAGCAGCTCTGACAGATCGTGCGCCTGGCTGAACCAGCTTCTCCTTTTCTACCAGCTCCTCTGCCCCTGGTTGCCCTGTCTGCCCTGATGGGGACTTGGCTCCCCTTCATGGGGTCTCTGCTTCCCCCAGGAGAAACGACAGCATCATTTGGTTTCACTCCAAATCCAGACACAACCAGCCTTGGAAGTACCAAAATCTCCTCACAGTGCGATTAACCTGTCAGCTTGACTTCTGCCATTTGATCTGTGCTAGCAAACAATGTTTAGGTAAAAACTCTAAATTACAATTTACATCCAAGCCCTGCTTAGCTCACTGCCTGGGCTTAGGGGTGCACTTGGAACTCCTTGTCTCCGAGGGAGAGAGGAAATAAACGCACTACCTTGAGTCAGGAGCCCAGGGAAGGACAAGAAAGAGGTGACCAGAGCCATCCCTGGGTGTCCTGCTCCTGCTGGCTCTAGGCAGAGCTCTCCCAGGGTGCAGGGCTTTGGGACCCTCCTACTGGGACTTCTTGCTCTCCCAGGCCACTACCCCTGAGAGCCTAAGACCCTGCAGGGATAGGGACCGACAGTGTAGCTATTTCTGCATCTAAGTTGGATGCTGCTAATGAGACACTCAGCACCTCATCCAGGAGCCAAGATACCTTTAATGAAGAAGACCTGAGTTGCCATGTAGGCTTCTCTCCCTTCTGCCACCTCTCACTCCAGGCAGCGGTAATGCATAGCTAACTCTTACATCATCTTTTCACCTGTAATTTTCATGGAGAAATCACCAAGCAGCTGAGGGAAACCGAGGTCTGAGAACCAAAAGGAGTTTTCCCCAAGGTTACCAGCAAGCCAGTGGCATAGGCAGAAGCACCTCCAGGTCTCCTGAATCCCCAGGGAGTGCTCTGTGCCAAAGATTGTATCTCCCCACTAAACTGAGTCGGTGCAGACATCCAAGCCCTGCTCAATCTGCCTGGACTGCAAAGGCTGGAAGAGAAGCAGTGGATTTGTGCAAATTCCCACGTTCCGTCTTGTCTCTCGGAGGTGTGACTTGTGCCTTTGTCAGCTTTCTGAAGGGGATTATAATCTAATAGAAAGGAGTAAAAAAGTTGATTTAACTGCTGCTGAAAGATGACCATCCAGCAACACTTAGGAATCTAGTTGCACTTCTTTGTTAAAAGTATGAATAGCACATGTGGGGAGCATACCCTCAGATGGCTGAATAAATGGATTGTCTATTTTTATGGATCTTTTATTTAAATTTTGCAAGGAGTAAGAAAGCAATTTTAATAAAAAACGCTATGCATAGAAGAATTACTGCTTTTCATCCTAGAAGTGGCAAAGCAAAGAGTTTTCTTTATTTTTACTAATTTTCAATTTGATGCAGATGTGATTCCAATGCTAATTATGCCCCCCACTGTCTCTATGCTCTAGTGAAATGTGACTCCCTGATGTTTCTCATTGTCTTTTGTTTACAATTATCAGAAGTTGATGGAAATCATCTGGGTTTTGCTTCTGTACTCTTGTGGGATTTGTACAGCAGGAACCTGTCAAACTCATGACCTCTAACACAAGGAGCTGTGGCCAGTTCAGGCAGCAGGCACAGCTGAAATCCTAATAGTGGGCTGTCTCTCTCTCGCTGTCTGCGTATCTGTGATGAAATTGTTCTTAAATTATGGGAGAACGATCTGATCTCACAGTTAAAGCTAAACAGTAGGATCTTCACAGGTGGATTCTGATGCCCAGTCTTGCTGATGGGCATCTGTTTTCTGTATGGTCTTCCTTAAGGTTCCTCTTTTTTGTGCCTCTGTCTCCTGAAAAAGGAGATAATAATGCAGGTTTGCTGTGCTGTGAGTATGATTTCATTACCATTTGCAATGCTTTGGGACATACTGGAGACTGAAGGGCTATCTAAGTGCCTACATACTACTTCCAGATCCAAGGTCCATTAAATGAAAATACCTGTTGTATAATTTGCTGATGACCTGCTCATGACATTGCCCAGCGTGGACAGCCTGTGAATGCACTTGCATTTGCTGGAGCTCTACTGATATATGAGGCACCTGTGGGTCAACTATGTAACTCAGGGACAAGCAGAGTTTAAGGTTTAGAAAGATAAATAACTAAGTTCACCTTTAATTGTATATAATGTACCCAGGCATCTCGAACATACACATGAAATAGCAATCTTTGTACTGGCAGTAAAAGCATTACCAGGAAAAGTCATCTAGATTTCAGTACTATATAGAAACCATTAGACAAATACTGCTCTCTATCTAACGGGCTAATTCAATTCATTCTATTACTTTGAAGTGAAATTTGTGATAAAATTAACAACTGTCAAAATGCCTTCTGCATAGAGGAGCAAGAGAAGCCCCTAGTTCCTAGAGATTTTTGTCCTACATTTTTTAAATCCCACCCGTTGCCTATATTCCCAAGTGCCTCCCTTGCTCCCGATGTTTCCCCTCCTCCCCAGCAGTGAACCCTTGGCTGGATGAGGGGCAGCCTGTAGTGCTGCTTATGGTGCTGCCGATGCCATCACCATGTGGCTGGCTGCTGCTCCGGAGAGAAGGGAGCCCCACTTACAGCTTCACAACCCCAGGGGGCCTGGATTCAGCCTTGCTCTTGTCCTCTTCCGCTGATTTTCACAACGCTGTTAGGAATTTAATATCTTGGAGACTGCTAATGCTTCATGACATATAATTTAAAAAAGACTAACAGGCTGGAAAGCTTTTTTAGTGGGGGCAAATTATACACAGCTGAACAGATGGACAGATGGGTGGACAGACAGACAGACAGGTGGGTGATGCAAACTCCTTCATCTTGCTTTTTTAGGAAACCAAGCTGAAGTTGAGACTAAGCCTTTCATAACAGCCAGTCGAATGTGTACGTATCACCAGATGAATACTTACCTGAAAGCAGGAACTTCAGAAAAACATCATCTCGAAGCTGAGCTATGCAAAGGCTGGCAGAGGCTGGTGATGAATGCAGTGGCAACGAGGTCCTTGTGACTCATCCCAGAAAGTGGAGGGCAATGCCATGTGATGACATGCCACCGAATCTGCATGGCCAATGCAGGTAGCTATTAAGCTATCCATGAACGCCTGTAGCTTTCCCCAAGCGAGCTCCATCACATTACAACGTCAATAGTCGCCACAGATAACTGCCGTGGATACAGCACCGATGCTGGCAGCTCAGCCTGAGGACGTAGCGGTGGCAGGAGGAAGCTGACATAATCCTTGCATTCATCTGCACTCCCAAAACTCTGCTTGTTGCCCCAAGGAGACTGAGCCATGGCCTGCCCATGGACCATGGCGCTCACAGCCTGGGCCCCACAAGGTGTGTGCCCATGGTGGGGGTCCTGCAGGCAGGAAGGGGCTTGTGCCTGACCAGCACGTAGGATCATGGCCCCACACGGGGCACAGACTGACATGCATGCTGGGGTTGAGCTACGCTTTAGGAAATCAGCTCCCCCAAAGCCAGGCTGAGGCTTAGAAATGTTGCCACACGGAAAGTGTATCCTGCCATTTAGTGTGCAGGCCTCTGCACGTGGTTGTCCTGACCTTTTTGTACGAGGCCCCACAAGAGGAAAGACTGAAGGGTTGGGCCCTGGGAGTCCCCAGCGGAAACTTAGCTCTGCTCAGCCTCTTCGGCAAGCCTGACCTGTCACAGCTACTTTGCACAAAATATAAATATTAATAACATCTAATCATAACAACAATGATGTTTTTAGCTGCATTTCATAGGTTCAATTGGGAGCACAGACAAGCAGCATGGGTACTGAAGTCAGAACTGGACAAAGTTTGTTTGGGTTTCCAGTTTACTGGAAAAATGTGGCAGTCAGTGTTTGAGAGTAGACAGACGCTCACATGACCCCCTACTTTGGCATGCTCTTTCTTCAAGAGAAACCAGGGACCGAGCCAACATGATGAATGAATCACTTCAAATCACTAGAGGGTAAAGCTGAAAAGATTGCAAGTTCGTGTTGCTACTTGCAATCATCCACACTTTTCCACTGCTAAACCCCCTGAGGTAGGAGGCACAAACCTTAAATCCACTGCAGTTTCACAGGGGTGGCAAGTCTTTTACTTTAATGGGTATTTATGAGATTTAAACTACTGTAAATAAGAACAGAAAGTCAGGTACACGGTATCTGACACACACTAATGTAGGCAGATATTACGTTAATCGCTCCATGCAACATTTCACATGCAACGTATGCCTTTCGCAAATGGCAGTTTTACGGCTGTGCAATTTTGACAAATCCATATTTCCATGCTGCCCTCCCGGTGTTACAACCAGTAAGGAGCAGTGAATGACCAGTCAGCTGCACCCATTGACCAGGCAGTCTCTCCCTGATGAGCACTGAGGGTGTATCCATGCTTTTTACACCTCAGCTTGCTTTTCTTCTCCCTTTAAGGCAAGCAAGAGCAGGAGGATGTGTACGTGTCTTTCTTTGAATGTACTGCACCTCAGTCAGTCCTGAGCGTCGGAAGTCCTGTCCAGCCCGACTTGCAGCCTGCTTTGCCAGAGCCCGTATTTAGCAGAGCCAAATGTTTTGCGCCCCGTGAACACAGGTTTGAAGCATCCTCTGTATCAGAAGCAGCGAAGCGAAGTAGAGCTCTCCAGCTGTAACCTTTGCAGTCTGCAGGGAGGGAGGAGAAATGAATAGGCAACTAGAAAAATCAGTTGTGTTAAAACAGGCTTCCTGCTGCTGGCAACAATACCAAATATGTGACATTTGAAGGAAAAGTGAGTTCCAGTAACTCAAGCATTATAACCCCCCGCGGCTCTGCCCACCTGCGGCTGCCCTCCCTCTGGCCTCTTCACCCGCCGGTGGCTTGATGCCTTCCCCTGCTGTCCGTGCCACCTGCCGACGGCCTGACGTGACCCTCTCCAGCTGTGTTTGGCTTGCTTTTTATACAACATACCCCTCTTCTGTTGGGAAGCAACCACTTTGGAGCTGCTCGCATCAGGGAGGCAGCCCCAAATCCAGCTCTGGAGTCCTAGCAATACCTTCGGGTCAAACCTCTCTGCTTTTTGGTGTCTGTTGCATTGCCTGACATACGCCTCCAGCAGTCCAGGCAGGGCCCTCCACTGCAGCCCCATATCGTTCAGTGTGTTTTACAAAGGATAGTAAACACCATAGTCCTCACTTGGCCAGTGGACAAAGAGGCTCAGAGACCTTAAATGAATTGCCCAAGGTCATGCAGCAGCCCCATGGCACACCTGGCAACCCAGACTTCCAAAGTCACTTACTGATTCTTTATTCACTAGATAATATTGCCTCCCTAAAGCCAATATAATGATATTCACTAATGAGGTTGTTAGGTTTAATTAAAGCTGGTCGAGTGCATTACGTAGCAGGAATGAAATTATTGTTTCATTATTATATAGTATAGTAATTACAGAATAGCTAGACTTCTGCATTAACTGCAGAAAGAAACTACCCAACTTCTGCATCCTATAAATGGTTAGGCATCACACTGGAATTACAGTGGATAAAAGAACTTATGTTCTCAACAACATGGTTAGGTACCTTCTTGTAATCTTTTGGCTTTTTAATCACTCTAGTTTTTAATGACGTTTCAAAAATAAAATTAGCCAAGAGTGTAATATTTTTCACTGAAAAGGCCGATTTCTTGAATCCCCCATTGACACTCAGGGTCTGTTATGCTGTATCTATTGATACATGACAAAATATTGGCTGGGGTAGGGGAGATTTCAAAATCCTGAAATAAGAAATACAGCATTGCATCATTTTTAAAGCAAAGACTCTGCATTTTTTTCCAACTCAAACCGACTGCTAGCTGAAAAGTGTAAACTGTGTTTCAGGGAAAGCTTAAGACAAAAATGGCTAAAATTGGAATAGACATTTTCTAAATTATCCTACTTGGGTCTGTTTAGTCCTTGATTATACCTTTACTAATGCATTACTATGGAATGACATGTGTTCTGTTACTTGATGAATTTCCCTAAGGACAGGATTTTGATCTTATATGTGTACCTTCAAAGAAGATAAATATAATTTGCATAGGAAGATATGCAATCCTAGCTCATACTGAGAAATACCTTATTCCACAGAAATCCTCCCTGAGACTTCTTGTGCTGCTTTATGTGGGTAAGAATGAAATCCATAACTTACTAAATTAATAATTTCCTCATATCTTATCCCTGAAACTCTAGCCAAGAAAGAGCAACAGAATATAATACTTTTGTTCACGTAGTGCTTCCCTCCTCAAGACTTTTCCCTCCAAAGCAAAGCTACCTCCCTTACATGTGTTTTTTTCTTCAATTACGTAAACGACTGTTTATTGCTGATCAAAGTGCAGCTCCTTCATGCTTATGGCAGTATGGCTTCATCTTAATCAGAGGCAGGTCAGGTCGATCACCTTGACGTGGGAGATCAGCAACCATCCCGCGGGTCTTCTTTAGGTATAGGCATAGGGACAAAAGAGAGTAATGCTGTTTGAACCGTCTTCAAATACGTTCACGTGGAAATGCAAGGGAAGAAAACAGACACCATACACCACAGCCAGCAGCCTGGGGAACACATCAACAGCACTAGCTTTTTTGGTTTCCTATCCTTTGCGTGTACAAGAAAATGAGAAGTAAGCACAACAGTCATAAGGAGCACATGGAATAGTATTGCAGCAAGTCTCATTTTTCTTGTAATAACTACCAGCGCAGTCAACTAGAAAGTGTAAAGAACCCTTCTGCCTTGTGCAGAGTCAGTGCTCACATCCTTTGATCCTCTGCAATAAGACACAGGTCTTAAAGCCCAGAATCACAGAATGGTTGCGGTTCCCATATTCACTACCCTTTTTGTTCATCTCTTTCTGCCCTTCACAAATAAGGCAAGACTTCCTGTTTCTGTATGACTGCTCAGACTGTTCTTGGCTCAGAGCTGAGGCCCAGATATCTGTGGTTTGTCCTGGGTTATATCTTTTAGGCAGATTCCTTTATCCTCCAAAAACTTTGGATCATTTCAGACTTGCACTGAGCATGCTTGAATTCCATGCAAACAGGGGCATTTACAGGCGCAGAAATGCGTATTCCTACGTACCCAGAATGGCTGACTACTCAGGACAGATAAGGATGTATGCGTGTGTGTGTCTAATTGCTTGGTTTACTCCTGCAAGCACATCTTTAGGTGCACATTTGCCTACCAGCTCTCTTGCAGGGCCAGATGGAAAACACATAATGGGAGCAGAAAACTCTCCATTGATTCCAGATAACTTTGAGTCAGGCACAGAATTTACAAGGGCACTTTTTTTTAATAAGCCTTTTTCAGAAGCCCTTTTCAGCTTAGGAATATGGTGTTGTCTCCTTTTTCTAGAGAGGTGTAAATTCAGTGTGGACCAACATGTGGGACAGAAAGACTCCATAAACGCAGAAGGTCTCAATGCATTCCATGCAAACTGTGGCAAGCCAAGGAAAGTCTTTATGGCCACCAAAAAGAGACAGAAAACAATGCAGGGATTCTTTATCTCCAGCAAAAGGTATTATATGACTGTGGTGCAAAATTCCCATGTGTTCTTGTAGTGTGTGAGCCTCGGCTCTCAAGCAGGACTCACGTGCCTCACTGACTCTTCCAGCTCCTGCAGCCCACAGCCAGAGTCTCACAACCTGCCTAACGTCTCAGCCCTGGTCAGATTTGCAAGCTAATATCATCCCACTAGCTGTGTCTGCACAGGCCAGGACAGTATATGTATATGACCTTGGGGAGCCAAACACCTCATGGAGTGATGAGAAGTCCCTCTTACACTGTCAACCGCTTTGGCTGAGTCAGACCAGGGGCTTAGATATGTGTATCCTAACTTCCGGAAAATTGCCTAGCCACAGCTCTGCACAGTTCCCTGAGTTATATCTCCCTTAAAATTTCCTGTGGTAGCACTGCTACTCTGCATAGATTTTCATTGGGCCAGAAGGAGAGATACAGCTATGCACCATGACCAGGTGATCCACCAGGGACATGGGAGGTCTGTGCCTTGTTCCATCGGTATCTGATATGCAGTGTAAATTAGCACAGCCTGAAGAAATTTCTTGAAGAAATCCTGTCCTTGTGACCATCCAAGTCAGAAGAGGATTTTCTGGGGAAAGCAAGACCCATGGTGCTGGGGGATGTGAAAGCATGTATTGATTCCTGAAGCAAGTGCATCACATGGAAACCACTGTTTTCTGCTAGAAAGAGCTGGTCTAGCTCAAGGGCTGAGCTCAAGAATAAGTTTCATGGCAGATCTGCCCCCTTTCCTTAGCATTTCCTACCACCTATTTCAGGCAGTGCCTGATCGGCGTGCTGGCTGTTGCAAAACCGATTCGCAGGTGCCTACCTTACCCCGTGAGCTCAGGCCTCTCACCTCTCCCCTTTTGCCACACAGGAAGCTGCACCATGGGTGCAAGGTGAGCGCCAGACCACGACACCGTGCTGCAGACAGGGGTGAAATGTAACCACAGATAAAGGTGCCAGGGAGCAGGAAGCAGGAGTGTGCTGAGCGAGCCGCTGGTTCAGTGCCCAAGCCTTGCCTGCATCCCGACGGTGAATTCCAGCAGGGCACCACAGGTTACCGCGCCAAACCCAACCGCCCTTCACATCTCAGCTTTCCTCACTGCTGAGATAGCTATCAGCCAAAACTCAGCCCATGTGATGTAGCTGTGCATTTAACCCTATTGCCTAAATGCAAGAAGTTGAGCAGTCTGTCACATCTAGCCAGGAAATGGGGAGCTTTAGCAATTTGCATTCATGCAGGAAATGTTTCTGTGCCAGTGGCAAAGCCACATCAACCTATAACCAAGAATAAGTTTCCAAGAATGCTGAAGATAGATAACATCTTGTTAGCAGCAAACACAGGGGCTTAATTTACCTAATTTGAATGCAGCAACTTTTCAAAATATCTGAAAAACCTTCCTGGAAATGAAAAGCAATCCAAAGGGAAGGAAAAGCAAATCTTCAACCATAAAAAGGAGAAAATTTCAGGTATCCATCCCTTTCTTATTCTCCCTCTATTCATATTTTCCCTTACTTGCTAGGCTCTTACTTTCATCTTCTCCTGAACTTGATTGCATCATTACCAAGATGAAAGGAAGAGAAGGAGAGAAAATGTTGAAGAGGAGATCATTCATAACTACATGTTATCAGGGCAAGGTCTATTCAGCTCCAGATTAAGGTTAGTCTTGGTAAAAGTGTTGCTCTGAGAATGCATCAACCTGGAGGAAAGCCTGGAAGCAAAATAGATGAAAATAGACTAAAGCAGGCAAAGAACTGGTAAAAATAGTTGAGTTGAGAGTACGTGAGGAGTGGATGTCTGTCTCAAAGTTCAGACATTTACCTCAGTTTTTCATGACTTATATAGCCTGCCTGTAGACGAAGTTCTGATGTAAACAGATTCTTTTGCATGTTCTTCAAGGCTTTCAGGCTTCAGTCAAATAGAGGATTTGCTGAAAAAAAAATCTCCTTACAGTATTTCCGGTTTATTTTCATAGATGGAACCACAAGCAAAGAGTCATATGTAGAAATCCATGTATGTTTGTGGACATTTTCTAAACTCAAAATATTTTGAGCTTCACTGCAGCTCTAAACAAACATCCATATTGGTTTCCTATGTTAACTGAAGGCGTTCGCTCCTTGTGCATTTTTTTCTAAGACTGAGAACAAAAGTCTTTTGTCAGATTTAGATTGCAAAATTTATTTCAATAGATTGTTCTTTTCCATTTCGTGTTTGTAAAAGGAGCAAAAAGTTGCAGTGAAGACACACTGTATTGCAAGGATCCAAGAGGGACTTTATATGCACAACAGCTGTGATAGCAGAAATGTGTTTTGCTTTTAAAGCTGGATATTTTTTCCCTTAAAAGCAAAAAAGTAGAATAAAATGTAGAGAAAATATTTTGCTAGAACTGAGCCACCAGTATTTATTTCTTCCAAGGTAAGGCTTCACCTACAGAGAGTATTCAACAGCAACACAGAAAGAACCTTTTGTAATACCTCCAATAGATGTATTTTGCACATGGGTGACTTTCCACGCAAGGGAAAAGTCTCACATCCACAGAGTAAACCCTAATTTGGATATTCTGCTTTTTTCTACGAGGTGGAGTTAAATGATGACCATAATGAAGCAGAATAAGAAAATAATATGACTAGCACCTTGGATGGCACTTGTTCTCTCAGTGTTAAATAAATATGTTGTTTTCAGTCCAGCTTCTGGTGGATGGCTACATATACATAGTCTAATGCTATACATATACACCAGTCTAATGCTACTGGTACTAATTGGTAAAATAATGAGCAGTCGCAGAGACTGTACTCTCTTTGTACCCCTGGAAGGTAACTCTTCCAAAGCAGAGTTAAGACACATTGCCAAGGCACAAGCTTCATAGGAACAGGGCTACTGGATTGTGCCTACTCACATTGAAGAGTACAAATACCCATTGCAATTCAGCACAGCCTCTCTCACAAGCACTAAATTTGCCTAAATAACTTTCTTAAAAGGGTCTCTCACTGAGCTGCCACCTCAAGGTGTAATTCAGCAAGATTTAGAATCATATCCAAGTTTCTCTGCATCCTTATTATTTTACATTTTCACACAAGGCTTCATGATTATTGGTTTGGAACATTAAAATGCAAATGATAGAGGAAGCAATACATATTTAAATGTACAGTGTCAGCTCAGTATAAAAGCTCTTCTGGAACAGAATGACACTATTTTCTTCAGTAACTTCTAAAAGTGGTGAAATAAAACTGAAAAGGGAAAGAAACCCTCCGGTCTATTTGTATTCATGCCTTATTGGTCATGCTGAAAGAAAAAGCTTAGTAAGCTTGGAGGGGGGGGTGGGTGGGAGAAAAACAGTCATTAATGTAAATGCTACCCGCAGCTAACTCTGTGACTTCTCAGGCGGTGGGAGGAGGAGAGAGCGTCAGGAGCATTAGATTTGAAATAAGGGTAACCTCTACAGAAAAACAAAGAGGAGCTTTGACTTATGTTGTCTTTGTCATTTCTGGACTCAACATCCTCTCCACGTAAGCACAAAGGAGAAAGGGTGAAAAATGGAGAAACAAGGGCAGGATGCAGAAAGCCTCTCTGCCTCCCGTCCCATCCTTGTGAGATGCCCTGTTCTTTTCCAAATCTTTTCCAAATTTAACTTAGAGCTAAGGAACGACAGAAGGTCGCTTATTCTCATGTTGCTTTTTCAAAGCTTGCGTGGTAGCAGGCAGATACGGAACGTTTCCCACTTCACTTTTTTAATGCCACTTTCCCACTGCCACATTCAGTGTTTCCTCAAGAGATAAAACAAGATTTAAGAAGTTTGAAAGACATTTTTAGGAGTCTAAAGCTGCATCTCATTGCTGGGTGGCTGTGGCAAGATGCTTTGTGTGCGTTCACCACTTTTTACTCCAAATTTGACATTAGGCCCTAAATGTTTAATGTTCTTTTTTAAACGGTGAAGAAGGCAGGTGGCTGAGCCGTCACTACAGACAATTTCTGCAGCCCTTACTCGTGCTGCCATATAATGTACACGCTAGGTCCACTTGCTTCATTGGATGCAGTTGTAACAGGCAGTTCTGCTCCCATGGAGGACTGCAGAATTGGGGGCTGTTTTAGCAAAAGCAAGTGTGAATACTTGGAGATGATAGCCCCAAAGTTAGATTTGTATTCAGTCTCCCTGAAACGGAAGGGCATAACTCTCCATGATGGAATAGCATGAATGGACAGATAGAAAACCTAATTCAGGTTCCCTGCACATGCACACCCACACTCACACACAGGTACAAACAGGATCCTTCTCAGGTAGAACTTAAATCAGTTCCCAGAATTTAGTCTTAACGTGTTGTCAAAATTATTTTTGCTGGAGGAGTGGCGTCTGCATTAGCTTTTGGCAGAACAGCTGGGGTAGATGGGACAATAACACCTCTGGCTGATGGAGCTGACGAGCTGCGAAAACTACTGAAGTGTGTCCCAGCCTGCAGTGAGGGCAGAGGGAGGAGCTTTGAAACTTATCTCCTCTGCAATTATTTACACTTCAATTATCACAGGATTGGAATCCAGAAGGGTGCAGCAAAACAAAACTGAAAAAGAATAGAAAAAAGTATCTTTTTAAAAAGCCTGAAATTCTTGCAGCTTATTTTAAAATTTTGGCCAAGTCCTAAAGGGAACAAACATACACTCTTCATACTGGCCGGGTATCTCGAAGTGGGACTTGTATTAGGTTCACAGATTATAAGTTGCACTCACAGTTGTGGATAATGAAGTTGCAATGTGAATTTTGCTTGTTAGAGTCCACTGCTTGTATTTCCTTTTATTACTGTTTACATTCTCTTGCGCGAGCTCCAAGGATATGGTCACTGCATCAGCATTTTGGCCAAGAGTTGTGGGTGGGTGTCTGTGAGGGGAGAGTTGTTCTTTTTTCTGCTATTTTTTCTTTCTGGAGCATGGAAAGCTCCATGTGAGTGCGATTTATGTCTCTTACCCTTCAGAAAGTCACCTTCCGTAATGCCAATTTATGCTTTTAAATAGAAATTCATTCCGAATAATATCATCCACTCCTCCGCCCCCATCCCTAAGCTGGCATTATGCAAATGAAAGGCCTTCTGTTCACAGCTGTCTGAGCTCTTGTCTTTTCATGAGGGTCGCCTCCTATTCTAGCCAGGCAAAACTTGCTGCACTGGGATTCCAACTTCCTGAGCCAGTAGATGAATCATATTGGAAATAATTATGAGTGCGAATTGAAAAACCCCATGAAAATATATTAAAAAGCTCTTCTTCATTAGACAAATGTCAGCCAGAGGATAACGGGCACCAAAGTGAATGCAATGCTACACTCCCAAGGATCCAGTTAGTTAGGCGATGCCTTTCTGGAGGAGACGCCATTCCAAAAGCAAGAGTTACCGATTTGTGTTCCCCTGGGTAAGGGTCACACTGGCCAGAAACCAAAACTATTTCCTTGCAAACTAGTCACCCCCTTCCAAAACAAGCATAAGTTTGGCATTTTATGGATGTATTTTTGCTTCCTATTAATTGCTGAGAGGGCAATGTATTCCCTTCTCATAGTTACGTTACAGCTAGTAAATATGTAGCATTGCCTAGAGTGAGGTTTGATTCCAATAGAGGAGGTTCCTCCAGTTTACTTCATCCTAGAGCATTCGCACAGACCAGTTGAGAAAGGCAGCATTACCCTCCATTCCTGCTGAGAGCTTTTTTGTTCATAAGCTGAACGTGCTATATTCCTGCATATAAAGTCCAGGTATCAAGTCCAGATTTTCCACTGGACATTCCTTAGACTTCAGGATTTGCTTTGACATCCACTCATCTGGTCATCTTCCACAGAGTCTCCCTTACTATAATCTAATTCCAGCCCTTGGGTTCATGTCTCTTGGCCTCTGCAGCCACTTCTTTTGACTGCTCCTTTATTTCCATTGTCATCTTTTGAAGATCACTTAGGTTGGCTGTTTCCTGTCTGCTGCTGTCCACTTCACTCAGTAAAGTGACCGATGGGAATGAAAACAAGCGTCTAGCTAGTATTTGCCTAGGAAATCTCTAGCATTGCAATAAAACAGCTGCACTACTAAAATGGAGAAATTCACTATTAGTTTGACTACTCTGTACTCCCATATTAGCCTGTTTTGAAAGGAATATAGAAGACAATGAAGTTCGGAGATAATCAGAATGTGTGATTTGGGCAAAGACTTCTGTACAGAGGAGCATGAAGAGTTTGATACCAATTCTGTTACACATTCTTGCTTCAGAATAGCATCTATTTTCATAAATGTCCCATTGTAATTTCTCACAGAATGGCACAACTCGGGTAAGCTGGGCTAAATCTCATCCTCAGGACATAGATACAGTAGAAGTACAACTTAGGAATTAATTAAGGATGACCAGAAGGCAAACTGCGTGTTTCTACTTCCTTTTCCATGATATGGAGTGAACAGGACCTCCGATGCTGCTGAACAAAAGCGTTAGTTTTGCACTGAGCATAATTAGCTGCTTAGCTACACCATACCACTGAGGCCATGATTTCTGGAGTAAAGAAAAAGAGCTTAGATGTGTATGGACAATAAAACTACTCACAGTTACATTAGATAGGATTTTCTTTAAAGAAGAGAAACACAGCTCTACGCTTCTGTGGGTAAGGCAAGCATCAGATAGCACAGCTGGGAAGAAATTTCTCTGATGGGTAGTTACAACTCAAACACAGAGCACAAGTACTGACCGCATTGCGCTTGAAACTAAGGTGGTAGATATGACAGCATCCTTCACCATCGAGGATCTTCAGGCTTTGGCAGTTTGGGGTTGCTTGCCTCTATTAAGCGGTAACGCTGTACTTGTCTGTCTGTAGACCTGATGCTACTTCTGCTTCTTTGTAGCCTACGCTTTCTGTAGGAATCGTTCTTAGGCCTATTTTGTTTTTCATGTCAGGATCCAGCTATGTTTCCCAGAAATGTGGGAGGGGGAGGGGGATTGTTTCCCAATCCACAAGGGAATGGGCTTGGTGTGTCATGGGGAGATACATGTCAGCCTACGCATCAGACACCCGAATGGTCTGGGTCAGCTCTTGCTACATCTTTAATCAGAGAGGGCGCCAAGGCTTAAAAACCTCGCAGAGAGGCTGTGAGCCCTGCCCAGGTGCCCCAGGAGACTGGCCACAGAGCCAGCATGCAAAGGGGCTCACCTCCCCCAAACGTACCTGGCCAGAAGCGAGGCTGCTCATCTGAGCTTCTGTCTGCACAGCCTCTGTAGCCAGCGGCAACAGAGGGAGGCAAGCTCTGGCTGATTCATCCCATTATAAGCCAGGTATAGGGGTAGGTGGGGTGAATCACTGTCTGGCACCGCCACTCTGCCTCCATTGACTGTGAAAGGAGTTAGGCAACAAGTTGAGGTGAGATGCTTCATTTCTAAGCGACAAAATCAGGTTAAATTAATCCCAGCCAAGGAAAGAAAAGAAAACCCACCCTGTGTTGCACTGCCATGAGGAAGGCTAATGATGGCACATTACTGGGAGAGCGATGCTTTTCTGCTCCTCAATAAAGTAAAATCACTTTGTTATTTGTTTCCCAACTGAGCTATTTGTTCTGATGAGTGGATCACTGTTCTCTAGTACAGCAAGTAGAATGAGAGGAGACATCTAAATCACTGATGCTGTATTGCCAATTGTTTGTGTCTTACAGCTGGTGTCTCACAATATATGCTGTTTCTTGAAGCCGTAGGCGTTGAACAAATAAGGATACCCCCTTCATTTTTTAACCAGAAGTTTATACTTTTAGCCATCCAGAAAAGAAGCATGAAAATGTGATCAATGTGCTATAGAGACAAGAAAAGGGTTAAAGGCAAATCAAAAAACCCCAGCTCTCATTCACTTTAACCCAGTTCTCATACCTGACCCATGGTTTTCTAACTTTTGCTTCTAGCAGTTATGCTGATGATCCATTCATCTACAGCAGAAAAGAACGAACCCTAAGATTTCTTCCAAACTTACAGTTAAAAAGATAATTTCAAGCTGTAGCAGCCATTACAGCATGGTCAACGAACGGTACTAAAGGCATTAGTTTTGCTGCCTGTGGCTTTATGTGCTGGATGTTCCTGTATTTTCATTCTATTTTCTCTCTCACATAGGGGCCATGTGCAAAGCTGAGAGATCACCTCTGGTCATTGCTTGTTAATTGGGCTGTGGTGTGAGAGCAGAGGAGAGTTCAAAAAGCTTCCTTAGTCTGTTCTGTTTCCCTTTGCTGCAACAGATGCAATCAAGTTTAGATGGGTCTCAAATCACACGGAGGAGTCACACAGCAGAGGGCCAGACAAAATAATCCTGCTTTGGCTTGTTACCTCATTAGTTATCCATTCCTTCAGGCCTCAAGATGCCTTTAATCTGCCACAGGTGAAAGCATTTTTCCTCCAGAAATAAGAAAAACCTCTGTTGAGTCTCAGGATGTGATTTAGAGTTCAGTCCAATTCTGGAGGAAGCCAGCAAAACTAAGGCTTTAATAATGAGAATTAATCAAGCAGTGTATCTGAGATATTAAAGAATGATTCAAGCAGGCACAACCATCCTCATGACAAGTAGCTTTCTTTAGTTTGGGAAGTGGCAGAGGGAGTGCACTTAAAAGTACAATTTTCAACTCAGAAGCAAAACTTCGTAAGTGCAAGGAAGATGGAGTAGGAGTCAGAAAGATCTTGGGGTTTTTTTGTTTTTATTGTATTGCTGAATTCTAAGCAGGTTTACTGGTACGTACGATATGTTAAAGTGAAATTAGGAAGAGATTTGGAGCAGCAGGAGTGGCCACATTATGTAATGGCTGGAGATTCAGGACCCATGCACTGACAGTCAGCTTCTGTCTTTCTTGGAGAAGCCACTAATCTCTCAGCTTTCCTTAAGTAGCTGTACTTAAATTGGACCTGTTCTGCTTTTTCACGGATGGTGGATATTTTAAACTGTCATTGAAACATTCTGAAACCCTGCAAGGCAAGGAATTATACGCAGTGCAAAGTATGACTAATGTTTGTGTGAGTCATCGACTGTGTTACCAAAGATAGTTTTAGAGAAACTAATATGCGGAAAATAAGGCTGATCCTGCAAAATCCAAAGATCTCTTGCTGTGCGTGCCATGGATGTGAGCACACCAAACGGTGTGATGGGATTTTCCCAAACACCCTCTGACAGCCTACTTCTGTGGCCACGGGAGGGAGAGGGCTGACTGCCGGGCCAAGGCTGAACGCTTTTGAAATCCCGCCGCATCTCCTGAAGATCCATGGAAAAACAAGAAAGCCTGGAAGCGGGAGAAAAAGGCATCCCATCCACAGCGAGATGACATTTCAGGAATACCTATCTGAGACGCGCCGTCTGGCCATGCTGCGCACAGACACACAGTGGTAGAGACCTGACCCCGATGAGCCTGCCATCTGGTACATGCAGGGTGCTTCAGCGAGAAGAAAGAAGTGTTGTTTTCCAGGAGCACTGTGGCCAAACAACCAGCAGCCACGGCAGCCAGGGAAATGGCCTTATTCTTTTGGCAAAAGTCTCTCCATATATACACGCGTCTGTTCCCTCACCCACCTCCTGTCTGAATGAGAAATCAGGCCCTTCTTGACATGAGGCAGCACATGCCAGATGCCGAGCAGTCAACAAGACAGATGCTGCCAGGGGGACAAAAGAGGTAATCATATAAATACTTAAAAGCTCTTTTTAATCAAAATGCTCATTGTCCTTTTTAAAAGGAAGGTACTTTTTAATAGCTATTTAATTCCTTTTGAAGGCGAGGAAGGGGCGGAGGAAGTATTTCTTTATGGGAATGATTATTTTCCTTTCATAAATGTAATAACTCGGTTGAAACTTTCTTCCTTTTCTTTTCACAGTGCTTTTCCCTTATGGGAGCCTATAGGGCAAGTAAACTTCGGGCTACTTCTTTTCCATAAATACGTGGGTCTTATGACCACTGTGAAGTGTGTGTATTTGAGGAAGAGCCATTCCCTGACGGGACGGCAGAGCTGTAGTAGGAGCTAGTCCCCACCACACCCCAGGTCTTCTGCAACACCCTGGGACCTGCTGGTCACCTCAGCCTCATGGAAATCTGCCTGACAGCCCCCACCATTCACTTTCATTGTTATTTTCATACTGATTTGTAAGACCTCCACTAACCCCCAGTCCTACTTGTAAGGTCATATAAAAGATAAACCTCTTTTTTTTCCCATCTATGTAGTGAGCTTGAAGGAAAATGACTACTCCACCAGCCGCGGTACAGACCACCAGCCCATACGGCCACCAGTGCTGCCCCAGCTCTTACACTCACCCAGAACTGGGCCGTTTGCTTTTCTGTAGCCTGGCACCACTATGGCTGCTGTCTGGGCTACTACAAGAGAGAAAGACTTCAGCAAAAGAGAAGCAGCTGCCCTGGCTTGCAACACCCAGGCTTGGTCCCCAGAGCATGTCCGTGCTCCAGGGAAGGCACGGCAGCAGTGGTCTAAAAGTTCACTTTAATTTTAAGTCCAAAAGCCTGATAGTCTTTGGGAATGGCAGCACTGACTTTGCCATTTTCAGCTGTGTAGAGGAAAGGCGAAGAGTGATGGCAGTAGTACAGGGCATCTGAAGTCAGAGGCATTTGCAGGCTTTCTCCCAGCCTCCCTCTTTGCTCTCCTCTCTCTTCGTGAGGATGCTGGCATCGATCATAAGCCCGCTGTGGTCCCAGGGGATGACACCATCTGCAGCGAGGCTGATGAATTAGATTCTACGCGCCAATGGCAGGCGGCACAGACAACACCCTGCCTGCTCGGCTGATACGGAGGTAATGATGGGGGAAGAAACCTTATTTTGTCATTGTGCTTCTCCCTGAACACATTCCAGCCAATTGTTTCACTCCCTCTTCTCATTTGCGAATGCAGACCCTGCGATGATTCCCACTCAAATTCATTGCTAGCAATGCCTGCCACTGTGCAGTAGTTCTTCTACGAATCCTGGCTTTAGGATCCGGTAAGGCCTAGTTGCGCTCTGCTACAGTGACTTAATACTGGTATATAAATAGCATGAGATCAAAACCACGTCCTATTTCTCATAGCCTCTGACTTGCTTATGCATTAAGCACCTCTTTAGTGTGGCACAGGCAATTCCAGAAGGAGTAGCTCGGTTAATACTCCCAGTCTGGTCCAAACCTGGAGCTCTTACTCAGGTTGCACTTTGCCTTTTGTTTGGAAAACAGTGTCTGAAGTCACCCAGAGTTTTATCTAGTGGTGGATTTTGTCAGACCTGAAGGAAAGCTTTGTGATTCGGCCCAAGCTGGGTACTCAAGAGCATGTGTCACAGCTCCATGACTGATGTCTGCCAGATGGTGTCTCTGAAGAGGGCAGAAGTAGACACCATTTTAACATATTTTTATCTAACGTGACCCCTTGATTCTCAGGTGAAGCCGGACTTGCTGTATACAAGAGGCAATGTGCCTGGAGTTGTCAGATTAAATACAGAACCTCAGAGAAAGTTGTGTCTTGACTTGCACAACCGATGCAGGCTGAATTCCTCCTTCTCAAGCTCTGCCCCATGGTCATGAGGGTTAGTCACCTACCTACCAAAAGAGAAGAAAGAAGAAGAGGGAAGCCAGGACTTTCCCATCCTGATGTGAGCTGAGTCTTTGCAGCACCTAAACTCTTGCCTAACTCGTGATAGGACTCGCATCCAGGCCTGGGTGCTGGGGCAGCTGCAGCCCTGAGGGGCTCTGCTGAGGTGATCACCCACTGGGCACGTGCCGCACCGTACGTAGCTGCCCCACCACTGTCCACCTCTGCTGGCAGCTCAAGAGCTGGACACTTGCAGTCAGGCGAGCTGTAGGGCTACAGCCCTTGGGTCCTGCCTTCACACATCAGGTGTCAGTGGTACCACTACTGCTTGATCTCACACACAATACCCTCTCTTCTGAGGTATTGCTTCTCCCTCTCCCCCCCCCCCCCCGATTATTTTAAAACTATAGGAAAAAAAATTTGCAGAAATTCTAGAGAAAAAGAAGTTCTTTCCTTTCTACTCATACCAAAGGCTACCTAGGGAGATTGCCAGCCGATATCACCAGTAACAAAAAGCCGTTTGTCTTTCTATGCACACCTAACTACCTGTGGGTTGAGTGAAGACACCAGCTCGTCTTTAAGGGACGTCACAGAATAGTGCTGGCCAAACTCTCCTGCGGCAGAAGCTTGTTGGCTCCTGCACAGTTAGGTAGGTAGACAATGACACCTGTTCTTTTTAGTGAATAGCTTGGTCTGAAAACAATACCAAGAGCTGAAAAGTACCTGTTAATACCAGAGGATCCTATTATACATAAACAGACAACAGTCCTAGCAAAACCTTTCACACTAGTGGTTCTTTTACTCACTCTGGCCCTTGCCTATCCTTTTGTTTCAATGGGAGGAAAGCGAGCACATACCTTTCTTGCCTTCAGACTCTGGCTGCAAGTTAAGGCTCCATCTGTAGCTTCCTGCGGGGTCCAAATTCATTCTCAGTAAAGTGAATGCTCAGGACTAGAGCGCCTCGAATTATTTACTGTTACTAATTCATATAATGAATGTAACTGTTGTTCCCATTCATGAAACCTCCACAAAGACGAAATGCCTTGTACAAGCATGTCCTTTCTTTACAAGAGTTTGCATTAGCTCATGGTTTGTTTTAGAGCTAATAGCTCTGAGCATTAGCAGTCATTTGCTGTACAACCTGTGACCAAAGTTGCCATCCAGCTTCTTCTTTGTTTGGACAACCAAAGAATTATAAACAGGACTAGTACTTTCTCCCGTTCGGTAGCTATTGACGAACATTTGCGACTGCTGAGTAAATCTAACATGTGAGGTTTCTCAAAATAGACTGAGGAGTGCTCTCCAGGCACAGCCTTTCTGACTGCTGGTATTTGCAAAGTTTTTGTGTTCTACAAACAATTCTGTAAGTCAGAACTCATTCATGCCTGTAAAAAGCAAGAAGGGGACCAGAGCTATATGAATCAGCAGCTTTTATTTGTACACATATTTGTGACTACTCATCTGTTGCATTAATCAAAGGCTCTCTCTTGTCAACTAAAGAAATGGTAGCATGTTGTACGGTAGAGTAAACACTATCATAGAGGTTGTATGAAAAGTTCTTCTAAGGAGGTGGCCATGTTAGCAGCATTCTCAAAATCTTGTCTAGTAGGAAATGTTTAGTTTTAGATTGCATTGCAAAAGTGAGTATCTCTCAGGCCTCTCTGTCCACTAACTAAGGAATGAGGGATCAGCAGAGGGGCTCCAAACTTTGTTGCTTTGCCTTCTTGCTCTCTTGATGATTAGCCACGTGCATACACACCCTATGCACGCACACAGACCTTGAGGAGACTGATGTGTATTGCACCATCTATCCAGCTGGTAAAACTGATCTGAATTCAGTTTGGGTGATCTGTGCTTCTTCCTTCTCTAAACAACATCAGTGAAATGTCACTGACTCTTTTAATGGTCCCACACGGACCTCACGAACTCTGCATCAAAGTCCCCTTGAATTCAATGGGAGCAGGATCAAATCAGAAGTTTTTCCCTGCTATCCGCAGCCTTCCACAGTTCTGCAATGCATTTCTTAAGGTCTGTTTTCAGGTGCTCATGTTCACACTAGTGCAAAAAAAAAGCCTGAGGAATCCATGTATCTGCAGTAGCGCATAAGATATTCAGCTGTTTCTTGCAGTAGAAGCCAGCTGATTCATGCTTCATTAACCTGCACAAAATTTGTAGTCTTCCCTCTATCCCTAAGCAATAATTAACAGCTGACTGCTGTAATGACTTCATGTTTTACTAAGACTTCATTTTTTTGCTAAATATAAAACAGCACATTTACTAGCACATTAAGGAGTATTACTGTCAATAATTAAAAACTGAGCTACAACTATCCGAATAAATGAAAAGAGTATGCTTTATAATGCATGATTCTTGCTCTTATATTGCATTTAGTCACTTCCTAATTTGTAACATCTAGTGATTCACTGTGAATAAATGCTTTTCTAATGCACATATGTTTTACAAATGAATCTTCAAACATCTGTTCTTCTTCTGTCTTCGCTAAAGGTACCTGTGAGTGCAGCTTAGAAAGAAAGTGATTAGGCAGCAGCAAAGAAGGAAGCGTAAAGAGACACACGAGAACCCCACAAAATGTGCAGGAAAAATCCTGCATCATCCATCTTGTCTATTCTCTGCCAGAATTTACCAACAAATATTTTGCCTTGCAGGATTTCCTTAGAAGCACCCAAAACACTGCTAAAGATTTGTCAATGGTGTGCTAATGAACCGAAGTATTGCTCAGTGAGTCCCCCTGCGAGGGTCTGGGATGATGTGGAGCAACATCTGCAAAGGACAGTGACCTTGCAAAGCTCCTGCGTCAGCCAGAGTCACGGCATTGCCACACACCCTCCCAGACACCATGTGGGCCGTGGGGCTGCCCGCTGTGGCACGCAGGAACCAGCTGCAGGGACGCTGAGAGCCGGAGGGCAGCAATGAAGGCTGATGGGGAAATCAGGCAATCAGGCCTGTGTTCGCTTTCAGCATTACGTTCTGATTCCTATGGCGTCACTGAGATGCCATCCAGCAGGGGCAAAACATTCAAAATAGCACCCATCCCCAGTTCAAAAGTGATTTGGGACGTATGGATCCTTAGTCTTACAGAAAAATCACAGCTGCTTCCTTAGGATAAGATCTGACTTAGCCCAGTTATTTAGAGAGCAACATGCAGATTAATACATGGACTTGAGAGAGAGAGCGAGAGAGAGAGTATTAGACAGAAAAAGAGATTGATAATCATAATTAAAAGCCTATGAGACACTCCTATATACCATGCTTTGTCACTGGGGCAGGTTGTATTGTTTCTGTGCCAGTGGAACTTAATAGCAAGTCATTAGCCATCAAATTACTGATACTGATTTTAAATCAAATAATGTCTCTCTGAGATTTATCAGTAAGAGCTTGGATGTCTAAAAAATAATGTGTTACTTAATCATTAGGCCAATTAGGGGCTTCAGGTTAAATATGCTATGGAAGAGAGAGCCACTGTTTTCTGCAAGATAATAGGTCTGATTCTGACTTCATTTACCAAGAGGACCCCCCACTGAGTCAAATATCTGAAGTCAGACCCACGAGATCAGAACTGGACCTAATCTTTCAGACTTTTAACTCTTTTTTTGCCCACTGTATGAAGACAAGAAGACCATGTTACATGTGATCTGCTGCTGTGACATAGTATTTTAAATGTAATTCTTTCAAGGTGTGAGAAAGTGAGAAAAATGAAGTGAATTAAAACAAAAACATATGTTTTTCTTTTTTCCTTCCAATATAATTTATACACACTCACCGTTCTGTTTATATTACAAAAATAGTCAAAACTAATGAAAATAAAATCACTTCCTAGCTAGTACTTTGGAAGGAAGTTTGAGCCTGGAGGAAATTTCACAGCTGAGGTATAGATTCCTGGGGGAAAAGAGGCTTTATAACAGAAGTACTGCTGACACAACCTTAAGCACAGTGATGCTGGCAGTTCTTACAATGTGTGCAAGGTCTTTTAGTCTGACATTAAAACTTAAAAAAAAATTGAAGGCGGTTTGCTTTCACAAGCAGCACTTTCTATCTTTTCCTGGGTAGGTTACAGTTAGAGGGATATGTGTTTACGATCTGTGATGTTGCTGGCCAAGCCTTCTTTAGCTCTCTTATCTGCACAAAACATTTCTTTTGAAGTGAGTGAGAAGCTCTCACTCACTTGATATATTTAGTTATACAGCAAAGCCCAAATTATTAAATATTATACGGAGGAGCATGAAAGCTGCCGTCTTGCATTAAGAAGAGAGGGGAGGCTTAGACGAAGCAATCACTGTGTTTTCAGCAAGGCAAAGATTTTCCTATACACCACATCTCTACAGACGGCTCAGTGCACTGCAGTAATGCAAACAGCCGGTCTCTTTTTCATTCGAGCTGTACAGTCCCTATGCATCATTTTGTATAGCAAGTCATTATGGCAGACATGGCAAGAAGTCCTGGCTCCTCTTTGGCCAGTGGAAAAACTCCAGCTGAGGATTTCATCCCAAAGGTCAAACCTAGGGGAGAAACAGAAGAGTGAATCAGAACATGAATTTACAGACTCTCATATGATGAAACGGTGTCAGGGCAGGCACCTTTCTATTCTTCAGAGACACCAAAATAGCAATACTTGGCACTTTTCCTGCTCTTTTCTTGGGAACATGTCAAAGCACTTTAATGTCACCTCACTGATAATCCGTAGCAGTCCTGGGACTCGTTTTGGAAAGGACTACTTTACAGCCCTCACCAGGCAGAGGCAGCAGAGCAAGGTGGGTGACAGGAACGTAGGAGCAGTCTTGCAAGATTTTAAGGTGAGATCTCTGGAGAGTCCAGCTGGGTCTCCACGGCAGTGTTACACTGCTGTAACGAGTGCCAGAGAACCAGTAATGGCCATTCCCAGATCACCGCTCTGTAGCTCTGGTGAGAAACAGTAATGCCAGCAACACAGAGATCCCTAACACCCACTGCACTTAACGGGCTTAGTAGCATGAATCACCATGATCATTTTCCACCGGTACCTGCTTGTTTTTGAAGTGTTCCCATGACAAATGCAGTGTGGAAAAGGCACCTAATGCACAGCAGTGCATGGCACATGGTATTAAACAAATTCCCGTTAATGCCACACAAGAACTTTCATCCAAAGGACTTGCCATACTCAGTGAGGGGCATCGTTCCAAGTCTTATTCTTGTAGGAGATCTCTGGGTTTGAATAAAGAGCTGAGCTTTCTTAAATTATAACTATGCACTGCCAAACCCACATTATTTTTCATGATGTGGGCTACGGGTCTCTTATTCTGCTGTTTGTAATCTAGAAAGTAGAAATTAAACATCCTCTTTACCTGCCATTTACCCTCCAATTTCAAAAACACTAGCATTTGTTTTCTTCACTGTTAACTGTTTCCTTGCTATTTATCCACTGCAGCATTTTTGCTGCGGGGGAACATTCGTCTTTTGCCCTAGCACTTTGCAGAAACCCAAACGGAGCCTCAAGGGCATGTCTGGGACACAGGCAATGTCTGGCGTGTCAGTCCGCTTGATGTCTGCGGAAAGCCACGAAGCCGTGAAACGGAGAATGGAAGCGCCCTTTCTTACGCCTGGAGGTGATAACCCCTTCTGCCGTGCGAGCCACCGCCCTCCACTGCTGCGCCGAACGCAGCCAGTGCTCAGGGCGGGCTGGCAGGCAGTTTTGACAGAGCAGTGTCGGGGAGGCCAGCTGCTGCCCCGAGGACTGCACTGCAGATGGTCCGGGCGAGCTATCTTGCCTTTTCCCCTTGCAGCCTGTCCCTGTGGGGACGAGTCGCAGACCCAGAGATGCAGAGAAGATTCAAGGACTCGCTTTGTCCTTACCTTAATTGGGAAGTGCTGGAAGGAACAAGCAGCCCATCTGGCTTCTCTATCAAGTTGCTAGCACTGTTTCTTTAAAGTCAGGAAGCAACCCTGGGTGACTGGTGCAGGAAGGAAGGAGCTATTGGCCCAACAGTTCTTATTTCAGCATCTTATGACCCCAAGACTATTGCTACTGAGGGCTTAAAACCAGTCCGTCAAAGAGATGACTTTTATCCTGCGGACTAAGTTACTTTAAAGATCTGGATTTTGGAAACACTTGAAGCAAATGTGAAAGATTCGTACTGCAGATGTCCATTCGATATTTATGTCTGTCCACAAGAAACTCAGGAGTTAGTATATCAGTTACAGATATTTAAATAACTTTCAGGTAAAACCTAATTTGCTAATTTGTCAATGCGGAAAAGCTTTATTGCTGTGGACTAGTAGATCCACTCAGAGCAAGCAATTATTTTGCTAGGTTTGGGAGGATTATGTACACAGATAGTCTTCTAATTTTGCTACTGGTTTATACGGTTTGAGAAGACAATATTCCAAAACTAATCTTTTTTCTCTTGTCAATTTTTAGGTGTAATTTGTAGCTTAAGTATAATTACAGAGAGACACCTACACACACAGAGCTATACATATATGTGTGCACATATGCGCAGCTTTCTGCATAGAACAAAGTATTGTCCATGCATTTCCATTTGAAGAAATCATATTACTTGCTGAAAACTTTTTCAGTAGTTAAACTTTCTGGCTGCATTTTGGCAGATCTGAGCAATCTGCTTCATGTCTCTGCCTCAGATCTGCAGCCGGAAAATGGAGACCACAGGCCTACATATGCAACTCTTCAAGGTTTGTAAGGTCCTGGAAAGAGAAAGAAGGGGACACCCTTCCCCCCCCACCCCCCAGACAAAAATAGATTACAAAACTTGGAGTATGTACAAGGCTGCATATAAAGTTCCTGCTGACTGATATGGACATTTTATCAGGCTTTGCCCAAGACACTGGGCTATGCATTTTCTGATAGGGATCAAAAAAAACCCAGAACAAGTAGACTGCACACTGTCCATCCTTCCAGTGGAAGAGGCAAAGGACCTGATGAAATGATTATGTGCAAGGGCAGTGAAAGTCTGTATTGTAAAGGGCTACACACGCACACAAGCACACACACTCACACACACACACACATGCAGAGTTAACAGGTGTGGAAACTCTTGGAGCAACTTTGTCACAGCAATTTACCTGTAGCTGGGTTTGCGACCTTGCAAGCCTAAATACTCTTGTAACACTGGAGTTCTGGTATGGAATTTTATGACTTCATTTGTCATATGGTTTTATCAGAGGTGCTACTTTATTTGTGCTTTAAAGCAGAGATGTGTGGAGAAAGGGCAATAACTTGCCTATAAAAAGGGGCAGAGGGAACAATATCCTTGCCTCTTTTTGCACAAAACAGAGGCAAAATATTCACTGTAAGAGAGTTTTGATGATACCTTATCTTTCAAGTCTTTCTCATATTTTCCCGTAATGGTGCTATTATGTATCTTTGATTTTTTTTTATGATTACAGTCTGTGACATCCTAGTGCAACGCATGAATTTATCCGTTTTCAATGATATGGAAGCTTTCATTTCCACTTCACTGCTTCTCTTATCTACCAACTGCCTATCTTTCTCTGTCTCTTTGGCGCCTTCTCTTTTTCCTCACATCCCATCCCTCTTTCCCCCTCCAAAAAGAAGCAATCAACTTTTGGTTGAAAAATAACCTTAGCATGATAACTTCCTGACCTTGGGTAGAAATATTTGTTACAAATGGGACCTGCTTGTCCCATGTTAATCAAAGGGAAGGTAAATTAAAGTCAGCACCTAAAAAGGAGAATGCACAGAAGTCCAGCAGACGTGCACCAGAGCTGCCCTGCGTAGATCTGACAAGGCTGGCGAAAGCTGCTGCGTGCTTTTGCTCGTGTACGTGCTTTAATCATAGTGGTCAAAGTAACAGTGCTTTTCTGTACCGTCTAGTCTTGAAGGATGCAGGTAGCCTCGTAAGACTGTTATTCTGGTAATAGGCTACACAGGGATAACAATAATTAATAGACCATAGATATTTGATGCACCCTACTTACATCTAGATCCCTAAATGCCCAAAGACTGTCCAAAGACTCTCAAGGAGAGTTTAAGGAAGGGAAGGGTCTTTTTAAGGAACATACAGTACGTACCACCGACCTGGCATAGTGCTGGTGGTGACGTGCTGCAGGGTGATCACATCATCGAGCTGCAGCTGCTCACGAGAGGGCTGTCTATCTCTTTCTGGAGGAAATTCTCTCACTGCTGGCCATAAACAGAGTCTAGGAACTAGTCTCCAGCCTTGGCACATAAATTAAGGCAATGTGTATAGCTACAGTTCCTCCTTCCTCTTTCTCTTCCACATGCCTGTACTTCTTTTTCTTTAGACAAATGGTTTTCTTTTCATAATCTGATCTTTTTTAATGACATGGATAAAAAAGACCTGGGAAAGAGTTAGGCACTATTGGCCTCACAGCCTAAAAGCTACAGAGAATTGTAACTCCAGGAGGCCTACAGGCTTGAACGTCCCCCCTACGAGCTTCCCACCATCAGCTGCAGCTAGTGGTTGGGTTTGTTGTGAAGGGCCAGACACATAGGTTGAGCTACCTGAGCCTCACCACTGGTTTCCTCTCTCGCTTTGGCCAAAGCACTAAAACTCCCTCAGCTTCACTCCTTACTGCTATTTTGTGAACCCCTGCCGATCACAGCTGATGAGAGGATAGTGTGAGTTGCAGAAGACAGCTCGAGTGCCACGCTACTCTGGATCCCACCTAGCACGGTGCCAATGCGAAAAACAGTGATAACAACAGTGATACCCTGGCGATGGAGCTCCGCTACTTTAGCACTCTCAAAGAGCTGTGTGACTCACTCAGCCTGCAGACCTCAGCCTCTCCTGCTGTAAAAGGCTGCTTCATGGATTTCAGTAAGCACTTCAACCCTCTCCCCAGATAATTTGACCACAGGTGTATTTTATCTCTACATACTTTCCTGGAGTTATACATGGCCTTCCCAGAGGTAATTTTGGTTGAGTGGTTTTTATCCTTTGATATATTCCCTTATGCAAAACGTAGCTTAGAAAAGGTATATTTATCACACCCTCAGTAAAAAATAAAAAGTCACAATTTCTTCTGCAAAAAAACTGCTGAGTCTTCGAAATTTTCTGTACAAAAATTAAACAGTCAGCTTAAGTTCTATTTCCTTTTCCTTTCCTCAGAATAATATTAGTTTCTGCCTCCACAAAGCACATAGATCATTCTCAGCAGGCAGCCAGGTAAAGCGCATTAAAGAAGAAATGATATAGTGGATTAGGGTTTATGAAGAGAAGAGGCAGTGCCTGGCTAGTCTAACCATAACATGTTGTCTGGCCGAGGTATGTTTAATCTTCTGCTACACAGGCATCTACTAAGCAACTTATCTTATTTCGGGATATTTTTAATAGCCTTTTTGGAAGCAACGAATAATGTCTTTCTCAGCGTCCTGCAGTGATCCAGTATATTGCAATTCTTTCCAGATATTAGAGATATACAGACCTTCTGAATGTCACATTTAAAATAAATATTTGCTCAGTGAGACTTGATCAGAGTTAAACATAAGACAAGGTGCAGACCCAAACCAGTGATATGCAAGTCCCATTTAAAATAGCTAAAAAGAAAAGGAAACAAAGTCTGGATCCCAATCCAGATCAAAAGCCTACCAAATTTCAGTAACATTTGGTCTGAAGTCCTTTTTAAGAAAACATGGTAGTCATAGGCTATAGCTCAAATAGTTTCAGGTAGCTGATAGTTAAACAGGAGGTGTTTATGTCTAGCTCAGGCTCCCTCTTATTCAATGGTAATCACTTTAAAAGAGTGCCCTGAGCCAGGACGAGCATCCTGCAGCTACTGCCCCCAGCTCCACTTCAAAACTTGCACAGCTTCCTAAGGACGGATGGATCTTCTCATGTCCAGGCATAGCCTTCAGATCAGCTGCGTTTCCGATGAAAGGAATATCTGTATCCTAGTAAGGTCTTTTGGGAGAAAAAATAAATAAATAAAACAAAAATAAACTAAAAAGACTGGCAAGCAAGAAACGTGGCCCCACACCCTGTCTCTACCTTCACTCCCTGTATAGCTCCTCAGAGCTAGTCTTGTGGGCTTTAGACCAAGAGAAAAATCTTTGATATGACACAGAGCAGAAGCTGACAGAAGTTACTGGGTGGCTGTTGCACTTTTGACTTCTGCTTGTTCTCCCGTATATTGCAAGAAGCGATCTTGGTGTCTATGTTGCTGATAAGTCAGCGAGCAATTCAATGTATAGGTGAGAGAGCTGCAAGTGACAGGGGCAACGGCACCACAGAGACATGTGGGCTACCAACTCCCTCCAGCTGGTAAGGTGGTTTCGCCCTAAGAAGCTGATCTGTTTAATTACAGACCCCAAACGCCCTTGGTCACTTTATCCACAACTGCTGTTACCCGGCTGAGCCAGGACGGGTCAAAACAGGATGGGGCATTTATGAGCTCACCTCCTTTCTGGTCCTACTGCAGGCTCAGGGCATGATCCAGAATCAGCCAAAAAATTGCTGGAAATGGATTCACCTGAGCTAGTTGCCCTCAGCTCAGTTTATACCCCATGGACAGAAGGAGTCGCTTTAGTTTGGTTAGGTTTCCCCTGCCCTCAGCTTTTAACACCTTTGAAACAGGCTTGGTGACAGGCTACTGCTTTAATTTCCACCTTCAGAATGGGAAAATATTGTTTCCTGTCTCCACCTCCCAAAAGATATGCAAGATTTAATTCATCCGTTTGTCTGTTCATTCATGTTGTAAATGCCTTTGAGATTCCTGAAGGGGGATTAGGGGGTATGTGTAAGGCCAAGTCAGCTTACCCATCCTTTATTATGATGCGGCTTCTGTACAATCATCTCTTGGAGGGAATCTGGGGCTTAATCCAGCGTGAAACTCTACAGTCCATTAGTAGGAGTGAAAAATCTTGCATCATTTAAAAAATATATATCTCTTTTGGCACAGTCATAAACGTTGCTGTTGCGAGCTCTGTTTGCCTTGAGACCTCAGCCAAAAGTAAAATGCCGCACGAAGACACACAAAAGTCCTTCTGGAGTGGTCTGTCGTTTGCATTTGTGGTGTCACAGTCTGTGTGTGTCGAGGCTTAGGGATTTTCCCTGAAAGCTGATCTACTCTGAGGAATGTTTTTTTCCTGCTGTATCTTCATCCTTATAGCTCATTACTGTTGCCCCACTGCTAGTGCAGAGACCGCGGGAACGGCAGCAATGTAAGCGGTGCTTTCTCTCCGACAGCGTCCCGAGGGCCGGGTGCTCTTAGTAGGCTGGCACGCGCAGGAAACCTCCAGCAGCTGTCCCACAGGCCATGCTAGTGTCAGGAAGCATTTGCCATGGTTTCTTTTTTCGGCGCAGCTAGTGGTAACGATACAGGGCCACGTTTCCAGGCGTATCTGCAAGCAGTGAAGCAGGGGAAAGCCCTGGCTCAGGCACCTTACATGTGAGCCCTCCAGCCTGTTCAGCTCCTAGATCTCCCTGCAGCCAGCCAGCCCTCAACGCTGGCTCAGTTGGGCCCCAAACACTCACCCACATGCATGCACACACAGTCCCTAGTCCCTGTTGGCTTTACCAAGAGACCCAGCTGCTCTGTGACCTTAGTAGAGGTGATAACAGAAATACAGCAATTAGGGGGTCACAAGTCTTTTTTTTTTTTTTTTTTTGTAATTCCAGGATAAGAAAAGTTCATATCTGCTATTTGAAAATGCATTCACAGCTTTATGCTACTTCTTAGGGTTTTGTTAGGCTTTTCTTCCTGTAGGTGCCCTACAACATAGTCAAGCTGACTGCATACACACTGGCACAAGGTCACACCATCCCCCAGGACAGAGCTGGGGATAGACTTTGCATCTCTCAGCTTCCCACATATCCAACTGATGGTGCCCTCTAACAGTGTCTACCTCTCCGTGAGAGGATGGATGTACTGCTTGGGCACAACTCTTCTTTCATCAGGGTGGGCTTTGGCTTTTGACAAAACTCCTAGAGCGCTCAGCTTGCTGCTGCAAAGCAAATTCAGGAAGTATTGCTAACATGCTGAATTGTCTCAGGAAAAAAGAAAGAATCTTTTTAGCTGAAATTACCAAAAGGAAACTTACACTGCTAGGCAATGTGGGCCTATATGTATACATATTTAAGATATCACTGAAAGGATATATACACCGATATGAGGAAAATGTCTAAGGAAATTATGATGCACGCTAACAATGTGCCAATTAATTAATAGTAAGTGACACTGGAAGGAAACATTGGATGCAGGACCATCTGCTTGGAGCTGTGGCAGTTCTGCAGCGTGGGGTGAGTCTGAGCGCAGAAATCATGAGTAAGCTAGGGCTCCCCGCTGCACTTTGACGCAGGTGGCACTGTAGCTGTGAAAGGAGATTTTTGAAGGACACAAGAGTTTACTAATTAAAAAGATAAATCTCCTGCATTGCACTCCTATAATCACATTGTCGTTACAGCAAACGTGGCGAAATTAACTTTCAGGAGCAGGGCTTTTGCCTTGCCCCTCTATGTTTATACACAAATCCCTTCACGCAGCAGCCCCTTGACCGTCTTGCAGGCTTGTTTGATGCCATATGTTTTACTCTGTACACTCCAACAGGCAAATCTAGTCATCTTAATAATCCCAGTAACTACCTCACAAAGTCCAGAACATTGATTTTGGTCATATGGTGCTCTGTCTCCCCAGTGACAGGGGAGTCTGACTCACTGCCTGAGCTCAGATCAGCTGTCAGAACCCATCTTTTCTCCTTAAATAATTACATTTGGTATTTTTCTGCCACAGCAACACACTCAGACCTTTCCTTCTTTCAGATCTCAGCCCTGCTTCCCTACTACTTGGCACTGTGGCTTTTGATTTTTGTGTGCCTCTCCTTGCGGCTGTGATTTAAATGAGGCTGGTTTGCACCACGGGAAGTGGTGCAGGTTTGTACTGTGGCTGGCTAGGAAGACTAATGTTTAAACCGGGAAAGGAGGAGGGGGGTCAGTAATACTGAAGCCCCAGGTTTTGCAATGAGGAACACAGCATGGTTAGTAACAACCCAGTTTCTCTTCCTGTGCCATTTTGGTGACATCTTCACTGCTGTCAGGTTATGAGCTGGCAGGAAGGTGAAGGGGCTGCACTGGGAAGAGGAATGTGTGGGAAAGAGGAAAGGAACACCTTTTAAAAAGTATTTATTATTGAACGCCGGACATAATTGTCTTACTTTATTGAAAAATATACATAAAACAAAAAAGTAAATTTTTAGTCCTCTTCCCTGCAAAGATAGAACTTTGAGAAGTTCAGTAGACTTAAATCATTATTTAGCAATGCAAGAAAGGTGCTAAACTAGACTTGATCTAGGTTTGTCTGGTAAAAAAAGTTCTGCCAGAAGATGCCAAGCACAAATAATCTGTGGAAGTGCTGGGCTTCCAGCTCACCTAACAGGTATCTGCAAGCCCTGGGGTTTGCCAAGACACCAGCTCCAGATTTGCCCCCTAGTACCAGGCCACCACACTGCAGGTCCTGACCTCTGCACTCGCCTGCTCAGCCCTGCAGCAGGGAGCCCTGAGGCCACAGCTTGGCACCCAGGACTAGGGCTCCTGGGGATGAGCCACCTCAACCAGTGGAGGCGGCTGTTCACCATTCCTGATCAGAACCAGTTTATTTCTTCCCAGAGCTGTGGAATTTCCTGTGGCCTCCAAATTCAAACCAGGCACCAGATTCAAACTGTCACCACTTCTGCGACAGGAAATGGGCTGAAATAACCTGCCCACGCACGCCGGGAGGCATACAAACTCCCGCTAGTTATGTGTCACCAAGCCTAGCATGTGTTATCTTGCAACAAGGGACTTTTCAGTGAGGTGGGTCCATGGTGGCATGAGGGGCTCTGACATATGGGACTTGCTGATGCTCGCTAGGGAGGGAGCACCGAGGCAGTTGCCCAGGTCCGTACCCAGCCTCTGTGGCAGCTTGTGACTGTCAGGCCCCCTTCAGGGTCAGGACTGAGCAGCAGAGCAGCTGGTAGGCAATGGTTGCTGCTCATACAAGGTCTGGAAGAAAGGTGCTAGAAGAAGAAAAACGCATGGAAATTGCACTCTTTCCTCCTCTCCCTCATTCACAGTGCACCAGCAGTACTTACGTACTTGTGTGTGCTCAACATGGCAATGCAACAACCTGCAGCCAGCAGCCTCCTCAGGGCTGAATGTGAGGCCCTGGCACTATGTCCAAGGTAAGTGAGGAGTCAGAGGGCCCTTCAGAGCCAGAAAAGGGGGAAGGAAGCTGCCTAATCAAGGCAGGATGAAACGCAAAGGAAATAGGAAGAAGACGTGGCTGGGCTGGTCTTTCTTGCCAAAGATAGGGCAGTATTCCCCTTCTTGGAGGTAGGTCCCTACGCCAAGTGAGGAGGTTAGGTGGATGCTCCCTGCGGGATCCCTTGTGAGACTCCCCGAATGGTAAATAACACGGTGGCTGGGGCAACGACTGGAGTGGGAAACGCCTGTGTGCATGTCCCCTTTCTTTCCTATTCGGAGCAAGGCCTCAGGTTCACCACAAAGCACTGGAGCTGTCTCGGCTGGCCCAGCAGTCCCCTTGGCAGCCTCCCGCAGCAGGTCCCTCCCACAGCGGGTCTTGTTGGGGGCCTCCTGCAGAGGGTCCTGCTCCTCCCAGTACCCAGCACTGGCAGATCACAGCCACCACAGCAGGAATCGCTGACAAGAGGGCTGTGGCCAGGCTGGTGTTTCAAGGGTGCCAGCGATACTGCCTAGCAGATTTAAGCACAGAGAGAGGTGGAGATGCAGCCCCATGCCCCTGCGGACCTGAGCCCACCTTCCCAGCAGCCACGCGGCCACAAGACCAGAGGCCCCAGCTCCCGGCCGCTATCGGTAACAGCAAACGTGAGACCTGGGATTGAATCCTGCCTCCTGATCTCCAGCGAGCAGTCTTCTGATGGAGCAGAGAGTGGAGACGCTATTTAAAAGCCTTATTAAACTATTCAGGGTCACTGTCCGTAACAACATAAGGAGTTAAAAGTCACATACATTTCCAATCCTAAGGCTTCTAAATGGCTAGCTCTAGGGAGGAGCCCCGCATTTTATGTCTCTTCGTGAAATAAAATGTCAGTTGCAACAACAGCTCCAAGCTCTTTTTACATCTTTGCTATTCTTTCATTTCTGAAATTAAACAAAACAGAAGGAAGGTGACTTGCTGTTTGGCTGGCTTGACATCCAGCTGCACATCAGAAATATCCACAGGTCAGCCAAGTCATACTCAAACAGAAGGAGACAGCCTTGCTCTCCAAGCTTTCTCATAGGTACAGCATCTTGGTTCAGTGGAGCAGTATTTTATCCCTTGCATAACAAGTTGCTAACAAGCAACAACATCAAATATTCCACTAGGGCAGGAGATGTGGGTTAATCATGGGCTTTAGCAGCTGGGTTTCAAGAGGAGCTACACCATTCTGCATCCCTTGTGTTATCCAGTAGGAAATGAGGATGAATAACGAAGAGAGAATGGGAGAGAGGAAGACAGGAAGGTGTCAAGGGGCTGCAGTTTGGAAAAGGTCTTCCAAATCTGCCACAACTTTTTCAGTATTTATCCAGCTATAAAAGGTGTGGCAGATTCGGAAGGTACATTTTATGTTGTAATCCACTGTTTTGCTGCTCAGAGTCGCTCTTTCCTGAGACCCCTCCTGAGAGCCCTCCTTCGGATGGTTTTATTCCTGACTTCAGGACAACAAGCTTGAATTGAGAGGTCAGATCTTGGGACAAGAACCACTGATGACTGCAATGGCATTTTGTCTTGGGTGAGTTTGGCCCACTCTGTCTGCCACAGCTTCACTTAGGTTCATTCGCGACAGCTGCAAATAATTTGTTCTTTCTTATAGATTTCTGCCACGGGACTCAGGGAATAGGTTCATTGCCGAGAAAAGCAGTGTGATCACCACCTCTCCTTTTAACTGGTGGAAAACTCCATACATTGCATAATTCGTAGTCCTTCAGTGCCCATGATGGAAGCAGACAAATGAAGCTACACAGCACTGGAGGTGCAAAAGTACTGTAAAGTGGGTACTTGTGAACACAAATTTCAGTTTCCCTGTTTCCAGGAACCACACAGAAATCAGACTAACAGCAGCCATGCCGGCCTCTGTCTTCGTATTTCTTCTCAATAACTGCATTCAAACAGGTTAATAACATAGTTTAGCACAAGCTTTTTGGCACCAACTGTAAATTACCTGAAAATACCAAATTGCTCTCTATTGGCTCCCCACCCAGCGGAGTAGAGACCTTCACGATACCACTATGATATACTTTTATGCAGTTATTTGTACCTTATTGCTCATGAGCTGTCCTCATGAATCCAACATTGTTAGCATCAGATGGCTGCAAAATAAAAGATGGACTAGCATATTGACGGAAGAAAAGAGGCAATCACAGGTCAAAAGTCTTCTGTACCGATGTAGTAAGAGGACAGTAGGCTGAAAGCAGTCATTGACAGCCTCATTCTTGTTCCTTTCCTCCCACAGAGCACAAGCAACGCTACTGATTCCCACTGGCCATGGGGCAAACTAGGCGCCATTCTGCAGGAGAAAGGACCCTGAGATGCACTGTGTTTCAGCTTACTTTCTCCTCCCGTGCAGCAGGGTAAAGGCTTGCACCCCAGTCCCATTGCATGAGAGAGCTACAGAAAATAACCACCATGCCTAGTAGTTTGCACAATGACTAAAACCAGATCCACTCTCATTATAGATATGAGGGAACTCCTTTCGGCAGGAAGTGTCAGTGTATAGAGGTACCATCATGCTTCTGTGAATGCTTGGGCAATATCGTTACCATTAGCCACAAGCTGGTTAAAACAGTCCTGGCTTGGGTACTTTCACACTAAATTGTGGGCACGTCTGTGTAATTAAAACATGAGCTACTGCCTACCCCAGCCAGTTGTAGGACTTCCCAGCCTAGTGGCACAAGAAGCACCCACACACCTGATGTTTGGATGCCTGAATTCAAAGATGAGAGTAAGGCTGTACCATGAGGCTGTACCCTGTGCCATGGCAGCAGGGAAAAGGTGTACTCATCACTCTGCCCTTCCTGGCATAAGGAGAAATTATATACTGGGACTTTCAGACAGTCCAGGAAGCACATTGACCACAGAGGATTTCCGCCTCTCTGTCCTCCAATAGCACCACAATCTCCAGATGCTGCCCATGGTAGGGAGACCCAACAGTGCTGGTGGAGCTCCCCAGCACATTGCGGTGCACTCTGCAAGGCCCGAGACAGGGTTTCAAGTATGCACAGAGCTCTGCAAATGAAAAATCTGCTTTTAGTACTGTACGCAGTTATTTGCCAAATTAAATCAAGAGTCTCGTTCTTCTCAGATCTATTCAGCTCTAGTTATAAGCCTGTATGGTCACAGTTTAAAAGCATCTACAAAAGCCATAGTGCCCCTTCTCATAAAGCTATTTGAAAAACAGAGTACAAGGGAGTCTGGAAAGCCTTGGAGACTTATGACAGAGCTGGCATCTGGGAAGAAAAAGGCTAGAGAGAGAACGGCTAAAGTTTCACCGTCCTGATTTTGTAAATGCAAAACCACACAGAGCTGTCATGCCTTTCTTTCACTTAGCAAGCAGCAGCGTGCTGGAAAACTTTTTTTTTTCTCTTTTAATATATCTGCTGCAGGTGTGCAGAGGCTTGATAATTAAGAACAATGCCATATTCGAGACACATCCAACAAACCTTGATTGCTATAGATGTTTCTCCTTAATTTAAATTCAGTTGAATCTATATTTAACAGGTTTTTGTGTTATCACCATTGTAATACAAAAGTTCTTGGCATCTGCAGGGACTGGGGAGAGCTGGCTGACTGAAACGCAAGAAACCATCTAGCTCTTCTTTCAAGTTTTTTCCTCCTAGTTTTTGCTCCCTCTCCTGCCAGAAGTTCTCTCAGAAGAGAAGTACACTAATATCATAGAAACACAATTTAACAGAGTATATGATGTCTTGTAGAAACATATTTTAGGCATAATTATAAGCCGAACTGGTAACACCACTTACTATTAAGACTGCCTGATGCTTCCTGGTGTAAGACCCTTTTGTCAATTGATTATAGCTTTGATAAATGCTTTAACCCTTTAGGGCCTGAAATTGTCCATGCCCCTGTGTCCTCCTTACAGTGAAGGAGCGTGCTCCCTGGCACGGTGTTGGGCCACGGCTAACGGGCCGCCCCAGCAACGCCTGGGCATGGCTCAGGTGCCTGGGACGGCTCCCCATGGGCAAAGGCTGTCTGGGGCAGGAGAGGGTTTTGGGGTGCAATACAAGCTGTGCTGTGTCTCTTGGCCTCAGGAGCAGGAGGACATCCTTGGGTTTCAGAGCTGAAGCCTCAGTGGTCTCGCTGCATGCAGCGTGAGGCTGGGGGGCCTGACTGGGCCACAGTGAAGTGCTCCTCCCATGCACATGTTCCCTGAATATGTTCCTAGGTACAGAAAAAGAGGGATTCAGAGCATAAAGTCCAAGTACACAAAGATTAGAAAATACCTGTGTGAGTTCAGTTTCTCCCTTTCCTTTGCATATTCTTTACATACAGCCTTTAGGCATGTTTGTTCAGTCCCTGTAGCACACAGGATATGAACATCTTGTGGATGAAACATGGTTGGGTAGAGAAGGAGTCCATTGGTTTTTGAGGCCCTGTCTCATTTGATGAAGAAGCTGTATAGTGAATGAGAGGGAAGAGAAAGAGCAATTTCATGGGAGTTAAATCAACTGAATGCTGTCCAGAAACACTAGGCGTTAGTCCAGCCTTTGCCACGGGGTCCCTGTGCAAAGCTGGGTGAGTCACTTAACCCAGAGGTCATCACAGTTTCTTGTTTTCTGAGTGTCTCACCTGAAACTGGGGCACTAGTTTGCAGCACTGATGAGCCCTTGCAGTTGCAAGGCTTCCTTCTGCCTCCCCCTCCTCAGTCTCACGGGGTTGTTCTGGAAATAAGCTAATTGGTTCCAATGAAGCGCCCCCCTGTCATAGTGATGAGCACCATAGAAAAGCCTGCAAGGAAATGAATAGCTGTAGCTTCAAAATAGTACTTACATGGCAAACTGCAAATAAGGCATGGGGCCACACACTGAACAAAATACCAGCCAGTTACTTCTGAAGCCAGCTCCGTCTTTTCTGTGCACTCAAGCAGGCAGGGGTGTGCAAAAGCAAATTAAAACTTCCTTTCCCTGTGACGCCTGCAGGAAATTTGACAGCGATAAGGAGGCTGGTGCTCTAGGCTTCTGACCTGCCTTGTTGACCGGTGCTTTCTTCTCCCACTCCCCTGTGTATTTGGATCCATCATCTGCCTCATCTACCACGCTGCTACATGGAAGGGGGCAGGGGCTGGCTCTGTGTTGATACTGCTCTAAGCACGACAGGAGCCTAGCAGAAAACAAATTTCAGAGGCTACTTCCATGCATATGCTAAACAATTGGCATAATGTAAAGATCTACATAAGCATTGTGCCAGTCTTCTCCTTTTGCTTGTGTAGCTTCCTCTTTTCCTGCTGTTTTCCCTCTTTGTTCTAATGAGGCTGCATTTCTGCAGTATGTTAACTCAGATCATCTCAGCTCCCTGGCTTACAGCCAGCCCAAAAAAGAGTTGTGATGGGACAGCTGACAGGGCACAGGCCTGCAGCAGGGCAGGTGGGCATGGGAAGGGGTGGCAGCTTTTTTTCACTGCTTACAAGCAGCATGCAGTAAACTCCTGCTGTGAGATTTGTGTCTGACAGCTCGGGAAAGATTACATGTGAGCCTCAGAAACTGGCCCACTAAAACTTAACTTCTCTTTTTATCTTCAAAGCAGTTCATAAATGGCAATGATTTCACTGCCTTAGTAACGCTCTGAGTTGGGTGGGAAAGTTAAAGGCTTGGTAGGGGCAGAGCTGGAAGAGACGGGCACTTTTAGTTGGGGCTAGAGTTTCCAAAGAGCTCAGTTTCCCACTGAACTGCCTCAGCACAAGTCAGATTTTCAGCAGGGCCCTGAACCTCCCTCCAGACCTGAAATGCGAGTCCTTGGCTGCCAGTCCGGGGCTTTGGCAGTCCCTCCTTTTCTCTGATGGAAGATAGACTGGGTTTAAGACTGCGTCGGCTCCTCTTTGTTTCCAGCTCGGATTTAAACAGGGAAGCAGTGATGCCATCGCTCCCAGGAGTTACGTGTCCCTTCTCACGGCCGGCTTGCAAGGCCTTTTTTCCGTTTTTCTGTCTTTCCCATTTCTCTAGCTGCCCCTCCCGAGAGGCCCTGGCCCCACCACCCAAGCACTGCCCTGCACTGAGCCTTATTGTGCAAGTGCAGTGCTGACGGCAAACAGCCACCGCGGTGTGAAACACCTGCCCTCTGGCCTTTGGCTCACCCTGCCCTTGTCACTGAAGCGTTTCCTCCCTACCACTCGTCAAGCTGTTGCACCAGCAAAGCAGAGCCTAATCGTTTCCCCCGTTTCCTGGTGCATGCATACCTTCACGGGTTAAAACGGCCACCGCGCTCAGCAGCCAGGTCCGCGAAAGAGCTTGCTGGGCTCGCACTGTTCACAGCGGCCACGTTTCCACCTCCCTCCCTTCGGTCAGCCGACAAGACACCGGGAGTGGAAAAACACTCATGCCAAAAATATCCAAGCCAGGGCAACAAGTGCATTGTAACCCCTTGCAGCGTTGCTGGGGAACAGTGCTATTATTCATAGTCCAGGGTTGCTAGGGAAGCCCGCAGAGGGTATTTGTCCATCGGGGCTGCGAGGGGCCTTGCAGGCCAGCTGCACACATGGCAGCACTGTCAGCACAGCCCCAGCGGTTTGCTCACACCCCTGCTGCCCTGGGAGCTGTGGCCCTTGCTAGCCCGCTTTGCCCCTCTTGGGCTCACCTGTTGCCCCTCCAAGGCTGCGAGGTGGGAAGGAGACGCAGGAGGCTAGTGGGGTGTTACCCCAGCCAGGTTTGCACCGTTTGGAAAAAACATCGATTTCTTCATTGATGTGTGCAACACGAACCACACAAGGTGCATTTATCAACCCCCTTCTGTAGCAACCCTTATGGACCACCCCCAGCTGTGATAGATTTTGTTCTTGGCTGGTGCCCTCACTAATGCCTTTCCAAGACTGCTCATAGAGCTGGGGTGCCCTCTGCTAGGGCAGAGAAGACCCAGACCCAGACGTGAGCCTCAGCTCAGGTCTGAGAAGACCTCTGGCAGGAAGGAGCACAGTGAGGAGACAGCAGAGCCGTACACGTTGCTCCTCAGCCACCCCTCTGCAGAGCAGGGATGGCTTCCCCACGGATATAACTTGGACACTGTGCTGGGAGGTTTCTCAGCTCACATCTAAGCACATAGCTTTGGGTTTTTACACCCTCTGCCGCTTACTACTTGCTGGATTGATTCCTGTTTCTTTTAATGACCTACTTTTTCCCACCATGCCTTCCCACTGTCTGCGTGAGTGGGAATGTTTCTCCAAGCCCGTTTCCCTCCCGAGGCTTTGGAGCTGTCACCATGCGTGATGCCCCGTCTCCTCCCCGGGCAGGGTGCCCTCCTGCCCCCTACTCCCAGCCTGCCTCTCACAAGCACTGCTTGAGAGAGCTGCAGATGGCTCAACAGGGATTAGTTTTCTTTATGGGAAAAGATGTCACGCAGCAGATTTATCCCGTGACGCACGCTCCCCGGGACTCTCACTTGGGCGGTGTGAGATGTCGTGCTCAGTTCGTTCTGCACTGAACAGTTTGCAAGAGGGAGTCGTCACTTCCCTTGCCCACACACCCAGCACGCAACAACACGCTGAAGATAAGCTTTAGCTCTCAGGTTGCCCACCGGGAAACCTTGCCTTTCCTTGGAAAGAAGAGGCTGATATGTCTCTCAGGGGCTGTGCTTCAGACAAGGGAAAGCCCATGGCTGAGGGATATCAGATGCGTCTCCGGCCCTCTGCACCTGGAGACTTGCTGGCCTGGAGCTGGTCAGAGGTCCAGGCCTGAGTAACTGTGCTGTGATCTGAATCTGTGCTTTCCCCTTTCAGGATGTAAAAATCTTGCTGGCAATACTTAATAGGGCACCTGTTTTTTTCCCTAATCCTCAGGCTGACCTAATGGTAGTGAAGCAATTTCTCTTCCACTCAGTAGCAAGACTCCTTCCCCCTCGGCTTGGAAAAGTCCCCTCAGCGCACAGTGTGGCTGCTTCTCACCTGTGCTGAGTCCAGGATTTTGGCCTTTGGGAATGATAATCATTTCCAAATTATTTTCCATTTTGTGGAGTGCATCCTAAGCACAAAACCCAGGCTCAGGGCTCTTCACATAACACCTTAGGTCATTATTTCCTCCCGTGTTCCCTGACATCCCAGGAGCCCTTTCCAAAACAAAAAATGCCAGACAAACAGCCAGGGAAATAGCAAAGGCTTTTCAAGAGCTTCTCTGAAGTGGAAACTATATTTTGTGTGCAGTTTCCAGGGGCCAGCGGTGTGAGAGCTTTAACATTGGAGTAAGTTAGGGACATCCAGGGGGCATCTAGCCTTTCCCAAAAGAAGGAGAAAACATGACCAGGAGAGGTGACTCAGTGGGTCACAGCGGGCCAGAAGGGACTCAGGAATATCACAGTATGGGCAGAGGCACTGAGCAGAAGGGCACAGAGACCCCCAAACCCCACAGCTACCGTGGCCGCGTGCCAGTCTAGCACCCTGAGAGGTGTCAATATGTGTGTGTCAGGTGTAGCGACTGCTGCAGGTGAAGCTGCAGGCCTGCTGGGAAGCGCAAGAGCTCACCAGGAGCAGCCTGCAGTGGTGGGGGAAAGGCAGAGTTCAGGCATCAGGTGCAGAGCAGGGATAATTAAATGCCACATTGAGGGTGAAGGTCACAAAGGTAAGCCAAAGGCCTGGGGAAAAATAGGCTCAGCAGAGAGCCCCAGCCTACTGCCACCTGTCCTTGAGGGAACCAGTTAGCCTGGTGGAAAACAGCCCCGAGACAGAAAACTGCTTTTTATGCCACAGGTCAGAAACAGCAGCAGCAGCAGCAGGCTCCCTTCCCCTTGCAAAGATCCCGATGCTGCTCTCAAGCAACCACATGCAGTTATCTGTGCTTGCTCTGTTAAGGTAACTGAGGCACTGGCTGTTCATCTTTGAAAAAATGAGTATATCTTTCCTGCGCAGCTTTGTTTCAATAAATGCAACAGTTTTGATCTGATTAAAAACAGGTTTCCTCTTCTGATTTACCCTCACAATCCCCTGCTCTCAGCCCACCCTGGTGTGGTGCTTTCTCCATCCACGTGCTAGTGAGGTCAGCTTTGTTCCTCTGCCAAGAAGCGAATTTGCCAGTGTGCCTCGTGTTGCTGTGTCTGGGCACCACTAAGAGCTCTGCAGACGTCCATCTTGATGGCTCCGCTTTCATTCAGATGTGAACACACAGCCCAGGAGTTAGGGATGTATTTTCAGCAGTAGTTAAAGGTTGAGATTCACAGATAGGAAGCGCAAGCTTTCCTGAAAATCCCCCTAGGCACCTGTTCTAAACCCTTAGGTTTCTCAATACGTTTGAACATATTGGCACAAAGATATTTAAACAACAATAAAAAACACCCTCACTAGCTTCCAGGCATTTCTCAAAGTGACCCTCAGCAACCAATGCGTTTCTGCATTGCCTGGGCTCACATTTTTAAGGAAACAAAACAGCAACTGAGAACATCAGTTATAGCAAAGACTGTTTTGGCAACACAGAGAAACTCAGGGTTAGGTCATGAACAAATGACACATGTGCAATTACTCCTTTAGTTACAGGCTGAAATTTGTGTATATCTCACATGAAAATTACTTTTTTTTGGACTTTATTTTAAGAGATTTTCAGTGGTGAAGTTGAAACATGAGAAGGGAGAGATACGATATGGAGGGATTAGTATCACATAATGAAGTGGTATTTCTGCCATGTGTCACATGTCTCATATGGGAAGGTGGGGGAGAACAGGAACAAGGCAAGAAATGTGTCCACCAGGAGACCCTGTCCACAAACGTGGCCAGCCAAAACCACATGTGCACGTGTATGTCTGCCTGTGCATAAAATGCTGGCAGGATCCAGCTGTGCATACAGTTCCTCCCAGAGGAACTATTACAGCAGAGTTTCTTACCAGGAAAATCCTATGTCTTTAAGCCAGTGGAGAGGTAGGAGGTAACGGAAGTCAGGCAGGGGGAGCAGAATCCTTTAATATCAGAAAGGAAAGAGAAAAGGGAATTTTTGCTTTCTTCTGCCTTTAGCAGAAAGGTTGGTATTGCACAATGCAATGCAATGAGGTTTTGTTCTGCTTTTCTTCTTCTTTTCATCTTTGCTAAAGCGATTGCAGGGCCCAGACCACAGAGTTAGCAGGAAGGTCCATTTTATAGACTGTACAGCAAATGGGGAGCCAGTGATATCTCCAAACTGTTATTTCTCCTCTGCGGGGCTGATGCCTGCACACTCTGCAGAGAGGTTCTTGGCTTGGTTTTTTTGAGGAGCCAGACTTTGTTGGGAGTTCACTGCTTCAGCACATCTCTGCTCCTTAGATGGAGCTATGGACTCAGCACATTGTGGGACTGCTGATAAGGACACTTACTGGCTTTGCCAGAAAAAAAACGTCCTCGAGATGCTGCTGCAGCACCATGCTCCAAGATGATGCATGAACCCTGCACGAGGTGCTGTGGGCCAGGCCATAGTGAGGTGGGGAGGACCATCCCCGCTGCCTTTCGGGGGCAGCTGTAGGGGTTCATTTCTGGGAGGCCTGCAGCTGCAGCCAGCCTTGTGAGCTGGCCTGGGGCCAACACCAAGGCCAGCGTGAAATCACTAGCTCAGCAGGATCAAAACAAAACGGCCAGCAGAGAAGGGTAGAAAACTGTAAGGTTTGATTCCAAGAATAATCTCCTTTTATTCTTTTCTTTTCCTTTTTGACAGAAGTATATTAATGGCAAACACCATTAAACTATTGTGGCAGGTATGAGCCAAATATACACCAAAAATCTGTGTCACATAGCTATTCCTAGCAAGTGCTACTTCTGCCTCTCCTTTCATTAAAGGCATACATCAAAGTTCCTGCGTTGTTTTGAAGCTAGCTCTGCAGAGACTGTGTCCTTTGCCTGCTGGGTGCCCAGAAGGCACAGCATGGCACAGGATCAGGCCCAAAGGAGGTGCTGAAAGGCAGCCAGGGAGGTGAGTGCATATCCCTCTGCTTGGCAGAGGTGCAAATGCCGATACAGCTGGGACGGTAGGCTTGTGCACACACAAGCTTAGACCTGGCTCACTATTTCAAAAAATGCATCTCTTCCAGCCCTGGTAAGATAAGGACAAAGGAATTAAAGAGTTACACAGAGTGCTGTAAGAGAAAGAAATCTGAATAAAAGCAGTGTTGTGTCATATCACTGCCTTGGCACAAGCTTTCAGTTTTATTTTTCAGTTACTTGTTTTTCACTATGTAGGTTTTATTTATCTTTTACACCCGGTGTATTGCCTCAGCTGTGCTACTGCCCTTCCTATTGCAGCAAACTGGCTTCCAGCCCCCATTGACTTATCAGCTTCACCCTGCCTTTTAGGTGCCACAAACCACTGCGGTCCCAGCTGCATTGAGGGCTCCCAGGAAGCCCAGCTGACTGCCGGCGCACAGGAGGGCTGCGAGACCGCAGCCAGGGCATGAGAAATGGGTCAACGAGAGAGAGCCAGGAAGAGCAGAGGGGGCCAAGCAACTAATAGACAGAAAGTAGCTCAGCAACTACATGCTAGGCGTAACTCAGGAAAGGGGACATTAAACTGCTGTTTGAATAGTGACAGTTCTTCCTTATGGTCTCAGAAAAAACGATATTGAAACCTCGCAAAATCAAATTACTGTCTAATTTTTTGCATCTCCCATTCTGAGTAATGAACTGTCAATTATGCACAACCTTCCCTAGATTCATATCCATCCTACTCGTCATAATGCACTCGTCATAACCAGTGTCCACCAGAGTCTTATCAAATTTCCCTTTAACTGCTCTATGAAGTATGTGCCTGGCAACAAACACGCCTGGGGTCCCTGAAGTCTGGTAGCACACTGTACTGCAGCCCATATCATCTCTTCCTTTCTGCCATGTCACACCACAGAAAAAACACTAATGCGTTAAAATACAAAAGAAAATTGCAGAGGTGAAAAGGATGAGTGAAGGCTCATGCTCAGATTATACCTAAGCAAGCATTAGCTGCATTTTCCTTTTTATCAGCATGTATATGTGGACCACATCCTCATAAAGCTGTGGCTGAAAGGACATAACTGTTTTTGCTTGCCTGGAGGAGCAAAGAGGCTTGGAGAAGTGATAGGGAACCTTGCCATCGGGTCAGTGATGTGCCTGCTTTTTGGTTCAACCTTTTGCTATTGCAGGTGCCCTGGCTTACAGGGCTTTTTCCCTAAGCAATCAATTGGCAGGGGAGGGAAAGAACTGTCTGTCACAGTGGACTTTTTAACCTGAAAGCAATATCCTCCAAATTAACATTTTCTGTAAAATTTTGATTTTATGGAAAAAGTTCAGATTTCCAGTAGGGAAGAGAACATGCCGTTTCAGGTTTGTTGGACTAAGGTCAAAAAATCCTGTGCCTAAAGAGCCTTGGAATATTTGATTTCACAATACTTCCGTGAAATATTAGACTGCATTACTCTGTCAGCACGTCTGGTCACTGGAGATGGAGTGTGGACCCACCTTTACTCATAGAAGGGTTATATTTCCTGGAGGACCCTCCTGCTCACACTGTAATGAAGCACTTCCTCCCACCAAGCCCTCAGCGGTAGGCATCTAATGGGAGTCAAGCTGCAGGCTCCCACTGGGAAAACTGGCCCATTTGAAGCCTCAGGTTCCTAGGCTACAGCTCCCCTCAGGCTATACATTCAGTATAACAGCTAAGGCAGGACTGATAGGGTCACCAAATGGGAACAAAAGGATGAAAGGAGGGGAGCACTCCAGTTCCCCGGTAGGTCTGGATATTTCCATATTTCGCTCTGCGCTTTGGATTAGCACAGCCTTGAGCCAGGAGTAACACGCAGGTTTGAGCACTTGAGGCTGGAATTCATCTCTCTTCCCTTAGAGATCTAAAATTCAGTCATCCGAGTCTTAGTTGGTCAACATGAGCTCCTTTAATAGTCAGTAGAAAATGATAGATATTTACTTATAAAAGGCAATTTATGCCACCTGTTTGTGACAACCTATTTTATGAAGGGGACCCTGGGTGAGGAGATGAGAGATCAAGCTTCAGAAAATAAGTCCAGGGAGTCAGGAGGGTCTCTGCAGAGAAAGGAAGATCAAACGTGGCCTGTGACTGTGAGGTCTCTGCTCTGTTACTCACCACCAGCAATGCCATAGAAATGTGAGTACACTGTGGTGAAATAAGCTCTGTATGTTGGACACACTTCTTCACTTTCTCTAAGAGAAGCAAGAATAATGAAATGACTGCAAAATCAGATAAACAACAAGGAAAAGAAAAGAGATTCCAGATTGTTCTGCTCTCTAGAAGTGCTGGGGATACTTGCTGGGTAGTGACAGACCAAAATGCTTTATGTCCACCTTGGGAAAATGGCATCACAGGGCAGACAAACTTAAGAGAGCCAAGTGTGCTGGCTTAGCATGGCAGTCGCACTGGCAAGCGCAGGAGAAAGTCATCAGTAAGAGAAGGGCAGGAGAAGAAAGTCATCTGCCTAAGGAGAGAAAGGCAAAATCCAGGTCAAATAGCTTTTAAGGTAGCCCAGAAGACATAGCAACTGTACAAGGAAAGAGAAGATGTCAAGAGAAGCACCAGACTGTGAGAAATCAGCTAAGAGAAACACAGGCTAGTATGAAAATCTTCTTTTTGCTCCTCCTCTAAAAAAGGCCTTGGGAACAGAGTTAATCTGTGTAATGTTAATCTAACATAACAATATTGCTGCTCCTGAGTCTATAGCCAGAGGTGACTCGCTTTGCAGAGGGAGCCAGGAGAAGAGCTGCACAGGCCAAGAGCTGTGAGCTTGAAGCCATCACAAGTCAAAGCATGAACAAGCTCCTGGTCCGTGCAGCACTGCGCCGCTCTTGGGAAGAGCTGGCTCAGGAAGTGGAGAACGGAAAAGCAAGGCTTGGGGTAAATGGAGGGAGCAATTTCTTGTGGAAAGGCAGCAAAAACGCCTGCCTGATATGTCTCCCCAACTTTGGACCCATAAGGTTCCCCTGAAAGCACTGTTTGGCTATATCAGGTTCTACTCTCACCAGGCCATCACTGAATATAGACTCCTGAGCAGGACAGGCTACCTGCCTTTCCCGATGGTGACATGGTCTTCTCTCCCCTTTGCTGTATTTCTGCCATTGGGAACGTCCTTCTTCTGCACCATTCCTAAGAGCGGGTGGCCCAGGACATCATGGTCTTTAACGGCAGGAGCAGCGGGTGCTGTGCCTCATCCCTTCTGTGGGGCTGCACTCAGGGAACCCCCTGTGTCCTGAGTCACCCCCTTCTCCTTGGCGTCACTCCAAGAGGGGCCCCACATGCAACATGGTTATAGAGTAGCTTTGCAGGGGATAAATAGGCACTTAACTAAGAAAGACAAGTTGAAGTAAGGACGGTCAGGGGAGGAAGAGTTGATGCACGGACACAGTCAGTGAAATAGAGAAGAGCAACCAAGGTTCATTCTGCAGTCAGATGCCGCCTGACTCTGTACACCCTAGATCCCACGCTACCCGGACATCAGGCCATGCCCTGGCATAAATTGCAGCTACCTGAAGGCTGCTCTCATTTCCTGCATGCTGCCAATAGTCCCACAGAGCAGCTACAGCAGCCATTACTTGCCAAAGAGAAGGAAGCGCTGTGAGCAATATCCCCATTGTCAGGCAGAAAGAGAAGGGTGGGAGAAGAGTGCCTACACCATGTCATATTGGGAAATGATGCGGCATTTCACCATAACTGCATCACTAATGATGGGCTAGTGTTTGTATCTCAGTCTTGAAAATACAGGATGGCTTCAACTCCTTGGCTATTTTATTACTTTGATGGCACTCACATTTGCAAGATGCTGGGCTGTATCATCTAGCCAAGCAGACAGGTACTCCACACCACTTACCCCAGTATGTCAGCACAGGTGGTGTAAGGAGATATGACTCAATCTGAAATTGAGATGTTTACCTTAGGGGAAACTGCAAAGAAAAAGCAGATTTAGAAAGCTTTTAACACCATAAATGAAAGGCCAGCTCACCACAACAGAGCTCAGAAGGAGTGCTGGGTGCGAGAATTTCACCGGAGGGAAGACTGCAGGAGTACACGCAGGGTTTCTAAGGACAGGTGCAGTGTTTCCCCGCTAGCCCTGCACAAGGCATGGGCAGCCAGGGTGTAGCTGCAAGCAGGCAACCTCTGCCCCTAACGCGCCTCCCCCGTCTCTGTGAAGAGAGGGGCAAATTGCATGAATGGTCTCTTAGGTGGAACAGTCAGTTACTGATGAGTTAAATAAAAGTAATGTAGTAAAACCTCACCTTTTTCTGCAGTTCCCAGGACACCAGGTTATCAGGGATGCAGGAAACTGGAACCTTGCCTGCCGCAGTGGTGCTTAACTCTGCTGAAAGCCATGATGCTCTGTGAGTTACACCAGCCAAGGGGCTGGCCTTTACCTCCAGCTTTGAGTAATAGCAGCCTCGGTCCTTCACAGGATCCAGGGATCCCCTGCAGAGCCTCACTGAAGCCCCATGCTCACCTGCACCAGACTGCTGGTTCAGAGATTAAGCACAGACATCTCTTCCACGTCCCTGCACTCCACTGAATTAATGTTTTATATCTTCCATTTCCTGAAGATTTTCTTTGTTGATATTAGAAACTTTATTTTCTTATGAACATAAAGACTGCTGTGCTTTCTGGGAGAGAGGGACAGACAGTGCCTGGAAGGTGTCACGGAACAGGAGTCTTGTTTTGCAGACGGCAGACTAAAGGTATGAGTCACAGCCTGGTGATCAGGCCGGAGGAGGAGGAGGGATCCCTCTGAGCCTTGCTTTCAAAGAAAAAGCTCAGAAAACACCGGAATAGAGCAGGGTAAATGACCTCAAAGGTGCCCAACACCTACATGGGGACAACATCAGTTGTAAGGAGAAGGAAGAATGGCTTGGAAGAGCTGAAACTCTTTCACACTGTGTTTAAATGATACTTGGTGCCTCTATAGCACCATATTTGAAAAGTCTGGAGGTCTTTGCAAGCTGTTGATGAGCTTCACATCATTCAGGTGGGGTAATTACGGCAGCCCCCATTGCTGGCCTAATAAACACGGTTGTGATTGGGCTGTATGTATCTCCCAGGGAAGGCAGTGAACAGAGCCATCTCAGCTTCCCAGACTGAGTCAAGCCTGCAGGGATGGCAGAGCCCATTTGGTATTGCTGTGCTGGAGCAGTAGTGACAGATTTCAGGCCCCAGTGCTTTCCAACATCAGTACCTCTCCTTGTCAGGAAGGTCCTTGAAGGTCTCTCAGACTGAGGCTCAGGCTGAACTTAATGCTACAAGTGCCACTGTAGTCTTCCCTGCAGCATGGCTGCTTCGTAAGCCCTCTGAGGCTCAAAGCTCACCAAAACCTGGGATAGCTGGCTCAGTAAGCTAGCTGATGTTATTCTTTCGTCTATGCACGCCTGTATTTCTATATTTCTATGCCTCTTCATAGTGTGTTACATTGAGGGTGCCTTTGGCAATGGAGGGATGGAGGGAGGGCAATGGTTCTTACAGATGCTGAGAAAGGAGGAAGTGAAATTAGACTGCAGGACAGGCAACAGCAATTTTGAAGAAAAACAATTATAATTTCAGCAGCATTTGACATTCTGTTTGGAAAGACGGTAGGAACATTTGTTATCTTTTCTGCCAGAATGGCCAGATGCTGGTTTATTGATGTTATCTTGAAGATGACAGAAAAGCGTATTAATCAACCTGAAATGAGAATCTGGGCTTTGAGAACAGCAGTTGAGCCTTCTAAGGGACAGTGTGATTGAAATCAATCACATTTTATGACTCACAGCAGTCAATTTCTGTAAGCAACTCAAAGACCTGGCTATCCCACCACTACTAGTTTTTCCGCAATGACTGCAATCCGGCTGTCAGAAATAGCTCTTCAGCTTGGTGTTATGCTTGCAGTGATGGTGGCATATGAGCAAAAAACATATGGCTCCACCACACAAACATCTGACCAGATGTGCATGAGTGCAATGGGGAAGAGCTGACTCAAGGCTTCTCAGGCACATAGGCCAAGCCGTTTTTCATTCCAAGGCCAAGGCATGTAAGCCAAAGTGCCCCTGCCGCAGGCTAGAGGAAGGGGAAGAAAAGGGACAGAGACAAGCAGGGTATTCCAGCTGCTACAAGAAGAATGGGAAGTGACAGTCTGAAACACGGCATCAAAGAATAATTCAGATTGAAAGGAGCCTCTGGAGCTTGTCTAGTCCAACCTGCCACTCAAAGCAGGACCAACTTCAAAACGAGAGCAGGTTGCTCAAGGCCTTGACAAGTCGACTTCTGAACATCTCCTCCAGGGATGTGGATCCCACAGCCTCCATAGACAGCACGTTCTAGTGCTGAACCACTCCCGTTTTGATTTTTTTTTTTCCCCCTAATATCTAACCAGTATCCCTTGCTTCAACCTGTGATGGTTCCATCTTGTCCTTTCTCTCTGGAGCTTGGAGAAGGGTCCGGCTCTGCCTTTTCTATAACCCCCTATCAGGCAATGGCATACTGCAGTTACTCCTCCCCTTAACCCGCTCTTCTGCGGGCTGAACAAGCCTAGCTCCTTCAGCCTCTCCTCCTCTGCTGTATGCTGCACCCCCCTGGTTGTCCTGGTTGCTGTCTGCTGCACTTGTCCCGTTCTCTCCAAAACTGGACACACTACTCTACGTGTGCCCTCACAAGTGCCAAAGAGAGAAGGAGGATAAACTCTTCCCTTGGCCTTTGGGCTATGCTCTTGCTGACGCAGCCCAGTAAGTGGTAAGCCTTCATCTCTGCCAGGGTGCACCGCTGACTCCTGGGCAACCTGCTGCCCCTGAGGGTGCCCTGGTCCTTTTCTGCAGAGCTGGTCCTGAGACAGCTGGTCCCCAGTCTGTGCTGTTGTATAAGCCTGTCCTGTTCCAAATACGGGATTTTGTTGTTGACGTTCGCGAGGTTTCTGTCAGTCCCTTTCTCCAAATTGTCAAGGTCCTTCTGAACGGCAGCCCTACCCTCCAATATACTGACTGCTCCCTGCCCTGGTTTGGAGTCATCCACCAAATGTTGAGGAGGCATTCCGTCCTTTTGTCTCAGTCAGTGATAAAGATGTTAAACATTAGATCTAAACAGTATCAACCTCAGTATCAATGCTTAAAGATCACCACTCATAACCAGCTGCCAGTTAGATTTTTGAACTGTTGATCACTACCCTTTCAGTCTGATGGTCCAGCCAGTAGAAATTGTCTTGATGCCCTTATCCTCCCTCTTTCAATTTTGATTTTTCTCCCTGTGTAGTCTTTTTCCTGGTTAGTGTTGCATGTGAAAATGAGGAAAATGACTGACAGAATGTGCAAATTTATCCCAACATCGCACATTTTTCCTTTAGAGTGACATCTCCACCCGTATGTCTGGCAGCACTGCTCGTATAATTCCCTTCCGGTTTATTAGCACTATTGGCAGAAGACATTGAAATCCTAAGAGATACAAAAAACGTGACAGTTGTCTCAGCAGGCACAGGCCCCACATACATTGCACGTACTCTCTTCTTGTGCTAGGGCCAAAACGGTGCTAGTTATTAGTTCTTATCAACTTATGTACATAGATCATACAGAGATCCAGCTCTGTATGTCTGTCAGTGACATCACTGTTTATTGATAGAAATATCCAGCAGCAGCAGATAATCCCTTCTAGCATGTCTCAACTCTGACATCGAGGGACTGTCTAAAGCATTCAGCTCTGTGTCCTGTGGGGTCCTGCGCGCCCCACTGGGGTGGTTAACAGGTGTTTCGGTATCGTGGTGATGTGAGCCAGAACCAGGGAGAGCGCAAGCAAAAACAAAGGTGCCAGTTAGTGCCTGGTTGACGCGGACACCTGTCCATGGCGACACGGACGGAGGCTTCATTCCTGCTTGTCTGTTTAAAATGTTGACTTGTGCTATTCGTACATACAACACCTGTCTTGCTGGGCATGCTGATGGAGCTGACGGCTATCATCTGAGCCGCCTGCTGTCAGACGTGCAGCCGCAGCCTGAGCTGATGGCTGAGATACCGTATCTCTGACTCCTTTTGTCAGCACAAAGTGACAGACAGAGTCATGCTAAAGTCCAGAGGCTTAATGGAGAGAAAAAATACCACGTTTGTCCAATATATTTGTATAAACCAGTTCTTTACCGTATGCAGTTACCGTGACTGTGCTTCTGAAGTGCAAAACATAGGGGTGTTAAGCACACCCATTTTATTCTATTCCTTCCCCAAACTTCTCCTCAGCAGAGATTTACACCAGGCTGAGCGAGTGGAGTCTTAGAGGGACTAATTTTCAGTTCACACTGTGAATTGGTTTTGAGCTAGCAAAAGCCCCCTTATTCCATCCCTCCACCCCCCACTCAGGGTATGTCCTGGTGGAGAAATGTCTAGAGGAAATACAGACCCAAAAGTCTCCTCGCTCCTGGGCCACTCCGCCTTCACCCTGAGGAGTGCTCTGCAGCTGGTAGGGTCCTTTCTTGCGCTGTGGAAGAGGAAGATGGTCAGACATAACTGTCTGCTCAGCTGTGTCAGCTTTGGGCCTCTTTGATGCAGCATATTGAAAAGTTAAAAGTAACCGCCTCTGGGGAGATTGTGCCAGGGAATGCTAGGAAAGTAACGCAGGCATCAGCATGCTGGTGCAGCTGCTGCAGTTCGAACCTCAGCCAGCTCAAATTCACATGCACATACTCAATTCTGAGAGAACTTCTTTGAGAGAGAAGAGCGTAATTAATGAATTAGTCAATAAAAATATACACTGGGTTATTGTTGGTTGGTCAGTAGTCATCATATGGAGCTATATATTTACCCAATACCACTAGAATGATGTCACTAGAAAGACCAGACTCCACTCTAGTCTTCTTTCCATTGGATTGATGGCCACCATCAGCAGAGACAGCATCAGGCTTAGGGATTTCTGCATCCTTGCATGGCCAGCTGCTTCATCTTTTGGGAATCGCTGAATGAATCTAGACCTTCACACTGAGAAGATATTTCATTTGCATGTGGATTTGTTTTTCTCAGGAAGGCTGGATGTCTTGCAAACCCTCTGGAGTGCAAAGTAGTGCTCAGTCTTTCCTTTCCCTTGCTGTCATTGACAAAATCGTGCATCTGGGGATGCCACATCCCCTCCTCCTTCTACCACTGGAGCTGAATAAAGTGGATCTGATCACTACTCTGTCCAGCCTTCCTGTTTTCACCTGCCCGAGGGTCAGAGGATCAGCTCTGTAGCTGGGAGCCTCTTAGAAGGCAGAAAAACACCTTGTTGTTTTATGTCCTGATGCTTCACGACTAAGGTTGTAGTAACTAAACATTTTAATCCTTTCCATTATCTTTGGCTTGAACTATGTTGTAATATTCCAGAATGCGGTTTAGTTTAGATGGGAACAGCATTCTCCTGAACGTGAGTCTTCTTGTGCTCTAATGCACTCAACTCTAATATTTAGGGAACTGAGTAATATCAGCAATGTATAGCCCTAATTCAAACTGTATAATGTAAGGGGAATCTAAATTGAATTTCTGAATCTGTTCTTCATTAAGTGTAGCTAGGGCCAAATGGAAGGTGCTGGTGCACTGCCAGTTAACCAGCCCAGAACTTGGTTTTCTGAGTATTGAGTTCCCTTTATCAAACCCCTGAGTGCACAGGAATTTGTTGACTCTTTTCAGAGCAACAATGGTTATTGTTTGCACTCAGCGTTTTCTGATGAACTTCTTAGGCCCATGGTATCATTTTTAATATATGACTTGATTTTTTTCATGACTACACTTTTTTTGCCTTACCAAATGGAGTCGATTACATTATTTATGGTTCAAATCCAACCAGCGTTGTTAGTGTATATTACATGTATTTGGTACACAACAATTTCCCTAATAATTAAGTAATTGCTCTGGAATGGGCACGCCTTCAAATGCAATGCTTGCAGTACCTCTGCCTTCTTTGCATGACTCTTCATACATAAAAATGTCTTGTCGTACCACATATCAGAAACGGAAGATGCCTGTAAAAAACTGGAAAAGGGATGGCAGGTTGCCATATCATCTCAGGCTCTGAACATGGCAGACACTCAAACCAACTGCAAGTCATTGGGCCTCAGGCAAGAGAAATTCTTCGGCCCTGTTTGGCATGGGAGGTAAGACATGGCAAGTGCCATGCTCCTTTCAAGCGTGATCATTTATGAATTAGCTATCCTTCTCTAAGGGGAGCCAGACCTGATTCATATGCAGAGGAAGAACCTCTATAAAGCCACATCAGCGACTCACAGGAGATGACTCCCTCCCTCTGAGAACAGAGGTGTCCTAATGGAGATGCAGCCAGCACTACACCAAGGGGAAGCTGTAAGGTCATCAGAGGTTATTTTATGGCAGCACCTAAGGAGGGACACTGGACCCTACGATATTGCTATCGCTGAATGTCTTCTGCCTCCACAATCCAGGGCAGAGCTGGATCAGGGCCACAGCATGCCCAAGTGTGGGTAGAAGATCATGGTACATGATTGTGTTAGAGTCTCCACTTTCTTCTGGAAAATAAAAGAATTTTTTTAGCCAGGTATACTTTCCTATGTGCCCATTTTTGCATGCCCATTACTTAAGGTAGCAAAGGAGCGTAGCCAGCAGCACCCAGCAAACAGTCTGTTGCTTTTTATTCTGAGGTGCCTCAAATTCCAAGTTGGGCTGTTAGGTCCCCCAATTTGCATACCTACAACCCTTCCTGACCCCCACTGCAAAAATCCCCCCTCCCCCAAATCCTACACATTACCCCTCCCTCTCTTCCAAAAGGAGGACTGAGGAGAGCCCAAACAGGCTAAAACAGACAGAGCTGCGTGGGGGAGTTTTCCTGGCACAGGGAAAGATGTAGTCCCTGGGACCTGGCCAGAGTGAGAAGCAGTGCTGTGTACAAGGGTGAATAGCTCCTCACAGCTGAAAAAAAAGAAGGACATTCTGAATTAGTGAAAGAACAAAATGAAGGCCCTTACATTTATTAAGATGCATGATTAATTGTACCCGCAAGGGATTCACAGCGATTATATCTATTTTCCTGCTGGTATCACTTCAGGTGTTGCATAAGAAGCTACTTGATTGGTAGGGGAGATGATTGATTGATTATATTTCGAGGTTATTCTGGTTATTTCATCTACCTTATACTGCATGCTGTTAAGCAATGTTAAAGCGAATCATTAATGTTGCATAACGAAACCAGCAAAAGCTAAAGCAAAATACAAATTCTGTCTTTACTGTGTTATTTTTGCAGTTTTACCTGACCAGTCACTGCATTGTGGGAGGGAGGCAGAGGTCCTGGGACAAAATTGTGTGTGACCAGACTACAATGCACCCATGCGTCCAACAAGGCAGAAGAAACCAAAACTATGACCGTACCTAACTTCTGGGAACCCTATTAGTGTAAACATGCAGTTTCCTACCTTTTTTCCTACACTTTTAAACAGAAGAGGCTTCAAACAATTTATTACGTTATTCTGCAATGAGCGTCTCTCTGCCAACCTCCACCAGCCTCTGTTGGACTGAGCTCCCGTATTCGGTGTCAGAGAAAGGCACTGCAATACCCAACCACAGCAAAGGTTGCTGCCTTGGAAAGGCGATCCAGATGTTCATACTACAGCCCAGCTTCCTGGACGGTTTGCGGGGGAGCAGATGGGCTTTGCTCTTTCTCCATCCTTCTCTACCTCCTATACATATAGGTGCTGAAATCAGTACCTCGTGATGGCCACTATTGCTTCTTATTTTGGAATGCTGCCAATATTTTGTTGGAGAAGATTAATGAGGGAAAAATAACATCCATAGCAATGTATAAGTAAGCTAATTCTAAAACAGATTTTCATGGGTGAAGACAAGGTATATCTGTAGATCAACATCTCTCCAGATGCCAAATGCTAACCATCTGCTCCTGGCAATGGCAAAGCATAATTAAAAAAAAAAAAAAACAACAAAAACTCTTACACAAGAAAGCATGCAGCAGCTCAAATATATAGCTAGATATCAGCATCCCCCAGACTATACCTTTTAAAAACAAAAGCAGGGAACTGAGAGGGAAATCACTACACAAAGTTCTTGCTTTATTTTACCTCCTGCTGTCCAATTCCAGCTGAGACCAGGCAGGAAAAAAACCTGTGAATGAAAAGTGACGTGGACATTTATTTTTAAAAAAATACAACTCATTTTAGCGAATGTGTTGTTTTTGCTGGCATACAGACATTCCAGGGCCTCGTCATGGGGATTTGAATCTTTTATTGCAGCCCACTGGCTCTTTTCAGGGGCTTTCTCTTGAGTTACCTCCACAGCTGTGTACTAAATGCCAGGCAGTGCAAACCCCAAATAGGCAGTACTCCCACAAGAGCGCTGGAAAAACCATCCGGTGGTTTACAGAACTTTTGTTGCGAGCAGTTACAACTGAGGACAGGATCCACAGGGCTGAACCAGAAACGTGGAGATGAGCTCTTCAGGCTGGCACTGAAGAAGACCAGAAAAATAAATAAATGCAAGGACAGAAAAAAAAAAAAAAGCTTGTGAACTGTATGTTACTAAACATTTAACAATGTATTTTTAGCAAGGATTCCTAGGATATTTTTGTGACAGTCAGCTTTCTGCATATCTCCCTCCCAACATACACATACTATAAAATACACAATAATATACAGTACTTTGGTGTATTTGTCAGATCGCATTGAAGATTACAGCAAGTAACTTTACTAAGGTATGTTTACTGCCATTATTCAAGCCATTCCTTCTTTAGAAGTTATGAAATACAGATTATGAATAGAATCTGAATAAGCACATTTTTTTCTTTGTTATGTTAATAGCCTGGATGAATTTCACCAAAACACATTTGTGTATGTGGTCAATGGTTTTGTTTCAAACCTTTGGATGCTTTATATGCACAGGCTAGGAAGAGGCCATTGCACACAGATCCGTTCACCTGATCCTAACTTGCTCAGGACAATAGCTCTATTTTAAAATTCTTTTTGATCAAGACATTCTTACCTTACCGAAAGCAATCGAATAACCAACACTTTGAGGAAATTTCTTGTAGTAATAGACAATGCAAGAGCTGTCTTCAGGCTCCTCCTATAAAACAGTTAATTTCTTCTGTTTTTAAAGCTTAAGCCAGTGACAAGAGATGCATCAGTAAAGTTACAGGAGGACATGAATGAGTCAACTGCTCAGCTGTTCTAGCTTCTGTGACGTGGAAACTTGCCCAGACAATCCAAACACAGTTAAAGTGTGAGCTAAAGAGATAGGTGAAGTTTCCAAAGGTTGTCACCTAAAGCCCACCAAGCCATGCCCACCACATTGGTTTGGGAAATCTGCTAAAAACAGAATACTGTACAAGATTCACGTCAGCATTTTTGGCCTGATTTGAATAGCACAACAGTGAGATCAGTGTAACTCAGTATCTCCACCTCCCATCTTGGTGTCCTCCCATTCCAGCTCCTCAGCTGATCAGCGTCCAGAGATGTAATTACTTTTTCTCAGACCCCAAGGTCTTAGGAATCAGAAAGAGAAAACACCTGGAAATAGAGTCAGGTGACAGAAGTAAAATAACTGCCCTTCAGTCTTTGAAAATTACCATGAGGAACTAAGATAGTTTCCTGATGTGTTGAAGTAGAACAAGGTCTTTTCATCCACCAAGCAGTCTAGTGAACCCCAGTCATCTGCTACAGTCCTGGTAATTTGCTTCAGAAGAACTCAGAAGCTTGTTGCATCCAGCTAAATTAGTAAGAGAAGCTAGTCAGATAATTCCTCTTGAAACACGTAATATTCACATCTATACAAGCATTTACAATGAACCATCATAAACATATGATCAGAACCTTCTGTTCCCAGTGCTATGTGAATTCAGGATTTTAAATACATCAGCAGCCTTCACTTTTGTTTTGTTGACACGAATTTGGAGCTTGTCCCACACTGCCATGCCTGATACAGGATCACTGTGCACATTCACACAAGACATGTGGAGCTGGAGTAGCCAGAACATAATTTCTCTCACTCAGTTCCATGGCCATATTTCACATCTGAATGGTAGGAAGCACTTTTGGGTTGACTCCCATCTTTAACTCACCCTTTTGCCTCTCTTTCAAGACTGATAACAAAAGTGTCCGTAAGCACCAGTTGTGATATTAACACCTATCAGAGATATTTCTAAGTACCTAATTGAACTATGACAATATACTGTTTCACCACATCTGGGCCCCAAAATCTTTCTGCTTTCCTCTCTCCCTGAAGCACAGGGAATAGTCCAGGGAGAGGGGTGAGGAGGAGAAGGGAGGACTGCTGTTCTAAGCACGTAAGGTACAACCAAACCTCTGAATTCTCCTCTTCCCCTGTCTTGTACTTTATTCTTGAGCCAGAAATAGCTACCATCTTTCTGAACACAACGTTAAATCTTCAAAGGTTTTGTGCCTGCCAAACTACTCACTAGAGATGGAGTTCCTTTGACTGGTGCTCCTCTGGAGCCATTGCCTCCTCAAAGCACAATGCTGACACCACACCAGGGAAACAAATAGGAGAACTAGTTCCCAAGGCTTTGCAAGCTGTGGGATCTGGCATCTGACTCTGTAAATCAACGGTAATGCATACCTGAGAATGACCTGGGACCAGGGCTCTCAAATGCAGACATTCTACCTTGGCTCCTAAAAGGAGCAGACATAAACCCTTGAGCTATAAAAGTGCAAACCATTTGATCAATTCTGATATATAGAAGTTTCAAAAGACATAAATACAGACCTGCAATTTCACCTCGGAGCTGGCCAGAGCCCCTGGGTTCAAGGGAAGAACCTGGAAGAATGGTAGCAGGAGAGATGAGGCTGGTGGGAGTGAGTCGAGTTAGACATTTTCCCCAGAGCAAATGCCGTCTGTCATGCCAAGAATGCTGCTTCACCTGCCATATCCTGCCTGCCTGCTCTTCTCTTAATGCAAGATCCCAAGCTTTCTCTCAGAGCAGGAGCTGGCAGAGGCAAGCGAAACTATCATCTGAGCCGTACTGTGGGAGAGAAGCTTTCTTCAAAGGAGTTATTCTACTCAGGGATTCTGGCAGTTCTGTAAATCACAAGATTAATGTTCATTGTAAATTAAGGCAGAATCAGCCAGGCAGAAAACTCTAGTGGCTGAACATTTCACGCGTTATGAATAGGAGTAGTTGCCTTGTACAACATGAAATCACCAAGAAACAACAGGATGTCCCTTACATTGTAGCTACAGAGATTCCCTCAGGAGGAAGCATGCACTGTAATAATATCATTTATTTTATGATCAATACTTATGCTTCAAAGAGAAATTCAGCTCCCTTTTCTTGACTACTCTTGAGTGAAATTGAGTTTGTTGTTGACTTCCTGCACTACAAAGGGAGTAGAGCCCTATGCATTGTTCATCTTTTATCACCTTGGAAGAGAAATAAACATATGGATTTAAATTTAACTTTCTCCTGGCTCCAGTTCTTATCAAAATGCTACTGAACATGCTATCAGCGTGTGCCTTGATAACATATTTAGACTAATGGCACCACCTAAATCAGACTCAAGACTTCTCCAGAGTCAAGAGAGAGCCCTACGGACCAGGCTTGGAGTGAGCTGTCAGTAAGATATGTGGTAAGGATGGCAGTGACTCTGGCTTCCAGGAGGGTGTCCCCATCTTCTGCTCACTTTATTTTAATACCCCCTCCCCGTACAATGAGCTTGGCTGTGGCACAAGCAGAAAAAACACCGAGGCAACACTTGTTTTAACAAACACCATCACTCCCACCCATCCCACGCCACTGCTTGTGGATTGAGGCAGCAGAAATCAACTGTGTAGGTAATAGCTGTATTTCTGGAAGAAAGTCAGATGTCAGATGCTAATGAATGAATTGTGTTTCATTCTGAAAAAAGAGCAAGTAGTGCTTGGGAGACATCTGACCACAGCAATTTGTGGGTTGGGCACTCCTGGGTAGTGTGACAGCTTGCTCTACTTGGGACTGAAAGCCACATGGGACCACCAGCAGATGTAAAAACACATTAGCCCAGGGCTCTAGGAAGAATAGCTGAACAGAGTCTTCTGGTCCCACATTCCTCACTTTCTGTTAGCTCCCTATTGCTGTAGCTGTGCTCACCTCCCCTCAGCCTCCACCTTCTCTTTTTCAGGATGCTCTAGAGGTTCACAGCCAACTGCCTTTGAAATTCCTCTAACCTTCCCATGCATGCAAAGCTCTTGCTGGCACCTGAAATGATGAAATCAATGCTCTACAGTGTGAGCAGTCAGGTCAGAAGTCATCACTGCATCAGTTCTTGTAGTTGAAGTCATAGGAAAATGCCATTCCTGCCTGAAAAAATGTAATTCCTCCCCATTCTCCATAGGGAAATCATTGTCTCCCCATGTTTCTAGGGATTCTCCATATTTTTTCCTCACTTGGCTTCTCTTTATGTCCCAGATCTCCAGCCTTTGTTGGTCCATGGACAGCAACACTCAGCCAAAAGCATGCTCAAGGTAATGAATATTGTGCTTTGCTTTGTTCTTTATAACTTTTTAATTTCCCACAGTTGACAGCAACATCAGAGTCTCTCACATTGTTTGCAAGCCTTGGTTGGGGTCCACAGTTTGAACTGTACCTTTTGATGCACCCACAATTTAGCTTTGAAATGAAAACTGACCTCTGCCAACCCACGCTCCCTGCTAACCACTGGGGTCTTCACAAAAAATCCCCCCAAATCCACAAAAAATTGTGTGTTCCATCTGTGAACCTAAGAAGAGAGTTCAAGAAAGTTATTAGCAAGCACAACACCAGCTCAGCAGATATAGAAAAGCACCCTACAGACAGGTGAAGTGGAGACAGAGTCTTTGTCTTGTAGAATATTCAGCCGATATGTAACTGAGAGTCTGTGCTGGTAAATCTGCTGATGGCCCGTTTGAGTCTTTAGTGGGCTCTGTCAGTTCACACAGGTTGTCAGCTGGGCCCCATATTTCAGGAAATGATGTGGTGTGTGAGCTGACACATCTCAAAGTCGCAGCAACCAGGGAGATACTCAATTCCACTACACCCAGTGGAGGCTGGGCAAGGGGGACCATGGAGCTCAAATGCTCCTGCTGTAGCACGTGTGATGTAGCTTCACATGACTCCTCAGGTATGAGTGCCTTAGATCTGCTAGCCAACAGATGCGGTGAAATTACTCACCTGGGGCCACCACTCCTTTTTGACTCGGTGGGCTGTGGAGCTGCAACTGCAGCATGGGAATTGGGCCTGGACACCCTCCTACAACATGTTAATAGGAGAAGTGGAGACTGCATTTTCTATTTCTCCTCCGTGAATCCCTGTCTAATCAATTACAGATTCGTAAAACAGTTTTTTTATTATTATTTTCACTCTCCTTCATGTTTGAGCATCCCATTTGCCTCAGCAGCAGCGTCACTCACTCTAAGGCTATTGACGAATATTTTTAAGGCCTCATGAGATGAAGTCACTCTGTGAAACCCTGCACTCTTTAAAGCTAAAGGGACATTTGAGTATAGTTAATTTAGAGATTGTCGTAAAATATAAATGTTTGGTCCCAAATCTAGTCTTGGGAAACTCCTGTATTCATTCCCTAAAGGATGAAAAACAAATATAGACTGGAAATCAAGGACAGCTTGCTTTCCCATTCTGAAAATAGGACCTCTGTCATGAGACCAACACTGTATTTGTACTTCACAAGAAAATCTTTTTTCTGCAGTGGAAACCCAAAATATAGCATTCAGGCTTCAGCTGGATTGGCCGTTTTCCACAACAGTGCTTGAAACGGCCTTCTTAAAAAGGAAAAATTGACATTTTTCTCAGCAACGATCAAAGAAATTTGTTGTGATTTCACAGAGACACTGACTTTGGCTGTCATATGTGCATAATGAGGCAAGTAATAGAAACAGCATCTCTTTGGTCAATTACACTTTCAATGTGTCAATATATTTGCCTTACATTATCCCCTATATATTGGCCATAACACAGTTATTTAGAAAATCCCTGGAAAAAGTATGTGACCAAAAAACTGAAATATAGTATAATCCTAATAACGCCTTGGTAACCTTACACAGCTCTTATCACACTCTTCTCTCCATTCGTTTGATTTTGCTACCAAATCCCTCATGCTTTCTCAAGCAACATGTCCTTGAAGGCTGGAGGTCAGGTTGCATCCAGAGTGGCAGATTCTACTCTGATAGCATGTCCAATATGAGGGAGATTCCCTGCCTTCAGCAAGTTTTTCAAATGAGATATTATTGATTTCACTTTGCAACCGACTCAAAGTAGATCACATGACTGAGCATGCTGGGATTTCATTTGTGGGATAAGGACGAAAGGTGAAAGCTTTTCAGTGGAGTACCAAGCAGACCACGCAAACGAAGAACTCTCTAGTTTTGAAACCCTTAACTCTGCCTTAGAGGTTATCAAGGAAAACAAGGAATAACAGAAACCCTAGTTCTTTGAGAAGCCTGTTGAGTTGTGATTGCTTAAAATGATTTAAGATTCTCCTTGAGACGGTAACCTAGGGTAAGATTACCCTCTCCGCACTGATAATCTGATCTAGGATCTGAGACCACTAAGTCTAAAATGGCCTTTGTGTTCAAGCACGTGGAGCGCATGGAAGGATGGCCAAATCCAAAACTAATAAGGAGACTTTTTCGTGTTCAAGTATGTGGAGCGCATGGAAGGATGGCCAAATCCAAAACTAATAAGGAGACTTTTCTCTGGGATTTAACATACGAACTGTTACACTATCTCAGAATGCTGCTGTTCCTAAATCCTGCCCTGCATAAGTTACTGGAGAACTACGTATAAAAGAAGGTGTACTTCCAGGTGACTAAGCATAGACTGGCAGAAAGGAACTCATTTTGCAGAAACAAATATGGCTGCTTTCATAGTGGGTATCTCACACACTGTTCCATAATCAGGGTTGGATAATGAGTCATTTGTACCCCCAAGTCAATGATGTCTGCCACTAGTGCATTCATCCTGGGCTAATGGGCTCTGTTAGCAAAACAAAGATGCTCTGTTCTCTGGTTTCTAGAGAGAGTTAGAAAATTTAATGTTTCCCAGAGCTGGGCTAGTTTTTCTGCTGCAGCATCACTGCAGCATCAAAGGCGTGATGCTCTCTCTCTCCAGATTGAAGGTAATGCCTTTTGACAGCTGTTTCTGTTGAAAAGTACATGTATTTTTCTCCAGACTCTGAAAAGAGGAGACTTAACCAAGCAAGTGCAGCAGCATGACCTGCCCAAAGACAGATCCACATTAGCAAGTCAAAATAACCACATTCCCAGCTGAACTCTTCTACATTTTCAAATGGGAGAGGGTGGCTCAGTTATAGGGGTCGTCAGCCTCTCCACAGATCAGTGGCTATGGCACTCCAGTCTCTTAGGATTCAAATCTATGGCACATATCCCAGGGTGCAGCAAGGGAGCCCAGAGCACGGAGAGGGAGAGGCAAGCAAAGTTAGCTCTTTCAGCCACCCTGGCTCTGATCCCCAGTATAATTTACGGTACCTTGAAGAACGATCCAAACAACTCCAGCAGCATGATCAAGAGTATAAAAAAAGACCCAGAGGTGATTCAGTATGTTGGTGCCATGGACGCATAAACTCACTGATGTGTCTCAGTCCTCCGCCTTCTCCCCTGCCAGCCACAGAGCCAGCAGAGGGGCTTCTAAGCACCAGCACCTCTTGCAACAACAGAGGGGACTGTTGTTAGAAAGAGTAACTCCCATTAAGATATTTTCTACAGTGGCTATAGTTGGCCACTAACTGTCCCCTTTGGCAAAGGCAAACCCAGAAATGTGGCAGTGTTTCACATTCAAATGTGTTAGAACTAACATCCTCTAGAATGGCAGTAACTAATTCCCATTACTGGCTTATTGGGGTTTGTTTATTTTTGCTCTTTAAAAACTTTCAGTCGTGGAGTATAAGATAAAAATCCTTGTTATCAATTGTTCTTTTGTTTCACGACTCTTCTCCTTTGCTGCTATTGTCATTTTAAAAATTATCAGAATAACGAATTTATTTATTGGCTACTTGAATCATGTAACCTATCAAGTTTATTACTATGATCTGGAAGAAATTTATATTCAGGTAAGCCTTCATGGCATTAATGTTCAAGGATCAGTTTGGCTCACAAGATGAAAAAGAGGTCAGAAATTGAATGTAATGTGACAAAATTTTGATATTACACTTATTATTATGGCAACATGCACAGGTACCACTAGTGTTAAGGCTTGCATCAACATTTCCATTTTAAATTTTATTTATAGAGATCTGTAGCTCAGTCATACAGATTTGCTGTAGGCAGAACATGTCATACAAATATTCAGCTTAGAACTAATTTTCTTTAACATGTTTTAACATCTTCCAAAACAAACAAGCAAAGGCTTTGGCACTTTTAAAAACAGAGTCCTCTACATCTGAATCTAAACAAAGGGTTTGATTCAACGATGAGCTGCTCTAGTTTGAGGCTAATATAAAGTATAATAATATTAAGTGAATTGAGTTACTCTGGAAGTAAACTAAAATAACATACCGGTAGCTCAGGCTCAAAGACTCTTTGTCTGTTGGAAACGCTATATACCTCTAGCAGATTCTATTTTAACACCAACCTGAAGCTCGCTGATTTCTGCTTCTCACAATAACTTGTCCAAAAAGGATAGAAATCCTGTGCTATAAAAATCTGTTTCCAGATGACCATATAGCATGAACGGGGGCATCCAGCAACACTTCAAACTTGTCTCAGGCAAGGTAAGTTAAGGTGAGTGCATCTCACATCTCCTGCTTTCATTTATTCAAAATGAAAAATGACTTTTGAGGGATAATACTTGTATGGAACACAAAACAAGACTGACTTCAAATAATCCAAACATTAATCTTACTTCCTAGGGACATCAAGGTGTTTCTCATTTCAGTCAAGATGTCCCTAACAACTAAACATGAAACAAAACAACAGAAAAGAACAACTAAAACTCTAGAAAACAGACTATACTGCAGAGATCTACATCTGAATTCCTTATTTATTGTTCCTTTTACACTGAACAGAGAGAAATAGGGCCTGTCAGAGGGTGACTCAACTCACAGAAGCTGCATGATATAGGTCAGCTGAACCACAGCTGCAAACCACAGCCTGAATCATAGCCTTCTTCTTGAGCTATAAAGAGAACATATATGATTAGTTCAGATGTAGGATGCTTCATTTGGACAGAAGATCTCCATCCTTGGGAATCTGTAGTAGAAAAATAAGTGCGACGATAGCTACCCAGTATCCTGCTTGGCTGTGCAGCAAACAGTTATGGTGTATTTGAGAACAAAAGACAAGATTACATTCCTTTCAATAACTATAGTGTTTTGAGGAGTTTTAGCTTACGTGGATCTCACAGAAGGTGTACGTATGTGTTTTTTACTTCAACGTCTGTCTGACACCAACATTTTTGACTGTGTGTATTGGGACCATGTGTCCATCTGTCCTTGTCTTTACTCTTGTCACCACCTCCAACGATGACATAAATAGCAAAGCATCTCCTCTCCTCAAACCCTAGCCAGACAAAATCCCAGATGTAACAAAACCCCGTCATTAGTGCATCACCAAAGAGGATTAGGATTGGTGGGAAATGGAGGTAAAGTGGCAGAAACTATACTTACACTGTGCGTATGTAAGGTAATTAACTGTACTGGTGAGGTGTCACCTGGAGTACTGTGTTCAGTTTTGGACTCCCCAATTCAAGATGGATGGTAATAAACTGGAGAGAGCCCAGCAGAGGGCTACTGAGATAGTCAGAGACCTTAAGGACCTGGCAGCAAAGGACAGTTTAGAGATTTAGACCCATTTAGTCTGATAAAGAGGAGACTAAGGGATGATTTAATAGCAGCCTACAACTATTTGTAGGGTATTAACAAAAGAAGACAAAGCCAAACTCGTTAGCGCCAGATGATGAAACAAAGGGCAATAGCCACATATGGTGGCTTAGGAGACTAAGGTTGGATATTAGAAAAAAAAAATCTTCACCAGGGGGTAACGTAGAATACAGGTTATCCAGGCAGGCTGTGGAGTCTCCACCGTTGGAGATTTATGAGACTTGGCTAGACAAAGCCATGCCCAATCTGATATAGTGCTGGTGATAGTCCAGGAGGTTGGACAGGATGACCCCCAGACATCCTTTCCTGCTGACTTTTCTTTGATGAATTATAAGCCTTGTTAGTTGATGGCAACTGAAACAACTTCAGAAAGAAAAAAGTGGCTGCTCACAGAGGAGAAAGAGAGTCTATGCATGTGTGAAAAACGGACTCCGGACCCTGCAAATCCATCCAGATGAAATGACGAACATGTATTTAGAGAGGAAGGACAGTGTTTGCTCTTCTGGCAAAGTTGTCTTAGTGGAGTTTAAAGACTTCAGGTAAAATGAACAGAACAAACCAGTCTGACTAAAAATTGGAGTTCTCCGCATTTCCTGCTCTGAGTTGGGATGTAAAGTCCCAGCAATCTAAGGGTCAGGCCAGAGGGGTTTTTTTAGAGAATATAATACCTTATACTTTTGGGGGTTAAAGATTTCTTCAAAGGGATAGGAGCTTTACAGTTGACTGCTTTTGAATGCCAGAAAAGATACTTCACACACATTGAACATAACTCCTGTGGTTACATCCAAAATAACTTAAGAAGCCTGAACCAATTTGTTTGCCATTAAGTAAATTTCTACAATCAAGTTCTGAACTCTCTCAAGGCTTTAGTTTGTTAAAAAATAAAACCACATTTTAAAAAGTCCTATTTAGCCCGGGAGGACTGGCTAGCTAAGGAGTATATTTTTCACTCAAAATATCTGAAGTTTCTTGAGTTCCTTCTCCATGTTGATGGATTTAATGAGACTAAGCTGTTTACATTTTTTCAATCCCACTTTATTTCCTGCATTTCCAGCTGCAATCTACAGTTTGTGCTTAGTACTGGTAACACCAGATTTTCCAGAGTTATCACTATATGACTACAAGCAAATGTTTCGAAAACACTTAGGTAATTGGGAAGGCTGGTATCTGTTTTATTTGCATGTTCACTGTTTTTTGTATGTCTTTGTGTGTTAGGTACAGTTTAAAAGGCTGCGGCTAGACAGCAGAAAAGAAGATAGCAGCTGGCACACTTTCTGGCAGGCAAGCAAGGAGCTTGCTGCTTCACATGGGGCAGGTGAAAACCTCTGGAAGAAGGGGAGGGATAGACAGCAGGGAGCCTGCAGGCTGACTGGAGATTTCTGAAAGGAACAGGAGGCTTGCTTGTAACAAAGACTCATAAACAACCTTCAGGCTGCCAGGGAAAATGACACTTTCCTGGGGTGTCAGACGGGACCATGCAATCCAGGAAGCTGCTCAAAGTTTCACAGAGCGAGCAAGAGGGAGAAAAAGAAAAAAAAAAGAGTCTTCATGGGCAGGGAGCAAAGATTTATTTTTGAATATTGAAAAAATCTCCATCCCTCAGCAGATCGCAGTATCTTTGTCAGAATTTACCTTGCTCTTATCTGTATTCTAATTAAATCCAGCATTAGAGACTGAAAGCCCTTTTGATATTTCAGGCATACTCTCGTCAAAGAAAAGGTGTAGGAATATCTGCCTCTAAGCTCTGAGCATCTTAGGATCCTGTCAGAACAGCTTAGCAATCTAAGTCTCATTCATGACTCTTGACTCAGGGGTTCAGGAACTTTATACTGTTAATAAAAAGTGAGCATTTCCACATCACTTAAAAAAAATGCAGCTTGGGTATTTCTGAAAACTTTCCTTGAGCTGAAAATTACTGGAATTATGGAGGGAATTTGTAATATATTTCTTCTAAAACATGTGGACAAGTCATTGTACCATATTGTTACTCATTTACTGTAATGTGGTTTCCTGTCTGCGTGGCTTAGGAGAACATGTGGAGCATGCAGGAATTATCACTGGCCTGTTAAATATGCCAGCCTAGTTATTTCTCCGTTTTTCTCTCTGTGAGGATTATTAAAACGCTCCTGAGCTATTATAAAATATTTAAAATGCATGCTCGTCTATGCTAGTCTGAAAACTGATTTCACTTTCTCTCCTTAGCTTTTTTTCAAAGTCTCTTCTATTTCATGTTTGTTTTATAACAAAAAAAGCAGCAGCTGAACTATGCTGGGTTGCTCTGCAATAACCAACTAGGATGGACTTGAAAGGAAGGTACCTAAACACAGTCTTAGCAAGAATTCGCACTTTGAGTTTCCAAGAGGATTTTATGCATGAACCTTAATAAGGCTATTTAGAGATGATGAAACTCTCTTGTCAGCATCCCTTTAAAGTTTCTCAGTATAAATATCAACAATCTTGCTGGACAATTGGCAAGACATTAGGAGGCTTACTGCATGCTGTGCTGTGAAGCTATCTAGTTTTAAAGAGCAAATGACTCATTTAATAGATATGGTTCTATTGAAAGAACATTCTTCAGAGCTTAGTAAGAGGTTTAAACCATATTAACATTAGAAATCAATGAGCCAACAAACTGTGGACTACCAAGGTCATGGTCAATAAAGAAAGACTTCAATTTTATTTCCATATCCTGTTTTTGGACTAATCATTTGACCTTATTTTTAAGCAGGGTCTGACTATAATTCACCATTCCACACAGAGAGACTGATTCTTTTTCACTTGTGCCAGTTTTACTCTCTTCAGTAATTTCAGTGATATTAATCCTGATTTACAATAGAGGAATTGGATATAACAGGGGGATTGGATTTGCCTACGTGTTCAAAGAAATCAATATACAGGTCCACAAAACACAGTCCAGTTCAATGGTGCTATTTGGAGTATGTCTGTCTAAACGATATACAGCTTCTGCTGACTATGTGACATTAAAATAAGTAGTAATGAGCCCATTGTTTGCTTTCTCCTTTGAACGGCAGATGCTTCATTCCTCATTGTCCAAGCCAAAGTGTACTGGAATGGATGGAATGGCATTTCCCTCACTGAAAACAAGGTTGGCTCTGGCCTATATGCTGACTGAAAGAATGTTGAACAAATTTTCATATTAATCAGTGCCTATGTTTAGGTCCTCCACTCATATTTAAATAAACAATTATTTAAATAAACAGGCTTTGATTTGTTGAAGCGCTGAGCCACTTTGAAATTTCTCTTTAAGCTTCAGGACAGGAGAACGTATAGGAAAGAAAAAGATATTCCTACCCGTAGAAAACTGTATTTTCCATCAAGTGAAGACATTCCAAGTTTAGGCGAAGCAGCCTTTTGCTGCCCCTGCTGAAGCCCTTATTGAGAAACTCTTAGCAAAGGGAGGGAAGACCAAGAATCTGAGAGCTGTGTGGCAGAACTGAGTCAACAGCCATACATTTCAGATACAGATTCATTTTTAAACCTATTAAGGAATAACCTAACCTACCTTGAGCACTAACAGCTTAAAGTTGCATGCGTTTTGCCCTAGTGGTAGAGTATACCTCCTGCAGCACTGTTCTTCCACACAAAAGAAACATTTCTTACCGAAAAGCAGCACTCTATTGGTTTTGTGAAAGGAACATCCATCGCCTTGAACAAAATGCCAGTGTAGAAGGAGAAACACAGGACTGCTCAGAATGCAGGAATCCTAAGTTTCCACAAAGATTTCTTAAGAAAATACTATCTATCGAAGTTCCTTCTGAGCTGCAAGTACAACGTTAGTGGTAATGAGAACCCCCGATAGCTAGATTTGTGCTTAGTACTAGACCACCCTACGCTCTCTTATTTTTCTGTTAGTCACTTACTTTCATAAGTTTCAGATGGGAAACAAAGTTGGTAAGCAGTAAACTTCTAACATTTTAAATGTAAGTTCAGTCTGACCAAGTACCACTGCTTAGATACTAAGTCCTGACTCTCTGGAAACCAAATTCTGCCAGATTTCTGGACAGAGCTAACTCATGACAACAACTTTCCCTGGGATAGTCCCACAATTGATTTGTGGGTTCCAAACAGTGAATTTACAAAAAATAAACAAGTTACATTAATAGTCCCAATTTTATTCAAGTTCTAGTGCTTGGGTATAGATAGAGTCATCTCTCATTAATAAAAGCACAACTCAGTATTGCCTGTGATTACTATTGGTGTATTTCACATACCCCACTTTCTGACATAGCACATCCATGCCTCCTTAATCTCCATCATCTTTCCTCCAGTTTTTTTAAACACTCCCAGCTGATGTCTAGTCACAAGAACAGGTGAACTGATATCAACAGCATATTCAATAATGCATTCTGTTTTTATGACACTGATTAGAAAAAGTCCATCCACTTTTTTTTCCACCTTTTTGAGATTTCATGATTTGCTATTGTATGGCAGGGACATAGAAACAGATTTATAGCCTTTTTGTAAAACTTAACTCATCTGTATTATTCATGTATCAGCCTCAGTTTGTTCCAGTTAGGACAACATCAATGTGACTATTACTAGATTAATTCTGTGATGCTATATAGCAAAGCAGCCTTTAAATGCTGTTGTTCAGCAGAACAAAAAGGCTCACATTTTTAAAAATGGAATAAAGGACGTAAAACTGTTTCCCTAGATAAGTCAATAAAATAAATAGGATACCAACACTGAACTGTTAGACACCTTGGAAGGATTTCTAAAATGGAAGGAGAGAAGAAATTTGGCCTGTTCATTCCTATTTCTGCTCCTGCTGTGTCCCCATAATTTACTGCAACAGCTAGAGATGTTGTTTGCCTGTCTGAAAGGACAAACAAAATAAAACCTAAGAAAATGTGCTCTCCGCAATTCCCTGCTCCCCTCTTCTTTCTTTCATTGCTTCCCTGGTAAAGATTGCAGAAAACTGCTTGATACAGTAAGGTTGGAAGAACACATTCTTGGCTCGTGGCTTTACTTATGACTAAAAACCTGATTCAGAAAGCTAGTGCTGTGAAAAGACAGTAACTGAAGAGTCTGCAAAATAGCAAAGATTTACATTTTGCAAGGTAAGATTGAATTGAACCTGTGCTATGTCTAATCCCAAACATACTTGGTCCCTGGCCGTCCAGATCGGGGATCTTTTAGAGCTCACTTAAGTTTTCCTTCTGGCTCACATGCTTGGATTCTTCCCAAGAGAAAAGCGGGGAAACAAGGGGTGAGGGTGAGGGGGTAGAATAGCATTTTCTTTTCATTCCGAGAAAGTGCACTTCAGGGGAAATAGAATGAAAAACATAACCTGTGTGCATTGAAAATAGAGCAGAGATTAAGATTTATTTTCCTGACAAATTTGTTTCCAGTATTGCTAAAGTATGTATTTCCCTCTCAGTTTGCATAACCTTATTCCCAAACATCCAGAAGCAAGCTTTTGTCTGCAAAATGTTGCTTCTCAGTTGAAAGACATCCTTTTCCTGCTAGTCTTTGCAGTGGGAGAGAGAAGCTCGAGTAAAGAATAACTCGTTTCACAATAATTTAATGTTTCTGATGCTTTCAAATCATACAACAGCAGCCCCTGACTTTCACTGAGCTTCTTAGATGTTAGAAACAAAATTACAGCACAGAGCTCAAGAAATAGTGCAATAACAACATAATGCACGTAACGACCCTTTTCTTTTTTTGCAGCCTGAAAACTGCTTTCTAAGCAAATGCCCTACAATAACCTAGATTGTTTGTATTACAAATACTTTAAGCATTTTTTCCCAAACAACTCGCTTTTGGGCACAAAAAGATGATGAACTAATTTGGGAATTTATATTAAATAAGGCATAGATGATGCATAAAGCTTCTGTATAAAGCTATCTAATAGGCATCCACAATATGATTATGTTCTCAGAGACAGAAAAATATCAAAAATTATCCCAGATCTTTGTAATAGTAGTCTCAGAAAACAATCCATGTACTAAAATATGGTCCATGTTGTAAGAAATGTCTGGGAAACATTTCAATACGAACCTGCATAGAAACTAAAGGTCTCACTTTTAAGGCAGAAGTAGAGAGTTTTGTGATCTTACCATGATTTGTACTTGTCTCTTTTACAGAAGTAAGCACCTGAATTGGCTCACAGGTTTGGTTTCCGCATCTCAGTACTTCACAGCATGGCCAGCTGTGCTGGAAAGGCTTTGCTGACATTTAAAACACTTCCATGTTACTTTTCTAGTTCAGATCAGGAACATGTCTTTGAAGTGAATTTCCCAGTCACTTCTGGTTACTATGCTTTGGTTCATATCGTGTATTGGCTTTGGAGCCCAGAGACCAGATTATTTCCAGACGAACTTAATCCAGATCCCACCTAATGAACCACTTCAACCACTAAAGGGTTTTTAGTCATGGGACTAACAAGATGGTTTGGAAGAACTCCTCTCACCCTCCAAAACTGGGCCCTCAACACCGTAAAGTTTCCTTGTATTCCACATTAGTTGCTAAAGTAGACAGCCTTTGCCTCCACTGAGGCAAATGAACTTTGTACTAATAAACTCTATCACAAACTCAGTGGCACCCCTTCAGAAAAAGCTTATTCTCAAGTTTATTTCAGTTAGTACAGCTTTTCAAAGAGGATAAACCTATAAAGACACACGTTCACAAACAAATTGTGCAAGCTGCTATTTGGCAAGGTCTCCAGCCAGATAGATGGGTTTGCTAATGACACTTGCAAGGTGTTTAAATCAGATTCCAGTGGAACACGACTGCCATGTTTAATTACTCTAAGTTAATAAAGCTTAATGGACATTATTTGGTATTTAAGATCAGAGGTTTTGATGGAAGTATAAAGACAAAATAGCCTTTTTCATTTGGAAATAAGGGTACCAAAGCCTTGATACTCTGCTTATTTATAACCTTTCCTAAGATAAGTCATTCAAAACAATTATTGTACTAGAGGCAGACATTTGTTCAACTTACAAAAAAGTTTCTCAGCCAATATATAGTAATAATAGGTGCAGACTATTATTTGCATCAGCTGAATATATATTTGAAATATTCTACGATTTTCTGCAGCTTTGCCTGAATGCATTCAGCTACTGAAAGGAAATTGAGATCCCACCATGATCTTTAACTATTTTTTCTCTCAGAAGCATAACTTCAAAGGTGCTCATTATCTTCACTTCATTTTGTAAAAACTATACTTTTTGGCATAGATTTTAAGCACATTACTATACATGAAACTGTAGCAAAATAAAAGGAACATAAAATAGCCCAAGCTGTTATCAACTTGCTTTCACATCTCACAGATGCTAACACTGTAATCAGATCTTTGATTGCAGACACAAGTGGATGGCAAGCTATTTGCTGTTATGATTAATTTAAGATAATAAGAAAAAATTTGACACCTTTTGAAAATGTTTTCTTTAGGACATATTTTTGAATAAAGCAGTTTCTCTGCTAGATAACTAATCAATGCCTGTGAAGACTCAGGATAGCTTTTGTTCCTTGATCTATAAAGCTACCTCCTCCGCTGCAGGACAGGACACACCAAAGAGATCAGCTCTGATAACGTGAACAAGGGACCATGGGAGCTCGCGAGGGCTGGACCCTCTCTGGACTGAGAAGCCAAGAAATCGGGATTCCAGACGAAGGTGATACTTGCAGTGGACTGAGCAGAAACCTGAGCTAGTAGTGATGGCACTGGTTGTAGACAATATCAGATAAAATAATTTTCAGATTTATATTTTTAACATTTATTAAAAAAGCAGGATGTATGTTCATTTCAAATTAAACAGTTAAAAATGTTAAAGCATACAAACAAATCAATTGTGTACTAGCAGCATCCAATTGTTAGAATTTTCTAGAACTCCTCAGTACAGTCTTGGCAAGCTAAAAATATTACAACTTGCAGCCAACTGACCTCACCATAGTGCAGATAAAACAAACTTTATAAAATTAACAATTTAAGGTTAAATAAGCTTAAATAAAGGTGTTAAATACAGGACACTTGATCAAAGCTTCTGTACAAAGATAAACAAATTTGGCATTGTACAATTGATTGGCTGGCTCACACCATACATGATTCAATAGTTAAGCAGTGTAACTGTTTTAGCTGAACATCAACTATACAAAAGTAACTGAAGTTGGGAGCGAGCTAACCCCTGTGAGCCATTTACAAGGCATATGTATCTTTAGAAAATCAGAACACTGTTTATATTCAGGCACCATTTGTTCCTGCAAATAAATAATCTCTAATGTATCTGCATCCAAACTAGTGTTAAACACATCAGTGCTAACGTTTTATAAACACAGCTTTGTGACTATTCACTATACCTCCATTCTTATTGCTATGACAATGTGGACTGTGGAAATAAAACTACTGTACATACAAAAAATAGAGCACCTTTTAAACATTAAAGTATATGTCTGGTTATTCTTTTTATCTTACAATACTGAAGCCCAAGCTAATGTAAATTGCTTTAACATCTTTACCAATGCACCTGAAATGCAGGAAATAAAACCCCAAATATTCCTCTTCAGGCAAGCCCCAGCCAGAGCATCTTCTAAAAATGTCTAAAATGACACCAATAATTTTTACATTCATCTTCACACAAACAAACATCTGCTACTCTCTGCTTTCGTCATAGGAATTTAAAGACAGATTACCACAGTTCTCTCTCCTGTTCAAATGAATAAAGCTGGATAGAGAATGTAGCAGAAACACCTAAAATGGATTGTGAACACAGTGAAATTATTACCCCGCTAATTCAAAAATACAGCTGTTATACTGTTGAATTAAGGATTTTCACAGGGCTCAGACATTAGGATTTTTTGTCTATCGTATTGAAAAACCATTCTGTAAATTTCCTCAGTTGAGCAGCTGCCGTTTGAGACTCCTCTTGAAGTCTCATGTTATCTTGTCTCAGGTGCTGTACCTCTGCTTGGAGAACTGCTTTGTCCTGTTTTTCCTGGTTAATAAAAGGTAAGTTGAATAAAGTGAGCAGCCATGATGACAACATCTATTTTTTTTGCTAATACTTCTGTGCAAGTCAAACAGCTATATTTTGTTGAGCTTCCTAACCCATCGCAACAGCTACCAACTGTAAGCCGAGTTCCAAAATGTGCTCCAATGTTGTTTGGAAGAGAGAATATTGCAGGCTAAAAAGAAAACTGTATTCTACTTCAATGCAAGAATTCTATAAGTTCATTTAACAAAAGACTCAAGCAGTAAAAAAGAAGCTCTCAGGTATCGCAAATGATACCCGAGAGCTCAAGTCACAGAGTTTTGATTTCAGTTTTACACTAAGTAAGAAATATGGCTGGTTTCAGAAATTTCCCTTACATGATTATTTTCTTACCAAAAGTGGTCTCTTTCTAGCAGTCCTGGTACTGTTTCCAGCTCAAGAATTAGACAGTAAATGAGACACAAGTCATGTCATTGTTAAATGATCAAGATACCGTAAGGCAACACGGATGACAAATTTAGTGTTAACTACTTAGAAATAGTGCCCCTGTGCATATTCCTATCCATTGTTAAGTCCAAAATACCGTAAATAAAATGGAGATAAAGTACCTCATATTCACTCTAGGATATGACTGTATGTGGGACACCTGTTCTGGAGGAGTTAATGACCTGTAAATCTGTTAGCCTTGCAGGGACTTGTTTACATAACCATTTCCATGGGACCTTTTGCGCTTCAGTGTACTGATCAACCACTGAGCTCTACAATTCATTGATCATCATCACGTTATTTAGTTTAACTGACGTGTTTTTTCCAAGCCCTCGATGAACTCTGCATAAAAATACAGCTATTAAAACTGGAGAATAACAATGCTAGTAATGACTTTTTACCTTTCTCAGGTCAGTTTGTAGCTGCCGGAGGATCACCTCTAGCTGGTTTACTTTTCCAGTCAGAGTAGTAGGAGCGTGTTCCCTGTAAAGTAAGCAACTACCTTACTCTGGGTTAGTTAAAAATATTTGCTCCCCCAAGTTTTGCAGAATAATACTTGTAGCGATAGCAATGGAAATAAAGCAGTTTAGGGATAGTTAGGAAAATACAGACAAAAACAGAAAGAGCGGAAAGCGATTACTGAAGCATAAATCATTGCTATGATACCCAAAATATGACTGCCTCTCATGCTAATCAGGGAGAAATTAAAATAATTTTAAGAAGGAACGTTTTAGGAATTATTTGCACATATCTTCACAGCACAAACTCACTGCTAAATGGTGTGCTGTGCGCATTTGTTAACAAGCTGCTTTCTGATAAGGGCTGTAATAACTTGAAGCAAGCTGCAGCAGCAGTATGGCAAAGCAAAAGAGCTGTTAGGAGTTCTTTTGTCTAGTCTACTGTTGTGCCATTTCCAGTAAAAGAAAAATCTATGACTTTATGAAGACAAATATTTTGTTCAAAGGTCAAAACATATGAAATACTGCCACAGGTTAATCAAATGCATGACTGAAGGAAAATCCTGAGAAGAGCTTCTCTTTCTGTATGACAATGAACACTCTGGGAGCGAGTTTCATATACGTTATAGATGAAATTAGACATAATGTGAATTAGTTTGTCTAGAAGAGAGAATATGTAGTTATACTTGAAGCTGAATCAGCTGCTTCATGCAAGTGTGCAAATTGTACAGATTTGCCAATGCTAAAAGTGGAACATCTTTAACAGACTTTTGCAATCCTTACTACTCACTAGCTGGTGGAAATATGTGGTCTTAGAAGTCATTAAAAGAAATGTGCTTTACCATGTAAGTAAGTTAAGTTGTGTAAAATTGATTCAAATTGAAATGTGATAGTCTAAAAAGCATGAAGACTTAAAAGCTTTATGTTCCCTCCATTTCCTTTTCTTCTAGTCCTGCAGTTGAAAAGTAAAACTAATCAAATAAGTGTTTTTCCTTTTACGGTGTACTAATGGACAGATTCTACTGTTGAATCTCTCTATTTTTAAAACAAGTATACTCCCCACAGCAGAGAAGATGAGGAGAAAAAAAAGGGTATAATTAATTCTCTCCCAGAGCACTGGGTGTGAGGAATTAGGACAGTTATGACACTAAAGTCTTCTGCAACCCTCAGTTACAAGTTCTTTTGATTAATTTCTCTCTGTATAAAGAGAAAATTATTGATTTGCAAGTAGTAATTTTTGCTGGAACATGCATTCATGTATTTCCTCAAACAGTTGCAAAAGTTAGGTAGGAACACCTGTTGTAAGGTCCGAGGCATTTGATACAGATAAGTTTATTGCATACCAGAGTGTTATAGCTCCTGTTTTCAGTTCTGATGAAAATAGGAAAAAGCACAACATAAACTATTTTATAGGAGGAATACAGTGAAAAATTCAACTTTGAGGTGCAATAGATCACCACAAAGTGACTAGCCAAAACTCTGTGTACCTAACTGTATTAGAGACCTATTTTACAGAGAACAATTTCTCTGGCTATACTACAAAATTCCTAGATGGAACTGCTCTGAGGCTGGTTGCAAGAGATGACATTTTCCAGAAGCAATTTAAAGGCATGTTCAGTCAAAGCAACAAGTTTGTCAACAAGTAACAGTGAAGTGTGTATACAGACAATTTGACATCATGCTTTTGGAGATAAAACCCTCTGACTCATTTTCATAGAGAGTTTCTAGAGAAAGCTTCCCAGTATTGTCATGTAGATGGCAAAAATATTTATGGGATGACACAGGCAATGTTCACACAAGCAAAACATTATGTATTATACTAGCATATGTTTGTACTTAAAAAAAAAAAAAAAAAAACTCAAAACACAACTAAAATTTTCCAAACAATAGGTGCTTAAAGCTGGGTACCTTCAGTCAGCAGTGACACTTAAGAAGCAAGCATATTTTTAAAAATTTTGGGTCCTTCAGCATCTGCCACTGACTTTAAGAATGCTTTTTCTTGCTCTCATAACTCTGTTAAAGTAACTGCTTTTGTTGTTGTTGTTGTTTTTTTTAAGGAAAAGAGATATCGCTCAATAGTTCATTGCTATAAATTCTCCAAGAAACCTTGTATCATTATACAGATAGAGGTAGTTACTACGGTACATCAAGATTCAAGAAAGGTGTGTTTGTCTAGTAACTCATGATCTAATTTAACTGATTTCTTCATGATCTAACTTCATGATCTGCTGGCCTTGAAAGCAAGTTTTATAATTTGTATTATTATGGCAACTATTTTGCAAGGCAGCCTCATTAATTGGCTTTTTTGAAGCTAACAAGCCTGGCAGTCCCCTGTGGATAAAGTCTATCACTGATGAGCTGTAAAAATCATTCTTAACTTTCCTAAAGCAGTAGTTAGACCAAAATAATTCCACCCAATGTTTTATTTTCTTGACAGTTCTTCAGGTTTATAGATACTGTGCTATTTTCTGAACAGTTTCAATTGAATTCTAAACTTTCCATAGCCAAAGGTCATACAATAAACTATACTATTACATTCTGAAAAGGTTGTGTTCACTACTACCTGCAAGTGTGAAATCTGATGTCAGGTTATTTTCAACATTCCAGTGTGCTGAACTTATGAATAAGTATTTCTCCTTCTAATTTTCAGTATACACAACATAGAAAAAAAGGAAAACTAGACTTTTTTTTTTTAAGGTAGTCCATGTAATTTTAAAACCTGAACATTTTCCTCTCCTCCTTTTTTCCACAATATTGACATGTTGACTCTCCGCTCCCTTTATGATGCTTTTGTCTGCCCATATTACCCATCTTTCCCAGTTTTGTCTATCAATTTTCTTTCCTGTCCCCTCCCTTTTTGGGGCGAAGAGAGCATTTAATTTAGGGAAAAGAACAAACCCCATCTACCTTCTGCTGTACTGAGAGCAGTATTTGTCATCTTCTAGCTACTTCAGCTAGCTTCTAGCCCTTCAGCTATTTTTCCTGTACCACCTCTACCACAAGGAACAGGAGGAACATCTCTACCACCATCACGTAACATGCAACATTAACAGAAAATATTTTTTCCTACTTTTTAAGAATTTGCTCTAATTATGACATACCCTGTAGCCTCAAGGAAATCTTTTCCATCTGTGGGACTCTCATCCAAAGGTAAATCTTGTGCTCCCTCCAAACCCTGAGCTTGCTGCATATCATTCAGGGTGCAAAAAGATGCTACTCTCTGATCTGTAAAAAAGTAATGTAAGGATATGAGTAAATATCCAATATATACCAAATGAAAGCCTATATTATAGTCATTTACAAGGCAGAGTTAGAGAGAGGGATGTAGGTTTCTACATCACAGCTTTGAAGATAATCAGCAGATGTAAAGTATATTCCAGTTAGTTGGTTTCCCAACATCTGCATCCAAAGACAACCTCAAAGCCCATTGTTTTGCACGTATCAGCAGAGTAAAACAGATTTTTTTGGACCAGTTAATGCTGATTTAAACAGTAACTTGGTCTTGATGAAATTCACAGAAAATCTTTTGGGAGTTCAGGGCCACAACCAACGACAATAACAATTCAGTGAAAAGGTTTGCATTTTCCATGGATTCAAAACCATCAGATTCCTCAGAAATCTGCACTGTTCAGTTTGTACTGTTTTACTGTCTCAAGCATTTGCAGAACCTCCTGGTAATCTGCATACTTGAAGAACAATAAATTAATGCTGTTGGTATCAATTGAGTTTTTGTCATATATTTTACTATGACACGTTCTCTATGTTGGATTTCACTGGAACATAGTCTAACAAGCACAAATATAATTACCCATGGATATACAGCGCGGTTGCCAAAATACACCAGTCACCACATAATAAAACTATGCCATGCAGATCATCATTGCACAGAAAAGGAGTAAATAATGCATTCATTATGATTTAAATTTTCTTCTATGAATAATCCATATTCCCTGGAGATTGATTTAACCAATTTCTGTCAAAAAAAATCCATGCCCATAAGTTTGTATAAATTCTGGCCACAACATGCCTGCCTTGCCCTTTCTCCCCTCGCTCTGCCACCCCACAGGCCCAAAGCTTGCGTTACCATGCAAACGTGCAAACACAGGAAATATTAAAGAAAGTTTACAAAAGGTAAAAGTCATCAATCCCAGATCATCACCTAGAAACGGCGTGTGATGACAGAGTGGCCCAAGTTCTTCATCTGAGTCAAAACCTGGAATAAGATTTAGAATGTTCCTATAAACAAATAGACCATCTCCACTGAAGTAGCTGTGGCCTTATGTTAAGTTCACGTAAGGGAATACTCCCAATGCAGCTCGTGCTGGCTCTCACTGTCCACCTTTCAAAACCATTTTTACACAATACCAGCATCACAATAAAGCATGAGATTTCATGCCCTGTCTCTCCAATATTAATATCCAGTATTGTAACACACAGCATGACAACTTGGAACAATACACCAAAAGACAACCCCCCAGACTCTAAGCACCGGAAAAAACAGTGAATACAAGCCAGATCATTTTAGCTAGGGAGAAAATTTTGTTTAAAAGGTTTTATCAAAGAAAAATATGAAAAAAAACTCACTAAAGAGCTGTTTAAAGGGATTTTAAAATGATCACTTTTAAGGATTAGCAAAGACTGACAACTCATTATATAATAAAGTTGCATGCCATTTTTTTATCTATTTTTAAAGATCACAGGTGATTTCTCTGAATTTTATCCTTATTTCTCACTAGCAATGGATCTCAGCAAACATGAACATGGCTTTTTCATACGTGTTGACAATAAGGCAAGAATATAATTTTAAACTAATAATCAATGACACAACTTTCAGAATTCAAACACCTTAGTTTGAACAAATTTAAATTGGTCAAATAAGCTAAAACTAGTTTCCCTACTCAAATGCAGTTTGTAGGACTGAAACAAAACTGCATAAACAATCAGGCTGACAAAGACATGGGGCATAAGTTTGAAGTACACACCTAATTATCTATTTCACTTTTATATTTTGCTCGTGTTTTCATTACACTTGATAGAAGAAAACAGTCAGCAACAAATATTACACTGCCACTATTTTTTCTATGTTATGATTTTACTAACGGCCAGTAATATGTGACATGCCTAACATTGTGCCTCTGAGACAATTCTACTCCAATATAAAAACCTGAATATTTCTCCCACTGCTGAGTAGGCTTAACTGAAGAGAATGGTCATTTGTTTGTCTTATTGCAGTCAATAAATTACTTTGTCAGTTGCGAAAAAGTTTTGCGAGTTTGTTCTTCCTAGCAGGATTTTAAAATATCTTTTTCTTTATGGATAAAAGCATGTATATAAAGGGATACACGCAGCCATTAATGAAATCACAGGATGAATTTTTTTAAATTGGGTATTTTAAAATATATTCATATTATTTCTAAGCACAAGAAAAAATTATAAAAACACAGGTGCTTCTTTCTTGCATAATCACTAATAAATTCCAACAGCACATCATTTTAAAAAAATTAATGCATAAAGTAGGAAATTAACTATTAAACGGTCTCTAATTTCATGATATAACTTTAAAATATTTTTCTAGTATTCAGTTCTTTATAAAATATAAAACCATATCCTCATATTCATTGGGTGAGGAACACTGATGATCAGGTGAGGGCACTACATGGTCTCCTATCACATAATAAACAAGAGTCTCCTATCATATAACATACTGTATACATTTTTGTGATGCTCCTCCAAAAATAGTTACTTAATTTTCAAAAGCCAGGTTACTGTCAAATCTGCTCCCTTGACAAGCTGGTAACACAATAAACTGCTTTAATAACTAGCACATCAACAAGATCCTTGAGTAGTAAAAATTTTTGCCTTTGAGTAGTTTTTAATGTTATGGAAAATAGAAAAGTGTGCAACCAAATAGGACTTTTGCTAAACACGCAGTGGAATGACACATTTTTACTTTCCATAACTACTTCAAGTCCCACTGATCTCCCTATAAAAATTCACATTCAGTAATCAATTTATCATTTATATCAGAACTTTTTTTAAATCTGAACTGGGTTTACAGTTGAACTTGTGCTTCCATTAACAAAATCTTGCTATAAATTTTGTTTTTATTTGTTTTTAACAGAATGGGCTTCACTCTCTACACATGAAAGTGAAATCAAAGCTACCTTCATTGACAGTTAAGTTTTTGAAAGAAATCAAGTCTGTTTCTGACTATGGTATTACAGACATAAGCTCTGTTTCCTCCAGTCTATGAGGACACCTTCTCTTCAACTCAACTGATTAAATGCAAACTAACAGAAGAAAACACATATAATATCAGAGCTCTGATTTTTATCTAGATCACCCCTTGTCATGCCACGGGTAGGAACCATGCATAAAAAAGCTATTTGAGAAAATATTTTAGTGTTCACATCAAAAACTTAAGCAACAGGTGACTTGTGAAAGACACAAAGATGAGACAAAATCTGTCCCACTTGAAGGTAATAGAATTGTATAGCTGTAACCACTCAGAATTTGAGCCTGGCTTTGCATTGTTTCAGCCTACTATTAGAGGCCAGAAAAAATCCAGGCAATTTTCAGGTACTGGAGAGCAGAAAAGGCTAAAATCAGTATCGTGTATGAAGTAGCCCTCTCATTATTAAGGCAAAGTCTACCCACAAGCATATACAGACTTATGCAGGAGTTACACATGTATGCATTTAAAATGACGGATTGTTACCTAAATATTTTCATGTTTTATTTTTCTAAAAGTTTAACATACTAATTTGGTTAAAGTAATTATCTCTTATGTTGAATGCTTCACTTCTTCCTCATTATGTCTTCTGTAGCATTACTTGTAGTACGCTATGAATATTTTAAATGGAAATGTTAAAACAATATTAATTATAGTAGCACAGATGTTTCTGCAAAGATAAACTAGAATTAAGAAACGCTGCATTCTGATTGGCATGACTAGTAGAAACTCATAAAAAATAACTTGGGGAAAAATAATCAACGGTTGAAACCACCCATTTTAATGAATTAAATCCGGGACATCAGAGGGACTTTCACAGGCGGTGGTGTGATTTACAAAATACTTAACAGTTTTTTCAGTAGGTTACAAACACTTTAAGGTAAGACAAATAGTAATAAGATCTATTTATAATAATAATATACATTTTTGTTTATGTATGTCAATTCCCTTTTCCTAGAATGACAGAAAGAGCTATGGACATCTAGGAAGGCTTCTCCCTTCACCCACGCCAATTCTTCTACATGATCCAAAATTAGCTATCAGCTTTAACATAATACATGTTTCAAGCCTATCTTTCTTTCCTAAGTTGGAAAGCTAGGAGAAGGATAATACAAAAAAAATTTTTTTTAAAAAAATTGTCTCTTTCTCCTTACTCTTTTCTGAGATTTCTTTGTAATCCTCTCATTCGGCTCTCCAATTTATTCCATAAATCCCCATATCTTTACTCAATTCAGCATGTTGTTTTCTCTCTTTGCTGCCTCAGTTTCTCCTTTTGCCCCCAGTTTCCCTTCCTGAAACGCTACCTTTTCTCTTTTGCTGCACAGTCATACCCAGTTCTCTCCGTATTTTTTATTGTTTGCTTCAGAAATGGATACAAAGATATTTGCACATTGAACTTCTAGTGTGTCAACTGCTCCTTGATTACTGTTTCTCTGTAGTCCCCATCAAAATAAAAACAAAAGAACTGGAAGTAGCTTATCCACATGTGAAAGAAATTGAAGGGTACCCCTTGCTGTTGACTGCATGAATGATTTAGAGGCAAATCCCTGGCCTGCAACAGAAGATAGCGCAAAGACTTAAACAACATTGCACAGGGCTCCAGCTTACACACACTGACTCTCAGTAGAAACAGTACAGGCACAAAACCTTACTCATGCAGCTTCTGGAGCTTGTGGAGCAAACCCTTGCACAGCTCTCCATTGCACTATGAAGACCTGTCTTATGAATAATAAAGGATTTTCAGGAAAAATGTAAAGTAAATATTCAGCTCCCTACAAAAGTTCGTGGAAGCAAAAACATTTAAAATGAAATCCTTACAATGTGAAAAGCAGCACTCTCATTGTACTTTTAATGCAAAAAAGTCATCACAGCTTCTTACACTTCTTCTAAGCCACTAACACCACCCTTGCAGACCACAGTTTAGAAACTTTTGTTCTACGTAAGACCAAGGCTTCACTAGGATCCAAGCCAATGTTAATGAATAAGCAATTTTCCCAACTGTCCAGTCGGGGAAAAAATAGCTAAAAATGAGACCCCTTCTTGTTTCACCTATGAGTAAATTATTAGTCCAGATAATGGTTGCAAAAATTTTGCTACTGTATTTAATTCTTAATCAACTAACTCCAACACTATAAACACCTAAAAAAAGACTATCTATAATATATAACATTAACCTGGGTACAATGACATTTTGAGAGACAAAAGAAGATTGTAAAGTTTGCATTTTGGATTTTGAACTGACAAAAATGTATGGGTTGCCTATATACAGGCTGGAGAGACCATGGGGCAAAAACCCTAACTTTGGAATCAGATTGGTAGTTCTAATGAGTTGATGTTAAAAAAAAGAATTTTTTTAAATGGAAAAAGCCAAAGTGAAGTGTGGTGTCTAGGTTCCTGCACAGAGCACAAAATTTAAATATCAGATTGGTAAAGCCTAACTAAGGCTAAATTCTAACATTAATTTATTTGCTCAGTATTAAGTCCTATCCATTTTTTGGATCTTTTTTAATTGAAGGGATTTTTGGATTGTTTTAGGTTTTGCTTTTTTTTGTTTTCACATGGTCCAACATAAATGTGATCAAATTTCCATCTAGTTTATTGAAAAGATGGCAGTAGTTTTATATTCATAAGTACAAAATCTTTAGGATCAACTATACTTTTTCACAGTGATAGAACGCAGATATGTGGTTCCAAGCTATTTTTAAATACCACGTTGAAGTGCTCCTCAGTTTTAAAGGACAACATTAAAATACATAAGGAAACAGCATCTGCCAATTCATATCCAATCATTTTAAAAGTAAATCATAAGACATTCCTTCCCAGTGAATTTTTCATGATATGCCAATCATTTATTCTTATTTAAATGACTTTCTAATTGTAAGACATGGTACACAGAAAGTTGGCCAAAGGTGTAAAAAAAAAAAAAAAACCAACAACAACAACAAAAAACTATTCCTAGTCAAAAGATTCAAATTGGAGTACTATTTAGTCAAAGTATTTTATAAATCACCTAACAAATGCACAAGTGTCTCCACTGAAGAGTCCTAAACAGAAAAAAATTCTATTCCATACAAAACTAGAGTATTATATACTCTTCAAATTCTGCTAAGAATTCAAAAAAAAATCCCCCAGTAACACAGTTTCTATCTTGTGACCGAGGTCATCAATTCTTTGCTTTTAGTTACAAATATATCTGAGATCTTTTCAGTTAAAACCTAACATGTAAATACTCCCTCCCTAAAATAGGCCACTGTAGTTATCTATGTTGTTCTACTTCTCCCTCATAAATTCAAATAGTAATTACATTCACATAACACTTCCAAAGTGAAATTCTGCAAACCGATTAAATGAAGGATATTTTTATTCTTATTCCAATATTAAGAAGTAAAAACAAGTAAAATCTATTAAAGTTAAAAAAAATCTTCTTAAAAACAAGAGCATAACTCGTGCAGAAAAACAGCTTTTACTTAACTGAACTCCTAATTTTTTATATATAGTAGTTAAAAATATTATTCATACACAAAGTTACAACATCTGTCTTGTACTGATCCAAATATATTTTCAGTTGTTTAAGATGCCAATAACACCAGAATTTTCCTTGAGCAATTAAGCATACAAATACACGGAAACAGTTGTCAGACTCTCAGCTTTACAATACTTCCTACCAGCTACATGCTCAACAGACACGTTTAAGTACTACTGAACAGAGATTAATGAACATAAAGTTAATCAGTTTAAGAAACAATACGGCACTTTAGATTGCTAATCATCACTGCTCATTAGGGTTTTTTTTTTTTTTTGAAATGTTAATACTGACATTCAAATTAGTATAGTAAGTTAATAGCTTTTTATCAAATTAAAATTTAATCACTTCATACTTAGAGAAGAACTCATACCAGAAACCTGATTACCACAGTTGCTTCTAGTTGGAAAAAACACAAGAACATTTCATCACTAACTCCACCAGTTCTCCTCATAAAGGTAATACCTGAATCTTAAATAATATGATGGTTGTGGTAACGTCACTATTGTTACTCACAGATACCTCTGACTTCTCTTATCTTCTCTAATGACAGTAATGCCAGTTAACAAACGGCACAAATTTTAGGAAAGCACAGTGACCTAACCAAAATATCTCACAGAAACAACAAACACTTCAACATATAACTATACATATCCATATATACACTCAAACAAACATCTACTCCTCTCAGTTTCTAAATTAAGTATGTGTATGTAAGTTTAGCTGACAGAAAGGTGAATGAGGTTTTTTCTTTATTTACCTTCTGCATTGAAAAGTGATACTGCCAAAAGAACTACAGGGCTATGGCGGCAAAACATTGGATTCCAGTAATTCAAAACGTGGCTATGCAATATATTAAAAAGAAAAATTTGTGTATGGAACAGTGATCTTTATTCAAGTTTTCCTGTTACCTTCAAACGCTCGTGCAGCATCTACCAGGTGGGACCAGTCTAGCCCTGTGGCAGTGTCTGGCAGGGGCATCAGGCCAGGATCATTGAATTTTGCTTTATCAGACAAGGACCCATCTGAGAACCAGAATTCATCTAAACAATAAACACAATAATTAGTTTTCCTATAACAGTGATGTACGATGAATTTTGAAACTATTATAATGAACTGTCAACATTTATAAGCAAAACATGCTTATCCTCATTTTCTTTGTTTCCTTCTTTTCCCATTCAACACGCGATACTGGGGCAGAATAAGATGGGGACCATTTTTTAAAATCTTTTTGTGCCACTTTACAAATGATGTGGTCTTTGCATTCTCCTGTGAATGCTGCGTGAGTAGGCAGCATCCATTCTTAAAAGTATACCATATTAAACATGAGCACTGAGCCAAAAAACTGCTAGATATACACAATCATATTTTTAAGAAGGCTGTGAAACAACCCCTGAGATTTACATGCAGAATTTTATATTGCAACTGAGATAGTTCAGTTTCAGAAGCAATTTCAAAAATATGGCCTGCTCTTAATATCTTTGCAAATTCTAGCCTATATTCAAAACTCATTTTCACATTGAAAACACTATCTAAACTAAATACTATCTAAACTAATTAGTTTAATATTTGTAAATGTACATCCAAGGATGCAAGATTTGTGTACTGATCTTTAACCTCCAGTGAGCTGTAACTTACAGTATACTAAAGATACAGTGTACATTTTGATTAATGTACAATATCTAAAGATAATTTAAACAGAACTTTTAGTTATGCAGTCTTTTAGAAAGATACTATGAATACATGTCTTAGCAGAGGAGGAGATCATTTTTATAACCACCTTAAATATTGTTTTACATTTTCCTTTTCTAGCTATATCAATCTTTACTCAGATCAATGTGAACACAGTAAAATGAATACTGCTGAGTAGGCACATAGGTGTTCTTAAAACTGAATCTAAACCACATAGATTAAATATAATCAATTTTCATCTTAACTAGAAATTTAGTGATGCAATATGGTACTTTAATAAATATCACCGTCAGGAAAAAAAAAAGTAATTTTGCTTCAGATATATCTACTGGTATTAAATTAAAAAAAAATCAAAACAGTAAATTTTTCTCAAATATTTCAGATATACAGGACTTTTTTCTTCCCTCCAGTTATTCTAGTGAACAGAATATAATACATACGAAGAATGTTTCTTTCAGTAAAACTCTAAACACAAAATCAGTCAAGGAAACAATGCACGCATGCAAGTGAAAGATGCATTATATTGTTAAAAAAAAAAAAAGGCATGTTGTCATTGTCCTGATACCAGTGAAGAATAACAAAGTCTATTTGAATCAAAGTTTGCATACCTAAAAATCCAAAAGCAATAGCCTCTTATAGCACATTTTATTCCAGAAAGCAACAGTCAGAGCAAACTACATTCTTTGTAGAAAGGTTTTATCAGGAACAGGACAGCGAAGGAGGTTTGCAATCCTCTGTTAAAAGCTGGCAGTCTTGTAAATCAAAAACAATGCAGAAGAGGTAGAAATCCTGTATAATGTGTACTGTTCTACAACTTCTGTGCAAGATGCAGTACTGTTATGTTACAAATGGAAGTGGATTAACAAAAATCTAAAAATCTCTTTCTCAATAGCCACTCTTGGTATGTAAAAGCAGATGTTACATTAAATGAAAAATGTAGTTTACAAGCATATTCTACTCACACATCTGCACTAATATTTTATTTTCAGTTCCTCATGAACATACCTAAAATTTTATCTAAAGTCACCTTAGGGTGACTTTGGAAGCTCAACCACAGAGCAGTCTCCGAACTTTTTTGTATACAGTATGGGATTTATAAGAACCTTCTTTATGCAAGTAAAAATTTTTTATATATCCTTGTCATGGAAAACAGATAGAATGCTCTATTTGAAAGCTGGCAAGCCAGCTTTTGGTTCTAGATTAGTAGGCAGGCCCTAAGGGAGAGCCTTTGCTTTTGTGTGATCAGCCTACAGAGGCTGATTGCGAAACCTGTCAGGAAGATGTCTGTTCCCAGTACAATTCTGCTGGCTTTCCAAATTAGAGTGTAGGAGTGATATATTCACCAGTAGTCATCATTCATTATGCATTGTCTTCACAAAAACCTCAGTTCACCTTAGGGTGGATCCTATTTGGCCCTGTATAAGCTTTGACAGAGCAAGTCAACTGCAGAAAGCCTGCCAGAGTAGAAGATCTGAATATTGATAGCTCTGAAAACTGAAGTGCTCATGCTGTTGTCTGAATTATAAACTGGAATAATTGAACAGGCACCAGTACACTACCACCAAATAAATCATTCTCAAACTCCAAATTAGGTGTTCTTAGGCAACAGGAAAAAAGAAGGTGCTCTAATGATATAGGCCTCTCCGTACATTCAAATTTCAGAGAATATAGTTCATATTTCAGGAATGCCCTGGGTGAGGGGAATTTATTATCAAGCATTGTGTTTGCATTTCCATCCTGCTTCTCCTACCTCTCTGTTGCCTCCACTTTTTCTTCGTATGATTGCTACATCAGCAGCCTGCAAGCTACCTATTGTTTCCTTTCTGATTTGTGCAAAGATGGCAAGTTACGCTTGAGCATGCACACCTCTACATGTCCAGGAGGGTACGCCTGATCTCATATGCCACTGTCTTCATTACCTATGAGGCTGGTTTTGAAGCAATACAAACATACCCTTTATTTCCTTTGAGGAAACAAGCTAAGTGTCATCTTTTATTTTGAAAGATTATTTTATTTTCTGTACTCCTTTTTGGCAAAAAATCATTGATTTTCTGCTTTCTGGTCCTTTTATTTGTGCTACTCTCTTCCTGTACATAGGAATTTTCTTTTTTCTTTTTATTATTGTTACAAACAAGTATTAAGCAATTTTAAGAGTGCTTATTTTCACCAAAATTATATAGTAAGCTCAGTTTCCAACAGAGATCCCCTTAAATTAACTGTCACCAGTTCCACATTCCTGTGTATTCAAAGAGTAACTGGTCATACAGAAAGAAGAAAGATTCACCAGACTTAGCCTATGCCACCTGTAAGACAAGCATTTTGCTTCAGATGGAACTGCTACTTCTATGAAGAGATCTTAGATCATGAAAAAAGATCTCTTATCATCTCCTCACTTGCTGCACTTGTAAACTACGTATGTCCTTTGCTAAGTGAATTATACTCAAAGATGCTGCAGCTTAAGGAACATTTCGAGTCACATGCAGACACAACTCCTGGTGACCACTTCCAATTCTTCTTTCCTGCTATCAGCAATTCTGCCTCTAAACTCCTTTTAAACAACAGCTTCTCCAGTACTATCTAGGGTTGCCCAAAGTCTCCCTTCAAAGATATGTAAATATGTCGGCCTGCTAACAGACTTTCTCATGGAAATATGTTCATGTTACTGTTAGAATACTGGACACATGCCCCCAAGCAACTACTTTTCCCTTCTCTTTTGCAGTTGAAAATATTCTTATGCTCTGCTGTGGTGGATTATTCGCTGTGTGAGAGTCTTATTATAAGAGTCAACATATACACTCCTTTGGTTGTGTGGATCATTTAATCAACAGCCTGCATTTGCTCACTGGCAAGCTGACTTCCAAATCATTCAAATTGTATAACTCCCAATATATAGTGATAATTTTTCAGTCTAATATTGCTGCTTATCATTCAGGCTGGTTTTGGGTTGCAGGTAACACGAGCAGTAAGCCAGTATTAAGATAACCATTCATCTAGGAGCATAGTTTCAGATATAGCGATTGAACTTCTAGCAGCCTTTTCATACAGCATGTATAATCTGAGAGCTTTTAGATTTGCTAGCGTATCATTGCAAAACATTCCCTTCATTACGACCCTCTTCACTGCAAGTATCCTGCACCTTGCTTCTTTCTTCACAGCGTTGCAATATCATGCTAGGTTACCACTCACACTTAAGCATTTTTCCTTCTCCTTTTGTGTTGTTTTTCATAATAGGGGTGGACCATGGTGCCTGCAATCTCAGTGCCTTCTAGTTCAGGTGCCATGCATTTGCAGAACAGGGATAGATTTGTATCTGCAACAGTATATGCTATGTTAGAATCACTCAACACAAACAGTGCTATCTCAGTTAGGGTATCTTCAATGTCTCCAAGGCAAATTCCAGAGTTCTCAGCTACACAAGTTTTGCCTTCTGATTTAAGTTAAAAATAAGATAAAATGAAATAAATCTTTCTACAGTTGCATACTGTATGCAGTCAACAGTATTAAATTATCAGAACTTGCAGAATTTCAGGTGTTACTGAAAACAGCTCGTTTCTCACTTAATTTTCACCAGTAATAAAATAATAAATCCTGTAGCTTCATTTTCTCATCATCTCCCCATGGTGAACACGGCATATAGTTTAAGATCCTGTTTCCACATTTGCAAGGTCATTTTGTCCGCTAATTCAGAATTTCTCGTGATCTGAAACCCTTTAAGCTGCCCACTGTGCTTTGTTTTTGATGCTACCCTTGTTTCCTTATTAATCACACTCTTTTCCTTGTGAGAGGGGTCTTGTGAGACTTAGTGCTGCTGCAGTATTTTGTGTACCACATGCTGGGTAATGACATGCAAGAATGTATCTTTCTTAAATGAATTCCAGCCAAAAAGAAATCACGCTATCTCCACTGACTTCTGCAAACGTTAAATACATTTAAAATTTAAATGTTTTAAGAAGAGAAATGTAAGCATTTTATAAAAGACAATACTATGACACCTAAGAATCTTGTTATCTGAAACAGCAACCTCAAGCTAAAATTACAAACTTCTTGCATTCCCAATGCAATTGAATGGGAGTATCCACCTTGCGCTGATTGTAAGATCCTTTCCAAGTAGAGCCAAAGTGAGTTTCATATATGAAGATATTGCATAACTTTATTTTGAAAATAATGGTGGGCAAGTCGTGACGTGTCCATTTTGAGAGGACGATTACAGATAAGCAATTTTTATCTTCCTCGAGACAGCCGTCATAAAAGATCCAGTATCACTGGCATTGAAAAGCATTAGTGCTTTTATAATATAAAATTAAAAGAGGAAAACACAGGTTGAGTATGAAGATAATATGAACTACCCTTGGATAGCAACAGTTTTATTTAGACTGATCGGGTACTAGTTTTCATGTTTTTCTCCCGCTATGTTTTTTCCTCAGCTTAATTATCCTTCTATAACTACGAAGCAAAAATGGAAAATAACATATGTAAGACAGAACTATTACAGCAAACACACTAAGATTTCACTGCTTGAGAGAGCAGTATACAGCTTGAGTGTACACTATTAACTGCCTTGTGCCAATCTCCAGAATAAAAGCACACTGAAGGTTTGATCCCCACTTAGGATTTATGTTTACATCAAATAGCTTTAAAAACACAGGCCTAACACGGTACAAGAAGAAATACTATCAGGAAGCCATTTATACATAGCTCCTTAACAAACAACAAAATCTACTGAATTAGTCTCAAACGAAATAAAACGCGCTTTTCATTCTCTGTCGGTAAAAACAGAATGATCTTTTCATATTAGGTTTATGGAAAAGAGTTTCACCATGATGGAAAAAGATTATTTTTAGAATGATATAAGTTATGTCAAGCATGCATTCACATCTGAAGCTGGAATTTAGCACTTGTTTATGATACTAGTTTTAATTTAATCAGTGATTAGTGAATGAAACTCAATCTCATAGCTGAAGCCACTGTAACTAGAAAACTGATTTTTCCGTAAAAAACTTACTTCTGAAAGTTCACAAGTGATTGTTAGTTCATGAAGGACAGATCACAGAAAGCTCTATTATTATTTCTTAAGTCATCTGTCTGTCTTCTCACTGAACCTATGCCTATAAATCTCCTTAAGGCTTTCAAAAACCCCATCCACAGCTTCTTAATATGGGCTTTAGAGTTCACAGCTACTCTTCTATTTTTGAAAGTTGTGGTCAGTTGTGATACAGTATTAAGGTAGCTAAGCAAAAGTGTCCTGCTTTTCTAAATGTGATGCCCCTTATATGTCCAGCTAAAATAACTGAGAAGTAAATATACTTAGCATTTTTCAAAACACACTCTACTCTCTATTAAATACATGAATAGGGATATGCAGCCTAAATATATGTATCTGGGTCTGCAGACTTGGGCTGTGACATACAGGCATGCGTATTTTCCACAATTTCCTTTCACTTTGTTTTTCTGTTTGTGATTTTCATAATTTTCATTCCATATTTTCCACAAAATTAGTATATACTTTACAGTCTATCACTTCATGTTGGAATTATTGGAAGATAAGCATATAATAAAGGTCTCACTTATGAAGATATCACAAATGAAGAGACACCTTCATAAAATAAATTAGCACCCCAGATTATTTTTTCTGCTAATAATATGAACTGCTATATGCAAAGGTTTTATTAACATGTAAAGAAAGCCTCAGCAAATCCAGTTCTGAAACTGGAGATGACAACTATTTCAAATCTCCTTTCAAGATATTAGAGAAAATATCATCTAAATAGAAGATATCCCATTTATCAATTACATTAAAATACTCATGAATATGTACACACTTCAATAGTTTGAATGCACACAAAAAATTAACTAAAAATATATATATTGAGACAAAGCAGGCCAGCTTGGCTTAAATAGGTCACTACTGGATGCAAACAGGAAAATAAAATCAAAACAAGAAATATCTACAGACAAATGTTCGCTACCCATCACTCATATCATTAAAATTTTGGGAACAGAAGTAAAGTGAATGCTGTTTCCAAACATGATAAATCTGAATTGACCAGTAAGGCAGGCATAAGCAAGTACTGCTGACCAAATATGCTTTTTACTAGGATATCTGGAACATTGATTTGGATTTCATAATTTTGCCTCTAAAGTAAATCTATTTTAATAGTTGGTGATTCGTTTGAGTTTATTAATAGTATTCTAAACTCAACAGTAACAGAAACAACCACTTACTTCTCAGATTCCCCATTCCAGGAGTCAGGCTCATTCTGGGAGGCAACGTGCTGTGATATGGTGGAGTAGTGCTGAACAAAATATCATTTGGCAAGGCCTGGTCTAGTGCTGAACTTCGAGAACTAGCATATGAAGAGCCTCTTCGATTGCTACATATACTCTCATCAGATAAGGTACGATAGAGCGTCCTCCGTGGAGAAAGGTTCCCATAAAATGAAAACTAAATAGGAAAACATGAACATGTAAGAATTCGTATTACTAACCAAATTAATGCACATTTGATCATACCCTATCATCAATTCTTGGAGTATTTTTTGGGCAGGCATTCTCGAATTCTTGAGCTAATAAAAAAGATCAGAGATTTTTCCATCAAATCAATTCTACTAGGGCCTTACAGAAGTCACTGAATTGCATTTCTATACATCTTCTTGATATTTTGGAAAAAATATCACTATGAATTAATCAGATACTGTGTAGTTTTATTAATTCTGAAATGTTAAACAAAACCTCCATAACCCTGTGACAGCAATGGTTTCCAGAACAATATACAAGGTTACCACCTCTGGCAAAATTTATTCAAGATCATACATAGAAGCGTGTGATTTTAATTTCAAATGACTATGTTTTAATATTAAGCATTTTGAACTGATATAAGGTGCAATATAATTCATTTGATGATAAAAGTGATCTGAGACACTGTCATTCTCCAGAAAACATGATGTAGGCTTAGAAGAGAGGATAGAGGTCAGTGAAAATTGTTTATGCATTTCAAAAAGTTACCTAAACCACAATCCAAACACCTACAGTAAAATTATAAGTTATTTTATTGTAAAACTGGCCGTTGCACCTCATGATTCATTCTTCAGCACTGCAAACCCAGTTATTTTTCATATCTACCAAGGTCAGTTATTGTCTAAATTATTTTAACTGGTTTGTCTCGCATATTACAAGTTAATGTCCTATCCTATTTTCCCTGTAATTAATTATGAGTTGCACACTCCCTGTGCAGACTGTGCACTTAGAAGCAGTAGCCTTTTAAAAGATTGAATATAGCATAGAGTTAAAAATATCTACATTGTTATATTTCTGACAAAACTTGCTTACAAAATGGTTTAATATACATCATAGCTCTAGTCTGGGAAAACATCTATCTTGAGGACAATAAAGAAATACATGCTTAATTATTAGAAGGCTTAGCTCTGTCCAAAAGGAAATTGAGGCAATTATTTGGATTTTAATCTAGGAAAGCGTCAAAATACCAAAATGGAAAAAAAAAAAAAAAACCACCAAATTTAGAGATTTGGTTGAAACAGACATAGGCCATGGGAGTAAACATCAGACCAAAACTTTATTTTAACACATACGTAAAATAATCATAATGATAGACATAAGCAGCATCCCTAAATAAATGGAAATAGGGTATCCTTTTAAAAGCAGTTAGAAGATTACCAAAAATCCCTTAGACTTGTTAGGGATCATGTCAGGTAAAGGGTTAGAAAACTTCACCCTCTGAAATTAAAGGGTCTCCCACGCTCTTTCCTGCACTCAAGATCCACAGTGAGCATCCTGCTGCAATTCTTGTCTGTTACTCAAGTCTCCCAACCTCAATTTGCATCTAAGAAGGTTGGTCAACAGCTACGCAAAGATGTTAAATGCTAATTGTTGGAGCTGTGCAGTTTTCCTTCAGGATGTGACAGAAATTAAATAATGCTTACTCTAGAAGGCTCATAATTCCCTAATGCTATGAACAAGGTAAAACAAAACAAAACCAAACACGTGATTTGTCCTGTACAGTCTCAACCAGCCATGAGCCAACAATGTGCCCCTGTGGCGAGGAAGGCCAACGGGATCCTAGGGTGCATTAGGAAGAGTGTTGCCAGCAGGTCGAGGGAGGTGTTCCTCCCCCTCTACTCCACCCTGGTGAGGCCACATCTGGAGTACTGCGTCCAAGTCTGGGCTCCCCAGTACAGACATGGCACTACTGGAGAGAGACCAGTGGAGGGTTACAAAGATGATGAGGGGACTGGAGCATCTCTCCTATGAAGAAAGGCTGCAAGAGCTGGGCCTCTAAATTTAGCCTAGAGAAGAGAAGACTGAGAGGCGATCTCATCAATGTGTCCAAGTATCTGAAGGGAGGGTGTCAAGAGGATGGGGCCAGACTCTTCTCAGTGGTGCCCAGCGACAGGACAAGAGGCAATGGACACAAACTGAAACACAGGCAGTTCCATCTAAACCTGAGGAAAAACTTCTTTCCTGGGAGGGTGACTGAGCACTGGCACAGGTTGGCCAGAGAGGTTGTGGAGTCTCCTTCTCTGGAGATATTCAAAAGCCGTCTAGACACAGTCCTGGGTAACGTGCTCGAGGTGACCCTGCTTGAGCAGGGGGTTGGACTAGATGATCTCCAGAGATGATCTCCTTTCAACCTCAACCATTCTCTTATTGTGTGTGAACCATTCAGAAAAATTCCTTTTTGGCTTTGTGGTCAAAGGCAATGGTTCAACCTGTACCAAGACTACTACCCTCTACAAATCATAATTGAAGACTGGACTCTGCTGACCCCACGGCTGTAAGGATCCTCTCTGAACCAGAGTCTAGGGTCTCTCCCATTTGCAGCTTTACTTACTCAACTTTTGTTTGAGTGTCCTGGGAGGAGAAGGGGACACCAGTAATTTATTTCAGGATGGTCATATTTCCTCATTCCTTGATGTTTCTTATTTGGGTAATCAGAAATATGGGCAGCTCTTGAAATTGTCACAAAAAACCAATTGTTGTATCAAGCATAGGTCATAAAGACCTCTAAGACATTATTCCTAAGAATTCAAGTGCATAAAACGCATACTTAACAAACTGCACGTTAAAAAATATATTCTGAATTTTGAATTCAGCTCTGCACTTAGAGGATTCCTACATGTTACTTTTATTCAGACATTACGATTATGCTATTTAGAACATATTATAAACATAGTAGGTTAAGACAGCATTGAGTTAACATCTCATTATAATGATTACGTAATGTAATTCAATTGCTTTGTGCATAATTTCACATTAGGCAGAGAATTCAGAACCATGTATCCTTTGCAGTATATCATATTTTAAGTTTTCTATGCATTTTTCATGAACTTTTTACTATTACTGATTGTTTTCACATGACTAAGATCAGCTCCATGCTCTCCACTAGCACAAACAATTATGCCTTTTGAGCAGTTAACACTGGTACGTACACAAAATTGTGATCCAGTTTTCAAATAAAATGGCTGGTACTGAGTATCATGGAGCAGGGGAAAGCAGGCTATTTTTATTCATGTGCCTAAATATAGTTTGAGGTGTATCAATTTAGGTATCCAGCCTTGAAAATGTTACTCTCAGCCTTTGAAATTATAATTAACCAGCCGAACCTTTACAGCTGAGTAGAGACAGGTTCAAACAAATACTAGATTTAATACATAACCATAAAAATAATTATCATTTAGTACTGTGGGAAATCATATTATGGGAATTATAGTTAGTATTTATAGCCTCCCCATGGAATATGTTTTGTTTATACAAAATTATTATGCCTTCTCTATACTGATTCTGGGAATGCTAGTAAATCATTTCCAGATAATTGTGTCTGAGGGATACAGAGCCAAATAAAGTAGCTAACCTTCCTTCTCCCTTCCTCCACAGAGAGGCTGTCTGGCAACATCAGCTTCAGAAAATCTTCTTTGGACAACACTTGCTGGCTTTCGACAATGGCATTCCTCACAGAAGTCTGAAGTGGACTTGATGCAGACACAGCATCAATATCGTCATACACTCTGTTGAGACAATTAGCATGACAGGTGCTATTGGATGTGCAAGGCTGCATTTATTTTCAGTCAAAAAACAAAATTTGTTAGAACCATCTTCTGGCATTACATACTATTATTCAGAACATTTTCTAATAATCTTAAGTTGTGTGTCTAAGACAAAATTCTTAAGCCACTGAAAAAAATCACTTATTGGAAATTCTTCAAAACAATTCATAGAACACAATGCTTGTTCCTCCCAACTTGCCTCTTTCTTTTTTGCACGCTATACTTTATTGTTGAACTTGTATTTAAATCTACAAGATTTAAATAGATCTACATTTTCAATAATTCAGCACAGATCAAAACATTTTAACTTTCACTTCTTTAGCAAATAAGAAAATCACTGTTGTGTGTGATATTGTGCCCAGCTTCACAATCTGACAAAATTACCATGGTCATCACTGGTAATATTTGAAGTATATTTGTAATCAATTGTGCCACATGCCAAGTGTGTTTTATTATCTGCATTTTCACAAAGCTGTTTAGATAAATAAACCAGCCATCTTCTTTAATTATCAACAGATAAAAATGTATTTACAGTCAACAAAAGATTGTCAAACTGAATTATTATCTTTCAGCTTCCTTCCAGTGAGAAGGGAAAGAGATAATTTTAACCAGTTTACTTTGGAAATGCAATTTAAGGAACAAGAGATTCCAAAACACACAGAACATACATTTGAAGCCATTACTTACTGCCAAGTGCAGCATAATTAGTGCCTGTATCCTCAGCAGAGAGGAAACAGACTTTGCTATGGTAAATTGTAATTCTCAAAGAATTATATTCTACAGTGGCACAGCCTTCAGCAATTGACCTGATTTTCATCACCACTGCTAATTGGAGATTTTTTTTATTCAATGTAATTATCTTCAGATAAAGGTTTCCTCTGCAGGATGTATAGAAATCTTTCCTAGAAAGAAAGATGTGAAGCAATGCTCTATGGCATGGAAACAAACGAAAATGTTTTCTGGTATGTGCAGTGCTGCCATCTTCAATAATTTTTTTAAAATATAGCTAGTTCTTGAAGATGCTTTTCAAAATTTCTGTGGCTTTAGTTTAAATGACATGCTTCACTATGCAATTTTGTTTTAAGGGTTCCACCAAAATAAAGAAAAATTCTTGCAGAAATTCATCAGCTTCATAATACAGAAGCTTGTGGGACTAATGAAGCTGCCACTTTTCAAGTGCAAGTATTACTATGACTAAATAATTTAACAGAGAAAGAGGAAGAAGAAATCTACAGTTTGTTACCTATAATAACAAAAAGAACGCTATGACCAGGACTGGAGGGTAGTAGCAGCTACTACTTCTGAAAATTAGGAACTCAAGAGCTTAATGTTAGGTTCTTATTTTTTAGTACATATATTCTAGCCTATATTTTTAAACATGAATCTTATTATAAATATGCACATATGTGCAATACAGGATAATACAGGCAAACATCTTATTCCCATTAAACAAAGAGTAACCCCATATTACACATTTGAAAATCAGTTTCTACATGCCACCTTGCCAATTTATCAAGATACACAGGGCTGACGACAATTTATGGAGAGGCAGAACTAAACAGCTTGTGTGCAATAAGAAAGCAACGAGATTATCAGAGGAGATGAATTTGAAGATAATAGCAATTTAAAAGATGATTTTTAAACAGCAGATCCAAACATTATTTATTACTGCTACAGCATGAGTAAAGATGGAAAGCATCATCTCTATCTATATTTGAGGTACTGCGCCTTCTCCTTTGCGTCCAAGCCTTTTACCTCTGCCCAAGAACAACACATTCCTCATTAGCTATTCCTGTGTTAAGCTGAAAACAGAGTTGTTCATTAGAACTGATCAGAAAATTTTTGGCTAAGTGTCACTTGCTAAAAAAGAAACCCAAACAATAAAAAACAGTAGTTTTGGTGAAGCCTACATATTTTGCAGTCTCTTGAAGAGAGGGTCACATAAGCCCACACTTAATCTTTCTTTTGTGGGGTGGTTAGGAAAACAGGTTAGGGTAAAGATGACATAGGTTCATGTTCCTACTCTGGGTAATCTGGTTAATACCTTTGAACTGGGAAGCGGAAGGACTTGAAAATTGGTACCTAATATCAGTCCTGTGTCCTAATCACCAGTTCGTATCTCGTAATAAAAAACCAAGTCAGAAAAAGATACTCAGAACTCAAACTACTTCCAACTGATAGGTTTTTTTTTTTAATAAAAATAAAATAAAGTTATCTACCATAGACCGCTGCTCAGTTTTTGGTCATCTCTGTCAACTCTGTTGGATTATCTGGTGTAGTACATAACAAGGTTTAACAAAGAAAGTCAGGAAGTAAGTTAGGTACTTTTTTCAATTAACTGTAAGGTTCCTAGGGATTTCCAGAAGAGTTCTTCACCTCAACAAAATTATGGCTTCCCTGTTGTTTTCTAGAGATTCAAAAAGGAAAATCAAAATGTCTGACACAACCATAACTTTTTGCCTACACAGCAGTTTCAGTAATTCTTTTCAGCTTGCTTTATTTTAGACATGGGAAAAAGACACACTTTGATAGAACAGAGGAGAAACAGTACCCTGCAGTTCTTTTTTTCTTTTTTTTTTTTTTTTTTTTGAAGTGAGGAAAAAAAACATGCACTTAAAAGCGAAAGGGAAATCTGTGTTTTTTGTCTTTCTATCCTATTTTAAAATTTATTTCCTTTACCCTTCTCCCCAAAGTTAAAAACAGTTCTTACTCATGGCATTCAGAAACTTCAGATTCTTCAGGTGTAGGACTACCTTCTGATTTTTTCCATCCAATGACATATTTACTCACTGCTCCTTGTCTGTGGTATGGTTTTGAAAGTGGCCCAGAAATCTGTTGACTACTGTTCTGCGACACTATATAGACTTTGGAGGTATCTAGGGAGCCACTCTTCTTAGAGCAATGTGTTGATGGGCTTCCCGAATGATGTGACCCACTGAAAAAGTAAAGAAAATATATAAAAGCAGAAATGGAATCTGCAATAAAACGACAAATCAGAAACTCTTCACCTAATAGTCAGCTATAATTTTTAACGTTAAGTTTTTCTCAAGGTTAAAATCAGGCAGCAATATCAATATAGTAATTTCTTGAATACTAGCAGCATATATATTAAAACTCTGATAATACATACATGCACATACAAATGTGCAGAAAGTTGTGATGAGTTTCTAAAATGAGTAATGTATATAATTCAACTTGCTGAAATGTCAAAGCAAACTGATATGAATTAAGATTAAAGGATTTAGTTCAATACACATATATGGGATGAACATGTGTGCAGTTTTCAGTACATATGAACATGCACAATATATGGTATAATTCCATTTATGTCAAGAACTACATAGGGAATTATTTTGGGCCTAAATCTCTCTCTAATTTTAAAACTTATGTGCCTTTCCACTACATGTTAATTTTGTCAGTTCATGTTAGTTTAAGCTCAGTCTTTCATTCAGCACTTTTGAGAATTTAATAGTACCAGAAGTAAATTTTAGTTCAACAAAAGCAGTTTTCTGGATGATTTTAATACAGTCCTACAGTCTTTTATTATGAATAATAGCACTGATAGGCTCTAATGAAACCTTTTACTGAAGACTCTGAAAATATTTTAAAATGAACTAATGTAAATACTCATTTGAATAATAAATTTCCTCTTTTCATCTTACAGGTGAAGTAATTGAAGTGTTCATAAACCAAGAGTCTTGCCTAAAATTATAGGCTGGGACCTGAAACCGCAGCTCCTAACTTTCACTGTTGTTCTCCAAATATGAAACACAGGGCTATCTTTTATTTTAATTCCAGGAGTGTTAGATTCACTCATGCAGGATGAGAAGGTGTTGCTGAAAGTATAACGCATATGTCTACTTTGCTGTCTATGTCATTAGGTCAAATTAAAATGCCTACTGTGGAAGAAAGTTAGATCATTTAAGGCAGAGGATTAATAATTTTGATCATAGTTGGTATGAACTTTTAGCTCCTAAAAAAGTAAAAACAGCATTAGAGTTTTCTTGGGAAGGTTGACATTAAAAGAAATAAGGTTGCTCTTTTCTCTGTTATATTTACAAAACGCATGAAGAAATGATGTAAAGACATGATGGTAAAGAAAATAATTTAGTTATGAAAACCTGAAGTCTAAAGGTCAAGCAAAGCAGAATGTAAAATACATATCATACTGACACCATGACAGTATCCAGAGGATTTTAGATATCTACTTCTAACTAAATTTAATCAAAATTGAGCATCCAGTGTTCCTCATGCCAGCGTTGTCTGCAGGTTTTAAATAAGGGAATATTTTCCAAAGTAAAGAAATAAATGCCTACAGAAACCAAGTCTTAGTGAGGTCAATGCAACTGTCCATACAAGCAGTACATATTTCTAGAAACCAGAAGGTACTGACAACTTATGTAAGAAATAATGCAAAACGAAGGCAATGAGGCTGTTACAGGTACAGTAACCTGACGGTACTTGATAATTCATGTGTGTAATTAATATACAATAGAAGAGATCAAAACCATTAATAACAGCTGTGAGACAACGTTTTGCATCTACCAGGTCAGTCTTGCAGTCTGAGATATTTCACGCAATAGGTTTAAATCTGTAACCCTTATTCAGACACTACAGCATTAGTCTTTTCAGGGAGTTCTTTTATATGATGAAGTTATAGAATTAAGCCAGTATTTCCAATCAATATCTTTCCTACGTGCTGTACTTCATCTATTCAGTAAACAGAATATAATTTTAGTAAGGAAATGCTGCATTTGTAGATTAATGACTTTCCATCAGTCTATGGGCTTGTTTCTTGAAATTTTACGCTGTTTAGCTATTACAGAAGTTTACCATTTAACATTTATGATTGTGAATAAATGCCTCAGTCAGGCTAGAACTCCACTGTTACAGATTATAAACAAATACAAACTCAGCATCTGACCAGTTGAAAAATATATATGGGATTTGGCTGTAGATGTCACACAGTCACACACTTTTGGCCTAATTTGAAGGACACGTAAGCAGAGTTTAAATAAAACAGTTGGGTCACATAACAAATTCGCTGTTTGGTTATTTTCCTGTACTGGTTGACATTGAAAATTAAAAAAAATCAGAGGGAAAGAAGAACAAACAATTTCCCTCCATGCTTTACAGAGTAAAAACCTTAACACATAGACCAAAGCTTCAACTTCAAAGTCACCGTAAAATGGGAATTAGGAGATAAAGGCAAGCAGCTATAAAAGCGCACTTTCACAGTTAGCTTTACAACAGATGTACCCATGCATACATTCCATTGGTAACAAAAATGATGAGCGCAAAATCAATCATAAATTCAGTTCAACAAACTTGGAAAGAATATATCACAATAATTTAAATAAAGGGGGATGGTATGCAATGCTGCTTTAGTACAAGGAAAAAATTTCCATTGCAATTTCTTTGATTTCCTTCTGCTTTATCTCTCAGGTCATTTGTTGCACTGTACTAAGAAGTATGCAAAGTCAGGTTCCAGGGGCAAAAAAAAAAAGACATTAATAAGACCACTGGTGTCAAGATAACATGACTAGGGTGTTTCGATCTATTAAACTCACTATCCTTGAGAAGTGGAGGAGGAGATTCTAATGCTAAACTCATGCTAATAATGCAAAGCATCATAAAAGCATGTCATGCTGATGCCTACAAATTTACAGTTTTCTTCTGCAGTGATGAAAGTAAAGTTATATGCTTTCTAATACTTTAGCCATCAGCTGATCACTGGTAAAATAGCTTGGGATTGTCAAAGATTAAATGTAATATGTCTTAGTAAAACTTTCTATGATGTATGCCATTGTAGTACATGGTGACTTCTCAAATATGAATGCAATTATTCTTAAAACATCTCCTAGAAATAAATTGTGAAAAATAAATTTTAAAAATATGAAACAGAAATGAAGAATTTAATTTATTGTACTACTTCACTTTGACTTAGGGGATGTTTCCCAACTTTGAAAATCTAAGCATTGTGCACAAGGTCACATTTAAATCCTCCTTTGGATTTGGGAGCAGAGCTAACTATGTTTTTTATGCAGACTCAGCAAAAATGCTTGGAAAATTGCTACAGTTTCTCCGTAGGTATTTAAATACAACAAAAACTGAAATCAATTAAGTGATTAAGCACTTACAAAGGAAGGTAAAGAGAACCAAAGGGAAAAAGGGGGTCTCTGAATCTAATCTATAACCATAAATCCCTGACTAGTAAGAAATACATACCTGGAATGAGAGGATATTTCACTTAGGTCTCCCATACTGCCTTCAGCCATATGACCCGTAGAAATAGCAGAGGCATAGCTATGAACAGCATAGATTTTAGTTGGCTCATCATCCGGCCCAGGAGTTTCAGAAGATTCAGTCCACTGCTCAGTACGACAATGTGCTCCAGACCTGCTGCCAGCAAGGTGTAAAGGGGCCAGAAGTGGAGCAGGCATACAAGGAGCTGTATCAATTCCACTGTCAGTAGAGGCCCCTTTTATATATGTTAATCCAAGCAGTTCAGGGTCCATCAAATCTCCAGAACCAAAGTGTTTTTCATCACTGTTGCTGGATGTATTACTGGATAGAGTATTGCTGCTTGAGTGGCTGGAACAGCTTTTGTCTCCAATCTTAACAGCAGCAACAACAAAACAAACAAACAAAGACATCCCCCCCAAAGTTAAAGAGTAAAATCTTTATTTTCATATACATTTCTGAATTTATGCTGTTCAAAGATGATTTAATTCTTGTTAGAGGATGTTATAATTGCAAAACATGAAAAAGTATACCAACAGTTTCTATGAAATGAATTGTATGATTGGCTAGACACATTGGAGGTTGATGTCACTCCAAACAAAAGCGAGTGTTAGGTTCCAGTTACATCTTTTGTAGCAAATTCTAGTATCACACTTGAATTTGCTGATTACAGGTCTTGCTTAACATCCATAAAATTGCATTTCTGAGTAGCTAAAATAAACATTTGTTAAAGCTAGAAGCATTGGTAATTATCTGTTTAAACAAGTTCCACAGCAAATCTGAAGAACACTGAAGACTGAATTAGCCTTGGCCTTTTCTCAGTGTGGGTGAAATACGCAGTTAATTGGATCAAATCCAATTGGATGTGTGGCTACTTGAATTGAAGCCAAGTGCAACGTATATGTACCAGATGAAAGTAACTTGAGTCACAGGGCTCTAAGCTAGGCATGGCTACTGAAGTGGAAGAATTTTGTCAGGCATTTGAATCAACAGAGAGTGTTCTTTTTAAAGAGGTTTTATAGACACTTGGATTAAATTACTTATGTGACAGAGCAGCCAGAAGAAGGGTAGCTGGACCTCTATTAGGTAGAAGGGAAATGGGAAGGGAGACTAGCTCTTTTATGAGATCCTCCTTCTAGCAGATGTATATGAACATAGGTGTTGCTTACACATTAAAGCTGTTAGACAAGGCAGCCTCTCCCGAAGTGACAGTTCTATTCCACGTAGGAATCAACAAGTCTGAAAGTTTGAGAAATTGCTTAAAAAGGGGAGTGTGGGGAGGCTACATTTGCATTCATTCTGAAGCTTGTACAAGATGGCTGTCACCTTAAAAACAATAAACCAATTGATGAAAATGAGCATTTTTTTCCAAGGAGAGGAACTTAGGGAAAGGTGTTTGGAGAAAAGGGGCATCACTTTGTACTGTAAATGTAAAATGGAATCAAAGTGGAATGAAACAAGAAAAAAAAAAGCTCAAAGGCATAAAATCTGCCTTGGAAGATATATTGTGTGTATGAACCTTTCAAAAAAGTTTCTTGTCTGCTGCTGAATATGCATGCTTAGGCATCTTTCTGGCCATGTAACCAGCAGAAAATCTGGACAACATCTATCGACATAGACATATTGAACAGTTCAAAGTTCACTATGGCCGTAGCTCAGGATCATTTTAAATATTTCCTTGTGCCAAGAGAAATTTTTATACGAAGGCTCAGTGTGGCACTAATTGTGACTTCTTCTTAAATATTATGTCATAGAGCAAGATTAAAAAACAGTAAAATCAGCAGGAATATGATATTCATCCAAGGGGTCAGGAGAACAAAGAGAGCTTGAGGATACCCAGCGAAATTTCCTCTCTCTCTCCACACAAGTTAAAACAGACAAGACTGCAAAAATGTTTTTCTAATGCTTAAACATATTACAGAGTTCTTGTTCAATTGCAGTAACCCTCAGTGTGAATTTCACTGGCCATCCCATAACTGGAAGAGTCGCATGGCAAATCGGGCTGAGCAAAAAAATGGGAGCATAGGCGAACGTTACAAAGACCTCTACAAGGCAATGACCATTTTTTTTCTGCTTTGCAACATGTAACAGCTAAATAGTCTCACCTTGTTAGTATTGTCTTTATAATGATAGTGCTCTGTTTGGTACAACATAGTTCTCTTGCACCTGCTCTGCACAGATGCATATGCACGCAAACACAGACGAAGTCTATTAGAAAATTTTCTATTGAGATCCCCACCATCTAAAAAGCTTAAGAGCTACCACTGGCATAAAAATCTGACTGAAGTTCTTCAAAATAAGTATTTAACTTTGGTATCCATACTGCGTTTAATGTTGATTGTTACATATACTGATTCCAGCTTCACGTCAGCTTTGACTTAACTTAATGCAAAAGAAAGTATTTTTGTCTTCATGTGCATAATTACACAACATGATTCTGTTTATGATAGCACTTTTTTTGTGAAGTCTCAGGCTAGATTCTCATAAGGTATCAATGTACACCAGATGAGAATCTGTCTCCATAATAGTATCAATATCAGCTTACAAATAGCATACAGGTTCCTATTATGTACAACAGGATTTTCATGTTACAATCACTAAAATAATACAAAAGAATGAGGCATATCATTAGTACTTTCTGTCTCTAATTCACTGAGAATTTTGCCACTGCTAAAGATAAGCCTCTAATCTAGGTGGATCAATCAATAATCTGTTCAGCATTCCCAATGCAGAAACTGTATCTTCATAGTGATTACTTATAATTATAGTACACATGTATACATGACGATTAATGGTATGGTGAATATAATTTCTTTATTCAGTATGTGAAATACTTTGGAGATTAAATAAGCCAATATAAATGAAGCTGTGCACAGAGAGTAGAGCATAGCCTATAGTAGTTAGGCTTTTATCCCCTCAGTGCCTCAGATTCAAGCTTTCTTAAAGTTCTTAGTCTACAAACACAAACTAAGCATATTTAATTCACTCCAGATCCAGATGAGTACACTCTTTGCCTCCCAAAGCCTGCACTGCCTTTCCTAAATGATCAACATATATTTTTAAGATGTGTTTCTTCAAGTCCAGATTTTGAATGACATCCAAGTAAAAAGACTTACATGTGAAAGTTTGTTTGGCGAGTCCTTGACACTGCCTTCTTTTTGTAAAGCTCGGTCTTTGTAGGAACTCAGGACTTTGGTCGATGGTGCATGCCACTTGGTTTCTGCCATAAATAATTGTGTTTTAATTTCTGACTGCTAAAAAGATGAGTATACTGTACAAAGAAAAAAGGCACATGGCTTAGTGCTTTAAACATCAGGTTTGAAACCTGTACGCTCTTTGGAATCAGAGATGAATATCTTTGCAGAATTTCCTAAGATCTAGCTTTTCAATGATAATCAAACAGAGTTCAACCTGCTTTCCATAATTCGAGAGGCTTTCAGAAGTTCAGAGGTAGTTTATTTCAAGCATTATCTAAACAACCCACAGCATCTTCTGTTAGACTGTCCTAACAGTCCCTACTTTCACTGTCACATTATGTACTGTTTGGTTATCAAATCTCCACATCAGAAGCGGCTGCACTTCTCATATTGATACTGGTACTGCATTATAAAAAATATTTTTAAGATATTGTATTTATTATTACCTGAATGTCTAGTTCCTTCCAGAGTTTCCTCTCGTTCTCTGACTCCTTCACAGTCCAGTGAACCTGAACCTTGGTGTTCATGAAGTAAAGGGGATTGGCACCTTTTAACACAAACAGAAAATTAAGCTGTTTGGGTTTTTTTCTAGGAAACTAGTTACATGATGAACAACATCATTTTTAACTCTTCAAAGCAAATATTCTGTGGCTAAACAATCATCATCCCTCCCGCCAACCTAGTCACATTTCCAAACACAGAACAGAAATATTTACATACAATTTTCTCAACAGCACACTGTTGTGTCTTAAGTGTGAATGGACCAAAGGACACTAAACTTTAAGAAGTTGTTAAGCTTGGGGTTACACAAGCAAAGCTTTTTGCAGTGAGGAAATTATGGAAATGCAAGCTTAACTGCTTCATAAACCAAACCCCACCGAAAATGACTGTGCATGTTATTGCAGGATTTCACATTCAAAACATGTATGCAAGCTGATACTAGATCCATTGCTTTGGTTTTCTGCCATTTTTACTTAAAATTATAAATGATGCCTCCAGTTACTTCAGAATTAAAAATTATGTGAGATTCTTCAAATCTTATAATATGAGCTCCAAATTATCAGGTACACATTGCAGAAGGTAAAATATTTCACAAAGCAACACACTAAAAACAAGGCTGCTATTAGTAATTACTGTACTGCAAAACCAGATGAATTTTCATGTTTCCTGTTCCAAAAACTGCTACAGTTTTATTTGAATTATTAACACCTATCCAGCTGCCAGAGGTTTGAGTGAATAATCTGAAATTCATTGAGGTGGATCCAAAATATATCTGCTACATGGGTTATTTTACACACAAACATACATGCCAAAGCAATATCCTCCTTACAGACAAAGAGTCAAAATGATGTTTTCAATATTCATATTTTTTCATAAAAGCTTCAAAAAGCCAACTGGCAAGTCTGGAGTGCTTTTAGACTATGCTATGTAGATACTGCCGTATCTCAGCATCTTGTAACAGAAGTGTTTTCAGCAGCTATATTTGTACCATAAAGTAATACATTTAAAGTAATCAAGAACAGATTTCTCATATAATATTCTTAAAACATGTACAGTATATTGGGGTGTTCTTTTATTCACAAATAGCTAACTTCTGAAACCTTCAGCATCAAGGGATTAACAGGGATTGCAAAGAACCATCTGTATACTGCAACAGCTTGATAAGGAGAAGAGATCTCAGAAATATTGCTACTTTTCTGAAGCAGAAGTGGAGGCCCCTGGAACAAGCACAGTAGGAAATACAGTCTTGTAACAGAAGGATCAATTACCCTTCCACTGAAGCAAGAGGAGGAGAAATGATCATTTTATTCCGGTTCTGAGTTACTAAGCTGATTTGTGTCTTGTTCTTGAGAAAGCACTGCATGTTATTTACCTGGAATGTAAAATAACTCTTTGGTTCTAAAGAGTTTGGTAGTATAGTTTTAAAATTATATCGGCACACACATTACATTAAGGATTGGTAAACCTGTGCTTCTTAAAGTTTACTAATAGCCTTTGCAAATTAGTCTTTGATATATAGCAGGCACACAATTTTTGCTTCAGAAAGATGATGCATGGGAGCTGCAGCAAGATATAAAATCATCAATACCCGTCATATCCCACTTGCTGTCTCCACTGGCTACTCCCGCTGGGTCCTGGGTCACTGGAGGAAGACTGGTTGCTCGGTGAACTTCTGTAATGTTGACTAGAATCATTAACAGTGCACTGAGGTATTTGTGGAGTTTCAGAATTGAACTGGGCTGTGTTTCTTTTAGACAAATAAATTCATGTTTACAATTAAAAATGAGTCATATAGATGCAGTATGAATACTTAATGTATATTAATTTGGGGAATTTACAGTTATAACTTAGTTTCCTATCGTTTAAGTAGTTTTTAAACTACATTATTTATTTCATTATTAACAAAATGTTTCCAAATAAAAATTTTTAAAAGGGAATAAACTTTAAAAGGACAAAAAGATAGAGACTGATGGCCAAATTCTACTTTCCTTATTTCTACCTTTACTTCTGAACAAGTGGGATTACTCATGAGTCACAAGAGCTGGATTAGGCCTCAAAATTTATATGTGAGAATCTCTTGTGGTGAATCAGAAGTAATTATTAGTTTCTTTGTATGTATTCTAATTTTGAACATAATAATTTAGAAGAGGCACAACCGATACTTATATTTTGTTCTAATAATCTTTGACAGAGAAGAATAATATGAAAACAGTTTCATGAATACTGTTATTTTGTGCCTAATATTTACAATTTGAGTCTTATATCTTTACAATTTCTCCACAATTATTCTCCCTGGATTTTCAGATAGCTGAAATATAACGTTCGAATTTTTTCTTGATCGCACTCCTTTCCTTCACTTCTGTGCATATCAGTCCAGAACTCTACAATCTAATTTCCTTCCTCAGGTATATTATCTTGAATTCCTTGTATTTCCCCCTTTTTTTTTTCTTTTTTTTTTTTTAAGGCTAATATATAGAAATGAATTTGCACACTCAGGTAAGACTTGGAAAGAGGTAGTTTTGGATTTATGCGCTACCTTTGCTCAAGGACATGACATTCAATAAGCACTTTTACTGTTCAGCTTGAAAATCTCCAAGACACTTGCTATTGCATTTTGTCTAACAGCCAACACTTATACAATAAGTAGATGGAGCAATACTTAACTCTTGTGTGTGTTCCTCTCTAATAAGGATGGACAGGACTGAGTGTCTCACAGTCAGGTGAATTAGTCTACAGGCTACATTTGAGCTCAGTTGTGTGTTGTTGCTTCTAATCACCAAGAACTCTGCATCTCTTCCTGCACAACTTAAATCATCCAACTTCCAGGAATGGATAAAAGATGATCCCATCCCTATCCAGCCTCTAGACTGAGACACAGTATTCAAAATGGAGACATTGGTTTGTACTATCTCAGGCTGAGGAATGTCTAGATTCCAAGTCTTCCATTTCCCAGACAAGAGTCTAGCCATTAGCCTACTATATAAAAGGCAGCTACAAAAATTTCCTTTTAAAACCACAGGCAGCTCGTCAGAGGACGCCGCACACAGTTCCTTTACAGAACAGTTGCAGCTGTCTGTTCTCCGGAATGGATTCTGGACTCCAGGTGAACAGACACACTCGCCTACAACTCTGATTCAAGCACAAAAGTACACGGAGACCTCTTGGTGTGAAAAGCCAGAGAAGTGAATCTGACGGAAGCTTGACTCAGGCATTCACTGAGAAGCTGTCACAGAATTAGGCATTTTGTAAAAACAGGAGTAGAGTTCAAAGATATCCTGACATTTCCTGTCAACTAATTATATGAAACTCCTTGGTCAGCACAAGAACGTTTGGCTTGCATTCTCAAAGCACTTAACTCTCCCCAGGAGCTGTACTAGGAGTTTAGGTGTTCAGCTCTCAGCTTTTGATTTCACTCCAGAGACTGGGCACCTAACTGAAAGGCATTACAGTAGCTAAACAACTGCTGCTTAAATCTTCTACTAGCCCACAGGTCTCTTGCTTCTTCCTCTTTTTATCTCTGAAAATACCCATTTTATCACCAACTTCACGGTTAGTTCATTTTCAGATCAGTTGCTGTAACTTCCTAGTTTTATCTCCCTGCTTTTCCCTGTTTGCACTCCTCTTCAGTTTGTCTAAGGGTCTCTGACCCTTCTAAAATCTCTTCATCATTTTCCTAGTCTGAGTACACATTTTCACCCTCACAAGACTATCTGTAATCCACCTTATTTTACACTTCAAGCCATCTACTATGCCTCTTCTCATGTAGAAAGAGCTTGCCAATTTCAAGATCTTGCCTTTCATGTTTCAAGACCCACATGTCACGGTACATCATTCTCCTCCCTTTTCATTATTTATACTCCATACCACGTCTTCCTCAAATAGCAATTTTGCGTTGCATTTGTTTTGTTTAAGTGATACAAGAATTTCTTTATGACAAGGGATGGTCTTTGTCCATGATACAGATGTATTTTCAAAGATTTGTTACTGGTAACTGTATATTTTTCAAGCAAAGTCTGAAAAATCACTGATTGTTTTCTACTAAACTAGGTAGGTAGTGTAGCAATGGCATGCTTTCAGGCAGAATTTTTAAAAATAAGTTAAGACTAATATTTGGATTTTATATTTTATATTCAGATAAGCAATATTTTTACCTTGGAGACTAGAAGAACTATATGATTTCAGAGAAAAGGGCATAAGCAGAAATAATTGCAAACAATGAAGAGTAAATTAAAGGACAGAGAGTTCTATTCAAGACACATGGTTTTCCTAAATAATTCAGAGGTCAGATGTACATAGAAATTGTGAAGTTAAAAAAAAAAAAAAAGGTTCCCTTAAGAAGGAATATGATTAAATTAGAACAGACCTAACATTTGAAGATACCATCCCATCATCTAAGAGGTGTTATTTATTCAAATCACAGACTCTGCTTTGTTTAATTAAAAGCAAAGCAAAGCATAAGGACTGGTAATGAGTTACAGAACCCTTTGAAACGATGCCAGTAGCGTGGTAATGAGACTAAAACATTCCTCTTTAAAGGGATGAGTTCATTTTATTCACACTCACTATTTGTTTAAATATGCTCCCAAAAGATGGAGGACAGTACATTGTTTAGATGAAAAAGTAACAAGCCAGTTTCCCTCTTTATTGATTTGGAAATAAAGGGGAAAGGTTAGCTGTCCTCATCGTTAGGATCCTGCATACAGTACAGTTTCATCACAAACAACTAAAGTCATTTATTCCAAGTAGAGGGAGTCATGATCAGAGAATTTACTTTCACACAACCTCAGAATTAAAATTTCTATTTACACTCAACAAAATAACATGAACATTCAAAAAAAGATTTTAGAAGTATGCATTCCAAAGGTCTAGAAAATAGAGATATCTGAGTAAGGCACATTAGAGAAATGACAGGAATTAAATGGAGAGCATATTACCTTGCACCATCTGGCAGTTTTCTATCGAAGGAAGTGCTGCGAGGAATGGCTGTCTGAGCCTGCTGGAGAAGCTGCTGGCACTGCAGTCTGTCAGATGTTCCTAGGATTGGAGAGGCACGAGAGAGAGGCTGCCCAGCGGGAGTCGGCACCCGATGCCAAGTAGTATTCCTTCTGAAAGGGGTTTTATACTCACATGGGGTGCCTTCACTGTCAAGTTTGTATTCCACCATGGGTATACGACAAAGTTCTGAACAACCCCTGCAGAACAAATAAAAAAGCTGATAAATCTCACTGGAGGGGACAGAAACAGATCTTACTTCCTACAGTGCAGAGTATGTGCATATTTTTTCTTCGAGATGATTAAAGGCATTCACATAGCATCATATTGCCACTTGAATGCTTCAAAACTATAACGTCAACCAGAAAGGAAACACTTCAAAATAAATGATTTGCTGCCATGCCATCAAAAGTTTTTGAACTTTCTCATTGCCTTTCAAAAAGAAAAAATATTAAGCTTAATCTAAATTACTTTGCATCTTAAATTTTACATAATAAAACCTAATACAAAGAAAGCATTCAAAAGTCATGAAACACCAGTGTCAAGTTCTTGTATAACACCTTTTCTTTGCTCAAATTTCATAAATATAAATAATTTCTTAATGTATAAAATTCCATATCAGATATTATAAACATGTTTTTTGTTTCCCAGTAATCTTAATGCGGTATTGAGAATTATCCTTAAGAGTCCCATCCTGTCCCTGCAAAAGGACAGAAGCATTTGCAACACACACAACACACATTTGCATCACAGTGTATAAGCTCAGTGGCATCTAAGTATTTGTCTATGTATTCGTAAAGGGTACTTTCTAATCTGTTTTTGTGGGGACCTCTTTGCCCAGAAGACAAATGGTGAAGGGGAAGGAAGAGACAAATCCAAAACTGACTGGCTGACGTCTTCTTGAAGCCTACAGTGTGGTTAATTTCTAACAGTATTCCCAGAAAGGGTAAACTCGGGTGAAAGCAGTGACAATATTTCCCAAAAGATCAGTCTACGTTTTGGATATTTGCAGACGCAGGCTGGACTTGAATTAAGGATTACCGTCTAAGCAAAGAGTTAATAGAGGTTTCACGTTTCTCTAAGTCAGTGTTGACTATCATTGCAGACATACTTTATAATCTTGCATACAGTAAGGTTATTTGTCTGCTTCTGACAGGCTGTGCTTACTAAATTAACTTTGATGAAAAACACAGCCTAAGTAATTCTAATACAGCACATTAAGTGCAAGTAAGAAATAGTGAAAATTTGCTTCTTCGTCTCAACTAAAATTCACTGCTCTATCCCCTGAACTGAGTCTTCTTAATCAAGTTTTGCTTCTGTTGAAAACTGAACATTCATCATTGCTAACTAAATTTAAAACACCTAGAGAAATTGTGATAGTGTATAATGTGTTTACAAGTCTTAATCCTGAAAATACTTTAGCACAAGTGACTTCACACAAATGTGCAGTTCAATTAAATGGTATAGATTCTTGCATGTTAAATTACTGTGCCCTGAAACTTCTGAACCAACCCCCAAAAGAATATTTTCATTGTCAGTATTCCAGTAGGCAGATGGAAAATAAGGTATTATAAAAACGCTAACTACGTTACTCAAGACTGTTGAAAAGAAGATCTGTGTGTAACAGTAGCAGCTATATTCTAAATTTTCTGTATATGCCCAGTGTGATCAAGCCAATTGCTTCAGGTTGCTGAATTTTTAATGGTACTGGAATAGGCAAACTGTTAATCTGTAACATTAAACCCCAGTCCCTGCTGGCACTCAAACATATAAAAAAGGTAAAGGAAGAGCTTCAGTCAAAATTCACAGGATAAAGCATTGGGAGTGGAGATTAGCAGTCAATATAGGGCAGAAGATGCTGTGATGAAGACAAGCTGAAGAAAGATCACGAGTATACTCCAAAAGAGAACTGAAAATGCTTGATTCTTCCATGTTCTTCTGTGATCAGAAAAATCAATATTAAACTCACCAGTAAAATGTGACATGTCTAAACACTGATGAAACTCAGCTGGACTTGCTGGAATTTCTTATTTTTGTTTACTTCTATTAAAAAATATATAGAAGATCACAGTAAAGTTGTACTTTAAAAGAACATCAAGGTTGCAAGCTTAAGAACTCAGAAGGTAAGAAGTGTCAAAATTAACGTTCCTCATGTAATTTTAATTTGTCCTCTTTCTGTTAGTGGACTAAAATACTGTATTTTCTCTTTTGCTTTTTGCAAAGAACTCTTAACCTCATGTCTTGCTTATAAAGGACAGCATTCATTGAGAGATGCTACTCAATATGTAATTACCATCTGATGTGCGTCAGATTTCAGCTGCATTTTTTTGCACCCATTTCTCATGAGAAATTATTTGATAGCTGCCGGCTTTCACTGGGTATAAAACTCACTTCTTCCCAGCTCCTCTAATCACACAGCCTCAGAGAATTTCACAAGGATGGTTTTCTGGTTTTATGGAGGTAAGGAGACAGGAAAAGTCTCCTTCCACAGACAAGAGAATGATGCTATAAAATTATCACCTAATTTCAGAAGATCAGTTTGATATGTCTATAGCCTTATTTTTTCAGATAGTCAGACCATTGCTTCAAATTACTTCAGTCCACTTATCTATTTCTGTAGCTGTTCTACACTTCCAAAAATCATGAAATACATATAATGGGCTCTTAGGAAATGGACACTGTGGAAAGGCCAAATTAAGTAAATTGCATAGAATCACACAAACATTTCTACTGCAGAAGGATAAATAGAATACACTTCTCCAGGGCACTTTCAGCTGCTTATATCCCAGGACCATTCTTATCTTCTTAAGGCTCCCTGCCTCATTTGCTGTACATCCTCCAAGTCTGCAACAAATGAGACCAAGGTTTAAGAGACAATAGCCTCTAGTAATACAACCTTGATTCATTTCCAGAGCAGGTCCATAATGTTAAATGAACACAGAAGGTTCATAAAGGAAAAATCACATAAGATTGATTATTTAATTAAAAAGTCTTTCATAAACCTTTATACAGAAGAAAGAACAGAACAAAGAACACACAGATGACTTAGCAATGTTAATATTACTTTTGTGCACTGTGTAATTTTTTGTGTGGCCATCTGTACAGTTGGTCATTATTTGATCAGGAAGTTAAACAGCTGTGTTCTGTGTACTGCTCTGCTGAATTCTTAGTATCACTTCATTCCCTCCCTTGTTCCCATAATCCTTAAGTGTTAGAAAGAAATCCCCCCTTCGCCATCTTTAATTGTTAGGATTTTGATATTGTAGTTTTTTCTCAGTAACTGGAGAAATGTAGCAAGTAACTGTCTTTCTAACCCTCAGTAGATATCTCCCATAAAGCACTTAAAGTGCTGTAGAAGTAGCCATGGGTTTTGAAACTCAAAGTGATTGTCACTACTGACTCAGCTTGCTAGCTGGATAACTAAAGTATGATATAAAGATAGCAGCATCGTTCCTGCAAAAAAGGGTTTACAGAACAACCCTATTACAAATCATTGTAAAAATCTAAATATGTTACTTTTACATTCAAAAACACATGAAATTGCTACAAGTAAGAGTGCAAGTGGAGCCCCAATATGACCCTTGTCATTTGCAAAAAAATAAAATCCATAGTTAAAATGGAACTACTCTATATGGCTTCCTTTCTCATATATACATATTTTTAATTTGGAAGTGCCAAACCTTTAAAAATGTTAAAGACTGAACATTTAAATAGAAAGCACTGCCTAAAGAACATATATTGCAGGATACAAAATTATGTAAAAAATAAAAAATTAAAAATAATTGTATCTATTTCCTATATTGGAAATAAAGTAAATCAGTTACTGCATGTCTACAATCCAATAAATTTTTTTTTTTTGCTTTGTATCTAACTCCAAGTTATCTTGCATGAAAAACAACAGATGAAATTAAATACAATTATCTATTAATATACAGTTGAACGGTTAACTAACTTACAGTATCTTAACTTAAAGTGGATGAAGAATATATATGGGCACAAGTATTGAACAAAAACTTTTAACTCACTTTAAAAACTATATGAAGACAAATCTAGATCTTATAGTCTTACAAAGATATTTCAAAGCTATGTTAAACATATATAGGATATAAAACAGCTTCTCCAATTATAGTCAATATAACGCTTTTTGAAAATTTGACTCAAAAGACCCACGCTATTTATGAAGCAAGTGCATATCTGAACTGAGAGCATTTCCTGTCCTTCACTATAGTTTGTAATTAAGTAAATCAATCTTTCAACATAAAGACACAGACTCCTACCTTCAGTTCAAGATCCATACTATCCTATAAACAATTTTGTTCATAAATTACTCTATAGTTACACAGAATATGCCTCAATGATACAGCTAACAGATGATGACTATCTTAAAATGTAAGAGGCCACTATAAAAATCTGCAACATTCAAGTGTTTCTGCAAGGAACACTGTGGTCTGAAACAGCTTTCAAGCAGTCCGTAACAATATATTATTAATTTTTTTTAAATATGTAAACCAAACCTTTCAATATTAATTCAAGATTCCATACATAGGCTTTGTAAATGGCTCCCTGAAGGAGCTACATTAGACTAACATGCTAGTTAAAAGGTAAATGTTAATCTCTAGAGAAAAGTTAGAACCTTTCATATATCATGATCAGGATTCTGCCACCTTGATGACTACATGACAGCCTTGTCTTTCCTGTTATATCCTACCACTATCAACTACTCAGTATGACTTCTATATTTGGATCCCAATGATACTGGGCAAATTTTATGAAAATACTTTCCAAACCTGTAAAATTCTAGAAATGAAAGAATACAAAAAGCATGGCTTGATCTGGCAAAGCTGTCACATAGACATCAATTTACTTGTTTGAAGAAATACATTTTTGGTTAAAGTTATTTTCATGTGTTTAAGTCCCTGTAGCATTTGGGGTTCCTGAGAGCTAATAAAAACATGGCTTTTAATCTGCAGACCTATTAAAGCCACATAATAGAAAATAGATTATTTTCACACAACTGTATGAACTTGATTGGAAAGGAGAATTTAGTAGCTTGGTTCTGCTTAGGCTCACTGTGTAGTTTAAGACAAATATTTCCCCTTCTCTGACCCTCTGAAATGTCCCCTGGAGGGGGCCATCTACTCCATTGATTCTCCACATCAATTACAGAGTAATTCTAAAACTTTGGAGAAGATTTGAAGGGCAAAGGAAAACTTTGGTCAAAAAAAGGCAAGGCAAAAGCTTACAAGTTATGACACCAAGTAAACTTATTAACAGTAGCCCCACCGTGCCAAAAAAAAAAAAAAAAGTAATTTCAAAAATAGTAAATCAATTTTACTTTAAAATTGCATAGCACAATAAATGCACGTTATTCCTTACAACAATCTCAGGTGATAAGGTTGCTGCCCCCATTATCACTCCTGGTTTTAGGGGAGGGTTAACTGTCTGACAGTCCCTTCAGAGAGCTATGGAGCTGAAGCAGATAATCTCTCCTTTATGAAGATCATAGAACGGTTCAAAATGTCAGAGAGTGGTTGAAGTGAGAATCTGCGGATCATCTGGTCCAATCCCACTGCTCAAGCAGGGTAAGCTAGAGCAGGTTGCCCAGGACCATATCCAGAGGGCTGATGAATATCTTCAAGGATGGAGACTCCACAACCTCTCTGGGCAACCTGTTCCAGTGCTCAGTCACCCTCGCAGTGAAGAAGTGTTTCGCATGTTCAAATAGAATTTCCTGTTTTTCAGTTTGTGCCCATTGTCACTCCTCATGTCACTGGGCACCACTAAGAAGAGTCAGGCTCCATCTTCTTTACCCCTTCCCTACAGATATTTTATATATATTTTGATAAGATTTCTCCTGAGCCTTCTCTTCTCCAGACTAAACAGTCCCAGCTCTCTCAGCCTTTCCTCATATGACAGGGACTCCTGTCCCTTAATTATCTTAGTGACCCTTTGCTGGACTCACTCCAGTAAATCCACGTCTGTCTTATACTGGGGAGCCCAGAACTTGCCAGAGCACTCCCGATGTGGTCTCACTGCTGCTGAGCGCAGGGGAAGAATAGCCTCCCTTGATCCGCTGGCTACACGTTTCCTAACACAGCGCAGGACACCGTTGGCCTTCTTTGCTGCGAGGGCACATTGCTGGTGCATGTCCAACTTGGCGTCCACCAGAACCCTAGGTACTTTTCTGCAAAGCTGCCTTCCAGCCTCACTGAAGTTGAGGTTAACAACGTCCGCTTCTCCCCTCTCATCTACCAAGCCAGGCATCTCGTTGTAGAAGGCTATCAGGTTGGTTAAACATATTTTTTCCCTTTGTGAATCCATCCTGACCACTCCCACTAACGTTCTCGTCCTTCATGTGACTCAAAATGGATTAGTTGTGTCATTACCTTCACAGGGATTGAGGAGAGGTTGTCTGGCCTGCAGTTCCCTGGATCCTCCTTCTTGCCCTTCTTGAAAATAGGAGTGACATTTGCTCTCTTCCAGGCCTCAGAAACCTCTCCCAATCACCATGACTTTTAAAAGATGTTTGAGTGTGGCTTGCCAATGACATCAGTCAGCTCCCTCAGCACTCATGGGTGCATCCAATCAGAGTGCATGGACCTGTCCAGTTTAAGCATTTCTTAACTTGACCCTCCTCCACCAAACGCACGTCTTCCTTGCTCCAGACTTCCCCTCCGGTTTCAGGGGTTTAGGATTCCTCATGTACAGTCTTAAACAGTAAAGGCTGAGGCAAAGAAGGCATTTAGTATCCCTGCCTTTTTGGTGTCTTTTTCCACGAGGACCCCTGCCTTATTCAGCAGTGGGCCCACATTTCCCCTAGTCTTCCTTTTGCTGCTGCTGTACTTAACAGAAGCCTTTTCTGTTGTCCTTGACATCCCTCACCTTATTAAACTCTAGGTGGGCTTTGGCTTTCCTAGCCCCAGCCCTGCATGCTTGGACAATGTTCCTATATTCCTCAGAGGTTACCTTTCCTGGCTTCCACCTTCTGTACACCTCCTTTTTATTGAGTTTTGCCAGGAACTCCTTGTTATCCATGCAGGCCTCCTGCTCCCTTTGTTTGATTTCCTGCTTGTTGGGATGCACCATTCTTGAGCTTAAGAGGAGGTGATCGTTGAATATCAATCAGTTTTTTTGGACCCTTGTTTCCTCTAGGACCCTATACTATGGGATTTTTCAAAGTCATTCCCAGAACCGCCGAATTTGGCTCTCCTGGACACAAGATACTCCCAAGATACATTAATTGTCCTCCTGTTCATATTCATTTTTAAATAGAATCTTTGCATTGGTGAGCTGACAAAAAAAATCAGAGGCCTCCTTAAAGCCTCTTCACCTCCATATGAGAATGACAGGAAAAACAGACAGGATACATGCGCTGGATGAAACAGCTAGCCAGGAAAAAAAAAGAAAAAGAAAAAAAAGAAAAAGAAAAAAAAAAGCCACAGGTTGATGATCAGCTTGCTTGTGTGATTGTGAGGCAGGACCAACCCCTGCAGTCTGTGCTGATGGAAGCTAGGACAGAAGCAGAGCAAGTCACATTTCAAAATCCCAAAGGACAGGCAGATAAGGAAATGACATCAAGGATAACAATTATACGGAATAAAGGCTTGAGAATTTATTGGCAAGAAGGAAGAATCAATGGGAAAACTAAGAAACAAACAGGAAAAACCTTCAAAATCCGTTATGAGATTGTAAGAGGAAGGACTGTGGCGAAACTCAAGGCTAGGAAAAGCAAAGGTTAGGAAGGAAAAGTTGTATTAGGCTGCAACGCAAGAAGTGGAAATGAAAAGTAACAAGGAAGAGAAATTTTGAAGTAGTCTTTAAGATACCGGAGAGACAAGACTGGGAGGAAGATGACATATCAGAGAGAGATATAGGGATCATTCCTGAGGAAGTAGTAGCTAAAGATTTTTACACGGTTTAATCAATTGAATCCAAAATACAAAGGCAACTATAAAGCTTGGCTTCATAGATATGCCATTTAATTACAAATATATTTTCTTTGATGAACAGAAACAAATCTGCCAACTTGAATCAACAACAAAGCTAAATACTAAACTGCATGCACTAAAGTATCTTTCTAGGTCAGAAATGGCATCTTTGGAACCCCAATGAGTTTAAAACAGAAAGAAAGAATAGGAGGATGGACTGACTGAACCACCAAGCACATCTACAGACCCTTTATTCTTCCACCAATTAGATTCAGATAGCAGCTGACTCTTTCAAGCTGCAGATTTCGAGGCTATTGAGAGTCCTTGGACACATTACATTCTTTACTTCAGTGAGAGGATCTATAACATTCTCCCAAGTAACTCCCTAGAGCAGTAAAAAGACTCTCAGTCTGCATCTTCTGCCTTCTTTATTCGAGACAGCAGAAAGACATCAAGCTACAGATGACTATGATGACACCAGCATATTTCAGCAGTTACACACAGCATAGTAATCACCTTGATAGCCTAATCTCAAGAACAACTTAACGAAATGCAGTTCTGGAGGTGCATTTTGAATTTTGCTATGCAGAACTTTCATCCATTCCTCTTTTAAAAAAAGATAAATGACAGATCAACCATAGTTCTCATGCAGAAAGACAGAAATTCCTCAAGCATGATCTAAATGATTATGTCCAGATTTTACTTCAATTGATGGACCAAATGAGCAATTTCAAGGCCAAGAGCTTCTGAGACCTGGCATCTAGCATCCAAATTGTCATAATGAATAGCCTGAACTCAGTGGATAGTCTCTCTATAGTCCTTGTAAGCCATGTTCCAGATACCAGGGTCTATCTACATGACTACTCCAACTGTGCTCCAAGGCCCACAGTGCAGTGCCTGTCAGCTACAATTCCATTCAGATTGCTCAGAATCATGAGTGCAGGTAAATGAGATGGATGATAAAAAATTTGTCCGCAAGTCTTTTCTCTGCACATCACTATAGATGATGTCAAATTAAAAACGTTTCAAAAACTTTTTTCCACTTCAGCAGAATATATGTACATGCTGCATAGTAAAAGCCTTCTCAATGATATCCAGAGCTGCTTAACAAGTGAAAGAATCTTTGCTTGCAGGAGTCAGTTGGGCAATTTCAATAATGCTGTAAGGAAGAGGCACATCTTCAAGTGGGACAGGGAAGAGATTTGAAAGGATGTTTCTTAAGTTATTTAGTGTACAGAATTTATCTCATTGATCTGTATTATATCCGTATGGCAACTACAGCTGGCAGAATCAAAAAAAAAAAAATCAGGGGTAAGATTCTTGAGAGTGGTAACACTGAATAGACTCCATGGCAATATTAAAAGCGGTAGAGATTCACTGTATCACAAAAACATCTTATTTACCCTCTAAACATTTGGCCTGCCTTGTGATTTTGTAGAAAACATCCTAAAGTCTGCTAATATAAATCAATAAATGAGGCACAGGTTACCACAAAATTTCAAAGTCAGTATTAAAAGTTGACCTGTTTTGGAAAGAAACATGATTACCATATAGTGCTATCTAAAGGATTTTTCAATCATCGTGGAAGGAAATCATGCTCCAAGATTGAAGGCAATTAACTCTTTAAGACAATGCATTATGACTGAAATAGAAGTGCTAAATTTAAGGAGAAAAAAAAAAAAAATCAATAGAAGCAATCTTTTCTAAAGAGTCCTGGTAAACCACCTAAAGAACATAGAACAACTTCTGCAGTCACTAATTGAGTTCCATAAGCAGAGCAAAGGGAAACATTTTATACTAACTGAAAATAGGAATCAGCTCAGTTGGCTGCCAAAGACAGAAACACTCCTCTCTCTGAACAGGTATATCCACCAAAAAGTAAACTACTCTCTTGCCAAAAAAAAAAAAAAACAAACATGAGCCTGTGTGAATTTTTAAAATGCACAAAATTCTTAGGGGATTCCCAATAGATTTCTGTTTGATAAACAAAATTAAAAAATAAAAATATAGCTGTTTACCTAAGCACAAATAAATGTCGATCCTCCAATTATATTTCTAAATCAATTATCACATTTTTAAAAAGTAATTGAGAAGAAGTGATTATTTAAAATAGGACTAAGAAAACAAGATGAAGCACAGCTTTCAAAGCCTTTCAAAAGGATTTAGCAATATATATTCCTCTGATACAGATGTTATTCCACAAATTAGCCATAACTCACACTGAAAATTTATGACAGAGGACTCTTCTTACTGATGCAAGCCAGCTGTCTCTCTTATCAATCATACATAGATATATCAACTTAATGACTCTTCATGGGGATCAAAAACAGATCTGTAATTTGAATGAATATGAATTTTGAAGAAACAAAATCAAATTTCTTGAGTTTTTTAAAACTTTATTCTGTACTCTCAAGTACAGAATCCTATTTATAACGTGCTAACTGCAATTGCCCTATCTTTTGACAGTAAACAAAGCTTATTATATCAATACAGAGTAAAGGGTTACAATTTGTAAGTTTGACTTATTCATATAATTGAGCAAACTATTTGTGCGTACAATTGTTCTTTGTTACTGTATTTACTGTTACTTTAAGAAAAGTGAAGAAATACTATCTTTATTAAGCAAAATCAAACCACAGACATGATTCAATGGCAGCTTCCTTTAATATCCTTCCCCATATGATACTTTCAATCTTTCAAAATTTAAGTAAGGATTATTTACTTATAATAATCATTTCAATGTTTTTCTGCTGAAGTAGTCCTTTAGAAGTAAAAGCACAGTTCTAAAGGAATTAATATAAATTATTTCCCTTCAAGAAAGTTTGTTTAAACACATACAATTTTTGCCTTACAAGATAACATATACAAACACATCAGCCTGTTACATGAGTTGAAATTCTGCTCTCAACATGAACAAAAAATAGCACTGCAAAAGACTCATTCAATTTGCCTTGTTATACCTCCTAAAATTTAGATTTTTCAAGAAACTTGCCAGATACACAAAGAATAGAGAAAGGGGAACTAGAAGTCACTCCAAATTGGCAAATGAGACCATTAGACCAGGAGAGATGAAACTCCCTGCTTGATACAGCTAGACCCTGTGATATTCTTTCCGTATTGATAACACCACTGATAAAGTGGGAAACCTCTAAACCAACTAAAAGAGGATGTCATATAAGCAGTGGAAGACTGTTTTAACTTGAGTTGCTAAGGCTTATTTTGAAAATTATTGAGGAAAATTGCTTAGTCAATTTTACCAAATAGCCATTAGAGTTGCCCAAAACAGACCAGCTACATTTATTGTATAGAATAAATCATACAGACACACGCACTGATTTCTTCTCTGTTCCTTTCTGTTGAAAGGAGAAAATTAAAAGTATATTAAATATTATTTCTTAAGAAAACACAATGATGCTCATCAACAGAAACCAAGTGGAATAAGTTTCCCAGAGAGAGGCTGTGCAGTCTCCACCCTTGGACTTTCTGAAGCTCTGACTGGATAAAGCCTTGAATAACCTGGTGTGACCTCACAGCTAACTCTGTTTTGAGCAGGACGTTGAATTGGATAATCCCATGAGATCCCTGGCAATCTCAGTTATCCTATGATTCTATGAACCAAAAAAAGAGTTCGGTGAGTAAAGATCAAATCAGTGCAATCTCTGCAAAGAGATAACACATTCCAATCCACACATATCAATAATGGATGCTAAAAAATGTTTTATATAATATTACGTGCATATATACCAAGGTACTTACAATCAAAAACTTTTCTGCTGACCCAGAATCAAATAAACAAAATAACAGGTTTCAAAATGTCAAAAGCATGTGGTTCTCCCAAGTTGTTTAAATCATGTTGCATAATAGAGGAGAAGAAGAAAAAGAATCTGGAACTCCAACTTACATCTCTCCATAGAGAGAATCAGAGCTTTCCTGGTAGCTTTGTTTTTTGCTTGATTGCAATAACAGTGCATATAATCAACGTTAATAGGTATAAATACCTCTGCTAAGAGTACCACCCATAACCAAATATAAGGAAAACTCAAGGATTTTTCGCTTGGATCTGAAATATGATAAGCATCAGACAATTGCTTTTGACTTTGTACCTTTTTAGCTTTTAGCTGTTTATTAGAATTAGATTATTTCTGGGTGGAGAAGAGCATACGTTATATACATTTGCTAGGATTTCCTGAAAGGCTAAATACAAATCAAAACAGAAAAATATTGCAAGTACAATAAAGCTTCAGCTCCCCAAGAATTATAGCAATGCTGCATACTTATTTGTACTCTCTTGAGTACAAAGAATTTAAGAGATGGTCTTAAAATGCAAATGGCATGTACTAGCAAAGGTCAACTTCACACATCCTTTTTAGCTTCGTTTTCCTCATTATGATTTTTAAAGGAAACGATTTATAAAAAGGGACAGTTAGAAAACAATTCTTTGGTTTTTTTTTTTTCACTAGTCTTTGTTTTTTCTTGACGTAGAATTAAACCATCATGTTTAGGTTATTTAGAGAAGAGACAAGACATACATTCTATAGCCTGATGAAAGATATATTAAAGATGGAGAAAGAGGAAAGCCCATCTCACATGCCTAAGCTCTGTTGTTTGCTGGTGCTGCCACGCTGACGAAGGCAGAAGGAGTGGTGGAAGTTCACAGGGAGAGAGAGGGAGGGTCAAAAGATCTTACTATGACACTGCCCTCTGTATTAGGGCTTACACTTAAAATGTAACAGCTCAAGGCTAAAATCTCTACTGCCAATCAGAGTTCTGACAGAATTTTTTCTTTGCCAAGAGTCTCCCTACCTCAGACTCAATCACAGTTCATGTATCACTTGCCCTGAATCTAATAATGCTATAAGAAATAGAGTAATTCTGACAGGAAAGAAGGCTAAGCATTTTCTACCAGCTTTACAATTCTCTGTATCAAACAGAAGATAAAACTTTTTCAAGTGATACGGCTTCACATAAATTATATATCCTTTCTATTAGTTCTGTCAGTTACCTCTAAAAAAAAAAAAAAATTTTAGAGCTTTCAAACTACAATTTGCAGGTATTTTCGGCCTTCTCAAGTTAGTAGCAGTGGTTGTAATTCAAAGATTTTGTACATAGAAACTCTACTTGTACAAACCAAACTCAACTAGTACAACCAAAAGTTTAAAGTTTCAGGTTTTTCTGCTTTAATCTACCTCAAATGTTGTCAGTCTGGCAGTATGACGCCACTGATTTTAGACAGCAAGTTCATTCTAGTCTGGAATGCTTATCTTAAAAAAACTATTCTACATGCTCTCAAGTCCAGGGATCAAAGAATGGCCTATGAACAATCCAGCTTATGACAAACACCCTTGAAAGATCTGGACTAATTGAACTCTCCCACTTCCTAAAAACATTCTTCCAAATTTTCTATGCTCTGCTGGTCACCTTTCACTTAAAAAAAAAAAAAAACCCACCTAGAGACAAGATTGTTTAATAAGTTCACAATCATTCAAGAGGAAAAAGCTTCAGAATCAGAAAATGCACGATGCCATTACACTTATTTCATTGCCAAAAAAAGTTTGCAAAGTTCAAGAGGAAAAAAGAGCTTCAAAGAAACGCAGTAGTACTTAATAATTGCCTGCAGGAAGTTTCAATTATAGTTTGAAAATATTAATTTTTCAAATTTTCAGCCCAAAAAAATCTTTTTGAATAGTTACTTGCTGAGACAAACAGGTGGAAACTACCACCTCTTACAGGGATTGTGCTTGAGCTTTTGTTTCTTGTCCATCACTAGAAAATTCATTTTTAGTTTTGTTCACTTCTAAACTGTCTGTAAACTGTTTAAGAACACTTTCAGTACATAATGGAAGTTTAACTAAAACAGACACATAAGCTTCCATGCAATAATAAGACTAATGGAATGCCCCATATACACAGTTTAAAATGGATTTTAGAACTACATGAATTCCTTGATTAGATTTGACTGATTAAAGCACATAGTATCTTTGAGCATTACTGTTACAATACCAGTGAAAGTAAATTAGAACTAATGTCATTAATTTCCTGTTAAAATATGTACAATTCTAGATCATGCTCTACAGTATCAGGTTAACAGTTACAACAACAGAAGAACAAGTCAAAAATTCTGAAGGCAAACACTTAACATAGAAACAAATTATACAACGATACTTATTCAGAGCTGAACACACTGACCAGAATGTTTGTTTTAATATCGCACTGTAATTGAAGGAATTTATGTTATAAAAAAGCAATTTCTTGCTTGGTGCCTGGTGCCATACAAAGAATTATGATTTCTCAGTTTGTGTGTGATTATTTAATTGCTGGAGCAAAATGACAACAATGGGAGCTTTGTTCATTAATTTTACAGGATAGCAAACAAAAGGCCTTATCCCATGATTGCTTTTGCATACACTGCTACCAAGACTGAATGTAGAAGCATCTATGTTAAGAAAGTAATGGAACACATTTATTCCTGGGCAACCTACTCTGGCTGACCCTGCTTGAGCAGTGGGGCTGGAGCAGATAACCTGAGCAGGTTCCTTCCTACCTCAACCACTCTGTGACTCTGTTACAACTACTATCATTCATGAACGTATAAGTAGAAGAAAAGCTGAACTAACTTTTCAGGAGGAAAGAATCATCTGCAAAAGGTTTTCCTAGCTACTTTAAGGAACAAAGTGACCAAGAGTTAAATCAGATTGGTTCAGCGTTGACACTTTCATTTATAAAAAGAGAATAAATCATTTCAAATAGTTTTGATAAATGTTAATGAATTCAATTTGTGAACAATGCAGTGAACATTAAAAATTCCAGTAAAACAAAAATCCAAGAGACTAAACATAAGTGAAGATGGAAAAAATAAGCTGAGTGGGAATTTATGAGTTTCTTTAATAAAATGGCTGTGTATATCTACTTAACTTAACCAAAAAGTTCCATTTTTAAATACAAACAAGCTATTTCACTAAGGTCACCTCATGATGACTTTTGATTATTTTTATTCAGATCCTCCAGCACTTTCTTAATAGCTTGGAGAGTCACTAAACTTCCACTAATTTTCATTCATGTAAAAATGGAGAAAAAGGAAGGAGCGAAAGACATTTTAAAATATCTTATTTAAAAAAAAAAAAAAAAAAAGCTTCTTAACCATGATACCACATCAGTATTTTTCTAGAGGTACCCAATGAAGTAACGTACCATCATTTCAAGAATTCAGAGGACCTATCCTTTAAGTGTGTGTGTTTTGCTTGTTTGTTTGTACAAGCAATACAAGCAACTTAATTTTGCTGTTAACTTTAATATTTAAACTGTAGCAAAAACAAAAACCACAGTTAGTTTTGAACCCCATTTATATTAGCGGCTATACTCTGAAGAGACTAAAGTCCAGAAGAGACCACATCCCGAGTACTAAGAGTAGTGGAATACTGGAGTATTTGAGACCACATCAGGAGTGCTATGGCCTGCTTCTAGGTTCCCCAGTCCAAGACACACATGGACTTAACGGAGCCAGTCCAGTACAAGGGTCACTAAGATGATTAAGGGACTGGAGCACCTGTCATATGAGGAGAAGCCAGCTGGGAGAGCTGGGACTGCTTAGTCTGGAGAAGAGAAGGCTCAGAGGCAATCTTATCAAAGTATATAAGTACCTGATGGGAGGGTATAAAGAAGACAGAGCCAGACTCTTCTCAGTAGTAGGTATCCAGCGCAAGGACAAGAGGCAATGGGCATAAATTGAAATACGTTTTAAAAAATTAAAAAAAAAAAAAGCTTTTTTTTTTTTTTTTTTAAACTTTAAGGATGATTGAACACTGGAACAGTGTGCCCAGACAGGTTGTGGAGTCTCCATCCTTGGACATGTTCAGAACCCAACTGCATACAGCCCTGAGCAACCTTCTACAGTTAATCCTGCTTTGAGCAAGGCAGTTGGGTTAGATGATCTCCAAAGATCTCTTCCAACCGCAGCCACTCTGTGATTCTATGATTCTAAAAGACAAGACATAGCAGATGACTAAGACAAGTAATTGACTTGGGAACAGGAAGGTGGATTTGCATAGGTTTTCACAAGTAAGTAGCTGTGATTACAGTTCAAGAGACTACTCTCTTTCTTCCAACCTCTGATAACTTGTGCCTTTCCACCTTCTCCTCGCACTACCTCCCGTTAATAAATTTTATACGAACAGTATCTTAGGTGGTGCTTGTCACCTGAAACTGTCAGTTGCATCACTTGATACGTACACTGCTTTCTGTCCGCCCTATTTAGATTGTAAACATTGAAGAAAGGCAAGCTCAAAACTTTCTGGATATCAGATCCCTTTCAAACTGGGTAAACAAAATCACTAGTCATATGTGGTGGGAGGCTTTTAGTATCAGTGAGAAGTTGGCATTTGAGAGAAAGAGAAATTAATGAAGATTTTTTTTACATTAGAGAGATGAAGCTACAAGGAATTATTTTTCACATTTTAGAATAGGAACATATTTTTAAAAATAATATATACATGTGCCTTAATACTTAGTTACACAGTTTTAGAAAATGTAAAAAATGTATAAACAAGAACAGCTTTGCAGACAATTTTTCCCAGTTCGGTGGCACTCACTTAAAGCTCTTCCTACACATAGATTGAGTGCCATATATCTTATACAGTTTGGGGATTTTAACATTTTACTTCTAAAAATGTATCAAAGAAGATATAAACAGTTCATATAGTATGTATTTTTCCATCAGGGACTATAAAATACACGTTTTACCTTTAATGTAATAGGATCAACTCATTAGGCTCATATACTGTAAACAGCCTGGAGATGTATACTAAACAAGCCACTGAAAACTCATACCCAGAAACAGATGGTGAGAAAAGCAAAGCTAAGCAAAGAGAGGCTTAACTGCAAATTCTATCCCACTAAGCAAAACGGTATTCACAGACATTTTCTTTGAAAAGGAACCCAGTGCTTCAACATGCAGGTTGAGGCAGGGAAGGACACTTCTGTGTCATTCATCAGGCCAATGACTACTTGGAGAATTGCCACCAATTAAATAAAAATACACCAGCATTCATGTAGAACTGGCACTAACTTCACACTGCTGTATGCTACGTAAAATGTTATGGCTTGGTGTCTTGCCAAGAGCAACACACTAATGCTTTCTCTGTTAAATTAAAAATCAACAAGAGATTTTAAAAAGGCCTTCTAAAAGAAGACAAGTAAGTAATTCAATTTACTCTGGCACAGTTCTCATTCAGAATGAGTCAAATTAACAATGCCTAGATAAAATATGTGAGAAAAAGTCAGACTGTTACAAAGTTTTAAGAGTTACCACTTTCTTATCCACCACAATAATATTCAAAATGGAAAGAACAAAAAAAAAAATCTTTTGGTCACCATAAAAAAGGAACACTGGCAGAAGAATAGTGCATTTTGTCCCTGAAAACAATGGTTCATAATCATCTTTATTATGCTGCTTTCCTGAGTGTGTGTGCTCCTTTATTTCATGTTGCAGCAAGATTTCTTAGCTTTAACCGATGATTTCATTGATGTGATTCAACATTTAATATGAATAAATTATATATTTGTAGAAAATGAGGAGGACTGTAAGGCCTGATACCAAAGGTAATCTGAACCCAACATTTCTCTACTTGCTTTGTTACATATTCAAAAAGAAATAAAAAAGGTTCAATTACAATAGTTAGTAGTCAAAGGAACTTCAAAGAAAGAAAAGGTATATTTCTCAGACAAGGATTCCCAATTTTCAAAATTAGTATTAAGACACAATAAAATAAAAATCCTGCAGCAGAAAAGAAGTCATATCAGGTTTTATAACAGTTCAGGCTCACTTCTTACTCTTCCAAGCTGTACAAAACTAAGCTTCTCACTAAATTGCTTAGAGGAACCCATTTTATCTTCTGTTTCAAGACCATATGGGTTTGGGGGGAAAAAATTGCTTTTAAGAGTCACAGTACTAGTACCAACGAATACAAGACACAATATTAATTTCCTGAGGGCCTCTAATAAAAAAGCCACAGGCAAAACAGCAGCAAATTAAAAAAAAAGATGCAAATATCACATTAAGGGCTGTTACTGGTTACCTTCTAGGAGCTCCATCCTCGTGTGGCTGAATAATCACCACCTTTACTGTGACCGATGTGCGTAAAAGGTCAATCATTTGTTCGTGAGTCAAAGTTGCCACAGCCACTTTACAGATCTCAACCAGGCGGCTCCCTTGCCTTAAGCCCGCCTTCCATGCAAAACCAAAGGGCTCCACATCTGCCACTATCCCTTCAAAGTTCACATGGAATCCAAGCTGGCCCAAGCCATTCCTCCGAAGGGTCATTTCCGTGGTTTCACATCCTCTGGTCACTATCTAAAGAAGCATCAGATTGTTAAGCTATTGTCAGGACACTCATTTCTTTGGATACACAAACAGATCAGTTTTCAGATATTATAAAGCCATGGATGCCTTGACGTTAAATATCCTCAGTATACCAATGCTAACAGTTATTTTGACATTTGTGGTTGAATAAAGTTTCCGGCATAAAACAAAATGAACAAAATACTTCAAAATGCTAAAACCTGACATCCCTGGAGCAACCAGCTGTCCTGCATCAAATTCCTCCTCCTTCCCCCACTTCAACACAAGATCATTTATATCTTATTGAAATCTTAACAGCTGCTTCAGCTTCAAAACACAAAGGAAGCAAAATGCAATCCTGTCAGTTACTTAATTCTTGTTGGCTGACTGACTGCAGGTGTGTAGGCATTTTTTCTTCAGTATTTAACAGTATGAAACTTGACAGATAAGACAAGTCACATTGAGTGAAAGGCTTCAGTTCCTGCAGCTTTTCTTCTTCCAGCCCTTAACAATGAAGATCATATTGATTTATTTTGTCTTGCAATCTGATTCCTAACTAGTACCATCTCCAAATGTAGACACCATTAAAATGGGATAAGATTGTTCATACCACTGGAAAATTTAGAATCAGAAAACTGAGATTCTTTGTATTCAATTAGAAGTAATTCTGTCATTGTATAGAGTAATCAAGAACCTTCAAATTCAGCTTTTGCTAAGCACATTTATTTTTATGCACTATCTAAAAAACCTTCAACAGTTTCACCCAGTAAACCATAACCATAAAACAGTGTGTATGCTGGGATACTCCACCAGTCCTTCACCTCTCAGAAGACCAAATTCTAGTTCACATTACAAGCTAAGTTTACGGGTTACACTAACATTCCCTTCAGTCAATATCACAAAACCAGTACCTATTTTAGCTCCACTGTTACACTTAAAACTAAAACTTAGCAATCACGTTATCAAAAAACTTTGTTTGTAATGCATATCATTCAAAGATCTCAAAGTGCTTTACAGTACTCCTGCAAGGCAAATATCTGCCCTTTAAAGATACATCTGTTAGGATACAGTCACTGCATTGAGAACAGTTCTGCAGCATACCTTATTCCACAGTTATTCTTGCTGCTTACAGTTGCTTTTACTAGGCATTACAAAGGTACACACATAACCCAACTTTAGGCATCTAATTTAAGATGCTAAAGTTAGGAGGCTAGTGTCCCTGTATCGTCACCTATATAGGACAGGTCTTTCCCAAGGCTGTTGTAGAGCTTGAGCTTAATGCAGGAGCCTGTTTTTGGAAGAGTCTTTCTCCTTCTCCACTGACTATGTGAGCAGGAATCTGGGGAGACTAGTTCCCTAGCTTATTGTGTGCTTCCCATAGGGGCATTATCCAACCTAATTCAGGGCTGCACAGCATTGGCAACTGTCATGAAAGTGTGTCCCCACCATCAACAAGGGAAACTAACCTCCAGTATAAAGCTGTAAATCACCTTTGTACACTTCCTGTTTAGACAAGCCTTTGCTGTTCAAGTCTTTTTTAGTGTCAAGGATAGGAGGTCTAATTTCTACTCCCTTTCCAAATCCACCGGCTGACTGGAAAAGCTTTAGAGTGTTTACATAACTTATGCCTGTACCCTGGCCAGCAGAAAGTCACTGTTACTCTGTAAGTAACAGCACTAAGGCAATAAGTTACAGCCTTAATAAGTTTTAAAGCACGAGTACTATTGCCTTTACACAATATTTTCCATATGGTATCTGTCATCCAGTAGAAAAAATGAGAAACTATACATATGAGAATAAAACACCACAGGACAATAAGTTATTGTATAATTGCTGATCTGAGGGAGCTGATCCATGCTCGTTCTTTTAACCTGCAGTAAACTCAAGGTAATGAAATCCAGTTACCCTCCATTTATTAAGAGCTAATCTTCACTGTGTTCTGAAGTACTTAAACAACTTGAAAGGGCCTGATACTCTGAGAATCATTGCTTGGCAAATTCAGGCTACTTAAACTGCAGCAAGTTGAGTTCCTAGAGCCTCCAGTTATTTCTGAAAATATAGGCTTCGAAGTTCAAATGTGAAAGTCGTTACTGAGATGTCCAAAACATATTTTGTAGTTTTTGCTTAAAAATAGCATTCTGGATCTTTCTTTCGAAAAACAGCAGTGATTTCCTTTGTCATTATTCAGCTCTAAGTTACTGGTTTCTTTTAGACGCTTTCCATTTTAAACGCAACTTTCATTAACATTTAGTAAGTGCAAGGTATATTAATGCCAAATCAAAAAGTTTCCTTAAATTATTATAAAGATAATCTGATGTTTCTAACATAATTATGCATATAGGATTAGAGTAATTTAAAAAGCTGAAAACTTTAAACTTTAACTCTTTCTTTCCAGCTCTGACCTTCATCAGTCTTGACTAATTTTCAGCAGTCTGTTTCATAATTTATAAACTAGAAAAGTGAAAAGTTAAAATGTTCAGGTCCTCTAAAGTTTCCCTGCACTTCTGTCACAAGTTTCTAAAATATATACAATATTTAGTCATGCAGTGAAATGGAGAGTCAGGAGCCCAGTTGAGAGATGGAATTTATCTTTAACAAAGTATAAAAAAATTCTTATTCTGAGGCAGATGCCTCTTTGTTGTTACGTTATGATTACAGGATATTGCCAAGGATAAATACACTAGCTAAAATGTTTGTATTTCCCCAACTTAGAGCTTTCAGAACTCATGCAAGTTAGTTAAACAATTAAAGGTTAAAAGAGAAAGAAGATAAACGTTCCTGCCATAGATTCAGATCTTTTCAAAGCAAGGTAAAAAGGAATCCAGGAGACCTCAAGCCCTCCAAGGTAAAACCCTTAAAAGGTGACACTAAGTTACATAGTAATGTCACATGAAACACAGTGTTGCTCCACTTCAAAACAGTTATTTTTATTTGGTTATTTTCCGTGGTTACGCACGATCTAAGAGATGGCTTCTCTACACGCCCTTAATACAGATGAACTTAAAATTGACATACGTACTTTAAATCCCACGAAGAAAAGGAGGAGTTTTTTTAGTATACAGGCTTCTAATGAACTATTGTCTACTCTAAGATTAATGTCCAAAGATCCATTAAGAATTTTTATTTAATCTTAAATGACTCTGCCCGCCTCTATGCTTCTGATGCTCAGGTCCACTACTTTTTCTGCCTTCAAATGGAGCCAGTCGAGTTTGTCTACGTTTGCTTTCCCTCTTCTCTCTCAATTCTGTATCACTGGATATTCTCCCTCACAAATGCAGATTTGATTCTAGCTTGACAAATCCCAGCTGTTTTTTTTTCTGCTCCAGAACTGATTCTTTCGGTCAAAACCAAAATCACAATCTGCTCCTCTGCAGTTTTTCACATCTTTTCTTAATCTGGATATTCAGAAAGTCTTCCCTATTCATTAGCACAGTTTAAAGCCAGAGAATAAAACGTAGTTACCTCTTTCAAAATCTCATTTAGTACCTACAATATTTTATTCTCTTTTCTTATTCTCTTCATTCTCTTCTCTTTATATTCTTCTTTAACAAATTATCTTACTAGTAACTGGAAAGGGTTAATCTTCTGGTCACTGACGTTCGATATTACACCGCAGTTTGAGCTTTCATCTTTAGCCCCTACTGGCGTACGTGTTTGTTGATCTTAGCTGTGCTCTGAGCCAGTTAAAAAGGTTTCAAAGTATACATCTGCAGTGTTGAATCAGAGCTTTACATAACTTTTAGTTTTTGTACTGATCACCTCTGAGCTTCAGTGTCTAAATGTATATAAGGACTGTTTAGAAAGTATTCAACATCATAAAATGACTAAATATTAATATTCAGATTTCAAAAGAGAGAGGGAAAAGCAGAGAAAAAGGAGAAAAATATGAGCTAAGAGAAGGGAGGAAGAACAAATTTTTTAAACAAGTATGATGGCTAATCCTTTCAAGCAATGTGAAAGTTGGATGGTTAGGAGTGAAAGAGGAGGAGGTCAGGGTTCATGAGAATAACTACTTGAAGTTAACATTCATGTTAACTTAGCAATAACTGATGCTAAATTTTTGAGGCCTAAAGCCAATTTGAGATTATTTAGGCCAAAATCTGATCATAAAAAGAGGAAGTATTTGAGTAAATTAAACAACACTGCACTGCAACAGATGGTTACTTCTGAATAAAATAGAAGATCATTCAAAATCAAAGGGTGAAACTGCAGTAACAGCTGTCTCAAAGTTATCTTTTTTTTATAGATAACCCCTTTTTTGATGTTTCTAACAGCTGAAGTATAAAGCTCTATCCTCAGAAATTTTAACATTTAAATAATTTTACATATTTTGTAAGACAGAGGAAGTGATAAACAGCAAAATAAATTGTCGTCATTGATGACAGCAGAAGCTGTTACTAAAGCTTTGAACCTTGTTTTCCAACTGCTTTAAGCAATATATATTTTTAATTTAGCTATACTTTCATAGCAGTGGACTAAAAATACACTGCTTTTCAGAAGGAAAACATCTGCGTAAGGAAAGTGAAGGTGAAGACCCTAATGAAAAGGATAATACTACAGTGACAGAAGAGGTCTAAAGACATGAGTCTCTTGAAAGAGTACATGTACTTTGGAAGAAAAAGATGATTATTTAGAGCATGATATTGTGCAACGCTAAACGTGAATGCAGAACTACAAAGGCCCTAAAACATTAGCTCTAATCCTGCAATCCAGGTCTTCCAATGTGAAAATCATAAGCATCATGATTTCTTTTCAGTAGAAAGCTTTCTAATATAAACAAAACTGACACCATTAAGATCACTTATATTAAGGCCAAAGGGAAAAGTGTAACCAAATGAAAAATGTATCAGCATTTTTTGTCTCAGAGCTCTTGTCAGTTCATTTGTACTGACTGGAATAGTTACAGGACAGTTCTGCTAACAGGGTCATCAACTGCATGAAAAGCTTTATCCAGTCAGCTGTAAAAACCGGAATTAATTGGTCTAGTTGCCTTCATTTCCTACAGTTGTTCAGCATAGAGAAGCAAATCAGCAGCACCACTTACGTAAATTCTTTTGCCAACATTCACATGGGTTATCATAAAAGTCAAAATGAATGTATTTTTACACATTAAGATTTTGTACATTCTTTAATTAGGGTACATTTCTACCTAAGACTACAGCAAGGGAAGACAAGAGCTTAGCCTTTCAATCCTGATTTCAACATTAAAACCACCCACAGACTTGGGCAAGTCTATCAAACTATTGGTATCAGATTCTTCATCCCTCGAAATGGGTTGATAACACTTATTTCATATGTTGCTGTGAGGACGACTGTCTGTAAAACTCTCTGAAGATCTGAAGATTGAAAACACTATTCAAGCATAAACATAGGACATTTTTAATTGTATCTCAAAGGAAATGTATGAAAAGTAACTGTTGATAAAAACGTTGGTACTCCACATTAGAAACAGTACTTACTTCAAGTCTTTGAACAATTTCTCTGATGTCTTCAGTACAATTATCTGCTGCAGACAGAAGAATACATTCTCCTCTTTCATAAAATACTTTGATGCTCATTAATCCAGATGTCCATCCAATAACATCTCTGCAGGAGCAGTTAAACACAACATTTTTTGATTCTTTTTCAATCAACATGATAAATTCATTGGAGATTCCAAGGAGACATTCAATGTCAGCAGACTGGCCAAAATCTCGTGCAATCACATTCCACATAATTGCCCCAACACTGAATAAATGTGCATCTTTCCTTGGCTTCACTTTCTCTTTTTTTTTTGCCCCTAACGTAATAAAGCTAAACTTTGCTGAAGTATCGACTGTAGCTGTGGTAACAAAATTTTCTGCCAGATCTTTCAAGTATTCTTGACGTGTCCTCGTGGCCATGGCTCGAAACTTTTCTGACTTATGTGCTGCATTTTCAGCATTAATAACTTTGGCTAGAAGGAAGTCCCTAAAGACTGCTGATTTGGGGAAAGTTACTCCTTTAGGAATGGGTGGACCAAATGGAGGTACGTCTTTCGATCTTGAAACGCCAACACTAGAAATAAAGAGAGACAATAAAATGGATAATTTATTTTTTTTTTTAAAAAAGGCATTCAGATAATAAGCAGGACTATGCATGGATACAGTCCATTTATACAGATGAGTTTAGCTTTGATATGTCAATTTTTAGACATTTTAGATAGAGGAAATTTCAATAATTAGGTTGGGAGAAACACTTAGGAAACCTATTAAATATATTCTCTTTTACACACCAGCGAAAACTGAGGGCATGGTCTCTATAGAACTAGCTGTTTTGTTTCAAATACATAAAAGACACTGTAAATGTATCTTAGTAAGACAAAGAATATCAGGGATGACTTTTTAGAGCGTCACTGTCTCGTGCCTTTAAATGGAATACATATAAAAATGCTTTGCAAGTTACTATCATGTAAATGAACGATCAAGGATTTTTAAAAGTGGTTTCTTTATCATTTTCAGCTTTCACTCAGTTGCATGATCTTAAATCTGAGAAATATATAAACACAAATATAACTCATTTCAATCCTCAGACATCTTGCAAGAATGAAGCATTGTTCACACAGAGGAAAAAGTACCAGGGTCAAACACATGTCTATACTAGTAGCATTCTGCACCAGTTTAAGCTGCCTACTCTAGGTTGATGTAATTTCAAAATACCTGCTACTCAAACAATGGAATTTCAAAAATACCTGGACAGCTCATAGCAAGATGTAAAGGAAGTACAAATACTTGATACACAGTTACACCCCTACCATTGATAACATATTTCACACATAACATATACATATATATGTTAAGACACATATTTCAAATAAAAAAGGATTTCCAAATACAGAAGAAACTACATTCAATCACTAGTAGTTTGACTCAAATATAGCCACATTTGGGATTACAGACAGACATCATTAAGTAGCTAGAAAAACATAACTTATAAAATATGCCATGTATTATTTAATAAACACAAAATAGTTACTTAAAGAAACCCAGGTTCTAGAAGAAACAGTAAATCCAGCAAGATACCTGCTGAATTGACACCGTTACTTTTAAAGTCCTGATCATTATTTGGACAGTTCCCCACTAGTTCAGAATTATTCTTCCACCCAGGTTGCCTTGCTAGAACTCATGATACCTTAATTTGAGTGTGAGAGTAAAGGTGAACTGAATTGTGGTATGTTTTTGTGCTCCCCAAAAAGCTCCGATTCAAGTGCTTAAAAGCAGTGACTCATCCTGGTGTCATACAGTCATAGTCAGGGATTCATATACATGTTAATAAGCCTTCTAAAACACTTTATTTTAAATCACCTTCTCATTCTAAGAAAAAGAAGCATGCAATACAAATTCCAAATTAATTTCTATTGCTGTATCAACAAAGTCTTATTTTCACAATATTATTGCTCTTTTTATGCCTATACATCAGCAAGATGGAGGTCTGTACCTATTTGAGTCTAAAAATTGTGTCCATAATTCCAAACGTGTGCAAGGTATTCACTGGAGTTTCAAACTTACAGAAAATGAAGCAGCAATTTTAAAATTGTACACATATCTCTATGAAATACAAAACTGTTTGAATAGACAATTTCATTGTGGAGCTAATAGCAAATTTAAATAGTTATAAGGCTCTACTCACCTATAACACACATTTTCAGTGCAAGGGTTATGCACTTTGACTATGACAAATACATGTTGAAAGTGGGAACGAATATTTTTTGGAGTAAAAGGAAGTGCTCCTGGCTCTTGGAAGACAATGGTAACTATGTCATTTCCTATATGTCTTTTCCTTAGAAGCTGGACAAGAAACATGTATTGCAAAATTAGTTATAAAAAAATGACATTTTCTTTCATTTTAGCAAAAAACAAAACAAAACAAAACAAACCAAGCTTACTTTTCTCAGAAAATAACAATTAATTAATTTTATTCTGGGTAGCTAAAGGCAAAGGATATCCGGCTGAACTGCAAAAATACAGGGAAAAGAAATTGGGCTAAGATCACAAAAATGCCAGTGACTTCTTTCAAATCCCCATGCCCCTTCTGGTCAGTTTCTGCTGATTTTACTAATTTATCTTATTTTAGTGCATCAGTGTAGTAATAAGAAATATATGTTACATCACTTAACTTTTAACACTATCTATACTTCTGCATGTCAGTTCCCTTTTTACCATGTAATACCTTTATACTTTTATATGAAAAATGTAATATTGCTTTTCTTTTCCAATAAACATTCCTTTTGCACATTGCATTTTTATTAAACATTGGTCCTTAATATTATGATCTTAGCACTTTTTAAAAATAGCTTATCACGAATACTAATCACAATTTTTAACTACTGCATACTTGGGAACGCAGCTGACACACAGAAGACTTGCGGAGAGACAACAGCTACTAGAAACTCATTTTTTAATTAAAAACTCATTCTAGTAACTGTTACTTTACTTAAGGAAAAATTTAAAGTACTGTTATCATTATTACAGTTTAAAAAAACTAATAAAAACTACAAAATGTCCAGTAATTGGACCAGTGGTCCAGTAATAAGGGACCACTACTGTCACCAAAAAAAAAAAAAAAAGAAAAAAAGTTATTCAGAATAAAATGATACTCACTTTCCTCATGGAAGCAAATAATACCTTTCAAAAATTTTACACTTTTTTTAAAGTAACTTTGCTTAGAAAACACCCATTTATGTCACTAGAGGGGAAGAAGTAGTCTACCATGTGCTAGGTTGCAAATATCTTATTCACCTAAAGTCTGCAAAACAATTTGCTTAGTCAACTATTAGCATATAGTTCTGCCTTGGCTTTTTAGCATTACTGTAACTAAAATGGATACAAGAATAAATGTAATTGAAAATTTTATGGTAAAATAAGGAAAATTTTCTATACCAAGTTGATTTTACAGAATATAATCTTTCTAATAAAAGAACATTCACTTCTATTTTCTCAGTTGCATTAAAAGCTAGTATTTCAGCTACCCACAAAAGAGGCAAAGCTTCACATATTAGAGCCTAAGACCCATAAGTATTTTTCATTACATCTGCTAAAATAGCACAGAGGTTTATATTCCGAAGCTGGTGAGAATGGCCAAACCCACAATTTTAAAGTGCTCAGTTAACATATAGATATGTTTTTAAACCCAATCAAAAGCCCAAATGCAATGTGAAGAAACTAGACTAACGATGAAACTTTAGTACAGATATGAGAAATAAAATAAAATGTGGTGTAAGCCATGTGACTTAACCATGTTTAAGGATTTTTAAGACTAAAACCAAAATAACCGCCTCTTTGAGCGATTTAACATGCACATCCCTTTGCATACCAATTACAATAAAAGCCCACTATGGGGAACTGATCACAGAACTAGGTATGTCAGGTATACTTTAATTTGTTGAGCTGGCTGGAAAACCATTAGATTGCTGTAATGAAGCACAAGTTCATGTTTAGAGGTTATTAATAATATCTCACAGGTTGGAATTTACACTGCAGTTAAATTTGTAAGAAACCTTCAATTTTTAGGTACAAGCTGATTCATTGCTGCCTTTGTCATATAACTAACTCTTCACAGAGCAAACTGGAAAATTAGAAAGCAACATCTTATTTAAAATTAAATTCATTTCTCAAGACAATTGCTGTCTTCCAAGAACATTTTCTGGTTTTGTAAACTCCTTTAGGAGGTTCTACTTGCAGCTATAGGCTGCTTAAGCAAGAATAACAGTCACTTACTAAACGACAAGTTTTAGAAGTGTTTGAAATTGTACTAGCAAAAATAGTCTTTTTCAAATGAAGGTAGTTCTTATAATCTCTCTCTAAACGCTTTTTTTAAGAACTTAAATCTCTAAAGAAGCAGAAAAATTAGTAAGCAGGAAGTCAGGTCACTGTTTTTAAGAACCTTACCAAGTTGCTGAGATCTGAGTGACTTCTTCAACATTTTGAAATAAAATCGATATAACTCTGTTATAAATAACTGTCATGCATTAGTGGTCAGTGAACTTCAACACAATGCAAAGGCAAAACACAGTCGTGCCTGTGTACAGGGAATCATAATGCAAAGGACTGGAAAGGGGAGGAAAGTAAACTGGAGTGATCTGGAGGATGGAAACTAGTGCTTTGGATAGGACAAAAGAATAGGAGAAGAATAAACTATCGAATGGAGAAAAAGGAGGGAACACGTAATTCCCTAGAAAATGTAAATAAAGACTGCATTCTGAAAATGAAAGAGGAATTGAAGGAAACTGGAACTAAGCAAAAAGATTTATAACAACCCCTTTTCAGATTTCCATGCTATGACCTGTATTTTCCTCCCACCTTTCATCTCCTTTTTTTTTTTTTTTCCCAGTTTTCCCCTTCCTCTCCCATTTTGAGATCTGCTGATGTTTTTCCTTCTTTTTTTTTTTTAAATCTGCCTTTCTAACATACTATAAGGAATCTCATGCCAATGCAGAGCACACTAGGAACTCTCAAAAGGGTGTGCAGATTACACAGGATTACTTACAGTAAGGAGATACCAAACACTCCCTGACATCGTTCTAGTATCAGTCTAAAGCAGTGTAGTAGAATATGCACATGAAGCCAATACAGTAAGGTAGGCAGTCAACAGGAAATCGGTAAAAAGAAGTTTTATGTAAGAATTCAAGACACACAAAGGGGAGTCCAGTAAGGAAAATATGTTAGAAAAGCAGAATCCATTAAATTAAAAATAGTTATACAAGACATCTTAACTATGATAGTCAATTCTTAATTTTCAGAGATGCATCTCTAGGAAAAAGTATTTGTTATTGTAGAACTTAGCACATTTACAGGCTGTGCACAACCACAGAAATCTACCCATTTCTGTGGAATTTTAATTGCCTATTCAAACTGCAAAATAACAAAGAATTCTCCCTGTAATAGGAGTGGAAAAACATTCTTCATTCAACTAAATGCTGAGATGCTAAGAGACAAAAACAAAAACCTTCAAACTTATTTTTAGTATGTTTCTAAAATAAGTGGCTCTAAAAAGCTCTAATTTCAATTTGCGTTATTAATCAGTACCAAAAATAGAAAAATGTCAAAAGATATTTCATCAGACCTGGTTAAACTGAGTTTGGTATAGCCATATCTCTGGTTATCTCAAAGCTCTTAACTGTAACTTAGCTTTAACAAGCTTATTTCACTCGTGCACATCTGTTTTACTTTTAACTTTTCATTAAACCAGATGAAACCTGATGATTTGATCCGATTTGGATTAATCAGGTCTGACTAGGTGCATACAAGGAGACTGCAAATGCATGACTGGGAAACTTGCAAGGGAATGATTTAGAAAGGGACTTCGCAAAGGTAAAGTTTAAAGGGGAAAGCCTTGAACTATAATTTCAAGAAAAGGCCAGTAAAGGAAAAGCAACTGGCCACACCAGCGCTGGTAGCCCTTTCTGTTCTAGGGAAGGAGCAGTTGATTTGGAAGTTCCCAGCCTATGTTGCAGCCAAAGTGAAAATTACCTTGCTCTTTGGATCTCCTGCTGGCTCTAAAACTAGAGGGATGTCCTGATCAGTGACCAAGCAGGGCGTAGTTAAGTCCTGGAAGAAGCAACAAACAATTCTGGTGTGGCCTGTTTTTGGCTCACAGGTATTTGGAATCTAAGAAAAGCTTGGTACTTGCTCATTGAAGGTCTTGCACCTAGATGAAGAATGGCTCAATATCTTGCCAAGCCATTACTAAAGCAGTGACATAGGGATAGGATGCAATAACCTCATTGGCAGTACATACACAATATGCCAGCAAAAAATAACTATTGATAGGGGGGTCTTCATCTAGAATCTAAAAGGAAAGTTATTGTGGCCTCTACATTCCCCTAATTTGGGTATGTAGAGTTAGTGCGCCAAATCCTGCAAAGACAAACAACGTTCATATTCCACAGCACCCGTAAGTCTCTTTCTGTTTTGAGGATATGAACGAGCACATCTGTGGTCTTCAGTATCTACATAGTCTCAAGTAAAAAGACCTAATCCAATTTTATCCCAGCTCGTGAGAAATAACACTGTTGATATTTTTCACATTCCAATATGTATTTTGGAACTAAACAGTAAAGAAGAAAATTAAACAATGATTATTGCACATTAAGGCTGGCTAAATTCTGGTCGTTTGGGTGTGCTTGTCACAATTCATTAACAGTGTCCATGCTGTGCAAATACGGCTGGATACCAGCGTCTAAAAAACAATGTGATGGGTTTTCAGACAGGAATACTGCTTCAAATTACAAAATTGCTATGTTATTTTGATCTCAGGAAAGCCATGAATCACAACACGATGCTCTTACCAAATACTGAAACTGTTAATTAGACAATGACTGATGAGCGCCTACTAAAACACTGTGGAAAGGAGTGTTTGTTGCTGGGCAAAATCGTGGAATTAATATTGGAAGATTCTGCAATATATAAGAATTGACACCTGTCTATAAAGACAGACACATAAGGAAATGAAAAGAATGAAAGGAAAGCAGAGGAAGAAGTGCAAGGACAGTAAGAAGGAATGGCTGAATAGCACAGCAGTGAAGGAGAAAAAACAGCAAACAATTACAAAAATTAGTGAATCATGGCAAGAAGATATCCTGTTCTCACAAATATGGGACAGTTATGAAAGACAATGACAAAAGTAATAAACTCCACATAAGGTCATATCTACTGTCAGTGCCTGTGATTTGCTATGAAAATATTCATTTTTCATGATAAGCAAAGCTCATTCAGTGTATTATATGTTAATAGTGTACAGTTTTCCCTATTTACATAGGTTTTCCAGTCAAAGATCAATACATTCAGAAAAATTCTACTATTGCAATGGGTTCTGCATCTGTGCCTTGCAAACTTGTAAAGTTTTTTCAAATAAATATGCAAATTAGAGATTATTTAAAATATAACCATATTTTGAGCTCTCTCATGTGATTTTAGAATCCCAGCCTCCAAGTTCTTTTTCAAAGTGCACCATTTCTCAAGAAAACCTGAAACATTTTTCATTTATGTGTAAAAACAAAGTATTCTTACGTGTAAATCAAATTAAAACATACATTTAAACTAACAGCTAAAGCGTTTTGACTGATTACTTAACAGAGCAATCTCAGTGTGTTTAATAAATTAACCTTGTATAGTAATAAAGTATAAGTGAAAGTTCAGAGAAAGAGAACTATCTCAAATCAGTGAAAATGATCCAGTATCTTGATTACTAGATATCAGCACAATTTAGTGTGTGATGAGGCTGAACATTTTTATCCTCTGAAAGCCCCATGTATTTTAAGACATATTATTGGTCAAAACGTTCATATTACTCATACTGTGGAGAATTTCTGCCTTTTGATTTATAACATAGTTTCTTTAAACCTTATCTAAAGACTAAATGTAATGGATTACAATGTTATTCAGTCAGAACAGTTCTTCAAACAGTTCAGAATATTATGCACTAACTACTTAAAATACCTAAATACATTATATATGCTATTCCATTTCAATTCTCATTTATCCTTTGTCAAGAATTTTAATTGTTTTCTTTATCTTTTGTTGCTGCCTTGACACATCTCTTTTTCTTCCCACAAGACCTATTGATAGGGCAGACATGAAAGATGCAAATCACACACAGTTTCACAATCAGTAACCGCAATTTTTGCATGCTGCTCAAAACCAAAATGAGATAGCATCTTTATTTCATGACAGTCCTCCAATATGACTGAAGAAATCTTCACATCTTGCACTGCAGTGAGAGAATATTTTTAAAAATTCTCTTTAATGCTTATTTCTGCAGAAATAGAAAAATGCAGAGTAGTAAGGCAGAAAGCTAGACTTATCTTCAGACTGATATATGACTAGCTCTATCTTTCACCTTTTTTAAGGGCTAGTTTTGATATACTATACCAAATGTGCTTGTACTTTTTAATCCAGTCACAAGAAATATCTGAGACAGGCAAAGACAGAGTAACCTTACCGGTGCTCTGCACACCTTGGATGCTAAGTTGTTTTTTAGCCATCCTTAATGCTTTAAAAATATTCTGAACTATTACATAAGCAAAGTGAATTCTCCAGAAATAAAATAAGTACACTGCAGTTTTCTGTCTTCAGAAGTAGACACCTTGAAGGATACGGCGAGGCATTTATTACTAAGCTGGTAGGTTAATAAAAATTTTAAGATCTGTAATAGGAGTATTATGCGAAATCATTTAAAAATCTTATCACTTGTGTATTTTAACCACCAGACTACAGTCAATATTTAAAACAAACATAGAATATAAATCCAGGTCATATTAAAGATATTTCATTGACCATAGACATCAATACTGTTTAATAATATCATGAAATGGAGGAGATAGGATAAGTTCCTGAATTACGAAGACATATTTAAAAAATCCTATGAGATTTTTAATACTGCATAGTATTTCAACAAACAATTCCAATTAAGAGTCATACTTCATATAAAATAATTCATTTTTATATCAGTATTCTTTCAAACAAAGGTACATTTAATCTCAAATATTTATAACGTAAAATTACCATGAAAATGGGGAAGGTAAAAACATACCTGTTGCCTATTATTGGGCATATATGGAAGCATTGTTGATACATGAAACATTATCTCATAATCTTTATAGGTGGTGTAGAGGGAATGAGTTCCTGTTGAATCAGCTGAAAATGAATTAAAGGTGGTCAGTGAAACAGAGCATTCATACTACTTTTTAGGATACCACTCTTTGCAAGCTATGTCTAAGAAACAGTTTTGAAACTATAAACACAGTTTAAAAATTATTTAAATAGATCCATAATATACTGCATCAGCTAAAGATCTGCTCTTTAGAATCTTATTATAACATAGATGGTTCCTGCAAGAAATTGCCCAAAGAGTTTACAGTCTGTGAGATTAGAACCTAACTGACCTCATTTTGAGTATAGTGGCAAGCACTGTAAAGTCTTAGTATCTTACAGAAAAGAACTAATCACTTGGCTACTTAAGTATAGTTTTATATAGTATATATTTTCTATTATTTAAAAAGTTAAGAAGGACAGTTGACTAATCCTATACCTTATCAAAAAAAAAAAACTACTGACAATGTTACACCAAATCTCACATTAAAACACTTATTGCATATGAAACACTTTAAAAATATGAAATACGTGCATGATACATTATTGTATACTGTAAAAAATTTTTTTGAAGGAATTTTCAGATCTTTTAAAAAATAAGAACATTTTCAAATATATGACTTTCAATATTTTTATTTAGAAAGTTTAGTAATACAATTTGTGTGTCAGAATTTTTACAGCAAACTAGAGGGGGTTTACTTTGTATTCACAAATTAATCCTTTTTTTTTTCATCTCCTTTGATGTGTTTGGAGCATTTAACTAAGGCAGGAGATTGGGAACACCCTATTGAAACAAGGCAACTATCAAATATTCTTTGAATGTTTGTTCATTTGTTTTATATAATTTTATACTTTCCACACCAACAAACATTCTCCAGTACTCTTCTCCACATGGGATTTAATTTTTTTTTTTTTTTAAATAACTGCATTCCTAAGACAAATTGTTTGGCTGTGTTAGTTCCCTTGTTCAAAATACACAAACATACACTTAAATGTAAAACTCAGCAGTAACCTAAATCTGAAAATATTTATGCATGTGTATAATTTTGAACACTTCTGTATACAGGCTTCATTGGTAATGTCTGCACAAAATTAAAATTAAGTTCATTTATTACAATTCTTGTAATAGAAACTATAATTACAGGCTAAATAGCATAATTTCCACTCAAGTTTCTTACTTAAGTGTTGCTAAAAAAGGCCAACCATTATTGCACTTGTCTATTTTAAAATCTTTGTTGAAAATGTAATTCCATTATAACCTTTCTGTGGCATTTTAGAAAGATAAGAGTTTACAGGAGAGAACAAGCAGAAGAGGGAAAACAATTACATTATGCAATACAACTATCTGTCTAAACTCCATTGATCTTGGCAATCCTACTCCCTGGATCCTTTTGAAATTAGATAATAAATAAAGTCAAACTATCTTGAACAGATAATAAAATAGTCCCTTTACATACTTATCACAGAAAGCCAGATTCCTTACCCTTAAACTATTTCTTTCTTAACACAACATTCTACTTAGCTGAACATTTTTGATTTAGCACCTTGACTTTGGAAATGAACTAGCAAGTTTTTCTTCTGAAATTTAGTCCCTTACGTTAAGCAAGCTGAAATCTTCTGAATCAAAATATTCTCTACTAAACATCTACTAAGGCACACTGATTACATTTTTTAATATTATACCTGGCCTGACATTTATGTACCTGATTTCTTTCTGAATATTAATTTCTTCCATAAAGATTGAGAAAAATTGGCCAAACTTTTTTTGAGTTATCGAGCATTTCCGTTCTCCCTACCCCCCTGAAAATCATCTTTTACCAAAAAGTAAAACAGAACTATACCTTTGTGTACATAGTTTGTAAGACCTCCTCAGTTTCCTTAAACTTTATTTCCCTCCTTAGAGGTATGAGGAAATTAAATGTAAAAACAATTGAAATTACTGAAAAACTAACATAATTAAAATCGAACAGTAAAAATGAAAATTTTAATGTTCCAAAAACAAGATTTTCTTTCCTTATTTCAGAATTGGTAAAGTTTCCTCAAATCTTCCAATTTCTTGATTTTGGAATTTTTAATTGGGACATTAAAAATTCATTAAAGAAGGACAGAAGAGTTTGCAGCTGATGTATTCCACATATTCTTCACATTCTACATTCTGTATTCCATAAGGAATGGATCAGTTAAATTCATTTCTTCTTATCAAAATATTAAATAAACAGATCAAATGAAAAGAAATTTTTAAGGAAAAAAAAAATCTCAAAGCTAGTCAAGCTTTTGAGAATAGAAAAAAAAACCAATAAATGTAAACCCTACTAAAAGCGAGCAAGAAATATTACAGAAATATCATGCGTACAAAAAGTGTAGCTGCTACAAATGAAGTTATTAACACTACTCTGAACCTTCAGGCAGTCAGATCAATTTATTCTCCAATTATAAATTTGACATACAGAAATGCCATTATATTAAAAAGTATAATACAAAAAGGATGATAATAAAGTCAATATTTTTACATATAACATAAAACCAAAGACATCATTGTGAAGTCTCTAAATTCCATTGTTTGTTGCAAACTGTTAAGATACGCTAATAGCATTAGAAGCATACAGCATTAGTAAAATACCAGAATTATGCTACTGAATTATATGTAAGCAAAGTCAATCAACAGTGTACGTTCTTACTGAGGAACAGCAAATACAGAAACTGAATCTGCTGACAGGCCAGCATATATGTTCATATGAAGAAATTATCAGGTGATATTTGGTCAACTCTGACTGGGGAAAAAAGAAAAAACAAATGCCTCCCTCAGCCCTTCAAATTTTTCATCCCTATGTGCCATTTCTTTCCATAAGTCTTGAACCTAAAGAACTGACAACCACAGTGAGTTAAATAAATGTTTCTACAGGTTAATTTAAAAAATGAATTATTAGTCTGTACTGAAACAGGATGCAATATTCAATATTAAGCCTGGATTATTAAAGTAAAACAAGCATGTTTTTAAGCAAAGAGGCTGTAACCTTAATAAATGTGGTGCCTAAGTGGGTTTACAGGGCTACAGAATTGCAGCTTTCCCACTTGGTAAGTCATGAAATGCAACAGTCTGTCCTAGTATTCAGCTCACCTGTTTCACTATTTCCCCTCTGAGAACTGGGAATGGAGAATGTGAAAGATTTCTGGGATGGCAGAGCTGATCTCCCTTCATTCTAAAAGCCTGAGGTTTATAGTCAGCTTCTCAGAACGCTTTTTACGATGGAGAGTGGCCTATTGACAGTTTATCTGCATGGGGTACCAACCACGAGCTGCACTCACTAGACTTTCCCAAAAAATGTCCAATATGAATCATTACATTTCACTCCTAATACTGAACAGCAGATGACAGACCATCGAGGGCACTACCAGTCTGATACCAGAAGGAAAATTCTTTCATGACCATGACACTAGTCAGCATTCAAATGTACAATTTCAAAAAAATAAAAACAAATAAACAAATAAACAAAAAACCCATATAAGACATTCCTAAGAACCGGACTAAATCAGGTAGATAAGTGGCAGGAGGAACAGATGTGCAGAATTAACAAGGGCATATCTGTTCCTACTTCTCTGGCTAGCCAGAAGGCATACATCCACTGAAACAAAAGATCTTCCCTTAATTTCCTTTAGGTACATCTTTCTAAGCTTCCTTCTTGGCAGCTTATGTCTAGCAGTTCAAGCAACTCTCCCATTCGATAAGAGGGGTAAACAGAATACGTACATGAGTAGCAGGATGTAGTAACTTAAAAAGATATACTTGGCTAATGAAAATATTCCATTGTTGTTATACTTAGGCCATGTATAGTATGCAATAAAAGTCTATTTTCAGGATGTAATAGACAGGCTATAGAAAAAACAAACATATGACACAAACACTATGTTACCATAAAGTAGGTGAGTAGACCTGTGCTTAGATCACATCTCAGTGATCAGTTGTCAAAATGCTGTTAACACCACATTTAACTAAAAGAATGAGTTAAGTTAATGATGTACTAATTGGTCAGCTGTAAACAAAGCTCAGAAAAATTGAAGGGCAGTGACCAACAACGCAAAGGAAACGTGTGGCAATATCACTGACTTTGTCAACAGCAATACTTCAGGTTCTATTTTTGCTACAAAAAAAAACACCAAACAAAAAAAAATTATGTATAAATAACTTCTTACACTACTGCACTGCCCTGAAAAGGCAGAAGCAACACAATAGTTAGGCAGATGAATGTTTGTTAACTACAGAATCGTAACATGCTTGATGTGCTACAGAAAATTTGATTTCCCCTCAAACATGAACACTGATGTATAAACTGATTAACAGAAATGCAGAAGTCTAAGAGGAATAAGAAAAATGGTCCCATCTTATGACTCCACATTTCAAAATATGTCTTCTTTTTTTTTTTTTTTATCTTTTTAAAGATAAGATAGTAAAATGTAGCTATGAAATTCTAAAATACATCAAGAATCACATACTTTGCAGTATTTTAGTAAGGGCAAGAAAATGAAATAAGTTGTTTTGGTTTTCCAATCTTTTTTTCTGTCACAGAAAAAGTAAATAACCTTTCAGATAGGGTGTGATGCATATACTGTTCTTATCACGTACTTTATCTTCCTCATCTAGCCTATAAACTTGCTAGTCTATCCCAAAGTCAAGAGCATGAGAACACATGATTTGCAGAAGATGCTTACCACTGGAGAATTACAGTTTTTACCACAGATCAGAAACACAACTTACTTTTATTATCTAGCTGAGCTCTGTATTTACTAAACCCTTTTAGCCGTACTCTCTGGCCCAGGAGATCAAGGAACTCTTCAAAAGCTGGCCCTGCCATCTCATTGTTATACATTTCTTCCTCTGTGCTTTGGCCTGCTTTGCAGTAAAGGATACCAATCTTATGTTGAAAACTCAGCTGAAATAAAAGGGAAAAGAAAATTAGAGAAGCAAAAGAAAGCAAATGCTAAAGCAAATATTAACACCGTTTCAATGCCTGGCAGGAGTAACTTGAGGATGACAAAAATAAGTGCTGTGATTTAGGAGATTAAGTCACTACAAGGAGCAAAGAAAATTATCTTGAAAGAAAACTGGATTGTCATGATCCAAACACAGAAACAGTCAATGACGACTTTTGACTTAAGCAGTTATCTACAGAAGCATACTCTATTGCATGTTCCATAATGTGAGCATTTTAATTGGCAATTATCGTATTGTAGTCTTCTCTCTCAGATACAAAACAAGGTGAGGAGTTTATTTTCCCTCATTTCTACTCTTTAAAATTCAGCCAGACACCTCCCTGCACATGAAGTTGCCCCCCCGCCACCCAATAACCTTTCCAATTACGTAAGAGCAGCAGTTGTGAAGACCTGCTTTTCACAAGGCACTGTGAACAGACTCTCACAACACTAATTTCTCTTATATGCATCAATAAATCTTTCCCCTCCCTATAAAACTGTCTTCTGCAAAAAATTATTCCCTATTTTCAAAGGTTTTACTATGTAAACACTGCCTGACCAACATACAGTAAACTTAAAACTAGAAATCAGATTGCAATTGAATAGTTTTGTTCAATGAGTTAAAGTCAGTTCTAGACCTTTAGTATAAAAAAAAGAGATGATTATATCTGGACCAAGATGTTGTCTTTTTTTCTTAGCTTTTACATATATTTACCATGGCAAGCAGGAAACCTCCACGTGAATAGACTACTCCTATTGTTTTTACTGCCAAATACTAGAGCTTCACAAACTGACAGAGATCATCAGTCACATTAGATTCCCTTAAGACTATATATGCTACTCAAATCAAGTCTCCAGCTGTACAGTCTTCTCTTTATCAAATTTCAGGATTAGTATCTAAACTGTCTCAAGTAAAGATTGTATAAATACCATTTGTATTAGAGCAGAGGTGACAAGAACAGTCTGCTTCACCTTAGACAAGTAACACGAGGTCTGCAGGCTTAAGCATATTGCAGAACTCAAACTCATAGACATGCTACTGCACTGATAGAAATATTTATCACAACAATATCAGCCGCCTGCAAGATGGGAACACTGAAAGATCTAGTCATAAAAATATACATACACAAAAGAGAAAACTATCATGAACATAATTCCAAACTTCAAATAATGTTTAATCTTCCCACTTAAATAAATTCTGCCTTTCTCCATTGTACGAATAGCATAGCATGTGAGGCAGTTGACAAGAGACAATAAACAAACAAACAAAAAAACAAACAAACAACCCCCCCCATCTCCTGGAGAAATAAAACGGGTTGAAGACCTACTTCAACCAAAGTTAGCCCCTGCTTGTAGTAAAATTTCTAAACACTGTTACATAGAACAGGTAGCTCCATGAGAAGGCTGTTCTTGTAACAGTTTCCTGTAGCTAGATTACCAAGCGTCCAATAAGATGTCAGCTTTCATTCAATCTTTTCTGTGATTAGAGCGTATGTAACCTTTTTCCTGAGTTTTCTGGTGCCCAGTACAGCTGAACTTATGCTACTGCCTTTCCCTTCAGCTCTCTTCCCCTTACCTAAGTCATAAATTTACATGACACCTGTCAGAACATAATCATCAAGTTTAACTGAAATTGGCCAACAGATTCCTTTATGAGGACAAAGATCTGTAGAACAATACATATCCAACACAAAGAGATTTCCTCATTTCAACAGAAAATCAGACTTTTTTCCTGTCTAAGTGTATGTAGATTCAGTACAAGATTTGGGCACCCAAAACTTCCAATAACAGTTAAAAAAAAAAAAAGTTCTTTCAAATAACTGAGGTCCCTATTATACACAGAAATAAGAAAAGATTCTGGGTTACAGATCACTGTAGGAGGTGCCTGAGTCAGACCTCTAAATTCTGGAGAAGGGCAGCATTAAGACATCAGCTTGTTCTTGGCATTTCCTATGGACTGGCTTTAGGCATTCTTCATCCAGAGTGCTTGCTAGTTTGGTCCCCATTTTGAAGCACTGCCTGGAGAGAGGTAGGCATTTCACAAAAGGTTCCAGATTCCACACTGGAGACTATTTTCTTCAGTGGAAAACTAGCATGGACAACTCATGGAGTAGACTGGAAGAGAACTGCTTATATAAACATCAGATTATAGGAAGTGGTGCTGCTACTTAATATTTCCCAGCAGAGACTTAGGCTAGTTGTGAGCACACTGCCACTTCTGCTCCAGTTCAACGTCAAAGAGTTTAGCTTAAACCGTAGGGAGTTTATTTCCTTGACTTTTACAACACAATTGAGGATTGGAGAAGTAAAGTGCTGAGCCACTAATAGTTACTGCAACAACTACCATCATCATATCTAACAGTCTAGTCATGCTGCACAAAAACGTGGTCTCCAACTTGCCCTAAGGTGCTGGGAATCCAGTGACTCAAGTTACTCTAGAATGATTTGAGCATCTAGTTCAGTAGCAGAAGGAAGAGGGAGAAGACAGATCAGTTAAGACTTTAACAATATTAATGAATGGCAAGTTAGAACACCACCTGGGCAAAACATTCAGTGTCAAAATATGCAGTCCCGTTCCTTCATTCCTTCTCAGGAGACCAATGAATCCTGAATTAGCTCCTCAGTACAATTTCAATCTCAGTACAATTTCAAGCAGAAATGGAACATATCTCTATCCTCCAACACAACCTACCACCCTGTGGTTAAAACACTGTCCTAGGAAATAGCAAAGATAAGGATCTGAAACTTCCCAAGGTGAGGAAATAATTAATCCTAGGTTTTCACTTTGTGGGCAAGTACTCTAAACAATCGGCAATTACATACAAAGTTGATTCTACCAATAGCACTTCCACTGAACACAGCAGCAGCTGCAAGCACTTTTGCAGTAATCTTAATCTCCTAACTGTGTTAGGAACACCTATGCCTATGAGATCAGGCCTTTCAGAAGACTTAAGCAAAAGAACACTTTGCTCTGGGTCACAGAAGCAGCCTGTGTCCATCAGCCTAGGCATGTGCAGAAGCAGATGTCTAGGTGCCTTTAGAACTTAGGGCGTAAGAAAGAAGTATCTAAATGAGCTTAGGCAGCATCTTATACAGGGCACTTAACCTGCGTAAAAATTATCAGATTATTTAAAATTAAATTTTGCTAGCTTTGAAATTGTATTCCATGTTTGCTCAAATCTTCCTAAGCAAATAATTCCAGACATGGTTCTGATTTAACGATTCCTAAATTAGGAATCTTACATTTAATCTGAGAACAATTTTATAATGTGAAACTATTTTCTAGAAACTATTTTCTAAACCGTTTAGCTACTTAGGTATATGATTTGTATTAAAAGTGCTTAGCAGTCCTCCCTCACTCAGGATGGCTATGTTCTACTCAGGATCACTCACTACTAAATCTTGGCAGCTTTTCTACTTCTTTAGAGTACATTCTTTATTATATAATAACAACTTCATGACTTTCATCACATGCAGACTTTTGAGTTTTTCTGGCAAGGAAACAGAAGAAATTACACGCTCAATAGCCACTACATATCACTGCAGTCACGACTCCTGATTTCTCTGGACTTTTTGTAAAGTTCAACTCTTGGTCTAGAAAGAAGCGAACATTCCCAGAGGGATATGAGGGAGACTAAAAACATATACAGATTAAACTGCCATTAGCAGAAATAGGGAAGTGGAACAAGGAGGGAATTAAGGGTGAGTAAAAATAGTCCCATCCATTCCTACTGCTTTAGATAAACAATTCACTTTTCCTGTAAATTTATATTCAAATCTAATACTGATCATCGGAGGCCAGAACAACTGGGAAAATGCTGATTCTTTATTGATACTCTCAAATTAGGGCAACCACCCAATTTCCATCTACTTTCTACTGTCACTTTAGGAAAAAAGTTTTAGCCACACATTTCCTCTGCAACCCATTCATGGATTTCACTGAAAACAATGAAAATGATATAAAAATGAAATCAAAACACTACCTACAGAAACTATCTTCAGTCTCTTGAAGAACTATGCAAATACTTAATACAGCAATATCTGAAATAAATACTATTCTAATGACATTATCAATCCTGAAGGTCATAATTTATATTTTTTAAATTTGTGACTCTTCAGCCAGTCATCACCTTCAGCTGCCAAGCATAACTCTTTTTATATTTGCTTGATTAATAAAATCAAAGCATCAAGCACATAGGAGAATTTAAAACATAAATGGATCTCATGCCAGTTCTATGCACAGCTTTCTGTCTATGTTCAAGTAACTATCTCACAATAAGTAGCATATAAGATGTGTTAATATTATATTTTGCCTGGTGACAGTGCATTTCACAACAGATACGAATTTTCAAAATGGAACACCTACAATAAAAAGAAGAGCTAGGTACTGCTGTTTCTCAAAATTAGGAGCTGATAATTAAAAAATTACTTTGGTCACTTCAATGGACAATCTCTATTTCCAGATACAGGCAAAGATAGTGAGTTTGGTAAGTATTATATTCAGGTCAAATAAAGAAGTGTTCTACACTGCCTCGAGCATAGTTCTCCTCTAGGCATTTAATATTTATCAGATGAACCTAAATTCACTCTGGAGCTCCAGTGACAGGAGATTAGGAGCTCTTAGACTCAGGACTGACTGACTACTTCTAATTTCCCTTTATTGTTTTATCAGAAGCACTTACAAACACAGGAAAAAATGAAGACATTTGACAAAATGAAATAGCAATTAAAAGTAAAGTTCTCCTCAAAGACTATAACAAACAAAAGGAATAAAAAATACAAAACAAGCTTGACAGTCCAACCAAAAAAAGAAATTCTCTTCCTCTGTCTACATTTACTTGGATTTCATCAACTGTTACAACAAGACAGAAAAATTCTGGTAGATACCAAAATGTTAGACACAATCACTGCTTTTGAAACTGAATGAATGAAATAAAATTATTATACCACTGTTACAGTCAGCTGAATCTATCAGCTGATTCAACTTCAGTAGACAAATATTGACTTTTGCATAGAAAATACAATATTTTCTTTAGATGAACACCTTTTAAAATGTCTTTTAAAACTGTATTAAAAGCCTTCACATGCCTGTCCTTCACAAATTATTCAGAAGCTAAGCATTTCCTCACTAGTTTTTGAATGAGGCAGATTCACTTCACTGCACCCAGTAGACCTTACAATTTTTCTCTCTGAAGTTAAAGCATATCAGTTTGTTTCATTGCTGATGCAGTGGCAATTCAGTAGATAGTTCCAATTAGAATTTCAGCTGTTTGAACCCGGAAGTATTCCAGTCTACCAATAAAGACTGCTACAATGAATCAGAACATGCTAATGTGTTAAAGAAAGAGGGAAGAAAAGAAAATGAGAGGAAAAAAAGAAAGAAACTATGAAACTTTAGATGTAGAGACTTAACATATTATATCCTTAGGATTTTGCCTCTTCTACACAACATCAATATTAATATATTAAACATATTTTCATTTGCATTCGGTGTTTCCTCACAGAAAAGTGCAAATACAGATTGTAAAAACCACTTCTTATAAGAATCAAAAGTTTAGTTATAATCTTTTTCTCACTCTGCGGTCTAAAGAGAACCTTCATAGATTAGCCCTTTTCCCCTAAAATTCAATATATTTTAAAAACAATTTATTTAGAAAATAAGACTCTTATTTCTAATTTTTAAAATACTTTTAAGAAAAAGAAAAACTGTTGATTTCTGTAGCCATAACACCATTACATACTGCCATGCTGAAAAGCAAACCTCATTTTGTCAATGAAAATAAACAGCTGAGAGTAAATATCTCCAAAATCAAGGAAGTAACCAGGTGGTATCATAGATCCATGTTTATTAATATCACCAGGAAAATATTTAAAATAAAAATCTAATCTTTTAAGTTAATAGTCTTTAAAGAGAGTCTCATGCTACATACCCCTTGTTCATCCAATTTAAGCAGCTGTTCAGGGACTTTAGGTGAGTTGGAAGCCTGCCTCAGGCACTGAATGCTCAGCTCCGGTATTACATATTCCAGTACCTCTTTGAGAGGCAGGCCTCTTGCTGTGCCATGCCTAGCAGTGGATGGTATAGCATCTTCTAAAATTGCTCCTCTAAGTGTAGTAAGCTGCAGTAAAGAGAAACCATATAAAATATTCTTAATTCTGATACTACAATGACTTTTAACGATATGATCTTCAGGCTATACAAAAAGTATGGAAGAGAGAATGAGTGGGAAGAAAAATATCGATATAAAAAAAAGCCTGCACCAAGATTAGTGAATAACTTTTAAAAAAAGAAGCCATAGGCTCTTATTTTCTCAGTGATAAGTATGCTTTTTGTTTAAAAAAAACTGATAATCATCTTAACTTATTCTAATTTCTAAGACTATTTCTCCTTTGGAAAAAAAAATTAAGCACTGCGATAACTAATAATTGTTAGTTATAATACTACCCCAGTAGACACAGTAGCTTGAACGTTAGGTTAGCCAGGCAAGGTAAACCACAGCTAACAGCAACTTTGTTTATCCCATTCACTTTTTTTTTTTTTTTAAAACCATAATGCTTTATCCTCATTGGATTCTGCAACAAGAGAAATACTGCTTAGAGGTTAGTCAGCTGAATCACCACTCCCCACATACCTACATACAGACATACCTTTTTGGGTAATGAACAAAAAACCTAGCCTGAAAAACCTATGTATACATATGTTCAGTAAAAACACATGAGCCCAGAGATATCAGGAACTCTAGCTAATGCTTCTGTGTCTCCTAATCACAACAGGAGGCAAAAGTCCAAAGGATTAGGAAAGTTTATAGTTGCTTGCTAAAATGGTAACATTGTATATTTTCATACAAATCAAAGTTAACTGCTGAGATAGAGAAGAATTTACTTTTGCAAAGGATACAAATTCATCTGAAATAGAAGTTATGGCTTGAAAAGTGTCCTTTCAACATTTATTTATTAACACATTAATATTCTCTCCATATATTACTTATGTACAAGAGAAGTATATAAAAAAGGAATTCCTCACAGAAAATACATTTTCTAATAAGGAGTATTTGAAAACCAAACACACGCAAATTCACTTAAGTGGTAATACTAGCTTTCATATTTTTCTGCTGTTTTTTATTCTCCTGAATTTCTTAATCTTTTACTCCTATCACAAGAAACATCAAGCACCTTATCTTCGGCTTTATTCTTATCTATTCCTTTGACTCTTGCAGATATATACATCTTCATCTAACTTACCTCCTTTTGGGTCCCCACCCAAAAAGAGAATAATTTTATATAGCAGAGAGGAAAAATCGTGCTCCAGGGGCCAGCTATATTTATACAAGAAATATCCCTTTCCCATTCACAGATCTTCTTTCAAGGTTAATGATCTATCCATAGACAAATGAAAGGAGAAACAACTAGTATCCTAAGCTTTAAGTTATCTTTTCCATTCCTTTGCACAATGCATGAAAGAACTTTACCTCACTTGTCCTGAAAACTATTCGATAGTTGAACTGAGATCCTTCTTTCTCCTTTGAGTCTTCAACCTTCTCTCTTCGAATGCTGACAGCTACAGGTCCGAGATTTTCATCTATTCCAAAGTAGTTCTGATGCTCTTTTACAAAACAGAAGGAACGAAGAGAAAAGAGAAATATGAGTCTCACAGATGACGTTCATCAAATCTCATCAAAGAATTTTGAGAAGGAAAGTATTAGTTTCATCTCCATGGATCACAAAACAGCTGTTAAGCATTTGAATTAAGTTTGACTAAAACCCACAAATTCTCTAATTGAGTTATGAGATCAATCTATACACTGGTTTGTGATCTTCTGTACTGCATAGCAAGTGCGGAAATCACAAAATGCTAATTTTGACAAGGTCAGGACAGTCAGTCGTATCACATAACTCATAATAAATCGCATCTGCCTAAAAGCTGCTACTATGCAATAATCATTTTTCTCTCTTATGCGATGAGAAACTCGTTCAGAGAAACTGTATCGAGCCACAGTATGTAATAGTCTTCAAACAAATAAGGTGTTGTGTAGGGTAAGTTTCATTTCATTCAGTTTATTCTTATTCTTACTTAAAGCTGTAACATTTCATGCAACAACTCAGCTGGGAAACTGAGGATAGAAACTTTTCAATCTTTGCTGAATTGTTAGGTTGGTCCTTGTGTTCACTGGCAAGTTTGGGGGACCTACAGAAGAGGAAGATCAAGTTAGCAACCTTTAAGCAACCTGGACATACTCAAGCCCATGGGACCAGATGGGATACAATCAAGGGTGATGAAGGAACTGGCCAATCTCACTGCAAAACTACTCTTCATCATCTTTGAAAGATCCTAGTGAGTGGCGAATGTTTCCAACGACTGGGAAAAAGCACACGTATTCATCTTTAAAAAGGTCAAGAAAAAGAATCTGGGAAGCTACAGACCAGTCCGCTTCATGCCTTAGTCCCCATGGAGATTGAGGAACAAATTCTCATGGAAGCCATTTCCAGTTACATGAAAGACAAAAAGATGATTGGGAATGGCCTGCACAGATTTACCAAATCCAAATCATGCCTGACCTACCCAATTGCTTTCTATAAAGAGATGACTGGCTCGTGGAGGAGGAGGGAGCAATGGATGTCACCTACTTGTATTTTAGCAATGCCTTTGCCTATTACAGTCTCCCATAGTATCATTGCAGCTAAACTGAAAAGATATAGATCGGACACAGAGATTAAAAGATGGATATAAATTGGCTGGACAGCTGGCCTCAAAGGACTATGATCAGCAATACGAATTCCAATTAGTGGTCAATTACTAAAGGGTTCATCAAAAGTTGATAGTGGAGGCAGTACTGTTTAATACCTTTTTTTAATGATCCAAACAATGGGATGGAACGCACCCCCAGCAAGTTCATGTACGAGGCCATATTCTCCAGGAACAGTTGATACATTGGAAGGTAGGGCTGCCGTTCAGAAGGACCTTGACAATTTGGAGAAAGGGACTGACAGAAACCTCGCGAACGTCAACAACAAAATCCTGTATTTGGAACAGGACAGGCTTATACAACAGCACAGACTGGGGACCAGCTGTCTCAGGACCAGCTCTGCAGAAAAGGACCAGGGCGCCCTCAGGGGCAGCAGGTTGCCCAGGAGTCAGCGGCGCACCCTGGCAGAGATATTCGCTTACCACTTACTGGGCTGCGTCAGCAAGAGCATAGCCCAAAGGCCAAGGGAAGAGTTTATCCTCCTTCTCTCTTTGGCACTTGTGAGGGCACACGTAGAGTAGTGTGTCCAGTTTTGGAGAGAACGGGACAAGTGCAGCAGACAGTAACCAGGACAACCAGAGGGGTGCAGCATACAGCAGAGGAGGAGAGGCTGAAGGAGCTAGGCTTGTTCAGCCCGCAAAAGAGCGGGTTAAGGGGAGGAGTAACTGCAGTATGCCATTGCCTGATAGGGGGTTATAGAAAAGGCAGAGCCGGACCCTTCTCCAAGCTCCAGAGAGAAAGGACAAGGTGGAACCGCCATAAGGGTAATGAAACACAGGAACAGGTTGCCTGGAGAGTCTGTGAAATCTCCATTGCCGGATATGTTCAGGAGCCTATTGCACAAAGTCCAGAGCAACCTGCTCTCACATTAAAGGTAGCTTCGAACAGCTATCTAAATTATGCTATGCTTTCATGTTTTTGATAACAATTAAGTAATAGACTTCTTTTTAAGATTGTCTTAAAACACTTTGGTAGTACTTTTAAACTAGTTTTGATACTTTTCTTACAATGTATTTACAGAAGTGCAGAAGAAATTTTTCACAAAAAAGTTTCATCAAGAAGCCATCTATACTCTCAGAACGAACACAAAAAGATAAAAGTTATCCCTAAGTAACCATTCAAATGAGAGTCTTATTTCTCAAATCAAGCTTAAATAAAGTGTCTAGTGGCCTTTCAAGGATCTATCTGGAGGATGTTGGTGGTCACAGTTCATTTCTCAGTGGAGAGAAAATGAACAACAGCACGTTACAACTACTTTTTTGGGATTCTTTTTTGGGATCCAAGGAGCACGGACACTAAACTATTTGCTCATTTTGCTCACTGGAAATATTTCTCCAACAGGGGTATTATGCGTGCATAGATAAATTGTATCTCATGGACTGTCAATGGGGCACTTCTCACAGTGCTGAATTAAAACTTTGAGTCTTTATGGATAAACTTTTCAAACAAATGGAACAGAATTTCACAGACCAACAACAATATATTGAGCGGTGGTTTTCTGTGATATTCAGAGGCCAAACACTTTTCAGCAACATACAAATTCTGCATAGCTGCATTTTCAAGCTTTGACAAAAGGTAAACGTCTTAGTCAAGGTTTCTACAGCCCTCTATTTTGGTACCAGTCTAGAAACACTTATTCCACAGTTACTAATTGACTACAGCATTACTGCACATAAAGATTCAAGTTTGGTAGACTTCTGCTTAATTCTTGTGCAACATGAGAGAAGTAAACCCAAAGAAGTTACTAATGTATATTAAAAATACACATGGTAAACCAGTTTCAAGAATGGGATTCAAGAAGTTGAAGTAAATTAAAAAATAGCATGGCTACAGATATTCCAGGCTTTAGGGAAAAGATTTTTAATTCAAGGCATTTTTTTTTGTATTTAAATGTCAAAGAACAAAATTATTAAGCTAATTTACGTATTATGCACTTATGTTCATTTAAAAGTATGAATTGGAGAAAAGAGGAAAATAACCTATTTCCTAACTCTTTAAAAAAAGAGATAATAAAGTATTCCTCATTTTTTACTTTTTCATTTTGAAGAATAATGGGCAACTTTCCTTCTAATAAAAGGTCTTATTTACACTGGCAAACTTCACATCTGTAAGATTCAATCTGCAAGGAAAAGAGACTGTCTCAAAGCTGCAGAATACTGAGTTAATACTGTGAGCCTGCTAATCCTGTAAAGTTCTTTTCAGGGCATTTCTTAAGTTTTGTATCAGCAGATAGATACAGTATCATATTAAGAAGTGGCTGCAAGCATCCCACCAATAAAAAGCATGGTATTAACAGACAGTCTTGGGTATTATAAGCATAACTGCAAAAGAGCAACAGACAACTCAATAATAAAAACTTGTTTCAATTATCCTTTTAAAAATTAACACAGCTTTTTTCCCCTCCCCTCCTTTTTTTTCCCACAAAAGGATAGTTTAGGAAAGGACACCATTAATAAATCAAAACCATGAGATAAAATAAAACATTCTAGCTTTTGCAAACCTTAACTGAAAACTGAGAAGACATTTTCCATAAACATTAACATATTTTACATCAGTCATGTTGGATTTGATTTTAACAATAGTTACAAAGCTTATAAATATGCAGTATAAAACTGCAGCTCATTTCAGAAGACACTGAATTCCAAATCTCTCATTTCTTGAAAGGGAAGGGAATAATTAGTGTTGCACATGCCAGGGTGTTTCTTCCATGCATCTTAAAACAGAAATAAGACTTGTACGTTGACAAGTGCCAATTACAAAACTGTGAACTAAATCAAATATGCAGAAAGTTATTTCTCTTTCACAGATATCTTGTTAAAGGCAAAGAAAATCAGTGGCGCTGCATACGTCTTTATAAACAAGTGACTATTGTTTGCTAAATTTTTATTTCATCCTTCCACAATTATATTGCTAAATTCAACTGTGCTATCAAATCTACAATTCAATGAACAATCAGCTAGGAGAGCTCGCCGTCATGGAAGAGCATCAAGTAAGACTCAATGCGCATATAAATGTCACTTTTTCTTATACAGGAGATCAGCACCGTAGCAAGATATTTTAGTGCACAAGGCAAAATGCTCGTTTTCTTTCCTCTACCCCAAAAATATTTTGCTTAGAGAAGAACCATGTTCAGTTGGAAGTAACCTGGAGATTCCCCACATGCTTTATCCCTTTTGGTAATAGATACCGAAAATGAAGTGTTTGGTTCGATCAACACATTTGCCTAACTTGCTGTCTCCCTCATAAGAGCCATCCAATGCAGATTGCTCTCATGTAGCTTCTGTTACAACTCTATAGGAAGATAACGTGAAAAAGGGAATGGCTTATATATCCTCGTAAAGGTGAGAGTAATTACTACTGAATAGTGTCTCACATATGATATTTACTCTTGAAGAACTCTACCTACAGAACAATTGAAAACACGGACAATAACAGTTCAAATTTTCCAACATTTTACTGTATGGGATAAAATTCAGATAATATTTCTTATGTTTCTAATACCATCTTAATATAAACATAAAGCATCAGCATTCTAGAAAGGTCTTTAGGTTTGTTTATAATATATTAAAGTGGTTTTAAGTACTGTTTATGTTTTATTTTTTATCTCTCCTACAAGACTTTTCATCACAAAAAATAGTCAACCCTTCTGGAACCAGTAACTCATTCATTCTAAAAGCATTTCACAAACAAGTTATCTTTTATTCAGCTTAATCTTTGTCTTTCTCTGTTCTTCTTCTCCTCCCACTACCACCTTTGTCCATTAACAACTTTCATATCAACACCAATTCTTTCTTCTCTCAGTCCCACAAAACATATGGCATCCCTGTGTCACAAATTTCCCTTCATTCTCTTCCACCCTGACTCTGCCAACACCTTCTGATCCTTTACAACTAACCTAGCTTAAAAACTATTTTGAGTCTTTGAACTTACTGCCCTTCCTTGCTTAACTAACTTGCTTAACTAGAAAAAGACTAGGGTCTTTTTCTTCCTTCTCCATCACAGATGCAGATTCTTTCCTCCTCCTCTTTTAAATACACTGTTTTTACAATCTGTTTATTCTAGGTTTCCACAGTATGATGAAGACAAGCACTGAGCAGGATCCTCCTTTGAGTCCCTTGCAAAGTGCCACAACAGGAAGTAGTACAATACAGTGCTTACTGTAGTATTTCCTGCTGTCCAGATACAGTTAGGAAGCAAAGAGGTTTGATCTCAGCAAGACTCAGGCAGTATCAAACAATCTTTTAAGGACAAAGCAAATTTCTTTTAATAACAGCAAAAGATTAAGCTGTAACTCATAATACAAAAACAGCAGACAGAAGTACTTTGGGGCTTTCCCTCCCCACAAAAACAGAGATTACAATCAGTCAAAGCAAATCACAAAACGTAAATTGCTTATCTAAATAAGGATTCAAGGTAAGTTAGTTTAGCCTGCTGAGAAGAGTATCCGACACTTTGCAGTTTGAATACATCCTAAAATAATAGGGCAAATGGCATAAAGGAGAAAGATATTAAACAACCTTCTTTAAGCTGAAAATCTAAGTATCATCAGAAGCCGTTTAAGGTGCTGACAGAAGTACCTATACATGCATACAGTATTGAAAGGCCCCAAGAGACACTGGAAGGCAGCAGAATCTGGAAGAAGGGACTCAGAAGCCTCAAAAATAGAACTTCCTTTTTTGAAGGTATCTTTTAGGAAATACTGACATCCAGTCTGGGTATCAGTATTTAGAATGCGTTTACCGGATATAAGTATCTTCCTTCTCCCTTGCCCTCCCAAAAAGTTTGGCACAGGGAAGCTAATTATTTTCCATATTAAATTACCCCATATTTAGTGACTTTTAGGGTGGTACTGTAGAGCTTCATAACCCACTGGCTGATAATTTGTGCTCTTCCAGGGGGATATTAAGAGGCTGAACTTTGGTAAAATGTTGCAATAGCCTCAGTAATACTTAGGTCTTTCTACAGAGAAGAAAATAATGTTTAATAAGCAAGTTAATTACAATGCATGCATATCTCAGAAGAGCTGCGTTAGAAAAATTTACCTTTTCCATAGAAGAACTTGCGGTAATAATATGCTCCAAGATCAATGTGTTCTATGATGTAACGCTTCACTTTTTCTCTGTGAATTGACTGATTTTCTCTTGGTACTTCCAGTACTGAAACACCAGCATTTGTACAATGGGAACTTAAAGAAGACTCAAAAGAACAGCTTTCACCTGAAGAAAAAGATGCTGAATTTGCCCTAGAAAGTGCAATCCGTCTATCTCCTTCCCCACCAGTTTCATTCCTAAAGTAAGGGCAACTCAATACTAAATCATTGCTTTTCCCATCACCCTCATCAGCATCTAAATTCTCTTTTGAATTGAGGTCCTCTTTGCTTCCCAAAGGAGATTCACAGTTTCCTATTTGGCCTGCTGGCATCTGAGTTTGTGATGCAGCTGAAGCCCCAGTGGTTATATTTTTTCTTTTTCCCACATTTACTCTGGTAGCCATTGCTTCATTTATGTTAAATAAAACGCTCTGAACATCATAATGTGCAAAACATTTCTGACAGTTCCAAGAACGAACGTTTCTCTCAAGTCTGTCATCCAGATCAGATGAAAACTTAAAAGTTTCATGCTCACTTTTAACTGTTCGCAATTTTCTAAATAGAGATGTTTCTACTGTTTCTGATTTTAGTCTCCTCTTGAAAGATTTCTCCCTGTCTCGACCAATAAGCAGGGCACTATCCATATAATCCAAGCCAGAAATCCTGACAAATTCTCCCCTGGAAATCTGTGCGGCAGCATGAAGACTCGGAGAAACTGTAGGATCACAGTGGAAAAACTCAGAAAATCCAAATGGAGCAAGGGTTTTATGTTCAAAATTTTCCACTCGATATCCTCTTAGCATTGCAAAAAAATTCTCTCCAGACAAGCCCTGTCTATCAATTGAAGAAGTACTGCCATATTCCCTATGGAGAGCTGCTCCAGTATTTGGGTTAACAGCATTCTGATCTAACACGTCTTCAGCATCAATATCACTTATTGTCACATCACTGTTGCTCCTCTGCCTTATGGGATGCAGTCCTCTTTGAGGAGAATGAACAAAAAGATCTCCAATAGTATATTTGCCCTCTGTAAATTCCAATTCTAGCTCTTCTTGCTGCTCATCATTCTGGTCATTTTGTCCATTTGGAAGTATTGATCCAACGCCTTCATAATTGGTTTGAGGTCTGCTTTCCCAAGCGGCTTTACTCAGCTCCTTAGAGCAATCCTTTTTAGGAGGCCATTCAGATACCCTTGCTCGAACGCCCATTTTAGGCACAGCTGGTGTACCATTTGTTTGATTATTTTCAGTTTTGCTAGGTGCATTTGAAGAAACAGGAGGACCCATGCTACCATTCAAAGCTTTAAGTTTTCTAGCAAAATAATCATCAGATTGCATGCTTCTTGAAGACTCCCTGAACTTCGAGGAAGATCTGCTAACTTTGTGCTTATCTTCTTGTGAAGACCTTTGATCACTCATGTCCAGTCAGTGGGAGGGGAACTGCTAGTGTTACATAAATTACTGTTACTTTTGTTATTACATTGTCATTTATGGAGCAGTAAACTGCAATATAAAAATGCAGTTACAGTCTTTCCAGAAGAGCAAGTAGAACTCTCAGTGTACCATTTTTGTACAACTTCAGTCAGGAGAGCAATCTTAAAGAATTTCCTTCAATTCAGAAGCATTAAGTTCAGCAGTAGTCCAGACAAATTTCTTCTATCTGCTTATAAAAAGAGAGAGAGACAAAGCATATTAAAATGTTTATACTCAATAACAGTAAGCCTTCGATATTGCTTATATATACACACAACACCCCATGAAACTGGAAACAAAGGAGCTTGCTTTCTATGGTTTTGTATTCTTTGTCTCTTAAGCTCCTACAAACGCAATTATCCCAGTTTCCCCTATGATGCCTGCAATCTATGAACAGTTTTGGGCCTAAACCATGCTGAATGGCAAACTGGGTTCTGCTAGACACAATTTACATCATCCAGCGCTCTCTGCCTTTCCTTCAATGGTGATAATAACTTAGGTGCCTATTCTCTATCTTACCACCGTTTTTTCTATAACATGAAAGAATTTAATCATCTCTAATGTTCCTACATCTTTTTCAAGTTTGCTTGAAAATGGCTAATAAACACAGTAGCTATTGGGAGAAGATCAATACCCTTATAGAAAACATAAGCAAAATATAGACAGGTCATTAGACAAATAAAAATGCCTTGCCTCATTTAAAAAGGAACATTTTAGAGGACAGTAATCTCTCCACTGTGATTAATTCAGTGAATAAACGTATTTTTCACTTTTTCCAAAGAAAAATTTCTTTACATTTCATTAGTTTGACTGTAAACTATTATTTAGCTATGTAAAACAGTTATGATTGTTTCTCTGGTTGGAAACCTAGGCAATTACCCACTTACAGTGCCGGAGGACATAATTACTTTCATATGATTACTGTCTTCCACAAACTAAAAAAAAAAAAAATTGTAGCCCTATTCAGGAGTGTTAACTCATTTATAAAACTGGAACTGCCTGGACATTAGAAAATTCTTGAATTGTTTTTAATGATCTCAAGGATGACCACAACTTGTGTCGTGAAGACGCACTTGCAGGCAGAGCCTGCGCTTTACCCCATTGCATAAAACTAGATTTAAAAAAGAGATACGACTGTATGTTATCTACTTCCTTAACAGCTTTTCAACGGCAAAAATAATAACAAAGATTTTTTAAGATGTTGCAAACAAGCACAATGTGCAGCTACGAGAGTTATAAGAAGCCAGGCCAAATTAGACTGAAATACTAATTCTACCCTTATATTAGTGAAGATATTAGGTGGTAAGAAGAGTTCAGAAAACAACTGTTTTTTTCCCTATATATTTAATGCTATAAAGATTCTTTCAAAAATAAAAAGGTGGGGGGGGGGACAAGGAAACAAAGGAATAATTTAAATTAAAACTTCACACAGTATGTTTCCTGCCTGTCAAAAAATTATGAATTTGAGGTGTGTTTGGTACAGCAAACTTGAAGACTTCTCTATGTACGGGTTAATGAACACAACTTAGAGAGTTATAGTAATGTCGCAGCTCACATGGTTTCTATGTGACTGTATTACCAAGAATGGATCACAACAGTGATAAAAATGTATCCTCACATTTAATTTTCACTAAATATGAATTTCCCAGAACTCCCATCTGACAATCAGTGCTGTCACTTAAAACAAAGGTGCTGGTTCCTTAAAATACCCCCAAAAAACTGTTTAAACAATTGACTTGTTCAAAAATATATATATATATATTTCAAAAGGAGCACGCAGGATTTTTAAACATGGACTTAAGAAAATAGAATGCAAAAAAGGAAAATATCAGTCAATATGCCTAATGTTTTATGAGGCATAAGTACCATGCAGGGATGAAATATAAGAAAACTCCTATGGCATATATACTAACATAAGCAATTGACAATAGAATGACAATAAAACTTTTTTTTTTTAATAGTCTGTGAGTCTTCTGTAGATAATAGCAATAATGTAAGAAAATTTAGTCTTGCTTCAGTGACAAAACTATTCCAGAATCACCTGTCTGATTTGCAAGAATATAAAGCAGTAGTGAGGGCAAAGAAAGGTCAGTTTCACATATCTGGAAATATATTTAACTGTTTATTGAAGATTAATTCAATTTTCTTTGAAGTTATGGTGAATTACATCTTCTATACATCTTACCTGTCCCTACCCAAAAATATTAATACAATTCATTACACAATTATTACAATTTTTTAACATCAAAATTAATCTCTTACAAAATAGGGAAAAGCGTAGAAGGCCAAGAACAGTTATCCTGCAACAATTCCACTCTTTTCTTCCCTAATGTTAACTCTTCTTCTGTCATAAGCATCTGTGCAAAAGTAGTGAAGTGGATCGGAGACATAATCCAGATTGAAATCAAATTGGGGATGAGGTGGGTGAGTTGAAAGAAGGGCAATAAACAGACAGCTCCCCCTTGTTTAGTTGCAATCCAAATCCACAACATGGCTTACCACTTAGCCTTACCAATACCTTTTTTTTTTTTTTTTTTTTCCCCTCCTCCAGGAGACAGTCTGAAGGCCACAGGAAAGCAGGACTGCTACTTTCAGAAGTGGCGTTAATTTAAATACTTCATTAAACTATAGCCTAAGTATTTTCAAGCAGGAGTACATTGCAAAGGGTAGCATTTAAAAGAGAATTATTTTATTTTACAATGTAAAAAGTGGTCAATACTAAGGTTGGTGTGATAGAAGACTGAAGAAGTGATTAGTATGGAACTGTAGTATGGAAATACTAATATTTGAGGAAGTTATGCAGTATATTTAAAGTATGCTAGTAAACAGAATATTGTCGGTTTTGTTGATCTTTAAACTTCTGCAGTTGGCTTAACTGAAAAAATATGCCTATTTTTAATATAAAATGTGTATGTTTTAGTACTGGTCATTCCTGTAAACTCCTGTAACTCAGCAAAACAGGATGCTTTGCTTGACAGCTGACCTATGCTGACAGATAGCACTCTATTTTCCTGTATTTGTTGTTGTTCTTCAACAATTTTTCTTTCTCCGTCATAAGAACTCTGCAACTTGCATACACCTGCTTACTAATTATGTTGATACTATTTGTTATATAAGGCTTTTATCTGTTGAATTTAATAAACTATTGCTTCCAGAAAGAATGCTGTCAATATAATCATGAATATCCTTCTTCTGAGACCGGTACAATCCTTTTGGTCAAGCTCTTCACTTTTCTTCATCTCATCCTAGCATTTAAGAATGGAATCACTAGCAGATATGGCCAAAAGATAAAAGCTGGATGCCTACACAGCTGTTGTGCTCTTGCCAATCCTTCCCACTAAGGCTGCTGGATGTTATGCAAATAACTCAAGTTCCTTCCACACAGCTACAAAGACTTCCTTCGGAGCTCAATACAGCAGCTGGTTTGTTAGCCACAGTTGCAGTTCTTTAACATGGAATGTTTCCAAGTTTCCTGGGGACCTGGATGTATGCCCACAAGTGCTCCTGTGCCAGTAGCAGAGTAATGAATAAGAACTGTACTATTGGACTATCCTGTCAAAAGGAGGCTGTTTGGTAACCCTGCCTCATGTCAGCCTTGATAGACGGAAATGAATTATTTAAGAAGTCTTTCTGTGATCATTTTGTTGATCAAGAAGTTGGAAATCTGCCCCTATTATTATGTAATGCTATCACCCTAAAAAGAATGCATAATTTGGATGAAAGCATTCATCTCTGTACTATTTATCAAGATGACAATTGTATAAACCATGACTCTCCAGCTCTACTAATCTTAAACGGGAAGTGCAATTTGACAAAATACCAGTATAGGCAGGAATAATACACCAAGAGCTGAAGATCAGACATTTAACTTGCATTCAATTCATTTTCCGCCGCATTTTCTGTGTGCTGTAAGAGCCCTGGTTAGTTTCCACTCTTCAGAGAAACACACTGAAAATGGGTGGTATTATCTACTGTGCCAGTACAGAAGAGTGGCAGTTACATAATGGCTACGTTATGGGAAATCCAAAGTTTGCCAGAAAATTCTTCCTTAAGGTCCGTGCAATGGAGAAGGACAGCGCAAAGGAGAAATGCACACAGTTTATAAATCACCTTTATTTTCACAAATTTCTATATCAGATAACCTATAGAGCCAATCGGATGGAGGATATTATTTCCTAAACCTAAGTTTTCCCCTTGGGGGGGGGGGGGGGGGAGGGAGAGGGAAGAGGGTAATTCTTGAACAAGAGGAAAATTATGGGGAAATTATAAAACTGTTTTTTATGCAAGTTCAAAATTGACTTGTTTCATTTTGCTTGTTTTTAAAAACAAATCTAAAAATATTTGACATGATCTAAGTATTTTTAGCATATCTGTTAACAGTATTCATTTATTAAAACTATAGAGAAGTTTTCCAAATTGGATTTTTAAATCAAAGCTACTCAATTTTCAGACGCAAAATGAGGGCTATGCCTGATCTGTGTGATATCACAGCCCTTCCTATGACAGGTGATTAGTAATTCTCCAGTGTGACATCATATTCTACATTGGACTATGAAAGAAGAAAAATGAGGTCTTCTGGGATTTGCTTTCATGCAAAAGTCTTTAGAAAAATCACGATATTTAAGCATAATTGTCTTTAAATAGAATATTTCTTTCAAAGTTTTCCATGAGACATAGTGGATATTAAAAGATAACACTAACTATAATTGAGCCACTTATTCAGATTGCAGCTGTGGAAAATGGATTGAAAATAGTACAATGAACAAATTATGAGCACAGTTCATGAAGAAAGGTTCAAATTACTATACATCAAGTTTACAATTAAAGCTATAACTACTACAGTGTAAATGGTTACTTCTTATATGCATATTTCACACTTCCAATTAGTATGCAGACGCAGAAGAGAGGCAGAAGAAAGATGGGAAGCCCCTCATTTGACTAATGGGAATACATATGAACTGCTGCATACTGAATATTTGTTACATACTTCCTCAATTGTGCTCTACTTCTTCACATGGTTGCAAGAAGAAATAAGAGCAGAAAATGAAGAGAGCCCTCTGCTGCAATAATAAAATTTCATTAAGGTATTATTTAATAAATCATACCTTCCAAATAGTAAAATCATCAATAATGATTTTTCAAAAAATCCTTCCACCACTTTTGAAACAGAACTAAAAACACTGCTATAAAATACATACTTTGTTTGGTATAACGCGTCATACAGAATAATGCCTATCACAAAGTTGTGTCACCTTGTCCTCAGCATATTTTCCTTTACTTTCCCTGAATTACCCCCCTTAAATATTGTAGCTCAATGCATATTTTGTTTAATCAAGAATGCAATTTAAGTTTTTTGGGGTTTTTTTTTTGGGGGGGGTGTTATTTTTTTTGTTTTTCTTTTTTAATCAAGCAACTTGGATAATCTTTCAGCTAATACTGATGTCTTATCCAGAGTTATTAATTAATATAATACTACCATCTCTGTTTTTAATACCTCACTAACAGAAGGTGATTTCTCATCAAAAAATGTTTAGATAAATTTCTGATTCTGTTATCATTGTATTTTCTTAGAGTATTAATATCAATATTCTACTGTTCCATTAGCAAAAGTTTTGACACCTGGATAAATAAGGCCAACTGAATTTCCAGACCAAACTGGGTATCTTACAACTCTATTATAAACAGTTTAATTATGCAGCCTATGCAGAACTTAACTATAAAATGGGAATTGAAGTTGTCTTGCTCAGGTTGAACTATGCAAAGTGAAATCCCAATTCTTTTGAAATGGATAGAAAAATTACCACTGATACACACACAGAATCTTTCATTTGTACTCTTGCAATTTAGTTCAGCTATTTTTAACTGAATTTACAGAACTTAACAGAAATACACCAATGCTTATCACAAATTGCATTTTGTGAGATAAAGGAGAAATATCTTAACATGAAATTCTCAGATCAAGGATTTTTTCTGAGAAAGGGTTGAAAAATCACCTGCAAGCACTGACCACTTATTTTGTCAGAAGAAAAACAAAACAAACTCCTCTTAGATTATTGTTAACTAATACCATTTTCTTCAGCAGCCTGACTCTTTATTAATTGCAAATGAAGACAACATGCCTGTCAGTCTGGTTCCTGTATCTGTGAAAACTTTAAATAAACAGAAACCACAGAAGTGTCTTTGTTCCTTTTCACTCTTTGCATTTATCAATCCAGGTGTCAAAGGTCAAAACAACAACAACAACAAAAGTACCCTACTTATGTAGCATTAAATAATCTATTTTCTACAGTATGACTAGCATGACATCCAGAACATAACTTATGCATATCCTCTCTTCAGGACAGAAGTATGGCAGACTGGATGACTTAAAGCATTTAGATGTCCTTATCTCTGTGCCCGTGATATTTTGTTGTAATTATAACTTCCTGGTAAATATCTTCAACTAATCGCACAGAACTTTTATTCCAGTTTTATCTTTGAGAATGAAGAGCCTTTAATACGGAATGATATGGGTATGACATCAACAAGATACCCACAAAGAAATATCAGTCAGCACATAAACACAGGAAAATTTTTAATAGTACCTTACATATTCAAATGTAGTTTAAGAGCTTACAAAGTATGGAGTCAAAAGCTGTTTGCATGCTGTGAAAGGTGACAAAACAAGTATCTGTGGAACTGCCATGCACTTCACCTCAGCCATTAGAACCTATTCACTAAGAGACATCAGGTCAGACAGAGCAGGACTGAATTGTCTTCTAGAAGAACTTTCAGTTACAATACTGAAATATTGCACTGAAGCAATTTCCACTCAAATAAATAAATAAGCAAACAAATAAATTTGTCATTCTCCATGTGCTCCTCAAGCAACTTGCATAACCTCAGAATCCGCAGCAGAACAAGTGTTTACAAGTGTAAGCAGCGTTTACAAGCTCAGAAATTTTCATGCGTCCACTGATTCTTAAATTGCTCCTTCCTGCTGGAACATATATATTGTCATTTAAACTGGATAATCTCCAAGGCAGGGACTATTTCTTTGTCCTATTTCAACAAGACCCTCATATGACGACTCCATTGTACAGGATGCTAAATATTATGATAATCCAGTTAGTAAATAACTACCAAGTCACTTCCAGAGGCAAGGCTTAGAAACATGAAGTGAGGATTTCTGCACCACATATTCAACTCATTTGAACACAATGAACAGGACTACCTTGTACTGATTCTAAACAATCATATTTGCATAATCCAAAAGGAAAATCAGTAATTCCTGAATAGCCTGTCGCATGAAAGTGCTTTGACAGACAACTGTATGGGTGGGGTATCATTCAAAAGAAAACTTCAGTGTCTGTAGATTGTCTAGCTGAAGACTACCTAAAGACAACATTCACATTACAAGTTACATGAGAAAGGAATGCACTACATCAAACCGTATATCAAAACAAAAACATTTTACTTTCAAGTTGTTAATGCACATTAAGAAACATTGAGAATGCTAAAAGTTAATAATATAGTTCTTGTAAAATAATGGCAGAAACAAAACGTAATTCAGTGGGTTAGAAGACAAAGTATATTTTGTTACATAAAAAAAACTAAGAACATATTTTACCTTCTCTCAGAGTCACTCTTATCAGAAATTATCATTTTTGTTACAATTCTAGCTCAGTGCACAGGATAGTTATTCAGATTCCAAGGGAAGACCACTCTGCTCAAGAGCAACCACAGAGAAAATCTACCAAAATCTCATAGAATTAAGAAAGGTCCTGTCCAGTTTAATAAAAAACAAAATGTACTTGCATCATTGCATAGTTTCTAAAACTGTTTATCAGAAGAGCCTGCGGGTGGGGCAGAGAGATCAGGATTTTCTCATTTGTAATTTATGCTTTCCTCATGAGATTGCTGAAGATAGGCCCAGAATATGACAGAACATACAGAGACTTTATACCTAGGTAAAAACACCCACTCTTATATGCCTTCTTTTTACAGGCCTGAGGAGGAAGACTTCAAGCAGACTAGCAGGAGAGACTGAAAGGTCCCAAGAAAACTGGGAATGAAAGAAGGTGAAGCTTGGCTGCTTGGGGTCTTCCTCCCATGTAGACATAAAAGGAGACTGCATCAGAGTAGGAATAAGCATATGGAAGGAAAAGAGCACAAGTGCTGTTGCTAGGCTTGGGCAACTGCCAGTTTTGAAGTTAGGAAGGAATTTTTCCTCAAAGATAAAAATATCATAAGACAGGATTTTTAGTTCTCCTCACAGTAATCTGAGGAATAGTTTTAGATTAGCATGGAGAAAAAATAATTACTGTACATTAATAAATCAAGTTAGTAATTCTAACACAACTTGCAGACAGCATTCATTTTAGAGCGTCTGTAAGAGATTAGACTTTGACCATAATCGCATGACCCTGTTAGCCTGGAGAAGGAAAAAGACACTGAGATATCGCAAACTAAAGCAACCTTCACATATATCTTCATTTAATTAACAGGAACTTCCAGTTGGAGAACTGAAAATTAGGCTGGGTTTTCAGGGCTAAGGTGAGGTGGGGTAAAGAAAGAAGGCTACTTAACAGCATACTAATCTAATATTTTGAGGAAAAAGATTGCTTAGTTTTTTCTTTTCCCCATTTCCCCCATGTTAACACTATCAGTGGAGGCTTCACTTTTAAAATCCTTTCTTGAGTCTGCATGATACTCTGTTTTTGATTTTTGTTGTTAGGACATGATCTAAAATTGGCAAGTGAACATTCAGGGCCTTTGAATGCAGAACCTCTCATAGAGAACAGCTAAACATGATTAAACTTAGCATGCCAAGCCTAAATTCAACTACCATGGATTTTTAAACACATAAAATGTGTGTGTGTGTGTGTGTGTGTGTGTGTGTGTGTGTGTGTGTGTGTGTGTGTGTGTGTGTGTGTGTGTGTGTGTGTGTGTGTGTGTGTGTGTGTGTGTGTGTATATATCTCTCTTATATAAATTAAGGCAATATGACTGCTCTGCTGCCCATAAAAAGCCTATGTTTAAAGTGAGTTTTATTACAGTTAGGCTATTTTTTTCATTCTACTTCTCCTACAAGTTACCGTTTATTTCACACCACTATTCAAATGGACGCGATGGGAGAACAAAAGATCCGCTAAAGCAAGAATGGTATTGTCTGTATTTCCTTATCTTTGTGTGGTTTACAACCAGAGTCACTGAAAAAGTCATTTCATGTGTCATGACCATATTTTCCCATTGTTTAGCTCAGAGTTTACAGATTTGGCTTCAAATCAGCTTAGCTGTAAGTCTTGTTTTGAAGTCCAAACGCACTTAGTGCTAAAAAAAAAGTTTATATACGAGACTACAACCTATTGAAAAGTGTATTGCAATTTTCCGTAAAGGTTCAAGTTACAAAGAGACAGCTTAGGATATTATCTGAAAAGAAAAATAATGCATTTCCTCTGCTAGACCCTTTTGACATATTACTTTCCCCACCGGACTCTGACCGGGAGAAAGCTTGCAATCTTCTCTGCTTACTGCCTAGTCTCTCCTCTTCCAACACCTGAGTCCTTATTCCGCTTCAGTACAGCCTCTGAATCTGCTATCAAATTTATACCTCTGACTGTGAAATAATAGTCAAAATTTCTTTCTTAGCAACCTTTCATTAACAGCCATTTCTTCAGACACCCCAGAAGGATCCAATGCCACCATTCTCATTGTTTTTTTCAGAATAATCAAAAGGAATTGCATGCAATATATGACAACAGCTTTAGACACACACATATCCTACCTACTGTTAGTCAAAGCTAGCATAGATGGTCATATACTCTCTCTCTCCTAAAGTATTTCAGTACTCAATAGCACATAGTTAGGCTGACATTTAGTATTACAGCCACCTAAATTCATAGATATTTATGCCATTAAGAAACTTTGCCACTCAAGACTTAATTCCAGCTCTTTTCAAATTCAGGCAGCCATGTCAATATTGGTTATATTCCCTTTCCTTACAACCATAGCAAGTAATTAAATTTCTCACTTTCATAATAAATCAATACCTTGTAGAACAATTTAAGTCTTCCCAATCATCTCAGACTTCTAGTTGTCAAATCCCAAATAAGGTGTATGCCATACTTGTAGGAAAAAAAAAAAGAAACGCCTCTACCTAGAGGATATCAGAGTTCAGATTAATTTGAATCATACTTCATTTTGCACTTCAGACAAACGCTGAGGACTTTCAAGTAAGATCAAACACCTTGGCAGTTGAAGTCCCTTTCTTTGGAGGCTGCCTGTTACGTACTGCAGAGAACATTCACAGTGCTTCAGGTTCTCATTGCTCCTAGCTGTCCTCCTCATCGCTTTGCTATGTATTATTTCCTTTGTAGCAGGGGCAGCAGATGTAGGAATTTATAGTCCTATTTACGATCCCACTTTCATCATCAACATAAAGACAGCACAAACTGAAATGCAGGAGGCTTCACAGGCAGGCAACACAGACAACTTTAGAGGAGGCAACACTAACTCTCTCACACAGAGGTGGCACAACTAGTTATCAGAATAGCTGCACGCTCTTCATCTGAATAAAGTGAGGTCCCAGTATACAATCCAAGTGACACAGGACTCTTCTTAAGAGATGACAGAGGACTTTTCAGTTTTCAGCAAGATGGAAGAAAAGGATATACACGTTGTTAGTATAATAGTCATTCCTTCGTCATGAATAGAAGAAAAAAACGAGGTAGTGGCAGCAGGAATCTATGTTCTACTTTTAACACCTTGCGTATGGTGGAACTTCAGAAATTCACATATGAACTTGTTATTTTACACTGATGTGTATCAAGTTATTTATCAGGGTGATAATACCTAGTTACCTCAGAATTACGGAGACAATTTCTGTAGTGACATCTGTAAATAATGTAGACATGTAGATAATAGTATTTAAATATATATAACATTTCTATCACATCACATCTGTAGCAATTTGTTACACATTATGAGGGTAAAAATTCTTACACTGTTACTTTGAAGTAACTTTGACTTTTCAGGGTTAATAATACACAATAGTTCATATTAGGCTTTTCTATTTTTTATAGGTCTACTACAGTGAGGTCCAAAATAAAGCTTTGTCATCCAATCATTAAAAAGATAAAATGATAAACCCAAACACCTAATGCTGCCCATTTCAAGAAGCAGATTTCAGATTCTGACAGTTAAGAGTACTCAAAAGAGCTTTTGGAACCTACAATGGCATTTTGAGCTGTAACATGAAAGTAGTTTTGTACGTTTCCATTACAACCATGTTTCATAGTAAAATTATACTTCAGCAGAAGTAGAGAGGAAACCAGTCATGTTTACTTCAAAGAGGTCAAACTATTTCCATTGTTTGAAGCATTTACTTAGATCCCATGGTATGATTCCCCCATGCTCATAACATGAGGCATCATGCCCTGAGATTATCCAGTTCCTCCAATTAGCAAACCAGTTAGAGTTAGAACAATATTAACGTCGATTCCACTGGAATTACTCTCTCCAAAATATCATGGGATATACTGCATATGAATTTTTAAAAGCAATTCATTTCTTGAAACAGGAAGAGCAGTGATATTCCCCTATTTAAAGCAAGAGGGTTATCTAGTACATCCATCAGTGAAAAAGATAATGAAGAGGGTGCCAGGATTTTAATTATGGGGACATTGACACAACTGCTCAAGTCTGAGTAACAAACAAATTCCCTATTCTATTCTAGAAATCTTCCATTGTGATGAACTATCTCTCAAACAACAAAACTATATTAAGAGTGTAAGTGTCCAAAGGAAGCGGATATTCCAAATGCCTCTCTGGGCACAGTCAACCTACAGGCCAGCTGTTCTACAGTTTTGTACTGCTGTTACACAGTTCCTACAAAAAATATTTACATCAATGAACATCGTGTTTCTCAAAACTGTTCAGAGTGTGAGTATCGTTAGGCAAAGTCCTAGCCTGCCTTTGTGCTGCCCTAAGCAGTTGAGTTCCTCCAGGATGGATGAAAAAAATGTGTAATTACTAGATGTGGCTGTAGACATGCACTCTTCAGGAACTGAGCTGCTGCCAATAATTAGAAGTTCAGCATTCCTCCTGTTCAGTCCCTGTCCTGGAGAAACCAAACCGCTGCTGCTACCGCTATTTTTTCTAATACTTTGTAAACTCTGGGGAAAGAAAGAATTACAAAGTGGATAAGCATAGTTTTAGAAACACAAGCTAGTTCATTTTTAGGAAAAATGAAATGAGCTTAAGTCCACTTCATTGCTAAAACAGAGTAATTTGGAAAAATCTCACCCATCATAGAAGATCAAAATAATGAAGAAAAAAAGTGTTCGTCCTCTAATCAATAAAGAAATATTGAATATTTCTTGTGACAACAGACAAACTGTTGAAAAAAATCAAAATATCGTAGTGTAGAAGAGATCTAAAATATTCACTAAGAATTGAGTACAGAGTGCTTGTGAAAGGGCACATTTTATGGGAAAAAATAGAAAGATTGGCTTTGCTTTTACTTCCTATGTTTTCAAGAGAATAAAACAGATATGAAACATTTTATGCTATGTCATTTGGCAGTAAAACATCCCTGATATCAGAGCTTTGAATTATTCTTGGTAGTAAAGAAGGAAGTGGTTAGTTAAAATAAAATAAGCTTTAAGAAAGAAAAAGGAAACATTACCCTTTATCTTGACTGTTTTTATGGAAGCTGCTTTGGTTTGACCTTGGCTATTTATTGACTGTGTGAACTATGAGGCAGCATAAACTGAAGCATTACTGTTCGATTTTCTGTAGCTTACAAAGCAACTGGAGTTCTGCAGTTTCAGATGTCAGCAAGTAATTTCTCATATACTTTTGCATCACCTTCATTCCACAAGTATTATTATCAAGCATTATTCCACATGACTGCACATCAAGATCTTATTTAAATAAGCTCTTTTCTGACAGGTGAGATTTCACTTCCTTTTTTCCATCCTTTAACAAGGTCTATCGGAATCAAAAGAACAAATTATATATAGAAAGAAAATAAGCTGAAATCTATGGTGATTATAATGCACTGAATTAGTACAGATTTATTACATAAAAATAATGTTATTAGTTTTACAGTGAAATTTGGAAAGCTAATTTCATAATATCAACAAAATATCTCGAGTATCTTGGTAGTTTCCAAATAACTTGATATGGTTAGCTTCAATAGAGTCATGGCTCTTTTTTAATGAAAAAAAATCCCTTTCATATCATTTTAAATGAAAACAGAAGTAGGGGAACAAGACAGAGTTGCCAGCAGAACATTGTTCCTCATTTCTTAGCAGTCCATTCAACTCAGCATAACTTCATAGCAAGGAAAGGTCATCATGATGTGTTCAGTGATTATTTGATAGCTTATCTAGAATCCAGTTGCTGTCTGAAACTAACAAACTTGTTTTTAATGAGACTTAAAAGTGTTGTAAAGGGTAGAAATTTTTGGTAAAAATTAAAGTTTTACTTAAAAATTTATTGCAGTTCAATGCTTTTTAAACACTTCTTCCCTCCTCCGCCCCAAAAAAGGAGTTTAGATAGTGTAAATACTGCGCTACAGTTTTGCCTCTAGTATGTTATGCTAAAGCACATATTTGAGAACTCCCTTGAAGTGTCCTGCTAAGAAAGAATGCTATATATTTTTATTTTAAATAGGAAGAAAATAACTGTGTTCAAAATTACAGTGTGGAAATCTTACTTTAAGGAGATGACTTATTGAAATACTGAAATAAATAGCTATCAGTGACACTGAGTGACCTAATGAACACATCAAAAGATTAAAAAAGTCCCAAAAATTCACATTTGATTGTTTCAGTAATTTGCCTTTAAACATTTCTCTTAATAGATAGATATGAAATAACACCATTCGGAAGTATAAATAACATAAGCATGGTCCAGTGTTGGTAAGCACGGGGATTATTAATTACAGGCTCACATTCACCTAGAAGATGATAGCTTGCTTTTACTATGGCCAATTTTGTTTTCACTTTTGCTATTTAAATACTGATTACATAACACCCCACCCAATAATTCAGATATAGAATTTTGTATTTGACTAACCAAGTACTGGCCCTTATGTAAATTAAAGTGTTCAAACAGCAGGGTGTGATTATCTGATCCAAATGGTTCATGCGCTGGCATATTAATGCTCTGTGGGCATTGCAAAAAATATGTCTCTGGATTTTACTATTGGTCTTGATTCAGCATAAAGTTTCTGGTCAGCCAACAAGCTGTATATCATTAAAACAGACTGCACATTTCCAGAACTATGTTTTTACTTGGTGTCTGTGCATATTTTCCTCTTTTTTGCAGCATATTTACATTACAGAAACATAAACTACCCAGTTGATTTCAAAAATCAAAGCTTACAAAGCAATAGCCAAAATTTGTAAGCTCTTCACTCTTAGAAAGCTCATATTAATTATAAAAGAACCTATACACTTGATATATCATCTAAACAAATTGCATTCTTTCTCCTTCCCAACCCTTACTACAAATCACCTTCTGTAAAATCCACAGCATTTTTTTTCCAAAAATTCAGGACATTGTTAAAAAAAATAAAAATAAATCAAATTTTCTTGGTAACCTAGAGAAACATTTTCCTCTGAACTGCATTTGCATATTCTTCAATAAATTAAAAGGTCAAAAACACTGCAGTGCCAACATTACGTATGAACTTTAAGAACAGTATCTTTATTAGGATAATTATAATGTGAGTGTTTGAGACAAAAATGCACTGCATATCTTTAAAAAAAATCCTGTAATTTCAAAACAGTTTATGCAGAAAATCAGTAATGAGTTCTAAGAATTTTCTACAGATTCTGCTCAAACAGCTTTTCCACATTTTTAAAATAAATGCATATGTGGCTAAAAAGAAAGTCAGGACAATTTGAAAAAGTACAAAAACATCATCCATACAATAAGATAGGGAATTTCTACTGGTGTGAATAAAATATGATCAGTAGGCTACTGTAAGGCAAAAGGTAATAAAATTAGTGACTAACTAACCACCAATTGTCATCCAATTAATTTCTACATTTAAAAAATCCTAAACTCAAAGATAGCCAGAATTTGGATAAATACTTATATTTCTATGTAAGTATACAGTTCAGTACTCAATGCTCCAGTTGTTTGCATGCGGATCAGCTGGCAGAAATTCAAGTAAGTTTTTGTGCATGTTCGAGGCTATATTCCTCAATATGGGCACTCACATTACAATGTGTGTATAATGTAAGTAAAAATATTTTCACATGCATATGCATACATACTCTCATTAGTCTGTAGGTCCATGTTAGCATTAATTTTTAAAAAGTGGTATATGTATGTTTTAGTACCATCTTTAGAGTTAAAAATACTTTAATCACAACTGCTCTTTCACCTTATTCTTTTACTACTCTGAACACTGTTTAATATATCTAAACTGAACTAAGCAAAGATTCTATAGAATCTACAGCATATTTTCAAAGCTTGTGGTATCTAGGGGAGGAAAAAAAAATCTTCAAAAACATCAATAAAAACTTATCTTCCCTAGAGGATAAATGTCTTTATGAAAACACAGACTAAAATTTTGGTCAACAGTTTCAATTTTACAGAAAGCAAGCTAGTTGTGGTTTTCCCTTTGCCATTTGTTTTAACATAGTTATGCAGCAAAGACAGCAATCTGGGCCAAAATAAATGGGTGCAAACCTGCTAACTAATTATCTACAGCCATATTCAGAAAATTTAAAGGCTACTTGTATTTCAGCAGGTTTGACTACATGAAGCCTGCACTGGTAGCTATACAAGTTTACATTAGTAAACTGTAGCAGACTGCTCTGAGAATGGGGGGAAGGGAGGGGAGATAGCCCCTCAGTCTGGGATGAGAACGCTCAGGCATAGCTAGTCAGCATGTGAACAGGCCCATAAGGTAAATTAAGATGTGCGGCTAAGTTAGGAAGAGGGGTATTGTTACATTAGAAAGTGCTAATAGTTGTCATCACTTATTTAATTTCCAGGCAACTACAGAGATGGTAAAAGCTAGCAGCTTTGCTAATCACAAATCAAAAGCTCCACAAGTTCACACTATTTTATTTCTGGTTTTCACCCAGATCAATAGGGATCTGCTCACCGATGCCTAACACCATCCTGGAAAACTTAGGATTAATCAGATCTCATGTTCCAAAACATCTGTTATCAGAAGTTATGTGTCCGAGCGAGGCCCTGCAAGTTCAGCCTCCTGAAACATCTTGAAATTAAAAGAAACATCTTACATCATACTCTTTCCCCAAGCCCATTTCTTTCTCTTATATAAATATCCGTTTTCTCATTTTTTCCATGGTCTACTACCCTGAGAAAAGCCCAACTTTCCAACATAGCATTTGAGTTCAGTTGACTTTACAAGCATGCCTCCTTTTTTTTTTTTTTTTTAGCCCTGTTAGCTAAAAATATTCACTTCAGGTTCCATATCATTCTTCAGTTTTACTATTAATTTCACCTTCGAATATTTTGTCTTCTTTGATCTCGTTACTGTTCCTCCACTGCCTTCTTCCTTTATCTCAATATTTTTTCCTTCTTATTAATAACTTCCTAAGGTATCACTCATCAATCCTTTCTATTTTACCCAGGTCCAACCTTATGGTATGGTATCTAAGACAGTCAGATGACACACTGTACATTATTAGCATCCATTACAAGAACTTCTGACCTTACTTTCCTCTACCCTTCTTTCCAGGAGAAGAGGGAAGCTATCGGATTTTTTTTTTTTGTTTAATTGTGCTGTATGTTTATATATGTTTCTTTTACTTTGAATAAGAAGGGTCTAAACCTATACTCAACAATTAATACTTTGCATATGTTGGCTTACAGTTCAGTCAATTCATCTCCTGTCAAAATCCAGGCAAAATGAATAAGTCTTTCAATGTGTCCTTAAAGTGAGCAAATGATCTGTTTCAAACAACAGTTTAGAGAGAAATCCAGAGAACAAAGCCCCTCAGAGAAAACCCTGTTAGCAACGCTCTTCCAACTCCAAAGCCAAACAAGCCTAATTAGAAAATAAAGAAGTAAAAGCAAGATTTTATAAATTATAAATGGTAACTTGCTAGTAGGGATAAATTAGAGGGAGATATTAACATGAAAAACAGAGAATGCATAGTAGCCCTGTGGTACTATATCCACAGGATATTTAATTAGAAGTATCAAAACAAAATTTATATTTCACTCTTCAGCTACTATTTTTTAGAAGAACTAGAGAAATATTTATTATTTGATTTTAAAAAAAATATTTCAAGACTTCCAAAACCTAAGACAGATATTTGGAAATGGTTCAATTAATCTTTGAGTTTAAACACTAAAAATATGTGAAAAAGCTCACAGATGTGTATCAAAGCAACAAAATAATTTGAATGAATGGAATACATATATGAAGAAAAAAATATCACCTCCTATATTGAGAGAGAAATTTAAATAACTATTCTGGATCAAAGCACTGTATGAATGCAAGAATTCATCCTGAAGATAAAATGTGAATCTGTATCACTTTGCAACATCTCCCTGGAAAACTGAGTTTCATAAAAGGACTAATGTGTTAAGTGGAATTTGCTTTTTGTTGCTAAGGCACTTCAAAATAACTATTAATAAAGACTAGACTTATTGTTCCAGCTAAGACAATTCTTCCACTGATTAAATGAAAGTGGAGGTCTCTCTACTCTTAATAAAACTCTTACTGAAAGAAATAAAGGCCCATCAACCAATTCAATCAGCTCTGCCATTCTAATAAAAGATTTGAAGTCCTAAATATTTGAAACTAACCCAAATATTCCCATACCAACCAGTATGAGTTTGATAGAACTAACAGCATTAGTCATAGTAACAGATAGTAAACAAGACTCCAATTTGTTAGTCTTTGCAGAAAATTTAAGAAAATCTAATTCTTCAGGTACAACACTGGTCCCTCCCCATTTGTCTAACTCAAATCTCCTCCTCCCCATTTCAGATGAGGGTGTATTTGAACAGACTCACATGTAAGAACTACAGTTTAGTACCAATTACGCTTGAGAGGTGACCCTCTTGCATACAGGAACTACTCAGTAGGGATTTTAGAGCGGAATAGCTCTTTCCTGCTGTGTTTTTGTCCAGGAATGCAATTTCCTTGTAAGTCTTTACAAGCAGCTAATATTAAGACTGCTACAAGACCACACTTTGTTTCAGACATACTTGCCAATTCATCTGGAGGTAAAGCAAAGTGTCCATCTAATTCCCTCCTACCTACTGAAGAAAATAAGTTAGTTGATTTTTTTTTTTTTTTAAATACATGGATCATTTAAGCTTGTCTTAAATTGTTACTAGAACTCACTTTCCAGTTAGGCAAGAGCAATTAAAAGCTACCAAAACCAGCTCAGCTTAACGCAACAATTCTTTTCGTATTTGGTGTTCTAGTAACACACACCTTGAACGAGTAGTTGCCGAACCTGTTTTAATAAACCTAAAACTTTTAAAAAGATTATTAATAATAATATTTGTAACTAATCTTAAAATAATCCCATTATTAAACAAACTTGCATGTAAATTCAATGCATTTTACTGATACACAATTAATTGTTCTGACATTTCCAATGACTCAACATTAGAGTGAGACAGAATCCAATACACCATGCAAGCTGATATGCACATAAGAAAGTTGGATAGAACTAGAATAGTAGTATATTGTGTTTAAGCTGAACAAGATAGGCTTTATTTCCTTGAACTCTCTACAACCTCAGTGACAGTTGTGAAGTGACTGGGGAAAGAGTTCCCATCCACATAAAAATTCTGAGTCTACTGGAGAAAAGCAGCTTTACAGAAAACTGAAGAACTGAAGAAAGATTGTCCAGAGCAGCTACAGAATATAACACAGGGAAAAACCTCCTACCTTAAAACGCTTTGAGAAAGGGTTGACTCATAGAGCAAGTCAACCACCATATAAGGAATTGAATCTGAAGGGGTTTTTTAAAAGTAATTTTATTAAAGAAAAAATATTAATAGCTTGTCTAATATACAGTATGCTTTCTAAGTAATATTATTTATAACTTTGCATCTCCACTATGTTGCAATATTACTCAGATTATAGGAAGAACTAAGTTCTCACTTCTCAAATTTAGATAGAGAAATAAATTAATTCTCTATTGCAAAAAGTCTACAAAATCAAAAGATTTCAGAAACAAACCAACACCTCAGTGAAATGCCTGAACTACCAACCTACTGGCTACTCTGAAGTAGGAAGGTGAGAAGAAAGTTTGATAGATCTCAGTCTCATTGTCACCCAAAACATGAACATTTAAGAAACTGAAATATTCACATAATTAAAAAAAAGATTTCTTACCAATTCTGGCTATCATCAACACCTAATAATTGTAGACATTACAACAGAAGTAGATCTTAGACTACATCTGAACATGATGATGGTAGAGAGAGCATAGCCATGTTTCTATGAGTAGCTGAAAAAATATAATTTACACTGCACTGCTGTAAAAGTGACATAACTCTACAGAGGAAAAGCATGGGTAAGCAAAGAAGGTAATGTTAGAATTTAATGAAGCAGGAACTGGTGAACCATTTGAGAGACTCATATGGGGAGTTATTTTTGAACAGAGTACTAAGACTGGAAAAGTCATCTTATTTACATTTTAAATATCTTTTAGAAGATTAGAAAAACAATATTTGTAAAAGAAGAAATACAGTGATCACAGGATGAGGACAAAACTCTTCACGTTTATGTGTTTAAAAAAAAAAAAACAAAAAGATACCGAAAAAATGTAGTATGAACTATTACTTGACGAGGAAGGGATAAAAGAGGATCTTAAATTGCCAGATGAAATCATGATGACATAAAGGACATGAAAATGGAATCCATGAAAGGATCTGAAAGGGAACACAAAACGTCAAACTTTGTGTTACATTTGAGAAAGGTGAAAGACTTAACATGTGATATTTTAAAAAAGACTGAAAGACAGACCAAGCAGGAAGACAAGGAAGGATATGACAGAACAGAATTCTGGGCAACGGACATGTATGCAGTACTTTTCTGGAAATGAATGCTTTCAGAGAAAGAATGAATACCACCAGAAAGACCACACAGGTGGTTAACTGAAAGATTTATTTAACATTAATCAGTATCAAAAAAATGATGTCTTTTGAATCAATTAATAAGCAGATTTCAAAACCGTTGAATAAAGAAGGCTGCATGTACATTATGGAATCAGTAAATTAAGTGAGAATGATACACTGCAAAGATCTATCCACAGAATACATGCAGACACCTCTCTCCTGCCCTTATCAGGGCACCGTTTGGAAGGGAGTACAAGAGCCAATAGTGCTCTTGAAAAGCAACCCCTCACCTCCAGTCCATCATAATGATAGCTTTTAGAGCATGGGATATCCAATAAGGTCTTCTTCCATGCTATGAAACAAGGCAATTTTACAACACTCTGTAATTTAAAGAAAAATAAAGAAACAATTTTGTACCTTGTGCTTAGCTCTACTTCTACAAACTAGACAAGAAAACACAAGTTAAAAAAAAACTATTTTAATAAAATCTTCACTGAACAGTGTACCCCACACAGTTGGCCAGTTGTGAAAAATACTCAAGGAAAACCTACTGTTTAAGAAGAACAGAGCACGAAGATAATAACATTTGAAGGAAAATCACAGAGGTTGCTGTCTGCATGCAAACCAACACAGTTATCAGACTGAAAGGAGACAGTAAGTATATTCTGACACTTAGAAATTAGTAAGAGGAACAAAAACTCCATCAGTTAAAAAAAAAATGCATTCTACTTTAACAGCCCAGAGCAATGGAGCATGGAGAAGGGGGAAAAAGGCAAGAGAAAAGGGAAAAAGAGGGACAAGAAAGTAAATTACTGGAAGAGAAAATATCTTTAATAAGATTAGACTGTTAAATTAAGCACTACTAATTCATTCTAAACTAAAATTATGATTTCCTTTCCATTGTTTCTTTCTACCTCTATGCCTATATAACATATAGCACCCAAATTCAGTCCTGTGGTCTTTCTACCCAGGGAGCCATGCAAGACGTGATTGCTTGATCACTCAAGTGGGGAAGCATGAACACACATCCCTAAACATATATATCAGACACATATGTACGTACCAGTATGGCCAGGGAGTGTGCATGTTCCAGCTGTGCCACTCGGCCAAAGACTTCCTCTTTAGCAGCTTCACGGATCAAGCACACATTGCCTTTTAGCTTTACTGGAGCAAAGGGAAAAGAAGCTCTTGGACAATTATCTCAGGGAGCAGTAAGATACAGGAGGGAGGATTGCAAAAGTAGAGAAAAAGCAGGAACACATAGAAGAGAAGGAAAGGATATAGAAAAGGGAGAATGCAGGTGATAAAGGACAGGTGACAGTGTGGAGTAGATGAAATAGTCCACTCTGTCACCTATCCCTCATAATTCATTAAGTTTGTGACCAATACCAGGTTTGGTATGAGGGATTGGTTTCTCTGCCGAAAGGATTAAAAAACCCTTTCTATTTAGCTAAGATTTGTTCATATGTCAGTCAGCATCAAAGTAGATTTAAAAAAAAAAAAAACAAAACTAATTTTAAATCAATGAGATGAGCAAAACCTTAACACTCCACCATCCATTTTGGATGGATATTCACAAAGAAGAGAAATAAGAGAATGTATTATGAAATACAAGATTATCCTTGGATGAAATTCCTCCTTTATCTCAAAACTCCAAGACACCACAATCTCCTGATAACGCTCTACTCACAAAGGTTTAAATCTTGTGCGACTTTGAAACACATTCTGTCTTGCCAGAATATTCGCTGGAATGTGTTTCTATAAGATCTTCCGAAAATAGTTACCTTTGTTCGCTCTCAAATTACAACTAATACTTGCATTTAAAATCTCCTTGAACTAAAAGGAAGATTTTAAACTTACTGCAGGGGGCTTTAAATATTTAGAAAGTAACAAACTATTTCTCTGTAGAAAGTTATTAAATATACCCTGCATCAGAGAAGCATCAAAGTATGCACCTAAGTTTTTAATTTTTGCTTCCAAAATACAACCATGGGTATAACTTCCATAGACTCTATATTTTCTGTAGACTTGCAGCTGTTACACCGGCAAGTGCCACATTGTCCCTCTATGTTATAAATGTGTCTGGTTTAAAAATTGTACTTTAGCACAATTTTATCAAACCAGGAAGGCTGAAGTTTCCAACAATGAAATAATTACTGCAGTGTGTAATTCTGGAAGCCACTTACACAATACCTCATAGTAAGTCACATTTAAAAACACAATGAAGACTACTTCACTGAATTAACACTATTTTACTTTTCTTTGTGAGCTTAGTAACAAAAAGAAATACAAGAGCAACAGGAAAATAAGTAGGGAAGTTTAAGAGCAAACCATCTTCAAATTTCATAACACACACTTGTCAACTACAACATAAACTCAGACTGCAGTATGTGAATTTTTTATATTTTCACAGTTACAACAGACTTCTTTAAAGGAGCACTCTGCTAACAAAAAAAAAAACCCAAAACTGAAAATAGCTTCCATTTTAACTACATCACTTCAGTACTTTGATATCAAGCATTCAGTCCCAATAACTTACTATAGTGGTAATAATCCTATGAAGGAAAGAATTTCCCTTCTACCTCTTCCAATAAAAGCAAATTTTAGTCACTTAAAATCTATCAGGATTGCATATACTAACCTGCTCCTTCAAGAAAATCAAGCATATGAAACATCTGCTACTATTGCATAGTTCAAGAACACTGTTTCAAGGTCAAACTATACCGAATGCAAAATAAGAAAGACGCAATATTCCTTGCTAAATCTAAAGTAATATAAATGCAGGCTGCCCTGGAGACCGAACTAGCTGAAATGCATACAGCTGTCATATAATCCACACTCTTCCTCCTCCTCAAACAAAGCTACCAACTGCCAAATGTAATCCAATAATTAGCATATGTAAAGCAAAAGGGTTAGACTATGACATCAGTTTATCTGCTTCTTAGAAAACAGTTTTGAATTAAACCTACAGCCCACTCCAACCTTTAAAATTCTAAACAAATCTTACCAAAGAGAAAGAAACAAAGACCACAGCAATCCATTTACAAGTATATTCTAAAATTTTAAAATCAACAGGAATATATTTCTAAATATTCTCTTCCAAAAAAAAAAAAAAAACCCTTTCAGGTAAAGATTAAAAAATTACATGCTTTGTATCTAAACGTGATACAAAAGATGAAGATTTAATTTCACTAAGTCAGAGAAATTAAGTATTGCTGAATGGTACTTTGGAGCTAACTGAAAAATAAAGACAAGTCAAAGCAGAAATAGACAGTCTAAGCTGTCAGTCATCCAAACATAATTAGCTGTTATCATCATTAACAATAATGAAGCTCACTTTTCTAAAATCTCCGAAAGACAAATGACAAAAGGGAAGAAACGGCTGAAGTCCTTTTTTTCCTGAAACTGTTAGTATATAGGCTTAATGAAAAGTACATGAAATGGAAGCATGTGCTCCTGCCCCTCTCTTGGAAATAACCACTTCAAAAAGCATTTACAAACTTAGTTTATATTTTAGAGGAAACTTTGTTGCTGCACTGGACTTTGATCCTCAGCATTTGCTGGCCTGCAGCCCTGCCCTTCCTGAGGCCTGGCCAGAGTAGTTAATTTCACTGGTCTTAAAGATGAGAAAAAAAAAAATTGTCAAGAAATTTCAAGAGGAAAATCTTCCTGTTTATTTTCTATAAGCATGATCCCTCACCATTCATATCACCTTCCTTTATCAGGAATATGATTATACAGGAAAACTGTACACAGGCTGAAACAAGCTAGAGTGAAGGATCCGGGGAAATTTCCTATCCCCCATCCCCACCCCCCAAGACGCATCACAGAGTACACAGTCCATTCATAAGGAAGGAATTTGTTGAAGCAGCAGATCAGGTTACTAGGCTCAATGAGAACAATGAGAAGACAAAGCAGGGGAAAAATTAAAAAAAAAAAATGCTAACAGGTATGAGCTATTGCATATTGTTAAGAGCAAAGCAACAACTTATTAGAGGACTAACAAGGATAGACTGAGTACTTGTGAGACTGCTATTTTTGAAACTAGATACTTCTCTCTTCCCTTCCACCCCGCCTTTGCCAACAGACAGGGCTCAGAGTGTGCTGGGTTAATAACCAGACCAGGTCAGCCTCCAAAAGATTGTTTTAAGCTGTCTGCATTTTTTAGATAGGGAGTGGATGTGACAGGCTACCCAGGAAAAGACCAAATATAACAAAAGGTCACCTGTATCATATTATCGATATTTTAAGACTAAAAATTTACTGAAAACAAGTACTTAGACTAGGGTAAAAACGTTATAGCTTAGCTATTTTCACAAAATTAGTGCACTCTGACATTTACTTTAGTCAATACATTTTCACCCTGAAAAGTGCCTCCAAAACTTCATTAAAATTTTCCAACTCAAAAAATAATGAGCTGAGCGTGAAAAAACATACCTGATGTCTACTGCCCCGCTGAGCTCACTAACCAAGGAAAAAATGACCTAAGCATCATCCCTACAACTTGATTAAGAAAGAACTACAAGTGGCTTTGTCTTAATCATTTTAGTTCATGCAATTCATCCATCTGTTTTAGCTTTTTTCCTGCTTGGAAACTATACACCAATTTCTTCCCTTTCCCTATAAAATTTCTCTTCCTGAAACATTTTCAAGCTCTTGTGACAGAATGGGAAAGGTGAGAAATCAAGAAAATACATGTTCTATTTCTCTCATTTTCTCTGACAAGTCTCTCCTCCTCAGCTGCATAGCTCTTTTCTAACAAACCTGCTCAACCTGTACAGTTCTGGTACCAACCAGAAGTGAGCTCTTAGGATATGTTTTTGACCTATTCTTCAGTTTATCTTTAAAAATATTTGCAGTAATTCTTAATTATCTCAAATATTTCATTTGAGATCTTTCTCTGCATGAGCTCAACTAAGATAATTCATTGTAATCCTTTGTATGAAAGAATAATATACAACTCTCATTTTACTGAAATAAGATAATATTAAGTAACAGATCAAGATGGTGTGTATCCATTTTTCTTCTTTTCTGAGAACTACCTTCCAATTATTTTTATTTGGTTACTTGCGTATTTGTTGTTTCTTTTCAGATTTTCTTAGTACACACCAGGGGTTCACATGGCTTTTTCCTCAACAGCAAAACACATATTGCATTTGTTGAGGCCTTAATCCTTGTTGAGCTCTTGATCCTTGATTGTCTTTTCTTATACTCAACTTACCAATACTCTTCTTCCCATGCCCCCTCCAAAACGACCAGCACAAAACACAAATTAATAAGTGTTCCTGTTTTACTAACCTGCGTGCTACTGCATTCTGACTTTCAGTTTTGGTGAACCTCACTAGTAAGGTATGTCTTAACAGGGGCTTATTACTGCTATCTCTTTATTGTTTGGAGTAACATGGCATTTTAATAAATGAGAGTGTTTTACTAGTCTCCAAGCTTCAGTGAGCTGAACAGACAGATCCAGCTTGAGATTGGAAGCAGTACACTCACATTTCATGACACTACACCCAGTCTAATAAATGTTTCCAGAACCAGAGACTTTGTGGAGCACAGCACGGAGCAACCTAACATAGCTTAGGTATTTACATCTGAGCTAGTGTAAGCTAGTCTCTGGCTCAGTGCCTTTAGGAACCAAAATGGCTTTGTGCTTGATCCAGAAAGTCCTGCACAATTTATAACAGTCATAATGGAACTAGATTGTAAAGACTATCTCTGCAGCACAAGTTGCCTTAAAACTGAATATTCTACTCAGAAGTAACAGAGCTGACTCTAGATGTGTGGCTCCTAAGAAGAGTTGTTTAAAAAGTATTTTACTTTGTTCCTCCATGTCTTTTCCACTCTATTTCCATAGTTTCAATATATTATCTCTATTCCAGTTATTCATTGCAGAGTTCATTTATCTCTTCTTCCTTAATTTCTCCTAGCAATTTCATCTACGTCATTTCCCGTATTTATCATGTCACTCCGTATACAAAGACATGTTTAAGATATCTTTACTGTAAAAAGAGAAAAGTTAATGCCCGCTTATGTAGGAAATAAAGGACGCCATACATGAGGTAAGTGTAGTGCCTTTGTTCATCTATTAGGAAATTATTATTCCCATTTCATATGTGATTATTTAATACCCTTGTATAAAAGCATATCTCCATCTATACCACTCCTCAAATATTTTTTTAATCATTCTTAAACTTTTTTCGTATTACTATTAAACAGCAAAATCAGGACTTTATGCTTAGCTTACTTCCTAACGTGCATGGCTTATTGACCTTTATTAACTCCATCTCCACAGCAACAAAACCTGCTACCCTAGAAACAGTTCTTATCCTCATTCACTCATGACCAGAGCACAATTACTTCTAGTCCTATTTAAAGGACTTTGTCTAGAACACCTCTCAGTTTACAATTCATTTAAATTTTACAAAAAGTTACTTATAATCTAGCTGCTACAGATATTTCAATACACAAGCATGTATATTGAAACATACATGTTAACAATCCTCCTTAAACCACTTTGTTTAATGAAATAAAAACTGTACGATTGAAAACTAGAGTTAGCTTCTTTGACCAAGTTTTTTCCAAACAGCAGTCAGCCTAAAAATCTCCCTAGGCTTTTTTGAGAGTTCTCAGTCCTTGTACCACCAATCTTTCAGTCCTTGTACCACCAATCTTTGCCTGCTAGCTCCTTCCCCGTTACATAGTATTTTGCTGTTATTAGTTTTGCTTGCGCTCATAGAAATAAACTGTTGCCAATCTCATCAATACCCAACTCAAAGCTCCTAGATCAGTGGGAATATCCTTGGGCCAGATGGCTCTACAGTATAAAATGACTTAGCTGCTCTCCCTCTCCCTCCCCCCCTCTGCTTGAATCACACAAGGCCGCTATAACGACCCCCTTCAAAAACCTAATCCATCCTGTGATAGATTGTTAGTTCCAACATTTCTCTATATTCCAAGGATTGTTTTTAAGATATGATTCTACTTTTTTAAGAGAAAAGCAAAGCATAGCATTAACAGTATTTTGTAGTGATCTACTAACTTTTCAACAAAATACTGAATCACTTGTCCATGACCTTTCCACTCAGGTCATCGGTGAAAGAATTATTATGACTATGTATAACCCCAAAAATGAAGGACAAATCTATCATGCTTTAAAAACAAAATAGCAAGCTGCTTTATTTTTCATCCGATTAATTATATCTTAGTTCTTCTCGGAGAGGAAATAAATGGTCATGACTTGGAGACTGAAAAAGATACTTGAGATAAATGCACAGTTTGTTTTCCATGAACAGTTGTATCACATAAAACTTTGCATACCTTATTGGATCAAATTTACTGCTATAAACATTCTTTATTTGCATTAGTTTCTGAAAAGCATGGTATGTTTATGCATAAACTACATGATTCTATCTACCTGTATATTATAACCTAGCAACATCATATACAAACAGTAAGCAGTTTAAGTTTTCATGAATTCACATAAATACATAAGCCTTTAGAAGCAGGTTCCTTCCAAGGTCACAGATATATGACCAGAATACCAAACCTATCACCCTATCAACAACAATTTCAAGATGGAATAAGTTCTCCCAAATATGTGTGCTCCTATGGCAATGACTATCAGAAATACCAATTGAATAGTGGTTCTCTGTCAGTAGCTAAAGGTGAAAAGGGGCAGACTTTTTTTTTTCCTTTTCTCAAAGGAAGTTTGTCACTGGCAGCAAAAAAGAGAGCAGACATTGTATTTAGTCACGTTGCTGATTCTATATTAAGTTAAAACGTTTGGACGTATTCTTCCAATCAAAAGGTCACCTAGGAAATAGATGTTGACATAGTCAAATATGAATAAGTTTATCACTTAAATCTGACACTTTAAATGGACGTACAGTCTCTGATTTTATTAGCTACTCCTTATGTCTACAAAGCATAACGCAGGCTTGGGGAGAGTTACCAGAGCTATACAACCCAATACAAGTACTGTAGATTCCTTTTTAACTAGCTTGAATTGTAATAGAAATGTGAACAATTCTCAAATATTTAATTTCACATAACCATTTCTGAAATACCTCTTAATAGAAACACACTTAAAATAATTTTGACTTTTTAGTCTTTTTACTCTTTAATAAATGGTTAGCACTGCTTAACTTTCTTCTGCTGTAACACTACTATAGATTTTCTACAATAATAACAATATCTGCGGGCAACAACTTGCACCCTACCTCTTTATGCCTGTACACGTGATAGAAAAATATTGAATAAGTTCTTACGTTCTATAATATACTCCAAGTTTACATATTTCAAAATCAGAATTTGCAGAACAGTTAATGTAATTACAATGCAACTTTAAGTAATACCTGGAGAAATATTTTGACATAAACATTTTAGTAGAATATATGGAACAAAAACAAATAAACAATCAATGTGTATTAGCTCACAGATGAGCACACTAGAAGTTTCTTCTCCCAGCTGTAAACAGCAATACTCCTTGTGTTACATATCTTACGAGTTATGAAAGAAAAACAATGCACTTTAATATACCTGCACATGTAGAGTCAGACATCTGTTCTGTATTCTCTTTGCAGCAATATTATATCACAACAATTACTCTAAACCACAAAGAGAGAACAAAATGGAGGAACACTTGAATTATATTTTTCAGCTTCTTCTGATCTTCTCTAAGTAGCTGCTATATCTTTGCTAATTATACAGCCAAAAGGTAAAACCAGTACAATGCTAGCAACAGTCATCACACAATACTAGTGCAGCTTTATGTAGGAAATGAGAACTAAGCAAGTAATTAGCCCTATTCAAATGCAGATATTTTTGCAATGTGTAATGCAAAATACGTTACAATATTGTCCTGTCAACCTATTTCCCAAGCAAAAGCATAGCTCTATTCAGACAAAGCATCAGTGTTTATATATGTAAATAAAAAACACTCTACATACATGAAAAGTAGTAGTAAAGATTTTCAGAGGTATATTCTATGCTGCCTTTAATATAGCAAAGCTTCATCATGACCAGTAACGCAAGAGTTTGGTGATCTCATTTCATATTATAGAATGGACCATTTACGGAGAATGGAGTCTTAGATGAGAAGGGAAAAGAAACTATTAAGTTGATGTGAGCAAAGGAAGCCATTTAAAACCAGATAAGCTATAACATGTAGTTATTGAGCATCCACCTAGTGTAACTCTGTAGAGTACAAAGGCCAGAGGGGCTCAGGTGGCCTGAATGAAAGTTCAATTTTGTTCCTTGCAGAGAGGCCTAAGCCAACCATGCTAAGCCACTGGCAAGGGAAGTCAATTTTTCAGATTCTCTTAAATCTATGGTTCTCTGAATAGACTGGTAAACCTTTAAAGAATTCAAAAGCAAATATCCTCATAGAAATCTCTGAATGCATAATAAGTTTTATCCTCTCCCCCTCCCCCAAAAAAGTCAATTCTTTCAGAAGATTTTTTTCCCCCTCCCTGGAAACAACGTATGGTCAGAAATGAAAGTTATGATACAGACATGAAACTATTGTATTGGGAAAAAGAGCACAAACTGCAACTGCAAAGTAGAAACTATCTTCAAGCCTCATTTGGAACACCTGGGATAATATGGAAGGACAGTCCTGTCCTGTATCTTCAACATGGACACAAGTAGCTCATAAGCAGCCGTTGATAGAAAATCTGTCTTTTCACCGCTCTCTCTCTCATGTTTGGCTGGCCTCACTAGTCAGATATCTCAACCATGAAGCAGACACACGTCATGGGAACTAAATAACAGTAAATGGCTCAGTCAGAAAGAAAACTGTTGCTTAATACCAGATGCAGCCTTACCCAGAAAGGCTGGCCACCACCACAGACATTAGATACTCAAACACAATCTTTTACAAGGTAGTCTGTCCATCAGGCAAATCGCTCCAAATTAAAATGTTTCCTTTTTTCTTTTCTTTTTTTTTCATGCTATGAAATAGGAATATATTAGGAAAAAAAATTGGATTAAACAAAGTAAGTTTTGCCAGAAAAATTGAAGTTTCTAACTTGCTTCAGTAATAGTCTTTTCCATTGTTCTTGAGTAACAGAACATACAGTAGTGGAATACTATGTTTACTGGAGAATTATAGTGCTTGAAAAAAAATGGAACTGAGGAGACTAGAATGACTACAATATCAAGTGTAATTTATTTTATTTATAATTTGATATAAATTCTTTATAATTTATATATATACACACAAACTCAACACACTTTTCCATGACCCAACATTTCAATTATAACAATTACAAAAAAAAATAGATAAACTTCTCAGAATTGTTATTAATGTTTTACTAATTTTGCACATATTACCACTTTTGTTTTAAGTTAATTTTCTGCACACAATTTGTAAAAGGCCATGAAAGTTTTATCTATCTGGACCACAAGCAGCTAAATACAGTTCCAAGGCTGTTATTCAAGTCTCTCACAATTATACAAAACATACTTCCCACTCTTTATGACTATCAATATGATAATATTCCATTCTTCAAATAAGAGTAGTCATAGCATACATTTATAACACTTAAGTGTGGCCAGGTTATTAGATATACTAACTGAAACTCAGAATAACTAAAGAAATTTGGCCTATTTCTCCCTAGATTATATTATTCCTATCTTCCTTCCATGTGTTCATCAGAAGGGATGAATTTGATCAAGTTGTCCAAGTTTGTATTAAAATATTTCCCAAATGCTTGCAGGTTATTGAAAGTAAAGAGTTTCCTCATAAATTCCCATAAAGCAGTCTTTATTTAGAAATACACACACATTTATTTAGAAATGCACACACATATACACATAGATAGGCAGGTGTTCATCCCCCAAATTACTAACTTGTTCATTGTGCTGCAGGGAGCATGTCAGTATTAGATGACAGTCAGACTCTCTGTTCAGACAACATGAAGCTCTTCTAAACGTGAGCCATATGTGAGAATTATAAAGCAATTCATTCAGACTAGATCAAGTAGTTTAGAGTTAAGAGCTATAGGAGGATGACTGCACCTCTTCATTCCTATTACAGAAAATATCAAGCTGTCATCATTTTTGGCAACTGCACTCTCATGGTTTTCTATAAACAGAGTAATTAACTCTTGCAAAGAACACCCAGCATAGTGGGTTCTTACAAAGAACACCCATGCTAGTGTCCATTTCTGGTCGTATCAGCTCTTTTCCAGAGAAAGACCAAGCTAAGATTTATAAATCACCAAAATTACAAATTTATTTTTACTTCATCCAACACACCAGGGAATGCAATCATATTTCATAACACTAGCTGTATAACAAGAGTTGCTTCCATGTGATTGCGCCATACTCTCAAATCTCAGTGAAAGATAATCTCCCAAGTAACAGATTTCAAAAAAGACTGAACTTCACTTGTACACTTAGCTATATAAATGACTCTCTTCAGGGTTTCCAGAAGAATCTTAATAAACAGAGCAAAATGTCAGCTGCAAGTTTGTTTAAAGGAGGGGTAATACTATAAGTACACTAAAATATATATTTGCCAGAGGTTAAAAATTATTCTTACCTTTGGTTAGGAAGATTCCAAAGGATGCCAACTTGACTCACTTTTTTTCTGATATCAATAAAATAGAGATACCTGCAAGCCAAATGAGAAAGATTCAGGGTGGTTGTTTTAAAAAAAAAAAAGGCATGCCCACTTACGGTATTGAAGTGGAAATCAAAACAATCTTAAATGATCATTTGTGTAAACAGAGAATCTAGCAACCTATATGAAAATAAAATAACAAGAAATACAGAAAGATTTTAGAACTCAGCACAATATAGTAGCTATCACATTCATGTGTTGCAAGAGAGATTTTAAAGCTGTTATCTATGCCAGTTCCTGGCAATAACTGGAAAAGGCTTGGTTAGGAGGAGATGTGATGAACAAGAAGTAGTTGAACCAAACTGTTTCATTATGGCTCTGCTTCAAAGGTCACGATAAAGGATCCACAGCCATTCCTAGAACCATATTTTAAAAAAAGCAAGTAGATACGTAATATTTTCAATTTCAATATTTTCAATTACAAGTTTGAAAAAATTCATGAAGTTCCATAACATATTTTGAGGAAACATAGTAGTCTGTTCACCCAAAAAGTATAGAAAACATTGTTAGAATTTGCATCACTTCTTCCAGCCAGTGTGTCTAACTGTTCAAATTTTATGTTCTACTGACAAAAAGAAATTTATTGAAACATTAAAAAAGATGACTAAACCGCAAAAGACTCAAGCACACACATAAGGAAATATTATTACTGCTGGATGCAGTAAAATAAAATATTAAAAGGATTTATAAAATAAAAAATATTTTAGATAGATCTATCTGATCAACATAGAGTTTTATGTTCTGTACCTCTATAAGTCTAAGGAAGGTGACCTGGCTTTCTATCCTATATCTGTGTTAATAGTTTCAGAATAGAGTTAACTTTAACATGACCTCAGATATTACAATCTAGCCTGAAAATATAATGTTGCATTGCTATTGAAAGAAAGAAAAAAGAACTCAGCATGAACAGATGTTATTTCCTGTACTAAATTACCACTGTAAGGATAAAAATCATTCTAAAAGTATTTGACAGAATAGTGTATACAATGAAAAAAAGTAAAAAGCCTCACAATTCTAATTCAATTGCAAATCTAAGTATTATAGACAGCTGTAACGTAGACAAAAACAAACATACAGACAGAATGCAGAGCAGTTTACTGTTATCTTCATTCGAGCCCTAGCCAAAACTAGGCCATTTAGGCTTAGTTTTGCCAATATGCCTACAGTAGCAACAATCTCCCAGTTTTGTTATAACCTAGAGCTCATGCAAAATACTTCTGCCAGTACAGTTTTTATGTGAGTCTTAAACAACAAAAAAAAAACTTTCCAAGCTTTAAACAATCCTTGCATATGGTAAACTATACAGCAAAAGAATAAAAAGATGTCCAACTCCAACGGGACATATTTCTTTTCTCATATAGGTTGTTACTGTGAGCAAAAGTATGCATCTGTGCACAAATACTAAGCTGGCATGTATTTCAGTCTAATTTGGCAAATGGAGGCAAAAATGTAAAACAAGAATTATTAGAGTTTATAGATGATACATACACTTTTATACATGCACAAGCCCATACTGCAGTCTCACAGCGTCACTGGGAAATAACTAACACTTGTTCTAATCTAAAACTGAAACTGAATCATAAACTAAATCAAGCAGATATACTCATTTGCATATACACAACATTTTTATTTAGGTATGTGTATATATAATAGAATCCTATCCAGACAGGTAAGAATTATCACAGTCAAGGATGTGAAAAAAAAAAAAAAAAAAAAATCCACCTTTATTCTCCAAGAGGATCCACTGCATTCATAAGTTACACTATCTAGGCAACAGGAAACAGCAGCCATTAGCCAACACAGAAGACAAAAGAAGCCACTTAAAAATCCTTATAACTAAACGGTTATGATTCTATGAGGCTTAACTACCAATTTTTGCATGCAGAGATAATATCTACCAAAACATTATCCTTACAAATTCTGTCTTTCTCAAAAAAATTTAAGATGTCTTCATGCCCTCCATCCTGAAGAACAAGCTTCAAAATAGCTCTCAAAGAATTTCCTGACTCCAGATATAGGCACAGGAAGTGGAATCAATTGATCCACACAGTAGAGTAGGATTTAGAGGATTACGGAGTTCTTTCATGAAGCAGCCAAAATGGGAAAATGCAAGGCTTTGTCCACATATTAATATGTTTATTTAAATCCAAAGTTCTTACACAGAACACTGCATCAGAAAAATAATTAAGAGATTACAACTGAAAAAAAAAAGATTATATTTCAAAAAAATAATTACTTCTTTCACCACCATTCTAAGAGTTTCCTTCATAACATCCCGCCCTACATTCATGAAGATCTACAAATGAGAAAATACTCACAATTTTCACAAAAAGTAACAAATTAGAAGTCAGGAGAAACTACACCTGTTTTAAGTGTACTTCAAAATTTATTTGCAACAAAACATGAGACTTCATAAGACTTCTGTGTGCAAGGCTATTATACATCAGTTTTTCCTAGACATTTCCTCTTTTACTATTCTCAGAGTTTGACTCAGGTGGGTTGGTGGGGGGGCAGGGGGTAATACATGCATCTGGTTTCTTAGGTTTTGGGTTGGGGTTTCTGGAGATCAGACTTTCCCAGGAGTTGCCTACTATACACTGCCCCCAACTTTCAACTGAGAGAAATATGCTGGTCTTGTTCTCAAATTCTTAAAACTACAACTCTTAAGTACAAAACTGAAGAATATAGAAAACAATGAGAATAAAGAGGATAGAGTGCAAAGCTCATAATGCTGTACACTAAACCACCATAAACTCCCTGCTTCCCTGAGCTTTTGTGAAAGCACCTTCATGTGAATCTTCGGTATTATTTAGAGCTGACTATCCCGAAAGAATGGGCAGACAGGAAGCATCCTATTCAGAAAGGCCTAGTTTCAAGTAGACTTTGTAATGTCCTGAAAACTGGTACAGGTGGTCACTGCAGAGATCAGCTCCACAGCAAGTGCAGTATGTCCTGAATACTGACTTATTGTACACTCGCCATAGAGTCAGCCTAAATAGCAAGTCTGGTGACTCCTGGACATTCTTGACTCGTAACATACTACTCATAGCATATAATCATATTACTGTCACTATCCGAGGGAAGATAAGGAACTTTCAGTGAGGAGGAGGAGGAAGAAGAAAAGGAGGAAGTAGTGAATCTGAAATACAAGTCTAGCAAATCTACACTAAAACTTCGATTCAAACTCCCATGTATACAAAAAGGAGCAGAATTTATTACGTTTGCAAGATGTATAAAGAAAGAAACATATCTTTTATGTGAAATAGAAATGTAATGGTTTCTTTATGTAAAAAACTGTTCAAAGCAAGAATACAATTGTCTCTGAGATCCCACTGACTTCGAAAAACATTCAGTTCAAACTTATAACTAGTGTAGCAAAGTAAAGTAAAGTCCGCGTAGCACCATACAGCTTGGCTGATGCCTCACTGAGTCATTCACTCTAGATTGTGGCATATTGTCGGTATCTGTTTCTTGAACATTTCAAACTTTTAAGACAAATCCTTTTACTTTCCTCCATACCTAGGCAAACTTTCATTCACATTTCCAGAGGGCCTTCTGGTTACACTCTTCCCAGAATGCAGAAAGAATAAAAAAAAACATACAAATAGAAAAAAATTAAACTTCTGGCCTAGAGGAACAAAAATAATACAGCCAGCAAGGGAGGAATCATCCAATTTCTTGCATGAAGACAAATACAGGGTTAGGGTACATGCTCTGTTCATCAAGATGGGTCAAAGGACAGGCAACTCAGTTCCCATTTACATACACACACACTTCAATCTTATCTGCCAAATTAGACTGAACTATCCAGACATTAGGATTTCTGTTTGAGGAACTGGACCTATCATGCAGGAAAAGAAAATATTTCTGTAACATGGAACACTACTGCTTAGGTATTCTACATTTAAGTATACATTTTGAAGTCAAAGATGGGATTAGTATATATTAAGCAGGCTAGTGTTTTTTTGTTTTTTGTTTTTTTTTTTAAACTTTCTTCACTTCCATGCTTATAATTGCCTTTTCTTGGTTTTAAATACTAACCACTTTTAACATGGAACAAAACAAAGGACAAAAATTGCTACAAAACATTTCTATCCTGAAGTGTGACTACAGTAAGAGAACTGCAGACAAAATACTACTTGTCATTAACTGTATCTAGTGTATGCATATTTATGTCAACCTGGCTCAGTTTTATTGGCAAAACTTTCTACTGTTGTCTGTCCTATCAGCTTATATATACACACCTAAGGCTTTAAGAAAGTCAGACTATTCCACACTACTTTAGTAGAGTTTAAAGTTAGATATCTAATCTCAGTTCTCACTGTTGATGACCGTTCTTGCTGGTGCTACAGAATATAAATGTAAACCACACAGTTATTCACATAAAATAATTTTATAAACACAAGCAAGAATAAGACATCCTGATTCGCACCAGCATTCAGCATTATAGTCAATATATTTCACAGGTCAAGCAGAACCTTTGAGACTATGGACGTTCTATCTGTATATTTGAAACCATTATTTTCAAGAAAAACCAGTTATGGTATTTCTGTAGCAAAGATGATTGTATTTCAAAGATTGCCAGCTGGAAAAGAGACCTGCAAAATAACTTGAAACAATAATTAACAGCACAAGTATCAGAAGTGTTTTTGTTTTTAAATGAAATATTGATTCATATTGCATAAAATTAACTTTTATTTTGAAGTGTAGTCTGTATCTAGTCAAGTTCTTAAAGTGATCACAAGCTAAATGTAGAATTTAAGATCAAACCAAAGAAACACTCTACTTCAATTTCAGCAACTAATGTAGCTGCCCAGCACTTCTCAGGGTCAGGAGTAAAGTGATTACATGGATTTTGCTGTTTATTTCCCCTCCAAAAACTAATCTCAATTTAACTCCATATAACTTCTAATATCCCCAACACAATAGGCTGATCTCTGTAAAGCCACTTTTCCTTCCTTTCATACAGAAAATATCCTGTAAACAGCCTATTTCCCACTCTGAGTGACTGCTTTTGTTTACAGGAAGGAAAGGCAACAGAAATCTTGCCATGCAATAGTGAGAGCTAAAACGTTTTGTTTCATTTCCTAATGTGCAGGTGTTTCATACATGCAATCTATTGTAATTCCTTATTTCACAGTGAAAACATGCTGCTTCTTTTCAAAACATGGTCCAAATAGTATAAAACAATAGGATTAAGGAAGTAGCAGCATGCTTCACTGTGAAGCAAAACAAAAATATACAGCAAACGTGCTATAAGTAAGCTCAATGTAATTTTTTTCCTCAGTTCTGTATGAGACACAGAAAAACAACAGGCAACAAGTAAAATGTATAAAAAAAAGTATGGACTCAAGAAAACAACAGATTTCCCTGATCAGGCCATTTCGTTTGTATGCATTCCGGCTATCCCCCAAACTCCACCTTCAAGTCCTTTTCTGTGTAGTTCCTGCTATAACACAATCAGACCAAGTGGTTTTTGAGAGGCCTGAAAATGTAAGTTCTACAAGGTAGCATCTTTGCATTAGAATTTGTACAATGCCTGCCTTTGGACACTGCAGTTCTTTTACACATTGACTTGTGAACAGGGTTTTCCCTCTGAATCCATAAGTTCTTTTTGACTGCATGCTGCCAGTATCAAGTGTACAAATCAAGGTTCCATCCGCTTCCGACTACCAAAAAAATTCTCCCTTATTTGTCAAGCTGTATTAATAAAATTCCAGTTGCAATGTTACAATAGCTATTTAAAATTCATACTGGAATTCCCCATCTATAGATTTTTCTTGGACTCCCTATCCTGAAATGCTGTAATTCATGAACACATGGAAAAGAATATGTAAACTGTGTTGGTTCAAGGTGCCTAGCACCTCAATTTGTACACCTGTGAGTTTCAAAAATTCTGACACCTATCATAGGAGGAGTGACATTCACTGCTGTGAGATCAGTAATTCTCTATTGCCCACTGCTGTGGGAAAAAATGTAAATTCTAAAAAAAGTCAGGCAATAACAACACTAATTGTGTGGTAGACTACACGTACTGCTTTGTTTAAAAAAAATTGAGAGTTATTTTGAGAGTTAAGACTATCACAAAGTTAAATATGCCTCTCTATGCAAGTGATATACTTATTGATCCAGGCTGGCCCAACCTCACCGGCTGCAGGTCAGTTTGGGGACATTCTGCCATCATAGGCTGAAGTGATGCAGTAAATATTGCTTCTAGTTCTATATACCAGTCCCCGTGCACGCAGCGACGGAGGGATGTCTCCCTAGCAGATGTCGTGCCAGACTCCAGCTATCTGACTGAGTGCAGTACAGAGAACACAGCATTTAAATATCAGAGGGCACATGGCCCAAACATCCATCTCGTATCTCAAAGTGCCAGGAAGACAAATGGAAGGACTGGGTGGGCCAAACACAGTTTGAGGGCCATCAGACGACCACGTTGTTTTAACTTTTTTTTTTTTTTTTTTTAGTAAAACATGCAATTACTTGGAGTTCGTTAAAAGGACTTTCTGATCTGTCATGTTACATGATGAGAGACCTGAGGAAACAAGTTACATCATTGCAGACTGAATACTTAAAGAAAGGATTTGCTAATTAAGGGCAATTAATTACACAGTAGTGCTAATTTGAAAAGCAATATCCGTTAAGCTTTTGTCTGCTTAAGTCTCAGATGGACTGCTGAGCAGAGCTGTTTATGGAACCTGCTGAGCTACCTATAACTTCAAATTATCCTTTCTCTGAGGTGAATGAAGAACACAATTGTTAAGTAACTTATAAGGTGGACAGTGTATAATATACACTGCTGATCTTTAGACAAATCATAATTTTTTAAAATATATTAAATATATAACCATATCTACATCCTGAATACAAAAATCAACAAGCCTTATTCTTACATGGAGGAGTTCCGTTACATTTAGAGTATCAGCTCATAAAAAGGGTATTCTGTATGATAAAAACAGAATACAAGCTAGAGAGCTCTACTCTAGACTTTCTTCTCAAGTGGAAAAGTGATTGTGCATTACACCAAGAACATTGTCAAAAATGAATAAGAAACCCCACATTGCTCATTTCAACTAGATGTCTTATCTACAAGAAATTTGAAATTTATGTGGAATTATTTTCAAGAAAAGGTAATAAAAAAAGAGATAAATCTTTATCATTTATATTTTCAGCATGCCACCTCATACATTGCCTTTCATGTGCATAATGTGAACCATTTCCATTCCCATCTTTATTTTTCTTCTATGAAACAATGTTCCATTTCAGGCCCTTGTTCCTTCGCAACACTTCATTCTAGCCACAGAGCAATAGCATATATTAATCAAGGTAAAGACAGCATGAAACCATATAAATTCTGGCACTACAAAATATCATGCTTGGACCACAATATACAGAAGATGCAGTAGATAATACAGCCACCTTCTGATCCACTCTGTCACCCCTTGTTTTGAGTATCTTTGCTGTTTCTTTATTCTCTGCCAGAAATAGCTCAGCATTTAGTCCTCACAGAAATGACAAGGTAAACAACTTAAATGTGAGTGGCTTGGTATAACCACAGCAAGATTGAGTATCACACCACAAAATGAAAGAGATGGGGGCTCTCCATCTCCCTATATTTTTCGTGTATAGCAATAGGAGTTCTACGGTGATTTCGACAGCAACTAAACACAAACAAGGAGACAATATGAAAGTGTAAATGCTGAAAATATTAATGATAGAGATGAGTTACCAGTCTGGAACTGAAATTCCAAGGCAGAAATTATTGATAGTTTCCACAATAAAGAAAATGAAAAGAGGATGAGGTAGTACCTGACAATTTCCAATTAAATACAAGAGGATTGTAGGCACCTAATTTAGGGCAATTGCTTAAAAGCAGTGAAGATATCAAAATTATTCAGAAGTCATAAAACAATTATGAAATAAACTTAACTAAATTGCAATGTTGCGAATGTTAGTCACACTAAAAATAAGATGAAATTTTCTGTATTATTCCTGTAGGACTGCTCAACATTATTTGCCAGTAACTTTTGTCTGGGCTGAAAAACATTTTTGTTATTTTTTCCAGTGAAAAGTTGAGATTTTAAGTGCTAGGGAAAACCCCAATACATTTCTTTATCATCTCTGTTCTCCTTAAGGAGTAAAAAGCAGAGTGGTTTTCAAATGGTATCAGTGGAAGTTTTTCTTTGTTTTAATAGTTTCTCTCTAAAACAAGAGTAGAGTTTTAGGAATAGCATTTGAGAATGCCTCTGTGCATTTAGAATATGTGGGTTTTTTGGACAGTATTCTTTTTTTTTTTTTTTCTCCAAATAAGCACAAAAGCCACATTCCCTTTAGAATGTGGTAATGAAATAAAGATAGAGGATGAGCAAAAATCTAAACAGATGTAGATAAGGTTTTAAGAGTTGCCACCATTGTTCTGGTGGCTGCACAACCATTTAAGTACAAGACTGAGAATTTAAATCATCCATTAAAGGAAAGGAAAAAAAAAAATTATTCACATGCACAGAACTAGCACTTTTTAATCTATCTGTTTCTTGCAAATACTAAAGTTTTCAAAGTTATTAAGGAAATAACTTTGCCAACTCGGAGTGAAGAGCATTTCTATCATTGTTAGTGTTACCAATTTTTATCATTCATTTCATTTACAAGAAATCCTGAACAGGCCCACTGAAGCTCAGTTTCCTAAGGAGGCAAAGGAGGAACAGCGACCAATATCTACACAGCAGTACAAATAGTGTTTTGGAAAAAAAATTGTCCCCCAATATTGAAAGATTTATAATATAAAGTTTGACTTTTACAATGCTTGTCTCAAGAATCTGAACTCACAAGTGCATTGAGCTTCCAGAGAGCATTTACACCGTATAAGTAAATTAGGTGCATAGGGTCCCTGTAGGTAGAAGTGTATAAAGGAAGGGCTTAAATCAAGAGGCTGCATCTCTTCACTGAGCTATGCAGAGGACTTCATCTCTGAAAGCATGCATTTTAGTTATTAGAATTTAGATCCCTGAATCATGAAAGTGCTGGCTAAAAGAGATGCCTGGAGGTCATGCAGTCCTACCTCCTGCTCAGAGGAGGACTGCCATCAACAGTAGAAAAGGTCAGGCATAGCTTTGTCTAGCTGAGTCTTGAGGACCTCCAAAGATGAAGATTTAACAACTTCTCCAGGCACCTATTCCAGGGCTTCATTGCCCTCCTAGTAACATTCTTCCTCATGTCTAACTTGAGCCTACCAAGTCACAATTGGTGGCCACTGGCCCATCCAGTGCTACTGATAAAAATTTGGCTCCATTATCTTTGCAAGTACCCTTTAAGATGCGGTGGGATACTCTTAGATAACCCATTAGCTTCTTTTTCAGAATAAATGAGACCTGCTCCATTGACATCTCCTGGCAGGTCACGTGCCCTAGGCTGTAGGCCTACTATTGATCTTATCGGCCCACCCGAGTCCACCAACGTGCCTTTTAAATGGTGAGGAACAAAACTGCGCGTTTAATCAAGATCTTTCATGTACCATCCAGGTCTCCTACATCCTCTCTACTGAAATGTCCAGTTATTAAAAGAAAAAAAGTCCGCCTAATTTAGCAATTGATTTGATTATTTTTTCATTCAATACAATCATAGTCTCATAGTTCTTTTCATACACACCGACCTTCTGCATTTGATTGAAGATCCTACTCAAAATCCTGTACAGTCCTCTTTCAACATTAACTTTATCATACAAAACCGAAAAGACTGCCTATACCCAGAATTGCATCTGACTGTCTCCACTTCCCTTTGAAATACTGACACAAAAATAGCATAACTGGCCAAATACATTCCAAGAATATGAATCTCTTAATTTACTACTATTGCTTTTTATAGTCAACATTCAATTACACGGTGCAGTAGTTGAGTGGAATAAGCCAGATTAAACTCACGCAACAATACAAAACACACTAGAGCATATAAAGAAAATGTACTAGAGAAAATAAATAATAATGATCCTGTTGAGAAGTGCAGATATCTGCAAGCTATGACCCAAGCTGATAAGTACACTACAACATACTGTGACAAGATCAACACTACCAACACTATCTCTCTTTCATCTTTAAACTGACTCATCTGGAAGCAGTTCAAAACTGTCTGCATCTTAAACAATCATTAATTCATAGCCATAGGATCAATAGGCTTTGGCTACAGGCAACTGTGTGTTGACTCTAGCGTCACTGAAGTCAAAGAAAGTTTGTCATACACAAAACTCTCTAGAATTTGGCCCATGAAGTTAACTGGGAGAGGAAATGTGTTTCATATAGGGGGTAACCCCGGACATTTTAGGATGTAGTAGTTGTCTCTATAGAAGAACATTTGAAGTCCATGGAAATATGAATGTTACATAACAATTTTGATTTGAAAGAACAGGTTTTGGAAGAGAGAATGAGATAATAGGTGTTTTTTATTTTATGTAACTATGAATGAACTCTTCCTCAAACACTTTAACTAAAGAACTATTTTTACTACATCTTTTGCATTCCCATCATAACCAGAGCCCAATATTTATATGCTTACACTACAGACTAACACATACTCTGTTTTTCTGGTGGGGGAGGACTTTCAGGGTGCTTTAGTACAAAACATATTTGGATTGAACTAATCTGCTCACCACTACATTTAATTCACCCAGTGCTTCTGTGAACAGTTACTAAATAAATAACTGCTATCACCTTGGTGGCATTTTTGCCACGCTCATCTCCCTGCTACAGCTGCAGAGATGATTCATTCATGAGCACGTGCAATAAGAATAATCAAAAAGGATTTGTGTAGACATGTAATCCCATCTTCAGATTTCTACTTGCACACATGTTCACTCACTAGAGTTACACAGGAAATAGTCCAGATGAGGGACTATATAGCAGTTCCTCTAAACTGTGTTTTGAAAAAAGATCTGATCAAGTTTAAAATTATTTCTCTTATAAAACCCATCATTATAGACTGTAGAGAGATAACTCAGTAAGATCATATGATTTTTATATAGTATTTTAAACACAGACTGGATCTGCACTTTAAAACCCTCTTCTATAGGTGGCAGTTCACCTTTTCCCCTTATGACAATTATGAGCTGTACTGCTGTTCCTCATTCCCTTTTTCTTTACTGAATAGCAAAAGAGAAGAACATTCAATGAACTTAAAATTAAAACTTAGTATTTGGTCAGGATGAAATTACCTTTTGATTCCTTTTCCATTTATACTTGACAGATATGATTTTCTCTGTTCTATTTTTCTACAAAGAATTTTCATTGAACAAAGTTACTACTTTAAATGCTTAAATTCATTATTCTTGCAGACAGTGCCTCAGTAACATACTTCAAACATGGCATAGTTTATGCTGTTCTGAATAAAACAAACAAACGAAAAGAACACACACACACAACCTGTGTTTCAGAAATGTCTAAATAAGCCAACCTTCCAATCAGCCCAGAAGCATCCCAAAGGTACTACTGCACAACAGGAGAGATGAGGAGAGGAACAACTGTAAAACAAAAATTACTAAGAATAAGGTTTGTTTTCTGTACCAAAAATACATGAAAGCAGTATTTGTCATGGATTTTTTTTTTTTTCCAAGACTTTGTCTGGAAAAAAGAACCCCACCCCCACCCCCAAACAACAGAGGTCTAAATTACTGAATAATTGCCAGAGATGATTGTATATTGGCACATTGAGAAGTGAAACTACTACTTTCCATCTTTAGATGAGACATTTATTGGGTTTGTATATTTGAGTCCATCTGCTGCTGATCTTAAGTGTCCTTAACTGTGGTGCACTGTTACAGATATTCAATATTTGTGAAACAGGAACAATAGTAGTAGGAGTAATAAATGCAAAAAAAAGTTAGCCAAGAGACAATCCACTCCCCATATTTTTGCACACACTGTTCAGAAATCAACATGCATCACAAGAATAACACCAGTATTAAAAAGAAGTTTACAATCTCAATTTCAACTTCAAAACAACTTCACCAGTTATTTAAGCTTTAACAGAGATTTCAGTATGATTCAGATATCACCTAACTTACTTCTAGATAAAAATAACAAGCAGTTTGATCATACTTGCTTAGAGCTTCAAATATAAAATTAAGTGAATATATTAAGATATAGTAGTTCACTATATTCAAATCAGATCTCAGTGAAACAGCATGCGAATGACTGAAGTTAGAGAAAGAGAACAACTTATTCTTTCAGTGTGTGTTTGCCAAGTCATGAGATTGTTCTTTGTTTTCCAAACATTAGTTGTTATAATTAGCTGTAATTTAAGGTTCATGCTCTTAGGCCACGCAAGAGAGAATGCAAATTAAATTAGCATGAGGTGTCATGTACTTTATTCTTAACTGGGACATAAAAGGACAGTAAATTTCTTGCCGTCCGTTATTTATAACGCAAAACTTCTATAGATAACTTTATTTGAAAAAGACAGTAAGGTTTTGCATCTCTTTGCATTTTGAAAGCTAGTATAGGTCCAGCAGAGCTCAGTAGCTCTGGCACCATGCCATACCCCATCTAATGCCTTAAAAAAAGTAAATCCACCTCACTTATTCAGAACCTTGGTCTTAAGTCTTCTTGCGAATGCAGTCTATCAGCCATGTTAAAAACATTCAGCAACTAAGAGGAATTTAACCTGACTTGAACCAAACTTCCAAAATTGCCGAAATTCTAGAAGCACATGTTTTAGCTCAGCCTCTGAACCAAAACCAAACCAAGACAAACCCTTCAATTAGGAAGTGTCAATTGCTCCTAGGAGGAAGGTTGCAGGGAACTAACTATTGGCCAATTTAGAAGGCATTTTGAAGTTGTGAGTATCACCATTCAGTTTTATGCACTTGTAAGACAATTTATACCAGCTAAGGATACAATCTACAATATATTCAATTCAGAAAACCGAGATACGATCAAACAGTAATGAAAACTAGTAGTTAAGTGGTCTATCATATCCACCAGAAATAAATACCTAGGATTAAAAAAACAAACAAACAAAAAAACCACACACACAAAAAGCCTCATCTGAAACCATAAACTTCAGCTAGTTCAAAAAACGTAACCCCAGCTTTGTGCTAATGATATGATAAATACTTAATGGGAAGTTTTGTTTTTTTTTTTAAAAAAAAAAAAGGTAAGAAGAGATCAATTAACCTGATCACACAGGCCAAGAATTTTCTGTTCTCTTTCTATTGACTTGTAAAACCAAGATCATTGAAAGAACAAAAAAGGAACTGTGCTCTACTGCAGATCTGAGTGTTTTACATTTTTGCATCTTTGTGGAAAGAAGAAAGCAAGTCACTCACAGTTACCTCTTGTTTCCCTTTCTAGATTTCAGATGTGCACACGGGCAGGCACACATATACACCAATTCACCCACCTCTTTCCTGTCTGGTCAAGACCGTGCCCCTCTGCCCCCAAGTCAAGAGACTCTTTGTTTTGTGCTATTTCTTTTTAGTAGAAGGCCCTACTCAAGACATTCCTACACTTAGCAAGAACGTTGGGATTGGCTTGCCAAGAAAACAGTACATCAAGACCAAGCTGTCATGAAAAAGAAATTTGAGACAACTGCGTACTGTAATACATCCACTTCGCCGCTCTCACAAATTTATCAGTATTTCTTATTTCAATAATGATTGTCAGCTACAGTTGTTGCTGTTTATTTTAAATAAATCTGTTAGCAATCCATTAAAACAAAGTAAGTGCACTGTTGCATTTTACTGACAAGAGAAGTTAACATTTTTTTAAGATGCATCTGTAAAAGCTGTTATCTCTTCTTTCACATGGATAATAAGAATAAACAACATAAAGGACTAATGAATATATTTTGCAGTTTGAGAAGAGAAAACTAATTTTAAGTCTGACAATTCTCTGTCCCCTACAACAGGAGAAAAATAGTATCCAGAGTTGATCTCTGAAACAAAGATACTTTAAAGACTGGCAGTGAACTTAAAGCATACAGAAAAGTCAGAATTATAGACCTTGGCACTGTGATGGGGGAAACACTAGATAACCTTGCAAGCATCAGATTTGGCTTTAGGGAGATAAAAATCAGACTAGGATGATGCGAGTAAATCCATATCCTGGCTTCTTTGGTTTTGTGCCTAAAGTGACAGCTGAAAAGAGTCTATATCAGCTATGCAGAGCAGTGACAGTTCAGTACAAAGAGAGGCTCACTTCACAACTTTTTCATTTACTTCATATATCACTCCATCACAAAAGCCAGTATTAAGTTTCCTGATAGATCTTTTTCGTACTGTTAAAGCCATAAGGTTAGGCCATTCAGACTAGTTAGTCAACTGTGAATTCCTATACAGGTAAGTTTTCATTTTATCAAAAAATGCTCCCAGGATAATGATGGAAAAGTAGTCTTAGAAAAAAAAAAAAACACAACAAGAGCTTGTGTCAAGAAAGATACACAACGCAAACTTGAGGTGTGCTTAACAGAATCTAAATACTCAAATATTCTATTCAAAATATCAGGAATCACAAAATTCAGATCTGTGCCCTTCTCTGTACTAATTAAAGAATAGCCAGGAAAGAGCTAAAGGGGATTTTTTGATATAAGTGGAAAAAAACAATGCTATTTGGTATAGCTCTTACCATCTAAAAAAGACATTTGAAGGGATTTTTCTTTCCCAGAGGGAGAATGCTTTTAATGTAACATACAAATTGGGAGCACTCTAAAAGTGTATATACAACATTATATATGTGGTGAGTATTCTTAAGAAATATTTTCATAATTCCAATGCATTTTCATCCTCTTTATTTTCTCATTCTGCCTCTATCTAAGGCCATCTTGAAGGCAACAAATAATCTCACTTGTTTGTACAATGTACATAAATATGGTGAGCTAAATAGATTACCCCGCTAGTTTGTCATTAAATTCCAATAAAACATAACCTTACAGCTTGTTAGCTCTTAAATGTGAATATTTTCAACTTTTCTAATAAGATAATGGTACCTGTGTTGACTTACCTTTTCCATATTAGTAGTTTGTAAGCTTTACAAATTGCTCATCTTTTATTTATAAAAATATTATCAAAACATACTAGCGGCTACAGCAGTCACATAGGAAGAGGTAGGGGGAAAAAAAAGTGCAGGGAAAAGGAACCTCTATCAAGGATACCAGGGCTGTAATTAAACTTTTGGATAAGCTGCAGAATATACATACTGACTACATACTCTGCAAGTACAGACAAGATATTTGTTAAAAAAGTTAGATTACTGATTTTGCAGGAGACAAAACCTCAAATTGTTCAAAATACTGATGACATACGGAGCCCAAAAGGCTTTAATCACCATAATATCTGAATGTCGGACTATTAATTTACTTTAATGATTCATCCACATGATAAAGGTGCTAATCTTGTGGGTCTTGAATAGAAATACAAAGAAGCCAAGATCTGTATCCTAAAAGCCTTTTAAGTATTTAAATTTCAGATTTAGGAAGAAATAAGGAAAAAAAAAATCTCTGTCTTGGTGATCCATAGATGCACTTCCTGATCTTTGGAACTTCTTGCAATGTTTTATTTCCTCTAACTGATGAGGCAGAAAAATCATTTGAAGTCTAACTAGCCTGAAAGGACAGACCATTCTCTGTTAATTTAGAAAAAACAAAAAAACAAACAAAAATCCAAAAACAACTATCTATTCCTTTTAAAAAAGGACATTCTATCCATGAAGGAGAATTTAAAAACAAATTAGCAGAACAACTCACTCTACTCTTAGATCTCTTGCATTATACACTATACTAGACCCACTCAACACATAGCTGGCAAAGGAATTTCACTAATTTGCCAGTGGTCAAGGCTGTTGTGCGTTGGCCTACTTGGAGGCTGAGAGCATGTCCTCTTGGCAGCAGCAGATGCGAAATGTTACAGGCAGCAAGCAAATCTCAGCACTCACTTCCAAGCCAGAAGGTATACATGAGCTGACAGTCAGCTGTCTTTCACCAGGAGGTATGCATCGCTTCCAACCTCCAGCCAGACAAATGACACCCTCTGCGCACAGTAAAACATCCAGGGTATAACTGTATTATGCTGTTGTACCACAGGCCCATGTTCTTTAAACAAAGAAAATATGTGATTTTTTTGTTCCAATAGTGGGTAAGAGCAAGTCAATAGAGCAGTGGAGACAGAAGAGAGCAGAGAGCAAAGGGTGGTAAGAGTTTTATTGAAGACAGACAGACTGTACGTGGGAGGAGAATATTAAAGTAGAAATTATGTTATTATAGTTTAAGTAAAAATGAATTCTAAACAGATTTTTTTTAATTTATTGCCAAAAAGGTTGAAGGCCATAAACGTTTCATTAGAAGCTCAAGTTTTAGGTTTCATAACATCTCATAACTGCAGAGCTTTACTGTGGTCAGCTCAACTATGAGAATTTTTATATTATTGCTATAAATCAACTGGGCTGCTGGCAATTAGTTGCAATTGTGTTGCAGTGCTTCTACCTAAGATCATCTCCCCAAAAGGCTAAGAACAGTAGTTTCTATTAACTTATTCCCAAATAAGTCACTCTCTTTACAGTTAGTTCAAATCCTAAGGAAAAGTAAGTTTGGGGGGCAAAGGGGAAAAATCCCATTTTTGTTACATAAAAACCATAGCATTTGAAAGCTAGATAAAGCAGGTAGGCGTTTAAAATCCTGCTTCAAAGAAGAGGTGAAAAACAGCTTCCTGACAAGTGAATGAAAAACATAGATCTCACTAACAGCCATTCCCTGAAGTTATCGTTGGCTAAATGTAGACACCCAGTTCAACCCCTGATCTCACAGCAAGTGCTCTCCACCCTTTCTCAGCCTCCCTCTACCTTGAGAGAGGGAAACAAATCACTTTTATATGAAGATTAAAAAAATAGTTATTGCCACAAAAATTAGTAGCAGTAGCAGTGAGAATAGTGTCCCATTTTTATACCCCTCTGCTCTGTGCATTTTAAATTACTTAGCAAAACTGTCTACACAGCCTTCCCTTTAGCCATCTTCCCACTTGTGCTCTTCTGTTCAGTACCATGAAAGTGAAAGACGAGAAAAAGCAGGAAGAGTGACTTAAAAATATATTTTTTTTCTTGTTCTATAAAAAAAAGTTTATCCATGTTACTTCGTACTGTGAGAATTTCAAACTACTATGGAACAAGACTTTGAAAATAGAATTTTATCAGTGTGTTAGCTAAGTTTGATGATTACTTTATCTTTTCTTGTTGTTCAACAAACGAAAGCCTTTCATTAAACTATCTTAACTTCTTTATCTGCCTTTTTTCCCCCTCCCTCACAGTCATTTTCCCTCCAAATTACTTAATGTTCCCTGTTCTCCTTTACATGGGCAACAATTTAGATGTACTGGCAGAAAGAGCCAGCAGCACGCAAAGATACTGTTGTAAGTAACAGCAATTAATGGCTAAAGCAAAATACGCTTCATGTGAGAAAAGGAGATTACAAACTTTCTAGCAGTTTACAAGATAGCTTTACTGCATCAAGGATTTTTTTCTTTTTCTTTTTTTTACATTCTTTAATAATTTTCAGAAATATACTGCTAAAGAAAGTTTCCGTTTCTGAGAACAATGGTCTTAGACATTCTCCATAAACATTTACCAGCTCAAAAGTATGAATATGACTCATTCACTCACAGTGCTACACGTTCCTCTCAGGTCTTGAAAGTATCTAACAAATGCAGTAATCAAGGTTACACCTGGGGAAAAATGCCATGCCTTACATCTTTTCTCTGTAGATTAGAAAAAGGCTGTTTCATAAACAGTCAGTAGTCCATATAAAATATGGAGAGGGCTCTTTACAACCACCAAGTGAAAAAAACAGAAGAGAAACTTTTTCTACGGAACAGCTCGTATTTCTTAATAAAATTATTATTCCACTGTTTCCACTGCAAAAGATCACATGGAGTGTCTTCTTGGGCCATGTTTCTGATGTAAAGGTAACACCTTAACTTTTCTTGCACTCATTTCATGCCACATAACGCCCTTAAAATTAAAGATCAGATTTTAGGTAACTTTGCTCTTTGAGTGGATGTAGATTTAACCTGGGAGAATCACTATGTAAGCAGAGCACTTGTAGGATCCTGGACTCAAAATTAGCAGCATAGGTAGGAAGCCTCATTTATGAAGGCTGACATTAAGTCTTAGGAACAGTTCTGTTCTTCTAAAAAGAAGGCTAATGAAGCTGTGGAGTTAGTAGTGCACTGGATGAATTCCAGTGTTCACCGTTCTGCAATTTATATGTCATTTGGATACAGCCAACTGTTGGTAAGATTTGCTTTGAATGTATGATATTTATACTGCACCGAAGACTTAATGGGGATAGTAAATCAGTCAGTTGATGTACAGTGCAATTTGAAATCAAAATAAAATTTCACAAAAATGTTGATATACAAACAGTAGCTAAGAGAATCTATTAAAAGGATGCATAAACCATGTAAGACTATACATTCCTCAAGCAGCGCTTCTACTCCCTATCGAATCACCAGCATTACATTTTGATATTTAAAAGGGGAAAGAAAGGGGAAAAAAAATACACTGAGCAAAGAGTGCACAGAGAATCCTAAGACACACCTGATATCTGACCAAGCACCACAGTTCTTTTGCAATATTCACATAAACGATGTTAGCAGGAGCTGAAGAGGGATCCTTCCAAACTTGCACAGCAGGTGCTAAAAATAAATCATCTGTAGATTCTTAGTTTTAAGAGGTCCCAAATCAAATCAAAGTTCAAAAATACACCTATCTATTCTTAAAGTTATCACAAATGGCTTTGTTCTTATCACTAAAAAAGTTCCACAGACCTTTCAGATGCTTAGATTATTAGCATAAAATTAGCATAGTGAGCCCACCCCATTGAGTAACCCTTCCTCTAAATCCAGAAGGACAACCAACATTTTTAAACAGCAAAAAATGACATGACATCACAACTTAAAATACAGGACTGAAAGGTAGAAAGCAGTATTTACCCTTTAAGACTGTGCAAAATTACTAGCCGTAATTCCCAGCTCAGTCACTAACACTCTTTAAGTACCATATGTAGCTGCATATTTCCTAAGTTAAATTATTGTATGCACATACATTAAAGATAAGTGCAGAGTCTCACTGTAAACCTATACCAATTTAAACAAAGCTGCAAAAGCGCTGCCATAATCATTGTCTTTTACTGTATCCATTATGATAAAACACGAACTTTTAGTATTTCCAAAACAAATTGGTAACATGAGTTTATAAACTGAAGTGATGAATGAGCACAACTACCCTTCGAATTTTTAACCATATATTTTGGTACATTATATCAGTCAGTTCCATTTAAAACAGAGCATGTAAGATGAACATCTGGTCCACAAGTTTCATTTGTTTTTAAGTTGCTGCAAGCTTTTTATAGTAAGAAAATTTAAATGGTCAAAGGAAATTATTCTATTTTATACTGAAACAAGATTTTTATTTTAATCTTTATTTTCACATATGAAATTTTTCTGCCACAAATATAGGATTTGATATACCAGACCATCAGTCTGCAAAGTGCATACGCTTGTTTCTGGCAATGCCTCACATCCAAGGAATCAGGATGTCACAAAGCACCCATAAGGCAGCATTGCATGACGTCTAGCTGTAACAAGGGAGGGGACAGGCATTCTTTTCTCACCCCAGCAGAAGTTTTAGAGTACGAACTAAAAACTAGGTCTGAATCATCTTATCATTCACGATAATTTAACTATGTTAGTGGGCATTAAATAATCACCATCAGTCCATCTTCAGTCTTTTATATTCACCCTTTTGGAGCAAACTGGAGGACTGACCTTCACCAATGTAAAGGCTTCTGCTGGTATGTTGGTCATTAATCTTTGGGCAATGCAGCATCATCCTACTCAAGTTCCAATAAGCGGAACACAAATTCCTCAGAGATACTGAACAACTAGCATGAAAACCTCTCTTGGCACAACTTACATTTCTAAAAGGTTCAATGCTTTGGCTTCTTTACTTGTATCTGCATTTTTATTTTTTCCCCTCCATGTTTAAATACACAGAGATGTTCTGACCGGCATTTTTCTTCATATAAGTAACAGATGAAAGACAATAGGGCATAGACAACGTAAGATTATTCTCTTCTGAAGTGCCAGAAAGGAGTGCAAATTGAGCGTAGCATTGCTCAGAGCATTGACCAAAAGAAATTCACCCTCTTGATTGGAGATTGAGTTATATCAGACAACAGTTTATCACAAATACAAAGAAAAAGAGTTATGGGTGAAGACTAGTAGAACCAATACCTGAAAACAGAGTATTTTGTCACTAAAAGCTTAGTCAGCCGTTAATAAGAAGCATTAATGGTTCAATGTCTTAGTCTCATTTTGTCACATTGCAATCTCTAAAATAGCTAGGCAGCTACATAGCCCAAAACTATACCTCTTGACAGTCTTCACAGGAGTTTTTGCTTTATATTATTGGTTACAGACACCACTTTCATAATAGTAAACAGATAGCATTTTTCTTTAAAGGTTCTCTTGTTGGTCCATAGTAGCAAACAAAGACAGAAAGAGCATCAGTTCTACTGGTATGTTACAAAGGATTATTTAAGTTGTAACTTTCATTATCAGGTCAGACCAGTTTACAGACAAACTCACAATAGTAAGCAAGTTTTTTGAGACAGTAAAACCTTAAAACTAGGCAGATTTTTTTTTTAAACCAACATATAATTCTTATTTGAGGCTTAGTATGTTTCTTACTACATTTAAAAATAGTTATCTTTGCAACTTCAAATCATGACCTAATAATACTTTTGTGTAAATAATGTTTAATTAAGATTTTGCTTAAGCAATTTTGCTTCATGTCATTCAAAGTCAATTTCATATGTTGCATTAATTTCAGTGAAATTAAACATAAAATTAATTTTAATTAGATTCAAAGCCCTCAGTACAGTAAATAAAGTGAAGATAAGCACAAAGCAAATACAGAAAGTTGTGCATTTGTTTAAATATGGCATTTATATCCAAAACAGTAGTATGTAATCAAATACGTGTGTCAAAGTACTACAGCAAGCAAAAGCTATAAAATGAAACATTAAAAAAAAAAAAACCCACTACAACATAGTCTGTGATCTTTCAGTTAAAACTTTACAAGACAGATGTACTTGCTGCTGTTGTGAGGAGAAAAGGGAGGAAAGATATGTGGGGGAGGGGAAAGCATGAGATGCATGTATTTTTTTCCACCCCAAATCTCAAGGTAAACATTAAAAAAACTAAAAAAGAGCAAAGTAGGTGCTGTTGATGTCATGCTTTTAAGTCTCGAGTACATCAGTTCTCATTACGTTTCCTTAGCAGTGTATCCTTTTAAGTACCCTTCCTGTTGAGCACCCTATCTCAGATTACTCACCTCCATCTCAGTGAGCTGATAAAAATGCAGACAATATTTTAGTACTTCTGTTCAAATCTTAAAAAGTTAGAGACAAATTTGACTTCCTAAATACCTGGAAATAAGTCTGTTTACTCTGTGAGCTTCATTTCCTTTTGCTAATTACTTTCTTCTCTCATATGCAGCTTAAGTTTTGGTAAAGCTTCTTACCCTCAACCATGTTGTTTAACTTTCATTTCCCAATAGCTTAATTATATTGTACGGCGCTCTGAATTAGAAATGCACAGTTTGTGCAAACAGCAACATTTTGTTTGGGTTAGTTTTATCACAAAGGGCTAGAGCTGACATTCTCTAAAACTGCTCCATCATGCAAACCAAATTTTGGTAAGTGGGAAGTTCAGGAGATTAATTTCAAAAACTCAGTCCTGCTTTGAAAATAAAATGCCAGTGGGCACACATTTTAAACCCACTAGTGAATGGAAATCATGAGTAACTGACCTAAGAATTGGAGTCAAAAATCTTGAAAGAAAAATAAAATTCACTGCTCTAATATAAAAAGCTAGGCAAATTCTTCAGCACAGCACAATTTACATAGTTTTCCTCTAGCAGATGTCCGTAGAGTTTTGTTGAATCGTTTGGAATTATTTCCTTCTAGAAGTTATATAAAATAAATGTATTTACAAAAAGGAGAAACTCTGTGAATCTGTAACCATGAAAGAAGGGTCTCATTCGCGAGTTGACTAGCTGCATATTTCTGTTTGACATTAAGTTCTGAGGTCTGCTTTCCCATTGTGTATTCCACTAGCAATTGCGATCCAAACTTCTATCAGCCTTTTAACATAGTCAAGAGTTTAGTTGGGCTGGATGAAAGAACATAGTTTGGATGAAACAGCTATGAAAATTCTAGGCAGTCTGTATAAATGTTGAGGTGACACACAGTTTGGGACTAAAGCTAGCCTCCTTCCAAAAATGGGCGGATTAACAAGGGGGAACCAATAGTTTACCATAACGCTCTAGTTCTCCACCTTGACAACTTCGTTTTACATCCCTTACCAAGTATCAGTTACTGTGTTCCATATTTAAACACATACTCACATATGGAAGCGCAGAGTATCACAAAGTGAGCAAGTACTTTTACAGCTTTCAAGCTTTTAACTTTACCTGTTTCCATGTTCTAGGTAAAGGTTTGATACTATACATTAGACTGAGACAGATAGTTACTGGTTCTGATAGCAGCAGCCAGCACTAGGTTTTGCAAAGGCTTAGCAAAGCAATTACTTTAGAAAATACCTCATCAGAATTCAGGATTCAATACTGCCATTTTCTGAGCATTCAGTTCCAGATGATGTAAATATATCAAGTCCTACACAATCCTGGATGCTACTCTGTATGTGAAAATTCCCTTTTTGCACTGTTGACAAGGCCACTCATTAGAGCCAGATGCACTGCCTGCACTCAAGGTACTACTCTGCACATAAGTAATAGTAAGACATTCATTTGGAGCACGTCCTTTAACGTCCAACTTTTATTTGAAGAAGTAGTTAAAATCCTTCCAAAGATGCTTTACAAAACCAATAAAATGAGCCTTTGCTAAGATAAAACAGCAGATGACCCAGGAAACAATATCTATATTGGGCTACCTCTTTTTAATTACATTTAACATCACATTATTTTGAGTGAACATGTAATCTTCTATATAAAGTATTACATATATTTCTTAGAAATGCAACCTTTAACATACTCTAATAAAATGTGAAATACCATCATGAACAATACTGCCTAACTGACCAAAACAGTCAGTCTTTTTCTTCTCGCATATTGTTTTCTTTATTGACTATTTGTAAAAGAATATATCTAGTTTCCCATGTCATTCTTCCTCCATGTTTTACACATCTCCTCATGTTGAAGCTGAAGAAATATTTTAAATGAAGAATAACCATTCAAATCCAAACTTTCCAAAGACTTAATGATTCCACATTGATTTCAGAAAGGTGTTTTTCATGTATTACTTTCTATAACTACTGATGAGGTGGGGCAGTATGCCATACCACTACTACTTTATTTTAAATGACTGTACTGTCACTATTTGGTATGTAAGCCACACTAGGATGCATATAAAGCTGCTGCTCCTGTTGGGTTCCTGCAAGCATCATGGAGTGGCTGGTTCTGGAGCTGCAGCTTTACACAGTAGCAACATTCCCTAGATCAGCTCATCACTGGTGTACAAAAAAAATTCTGTTGATCCAACTTGGAATTAACAAAGTATCTGATACAACACAATACTTTAAAAAAAAAAAAAACCACAGAGAGACAGACTGTCCTGAAAAAGAAACCAGGACTAAAACAGTTCACCAGATGAAGTCAAAGATCAAACCGGAACTCATTCTTACTTCATATTTTCTATAACGGCTTTGACACAAAAAGTGGAAGTTGCTAATGAAGTCTGAAGACAACACAAAGTTGAGAAGCAGTGCCACTGTAGAGGAAGGTCAAAATACAATAGAGAAAGAATAAAGTAAGCTTTCAGGAACAATTTAATTCTACATTTATCTTATGTAGAAAGTCATTCACTTAGGGACTATAGCAGAAAAATCTGACCAGTCTGGTAGCTCATCAGCTTAAAGCAACAGGAGAATAACTATGATATTGTGCTCAGCCTGAAGACACAATTGAACCATTATCTAAGAGACCGGTGTCATTTATCTTAGGAAATATCAAATAAGATATTCCCAGTAGAGAAAAAGTTTTAATGTCACTGTATCTGCCACAGACCGCATAAGTTGTTCTTAGCCATATCAGAAGAACACTAACATAACAAGCGCAAAGAAAGGTCTTTGCCCCCCAGTCACCTTACTTTATAAGGGGGAACTAAATGTTTGGCTTGTCTGAAGTTTGGCTAAGTATTTGGCTAGTTTAACCTATGAAAATGAAGTCAGAGAGCAAGTTGTCTCCAAGTATCAGGAAGGAAGGAATAAAGCATTTAAGCAAAATAACATTGGTAAAACTGAACAAATGGGCCGCACTCACAGCATGTATTCCACATACAAGCTAGTAGAAAATTCTGCTCCCTAAGTAAGGGGAGCCCCTGGCACAGACTTCCTTTACAAGTGTGAGAAAGGAGAAAACAAAACAAAATACCAGCAACTCATCCCATCCATAATTCAAAATGGAGTGCAACTGATTTTGGAAAGAAATCAGTGATGCAGTTTCCTTCTATAGTAACATGACTGGAAAGGAATGAAGTAACTGAGTTCAGCATGTTGCTGCTTCCTACATTTGGCTTGATTTAGGACAAAGAAGTTTTCAGGCTAGGGCTGCCAATCTGCACCTATCATCAGCATAAGAATTCAGCACTTTTGCAGACCCATCAGTTTAAAAAAAATTAAAGTTTTACCACATTTTCTTGAGACTATGACTTGATAGGAGGTCAGACTGAACTTCTCCAAATCCTCTCCAAAAAACATCCAAAAAGGATGACAAATAAGAAATATTCCTTCTCACCTCTAGCAAAAAAAATCTTCAGAACATAAGTAGTAAACCTCTCTGCTAACTGACAAGCAGTGTCAAGGTTATTTCAACTTTAAAGAATTTTATCCTAAAGGAAATCTTTCCATTCCCTTTCCTGTTTGTTATGCTTAGCTCAGCATGCATTTACAACCTTTTCATATTGAAGGTTTTGTTTAATATTCAGTTTGAGTTTTTAAACACTTAATAAAATGTTATATAAAAATCAAAATAGGGATCTGAATATCAAACTTGGAGGTTTGTTTGTGGGGCTTTTGTTCTTCTGGTTCATGCTTTGCTAAGCATAGAAATATTTAATAGTATAATTACTCTGAAGTTGAATAAGCAAGAACAAGAATTGCTTCCATCTTCTGAGGTTCTGCTGGCTCTTGTTTATAGTCAATGAAGCTAACAGGTAAGATTAAACATAAACAGCTGCTTCTTGCACTTTTTTTTTTTTTAATACACACAGACCTGGACCACTTTAATTTGAATTTTAAAATAATTTGACAAGCCTCAACATTTTTTTCCCCCCAGCAACATGGATAACTCTAGCAAGGATTATCCAAAGTTTCACAATACTAAGATTAGTAGTCAGTGCAAAAAAATTAAATATAAAAGTAGCTTTCACTGGCTGAGAGCCAATTTCAAACTCAAATTGTCCTGCTCTTTCTAACAGTAAAACAATCTTTTGGAAGAAAGCCAACTAAGTAGCTCAATAGAAGTTCACACATTCAAATTCTAGCATTGCTATTCATGTTTTAAAATTCAGTGACAAGGTGAGCAAAGTATACCTGAAGCAAAACCTGAAAAGATGCTATTTTCTTTAAGGGCTTATTCTTTTGCTGAGTAAAGAATTATAGTTATAAAATATTTTAACTTCCAGTAATTTATTTAGAAATTCTTGTCAACTGGTTTAAGCAAAGACTATACAATATGAGTACATAATATTCTAGTTCTTAGAAATAAAAAACTTGTCATCATAATAGAAAAATAATCTTTACTAGAATAAATATAAAGTAGAAACACAGTACAGTAGAATATCAACTAAAATTCTCAATTATTAGACCAAGAACTGATATTTCATAGAATAATTTATATTAGAAGGCACCTTAGGACATCATCTAGTCCAACCTCATACTCAAAGCATTGAATTCAGACCAGGGAGATTAAAGCTTTGTCCAGTCTGGTCTTTAAAACTTCCAAGGATGGAGATTCCACAGCCTCTCTGGGCTCCTTGTTCCAATTTTTTTACTGTCCTCACGGTGATTTTTTTTCCCCTAATGCCAAGTGAGAACCTCACCTGTTCTAGATTATGACCATTGTTTCTTGTTCTCCTGCCACGTACCTCTGTAAATGACTTGTCTCTCTTAATAACCCGCTCTTAGGTATCACAAGGATGCTATTAGGTCTCCTCCAAGCCTTCATCAAGGCTATGCAGGCCAAGTTCCCTCAGTGTCTCCTCATGCGCCCCAACCCCCTCATCTTGAGGGCTCTCCACTGGACTCACATGAGAAGCATGGATTAAACTGTAGTATTTGGAGAACCAAAACTGCATGCAACATTCCCATTATGGTATAATGAGTGCTTAGCAAAGGAAAACAATCTCTTCCCTCAACCTACTGGCTACAACTATATTCACGAAGCAGAGCATGTTGTTAGCCTTCTTCACTGTCAGGGCACGCTGCTGACTTAGGTCCAACGGGATGCCCAGGTTCGTTTCAGTGGAGCTGCTTCCCAGGCAGTCATAGCATTGCAAGGGGTTCTTCCACCCCAGGTGCAAGACTTAACATTTATAGTTATTGAATTTCATGAGATTCATGCCAGTCCACTCCTCCAGTCTCTCCAAATTGCAGAGCAGTGTCCTCAAGCTTATCAGCTACTCCTCGAATTTGATGTAACCTGCAAATTTGATGAGGGCACACTTCATCTCCTTCTCCAGGTTACTGACAAAAGTATTAACCAGGATACGCCTCAGTACAGTACTCCACTTGTAACTGGTCTCCAGGTAGAGTACAAACCATTAACTACTACCTTTTGAGCCAGCCAGTCCAGCCACTTTTTCACTCCTCTAGCAGTCCTCCCATCTGAACTATAACACTCCAGCTTGGTTATAAGGATGCTAAGAAAAATTATGCTGAAAGCCTCAATAAAGTCAAGGTAGATAGCATACAAACTGCAACAATCAACGTTATATTTAATCCGATGGCATTTACATTTTCAGTATTCTTGGGACATTTCTGTATACTATCACTACACAATATATTTTAAAAAAAATAGTGATCCCATATAAGACCGTTTAATTACTATTTAGGCAAAAACACAATTGTTATAGATTTATTCCTTTGGGGAACAAAGCAGAGAAATAAAAAAGAATATGCTTATGCATAAAATAGGTTTAAAATAGGTTTTAAATTGCAAAATCTGTAAATATATTCCATTAGAAGAAATATTAATTCCACCACCTAATTTCCTAGTCTGGAAAACCCAAAGGAGTTATCCCTCTTATACCTGAATGATGTAATGGGAAAGGCTTCCAACTATAACAGTCAAAACAGAATTACTTAAACTAAAGTTAAAACTCTTTATCGTTTTAGTTGATTAGGATTTCATATACAGCTGCAACAGACATGTTGACCTCTACTTAAAGGATTTATTAATGGTTTTCCAGATGAGCAAAAGTTTCACATCCATAGGTGACTAGGAGTCTGGAGAGCATTTGCTGAGATTCCACGAAGAATAGTTAGTTTCCTGGCGTTATTTTTTCAACTTCACAACCTGCTGCTAAGTTACAAAGAGAAGGATCTAACATATTTTAGCAGTCTCTTATTATTACTTTCCCACACAGTGACTTTTATAGCTGCCACAAAGAATTCAAACAGTTCTACTGAGATCTGGTTCAGACGATAAGAAAAGGAAAGTGGTTCTTGAAAATGTCTTTAAGTTGCAAGTTTGAACACCTCTGACCTACAGGCATACTGAATGTAGTGAAATGAGTAAACAGGAATGCTCACTTGGTTGGGTACAGTCTATATTAAAAAAGGCGAGGGGAAGAGTGCCATTATATATATGTATACTTTCCCAGGAGAAATGAATATTAGTAAGCATGCATGTAAATATTCTATTTTAACATGGAGCCACAATAGTTTCATAGGCACAGAGCAAGGTAGATATTCAGCTGACTATTTGTGCCTACAGAGATATAGTTTGTACGCACATTATCTGGTCCAAAAGTACATTCTGTAATTTATAGTATTAATATAATCTTGCATATTTAACAATACACAAAAAATGCAGCAGTAGAACAAAGTAAAAACAAAACACTTCACAAATTACAGTATTGATTTGCTATAGACCAGTATGATTGAAAAATCAGCTCTTTTTAAGAATTATTTTCTAAGAAAACAAGGTTTATATAATCATACAGTATAACTGCTCCCTCACCCTCAAGATTTGAGCCTGCTGTTTGACTCAGCAAAATTTGACAGAAAGACAGAGCCTCAAGGATAATTATGCTCACAGAAACCTCATTAAAAAAAATTACACAACCACAAAGAGACACTAAGCACGTCTACTGCTGGAGAAGCACTGGCAGTAGCAAACTTATCAAAGCTCAGAAACTCATGGATTAACAAAGTACTGCTTGTCCTTCATTCAGAGAGCTCCGCAAACAGTAATGATTTCAGGTGTCCGGGCAAGAAAACAATAAAAGCTGAGGACCCCAGCAACCCTGTGCTCCAAAAGTAACAACCTCATCTCATCTAGAAAACATGGCTGAAGCCCAGCTGATATTTGACAGGCTGTTTTCTGGTATAGCACCCCGAGAAACCACATCTGCCGCTGTCGACCAACTCAATCTCATTTATCCTGTTTCCTTCTCTTAGCAAGCTGGTTAAATTCTACAGAAGAATAAGATAAATGGAAATAAGCCTACCTGTTTCTTGCATTGTTACAGATTATACTGATGACTCTGCCTCTTCTCATCATCTTTAAAAATAGTCATTTAAAATGTTTTCCTAGGCAAACAAGACTTGTGTGATTCAGAGAGATGCACAAATATACAAAAAAATTGAGGGGAGCGGGGGAAGCAGGTAAGTAGCAGAGAAGCCAAGAGGGGGAAGACAACCACCTCTAGACCTAATGGCTGATCTCAAAAAAAAGGCAGCCAAGTAAAGGAGAAAACATTTTGAGCAATTACAAGCTTATCCCAATAGTTTCTAATTCTGTAAGACAGGTTCCACAACTGAACACAGATGCCCATGCATCCCTGCTAAAATACTCTGTGAATGGACATTTGTTCCAGTCCTCTGGAAAAGGAATTTGAAATAGAAGATTACTATTTTGATGAAGTATTTTAATTACCTGGACATAACTTCATTGGCAAATACAGATCAATCTAGATCAAAGAGCTTCAAGATCAGACTAAAGGATATCTTTATATAAGCAGTATAAAGGAATCTGTGTCAAAATAAGTCCCATGTGGTAGCATATTTTACAAAATAAAAAATATTTCCTCAGTTATTTGATAGCTTTCCTCATATAAAATTCCCTACTGAACATCCCAACCATTCTCCCATCCCAGAACATACCAAGAAAGTGAAATAATTTCAACTGAAATATCTTCTATTATTTGTATAAAATGACCACACGCAGAGAGCACCTTTTTAGTGACTTAGCTTTTTGTAGCAATAGGCGTTCTTTTTTCCATTTACCATGTAATACAGAATAGTGATTTTTCCAACTGGCAATACTAAAGCAATTACTGTATAGCTTATCATTGGACACCAACTTCATAAGATGCCTTTGTGGAAGACATAAAATGTCCTAGCAGTGAATTCACTTGTTAGCTTTCTAGCGTCAGACTGGAACACACTAACACAATATAGCCTTTAAGTTAATTCCTACCTTGTCTCAAATCATAGCATAGGCTCCATACCGGCAAACATAAAAACATTTTTCTTTGAGTCTCCAGTGAACAAGAACAGGGGAATAATGACAATACTGCTGAGAAAATAGGGCATGGGTTTGCAAATACAATGGGTTGTTTTTTTGCATTAGTCCAATGAATAAAGTTATTCTCACAGTGGGTTTGCATTCATCATCAATTAGAATTTTTACATGACAAACCCAGCGCATACTGCTCAACCCAAATCACAGCTGGCAATCCTTGCAGCCCCAGTGTGGCAAGGCAGCCACTCACTCTTTTAAATAGCTCCCTCCATTGATAAAGGGGAAGGGGGGGAAAAAACAAAACAAACAAAAAAACCCACCACACATACACACACAACCAAGAACAACAATCTGCTGTCCTGACAACCTCATGAAGCAAAACAAGGCTTACTTTACTATAGCACAACAGCAAGGATAACCTCATCACCTTAAATGCTCCTAATTCATCAAGAGCAGCTGGCCTTGCAACAAGCAAGGGAAGCACAGCAAATATGTATGTTTGCCCACCCACTAGGTATGATACACACATTATGTGTGAGCATGCATGCATATACACAGCCACACAATTGTCTTCAGTCGGTGCCACACTAATATTGCAATGAGCTTTCTGGCTAAAACATGTCAAGTATTCATTTTCTGCTAAAAGACTAATACTAAGGAGTAGCTGTTCCCCTGAAGGTGCAGTAGATATCTAAAGTAGGAAATAATGGTTTTGAACCAAAAGGCACAAATGAAAGTAACCAGAGAGGAAAAGTTTGATTAAGTGGCTTGAGGCCCTTAAGTGAAAAACAAAACACTCACAAAAAACACAGACTGAAAGAGGCCTTCTCCACAGAATATAAAAGGAAGGAGGCAGAAATGCTTTTCCAGTGGTAGAGTTTTGCTATCTATGCATTAATTGCAGAATTCTTTTTTAATCCTCCAAGTGGAAGGAAAAAACAATAGTGTAAATATTTCAACAACATATGCATTTAACGTCTATAAAAAGCTTTGTTCTGTCCTTAGTTCTCTTAGTTGCCACTCAGTTTTCCCACCTTTAACAATTTACCAGGAGTTTTGACAAAAGTGAATGTGAATTTTTATTTTATGTGGGATTTTACAATATTCTAAAGGTGGGCCATAATCTCCTTTCTGTCCCATATACACAGAACAAACAAGTACCAAAAAAAATAAATCTGATTACATTTATGAAGGGGATCAAAAGCATATACTAGGTTTTAAAAAATATTCCAATTCCATTTATATTAACCTGTCACAGAACCTTTTGTGTTCTCAGAGTATCTTTCCTTATAGTACTTAACAAAATGTATTTGCAAGCTGTTGTTAGGTAGTGTATAAATCAGTTCTATAAATTTATCACAGTTTATATGAGATTTAAAATAAAGGATGGCAAACTGGAAGAGAAACAGAAGCGCAAATTGTTGATTCACATCACAGCTTTATATTTCTATTATGTGTCCTCTAACATAAATTCCATCAAATCATTTTCATATAACTTAATTTCTGAAAAGTTATATTTCAAAATGCCTATTACTCAAAAGCCTACCTAAAAGGTAGCAGGTAACCTTTATCACAATCCACAGCCCCTGTTCCAGTGAGATCTGGAGGGGGGCCAGGGGAAAGGAGAAAGGAAGGAAGAAAGGGCAAACAGTATTAGGAGGATTGTCCAAACGTCCACAAAGTTTGATATGTCACCCTGCAGGGACAGGGCAACAAATAAAGACATTATGTAAGAAGAGATTCAAAGCCAATGGCAAAACTCCAAGTCCTGTGCTCAGAATTTTATTTGTTCATCTGAAATTTGCAGAGCTGCTGAGGGGGAGGGGAAGTCATGACAACTTCAACTCCCCCCAACTTCCAGCCTCCTGGTTACTTATACACTTCCCTACCTCTCGTCTAGCCTCCTTCTGGATCCTCTTACCACGAAAACAGAAACAGTATCTTCCTATGTTACTTCTCACAGCTTTTCAAAAAAGCTTTAGAGTTAAGTGCAAATATGTCAGTTTCCTAAGGAAAACAGAATCCCCAATTAACAATAACCACAACAAATGCCTGCTTCCTTTCAAGCATCCACTATTCTTAAAAAGCATCAAATTCATTAAAGCTGCTTGCTTGCAGATGCAAAAAGATGGGACAGCATCTGCTTACATTTATTAAGTGTTTAGAAGAATATCTGCATAAAGATTCAGAGCATATTTTAAACAAGATCCTTAATTATGTATGAACTGATCACTATTTAAAAAATTCCAGAAACTAGAAAAATCCACTTACAGATCACAAGTAGCTAACTGCTGATGTAATTACATATTCACGACCCAAACAAGAGTCTACATAGGTTTTACACTGTGGTTCTCACTAAAATAATCACAGACACTTCTACCTACTGTTGTTCTGTCTTTAGCTGGGGGTGGGGGGGGTGGGGGGGGAAAGAGTACCACCAATTACAATAACATTCTCAATCTTCATTTCACTCAGATATACCTAAAAATGGTCTTAAATCTAGAGTCAGTGCTTCACCATAAAGGAACAAAGAGGCAGAGTCTGTATTTTTACCATTTAGGTCAGGCTAAATCAGATATTTAACATTCAGTTAACACTAAATAAAAAAAATACAATACACTAAATAAACCAAATACAATAAATCAAAAAAAGGTTTCATGTGAAGCCCTACCATTTCTTAAAAAAACTGAACAGTCATATGGCATCATATCTCTGAATGTTATAAGGAATTAATATTATTTTTGGTAAAATCTACGTGAAAAACTAATATTTTTTAAGCACAAAAAAAAAAGAATCTTACTTTTCTATCTACAAAATACGAATTCTAGAATCGGAGCTATATAACTGTCTTCATGAATTCTGATAAGTAGTTGGCTTTGGCAGACAATTCTCCAAATGATTCCCCAGATAATCCAGGCAGAAAAAAGGGGAGTTAAAAAACAAATAAAAAAAAAAGATGGTAAGAAGGACACCCCTAGCCTCAACAGTCTGATTTGTTCAGATGTATTAGAGAATTAAATTTCCTTTTAGATAAACTGAATGACTACTAATGCTTAATTTTCTTAAGCTTGCAAGAAGCAATGTTTTAAAGAGTTAGATACAAATTATGTTACCTAACATAGCAAAAATTCTGACTTTGAGTACAATACTGCAACATATAAAACACACACAGCCATCTCCTCTTTCGTTCACTGATTCAAACCCAGCTTGCCCAATCACCGGTCAAGTCTGAGCATAAATATAATAGGGCAATAAAACATTTCAAACTGCAAAGCAAAAACTACATTCAGAGAGAAAGGTACATTCATCAAAACGTGATTCCATTTCAAACTGTCAACACAGCTACTGTTGGCAATCTTGGATGACTAACATGAGAAATTAGATAACCCAGTGCCCCACCCTCTTTCCACAAATCACTATCTGTAACTTGGATCTTATATTTTAATAATAATATAGCATTTCTCACTCATTATTAGCAAACTAGATCACTCATCTGTAAAAGCTATGAATCTACTGAAAATACTTTAATATTCAGCTATCTAAATATAATTTTAATCCTAGTCAAGGCAAGGAGAAAATATTTACTTTCTCCTGCAGGTAGAACTGCTGATCTGCACATAAAAATCCTAGGTGCAACGCTTGACTAATACATCCAATATGAAGCTGAAAGTGAAAAAAAAAAAAAAAAAAAAAAGAACTGCCTCAGTTCACTTGTAAAGGTCATCAGACAGCAGAAGAAATGGAAGGTTTTGGTTGCTTTGACTGCTGGCTTGCTTAATTTCTCATTTAGCTCTCTACATTTGCAAGTGTATTTCACAACGTGCTTAAGGAATGGTGTGGATCATTAAATGTCTACAAAAAAGACTAGATTATCTTTCTTTCAGGAAAAGAGAATATAAACCTCTAAAAATATTCTGATTTGCATAGTAAGCAAATATCAGCTACAAATAATTGAGGTTTTGTTTAATTCTAGGTTTCACATTATACCCTTGGTATATATGAATGATATGATCTTTAATTGATCCAATATGATTGGTGAAACAGTCTGGCATCCTTACAAGTAAGTATTCCTTCCTGTTACACCTAAGTGCTGCATGACCTGGAAAAGTAACTCACTGGGCATGTAAAATAAAGACAATAGATTCAGAGACCTCTCTGTGATCTTACTTTATCTGCAAGCTACATAAATTATAAATCAATTGTTGTGGAGTCTAAGTGACGTTTAAATATCCATAACGCATTATACCTCTTGATGATTTAAACATTTTTGCATCAATAATAAAAGATATCTCAAAGATCAGATTTAAGATTCAATTATCCCAGAGATACTATCAAAAGAAGCAAATACAGGGGCAAATATTGTATTCCGCTCAGTCCACTCATAGTTCGGGAGAAACACAGAAAATAAATTGCATCAGGCCTAGGCAAATTCTTATATCCAGCAGGCTGTAGTGCATTAGGTTTCTCAGTCCAAGCCCAAAATTGATCACTCTAAAATAGTCAGGTAAAGAATCTAGGAAAAAATAGCTGAACAAGCATATTTTAATACACTGTGGTCCTTTTTTAAAGGAAGACAAGCCTGTCAAGCTAAGTAATAACAGACTGAATTATTGTTCCATTCCATTTACAAACATCCCTTCCCATCCAGCTGCCTTCCTTTAAAATAACCTAAATATTTTTCAAAACTATCTTCTGACTAAACAAACTTGCTTTAGATATCGGCAGTACCATATAAAATGGTATCTATAAACAGTAAGAAGCACTGATCAAAACAACAAATTATGTCAGCTAGCAAGCAAACTTTACATTGTGCTGTGGTCTAATCGGCGCAGAACTGATCAAGAAGGTAGTGTAGTATTCATGGGAAGAAAAAAAATAGACCAATATAGAATGCTAGGCTGCAGAGACGGATTAGAGGCCTTCCTCCTCTGTTGGATGTCTGAGATAAGCAAGCCATCTAGCGTTAACTTTTAGAAGTGAAAATAGCGCACAAAAGAGTTTAGAAGAATTTATACGAGCAATTCTCTTTAACTTTGCAAGTCTTCTGCATCTGAAGTAATAAAACTAGTTTCTGCCAGAAAAGCAAGGCTGAAAGCAAATATTCTAACTACTAACATGTTAAAATAATCCAGCATCAAATACTAAACTAGCTTACCGGCCTATTTTGTGAATGTTAATAGTCACATCTGAAATTTGTCAACTTCAGAGCAGTCTTTGTCAAGAGCAGGCTGAACACTAGTTCCGCATTCATGCGGACATGTACCTTCTACGCAAAACATTGTGTAGCGCCACAGATGAGCTATGTAACCAGAAAAAAAGAAAATCTAAAGCAAAGTTGATCTCAGCTGACTATCATTGAACAAACCAAACACAAAGTTCGGAGAATGGATCACCGAGCACACAGCAAAGCGTTACAAGGCAACAGTGCAAAGAATACAGCTGATAATACAGCTGAGTCTCAGAAAGAGTAAACAAATTGCATTAAAATCACTTAAGAAAACGACACGGGCAAAAGAATCTTTCTCTCTGCTATATTATATGGTTGGTGGTCCCCATTCTACCGTTTTCACGGTAGAAAAAACAAAGCCACAGCCCAGAGATGTCCTACGAAGACAAACTTACTCCGTAATTGCCATTATTCCTTAAGTGGGCTTCAAAGCCCGAAACAACGTGACTACACGCAGAGCTGCTAGAGCCGGTCGCAGAGCCAGTCTGTAAGAGACTGACGACCCGATTTACACCCGTGCCGCCCCCACAGCCACCCTCGCGGGTATTAGTTAGTTAGCAGGTCACAACGCTATTTATAAAGGCGACGTGCGGGAGCAAAGCGATCGCGCTCCGGCGCGGCGGCGAGAGCGGAGCGGCGCGCTGGGGCGGGGGGAGACGCGGCCCAAACGGGGGGGGGGGGGGGGAGGGGGCTCCTCTCCCGGCTCCGCAGGGCGGCAGACCCGCCGCTTCCCACCTCCTCGCCCCGCAGCCTGCCGTCCTCCCAGCTGGGGCACCCCGCGGAGCCCCTGGAGAAGCCGGGACTGCCTCCCCCACAGCCGGGGGTCCCTCAAAGGTACCAGAGGGGAAGGGAGAGGAGAAGGGCCCATTCCCACCGGCTCCCCTTGCCCAGACTCTCCCCATCCCTCCCCCCCACCCCCCGAGCCCTTCTCGGGAAGGAAAGCACCGGCACGCTCCGCTCTCCTTCAGCCACCCGTCCCATCCCGCCCGCCCCCTCCCCCCGCCCCGCACACCCTCCTCCCGCGGGGCACGGACGCGGTGGCAGGCGCCGCTCCTTACCTGCTGCTGCCCCGGCTGTGGCTGCTCTCGCCGCAGGATCCCCATCGCCCCCCTCTTCACGTACACACACTCTCGCAGGCTCCTCGCCTCACCCCTCCCCGCGCTGCTCCCTGCGAGCGGCCGCGCTCCGCGCCCCTCCCGCGGGACAAACCGCCCGCGGGGCGGCGGAGCCGTTAACGGAACGGGGGGAGGGGGGGAGCGCCCGTTGAGGGCTGGCGCGCTCGCTCCCTCTCTCGCCTCGCGCTCTCCCCGGCGCTGGGTCTCGAGTGCGCCTCAGCCGCCGGACAGGGAAGAGAGGCGGAGGGAGGGGCACCGACACACACGCTCTCGCTATCCCTCACACACCCTCCAGCCCCACCCCTTCTCCCGGCCCCGCCTCCCATTGGCTCCGCCGGCTCGGCCCCGGGGGAACGCGAACTCCGCATTGGCCACACGCGCTGTCGCGCAACCAAAACACCAGGCCCCGCCCCGTCAGCGTGCCCACCACCTCCTTCCCTCCCCCCCCCCCCCCCCCCCCCACGGCTTTCAGCCGGCCCGGCGGCGGCGCCCGCGGAAAGGGTCTGCGCGCCGGCTCCGGGCTCCGCGGTGCGCCGCGGGGCCCGGCGACGGGGCTGCCGGCTGATGAATGGAAGCGAGCAACAGGTGGGGTGGGCGCGGTGCCCTGGGCAGCCCGGCGGCACGTCGCCTACCCCGCACGGCTCGCCGTCCCCACTTTCAAGACCTTGGACAACGCCGCCGGTCCGGCCCCCCGCCCCGCGGCCGTTAGCGCCAACGGCCGCTGCCTCCCTCGGGACCCCTCGAGTAACAGGGTGACTGGGCCTCTGTGTCACCCTGATAGGCTCTGAGTTACCCTAGTGAAAGCCCTGAAAAATCAAATCGTACCCAACTGGCACTGCCGTGGGAGACCCGCGGGGCTCGCAGCGGGGAGCGACCCCTGCCAAGTCTTTGGCTTTGTTCCCGTCCGTTAGTGCCTGTTGTTCTTACCTATCGCTTCGAACCGGAGAGACCTACAGTAAATAAATGCACCGCAGCTGCGTCCTCTGAATTGCCCTGTGTGCTCTGCCTCCTGCGTGCTGCTTTCAAATTGTATACGGTCAGGAACAGGGGTGCTTTCCCTCCGTGTTGTACAGCTCTGAACATGTTTAGTTTGCCTGCCAAATAAGCCATGATGAGGTATCCGCATTTCCTCCACCTCCTCCACGAGCTCTGGTAAGCAAAACAAAATCTGGTTTTGAAATTTGAATTTCCCTGTTTCTACTCTGTGGGCCAGTTCTGCAAGGGGCCACATCTGCAGTCATAGGAGCCACCTCTACACGGAGGTTGCAACATAAAAGATGTTATCATGACTGATGTGGCTGATCCCATCTGCTACCCCAAATTACGAGGCCTGCAACATCACTGGAATTAAAAGTCCACTCCTACTGAACCCTACAGAAACTATCCATGATCCTTTTTTTTTTTTTTTTGTCCTCTCTCGCTTGCTTCCCCCTCCGCCCGCGCCCACCTCTCATGAGTATGTAACTTTCTGGTCGTACCAGTTTGCTCAGCTCTGGTGAACAGGTTGAATGTTGACATTTACAAGTATTCTGCTGCCTTGTAAACTTCTCACTGCCTACCCTTTGCTGGAAACAGAGAAGAAGGATATAGTGGAAAAGAACGGCCACATGCACACCAAAGATCCAAAACATCCAGGGCAGGCCAAATTTTGGGTTACTATGCTTAACTGTTCCTTTAATACGCATTTTAAATTAAGAAATACAGTCCACATTTGTAAATTTAAGCACAGATTCATGCAGGCTTTCTAGTAGAACAAAATTCAAATGACATCATTTATTCTAAAAGCACTAGCAAACATCACATACATTACTTAGTGTTTAGATGCCATCTTGAGTGTTTCTGTTTTGGTTAAAAAACCATTTTTGAATATATTATTTCTAACTAAAATCAGTAGTACAGCTAGACTATCTCTGTACTAAAGCAAGACCATAGGAATAATGTTGTTATTGTCCTGACAAGGAGCCTCAGAAAAAAATACTGCAAGCGGAGGAAGCAATGTATTTTTCCATTATGACCATGTTATAAACAGTGTCCATCTTGGAAGGATCATTCCTCTAAACCTAGCCCAGGAAATGTCAATGGAAAGATAAGGGATTAAGAGAGATGCAAGAGCATACAAACTATGGTAGCCTGTACTTGTTTGTAATTTCTCTACTGTTCAGTTTCTCATTGCTGTAGTGCTCTGGCTGCTTATTTCAATGAGTCTCTTTCACTCTGAAAACCAGCTGCCTCTCTGGAGTTCAGACTCTTCGCAACAATTACTGAATTTTCTCTCCTTGCTATCATTTACTTTCTCCTCTCTATCTCTTGTTCTGCAGGAAAACTGGATCACCAGCAAAACTGTTCTCCAGACTCTCTCAGGATCTTTTTTAGAACGAGTTCTCCCTAGTCCTTTCTGTTTTTTCTTCTCCTTTTTGCTTTTTTTTTTCCCTCTCTTTTCAGCCTACCCTCACCCCCTCTATATCATGTTATTCATTTTGATCCTTCTGCTCAGGTTTGAAAGCATCTCTCCGCACCGTCATTAATAGCCCTCCCTTGACAAATGTGCCTCAATATCAAACTATGTAAAATATTCTTGATCAAATTCTGTTCTCCAGTACTACCCTTTCAACACTGTATATCAGAGCAGAATTTGACCGATGATCTGTTTTCTGTAGGCCCTGCCAAACCTCATTGCTCAATTCTCCCCGTGGCATTGCGCAGTGTGGCTGTGCTGCGCACCCCACAGTACACCACAAATTCATTATTGGACAAAACAGAGGAGATGACTGGCAGCAGAAGTGTTTATCTGCAACGATTTACGAGCATCTCTTTGAGGAAGGCGCTCCCACTGCTAACCACCACTAGGTGTCCTCTTATCAACTGCGCGGTGCGGTGCGGTGCTGGCTCCAGGCCCTGCACAGGGACTATGCTCTTTTTACTCTGTTTTGCTAAACTTGTTTCTTTAATGACTAACCTCGCTCTACGGTGGCTGATTTTCTGCCGGCTAAATCAGCAGTGCAGCTAAATTGTTCTTTGATAAGCTTGGCTACGTTTCATGTGCAAACTTATGAAGCTGGTATAGCGCTACACTAACAGGTAACAGAGCTATAATATTTTGCATGCTAAGAACTGTATTTGCATTTACCTCTTGGATTTTCTTTTTAAAGACTCATTTTGTAAAGTGCTTTGGATGCAAATCAGCTTTCTCCAACAATATTCAGGTGTTTCACCTACTATCCCAAAGAACATGACACTACAGAAAACTGATTGAAGTCTTCTGTAAGTTCTGGCATTTCCTTATCCTCTGAAGAAACACTAGTCAAATCCCTCTCAGTCTGCAGTGGTAGAATTAACTCCTTCCTGCACATAGGGTGAATTCAATTAACCCCTTCCTGCACATAGGGTGAATTCACCCCTCTGCAGAGTGTGCCCACAACCTGTGTTAATCTGAACATGAGAAATGCTTAGGTATTCTGCTGATGTGGTGCCTGAGGCTGAATTCCACCATTAAAGAACAGACTAACTATGGCACTGCATGTGAATGAAAAGATGTTTCTCAACAGCCTGAGTGCACTTCATGATGGAATTGTGCCTTATCAGGTCTAAACGTTTACAGCTAACAAACCAAATGTGTTTAGGTGGCGTTCCTAAAATTATATATTACCTGCATCTTGACAAGATCCAGGACACTGATATGTATTAAGGTTTCGTTGTCAGGAGGAGAGTCTGGAGGCTTGCTGCGATTACTGCTTTTATGGCTTTCCCCCCCCCGCCCCCCTTACTCTCTCACTTCTCCAGTATCATTCCATTTGGCTTCCAGGCTACCATCTGTGTACCCTCAGGGAGTCAACAAGAGAAAAACAAGGGCCAGAAAACAGAACACAGGTGAAAAGAGGTAAACAGGAGCTTCTTGCAAGCACAATAAAGGGCTGTTCAGGCCTCTGGAGCACAAAAGCAAAAGGGATAAGATGAATTCCCTACCCAAACTAAAAACTAAAAACCATAAAAACATAATTGAAAAGGATGGGTAGAAGGGAAGGGACTGATTTTTCTTTGAACACCTAATTCTTCCAGGATGCCTGTATTTTACTTGAATTTTCTAGTAAAGGACACTCACCTACTGCAGATTTGAGATACATCACTTAGAGCAGAATGGTCCAGCCTTTGACAATATGGACCCAGACTTTATTATAACAGTTCAGCCAGGGGCCAGAAAGCATATGAACAGAAGCCAGACAGAGACATCCCACAGTTTGGACAGCTCTGATTTAGCGGGATGCCAACTTTTTCCTGCAGTGTCTTTCTCTTCACCTCTCCCCTTCATATTTAATGTCAAAGTAGGGGCAAAGCCTAGGCAGCTCAGCCAAATCTGAAGCCAGTGTTCAGATACTGCTAACACACAGGGTACTGTTCCAACATCTCCTACAGGCTATTTGTTTCCAGTGCCATAACAATAATAACTCTAACAACAAAAGTGGACTTTTCCATTCATTCTGAGGGAAGTGGGTCTGAGTGGGATGCTTGGAAGTGGTGCAGGAGGCAGAGGAAGCGTCCAGTAGCCACATGATGAGGCACGTTTTGCTGACACAAGGCACTCATGAATAGGCAAGCTGAAGAAAGTTTAGGTTTGTTTCCTCAGCCTTAGGCATCAGCCTAGAATCTGGGTGAAGTAAGTAAGCCCCGAGCATAAAACATCACCAATGCATAAAGATGTCATCTCACTCACAAATCTTTTTGCTGACATAGCTCAGTATTTTCTTATGCAGTTAATGAGGTGAGGTGCTCTGAAAAGGAACCCTGACTAGGCTTTTGGAGCAACCTCCTCTCCCTCCACGAGCTCACACCAGAGGCAAGCTGTGAGCAGCAGTAGGGAGGAAGCTGCTGGCTTCACACACTCGCTGGGAATCACCATGCCACCCGTGGGCTGGTGCTAAGGACAACACTGGAGGCAAATCCCCAGACTTCATGCTTCTATAGATCCAGCAGCCCTGAAACCACACACACACAGCCTGGGGACAGAGAGGCTCTTATTCCAGGAACCACGGCTGTTTGGCAGCTTCTTGCACCTCAGGGTAGTCTGAGGATGGATTTTCCTTCTCTAACCCAAAGCAGCCCTTTCGTTGTGGGTGAAATCATGCTCACAATCTGTAAAATGTCCATTTCACACATTGCCGTTAAAGCACATGCACAGTTTACCACGATGCTAATATTTCATTCTAGTGGCTTCCCTACACAAGCAATGCAGTGAAACAAAACATCCTCTGTATCGTCTGAAACTGGTTTTGAAAGCCCAGATGGAGAAAAATGCTATTGATTTTAATCAGCAATATCCTTCAAATGACTCCTCTATTAACCAAAGGGGTACACAATATTTCATCTCACTTCCTCTAGTTTACTTACTACTGCCTCTCTTCTCTGCGGTTTACCAGCAGGAAACCACTAGAGGGGACATATCCAGATAAGATTAGACAACATACAATTATCATCTTTACTATAGCCGTGCTGGCAGTCTTTCTGCTAGACTCTGAAATGAGATTCACAGCCGTTCTGGCTTCAAATCACTGTAGAAAGAAGACATTCTTTTAATTCCACATCCCAACCCCCAACTATTTCACTCATGACAGGCAACTTTTTTTCCCACAGATAGATAGATATGCAATAGGCTAGATCCACCATCGTCAACGGTAGTAGGACACAGAACCTGGGCGTCCTGTCAGTGCAAAGATCTCCAAGAGAAAGATTATGGTAAAGCAGGGCGGCTGCAGCCTCTCCTCTGCTGAGGAGTTCTTGGGAAGAACAAATGGTTTCCTTCCAGCAGAGGCCAGACAAGTGTGTGCCTAGCTCAATACATTTCTGCCACAGGTTCCACCTGAAGATCTTTCACTGGGCACAAAGCCTCAAAGGTATAGACGTACATGAAGAGAAGCAGGAAAGGGTGGCTTCCTCCCGGGCCCCACTGATCTCACTGTACTGTGGATGTCCCCATTCAGAGTTCTCTATACATGGTCATGCTGCGCAACATATAGCCACTTTGCGGCAGTATGGGTGACTTGCTTAATGCTTGTGAAACTTACAGCTGTCCCATGTATCATATCACTTTTTACCAGAGCAGGGGCAAAAATAGCCAAAATCAAACATAGATAATCAGTTTCTACTTGCAAAAAATCCCCCCTATCTTTACTGGGGTCAATACTCTTCTGTACTTCCTGCAGAGTGCTGCTGTACCCTTTATCAGGAACATTTCAGTGACTTGAAAAGACACCTCTAATCCCTTAGCTGTTTCACAGATAGTGAGACTTCATTGTTTCCTGAGGAATTTCTCCTGCCAGGTAACAGAAAGTTCACTCAGTAAGGCAATCGCCTCACTGTAAATAGGTTGCAACATCCTACTCTGCTGGGGAGAGGGTAAAGGACTGAGTAAACTGGCATGATGAGGCATGTGAATGAAGTCAGCCAGGGAGAAAAGACAGCCCAGGCATCAGGAGACAGGCTGTTTCAGCCCATCTCCCAGGCAACTTCTACTGGCAGGTCTCTTAGTGTCTGCATCTTAGGTTAGGCAAACTGATAACGTGCACAGTAATTCCATTATAATTATCACTAAGTTCATTTTTTTAATACAACTACACCTTTTCTGGTTTTTCTTAACTGTGACAAGCATGTTTTGAGGGACTGACATTTTCCAGATTTCATTTTAGCATATGACAAATTTGAGGTATTTCGAAGATGGAGGAAAATAATCTGAGGTGTTACAGTGTGTAAAGATTATTTTGCCGCATGGTCCAACCAGAACTTTTGCACTTGACTAACTCATAAATTCTGAAATTGGAAACTATAAACATAATTATTTTGTAAAATTCATCAGCTCTTGATAAAAGATATTTGAAGCTAATTTGTTAAGAAGTTTTAAAGTTGTAACATTTTTCAGTTGACAGTTTTACAACGTTCATTAAAACTTGCTTATGTATTATTTTAAGCTGTTTTCATGAGATATAATTGAATGGGTCATTTCTCAAATGAAACATAACATTTTATATATTCAGAATAAATACTTCAGTAACCAAGGCAGATGGAAAAAGAAAAGACACTATGAAATCATTGTTGATCTCACTACACTAACATAATTCATTTGGGAAAGACAATGATAGAAGTATGGAAAATTCATTGACAGATAGAAAGATCAATCTTTGTTAAGGACATTCTGCTAGGAGAAAATTTGTTAATGCCTCTTCAATCTCCCAGAGATTTTTGACTTTAAAGCTCTAAAGGCCCATTTGTGATAATCTAGTCTGACCTCCTGTATGTGACATGCCGTTGAATTTCTGTGAATTAATTCTTGTTTCAACTAGATGTCTTCTAGAAAAATTTCCAGTCTTGCTACATGCACTATCAGTGATGGAGAATTCACTGAAGTCCTTGGCAAATTGTTTCAATTACACTCATTATTAAAAATGTGCCTCATTCCTAGTTTGAACTGTCTGGCTTTCAGTTAATGGATCTTGTCGTACTTTTGTCCACTATACTGAAAAGTCCATTCACGCTCTCTTCTCAGTACTAGTCATACATACAGATCATAACTGAGTTATTTCTCAATCACTTTTTTTGTAAAGTAAATTGGTAATACTCTCAAAGTTTCTCATTATGAGCCAGGTTTTTCATTTCCCATAACATTTCCAGAGGCTTTCTCTGCACTGGGTGTCCTTTGAACTCTTTCTAAATTCCTTCCTGAACTATGGGAGAGTGTAGATGCTACACTATAAGACCCCCATGGAGATGTCTTCCTCAAGTGTTGATCTCTGTTAAGTAGCTGATAGACATATTTGTGAATTACTTTTCAACTTTTGCCAGTAGAATCTAGGCTCCCACTCTACCCTGCATCTTTCAGTTCTTGTTTTTAAGGCATTGCATTTGAAATAGCAGAAGGACAAGAAACAGTCAGGGCTTATTCCATGGACTTATTATATAGAGCTACTCAGCTGACTAGCATTTGGAGTTGATATCCAGAATATTTTCCAGGATTCGCAAATCTTATAGAAGTCATTGGTTTTATTCGACAGAAATAAATTTAGTGTAATCAAAATGAACTTCACCCACTTTTGATGGCCCAAACACAGCCCAAAGCACCAAATAACTCTTTTTATTTTGAGATTAAGTGGTAGACAATGAAGCCTTACCTGGACCACTTACACATGAAATGTATTTCACCGGTAACACTCAGTCCGGTTCACATGAGAGAAACAAGGGTGAGTAATATTGAACCTGAGCCTCATAATAACCTGTGAACTTTTGCTCTTGTTCTGTCTCGTAACATTCTATCAATAGCACTGCTTTCTAAACTTTACCAGTAGAAAACACTTTTTTCTCCCCCTGGAATTCACAAAGGATGCAAATTGAGGCTTCAAAGCTATGTAGGATCACCAGAGCCTCTATCTTTATCTTTCATTTGGTGCCAGAGGCAACATGTATCTGATATATCTACTAATGGTCTTTGGAAGAAGCACCTGCTTCGGCTCACTGGAAATTGTTGGAAAGAATGATAACTTGGAATTTAATTTCTCAAATGCTTGAAGAGCCTTGACACACCCTTTACCCACATAGTGTGTCTCCTGATATTTTGTAATTGCTATATCTTGTTTTTCATCTACCCCCCAAACTGTGGGCATTTTTTCACAAATTGTCTCTTCTATGTCATCCACAGCTCCATTTTCTCCTTTTGAAGCCTGCAAAATTGGTAACAGTGTTGCAGGAAACAAACGGTTTCTGACTCATCCATCATGAGACATCTAACAGTTCAGTGAGTTTTATTTTTCTGCTATGATTCTTTACCCAGCACTTTGAGTATTGTAACAACATTACTTTCATGTTTCTTCTGATGCTGCAATAAAACCTGTGAATTCTCTGAGTACTCTGTTTCAGCAATCAGCAGACCAGAAAAGATACAGTCCAAATACCCTCTGCTTTCTTACTATTTAAGTTATAAATGATTCAGGCCAAATTCTGATGTTCTTTGACCTGATTTTGTTCTGCACCAAAGCGTCGTCTACACAACTCTGGCAGCAAGGCCTGGCACCCCAGCAGAGCTAGAGTGATGGCAGCTTCAAACTGGTTTGTGCCTACTCAGGGCAGACTTTTGCACAGGGGCAGCCTAGATTTGAAGAGTAAAACCCTGGGAGAGTCAACCCAAGAGGTAATACTATAGCAGAGGCTTTATTGCTCAGCCAGCTGGTGTCAATTTGGGCAGCTCAGCTACCCACAGCTACTCAGGTGGCCAGAATTTGCAAAATGATCCAGTCGCTAGGAGACACATTCACACTGCCAGCCCTGGAAAAGAGGGACATTTCAGGTCCTCAGGGTTGGCCTATCACACTGGTGGTGCATGACAGGAGGGTTATGACAGACATGCATGGCATTATCTAAACCCTGTTATTTTCAGTTGCAGCTATTAAATCCTTTAAATACTTGTGTATTTGAGAAACTTCAGAACACTTCAACTGCTTTTTTTCCTCTCAATTTTATTTTATCGCTTCCTTTTGTTGTCGTTACTTTTTCCATGTTACGCTATAAGGTTATTTTAACTGCATTACTAGAATTGACAGCCTGCCATTGCAGACGTAGGAAAACAGGAGCAGCCAAGCAACCACATAACCTTGCTCTTGTGGCCTGACTGAAAGCTTATTGCTGTGGTAGGAGTCTTTCAATTTTCTTCAGTTAGTCTGTGGTTCTGTGATTGTATCAGAGTTCTTACAACAAGAATCTGGTACAAAGACAAGGAAAGTTGGTAAGGTAAACAGCTTTCAACCATCAGAGAACATTTTTCCTTTCACTGTCTTCTCCTTCCTGCGTGAAAAATGTCACACCAGTTTAGAGCTCCAGCACATCTATAAATCACCAGGGAGTTGGCCTAAGCTTGGAAAGGCTGCCTTAGCAACAAAGCAGGAGGTGTTTCAGCCAGGCCATGCAGTGCCATGCCCAAAATAGTAATCTTGTTGGGGAGGTAAATTTGTAGAGTCTGCTGGTGTCCCAGTCACAGGACTCTACTGCTTTCTGGACGCATGGATCCACATAGTGTTAAATTTACTCACATGGATTGATCACTGCAAACTTGGGCAAAAGTGGGTCTTTGCATAGTGACTCACAAAATAATGTGAACATTCCCATTTTTGTTTTCATGGTTTTGTCACTATTATTCCCATTTGCCTTCTATCCTTTACAGGTCAGATGCAGAAGAAATGAAAAGACCGTTCATCCATTACACAGAGCAATGGGCACAATGACATTCACCATGGCTTTTACCTGCTTTACTGGTTGGTTGATAATGTAATTATTCTTTGCATAATAGCCAAAAATGAATGGGCATGTGGATCAGGTTTCCGGAGAGGTTTCCACAGATGCCGTAAATGAGACACTGACACTTAAGCCATCTCCTAATTCTCATTGCTTTTGAAAGGCTGATATTTCTGTAGATGCTATCTTCTAAATGTTGTTAGCTAGCATGACTGTATTAGGAGAGAATTGTTTCTTTCTCTGGCCTACTTTCCTTTTCATACACATTTCAAAGGGAGATTCTGGCTACTCAGACATTTCTACCTCAGTACAATGAGGTACACTACCTCTGACCTGTCAAAACAATGTCGCTCCATGGTGTGACGAGGAATAGACAAGTTGTAAATTGGCTTTTGTTTCTGCACTATGCCTTTCACCTTTCTCCGAACAGGAACTCCCAGCTCCTTTTGTGTACGCTTTCACTGTGAAGGGAGCCAAGCCTAGAGGCTCACTGCAGAAATGATCAAGAGCTCGTTATTTCAGGTTATTCCAAACTTGAGGAGGGTTGGGAAAACAATTGAGAAGGACCAAATAACACCACTCAGTAACAGAACAAAGGCAACTCAATATAAAGGAAAGGAGAATGCATTTAGGCTAGTTATTTGTGTTGGCAGCTGAAGGTTAATTTTAATTATGCCTAATACCTCATGAAGTGCTGTCTTACAGCCAGTTGAAACAAGCCACTGTTGAAGTAATGAAGATATGGTAGCATGAGATAGTGCTGCTGTGCATACTGTTGAATCTGACCTGAGCAGTGAGGAAGTTCTACCCTATGAGCCCACTGGGGCTCACTCTGGCTAAGTGTCAAATATAGCAACCCCACTTAGGCACTGCCATCTGCCTAACTCCTTATACACTACTGCTTTCACAGCGCTCTGTGTGGCAACTTGTTTGCTGATTTGCTTTGCACAGTGGCAGAGAAAAGTGGGAGCCAGTAGCCTCTTGTGCCTGGGCCATCCCTGAGGAAATGAAGCACAGTTGCCAGTCTTACTCACAAGCGCAGCACAAGGCATCCTACCCAGGGCAGGGCGATACTATAGCTTGGCAAGTAGAGGTTCCCTTCCCAAAGCTGGCCCAGAATAGGATTGGGAAGTTTTTGCTGGGAACTGCTTGGAAACAGTTTAATAGGGAGCTCATGAGCAGCCGAGCAAGTGTCTTGTGTGAGGCATGGAGCACAACCCCCTGACTCCTCAGCAAGCTGCCCCAGCTCTGCTGCTGCCTCTTGGCAGCCCTGTACTGCAGGTGCACGGCCCTGAGGGAGGTTTCGAAGGGACTAGCCATGGTGCTTTGGGAGGCAGTGTAGAGGAGGACAAAAGCATCCGTGGGAGAGTGAAGCCTCCTTGCAAAATGGCTTAGCAAACCCCAACAAGGAGGACTAATTAATTTTGGCAGTCTGCCCCAGCTGTGTGGACTAGTCAGAGTCTCGTGTTTTCAAACGGAGAGGTAAAAAACACGCCTGCCTTCCCCAGCACTCTGGAAGTGATTTTCTGTCTGGCATTTCTTCTCTTTAAATCTCACTGCTAGCTTACTCACCCCAGCTCTGCTCCCTGTGAAATCAGCAGCAAACCTCATCAACTCTGGTGGGATCAAACCCAGGACAGAGATAACTTTTTGAATCTCATATGACACCAAAATGCCACTTTTTATTTAAATAGCATGGTCTTCTTTTAAATGGCTGCATGCACATTTTGCCTTAAGCCAAACCCCAAGAGATATTGTGACCAACAGACTTTACACACAAGCTGTCTGCACTCTGTTATGAGGTTCCATTGAGCATTCAGGGGAGGAGAGCTGTCTTTCTGAAACTATTTCATTAGGAAATCAGGAGCGTCTCTAAAAAAAAAGTAAAGAATACTATGAAAAGAAATTGGAATAAGCTCTGCCCTCTGTAGAAACAGAAACTTGAAAACCCATCCTATTCATAAATTGTATGATTGGCATTATTATAACTATGCAGGTACCTACTACAATAGCATTTTAATGCTTATTTGGATTTACCTTCACAATTATTCTATGAGGCGTTGAAAAAGGTTCTCCCTATTTTACAGCTGGAAATAGTAAGACAAAATAAGTAAGTAATATAAGTCTTCAAGATGTCAGGAAATCCTTGACGCATCCAAGAAATGAACGTAGGTCTCCAGTATTTCACTTTGCTTCCCCTCTCTCAGCCTGCAGTGCCAGTATACAGCTGGTGCTGGGCAGAGAAAGCCACGGTGGCATGGCTGCTGAGCCTTGGTGCTCTGGCCCGCTAAGTTTCCTATGGGTCTCAGCAGCAGACCAGCTCTGGGTTGCTGCTATTTCAAGCCATGTTTCTTTTCAATATCCAAAATAGTTTCTTGGCTATTTCTATCATAGCACAGCTGCATAGGCCAACCTGTTAAAACTTTCTGCCAGCGTCACACCTGGACGTTCTGGACTCTGGAGGATCAGCTAGCACTGAGGAATCCCAAAGTGATATAAAACCAGCATGTATTGCTTCTCTTACAAAGCCTAAATGTTACACCAGACTAACAACTGGTTTCATTACTATAGGATCCAGTCTGGAATGATTCAGAAAGTCAAGGAGCACTAACACAAGGCTCTTACAGAGGATAGGATCTGCTGTTGAAGCAACTGAGAAGATTATAAGAAAAATCAAAGGGAGCAAGAGAAAAATGGGAAGAGCCAGGAAAGAACAAAATAAAGTGTACTGGGTGAGCCTGAAAAAAGTTTACATACGGCTCAAAGGTGATACTCTTATCCATACTTAGTGATATGTTAGCACATGTGAGGGAAGCTATTACTGACTTTCAGGCGTCAAAAATAGATCCATCAGGCTTTAGAAACAAGAAGACTACTTTCTGGAAACATTCTCTAAAATGAACAAGTCAGTTAAACCGTTTTAGCATAGGGAAGCAGGTCAATCTGCCTTGAATTTGTCAGGCAGACGATGCTGTGGCTGAGGCTTACAAGAGTGAGTCACAGGTATGCCTTAGAAGGACTGCTTCAGTTGAGAAAGAAAAGGGATTGCATACTAAACATATTCCAAAAGAGACAGCACACCTAGATTTAACTTCAGCTTTTCACTTTCATTCATCTGGCAGCAATGGAAAGCTATGGTGGGTATGTAGCTTACGCTGTCCAAAAAAGGAAAAAAAAAAAAAAGCTGAGAAAAAAAATTAGGCACTGTATTTAGTCTCAAAAATCTGCTGAGGCAAGGCAGCAGATGACACTGATAGCTGGACATCTGCTACCTTGCATCTGACAGTTCCTCCAGCTAAAAAAAATTCCTGTTCATTGAAATCTCAGAAAAGTTGAGTCAAGCCTTTTAGCAACTCCAGTCATGCACCTTTGAATTTTCTGGGATGAAAACGATTATTTTGCCAGGAGGCTGCAAGGAGTGGAGAAGAAGGTATGTAGGCTACATTTTCTTAAATAAACCACACAACTAGCACTGTGGAAGGAGGAAGACATATTTTTAAAAAGCATTGAGCATGTAAACTTATGAAAACTTGCTCTTTCAGCAGCTTTCAGCATGAAGGAATGTCTTTTGCAGGAAAAGACATTCACATTGGAACTGATGATTTATCCTCTTTTCAGGCTACCTGATATGGGCCCACACAGGATTTTTCTAATAAATCTATTAATGGTAGTGAATAAGCAGCGTTTTGTGTGTGTTTGTGTGTGTGCGTGTTGTAACCTGTTTGATTTGAAAAATTCAAGAGGAGAGATCAACTAATTAATAAAGAAACAATTTTCAAACTAGTGAAGTAGGAGTTTGAAAGGTTAACTCTAATTAGACAATGTTGAGAGACTTTTGCTGGAGTGTAGATCAGAGCACAGGAATGAGCACAAGGCATCCAACCTCTCCCACATTGCCATTAAGGCATTGCTTATCTAGTCTCCCTGAATATACGTAGGGGAAGCTGCCTAACCAGCACTAGACAACCCTTTTAAGGAGCCTTTTGCTCCTCAAACAAAGTGACAAAAGGGATTTTGAGAGCCACCGTGGGCACCGGGAGAAAATCAAACAACCCCAAGCTGCCAGAGGAGATAGCAACAAGAGTGGAAGATATGGAAAGCATTGCTAAAATAGTTGGGAATGCTCAAAGTGAAGACATAAACATAAGACCTGCTTCTCCTGTCATGCTGGTTTCATGTTAGCATAAGCGTGCTGACTATGAAAGAGCTGTTTCTGAACTAAGTGCTTCATGAGCATCGGATGAGCATCATGAGAAGGTCTGAGCTTGGTGTCGATCTTGGTACATCTCTATGTATTTGAGTCATGAACTGGCATGACAGTCAGGACCTGGGAATCCTTGACTCTTCCTCATGCATCCTTCTGACTAGACAGACCAAGCCTGTGTGCCCAGTTGCTCTCTGCAGGGGGAACAGCTTAACTCTTTGTGAAGGCTTGTGACTGAAGTGCACATTCTTTATTCTTTGCGATGCATAAACTAACACCACGGCCAGTGAGCTCCTTCATCTGGCTCCTTGCTCTTGGTACCTGCCTTGTGCCTGTACCAGTGTTGGTACAGCAGACTGTGCTTTCAGCTAAATTGCTTTTCAGCTGGATCAGTTGTCCCACCTGATTCATTATGAATCACATCAATGTTCATGCCAGCACAAAAGAGGCAGCAGCAGACACAAATGGTTAGTAAGGGTTAGGATGGGGAACACAAACACCTTTTCAAGTAGCAGCACAAGCTTATGTTAGACTAAAGCAATCATATAAAGCAATAAGCTCATTAAATGCAAACTCTTTTTTTTTTTAAACCAGTTATTGGTAATACTTGTATGGTTACAGTTTTACCAATGTCCTAGGGGACACTGATAAAACCCATAGCAAGAACATTTCTTTGTTGCCCCCCATACAGCTTCTTGTATAGAGCAGCAATAATATCTATTCTTAGACACAGCCATGCCATATCACAAGTGGAAATGCCAAAGAATGCCACGACAGCCTTCCAGTTCCTCCCTTCTGGTTCTAGTCGATGGACCATAAGTCCAAACATCTAGTCAGCCAAAGGCGCCACTGCCAAATTGTAAACCTAGTGAGACAATCTGAACTGACTCTTACATTTTAAAGTGAAATTTTCCTTCATGAATTTAATACGAACTATTCTAGTACTCTGTTTCTCTTTACTAACACCACCACATTAAGTAACACCTATCACAAATGCAGCTTTAACTGAAAATTAGCACACATTGAATGTGTCACATACAAAGACAGCCAAGATTTTTTCTCAGCTTTAAAAAGCCAGAAAGTCCTATGGTTTTGGTTTGCTTATTTTTGCATTGCAGGCACATCCTGGGGCAAACAGCTCAACAAAAGGATTTCCAAGAGCCAGCTCTTATCTAGAGGACATGAATGAAAGTGTTAATAGCACCAACACATAGGTGTCAGTGTCATTGCTATGATTGTGCTACAAGTCAGAGGCTGACACCTTCATAAAAGAAAGTGTCAAAATTGTAGAAATCAAGGCTATGAGATTTTCTTCACTTAAGAGCACAAATCTGGAACAAGAATTCAAATGTTCAGCTGAAATTTGCAGCAGCATTTAAAGTGACAATTACAATTGACCTCTTCACTAAAAAAAAAAAAATGCATGGAATTGTCATGTCAGCACCATCAGGATAAAAGTAAATGTGATAAGTACGGTGGGCTTATCCACCTCAAGCAACAGGTATTCATGTTCTGTGAGCTACCTGTTTCCACAGAGGTAAGGTACTTTCTTACAGATGAACAAGAACATTTCCAGTGTTTCAGGAAGAGTTACCTGAGACCAACTGTTTCTGCAAAAAAAAAAAAAAAAAAATGCATCAGCAATCTTAAAAGCAGAACATTCACAAATCTATGCAATTTTATCAAAATGCTTTCTTTTTTTTAAGGCTAAAGAGAGATTTAGGGTTCTTTCCCCCCCTTTTAAACCTGTTGCATTGTTTTGTTCTTATTTCCTCTCACCAGAAATGACCAGACAGCCTTGTACTTGAGGAATGCTCATCTGAAAATCTGAAAATGAAAGAATGCAAATGAAAGAAGAATGAAGATGAAAATTACTTTGAAATGTTTTGATTTTTACAAAGCTGCAAAATTCAATAGATTTAGGATGAGTATGCTTCTGTCTGCCTTCATTAAGTCTTTGACTGAGAATTTACGTTTTTCCACTGAGACAACAAAGAAATAAAAAGAATTGCTCTTCAACTAGAATAAATTGGTAGTAATTAGGATCTTAACCCAACCTGAAGTCAAAGGACTGCTACGGTCAAGAAGCCAAGTCCTTGCTTAGTCTAAAAGCACTGACTTCACCAGAATAAAATTGCATGTCTTCAGAGCAGTCTTCAAAAGCTCTTAGCACCCAGTCATTCACCTGCAGAATCTGTTCACACTACCAAAACCGATGAATTTGCAGAGTCCAGTCAATTAAGTAATGATGCAAGCCATTAATGTGTTAGACTATCTACCCCACCCCCCAAAAATACTGGTAAAAGGGTCCTTATAAACACTGGCAGGGTACGGGGTTTGCTTTCCTGGTCAGCTAGACATATGACTCTTTTCAGATATGTCCCTGGCTGGGGACACCAGAAAAAACACAGACACCCTTCCTTCACCTGTGCATTGTATATGAAGAGCATGAAAACATGGCTATTTCATTTAAAAGACTAATGATATTTATTTTTCAAAATCTAGTATGTGGTGTTTCAGGCTTATTTAGTCAGATTGGAACCCATAATTTTTCAATGTTCATTCAAATCTCATCTGGGCAATTAAATAAATCAATGGTAAGAACTTTGATTAATGTGGAAATGGCAGAGCGGGAGAAAGGTGGTACACTTTGCGGGTAGCAAAGGCCGTTCCAGCCTCTGCACCACGGAACAGTTTGATGCTTTGTGTGAAGGTGACACCTTCAGAAGTGGTAAATGAAGTACTGCAAGTGTATCACATCACCCCCAGAACCAGCTCTATTACTGCACTGGTGAAGCAGGATTTACTCCTAGATGTATTTCTAAAATGAGAAGCCGCTCCTACATTTGAATGTATATTAGAAAAGAATGCTGTGAATGGAAAAAACTCCCCAATGTGTCCTCACGCTGCAAATGGCCATTACATTAGCTTCCAAGGATACAATTAAGTTTCAGTTAGGTCTATCTTGTAGCCAAAAGTTCAGTCCTGAGGTTTATTTGAATTTAACCTTATTTGAATTTCACCTCTGAATATCGCACTGTGTAATTCTGCAGATAAAAATACAAATGGTGAAGGCACTAAGTTCAGTTTCAAAAAAATAACTGGCAGGGATTTTCATGGAAGTGCAAGTAGATAACCTGTTAGTGTATTTATATTTTGGATTTTCTACGGCTCTCACATATGTCAACACCTCATAAGGATTAGTGAATTTATCTTTACAATACCAAGTCACACAGCCAGATTGCCTTGGGCCTGCGTGTTCAACCTATCGCTTTTAGAGAACTTGTGCCTTCTCTCTTATTTGTTGCTTTTTGTATCTCAGCCACGCACAGCCTTAGCCATAAAGAAGATAGTTACACCTCTGTCAACACTCCCGTAAGAGAGAGGAGAGCTATTATTTCCTTGTGATGGTGGTGAGGGACAAGGACTGAGTCACAGAGACACTAAATGACTTCTCCAAGACCAGAGGGAACATCTCTGGCAGAAATAAGAATTACCTTGTCTCTCCTGGATCTCAGTCCAGTGTTTTTACCACAGAACTTGTTTACTCTGGTAAATAAACAGTGGAGCAACAACGCAGGGAGCTAGGACGTTGCAAGTCAGCCTCCCAGGTGTTAACCACACCGGTATCTCTCAGGCAAAGTAGCACAGAGTGGGCAACCTTATGGGCTACAGATTCTCTTATCCTGTGTAACAGCTCCGGAGCAATAAACTCATCATATTTTTACTGCCCCGTGGCTATATGAAGCTCTGCCTTAAATAAACCAGCAGTGCCAAGCTAAAACAAAGTAGATACGTGGTCATGATTCAAAAGTTACCATCACAATTGGCAATAGCTGGCATTGCCAAATGACAACTAAAGTGGTCAGGGGTCTGTGGATAATGCAAAGTAGTAATCACAAACAGCATGCCAGGATGGAGCACGAAAACTGGCATCAATGTGGCCTGTATCACAGATGTTCTGTGAATAAGTAAAAGATTTCAGTATCACAGATTGAGAAGCACAAGTACAAAGTCCACCCCAGCAGAAAAAAGAATTGAAGAACTGAAAAATTAAAAGAAACAAACCAGACAAGACAAAGCAAAGCCAGGCAGTGACAAAGCTAGTATGTTTCATGAAAGAATCACATGCAATGATAGCAAGGCACTAGCAAAGCAAAATAACATTCATTTCTTGAAAACCATTGGAAAGCAATCAAATGTTCTTTGACCCATAGAGTGCTGCTGCCAAGAGCTCTGTATACAAAATATGCAATTGATTTGCACAAAGGTGAGCAGATTGCATTGCATCTTCCTCATAAAAAGCTGACTAAAATATCCATTCCTACTTCTTCCTCAATTAGACTGTCCCAAACCTGAATACAATCTTGATTCCTGCAGCCACAACATCTTTTTCCTCTGAGAGGTTTTGGTTTCTCATCCTAATGTTATTTTACAGCGTCTGTCTTTTCTTTCCTTCTAAGTCTTGGTCTTTTTCAAGACATGTAGAAGAGACATCCTCTATAATGGACAAATGTTAGCTAACATGTTATTTCCAAGCCAGTACATGCTGAATGGATAGAAATAGTTAAATCAGTATGAAATCCTTTGACCTCAACAAAGCTATGACTTTTACACCAGCTGAAATGCAGTCCTATCTTTTGAAACGCTATGAAATACAATTTCCAAATCAACATGGCATTTAACATTTCCTACCATGGTTCAGATATCTGATCTACACTGTTGTGGATTGAAAGGTTGCAGAAGTTCAAAACTTGTTGTGACTGTAACGTAGCAATGCCCAAAGGCCTTCACTTGAATAAGGATCCTGTTATCTTTAGTGCTTTTAAAAGTACAAAAAAAGGAAAGGGGTTGGGAAAAGCTTACCATCGAAGATGAGCAGGCAACATCATCAGGCTTGTTCTGATGAGGTAAATGGGACATGTTCCAACCGTTCATGTTAAGTTTGAGACATCATTCTAGTTGATAAAATGGAGAGGAGGCAGGAAACTCTGCCAGCTGTTTTAAGCAATCTTGTGGGCTCACCCAGAAAGCAAAACCTTACACTGCAACTCAATGCGTTGAGTAAAAAACTCCTAAGGGAGAAAGATAAGTGAAAATCTTCCCTCTCTCCAGAACTGTCAATTCAGTTTCTTATGAGGAATGCCATAGCAAAAAAAATATTATTTAGGGCTCAAGTATGATCTGTCCTCACTGAAGTAGCTGCAAACAAAAAGTCTTACTAGTGTAAAATACAAGGACCTTTTAAAAGGCAGGTAGTTAGACAGGAAAGGATCACAGAGGTGAAGGAACTTTGCCTAAGGTGTTTCAGCTGCCCAGTGGCATGGCCAGGGTGCCCACCGATCCACAGGCCAACAAAACAGACATAAAATCACAGTATTCTTATTTTCAGCCATGTCGGCTAGAAGATGCAGATAGCACCAAAAAGATTTTATACAAAAAAACGACTCTTGTTCAGGTACTTTTCCTGGATGCTAGTAGTATTAAGTATCTCTGCAGCCCATCCTCATCAGACAATAGAGAAAGCAACTGAATTTCCTGTACTTAATTCTGCATGTCTGTGTAGCTTGATTTATATACAGGGGAAACAACAAGACCATTAAGGATGAAAATAATTGAACTCAAGGGCAATGAGGAGGGATGATGTAAACTCGCCTACTGATAGAGTGATTTTTCTCTCCTTACCTTTGTTACTCCTTGCATGAGATTTACGGGCTTGAGAAAATCATAAAACTAAGGGGGTGAAGAGATAGGCTATTGGAAAGAAGAGGAAGAAAACTTGGATCTTTATTTTAGCTTCAGCACCCAAGGAGCATAGAATCAATGACACTATGTTCTATTTTTCATTTTCAAAGGGATTTGCATTATTGCCTAATTTATCCTCACAACCACCCTCAGAAAATAAGAACGTTGTATTACAGGTATAATGAAAGCTTTAGAAGGCTGGACCCAACAGTTTCTTCATAACACCAGATAAAACTACCAGCTACTTGTTGCCTGTAACAATTTAAAAACACTCTATCTATGATGCAATATTCTATCCATGTGAGTGTTTGATGAGGTTGGGGTTTGAGTGCTTTGCCTCACTGCCTGCTTAGAGGTGGATAAGTCACGTCTAATTCAATGAGGTATCAATTCATCAACTAATTTAAGTATTTGCCTAGCTTCACGTTATTCACATGATTCACCTTGGGGCTCTTGAAAGCATTTTTCCATGTCATTTAGAGGTTAAAGAAAATTCAGCATGAGAATTAGGAAAAGAGTGCTAGGAAAGTATTCGACAGCCAGTGAACATTGCTATCTGGTTGCTGACTCAGTTGCAGGAATAGAGAGGGCTCCTGGGACAAGAGGTGTTCATGCAACAGGGGTAGCATTCACCTCCCTTAACCGTAGATAATTGCAATGCAGATATGTGTATCTCAGCTATCCAGTAGGGTCTCTCTGTAGTCAATGGAGAAATAGGCTTTTCTAGGGGCATTTAGGATGTGATGGATCTGACTCTAAGACAGATGGTAAGATAGGCCAAATTAATTATCACCTTTAGGCACCTCCTTCTCTCCACTCCTTATGAAGGAGGCTCAAGGTGATTAGCTCAAAGGTAGGCACTTAGTCTGCAAGTCTCACATTAGGTGAGATCAGATCCCTTTCCTCCTGCCCCCTGCCAGGAATAATCTCAGGAATAGGCCTAGAACAATCACATTTGTATTTTCCTCGAAATAGTTTCTGATCCTACTTTTGCCTCTAGTAATCCATCCCACAGTTTTCTTCCTGATCCTATGCCATTAAAGATCCCCAGGTGTGAGCCTCACATCGGCAATACATAAATGCCCACTCTTTCTTTTGGAACCGTCGTGCTGCTAACTGCAGTTGCCAGAGACCAGATGCATCCCCAGTGCTCAGCCAGTTCTGACTGCAAAAAAGGGTACAATGTTTGGAAGTGAAAAGACTGACAAAGCTAATAAAGTGCAGCATTGCTTGTATGGATCTATACTCTTTAGTAGCAGAGGTATGATTCTGTCAATCAAAACCAAAGATAAAAAATAAAAGGAAAAAAAAAGGAACGTTTGATTCCTATGTGTTACTAAATCCAAGTTTAATTCGGGACATTTACAGAAGTGCCTGTTTTATCCTGAGTACTTTGTAACCAGGGAATTCAAATTGCTCATTTCAGTCAAACAGTACACCTTTCTTCTGAGGTATGATTCATTTCCTAGGTGAAATACCAGTTAGTCCAGAGCTGAATGGAAACTAGAACCCCATCTTTGGTGGGTTTAGTGTTGCATTTAATACAAACTTTTCTTAACCTGAAAGCTAAAACCCCAGCTGTTCGAAGACAGTGTATTTGATGATTGTCTCCAGCAGTGTCAAGAAGATTGTTCACAGTGTCTAATGTTAAGCATAGGTATGAGTTTTGCTGGACTGGGTCTTAGAAGGCAAATCCTGCAAAATTATGGGTGTTCTGGCCCCAATCTATCAATCAGCATAGTTGTTTCTGTAGCCTACTCCTATTAGTAAGGTAATAATGATCCAGTAAGCACCAAAAACTTTGTGCTTCAAGTTATAGTATGGCTTTCAGTGTAATCAAACAGTGGCTTAGAGCCCATCCTTTATATAAGGTTTTCCTTCGGCTGAAGAAAAATGGAGCTAACTGCATGAAACTCAGATGAATACACTGATGATGTGCTAGCAAAGAGCATGTATTTCCCCAAAAAAATATATGCCACATGTTCTTTCCATTTTTATTAATATGACTGCTTTATCCGGTAGTCTGATGACTGTTTCATGCAATAACTAAAATAAGTTTGTGTAAAAGTGAAAACAAGTAACTTTACAGACATCTTAATTTTTCCTCCTGCCTTGGTAGGTATATCAGCTTGCATCCTGTCCATTTTAACATAACTCAGCAGCTTCATCACATGCTAAACACATGGTGATACACAGGTGCCCAACAATATGGATGCAGACTGTTTTTTAAAAACAAATGGGAAGGTCAAATGCGGTCATGGGAATTTCCTTTAAACCTATATAAGGAATCAGCCATATGAAGTCTTCTGTGGCAATTTTACAGTATATCAGATTTTTTCCCATGTCAAAAAAAGTGCATAGAAAGCAGGAAATATCACGTTCCTTTTGTGCTGAGTGTGATGTAACTGGCAGTTCACTGAATTAAGGCTGATTTATCAGTTGTGTCTAATAGGAACAGTTACTCCCTTTTTCTAAATCTAGGGTTGATGCTTCCTGCAAGTGGTAAGCATTCTCAGCTCCCCTTTGCTTTAGAGCTACACAGGGTTTGGATTCATCAGGCCTTACTTCAGACATCTGTCAACATACATTTACAGCTGAGCTAAACTGACCTAGGTCCTCTCCATAGACATTGGAAAGAAATCAACAGTTCTAGGAATAAGTCATCTGACCAGTTTTGTACACATGAGAGAAAAACCCCTCTTCCTTGACTTTAAAGGGAACTCAAGGTTACGAGCTCAGAGATATCTATTCGGAGTAGCTCTTTGTTAGCTTCCTTCATGAACTACCCTTATCACTTTCTCATGTCCTGGATAAGTTGAGACTGATTCTTTGGAAGATGGAGTTTACTTTCCCATAGACACATACCATCCAGGAGATATTCCTAGAAGATTATACTCTCTCATCTTCCCTTTTGGCAAATTCAGTGAGCGGCAGCTGAATTACGTAGATTCAAGGGTTTTAAAGTTAAGCCTCCAATTTATACAGGCAACAGCAAACAAGGCTATATCCAGCCAAGTTAAAAGAAAACAGACTAAAAAAGAGGGTCAGAAAATTCTCCCATTTTAAGGTATACTATTTTCCTTCCCTATTTTCAAGATCCCTCAACAGGGCTTTCAGGCCCTACTTTTCCTTCCGAGAAGGCTGAAGGTTGCATGAGCTTCAAATCTGCACTTGCCAAATAATCCTCAGCCTTAGCAAGAAGTAGAAAACAGAAAATGGCACTGAGCATGTAGACCATAGAAACATTCAGGTGATCCCAGAGGCTGAGGTCAAAGGGAGTACGGGAAAGCAATTATGTCACTGTCCTTGTTGCTAAGAGGAAGGCAACATTCTCTTCCCCATCTTTCCTGGGACAGGGAAGAGGAACAGTGGTGAGACTCAAGTGCTACAGAGCTCAGTCTCTTCCCTCTGCCCCTATAAGAAGATGTACGTTGATCAGGATGAAAGCTCTACTGTTGGGTAGCCACAGCAGCTGCTTCTTGGCTTGGGAGCTGCTTCAACATTTCCAATCAAAAGGTGGGCAGCATCAGAAGCTGATGGAAATAGACTGTGCTCTGGCTGGGCTTCCTTTCTTCCACAGCAAGGATCTCCTCTTTTTAAGTGTCTTCTCTCCTCCTGTCTAGTGGAGCAGGCAAAGGAGAAAGAGGTTGCGCCTGCCTCTTCCAGCTCCCACTCTTCTCTAAGGAAAGAGAGAAAGGAAACATGTCTCCCAGCAGAGCTGCTGGATCATATTTAGCAAAACCTTTCTTTCCTGCCTAAATCAAGATATTTCACAAAAGCCTATCGCTACGAAAAACACACATGCATGCACACACACTCCTCCCACCCAAGGTTTTCACAAGGTCTCATTTTCATTCACATCCTACAGAGATGATATCTGATACTTGCCAACATCAAGAGAGAATCTTGTCTACCTGCCGTCACTTAGACATGCTCTTGTGGCTAACTGCAATGACAACTTTTTTTTTTTTTTTTTTTTTATTTAAAGAGTTACTGGAATGTTTTTCCTTCACAGGCAGATCCCTTTCTAGTGGGATGCCCTCCCTCAAGAAACATAAAGCACAGGGTACAAGAAGAGAGAGGGTCTCCCGGATTCCCACAATATAACGTGCTGGCACCTTCTTTAAAGCATAGGGCATAGAAGCAACTCTGATGATGTTCTAAGTAATACCAAGGACTGGCTTGATCCAGTTAGCCCCTGTGGGATCAGTAGCACAGACAGAGCTGGGAAGCATCTTTGCCTGTCCCTCCTCTTTGCTCCCATTAGCTTCAGTGCAAGCTAGAGGTCTGTATTAGCCACCTTCATTCTGTCCCCTAGACATGTTTGTGTTCATTCCATCAGTTCACTTTTTGCTTCCTGGCACAAAATAATCAACAATATTAGCTGAGGAATAGCACCTTTCTTTCCCTCCGTGGTATTTTTTCCAGTATGGTGTGCTTGGCTAGCCTGCCGTTCACAACTATGCTCCTGAATGAAAGCAAGATTACAGACTGATTGTTTTAAGTTTTTTGTCAGCAGTTACTTCACTTTTTAATTTCTCTTTTTTAATATGTGCCCAGAAGCTCAGACATTTTATGGATAAGAACATTCTGGAAGAAATAACCAAAGGCAGCAAAAGGTTTATTCCAGGATCCTAGTGTCAGTTGTAGAACTAATGAAACAAGACTTGATTCTTTATACAAATAGTCACGTGGTCGTATCATTGGATAAGTCAAATACAGTTCAGAATCAATGCCAAAGACGATCAGGCCGAACGCATTATAAGCGTATTTCCCAGAGAGAAAGAGGAGGTAAGTTTTGAAAACAGTTAACTAAAAACACATCCAAGCTGCTGTATGGTGGAGACTGACCTCAGAAGAACACTTGTTTTTTAAGCGGAGGGAGATTTGACAGGCAATGAGGAAAAAAAAAAAAATGAGGACAATTGGGCAATAAAAGAGTTACTGTGCATTTGACATTTCATTTAAGATGTCTTTCAGCAAACACCTCTTCCCCTTTTAATGAAGAATTCCATGGATACATGAGTAGAAGACTGCCCCAAAGAGCCAACTGCTGTGCAGAAAATTTCAGTTTCCTCTACCCAAAGATGGATGCATTTCCTACTTGTAGGTGAATTAATTTCCCTGGGTATTCACAGATGAAACGCCAGGCATAGCAACTGTTTTTGCAGTGCTTGTTTCCTAAGGTCATTCTTTAAAAGCCATCTCTTTCTTTTCCTCCATATTTATCATCTTTTGCCTGTGGGGAATCTGAGAGCAAGGCATGTACATCTGTATATACTGTAAGTGTGGTTAGCCCTTTTGCTGTAGTAAGTGAGCAATAAGAATGGAAAAGAAATAAAGACAATCTGAAAAATATCCAACTCACCACACCAGTAAGAGCTTTCAGATACAGACAAACACAGTCTTTCTGCTTGCACAAATGCATATCTGAAATAGTACTGCCGGTATATTATGGCTTTATTCCAGACTTGCATCATTGTAAGATGAGAGTGAATTCTGGCATCCCAAACAAGTTTAACAAAAGCAAAGCAAGTCTGAGACTTACATACTGTGCTGAATTAATAGAGTAGCGCACTTTAGAGGCATTGTGCCAATAATGGTCAGCCATCAGTGAGGAATAGTTAAAGCTTTTTAAGACCTTGAACTGGACGGCCCATTGGTGTAAGCTACCACAAGTCCTTTTAGTGCAGTGAAGTTACACTGACTTGTGCCACCTTGCAGGTCTAGCCTCTTCTTTCCCCCCTCGCCCCCCACAGGATTGCCAATTCTTAAATCAAGGCAGGCAAATCAGCCAAATTACTAAGGGCAAGCAAGTTCCATAACGATCATACATTCCCAAATACAGTTTCCACAGCTTTTTCAAACTTCCTACCAGTTTGATTGGTAAGAATTAGCATGGTAGTCTCCTCAGAATAATGGAGAATTACTGCAGTTTCTGGAGAAGTGTTATGTATTAGCTCAAACTTCTGGATGAAGAGACTTGGCCCTTTGTTATACCCCAAAGGAAGCAAACACACACAGGTACCAGCACTCACTTCCCAAGACAGTGTTTGACAAGTTCTTTGGACACTGGTCACTTACTGTCACCCACGGCTCAGGCACCACAGCAGACTAAACTACACTGAATACTGTTGTTACAGGATAAGGTGGTCCTGAATACAACAGTGATTGAACAGAATAAAATGAGAAAGATAGGCATCTCTCAGACAAGCATCTCTCACCTTAGCTCAATCCACGCCCTTCCTGAGTACAAAGGCACCGTAAAACTAACAATGGCCGAAGCTCTACTCATTGAAAGTCAGGGGAAAGTAGGCTCTAGAGATACTCCTCGGTGAGCTTGGAGACTACTTAAGGAATAGCCACCCCCACCCCCCCCCCCGATATGAATACCCCCTAAAGAGCAGCTTACAAGTCGCTGGAAGCCAATGAAGCTTTTGAATTAGGCCTACAAATGGATTCTTGAGTTGTGCCTGCCATTGGCAGGGTTGGACGATCACTCATAAGCCTGTAGGATCTCCTTGGGAGTTATATCAAGGCTCAGGGGAGGCCCTGGGGGTCAGTTGGGGGCATCAGGGAGTCACACCACCAAGCTGCCTCCAGAGCTGTCCCACAGAGAACTGGCACCTTCAAGGCAATGCTTGTTTATTTGAAAGCTGTACCTTTACATCTGGTCAAGATTAATGTTATAGTATGGCTCTCAGGCTGCTATTTCACTTATAAAGTGGCTCCGCGTGAACAAAACTCAGGAAGCTCCTAACCTGGAGTTACTTCCACTACAACAATATGCTAGAATAGTTATTCTGAGTCCACTGGCATCACATAGGTCCTGCTTTGTGCATCAACAGCCTGGAATTTTCATCCCCAAAAAGAACATTGCAGGTAAAAAAGAAACCTGGGGAAAGCTAAAGCAGCCCAGCAACACAGCCCTGCCAGTGCTGACTCAAAAGCAACCTTGGGATTCCTGTTTCTGAGTCAGTGGCGACTCTATACAACACACTAGTAATAGGCTCCTTATCTGAGGATGAGCTGCCATACTATTGCAGCAGCCTGGTGACTCATCCGGGGAATATCTGCACTACTATCTGTTTAGCAGGGAACACTGGCATTTAGTGGGGGGAAAAATGGCCTTGTTCCAAAGCAGTGAAGTAATGGTATGATAGTAATAACAATTTACTTCTACAAAGTGCCTCTTATTGTGAGGAAGCACTCAACAGATTATATGTACATGTAGAGATCAATCAGTCCCACCCCACAGGGGACATGCCAACCATCTTGTATTGGCAATACTGCACAATAGCATTTTAGAAGAGAAGAACAGCCTCTCTAAATGAATACACAGAAAAAGGATGTTGTACAAGAAAAACTCAGGATATATTTACAAATACATGCTTAATCAGACAAGAAATTCTCTTATCTTCCAGTTTCCTAATGTCAGGCTAGTGCCAGGGCAAGACACACTGTTAACATTCAGCCTGACCCCACAGACCCACAAACTGTTTTTGCCCCAAGTTGGGCCAGCTGAGGATGTCACCCATCAGCTCTTATCCACAACTAAGGGAGGAACCCAGGTAGCTGTGATCTTCCTCACCTCAACCACCCACCAGCACGCCACCTCTGCCCTGCCCTGCCCCACACAGCAAGTAGTGCCCATCAGCTTCTCACCCTCCTTCCCACCATGTCCCACTCCCTCCTCTGCACTGCCAGTAGTGGCCAGGGGAACAGATAGATCCAGCTGGGCACAAACAAAACAGAAAGAAAAATTTAAAATAAAATAAAATCCCTGTGCTCACCTCTTCTGGTTCCCTGACCCAACTCACCACCTAGCCCCACACAGCACAGCCTTTAACAGCCACCCTAATCCACACCCTCCATTCTGCAGCACATAAGCGAATCAGCAAGCCTTGGTCTAATTCTTACTCACACCAGAGGCACCTGTGAGGATACTGTAAATGGGTGCAGCTGACCACTAGATAGTGATAAAGTGCCTCGGCAGAGGGTTATTTCATATCTTCATAGCCAGTTGTTATCGTTTTTGTTCTTTCCACCATAATCTTATAGGAAAGCACAGTAAGGTTCAAGTATCTGTGCTCATTGACTCTGTGCAAGGTGTTATATGAATGCATTGCAGCGCTAGCAGTCTTTTGAAGCACAGTAGGGCCGTGAAACAAGCCACACATAATTTAAAGTTAGTTTATTCCTGTCCATTATATATTGACTTTAGTGTAAGACTTACTGCAGTTAATATACATGAGTAACCCAGAAAAAGGGAAAAAAAGCCAGTAGGTTTTTCAAGCCAATGCCAGCCAGGCAAACAATAGACAGACATACTCAGTGTAGGATTTTCAAAGACATCCAACAGTGACCTAATTGTTCTCCCATTCCAGTCTATGGGGGTTTTACTATTGATTTCCAATATAGGTGCAGTTAGTACGGCTGGAGTTTAACAGTAGTGAAAAGATCTCTTTTCCACCTTTGGTTTTACAGATGACCTCTTCCTGTTCATAACTGTGCAGTTCTTTTCTTCCACGTCAACTATAAAACTTTTGAATTTTCTCTTAGTGCAATTTAGAAGCTGGAAACAAGGCAGGAAAACTAGTATCACAACGTCAAAAAAAATTGCAAACGTTGTGGAGTCCCTCTGCAACAAATCACAACTACTGTCTGATCTGTGTTTTTCTGCGAGTGTTGCAAGAAAGTTTAATCTGGGAAAACACGAGGTAGACTCGGAGTGCCTGACTCATTAGGCAGAAAGGGTAGGTAAGAGTCCACACTGTGATGCCACTGTAGTCCAGGAACCACTGAGATCAAAATCCTATCAGATTACTGGAGTAATTTAATTAAACGCTCAGATGTTCACATACGCTCACATTTATGTGTATGGGGCATCACACCCCCGAACCTCCTGTTAAAGCGTGTGAGGGATTCATATTGCAACAATAGCCAAACTCCGTCGGCAGTGGTATTTTTATTTGTTCTCTAGCATTTCGAACTCTCTGCTAGTTGACATGTGAAACGACCCCCTCTCACACACATAACTTAGGATAGGGACAAGACACCTTAGAAGGACAAGACTGGCAAATGAACAGCAAGTGGGTATTGTATTTTGCCACCCTCTTGTTTGCACAGCGCAGCTCACCACCTGCTCAGCAGCTTTTTCGTATGTTAGTTATTTAGATCATGTCAACAAATGTATGTTTATGTGTAAGTGCTAATTATGCCAGTGTAAAGGAAATCAAGATGATATTAATGATCCTCTCTGCACTCTGCTTTGATTTTGTTTTCATTTGATTCACTGAGTTGCCCACACTGCGTGTTGCAGGGTGGCTGAGGTTCAAAAGCACACGTGATGGATTTCTCATGCTGAACTACCCAGCACCCTTTGTAGCGAAGGTCATGTCTTAAACCATTCCCTTGCTCGTAATCATGTCAGAGTCAATAAACATTTATATCTGAATAGCAAATGTAGCAGTACTAGCGGTTCAGATTAAGGAGGAAAGAGTACAGGTCAGTAAGAGACTGCTCTATCGGTTTTCTCTGCCACAATATCCTTGATCAGTACAACTGGCATCTCTCACCACCTGTCCCAACACATGAGAATATCTTACCTGGCTTCTTTTATAAAAAATAAGATTACTCTGTTGGTATTTTTAGAGAACCCCGAAACGCAATCTGTTCTGGACTTTCTTCAAGGTGAGACCAGATCTCTTCAGCCATGAATTTGCAAAGTTAACAAAACAATTCAGACATGTTCATAGGGGTCTTTCCAATGTCACGAGGACAGATCATAAATTTCACCACTTCTGCCAAAAACAGGAGATAATCTCTAGGCTAAATTGCAAGCTCAGCTTAGTCAGCTCAAGGCTCAGTCTGAATGCTTCTGACACCCCCGCATATATGTTGAAGTACTCGTAGTTAGCCTCTGGCTTTCAAAATTGGCATTTAAGGAGATAGAGCTTGTGCTCCTCTGGGCCTAAAATAAATTTTACTGAGTGGAAAATAAAGTATGTAATTATTAGTCCCTAGATTTGGGTAATTAGAGAGTTAGTGGATTTATATCTGCAACTGCACTACAAACAGAATGCTACAGTATGCTCTCTGCCTCTCGCTGGACCAATTGGCAGTTAATGACAGGGAAATTCAAGGTATGCTGCTGAAAAGCCGGCCCTCACAAATGACAGCTGGAGCTTGTGAACTGCGCTCTATTATTTTGCTGCCAATGCTGTGTGCAGGTTGCTTGAAATCTCACCTTTGTGGGAAATTGGGGAAAATGAGAGACTCATGACTGACTGAACATTTATAGACAAAATTTTGTCTGAGGTAATGTTTGTTTTTCAGTGGTTTCAAGTCATCTGTTCAGAATAATCACTGGAGGGATGGCTTCACTACGGCAAAACAATAATGGTTTTGGAAAAGTTTTACGTAAATTTGCAAGACCCTTTTGTGCGCACTTCCTTTGAGTAACTTATGATTTTTCAGAAGTTAGTTTTAGAAGACAAATGTAAAGAAAAGAGAATGAGATGAATTTAAAATCCTGGCAAGCAGTAGTGTCTGAAGTAGGTATGTGAGAGCTGGGTGCACCAGACCTAAAACAGAAAAAGCTCTTTTTCACGTGCTGTGATGGTGCAGCCAAATTCTTCATTGTCATGAACGTCACCGAGACATTCATGCCAAGGAAAAATTATTGTAAAAATTACTCTCTGACTTTGTAACGGCATACAGGATCCTTTCTGCAGTGGTAGAAATGCCAATATGAAAGGCAAAGCAGTAGCAACCTGGGACGAGAGCGTTAATGGACATTCATTTGACTTCCAAACAGCAGGTCACCTTGGCCACGTTCATCACTGCTCTTAATTGCTATTTATTCACGTGAGAATCCATTTACCTTAAAGCCTGGGAACCCCTGCAGCACAGAGAGGTGCTTGCTCTCCCATGCTGACAAAGATATCAACAATGTCTGAAGGTAGGTCTTCAGCTGATGAGAGTTAGCATAACGCCACTCAGCAGAGCTTGAAAATTCGTACTTCCTGAGGATTTACATCCATTTGCACTTCCTGTTATTGATGCCTTTTTACTTGTTCTGCTCTTCAGAAAGTTTCACCCAATAGCTCCATGCAGTTTAGTTAAGCACTTCTACACCATGAAGCAGATAATTTGAATACATAGAAGTTTGAAATTTCCTGACACTTAATCAGTAAACAGTTCCAAGTAGGGGGGAAAAAAGAGGTAGAGAGAGGAGAGAGAGAGAGACAAAAAGAAAAACACAGAACTCACTAATTGATTCACAAACTGAAAGGATTAAGAAGACTTTACATTATTTATTCACAGTTAACAATTTATCTAGCTCTAATTACAGCTGCCGGAACACTTTCCTAGCTGCAATGTTAATTATACTTATTTCATAGCTGCTATCTCTATGAATGAAAGATGAAATATGCAATTAGGTGATCAGATGTTGCACCGGTATCACCGTGGGTTTTTTTTGTTTTTTGTTTTTTTTTTTACAATAGATGTCATTATTCTCTCAGAACACTGCTAAAGGTTCGGCATAATTGCTGCCCATCATTTAATACGGAGTAAAGAAAGAGTGTAGCCCCTTACAGAAGCAGAGAGCAGACCCAAGGCACCCTCTACCCAGCAAGCAAGTGCAGATCACCCAAAGCAAAGGCACACAGGTTCAAAAAGGTTCATCTGTTTGTAAAGGCTCGAGTATCAGTTACAACCGCAGAAAGAAACAGAGAAGCCAAGGGAGAAGGCTGCCAAGAAACACCAGGTTAGTCCGGACAACACCAAGCGCACAGTCCTGAGAAAAGTTAAAACAAAACGACTTCTGCACCTACCTGCTGTGCAGAAAGGACCTCAAAACCACGAGCAAGGACAGTGAGCAGCTGGGATCCCGGTGCCGTCGGAAAAACAAGACTCTGGCTTTGCACAGAAGAAATTCAAAGAAAACCTTGACTCTCTCACCAGTTTCTCCATCTGTGGAAACAATCCATCATGATACTTTATGTTTAGATAAATGCTTGCATCAAAAAGGATAACAACAGGAAGAACATTAATATCTTGTTCTTTTATACTGCTCCTTGTATACTACCTCTCAAAGGAGATAACATGTTATTTCCATTTTACAGGTAGTAAAACTGAAGCACAAAAGAGACTAAAAATATGCAAAAGCCTTACCGCACAAATTAACAGAAAAAATAATATTTCCATTATAGGCACGTCTATAAAATCTATTAAAGCAATAAGTTCTTAAAAATATATTTCATGGCATGCTACAAACAAGGAAAAGGGCAGATATAGTATATTTAATTTCATAGGATCTTAGAGTGAATTATCTATGCTAGAAGATCCATTTTAAAATCCTACAGACCTTATACTGGTGTTATCTCTGCTTATTTTATAGCTCATAGTCTTTGTTCACATAAAGATCTCCTTCCCTGCCAAAAAACGGATGAGAGCTATCCCAGGCCTTCAGTTTTCTTATCTACAAGCTTGAAAAGGAGAGTTTTGCAAACTATCTTTTCCACATTCTTTCAGCAAAAGTCTATTTTGGTCATCTTTCTGAGCATTGCTTGCAAGGTTAGTCGATAGTTTGCCTTTTCCGTGTGGAAAATGAGAGCAGCACCATACACTCAAGGATTTCCTTTTAGAAAGAGAGGTATAAATATAAGCGGATTATCGCGTTTACTATTTAAAGTCACAGCAACCTGTATGATTTATTTTTATGAGCCCTGTTAATTGTCACAGTTACAGGAAAGCAGTAAACTCTAACTAAGAGAAAGGAAGCCCTTTTGCTTGAGTCTTGCTCTAACACAGAGAGCAAAGATGAGCCGCACTGTTAATGATTGCAAGTTTATGGAAATCTGAAGGCCTGAAAAGCCAACCTGTGTTTGCTGTAAAAAACAAAACAAAACAAACAAAAAACAAATTGCTCTGTGATTTCCTGCTGATTTTTCCTTAAAGCTTCTCCAAAAGTGAAACCTTTAAAGGGAATGTGCTGATCTGAGCCAAATTACCAAGAAGTGAAGGCTTAAATAAATAATTTCCACTGCTTTTCATTTATGTCAGCTCTTCCGTTCTGTCGGTGCCAAATTGTTTTTGTGAGGTAAAACTCTTTCCATTCAACCTGATTATTTTGCCTTTTAATTTAAAATATTAACGTATTATTTTTAAAAACTAATGTTCAGCTTTTGCAAGGGGATCAAAATGAAATGATTTAACCTTTTCAAATGCATTTTACACAGGAATTGCCCTTTCAAAAAAATTTTTTTTTTTTTACTTTTCATTCTTATTCAGAATAGAACATCAATTTTCAAATATTTGAATTTCCATTTTCTAGCCAGGACTTGCTGGTCAAAGTGCCTTACAGTTTTATAGTTTAACTTAATAGACTGTTTCTCTCTCCATTTGATAAATAATATCTTCTTGTACAGCTCATTTGGCGTTCATTGCCGAAAGTATATTTCTGTAGGGAGTTCTTTTTTTATAGCTATGGCACATTTTCTTCCAAAATTTAACTTATTGAGTTCCTTTGATTTCCTTATCTGACCTGAGCTTGCCAAGGAGAAATATGTAGCTTAATATTTTTGAGGCCATAAGAGTCCTCACGTAGCTGATGAAGCGGTACTGGCTAAGGTTAATCTGGAGAAACAGACCCTTTCCAACATGCCTGCTGTGGAACCATGAAAATTAGAACAATTTTGTTGAGCGAAGAAGATGTTTTTCTTTGAATGCTGCCTCCTTCCAAGCAAACTAAACTCCAGGCCTGCTCCTTAGAATAGCGCACTACTTTCTAAGGCTGGGACACATGATAGATGGCCCACATTGTTTCAAGACAAAGCTGTTTATAAATAGCTCTGCCGAAGACAAAGGGTCTGATCTCACTTATGCCACTTTTAGCCCTGCTTTACATTAACTTATGTGAAAGAAGATCCATAACATATAAACTCTGGAGAGTAAAGTTTCTTCTAGAAATGTGACCTGCTTCCTGTATTTAAAATACATCTATGCTCCCTCCCTAGCAGACTGAAGTCTGCAGAGATACTTTTTTTCCTGAGGAAAGATTGTTTTACGATGTTCTGTACATGTTTGCATGTGGTCTGTCCCCTCTGCATGTTAAAGGTCTTTACCCTTTTACCTTCATCAGCAGGAGTTAGCAGCAAATGCCTATAGAAAAAGGGGATCACCAGTACGAGACTGTCGCCTGACATCTGGGCAGATATAACATGTGATGCAAGTTTCTGGTTCTGGTACCAAAGATTGCGAGCCCAACTATTTGAAAGACCAGCTATGTCAACAGTGCCCCCCCATCCTCCCTTTCAATGCGCTGTAATTAAGATATCTTCCAACTCCTCCTCCTATGCCCTTTCAGACCATTGTCTGCTTCACCTCCTTTGCAGGTTTGATGCGAAATATCCAGATCCTCACACACGTACCACTCAAGCTGATGGGCTCATACGTCTGCAAACCAGGGACGAAGGCGAGCTGCAGTAGGTCATCCAGAAGAATCAGCTCTGGAGGGGAAAACAGAGTGAGAGCAGACAGAGTCCATTAATAACAGGCTGGTTTCTTTCCACTTCGGGGCCTGCAAGGTGCAGAGCTTCAGACATGCAAGACTTGACAGGTCTGTAGCACTTACAATTAGAGTGTGTGGAGGGGGGGGCCTTTGACACCACTGAGACGGTCGGTGGGGAAAATGTACCGTTTCGGTCATCTGACAACAGGAGTGTTAGACACTTGTCACAGGCAGAAATCGGAGGGAGATGGCAGATGAACAGGGGTCAGGACATTTGTAGCAAGGACAGTGAGAAGCCCAGAGATTAGGAAATGGAAGAGGGGTGCCCCCATGATCAGACGGCAAGAAAGAAAACGCAGCCGCAAGAAATGTCACGGGGAGTAGCGGAGCAGTTGGAGAAGGGGTCACTCAAGCCGAGCTGAAATGCAAGACTCCTCCAGACCCGGAAGAAAGAGTCAGTGAAGCCAAAGCTGAAAAATAGCAAGCTCCACTACCACAGGATTTGCAGAAGCAGGGAAAACTGGTGAATATCCTGCCAAACCAAGGGCTCATATCCTCCACAGGTGAGTATCTGGGCAGCTGCCTACAGGATGTGAACGGTTCGCACTCAGCTCAGCGGTTTCGCCTTGGCCGGACTCCCTGGCTCCCAGGGAAGCAGTCCTGGGGCGCTGCAAGAAGCAAGCTACCAGGGGTGATGTCTGCTTAACATGGGACTGACGTTTGTGGTTTCTCCAGTTTGTAACTCACTCTTAGTAAGCTAGCGTTTAATATTTGCCAGTTCAATAAAGAAAATAAAAGAGGCGGAAAGTTCACACCACCTCAGACATAAAGCAATATGATATTAGACAACTTCCTCTTTGAAATACATTGTGGAACTCGCAATGTTTAGGAAAAGCTCACTGACTCATATATTTTCCGTAAATAAAAGAAATCATACCGCTCATTCAAAACAAAAACTTTGGAACTGAAATTGCTTTCTTTATTGCACATTATTTTCCCTTTCAGCTCAGGTTCTTTTCGATTCCTTCTTTTGGGTTCACAGGAACTTGAATTTTATATTTTTCTTTTATAATCTCTCCAGGGCTAGATTCTGTTATTGTGTTCCACACTAAGGTCCTATTGCCTTTTTCAGTCTACAAGAAGTAGTAAAATTTACGTTACAAAAGAAATCTAATCTGATACTGATTTTTCCATCATTAATGTTAACAAAAGATGACTTTCAGTCAGCTATCTGACACTGGTCTACAGCTAGTGAAACAGAGGGGGAAAACATCAAACATCCTTTTCTCCACCATTGTTTATCCTATAAACCTTAGGGAGACTGAACAGGTATTTTCTCAGGCACTTCTACTTGAGCAAAAAATTCCTAGCCATCCTCCTAAAGCTTAGCATAATGTTTGCTTTTCTATAAACCACACCATATCACCCATCTGCTTTCCTACAAACCTACCTTTTGCATTTCTTTGGAGCATAGGCTTGACTTTTCACCTCTGCCCAAGAATGCTCACTTTAAAACATCTTGCACATGCTGGTAGAAATACATCCTGTGTCATGGAAAACAAACCGCAAAAGACTAGCTGTTGATTTTATCCATGGAATGGCTAAACATAACATGTATAGTAGCTGTATATACAAAAGGACTTCCTAGAGAAATGTGGATTTGTTTTAGCATGGGAGGAAAATAGGTGAGTATATTAAAGCAGCCAATGGGAAGAACACAGAATAACAGCGCGCTTGGCACTAAAGGCACACTGGTGTAATGTTGATTTATTTCTGATCTACATTAGTACAGACTCAAGCTGGCTGTGACTTTTTGGTTAGTGTGAACGTAAAGCTCGCTAGTCACTGATCTGAAATGTTTCCCTCAGGGCAACTAAGACAGAGTGATGACTTGAAGAAGGCTGTCATCATTATGACTGTGTCACTTACTATCCATAGAACAAAGCATACTTCAGAAACCTAAATTGAAGTATTCAGTAAACCAGTTCAGTTTAATACGGAATTGGGAAAAATATAATATTTTGTGAAGAAAATAACATGGAATAGAAGGCCTTGCATCTTTATATAACTCTTTTTCTGCAAGTAATGCGTGTATTAGACAAAGTAAAATCAGACGTCTCCATTACTTTACGTAAATGACAGTTTTCTAAATCGTCTTTTTATTTGTTTTTCAGTGGTGAATCACTTCCTGTGGCTGTTCTTGCTACATACTCAATAACAATGACGTAAACTACTGTTGTAAATGGCAGAAGAAAAAATACTTCCATTCTTTACACAGAGCGGTCGAAGTTCTTACGGAAGAGGTCTGACTCTTCAGTACCTGCAGCTATGGCAACATGCCAGTATAATCCTCTAATAAAGTTTAGAACAATGGTAAGCTTCCATTACAGTGTTCCCAAATCAAATAAACTTTTAGCATAGAACAACATGTACCCAAAACTCTGCAGAACGATGTAAGACTGCAGTGATGAGCAAAATCAGAGCAGCATCTGCTTCATGTTGATAATGAGGAATTTGTCAGCATTTACGCCACCATAAATTCATCAAGCTGGAACATATCTGAGCAAAGCCCTAGGACTGGAGGAGCAGGAATGCTGCTGGTCCAGATGAAGATAGTGACAACTCTGGGTAGGGAAGTTTCTGAGTCCCCATGTGCTGCACGCTCCTTTCAAACGTGTGCTACCAGACCTCACTCAAACCCCATAGGCACTAACGCCACGTACGTGATTGCGTGGCATAGTTTTTTTGTCACGTGTCAGTGCTAGCTATGACATCAGATTACACAAGCCTGAGAAAAAGGAACAGCCCGAGAGGCACCTCTGATGGGGAGAGCTTCTGCCCCTGCCAGCTGGCTCCCAGGAGCTCTCTGAGCAGAGAAGCCAGCATGGGGGATACCAGCACTGCCCTCGGTGCTGGCATGTGGTAGATTGATGTAACTGCAGCCTCTAACTCTGCGGATACTGGGAAAACATTCATACACTGGAAATAAAAAGCAGCAGATGCCAGCATTTCTGTGCCGGCCATGGTTCGTGAGCACTTAAGAAGTAGGATGGCAGGACTCATGAAACATGGCCAGCACCGAATGCTGGTATCTGCTGCTTTTTATTTCTAGTGTATGAATCTTAAGTGGCCTAAATATTACTTTACTGGGGTTAACAGTAGGTACTGCCATCTGAGACTGCTGGCCTTAACTCCCAGCGATCAGGCTGAACACTTTACCTCAGCAGCAGATCACCACACCAGCTCCCGTATTTGCCTTATGATACCTCTCTTTGCAGTGACAGTTCCCACAAATGTTTTGTTAATATTAAACTGCACGTGTGTATGCCAACAGGCAGGGAGGTAATGATTTAAATTCATTAAAAATGCTTAGGCCACCCGCATTTCTGATTTCTTAACAACGTTTTCTATGTAATTCCCAAGGAAAGCGCACACCGGATGACCGCAGTTGCAAACTGAGCTGTGAGTCAGCTGGGACTGACTCCCAGGTCCCTCTGCCTCACTCCCACCATCCAGCAAGCAGCAGAGCCACCAGCCTGAAAGCTCTGCCCTCTCACCAACTGCACTTCATGGTGAGAAGCCTCTCCCAGCAGATTATCACATCAAGACACTGGTGAGTGCTTTTAGAGACACCCTTGCTTGTCATTAACTCTCCACAGTTATTTTTTACACAAAGTCAGATACAATATGTTGTAGAACAAAAGTCTCCGAAGCTTTTGTCTTCTTTCAGAGGTTTGTCTATCCCCTCCCGCTGTTCCAGAAAACCTATTATTTTCCCATACATTTATCATTCTTGAGCAAGGACTGCACATTTGGTGAATGGAGAATATTTGATTTAAATTCATCTGCATAGGAATTCACTCAAATCACATTTATTGATTTTTAATACAAGAAAAAAAATTATAGATACCTATGCAAGAAGACAAACACTTAAGAACATTTCACAGGTGCTCTATTGCTATTTCTTTGGCTCAAGCAGTGAACTCTGGATTTTCCTGTCAGAACGAGATGTAAAGTATTTTGGGCATTTCTAGCACCGTTTGAGACACGCTAAGCTATCTAAGCAATATCTGACACAAGACCTCTGGGAGGCCATTCCCCTTCCGGAGAGGGAGGTGGAGGACGATACTCTCAAGGCATCTCAAATGATGCTAGCTGCCTGCAAATTGCTAAATTGTTCCTCACATCTTGCTTCTTCCAGTGAAGACCAGCAGGCAGTTTCCTAGCTTAAAAAAATCTGCATACTATTCCAGGCGGCTCCCTACGAAACCCCTCTGCCCCTTCCTTCATTGTAAAGTCAGTGTTCTGCTAAGGACAGAAATCCATTTCTTAACTGCTAAGGTCATTTCTGTATTCAAAACCTTGGAAACCCATCAGTCCGTACAATTTAGCTCTGACCTGCCACCTTCAGAAGCAAATGAAAAATCATAACAACTTCAGATAGGATCTTTACTGCACCTTCTCAGATTTATGGAGGCACGTGCAAGAGCTTTCATGGGTTGGGGGACGCTTCCCTGTAAAACAGGCAAGGCCATTTACAAAACACATCTGGCAAAACTGCTTATGAGTGTCCTAGCGCACTGGGCAGCAGCCTCATACATCCAGCTAGTTTTAGTATAAAATGCAAAGCACTGCTCAGGCTGAAGGCAAGTGTTCAACTTCAAATAAGGTAACATTTCCTGGATTCAAGGCTCACTTATTCAGTTATTAACGTTTCTCAGGCTAAGAGAATGACATTAAGAGTATAGCAACGTCAACGTAGCAAAGTATAACAAGTAACAAACCAATTTTAGTGAAGTATTTGTAATGATGGATTGTTACCAATTTTAAAATAGTTGTCATACTTCCTTATGCCTAGAGCTGGGAGGTACCTTCACATCCTCCTTGACTGATTTAGCAAAACACAGACATTTACCCTGAGATAGCTGCCTTGAATCTCTTCAACGGACAGCGGAGAAAACAGACACATGCAGGGCGAGAGGCGTATATCTTAACACGGGTGTCTAAAAAAGGCAAATGAATCATGCCATAAAAGGGCCTGTTTCTCCCCGTAACGATGAAGGGCATGCAGGGTGATCTGCTCAGCTCACAGAGACAGGAGATTTCCCACGTTCAGCAAGCAGGACCTCACCTGCAATGCCTCATGCTGATAATGGCCCCAGGTACTATGACAGATTGAACTGGAAGATACAGAAACAGAAGGCCAAGAGCTTGACCCAGATTATCTTAGATGTGTTGAGGAAAAAACAAAAAAAGTACATTCCATGCTTTAGATACGTTTTCTCTTTTTTGGAAAACAAAAAGGTGTGTTTCTTTCTTTTTTTTTTTTTTTTTTTTTTTAAATGTGGGGCATTTCTCACTACCCTTGATCAGGTTGAGAAGGGCAGTTCTTGGTAAGTAGTTACATTGAAATACAGGAGGATATGCTCTTTCTCTATTAAGTAGGCAAGGCTGGGATGTTTGCAAGCAGAAAAACAGCAGTGATTAAAGCTGATTTGGAAAAATTTCATCGTCTTTATAACTGGAAAGCTCTTCCGAAAGTCGAAACTTCTGTGGAAAAAGTAATTTTTCACTTTTTCCTTAGAAAACTGAAACATGATGTCTTTGAATTATGTCAGCCTACATAGAAATACATCAGATGAACCTGTGGTGTGACAGTTCAGCACAAAGCCGTGTCCACTTGAATTGCTGCAGTGCTGCATGCTAGACTTCAGCACAGCCCAAGCCTTCCCGAGAGGACAGTTTTTCAGGCTGCCCCTTCAGCTGAAACATTGCACTTGGACAGGCAGTGCATGGCTGTGGTGTGGCCTAGCAGGTTCAGCCCTGTCAGAAAGTTCAACCTGAAGAGAAAAATGGAGAGCAGAGGAGCTGGAAACAAAAGTCCCACAAGATACTGAGTCTCAACTGGACACATGAACGTTTTTAAAGAAAAGATGAAAAGGAGCATTTCAGTTAAACAAGCAGTATGAGTAAGTGTGCGACTGGAAAGGCCATATAAAGTTGACCCTTTTTTAAAAAAAACATGACTTCCCCAAAGCATCTCAATGTTTCATTCTGAGTCACAATGAATAGAAATTAGAAGTATCAGAATTTTCCATGGGATGAAAATCCTTATCTTTTTACTAACCTATAAGAATTATCCCAGGTTTTCTACTTTTAAGATGCATGCGGAAAGGAAGTGAAAAAAATGAGATTTTTCTTTCTCAGTGGTAGCATTTCAATTTCTCAGTGATTCAGGAAGAACAGACTCTACTGATAGGCTTTCAGAGGTAGCTCTTTCAAAATGATGATGGCTAGCTTTTTTTTTTTTTTTTTACATGAAAAACTGTATTAAGCAGAAAATAAAAGATAGCAATGCTGTGGTATGTATATCTAGGAACTATAGTTATAGCTCACCTCTATTCAAAGTAAATTAAATTCACAATAAATAATACCTTTGCTCAGAACCAAAATGGTATTTAGACTATCCTTTGTCCCAAACTATTTCCTCAACTTGTTTTTAAAGACAAGATTTTTTCACCTGTGAGCAATTCCCTGAAAGAAGGATGTTTAGAATGGAAGTGATTATGAGAAGGTGATGATGTTCGTATTAATTTAACAAACAATGTGAAATCATTTAACAGTAACCTCTCCGTTTAATTATGAAACAAGAACTTCTTTTTCTTCTGACTTCAGCAGAAGTAGAGCTGTTGCTTTAAACTGATGTTTCAGGCAATGTCACACATTTCCTGATCGCCTTAACATTTTATATACAGGTGGCATGCACATTTACTTGGACTATGTGCCCAAGGGTCAAAAGTGTGGTGTGGGCTGCATGTGCAATTACAGTTATCAAATATTTATGCAGATGTATAGCACTGCTGGACATGCTTTAAGTGCTTCATGCGAGAAACAAAAATATGATTGTGGAGGAAAACACTCTGCACAATGTAAAGGCTGTCCACAGGCAATAGTACTGGGAACTTTGTTCAAGTAATACTACCCATCTTCTTCTTTTCTTTTCCTCCAGGCTATACATAAGTCATCGAAGCAAATAAAAGTAGCAGACCCTAGTTTGTGTTTCACTCTAATTCCCTCCTTTCTAAACATCCATCTTTTTATGTATGATGGCAATATTTTTCTTCCACTTCCTCCTATTGAACTTGATACAGCAATTACATATGTGGAGGTAAAGTGTTTAAGAATGCTTTGCCTCTACCATAGATAACTTCATATGTCTTGCCAAAAGGCAATATGTTTCCCGCCCACAAGACACAGAGACAGCCCTAGCTGTTTCGGGACAATTTACAAAACAGTTTTATAGTCTCCAGCTCTCAAAATAAGGTTTAATGAGGTGGAGGAGGTCTACGTGCTATCCTAGTATCTTGCAACAAGTAACCTTCAAAGGAATGTTAGATGAAACGGCCAAATTTGTACTGTACATGCGTCATGGATGGATTTCTGGAACCCCGATTTCATGGATTTCTGGAGTCCCGATTCTACAGGTCTGGAAAAGAGCGAGTCACAAATTACTCGTAAGAGTGGAGCAGTTGTTTGGTTAGCGACCAAGGACTCCAGCTCCTCCAGGGAGGATGAAGCTGCTTATTCAAGGGCATGAGCTAATATCTGACTAAGGGGCTTAGAAGGGGTACTTCGCCATGTCATGGGTTTAAGACTGGGGCTAAAGCGACCATAAGGAAAGATCAAGAACAATAAGACTATTAACGTAATAGGCTTACATTTACCTCAGTACCTCTACTGGAGTATATGTCTGGGGCATGAAATAAAAATAGCCCTGAACCAGCTTTAAGGCAGTGTGTAGAACAGGTCTGTCTTATGCAGGAATGTAGAAGGATCACCTCCAACGGAGTTAGAAAAAAATGGCATTCAACAGTTGTTTCTAACATGTTCTTTGCAATAATCTAGATCTCATCTTTTAGATTGCATAGTGTTTGTTTTCCTGTCACCTTGTTGCTGTTTTCTTTTCAGAATTAACTGCGGAAATGGTTTTTTTGTCACAAGAAGCAATGGATGTTTCATGTTGCTATCTCACTGCAGAAAGGCCAACTTTTTCACCTAAGAGAGAGTCCCAGATCCTTCTGACTTGGCGTAGTTTATTTGTGATCAGTAGGCAGACTCCTGCACAGTTAGAGTGTCTGCCATCAGGCTGAACTACTCCGCATACCCATTTAATCTTTTTTAAAATGTACAGAGACTAAGCATTAGACTTTCGTTGAAAAACCTCCAAAATCCCATCAACTGAATACATTTTCTGGGTTCTTTGTATACATAATTGAGTTCTGAGCACCATCCATACTTCCCTCGAGTTTTTACTGACCTATTTTCAAGACCTTAGGTCAATGTCTACTCAGCTGTCTGCAAGGAAAGCGGCTGTGCCAGGAAGCCCAAATAATGGTCTAAGGACACAGTTGCTCTGGTAATTATCGCTACTGAGGAGCCGTGCTTGAGGGAGACTTTCATACCACCCGGAAGAGGGTAGCTGGTGTGACCTGGTTAGAGGAGCAAGGCCCTGCATGGGACTTCTCACAGCCACAGCCATGCAGAGCAGGGAACTGGGCAGGAATGTAAATCCTTCTGACATTTCACATCTATTTCCCCTCTTCCTCACAGAGAGCAGAATGGGTCTTTTGTTACCTCTGATAATTAACCAACCCAAGGAAGAGTGCTGAACAAGTATCATGACCAGCTCCGGTGTAACTCCACTATGCTAGGGATGAATTTGGCCCTGACATATCTCTATCGAGCTAGTGACTGATAGGCAGAACTGAAAATGCTGCACATATCTTTTGGAAGAATCAACACTTGACAAAGTATGTTGAAACGAGTGTCTCTGCCAGAAGTTATGCAGCACCAGGTTGAACCAAAAATTCCTTGTTGCTATGGTTGCCACTTGCTCTAAATCTCTTTACCACTCCTTGTTGAAGAGCAGCAAAGGAGAATAAAACATATACAACACTTGTAATTGCCTAGCACGTATTTTAACATCTCTCTGTGGTGGCTGCTTTAAATTATGCAGTAATTTTGCTGGCGTGTTTCTTCAGTTTCTCTTCCCTAGGAGGATACATTTTACAGTGCTGAAATCGGACACTGGGTGTAAGAATCACACATTTGAATATTTTTTTCAGTAAAAGAGCGTCACATGCAATGTATTACAACTCGAGCTGTAAAAATTAAGTGGCATTTGCATTCATTAAGTATACATGAAATCTAATTCCATTAGGTCCAGCAGCATTAAGGTCTCTCTGTTGCTGCTGATGTTACAGCTTAAGGACATTATATCTTCTGGGTAGATTCTGTTTCATAACCTAATAAAGCCAGGAATTAGATCCTGGCTTGATGCCTTTGTAAATCCAGCTCAGTGAGCATGCAACATGAAAGCCGTAGATGTAAATTATTTATATTCATCATTGTCCAAAATATTAATTTACTGATAAAAGTTTAAAAGATTAAGCAAACTGGGCACCATGCCCACAGCTGAACTAATTTAAGAGACAACAATATGATGTGCTGAAGCCAAATCTCACTCATCATCTTCCAGCTTTGTTACAGATACGGTACAGAAGAACCGTTAACATTTCATCAAGGCTATTTAACGAATCAAAAGCTTACAGTTGCATTTCACTCAGCTTCCCAGAAACGTTGATCTGCACAGTTCCCTAGGAAAATCAGGATTGTGATGCTTTTGGATTGTGATGCTTTTTAGCTGACACAAAAGTTAGACAAACATCAGAAAGGCAAAATGTGAACCATGATTTTCTGTAGCCTTTATAATGTATGGTGCTGAAAGGATAGTTTGAGTGCAGTATTACAAGCACAAGTCCCAACTCAGCAAATAAACCATTGTGGACAAATCACTTTGGTCTGCACGGAACTTCACAGAAGACAACATGACCAAGAACATGAGGCTGCCCTCCTTACTACTTCTGCAAAAAATCTATGACTTAACAAGCATTAACTGAATTCTAACTGGCACTTTATCTGAGACGCATCCAGGCTCCAGTGTAAGCTTTTTTCCAAAACTTCGTCCACATACTTAATTTCTAGCTATCAAATTAGCTAGAGTTTACAAAGTAAAATCTTACCTTTTAAAGTCTCTGATTTCTTCTCTGATTCTTAATGACATTGTCAAGTTGGTTCTCCTGTTGGAAAAAACAGCAGAGTGTTTATTTCTAATGAGCTGAACAACAAATCTATTTCCATGGAGATGTGGGAAACAGAAAGGTTTTACTTAATTACGTATAAATGATGCCTTATTTTCCTGTAAGTAACTCCCCACTGGCCTGAGAGGTTCTTTTGCAGAAATTGAAGTTCAAAACATTCCTTTTGCAGACTGTGCCTGCCCACATAATTTCAAAGGCATAAGTGTCCACAAAGGCAAGAGATTATTAGTTTTGCCTATTCAAGGCAATATACGTGTTATATAAAAATATGTTTACTTAGCTATTTATTAAATGTAATTAAACTCATGGCAACCTTACTGCTATTTTCAAACTATTTCATTATCTGTTAAAAAAAAAAAAACACAAAAAAACAGAACTTACCAAGCTAGCCCTTGGATTTCTTCAGAAAATAGCATTAATTCTGCTTTTGATATGCAGACTGGAAGAATTCATTTCATCTAACAAAGGTATCTAAAAACTAGCCATGTAAGTCTAAGCTGAGTCACCCATACCTTTCTCCATAGTCAGTGGAGAGTGATAGGGACTTGCAGAAAACAATTAATCTCCTCTTAAAATAAGTAGCTTAGATAAGAGAGTCGAGCCATTGTGGAGGTCACTGTTGCCCCCTAGGAGGGAATGCACTGGATAGCTTAGATAACTAATTTTGAGAAAGCTAAGCTTAAATGAGATCCCTCTTGGCATCTACTTTAACTGGAATATACTTCGAGAGCACTGTCTCAGCTGTATGAATTTCCTATTAATTTATTGCAGCTGTGTGAGTTAACATCAACCATTCAGTCTATAACAAAAAGATATGCAGGCTACAAGTTAGCAACAAACTGTCCAGGTGGTCAAATATCCAACTTAGAGAAAAAGCCATAATGCAAAGTTCCAGTTGTATTTAGAAAGAAATTAAATATATACATTTTTATGGAAGTTGAAAAAAAGTTACATTTCATTTTCTGCTTTCTACTTGCCATGTTTTCACATCGGTGTTACTTTGGAACCTGACATACCATCAAGTATGATCAGATCCCCTGGCCCTGGCCTCTTTACACTGCCAAAATGATGCAAAACATGCAGAAAAGGCCCTTCAGGGGAAGCTAGGATTACTCTGTCTGCAGCTTCTCTGCAGTGTTGACCTGAGTCAGTTGATCCTGGCCTTTCCACCACAACGCTCTGTGCCAGACCTGTATAAAACAATGCATTTTGGTGTCGCACTGCTTCTGAGCCGGGAAATATTCTGCGGAGGTTATTTTTCATGGGTTCTCATTGTCCAGCACACAAAAGTGCTCTTCATTTACAGAGTGCACTTACTGTCTTTCTCCTTCTCTCTCTGGCCTAGCATAGAGCTCTTGTCCACGGCTGTGAGAGAAGGATATTTTATGCAAACCATTTCCAAGTGGAGTTACTGATTAATAATGCAGACAGCTGCAAAGGGAGAAACCTATGACATTTGGCAGCAAGAACTGTTAATGAAAATGTCATTAAAGAAGTCAATCTGCAACTCACGAAATGGCCACGCTAGCTCTTCATTTCTTTCCAGTTTTCTGCATATCAAATATGTATCTCTGGGTACATTTCCCTTCAGTTAATCTTTTTTGGCACCAAGACACCATGTTACCTGGAGATGGGCATCAGTCTCTGGCAAACTGGTCACATTTGAGAGGAGGCTCTCTATTTAAACGCTTTGGAAATGTGACAGAAATATAACAGTTACCTATGGGACTAAATGGTAAGGCTGAGGAAGGGGAGATCCCAGTGACTGGCTGCAGGTTATGCAGTTTCCAGCAGCGCTGATCTGGAAGCTGTGACACAGCCCTTGCTTTGCTACGTATTCACTAGAGCTCATAACTGGGCATCTCTCTGCCTTAGATCTTGCAAGTTCTTCACGTTTGTTACACATGCTGTTTGCTCCCATCTCCTCTTGATCACATCTATGTTGTTGGGCTCTCAAATTATTTAGCTGATCCAAAAGACCTACTCCAACAATTCTGCTAAAAATTACCCTACTCCTTCAGACCATTTATATCTCAGCATAGTGGACTACATTATCTGGAAGCAAGTGTCTGACAACCTGACTCAGACTGACAATGAACCCCCCTATTTCTCTCTATTTCCTGGGGACTTTCCAGTTCCACATCTGCAAGTTAAGAGCTTTCCTTTGTAAAAAACAGCCATCGGTATCAGGGAGAAGTGGCCTTTCTGTCTGGGTGTACACATGGCACATGTCTGGCTGGTCATGGCTCATGTTCCTAAGCTGTAAGGGAAACAGATGCCTTTCTCCCTATTTTTGAAGGAGATTTATTTCTTTCAATATCTGAATCATATGCATGTGTTTACGTTAAGCCAGGAAAAATTTGGGGTAAAGCCAATATCTTTTAACAAAAAAGCTACCATATTTAGAAAAATACCCAAGCTTTTGGGCACACAGAACACGAAGAAAGCATGTGTCCAAAAGCTTGTCCATTTTTTTCCAACTATATTATTGACCTATTAAAAAAAAAACTACTTCACCCACAAACTGTGTCTCCTTTATGATGCTACAGTATAATGGCTGTAACAGACTCACTGCCACGATACTGTTTAAACCATATATTGCTCCCTATTTGTGTTTAGTATGCCTTCTCCCAGTTTGTCAGTACAGTCCTTTTCCCATCAGCTGGGAAACTGGCTCAGGCTTTCACCCTCTAGTACTATAATCCTCTGGTGGATTCTGTTTCTTCTCAGCATAGAGTGGCAATTCAACACGATGTGGCGAAAGATGGCAAAAAAAGAAGTGTCATTTCTCCATTCTGCAACGAAGTGGAGGCACAGAGAGACTGCCACTAAAGTAAGCCTGCTCCCCCTTCCCCTGTCACTGTACTTGGCAATAAGAAAGAAAAGAGGACTGAAAATGTTCACACTAGGCAATAATAGATTGCTAGCGATGGGCGGGGAAAAGCAAAGCAAAGCTGTTCCTTGCTGAAGTGTTAAAAAATAAAGGAAAGTCCAACAGAGAGACAAAACGTAACCAGCATTTTAGAGCACTGCTCTTTTTGCCTTTGAAACTTGCACCTCGGTTTGACAGCCGGCGCTGTGGAAGGCCGCTAGCACGTCCCGGCTGCCGCAGGATGCCCACGGGACAGCAGGCAGCACTGTCTTATAGCCTGTATTGATTTGCTGCTGATCGTCCCTGGATTCAACTGCTATTTATTGTGCAGGACACATACAACATTATGCCTTGCTGGATGCACTTCACTGTCATGTCTGATCAAAAGTGTTGCCTTGGAGCCATCTTAGCTTGAGAGAACCCCAAGCAGTCTTATAAGTAAGAAGTCACCCCAAGGTGACACTTGAGAGGAACAACATTAAAGTATATTCATCTCTCTTGTGTCCCTGGCTACTTCAGACAGCTCACAAAACAAAGCCTAGCTGAGCTAGCTGGCACTTGGAGAGCAAAAGGACCCTTATGCCCTTGTTCATGTTTTATCAGGGCTTCCTAAGTAGATAAACTAACTAAAAATGCTGACTCTACTCATGAAAACTGGATTTTAAAGGAAAGATAGTTAAGTAAGGGATATTCTTTAAGGATATTTAACTAAAGATAAAAACATGTAAGCTAGTGAGCTTGCTCTTTCACAAGGCCAGGGAGAAACCAATGGCACAGAGACATAATTTTAGGCCGGATCTCGAGGCACAAAACCCACTAGTTACACACAAACCAGTAACATACCCAGGCGCGCGTGCAGGCAGTTCCCCTGAGCAGTGTGAGCTGCAGTCCCCCAAGGGTTTTCCCTCGTCTCGGAGGAAATGCCTCTGCTGCGTGCAGAGTTGTGAAGCAGAGACGCCTGAGCTAGCTCCAGAGCCAGGGGAAGCGCAGCCGGCGCAGGGCACCACCACGTCTGTGCTAAAACGTCACAAGCCGAGCAGGTCTCCCACGCGTTGGGCTGAAGCACCATGCCCTCCCTGCCTCGCGTTGCTGCTGCTCAGCAAAGAGACGCTCACAGGGTGGGGAGACAGGAATGCTCTTCCCTTGAATCCACTGCTGCCTCATGCAAGCAGCGGAGTCCTTTTGAAATATCCTTCTGGTCATTGGTTAGAGCATTATCGCTAAGACTGAGCTTTCTTGCTCCTTGATTCAGTCTGCCGACAGCATCTTTTATTACTCTACCTAGACTGATTTTCTCCCTATAGGTCCAGTACCTTAAAGTTGCCAAACAGATCAAATTCTCCTTCTGCTTTTGTCTTTTTCTGGCTAGGCACACTCACAAAAGGAAGGCTCATGTCATTTCTTATAGCCCTCAGTCAGCTCTGTGTCCATCTGCTGAAATCAGGAATGCAAATTACAGCTGATGGGCTGTGGTCAGCAGCCATGAATGGGCTAATGGAGTCTCTTGGGTGAAATAAAAACGCCACATCTTTCTTAGTAGTTGAAATAGGACTTGTCTTGGGCAAAAACACTTGCATGGGACTGCCAATGTTATTTATCTCCTGTGCCTGACAAACAGTTGGACGGAAGAATTTGTTAAAGATTCAGCATCCTTTCTCGTTTGGTTAAGCACTCAGAAATCTCTCACCCTGTAGCCTTCTAAGCAGACCTCCTCTGAAGGCAGAGCAGATTCCTCATGTGAGAAAACAAACGAGGCAGCTTGCTTAGGAGAAAAACCAGCTAGGCTTTTCAGATTGTGCCCATTATACCTTGTCTTTTCCTTACAAGGTCAGCAGGGAATGCCCTGGTCTGGCTGATGCTGAAGGTCACAGAAGACACTAGGACCGTCTCTCTGCTTTTACAGTCAATGCATTTTTAATGTGCATATGGAGTTCCCAGTAAAAACCACCAAGTTCATCCTTCCTCATCAGCCAGCCACGAATCATTCTGTGGTATCAAGGGATTTAATAGATTTCTCTTAATTAGCTCTACCAAAAAAAAATAGGAGGAAATAGATATTTCCTCTTTTTTAATCCACGTGGAAGCGTAAATTTCCCATTTTTTTTCTTATTTTCACTACACAGTGCACCAGGGTCTCACATCCCAAAGTCCTCCAAAGGGGTAAGATATCAAAGGTGCATATCAGACACTACCAAGAAATGTTAAGTGGACCACCCTGAAAAGGGCACCTTGAGAACTACCAAAAAACGTTGCAATCCAAAATATGGACAAATTCTTTTAATCTTTCAGAGCTACTTGAAAGACCCCGTGCTGCCAAACACTTAGAGACATTCAGAAGTTCTTCAGCGAAATGTTCTCTTATCAGAAAACACCAGGTCACTGAAACAAGTGTTTTGCAGAGAAACATACCAGCATTGCCAAAACTTTTGTCAGAAAAGATTTCTCCTCTCCAAGACGTGATTTATGATCAAAACGCAAGAGAGGCTTAGAATCGACAATAGCCTCAAGTCCTGGGTTCTCACAGACCTGAACTTAGGACCCCTGTGCGCTAGGCAGGTGCTATAAATCACCAAGTTATTAACTACTGAAGTCAGAGTCTTGCAGGTTGGCACTATTCCATTTTGCATAAAAAATGAAGCATTGCAAAAGAGATCTCTGATATTTCTGTGGTCAAAGCACTTTTCTGGAACGCAGGAGGCTGGCAAAGTTGAATCTTTTACACCTGATGTGAGTTGATTAATGAACTGTTGGCTATGCTAAGCTAGACTCTCTCTTCCTTGCTGCATTTTTTCTTCACAGAAATATAAGGAACTTGGTTTCAGCCCTATAGGGAACAAAAAGGGTTTTTTTTTGAAACCTCAAAGCTGTGCACAACCAGAAAATCATCTCACCCAGCTGCTAGAGACGACTCATCCCTGTAAGATGGCCATGATTTTCTTTTGGGAAACTCAATAGCTTCCAGGTGAGCTGCAGTGCAGAACATAATGGTCATGTCCTTAATTTGCAGGGGTTTCTAAAGCAAGAAATTAAATTAAATTAACTTAAATTAGGCTCACTGGAATTTAGGAGTAGAGATTCGGATTTAACAAGGAGTTAGAGGAAGAGAACAGCAGGAGATGGGAAGTAGCGTGGTTTACACTTTGCCTGTGTCTTTTCCAGGGCTCTGCTGCCTCATGCTCATGGGAATCTAGTATTCAGGGATGAGATTTTTACAAGCAGCCTGCCCTGGATATGGGCACTGAGATGAAACATTTGTTGCAGAGGATCCACGTAATTTTGCAGTTTCCGTGGATCTAGGTCCCATTTTAGCCTTAAATCAGCGTTAGGGCATAGCAGTTCATTCTAGTTTAGTGCTCCTGTTCTCACCTTACCACAAGTTAACCGGGGGCCATCGTACAACCAGTTATTGTTTCATGTAACCAATAATAAATCTAGCTGTCTGGATCACTGCACACTTATATATATCCACAATAGGATATATTGATAACATGAGTTAGGAGTCCTTGGTCCTGCTGTTTCAGATATGAAACAGCAACGAAGCATAGCCACCAGGTCAAAACCAGCTCTGGGAGCTGGGTAAAGCACAGATTCACCCGGGAGACTTCAGTTTTACTTACCCAAAACAGCTATTTTTGAGTTGTGCCCTTACAATCACAGTGCGCATATCCATATACATATGCACATTACAAATCAAAGAGGCAGGAACGATTGCACGCAACCTGGTGTTTTTACATTTGAGTGTCCCAAAAGGGATGGCAAAAAGGCCAGGGGAAAGAAGCTGACTATCTCCCGGCACCGGCGAGCAGCAAGGTGTTTCCGCAGTCCAACTTGCTGTGTTTTCTCATGTGGGCTGAGCGGGAGCACCGTGTAGCATTAAACAGCATTTCCCAGCAGAGCTGCAATCTCCTGCTTCTCCTCGCACCCAGGCAAAACACCGTGTCCAGCTCCAAGCAAGGTGCCCTGCTGAGATGGCCAGGCCTCAGGGAGCATCTCTTCACTCTTTTACCGCATTTCCTCAAGCGGCCGCAAAGAAGAGAAAGCAAAACTTTACATGCTCCCCCTGTAGCAGGTGTGTATTACTATTTAGAAAGGACTACCTTTACAAATTAGAAGTCAGCTGCACAATGCTGTAGCACAGAATAAAATTGAGTCCCCCCAAGCAAAACTCTTCCGAGGTGCGTAGGGATCTCCTGAAAATCACCAGCTCATCAAAACACTGAAGCAAGTAGAGAGCTGGCAAAAACCATGATGACAGTAGATGTTGATCTGCCTTTTCTTGCCAGTCCCCACTCAAATCAGCCTTCAGGAACAACACAGAGCAGCCCTAGAATTTCTCCAGAAATTGCAGATTAGCCTTTCCTTGAAGATTTCAGATGGCTGAAGGCCCACTGCCTCTTTGAAAAGCCAATGATAGGTATTCTTTCCCTTTCACTCCTCTCCAAACAACATTTCTAGACTAGCTCTTTCAAGCACAAAATACCATTTTTCTTCTGAAAACTTCCCGTGGACATGCACCAGCCATGAAGAGCAGGGAGCTGGGCAGAAATACTCTGGGATGTAAGTGGTGCAGCTTTTGTTTCAGGTGTGCTGGCCGACAGCAGATACACACTGACAGTGAACACGAAAAAATATAACTGTGTTTATCTGCACCTACTGTTTAGCTTGTGGCCATCGTCACATTAGATAAACCTCTCAGTCCCGTTTGAAGAGACAGGTAAACAAATTTAGCCTAAAATAAGAATATCAAGCACCTATAGTTTTTCCTGCGTGACAGACTGCATGCGTTTGTGCGTATGTGTATGTCAGACAGTGCTGGAATATTTTTAACGCTATACTGCTGCATTCAGAGATTGGTAAATTAAATAATCATTCATTAGTTACCATAGTGATGCAGATGCAATCACACTGAACAAAGAAGGAATGGCAGGGAGAAGACATGAACAAATACTGGCAAGAGCTTACAGGCCCTGCATTGATTTTTGTTAATATATTTTTATTTATTAAAATCCCTCGACTGCAAGATCTTGTTCAATATTCATTAGTGTTTCACCTGCCTGCAAAGAGAAATGGCAGATATTTTGATATAGCCTGAAAGATTCAAATCCTGAGCTGCAGTAAATTGGCATAGCTCTATTGACTTTGGCAGAGCAAAGTCAGTTTATGGCAGCTGGGGATCTGGCAAAAAGAGCATCTAATTCTCTTCAGCTTCTGCATCAACTGAACACTACTGCATCCTGTGCTGCTTTATAACTTCTTACAGCAGTGCCCTCCAGGAAACAAGAGACAAGACAGGGAGAGACTGTTTTTTCCAAAGCTGGCTGGCGGATTTAGTCACATAATTGTCATTAATTTCAGTGGCAGTTATATAGCTAAGTCTCCTAGTCAGCCTTGAGAATCTCATCAATAATCCCTTTGCTGCTGATAAGAGAAACAGCATGGGGTTAAGAGCAGTATTCATCACGCTGTGTTCAAGCGGGGAGGAATGTGCCGCCTTGGCCCGGCACAGCGGTCCTCCTGCCTTGCAGGTAGCACTGCACCCAGCTGAGTCCCCCAGACCCCTGCAGCACCGAAGCAAGAAAGCAGCAGCATCAGTCTGCAGGAAGCAAAAGGGGAAATAGGGCGAGGACCGAGCCTTTCTTTGGGTCACAAGCAAACATGCCCGTGGTCAGCTGCCTGATGATAATGCTAAGCGACTGGCCTGTTGAAAGGCCAATTAAAACTTCTTCCTCATTTATTTCTGTACGTGTATTCACATAGAAATGAGTGCTGGTAGGTTATACACATGGGTGATCCGCCTAGGAACCACTGAGCTGCAGTCCCCTTGCTGCTTCCACTGCCCCATCTCTATGGGTCACCCATGGGTGGCAGCTCGTTTCTTTTTTTGTGCCTGTAAATTCTTTTCAGGAGGGTCTATCTTCACAAAAAGCCAGGACCATGATGGTATGCTGGAGCTGATGTTGGCTCCAGTGCAAGGAATACAAAAAAAGCATCCAAGTGCAGCCAGTTGCTAGTGACCCATACTAAGCTTTTCCTCTCTCTGCAGAGCAAAGTCTGGCCCACTCTCACCTGTGGGCTTCATAAGGTTTCCTTATAGGGAGAGATCAGGCACTTTTGAAAATTTAGGAAACAGAAAGCCAAGCCGAGATCCGTTCTCCCAGCTCTACATTAGTACCATAAGAAGGAAAGGCCACAGTGGCACAAAAGAGGTCCCAAAGTCTTCTGTTCAGACTTTTACAAGCACTGTAGAAGCCAGCTGCAAGGCCCCAGTTATCTGCTATTTAGGACATGCACGCAAGCCCCAAGCTGGAGGTGCAGTGTAAGACTCTGCACATTTCAACAGAGGCTATTTGAGCACAGTTGATGAAATGACTGTATTTTATGCAGCTTGGGTTGGGTGCTGGTAGCAAAGCAGCTTTGCTGCACTTTGGATAGTAGTTCAGTCCCCTTTCCTTACATTATTAGCCAATGACCTATGTGCTCAATAATGTCTTAAATCCCTGATCATGATGTAGTTAAAGGGCCAGTGCTCTCAGGTTAATATGAAGTGCATTTAGAAATCTTAATTGCAGTATGCAATAGCCATTTTTACACAGAAACCTTCCTGACAATAGTCCCCCTGGAAATAGCCCACGTGTTTTATTTGGAGGTAAGAGAACCAATATCAAGCTTTTTCACCTTCTAGCGAAAAAAAATTACCCACTTCATTGTTATACTGTGAGCTATGAGATGAAAAAAGCTTATATTTACATAGTGGTTTTTGTGTTTGCATTTTAATTAATTTTAAAGACTCTCTGTATGCAGTCTGAGTCATGAAAACAGACCTCTGTGCAGAATAGAACAGTCTGAGGTTGTTGCTCTGTTTTTGTTTTTTTTTATTTCCATTGTAGTTTCTAGGGGTTAATAGCCTTAGACCTACCTCCTCCCATTCACAGCATTCTGGTTCATCTCCTCTCTTACTTCCACGGGGACTAACACCACTAAACCTGTATATAGGAGGAAAGTAGCAACTCCCACACATTTCTGAGGCTTCTTTGCCTCTGCCAGTGCCTCAGCCACGCTGCATATACCACCACTCCCTGGGCATGCAGGCTTCTGCCACTAGAATTCACACATCCCAGAGAAAACTCTCCTCCCCTTGCAGCAATCAGCCGATGACTGATTAAATGGCTTCTCAGTTGCCTCTGCAGCACAGCAAGTACCTCTAAGCACCTGGTCTCCATCGATGGGACTTGCTGATCTTCTCAGGCATCAGTAAAGCGTCAAGAGTGAATACCTTCCCCGTATGAGATGTGGCACTGATTCTCACCCTGTGAAGCTGTAAACTGAACTGCATATGGGGAGCATGTTGACATTGTTAAGATTAATGATATAACAACAGAAAGCACATTTACAGGCAAATGGATTATAATAACTGCCTGAGCGAACAACACAAGCAACATATTGCAAATTGGCCTTCAGTGTGCTTTAGCAGCACTGCCATCATCATCCCACTCCCACAACGGGTAGTTTGCTCTCTCTGATCCGTGATGTGATGCTTTCCACAGAGACCCTCTGTACCTAACTGTTGACTGCACGTAAGCCGGAAAAATGCACCCTATATCTTACTGTGCACCCTGAGATGTGCCTTTGGGTGCCCCTCCTTGTAGTTTTGTGGCATTCAGAGGAGGGAGTGATGTGCTTTCTGCATCACATGTAACTTGCCTTTGACTTCCCAGCCAAATTATCAGCTACTGATTGCAGGTGTCCTGGCAGCAAGAGGCCTTCAGCATGAATCTGGTGAGACATTAACTGCCGTAGCACTGTGAGGTGGAGGAGGAAGCAGGAAATAAAAATTTACTAAATAAAAAATTACCCCTTCCCATCCTAAACCCAAGAGGTTCAGTATGTTGATTTCTTTACTTGCTAGTCCTGTTTCAGGATCTTTTCAGGATCGCTTACGACTTCTTAATGTTTTTGCATGATCAAAGCCTTTGACAAGAGCATGTGTCACAGAAAGCACAGTTGTGAGCCATGGCTTTCATATATATGTTAACCAGCCTTTATAGCATTACAGGGCCTTAGTGACACAAGAGTAATCCAGTTAAGTTGCAGCAAAGTAAAAGGTTTCAGCACGATACATCAGAAGACAGAGGAGCAGGGGACTGAAAATTGAAAAACCAGAGAGCAGCTAGCTGGGTGGCATTGTACTGCACACAGCTAATACGTAAATGCTGCTGTCTGAAACGGGGTGAGCACGTGGGATGTCCTCTGTGGGGACAGTTCTGCTGGGAGCCTTACATCAGGAAAGCAGGCTGTGAAGAAAAGCTAGATCTTAGCTAGACAAGTGTTCATGCACAACTTAATACTGAAGTGAGAATTTGGGACAGCTTGGAGTGTTAAAGACTATCACGTTACTGTCGTAGCTAGCCAGATTTGCCCATCAGTGAAATTCAGTCAAAGATATATACAGAGTGAATTTGCTTTTCCCTCTGAAAAAGTCCCCCCACCATGTAACAGGAATCTCTGCCTCGTGTAAACCTGCCTTTGAATAAGACTCATGCCCCAAACCTCCTTAGGAGCTTTTTGAATATCTAACCTAAAGAGTCCTAGCTTCCACCAAGATATCATTTGTCTTATTTACAAAATGGCAGTAAACTCAGCACTTGTCCACATTTGCAATCTCTGAGGAGAGCTGCTGAATAAATGAAAGTATTTTGCTTTGTTTTTTTTAAGGTAGTATTTTCTATGGAGGCTTAAAAAGCACCATCTGCTATAACTCAGAATCTTGAGATGAATAGAATAATACCAAATCAAACATTTATCAGGTTAACTTAGAGTCATTTATTGGATTTCTATTTCTAGGCTTCAATTAGAGTAACATAATTTGTAAAAAGCTGAACAGGTAATCAAATTGCAATCAGCAAATCTTCGTAAAAAAAGAGACAGAGAGAGAGAAAAGATTTAAACAGCAAGCTTTACAGATATGAGAATAAAAGTAGGTTCTCTTCTACAGCCCCAAGGGGAGACTCTAGATGTAATCAATTCAGAATAAAATTTAATTAAGAGAGAGCAATGGGATGGGGGACAAAATTCAAGTATATAGGAAATCTTTGAGAAATTCTCCTGTGAGAAAAAGTAAGATCATTGTTCTGTTCATAGAGTTGAGTCATATCAGTAGGCAATCCCTACATATACATCCTACTACTCATAAAAAAAAAGAAAGACTCATTTTCTCCCCCTTCCTAAGTAAATCCCAACTTAGAGGCGGTAAAAGACCACAACAAGTACTTTAAAGAATTTAATATATTTTTGTGCCTAACCCCCAAAAAGTGACTGGTTTATCAGTTCTACTTTATCTACTTTATCTACTTTATCACTGGCCTGCCATGTAATTTTGGCTGAAAATGACCTAGCAACTAAGCATAACAATAATTTTAAAAGTGAGGGAGAAAGATGAGGGATATGTGGGTACTTAAAAAAAAAAAAAAAAGCATTGAACTTTCTCAGAAAGAACTCCAGCTAAATAAGGTACATAACTGATTATTAAACACAATTCAGTAAATCATAAAGAACTTTAAGTTAATGTACACTAGAAATAGAAAATTATCTAAAACAGTGCATAAACTGTTATTTACTGCTTATAAGCAAAGGGGTATACAACTCCCTTAGAAAACACTTGGGAAATGCTGGCCTCTGAAGAATGGTGCTAAGAAAAGAAATAAAATATAACAAAAAAAGAAAAAAGAATTTCATGCAGCTCAGAACATTTCATTTGCTCTACAAAGCATGCAAAAGTCAAGCACAAAATGCCAAGAGAGAAATTAACGAAACTCCTAATTATATATTGCAGATTATAAATTGCATTTTATTTATTGGACTTTTCCTGCCAGGATGCATGGGGCATGATGGGCAGATCTTCAGCCAGCGACAGTTGTTACAAACCCTGGACTCAGCTAAGGTGCCAGCACTGCCTCTGGGATCACCACGAGCGGACCGGGCAACAATATATAAATAGCTCAGCAAAAATGGCATGCAAACAGAAAGGAAAGGCACCTGGCAGGTGGGCCAGATAGCCCCAGGGATCCGGAAGCAGCCCATGGCACCTTCACAGCCATGCTACAAGTCCAGATGAAGGCCAAGCAAAGTCACCATTTCAAACTTCCACTTGAGCAGAAAATATTTTGTCAAGGTAGTAAATAAGCACCTCTGCATTCGTAGTAGTGGAACATGCAGGAAGCTTTTCACGAGGCTGATCAGTTCTGCCAGCCAGGAGAGGCCACTGATTGCATGCTACTCTCTGAGCACTCTTCCATGGCAGAGATGAATATAGTGAATGGTCCCAAGCCTTTCCACAGCGGACTTTTGTGGTCATTGCCCAAAATATAAACGGCTCATATCCGTCACCACCACTACCTGACGGCTACTTTCTCCTTCTCAGCGTATGACTCACTGCACCTTCCCTGATATAGCTGTGCCATTATAGAGGCCTTCAGGTCACGCTGTAGCACGCAGCTGCAGCAGGAGGGAATTGGTGGGTGAGGACTTCCCCTGTCCACATCAGATCTTTATTCCAGATAAATACAGGGTTGTCTAAAGAATAACTGCCAAAATTGTCAGATCAACTGAAAATCAAAACAAAACCCCAGCCCTAATTTCAAAAAAAAGCTTTACTGTTCCACCTGTAACTCCTGCATATTTATGGGATTTCTGCACCTGCATATTTAAAACTGCATTTTGTGCCCTCTTTAAAAAAGGACAAGGAGCTCAGTGATGGGGTATCAAGGAAACTTTGAGGCTGGGTATTGAAAAAAATACTGTCAGGAGGATGAAGTAAAAAGCAGGGAAAAATATATCCTCTTTATCCATAAATTCCCTGCTGTCCTCATAACACTAGGAGGTAAAACATTTCAGGCAGAAATGTAGTGTCTGAGTTGACAGTATTGCTTTAAAACTGTATATTATGATGATAATGAATAGTCTCCTGTTCGTGTTTTCTTGGCAGAGACTTCTAACTTTCAGAAGGAAAATGAGAGAATTCACAGAATAGAGATAAAAAAGTCTCTCTGTGATAGATGTAAGGAAGACGTTGTTCCATTTTGTTTAAATGGCCTTTATAAAATGTTCATTGCCCATCAACTGATGTATTAATTATTGACAGGGAAAAAACAACAGGCAGCGAATGCATTCAGTTTAATTGAGGGAAGGGAGATGGGCTTATACCACCAAATGCAGAAAGTGTCTGATCTGTACGAAACTGTCCTAAATGAAAGCTCATTTTTTAAGGGGAAATTTCTTCATAAGTGGAAGATGCTGGTAAGCATACATCCTGTCCCTCTCTTAATCCCAGTTCCTCTGAGTGAATGCATATGCAAAAGGCCTTTTACATCAACTCAAACTTTGTATTAATATGCTTTTTTAAAAAAGAGTTAGGTAAATAAAGGTGAAAAGCAAGCTTAAAACACTCCAACAGAAGTGAACAGCAAAAACCCTAATAACCAACAAGGATATTAGTATAAAGCAAAAGAAATGCATATATAGCGTACATGTTTATAATAGCTGCCGGAAGCTAGCAGGCTGCTAGCTGAAATTATGTATGTGTTGAAAAAGCCATAGCCAGATTTTGCTAAAGATCTGATTACAGTTCAGTGTACCAGGGGTTAAACTGTGCGCTTAGAGGAACCTCCTAGGATTTTAGCCCTAAATAGGGAATCTCATGACACTAGCTATTTGCAAGAAATTCTGCCAGAATGGCAACAAGTTGAGGAGAATAAAAAGTAGAGGTGTATACTGTGTGTATGTTAGATAAGTAGTGTGTATCGCCCAAACAGGGGTGCGTTTTGAAAGTTCACTCCTAAAGACAACGCTGGAGATGGTGTTTTTCCTGACCTAAAAATTCCTTCTATTGACTTTCTTCCCTTTAAAGAAATCACATGCCTACCACGTTTCAAAGGAAACTGCCATCTTGCAAGGACTTTTGTTTTTCTGCCGTTGCCTTTCCCCGGGTCTCAGCAGGGGTGCAGCTACACGCTCGAAATGCGTACACAGCAGGCCAGCACACTGCTCACCCAGGGTACAGTGAAATACCTCCAGGAAGGCAGGCCTTCCTACTAACAGAGCAATTGCATTATAAGAGATTCAGAAGTGCCAATAAAAGTTCTGTTGAAGAAACTGAAGAATTTTTCAGACCCTGTAGGAAAGCAACCTGTAAGCAGGTGTATAACCATACATCATAGTTCAAGAATGAAACCCTATCTAAACTTCTCGCCTTCCTCTCCATCTCTCCACCCCAAAGTCTTAATATATCTTCTTTTCCTTTTCTTCCTTTTCTTCTCCTTCTACACAAATTGTGCTCTTGGCCCTTTGAGTAGATTTGCAAGAGCTACTCCTGACCTATTTCTCTGTTTCTGCAGCTCTCGCCCAGACACCTGGCAGAATCAAAACGCTTGGTAGCAAGGGAGTGAAGTCCTCTAAGAGCTGCATTAGTGAGCAAACCTCCCCCAGCCTCACTGTGTCCTCATTTCAGTTTCTTTCTCATTCAGGTCAGGGGCAAGCTTGCAAAGGAAGAAGCCTGATCTCCCTTCCGGAGCAAAGAATCCAGAACCAAGGCCTTTAATTTATCTGAAGTGGCAGCCCGTGAAGGATCCTAAGAACAAGTGAGGACATTTTGAACTTTTCGGGAAGAAGCCAAACCCACTTGGCCTGCTTGGAGTTTCGCCTATGTAAAATTGGCAGGAAGGGACTTACAGCATTGAGCAGGAGCCTCTCATTTGGCACACCACTCTCGGAAGCTAATAACATGACAAAACCTAACAATAAATGCAAAGATACAAATACAGTCAAGGACAACAAAAAGGACAATGTGGTTAACTTGGCTACCACATTTGTCTAAAGATGATAACAAAGAAATGACAGCGAAAGTGAGGAATTTTGGTTTTCCTTCTCCTCATTTACTTTGTGCATCTGGCAGAACTTTGTTGCTTTTTACTCTTTCATCTCACAGCTGTGCTCGGTCCCTGCAAAATAAACCATGTATCGGGTGCCCATGTGTGCACACAGCTCCCCCAGGGCTCTGGTGGGCCTGTACACCAGCACAGAGAGCCACCCTATCAGCCAGCAGGCAGGATTTGGGGCGTGATTAATATGTTTTGCCCTGGCTGCAAAGGTCCTTTAAAACCACCACCAATCCCTACCATTCCTAACTAATAAAAGAAAAAGAAACCCTAAGAAACTGAAAGGAATTTTAACAAGAGAATTCAGTGCACACTCTTTTTTTACGGGGTGTTATACCAGAAATGGAAATCTTTTGCAACTTGAAAAGCAGCTAGACATGGAGTACAACCAGCACCAACACTCCTGATGCTGGGGAAGCTTCAATTCCAGATCTGGAGCTTTAGATTATATGTATCCTTAACATATCCCATTATGGCATCAAGGCTCCAGAAGGTGCAACGATTGGCATAACATAAAATAAAATTTTTAGTTGTCTGGGCAAAGTTGATATTTCCAGCTTCCCCAGTGTTCTTGCTAGGCTACAGCTGCAAGTACTGTTCCAGGAGAGAAGCCCTTTATTGCAGGAGAACATTCTCCTTTATTCGAGGAGAGAAGCCAGTATAGGTTGGCTAGTTTTCTTCAAGCAAGCAAGCAATGTGTGAAAGTGGCCAGAATTACTGCCTTAGAAGCTAAAATTACATTTTTATCCACAGTATGAGCTGCACTTTGTCCTTAAATTATACTAATACACATCTCAACCCAGATGCAAAGGGAGTACCTCTCAGTGACGCACAGATTTTTTAGGCCAGAAGGGTCTATTATGATAATTTAGCTTGATCTCCTGAGTAGCACTGGCAATGTCCATTCATTTACTAGCTTCTTCTGAGAGTACCAGCAGAGGAACCCATTCATTTTGTTTGGTCGTTTGTAGAATGTCACCTCTCATCTACTAACGACTGCAGAATGCCAACTCCTTTCTCTCGGGCCCCCACGAGCCTTCAGATACCAGTGACTGAGTTACTGAGCCACATTCGAACTAGTGAGTGATCTAGAGTTAAAATTCTCGGTACTTAGTTACCAGTCCCTTGTGCAATCCGGTATGTTAGAGACAGAACATCATAATCCGCATGTTTTCTCTCAGCTGACTTTAAGTACCTGCAAAATTCATGTTCCCCTATTCTGAAAAGAATGTTTATGCATTTAGCTGTTAAGCTACTATACTCACTGATTTCAGCTAATATTGTATTTTTTTGGCTGTTTGACTCCAGAGGAGTTTCCAACACATCTCGCCACATCTATGCAAATATCCTGCCACAAATAATATTGATGGTGTTTCGTCCAGCTTGTGGATCAGATAAGATCATAGCATATTGTTTAAAGATCTGTCTTTCACACAACCAGAGATTGTGCTGAGCAGCAGTATGTTATAAAGCAGAGCCTTTGTTTCTAAAGGAAAAAAAAACCCTGGAATTCTTATTGTTGCATATATGGAAATTATAGGAGTAGAATTAGACCAGCATAGTTAAATAATCATGGTTCTACTCCCTGGGCTGATATTCTTGATGAACAATATACCTTTTCCCACCCCCATTAACTTTTCGCACAAAGAGTTGAGATAGAGTATTTTACTTCACACTGGGACAGTTAAGGGTGTAAATATGGTCACTTAGAGCAGCAAGGTTCATCAGTGGTCCTTGAGATATCAGCATCCATCAATCTATCTGTGCTTGCTCACATGCTCAGGTTTGAGCTAATCACCAGATTTGCAGTTGGGAAGCAATCCTCCTCCAGATCAGCTCATCAGAGATTATTGCATTTTGCTTGTCTTCCTCTGCAGCACAGTGCATGGTTGAAGCAGCTGCAAGTGTCACCCAGCAGATCTCCTGCTGGTTGGGAGGACTTAAGAGTATGCCCTTAATCTCTCCTGTCCTCCTCCTGTGGCATGATTCTTGTGGCTTTTGGTCTTTTAGCATAGATTTGGAGTCTGTTGTGAGAAGCTTGGAAATGCGTGGCATCTTGGGGTGAGATGAGCTACAGTGCTCAGGACCGTACATCTGCAGCAGGCCTGTGCAATCAGAGAGGCACAAACTTGATGAGTTAGGTGGTGCCCTTCAGCCCTATATGCTTAGCTCACTTGTACGGCCAGTCCTGCGCTCTGGAACGACTGCCGCAGAGGGAGCGCTGCAGGTAGAGTGGATGCAATTTATCTACGTATCTCTAGCTGCACATGGCTACCTCTGAGCTATTGGCTCTCGGTTCTTTTGTAGTGTGCAGAGTGAAGTAGATACTTCCAGGGCACGCTTTATCTCCTCTATTTTCAGTCTGCATTTGGTCAGATGAATTTCACCTGCAATAATGATACCATTCCAGCCTCCAGCTTTAACTCTCAGGGGCTATGCGGAGAAGATGCTGGGCTTTGCTTTATTACTCTGATTATGAAGAAGGGCCTTAAAATTAGTGCAACAAAAATCAAGCAATTGACTGTGCTCTGTTTGTCTGCCAAGCTTACCAGAAAACGGTGTACAGAGGTCAGGATCATCCCACTCAATTTTAGACATTTAACTGAGCCAGCTAAACAAGACTGTAGTCACTCTTGCTTTCCTCTACAATCAACAGACAAAAACAGGCTCCTCAGGGAGGCGTCAGTTAACCCAAAGATCTGATAGCTCTGGAAGCGCCCCTCTCTCCCCCTGCAGCAGAGGGCAAAAACTAAGTTGCTTCAGTTAAGTGGGATGAATGCAGGCCTTAGGAGTGGAGATGAACAAACTGGGAAGACATATAAATGAGAGGAATAGAGAGTGAAATGTAAACTGCTGCAAAGTTGGCATCTGTTTTGTGCAGTGTGTGTCTCTCTGTCCCTTGTGAACATACGCAGATTTGAGATGCAGGGACTGCACTCTGCTTCTCCTACGCTGTGGGGGCACACAGCCACCTCCTCTCCACAAGGGCCATCCCACCACAGCCAGGACACCTTCATGACACTCCAGCTTGCAGTGCCACATTCTTGGTGCTCACAGAAGAATTAACTTTCTTCCTATTTAAGATCAGCCTACAAAGCACAGCTGATTTTACAGAAAGTATTTTACCCCCTGCCTCCTTGCAATGATACAGATAGCTTTCAAGACAAGTGAGAAAGTGTTGGGGGGAAAGGAATCCTCCCCTGAGAATTTTCAGTGTTAAAGCCTTCATGAAAGATGTCATTATAAAGAAATGAATGAATGCATTTGTCAGCCTCTGGGAGGTTTCAGAGTGGCTTCTATTTTTATCTCTTTTTATCCCTTGAAGGAATGGAGAACTAATATTTGCAATGCCTGACTGAGGATATTAATGTTTCAAAAAGCTGCCATTCCTTCCAGGGCAGGAAATAGAGTAACCTGTTTGGATTTTTTTACTGATTGGTGTCTTGAAATCAAATTTCTATGACTGTGTTTCCAGTAAGATGTGCTTGAAGGACTATCCAAACCTTCCATTCCCATCTATTTATCAGGTATCAAACCTTAACAAACTGGAACGATGTGCAAGCAGCTAATACATGTCCAAAATACAACTCTTTTTCTTTTCTTTCAGTATTTCTACAATGCTGTGCTATGTGTGATTGTATAGTCTGGCCTTACAGACAGGCCAGGGAGACCACAAGTTCATGTAAAATCAGGATAAGTATTTACTGAAGACAAAATTCTGAGAGAGGAAAAAAATGAATGAAAAGGATGTTTTCAGAACAGCATAATCTCATGGCTAACTGTTAAATTGGTATCCAGCTCTCTGAGCGTAATGATTTGCCCACTTGGAGCAGAAATATCTCTACTTACAGTTAGCAAAGTGCTAAATCATTAGTCCAGCTCCTAGTACATTCTTGCCTCATGCAAACATTCGCGAATACGAGAAGGCTTTTTGAAAAATCATCACCCACTACTTCAAGACTGGATGAGACTTGTCTGAAAGACTGTTGATGTTGCATTTGATGAAGCAGATGGGTCACTGCTGAACACACACTACTTGCTTGCCGGAGGCTAGGTCTATTGTCAGAGCAGCACTTTTAGCCACCATTGGCCTGAACAGCAAATGATCAGGCCCAGAAATTGAGACGGGAGATCTCATCAAAAGGAGACGGCTCAGAGCCGTCAGCAGAGAGCTCACTGGATAAGGCTATATTAAGGACCCTTCCTTTATGGAGCAAAGATTTCATACACATTTTCATTCACTGCATTTTGAATTTCACTCTTCAAGACAAGGACTGAAACCATTACCAGCCTAGCCACATGATCACCATCTCAGGACTTAATGCTTGGAATAGGCTGAGATACCGCAACCTCTGAGTGCCCTACCGCAGAAAAAGGGCAGGCTTGCATTTTCCAGAACTTTTTCTTTTTGATTATTTCTCTTGCAAAATTAAAATAAGCAATTTAAAGGCAAATTTGAATTAGCATATTGAGGACAGTTTATTATTTATGAGATGGAAATCAGGATCTTGGATGACTGAACTCATTAAAGACCATTTGGAATAGTTCCCGTCTATTTCTCCACAGCATGCACACAACAAATAACTCACATAATAATTAATGCCATGTCTTCCCAAAGAATACATGCTTCCAACAGGAACTGCTCAAATAGGAAATGCACAAAACCGCACTGCAATAGCAATAAGCTTAAAATGCATATCAGCAAAACCAGGAAACATTGTGTTAAGGCAGTAACAGCTGCTTCAGCTCAACTCACTGGGCCAAAGACATCCCCGAATTATCTCAGAGAAGGTCACATGGAGTTAGTCAAGGGGGGGAGTTTGGCTCACCAGGCTTCTTCCCTGGCATAGCTGCTGCTTGACCTGTGTCAGGAGGCTTATAACACAGGCAGCACTCTGTCTTTCTGCCCACGCAGACTACGCAGTGTAGCACAAGACAAAGAGGTCTATTTTCTTCCCTAGCTGTAACCCACAGGACTATTTGCATAGTAGTGAATTAAATACTTCTTCAGCATTGCTGCTAGCTGTGAGAAGCTGCTGCAGGCACAGCTACACTGTGAAGTGGTGCACAGCTCAGGGATTGCCGGGACAGGGCCAGCTGAGGATCCGGCAGCAGGAGAGCTGTGTCAGCATGCTGCTGTGCCTGGACTAGTCCCCTCAAGAGGTGGGGAGATAATTAGCTTGGGCAGGCTGCCGCGTTTCCAGAGCCGAAGAGTTCTGGCGTGGCAACACACTGAGCTCTGTAGATGCACCGACCTCTCTGAACATCTCCCTTTGCGCCACAGTGCTCCCCCCAAAACGTGGGAAGGAGTGGGTGGGGTCTTTGAATAAGGAATTCCTCCCTTCTAGCCTCTCTTCCGCTCGTGTGGAGAGTTGGTTGCTTCATGATAAGGCTGCTGCACTCCCTGTCTGAAGCGAGCAAAACAATCCCGATGGCCACGCGCTGTCATTCCCCAGGCCTGTGAGGCTGGCAGATATGCTGTGTGATCTGTGCATCCAGGAGAAGTATTCCCTTCCAGAAAGTACTTACCCAAACATCATCTCCATGAAGCATGGGTCTTGTTTTTTCAGGGGAACTCGGGCACAGAGAAATTAGATCTTCCTAAGGGAGATCTAAGGAAAAGAATGGATTTAAGGAAACCTAGGGAAAAGAAGAGGGAGTGGAAGTTAGGTTTTCAGATTCCCAAACTTGGTATGCTAAAACACAGCTTATTCTTTCTCTCTAATCCATAAAGCAACACAGCAGGCCAGGATTTTGTCCTGCCCATTCATTTGAGTTTCACACCACAGCCATCACCATGGTGCGTATTAGAAAGTTAAGCGGTGACAGTAGGTCACTAGTGAGAAATGCTCTGTAATTCCTGTCTCGCTAACAAACAGTAGGGACAGAAGCTTGAAAGGATTAAGAGGGCCAGAAGGACACTGCTACTGAGATCCCCAAAACAAAGCTGTTAGCCAAGAAAAGGACCTCATAATTAGAGGGGAAATCCCAGTGCCAGGCAACCTGGGGACAAACGTCATGAGAGAGCCATCTTTCTTCATAGTCCACCTTGCTGAACCATGGGATTCCCACCATGTTCCCTTGGAAAATAAGAAGGGACACGAGAAATACAGGGCTACCTGAGCCCTCTTTTCATCACCTCCACAAGCAGCTTCATGCCTCCTGTTCACTAAGTGGGATGGAATATTTCAGTGCCCTTCCTACCAGGCAGATACTCGGGTATCATTCAGCCTCATGCACAGCCAGTGAGGAGCATCTAGCTCAGCTCCGCAGCTCAGTTATAACATCCTTACCTCTTTTTATTTTGCTCTCTCAACAGGAAAGCTCCAAAGCAGTCAAACTGATTTTAATTTGATTTTAAGGGGAAAAGAGAAACAGCTTAGAGGTTGAAAATGTGCAGTGAACAAAACAGCTGTACTGAAAAAACATACTTTACAATGGTAATTATGACAGATTAAACAGTAAGTGTCATCAGTGTAATGGTACAATGCACTCAGAACTAACTGTTTCCTAGTCAAATATTTGCAGACATCTCCAATTTTATTTTTTTTTAATGAAATCTCATCTAACTGTTGAACTGAGCTTAAAAACCACCTTGAGGCTCACAAGAGCTTTCACTGTCAGAAGCTCTGTCAGATAGTTGAACTCTAATTTGCCTCTGGTGATTCACAGCCTGAACTATAGGAATGCTGTAAACGTAGCTTTTTAGGTGGTGCTGAGACAGAGAAATCTTTGCCTACAGGGAGAAGGCCAGATCCTGAGAGGGGCTGAGGACCTATTCTTCTCTTGAAGAGAATCTTTGATAAAGATTTTTTCTGCTTCACAAACACATGCACACCCAACCATGCAGTCCTGATAAAGCTGTCCTTTATGGATAACTAAGTGCCTGGAATCCTTTTGTCACTCAATATGTACGTGCATGACAGGTATGGGGTTGCAACCATGATGCTAAATAAAATGAACTGACCCCTCTGAGAACTTTCTGAGAGCTTCCCAGCTATTGGATGGGGAGGTATCACAATTTAACCAATGGTACATTAATGCTAAATTATAGTATTTGAAACCATGGGGTTTCTATTTATACCGACTGAGTTCATGAATTTTTAGAAAAAATGTAAGGAAAGACCGATGGTAAAGTCCTCATGTACTAATGACAGTTATTTAAGGAAATAGGCTTTGCATGTTGCTGGACATTTTGCAAAGAATATTCAGTGGGCTGAAACCTGAAGTTGACCCTTCACTATTGTTTTTTTTTTTAAGCAAAATGTCCATTGGCATCAATAAGAACTTTGTTTAAATAAAGGAAATCACCTCAGACTTGACCCCTTATGGATATGTCTCTTTGTCATGTTCAATATAGCTGTCTAAGCTTCTGTATTTGTGACATCCTGCTTCCTCTCAGGTCTCACAACATCATTCTCTCTCACGTATTTGCCAGGTTTTCCCATGTTTCCTTTAAGTATCTACTTGGACTGAGTTTTCTCAAGTCTAAGAAAGATGATGAGGAGCGCTCAGCAGAGAAGGAGAAGCTGTGTTTTGCTGCAGTCCTATTAATCCTTTAAGAAATTTGGAATCAGAAGGCGAGCTGGCATGGGTTGTATTTTCAAACTGGCTGTGAAAGCCACAGATTCACACATGGCCAACCATTTTTCCCCCCCTGAGGTAATGAGAAAACAATCCTGTGTGCCTCCCCTGCTGGCTTTGCAGAAGTAACTGAGCCGTGAGCCTTAACTCCCACCACTCTGAGAAAGTAAAATTCTAAGTATAGCAATGAAATCATTAAAAAGAGAGGAAACAGACTGGTGTTTGCCAAATGGGAAAGGTCACACAGCTAGGCAAATAATATTTATTTTAACACTCCCAATGTCTGCTAAAGATAACAGAGAGTGAAAATTAACGCGAGAGCTATCATACTGAAGAAAGAGTAGTTAACAAGCACCTTTAAAGCAACAATACAAGGGAGGTATTTTGGTGCCGTACGTAAAGGCATCAGCTTGTACCAGCTGTCCTGAATACCCACCATACGGGGCATTTTGTGGACAGGCGGGGGCACCCTGGGAACCGGGAAGAGACCCCACTATCTTCATTTCAATAAGGTTTCTCATGGGACTTGTGCCAATAAAACCATTACAGCTTTTCCGAAACGGCTCCATATAGCATCAGAGCTGGGTCAGAACGGAGCATGAATTGGAATTTGGATGCAGGAAACAGCTGAGCTCCCTGCAAAACTGTGTCTGGAAACTCAGTACGGAAAACAACTTATGAATGGATTTAACTTTCCTATTTCACTTTGCCCTTCTGTAAAGCCTTCTAGATTCTCCAAGAGAGAAACCTAACATACAGAGCAAAGACCCCCACTGAAATCTACTTTGCTCCTGTAATTTATCATTCTTGATTTTTCTGAGCTGAAGATGAGAGATGATGATAACTGAGGGAGTTACAGAAGGCTGCCATCCTTATTCCTGAATTTCTTCCTGTTTATCGCCCTTTGACAAGTGGCTGACTCAACAGACAACTGAAAAAAGACTAAATAACTCTTCTTTGAGTGGTATTTTAAGCTGCAGTATTTTGAGTACTGCTATTACTGTCACAACCGAATATTCCAGCAGACTGTCTGACCCCCCTCCTGAATCAGAATGCCGTCAGGCTAAATATTTGCACAAATTCCAAATGCTGCCCTGCAGATTCTGCACAGAGAAGATATATTTTACGTCCAACACAGTAAAAGCTGTTTAGTCCACCATTTGATCTTTAAAATATGCAGTCTTTAGAGAAGACACCAAAATAAGTATATTTAACTGCAGATCAAGCATAATCCATGTTTTCTCAAGATCTCATTTAATATCTGTACTTCTTCATCCACAAACAGGTACAACTTCAGCAACTAATCAAACCATAGTAACACAGTCACAGTAGAGAGATCAATAAATCTGAAATTGCACATAAGGTAAGGGCAAAAGGAAGGCACTTCATAGCCTTCAAAAGATTGATTTGAACCAAAGTTGCTGAGCTGCTGGCTAATGAAAGCAATTGTCTTAGTTGGAATTTTTTGAGAGCAAATGTTAATACATCAAACATACAAATAAGGTCAGTGAAAGACTTCACCTAATCAGCAAAATTCTTCTGTCTTCAAGTCTTTTAGAAAAAACAGAAGAATTGAAGTCTAGCTCTGAGAAAGGAGGCCTGTGAGTTTGCACTGAGAAGAGATGGAAGTCTACTGACTGCAGCTAAGGAAGGTTTCCCCATCCCAATATGCACCTGTCTTTAGGATACGGCTATGTCACCCCATGCAGCAGTGGCTGCACACCCAAAGCTTCCATTTATTTGGGTTTTGTGTTACTTCTGAGAAAAGCACCATGTTGTCTATTGGTGGGCTACTAATCTGCTTCTCAACTGGCTTGGCAGATTGGAGTTATCATCCAACCACAGCATATTGCTAGCATGCCCAGCACAGGATGGGGCTTGTGCTGACAAGGACATGTGAAAGTTGGATTTGAAAGAAACCCACAATCAAAATGTTGAACAACAGTTTTTATGCTCCCCAAAGAATAAAATCAAGGAATTTGAAGCCAAGGGCTGAAAATGCTTATTTCTGAAGGAAAGGTGATGAACCAGGCTGCAGAGCAGATTAGATAGATAACAGAAAGAACTACCTGCTTCTTTTTGAAAGGGAGAGGAAAATACGCATTTTGGAGCCCTCCTACTGGGGTAGTAGCAAAAAAATGAAACTCCGTTCCATAATCCTGGCTCTCTGAGGCATGTCGATTTCCTAAACAGCTCTCTTCTGACCACTTTTCTTTTGCCGGTATCTAAAAAAGTGTTATTACAAGTCTCCTTGCAATGGTGGGTACGAGAAAGCAGGACTATAGGCAGGTAAAAGGTTTCTCTGTCCTCTGTCTTTTTTCCCTAACTTGCAATTAGCTTGTTGCTTTCGGTATATTTCAACGTGAAATACGCTCTTGCGATCAGAAGATTGAGTTAATAAAACACATCAACCAGAAAAAAAACGTAAAAATCTATACCTCTTTCTGTTTGAATAGTTGTTCTGTCACTAGCTCACTGACCAACTTTGCACAGCTCATTAAGACCTGCAGTTTTCAGAAGTATTCAATAATTTGTATTCATATCCCATGTGCAGACTGAAATACAGGATTAAGACTGATTTTCAGGGATACTGGGCACCTATAATTTCACATGAAGCTGTTTGGAGCGCAGATGCTCAATATCTTAAAACAAAGATCCAGTGCATCCATAATTTAGCGCTTAACTTTGGTTGCAGTTATAACACAAAAAAGATGTGTCCATTGCCTTCTCAGGTCGGAAGTCTCAAAGTAAAGAGATTGAAAACCTTGGACTAAACATCATAGTAACAATATACCCATCGGAGAAAGAGGGAAAACACCTATCTGTCTGCTTCCCTGGGGGACCATGAGAATGACTGTTTGACCATTGTTAAATTCTTCTGTTGCTTCCAATATATCAGGGCATCTTTCGTCATTCGGCTTTTAGACAGAATGACAACCAAACCATCAAGCCCTCCTGGAATGGGAAAGGACTAGAAACACGAAAAACAGACCACCGATGGCAGGAGATGAATGCAGCAGGGAAAGGCACCGCCTGTCATTTGTGTCACCTCCCACAGCGCCAGTCCAGTGAACTGCCTGAACAGCAGCAGCACTGACGGCAGCAGTGCTTGCAGTTCTTGTACAACTACCCTTTCCTTTTTCAGATTACTCACACGTTTAGGATGAAGGCAGTGGAAGAGGTGAGGAGGGGATCATTTCTTACTATTTAAGCCCTGGTCACAGTGAAGAGGCCAAATCCTTAACTGTCTTCTCAGCAAAAGACAACTAAAAAGCAAAACAGCTAATGAAAGGCGGTGTCCTTAAGTAATAACGAAGATCAAGGGACCTGACCAGCAATTCTTGCTCTATTTCCCTGTGGTTTTTGCAGTTCTAAAAAGTGATTGTGATTTGGCGAAGGAAGGAAAGGGGGAAAAAAAAGGAACGAATAAAAAGAAGAAAGAGGGGGAGGAGTAGTCTCTTTTTTTTGCCATTCCCTACTTCCCTGCGGGGAAATGGTGATCGCGTACCATAATTTTAACTGAAAATCATGGGTTCAGGATGTGTTATTTTACAGTAATCCTCTTAAACGGAACAATGTAATTTTCTAGAGCGTTTCCCCAGCTCAGCAGACGTTTTGTTCTGTCGATGGCAAGCGGACTCCGATTTTAGGGCAGGGTGACAGGCGAGGGCCGGGCGCCGCCCTTCACCCCCGCCTGATTCGACGCCACCGTTATCAGCCGCGACTCCCCATTTACACACAAGGCACAAGGGAAAAGTTTAGGGACGTATAAACGCGTGCGTGGTTTCTAAACGCCCCTGCGGGGTGGCGAGAGCCGCCGCCTCGCCGCTGCCTGGCGCCTGCCTCTCCCCGCAGCCGTGGGCCAGGCCACGACATGCCGCGACATGGCGGCAGCGAAGGAGGCGCGCGGGGCGCAGGGGCCGGTGGCCGTGGCGGCATCCGTGGGGAGCCCCGGCCGGGGCGGGGCGGGGCTGCTCCCACCCCACCCCGGGCAGGACACGGACTACAACTCCCAGAGTGCTCTGCGACGACGCGTTGCTGGGGCAACGAGCAAGCCGGCTCCCGCGGGAAGCCGCAACCCCCTCCCCGCCTCAGCAGCCTCTCGCGAGAGGACCGCCGGCCGAGGCGCGTGGCCCCTCCACCTCTCGCGAGACTGGCCGCCCGGCTGCCCGCGCCGCCATGGCGGCGGCGGCGGGCGAGGAGGGGCTCTTCTCGCTGGAGCTGCTGGTGGAGGCGGTGCGGGTGGAGGCGCCGGGCCCCGCGCTGCGCCCGGCCGTCGCGCTGCGCCTCCTGGACTTCCCCCCGCTGCTGGTGCACCCGCCCGCGGCCCAGCCGCCGCTCCAGCCGGGGCGGCCCTTCCCCTTCGGCCGCGGCAAGCGCTGCCTCTTCCGCCGGCGCCGGGGCTCGCTGTGCGCCGCGCTGCGCCGCCGCCCGCTGCGCGCCCTGCTCCTGGCGCTGCCCGCCGCCCCGGGCCCCCCCCGCCTCCTCGGCGCCTGCGGCGTCTGCCTGGCCCCCGCCGCCGCCGCCGAGCCCTCCTCCTCCTCCTGGGGCCGCCGCGGCCGCTTCGCGCTGCGGGACGCCGCCGGCCGCCCCGTCGGCGAGCTGGCCCTGGGCTACCGCCTCAGCAGCCTGGGGGAGCCGGGGCCGGGCCCGCCCCGTGCCGCCGCCGCCGCCGCCTCCCCCGGGCCGAGCGCCGAGGAGGAGGAGGGCGAGGAGCTGGAGGGCAACGTCTTCCGCCCCCCCGTGCTCTACTACAGCCGCGGGGCCGCCGAGCCTCGCCCGACGCCGCCGCCGCCGGTGGGGCCGCAGCAGCGCGGCGAGGCCCGGAGCCCCCCGCGGCCCGGTGCCGGTGCCGGCCGCTCGCCGCCGCGCCCCGCCAGCCCCGGGCGGCTGCGCGACGCCGTGGGGCAGCTGCCGCTGCTCAGCGCCCTGCTGGCCGAGCTGTCCGTGCTCGCCCAGCCCGGCGTCGCCCCCCTCGCCGCCGTCCACCCCCGCCTGGCCTGGCTGTACCGGGCGCCGGGGGAAGGCGGCGCGGCCTCGTCGCCCCCCAGTCCCGGCCGCCCCCCGCGGCCTGGGCACAGGGGGGCGGCCGGGCCCGGTGCGGCAGCCAGCCCTCGGTTCAAGCGGAGCCGGCAGGAGCCGGCCTCGGCGAGGTCGTGTCGAGCTGGGAGAGGAGCTGAGAAAGCTGCGCCCTTGGGAGAGACGGGCTCTGAAAGGAACCACAAAACTACGGCAAATGCAGCGCCCAGGAGGCAGCTGTTGTACGGGCTGACAAACACCGTGAGGCTACGGCTGCAGCAGACCAACCCTGGCATGCTGATAGTTCATGAAAGGAGGGAGCGGTATAGAAAAAAGCAAGTGGAGGTGCTGAAGGAGAAGAGAAGCCCTTTATCAAAGAAAAAGCGGCTCAAAGATGCTGGAGAACAGCACCTGGTTTCTTACAGGCACTGTAGCAGAGGAGATGGTTTAAAGCAGAATAACCAGTTTGATGAAACTGTTGAGACTTCATTACAAAGCAATGTTCTCAAAGAATACTCTTCCACTACAGGAAACGTGTCCCCTGACCTGCAGGAACGGTCTGTTCACAGTCGGTTGAGGAATTACAAAACTGCGCATGAGGAACATCCATGTGAAGTAACTACAGCCCCCTTAGGGCTGGAGGAAGCAGCACTAAAATCTGCTCGCACAGAAAAGGATGTGAAAGGCCAACTCCTGGCACCTTCCAGATCAGATGCTGATGCAAAGGAAAGTAATGATCGTGAAGCAATATGCTTGATCCATCACAAAACCACAGAAACTGATAACACTTCCATTGTAAGTGATCATAAATCCAAACCAAGCCCTAGCAGGAGTGTTGAAAGCAACTCCAAATTCATATACTCAGATGACTTTGTTGCTAGCCCTGAGAACACAGTTTATTCAGAAGATATCAGCAGCATTGACTATACAGGCAGAGGCTCAGAAACTTTTGACAGCAGTCCTGAACCTCCGTGGCTCGAAAGCCCAAAGCAAGCGTGTTCACATTCAGAGTCGGAGTCCAGCAGGTCCAGAATTTCAAAGAGAAGTCAAAGAGCTGAAAGTACTTCAGCTCTTCTGCCGGTTCCTTCAGCTTCATCTCCAGTCCGCTCTCTCAAGAGAAACTATGACGTGAAAACCAGCGAGAGAACTAGTGGTGAAGCTGTTGATTTACTCAGCAATGATACCTCGTTTCAAGCGAGGTTATTACAAGAAGAGCAGGTAGCCCACCAGATCAGTGAGGAAGAGAACAGAGCTGATCAACATGTTAAACAAGCATCTACACTGAGAAGCAAAGAAGTTAGCTCTGATACTGATCTGAACATAGGAAAGGGGCAGACTTGTATAGAAAAAAGCCAATCGCTAACTCAGGCTAGCTCATATTTGCCATCTAACATTTCTGATCTTGAACTTAGTGCCCTGGAAAACAGTATGTCAGACAAAGATGATGATTTTTTGGAAACACTGAGCATTCCTAACCAATATAAAGACATCAGTGAACTTGTAATAAGCAAGCTTCCTGGGTATACAATGTAATTACAAGTTTTCCCTGTCTTGATTAAAGTATGATATTTATATTTTTATACGGACTGTTACATTTAGCTACAATTTATACATGTTAATTTGAGAATGTATCATTCACATTTAATACATCGGTGAATTTGTTAATGAGTTTTTAAAATAAACTACATTGAATAGCTATTAAAAATGGCTCTAAGTGGTACCTATAGCATGATTTCAGTGTTAGTATCCTCATTCAAAAGTAGTCTAAACAGCACAGGAAAAATAACATTTTCAAAAGCAGAATTTAAAACAGAAGCCGCAAATACGGTACCTGCAAAACTTGTCTAAGGCAGAAATAACAACATATTACAGAAACAGCCAAGTACAAATACATTCCTAATGAAAAATTAAGTTTTTATCCCTCGTGTAAATAGTTCCACACTTCATTTGCATTACAAGTGTATGTACTTAATACATACAGTCCCTGCCAGTAACAGCACAGATTTCTTTCAGCTAATCTGTATGTGTTTGACTGTTCTATTACTAAACATAATGGTTTCAGAGCTGAATTTTTTTTTAGGTTAAAGTTTCTCATTTAGGTCAGACTTTCACAATTTATTACAAAATAGTTATGACCGTAAATCTATATAATCTGGGAGAGTTTTGAGAGGTTGATGGAAGTTACTTGACCTTGAAGAGTAAGGGTGTGCAGAGAGTAGGACAGAGACCACAGTAAATTTTCAACGCCTCACAACTCCCTGATTGCATTCTCTGACACTGGAGAAGTGGGGAGGCGGGTCACGACCCACAGTCAAGAAGCTCCACACAGACGTGACGTGCACGTCACATCTTGATTTAGAGATTCAAGTTAATGAAGAATTTGCCACATCTCCTTTTCTTGTTCTGGTTGAACTACCATCTGATGTTCACTTTTTATTTCTGGTTCACTTTTTATGACTTCCATTTTGATCACTGAACTTACAACTTTTCTTCTGTTTAACCACTGAGGTTTTTTAGAGTCTGTTTCAGAGATGTTCTTCAATTTGAATCTGAAGGGATTGCTCCGTTGTCTCTTTTCTCAGCTGTGTTTTCGCCAACTTCACTTTCCTGATTATCTTATTTAAAATGTTTGTCTTCAACATTGTTAAACAATATGCTTACCATCTCATTTTCTTTTTGTCCTTGACTTTTTCATTTCTCACTGGGTCCCTCCATCCTTCATGTACTCTTTGCAAGAATCTGTTTTTACACTTTTACAGACTGGCCATTTTTTTTCCCATCCTACTGTATGTTTATTTTGTACGAATGACAGTACCTTTCCTATTTAAAGTATTAACATGATCTGTTAGGATTATTCAAATATCTGCTGCTGACTTCTGAAGAGGACACTACCAGTATTGTTAATTTAAAGGAGGTAAGCAGCTAAAAATACCTGTACATCAAAGGAATCTCTGGGTAGAGCAGTTCTAAAATGTTACTTAGGTTGCATCCGTTTCATCAGCTCCCAGTCCCAGACGAAAAGATTTCTTTCTTTTTTCTCCTTATGCCATGATCCTCTTTAGCACACTTGGATTCACAGTCATTTATATATATTGCTGTAATTCCAATTTTATTGATGGGAAAAGTTCTGTGCACTTCTTATGGGTAAAGCTGTCTTTGAAATACAATGCTGCAGGAGTTGGCCCAACCATCTTTATGAGGTGGCTGTTTAATGTTTACAAAATATGATTTAAAATCAACTTTTCTTAAGTAATGATGATCTTCAAATCCTAGACTCTTAGTGTTAGTAACTCACTTAATCATCCCACAGTGGGTTGAAACTCGAGACAAATTCCTATTTTTTCTTCCCTCCCCTTTCCCATCTTCACTTTTCAAATTCGAGCAGTAAATATGATAGGGACGGTATTTGTTTTGTTTAAATAGTGAAACTGAACAATCTTCTCATCTAATTTTATTTGGGATAACATCTATGATGTTTATTGCTTAATAGCATTTATAATTTTTATCTGGAAAATGATGAAAGTAAAAGAAAATGTAATCCAGCAAGACAAGAGGAGATATTACATGAAAACAGAATGTCAGCTTCATGCTTACATGTTTTAGTCTGGTTTTGTCTTTTTAAACATAGACTCCAGGTAGTTATGTTGCATGGAGAGGTTAACAGCTAGTTTCTACCCTCTGGGATAATAATATTTTCAGATATCATCATCTGTGTTGTTTTGAGAATAAACAAAGTTTTATTTAATGTTCATACAAGAACTATCAGTCAATAAAAATAGGAAAGAACTTACAGTCACTGGTTTATCACTGAAGGCTCATAAACCAGTGTATTCGCAAGCAGCACCTGCTAATGTCAAGACGACTCCCTATCTCAACCCAGCAGAGCAAAATAGATATTAATATTGGTATAAAACATGAAAAAAATGCCAGCAACAAATTCCATTCTACATTTAACTACATTATATTAGCTAGGCATTTTTATTACGATAACTTGCACCATGTACTCCTGTGATCAAATGGTTAACATCAGAGGTTTAATAAGAGGTTTCTTTACCTTAATGGAAGCATTCAACCAATTTACATCAATACATCATTTCTACACTGTAAGGGCTAAATTGCATGGATTATGTTTGTGCAGCTGATGCTGGGAGAGGCAAACAACAGTAGCATGTCTCCCTCATTTCATGTGCATCCCAAAAGCGGCCTAGATAAGTAGTTTCTGACCTCAGATTATAGGGCTGTTTTTCAGATGCCTCATAGGCACCCCAAGAAGCAGGCCCGTAGTTCTCCTCTCCTTGCTGTACTCAGCAGTAGAGCTGGGGTGTCAGAATTAGGTAGCAGGAGTAAAAAGAAGCGTCCATACTCTCTCTGGTAGTTCTGCACTACTTTTCTGCCCTAAAAGGCCTTATATAGTGCTCAGATAAAGTCAGTGCATTTGAAACCTGCTTTCCTAGAAACATCTCACCTAAAATTACTCCCTAAAGACTGCTTCATAGGACTAGAAAAAGAGAAGATACGAGAAGAATCAAATCCTGTGCTCCCACCATACACCAGAACCTTCATTTGAAAGGTCAGCTTTCTGAGTAAGCACAGCTAATTTTTCTGTGTGCATTCAATGCCTTGTTCTCTGTCAGAGTTGCGGGGAAGATTATTAATTAGTAGTACTCATTACAGTGTGGGCCCTGTCCACTGGGAGAGTGGCGTAAAAACAAACTGGTTTCTAACTGGCTCCCAGCTATCTGCTCATAAGAGCTTGTGATTGTCACCACCTGTTTGGATTCATACCAGTAAACTGAAGGTTGAGCAATCCCTGTAAACACACGATCCCTGTTATAGATTTGTTACGTGCCTGAGAGAGCAAATAACTAGTCACCATGTAAAGCATAACATAAAAAAATTTTTACTAAAAACCACCTATTTCCTAGCTTCCAGTAGCCTTCAGAGATTTCACATACAGTCATATTTTGACTGAATATGCTGTAGCTTTCATTTCAATCTCATTGCTCCACACCTTTAAGTAATGAACTATAGCCACTTCAGACTCGAGTTTTACGTTGTTCTTAGTTACGCTTTACTACAGTGAAATTAAAATGTGAGATGTAATTTCCTGAACTTATTATAGCTCATCTGTAAACTAAACCATCTGGCTTCTTACTTTTAACTTGCTACTCTAACATCTGATCTGTTCCCAAATGTCCTCCAAAATTTAGAACCTTAATACAATAGAGTCTGCTATGACTGTATTTTAAACAAATATTTCAGCACGCTATTTATTCAAATAAATTTATAGAGATAGTAATATATAACTGATGGTGAGGTGAGAAAAGGAGAATAACAAATGCTGACGGTTTGGGTCATTTACTTACTCTTCTCCTGTACAGTTTTTCTGCTGTTATGTAGCTCTGATCAATCTTATTACTCATTCCACTATTCTTGTGTCATTGGTGGCTAAGAACATTTTCCGAGAAGTCCTAGCCTGGCAACAGTTTCCTGCATTTTAAGTTTTTCTTCATCAGCTCTCAGCACTCTGGTTAGATGATCCCATTTCTTTTCTGTTTGTGATTTTTCTGACCACGATTCCTAACACTCATTTTACAATTTGTAATTCCTTCATCATTTTGGAAGTCCTTTTCCTCGATTTTCTAAAATCACTTCTAGCCTTGGCAACTCTGAAGTTAAATTTTCGGGCTGAGTTATGAATTTTTTGTCACTTCAATTTTTCTAGGTCCTAGTATTTTATGATGTCTGGTTTTCTAACTATTCGGTTTCTCTTTGCCTATGCACTACTCAGAGTTAAATGCTAGCCATTATTTGGAAATCCTTGGGACTTTGCTTTCCTTGTCCTCAGCATTTGTCACCAGCAGCTGCTTTACTGCTTGTTCAGCTCTGATTCTCTAGAAATAAGTCAAATCATTAAATCTTACAATCACATCCTTAAATGGTTTTGTTGACTTTTACATGCAGGATCTTCACCAGCTCCTGTGAAACGTAACACTGCCCATTCAGAGCTGCAGAAGGACCATTCAGAAGCCCAGTGTTCACTGGGCTGTGTTTATGGGACATCAGGTTTCTCTCCCTCTCCCACACTGTCCTGCCTTCTCTAAAGTTTTCCATTTGCAAAATAACCTTATTTTAGGCGACTGAGGCCATCCCTGTGAGAACATATGCTGGCTTTACTGTAATACGCCTTTTAGAGCTAATGGCAATCACATCTGCTATAGATGATGTTAGCAACCAGCTAGCTACTGGCACTTTCCCTCCTCCCTTTTAGTCAGTGTAGTATTTGATTTCAATTTCAGTTTTGTTTCCAAGAATGCACATTCAAGTACTTCTCTCATTTTAAATTCCTTGTATAAATGTGTATCTGTTTTTGTTTTGTTTTTTAGTTACCCAGCTGAACTTCCCTGCCTTTTGCTTTTTCGGTGCTGACATTCATCTACATTAAACCGGTTTTGTTTTGATTTTTATTATCTCAGTTAATCTCTGGAATTCTTATCTGAATTTTATATTACAATTGTAATAGAACCTCCTCCCCACCGCCAGCTTTACAAAATTGCTTGCATCTTCCCAGAAGATCAATCTGTGCTTGCTGTTGGGTTGTAGAGGATGGATTTGAATGTCTCATGCTGTAGAAAACAGTATTAATCTTCAGTTCTACAGAGACCTCTGCAAGTGATTCACTTCTGAATTGTTTAAAAAAAAAAAAAAAACCAGCCTCATAGAGGAAATGTTTAACTAACATCTGAGATACACATTACTCCTAACTAAAATAGCATTTAAAGATTGATTCAGTGACAGTTAATCAGAAAAAAAAGTTAATAAAAAAAGAAACTTTAGATATCTATTATAACAGCTCTAGTATATGAAAAAAGAAATATATATATATATATATATATATATATATTCATTCTAAGTGTAGGCACATTTCAAACATTTTGGGTAGTGGCCAAGCAGATTACCTTCATGTATTGCAGTATCTGGGCTAAATTAGGAAAGAATTTGATCCTCTACCTATCCAAGAGAAGGTAGCAGGTTTTCAAAAGCAAGTGAAGGTATTTACATAGTCAAATTCCCCAGAAATTCCATGGGAATTAGTCACCTTAAAAAGTCAAAGAATAGAAACCCGTGCAGAGGGCTCTAACAGCATTATCTCTTGGAATGCAGAAATGTTTTTGAAAGAAGATAGCTCATGCTTCAACAAATATTTTCAGAGCCATTTGGAAAGTTCAGTGGTATCATGATTGAAAGAAACTCCCTTGGTGTCAAGGAAATTCCAGGGTTTTTTTTCTCCTCTTGCATTTAATTGTTGGCAGATTCTATATTTTTCCTGTCCCTTAGGCTTATGTATTCAGAGTAACATTTGACTTTCCCCCAAGTTTCAATGCCACCACTTAATCTTGCCTGTTATTCCTCACAATATCTCCAGAACCCTGTTTCAGTGACCACCCCCCCAAATCCTTATTCATGTGACCTTCACGCCTTAATTGTTACAGCTTCTCCACATCATTTTTTTTCCACACTGTCTAGAACTAAGCTTGTCCATGCCTTTGTTCAAAAAGTCTCCAAGCACTTCTCAAACATCTTCACTGACTTGTTCTCATCTTGGATATCAAACTCAAGCTCTGCACAGTGTCTGCAGGGCCCTGCATGATTTAGCCCTTCCTACTTCCCTATGCTTTTGCTTCCTACTCTGTGTCCATTTCTACATAGCCTTATTTTTCTTCCATTCTCCAAAAATACTGCCTTTTTTTTCTTTTTTTTAAATCTGGAAACTACTGTACATCTGTGTTTCTTTTCTTCATCTCCATCCTGCTATTTTCGCCTGCAGGTAGCTGTATTCCTTAGATTTCTCATCTCCAGAAACATAGCCAGCCATAGAATTTAAGACCAACAAAAACCATCAGATCATGGTGTGACCTTTTCTGCACTGCAGTCCACAACATTTCATCCACTTACTGCTGTGTCAACATCGGGATACAACTATACTAATGCCAATCACACTTTAATGGCATGCACAGCCAAAGAAACTCTTCAGGAAACGTGTCAAACCTTGCTAAACTCAAACAGAATATAAAGAAGCTCTTGTGTACTGCCTGTGGATGCAGTTTTGATTCTTTCTTGTATATAACTCCAATAAGATGCAGCAATAAAAATCAATGTTTGTAAGGAAATCTTGTTTCTCATTCATAGCTATCATTCATAGCTGTTGCTGTCCTCTTCTGAAATAGTTATAGCCTCTTGATTGTTGCATCTCTTGCATCTTCTAGTGCTCCCATAATCCTATTTTACAGCACTCCATGCATTGTCCATTTTTATTTGTAAGCTGAAATAGTTGCATAAGGCTTCCTCAAAATGAGCATCTAACCAATTGTTCGGGATCCTTCAGCACAAATGTAAGTCCTCAGAAAACAAGGTACTTCAGTACATTTCCTATGTACTCATTTTTAATAATGAAACATTGGAGCAGATTCACCATTACCAAAACCTTTTATCAACAGGAGATTTGGTCCATTTTCTTTAATAAGAGCAGCAGATTTGCCAACCCACTATTTCCATGCTATTCATCACTGTTATAACACCACTTTTTAATTGCATCCTTGTTCCAAGTTTTTAGCTGTTGATTGAGTTCTATCAAATTACAGATGTGCTCTGCGAATGTCAAGGGCTGCTCTGAGGAAAGCAGTAATAGCAACCAAGTACTAGCTGAAATTTGCTTTCCTTTTTTTCCCCTCCCCAAAACCTTACAGCAGTACAGGAGTCGGACATAAAATATTATCCCTAGACTACTGCTGGCATCACCTTTGTATGTCCATAACAATGAGTCATGGGCCATCCTTGAGAAGTTTGGTGTAAATCTGGAGGCTAAGTTCCAGATGTTCCTCCGGAACTTTTTTTAAGTTATAAAATGGAACTGAAATTTTGTTTCTCCTGCCCTCCATGAGATTCTAACGAACCAAAGGAAAGACAAAAAACTGATTTTCTAGAAAGTGCCCTTGTTTCCTCAAATAGACACACAAAATCTATGCATAGGAAAGGTATTCAAGGAATGTTTACAGAAACCATTTCAGAAATGTTTTAAAGCACTTTCCCGTTCCACTTACGCCCCAAATAACACGAGAACAGCTTCCTTCACTGTATTTATTACTTCTACTTCTGATCTCAATAGGAAGAACTGTGAAGACATGCCTTTTATTTTGGTTTGAGTTTAACAATAGTTTAGATCCCAGCAGTCCTGCTTTCACTGGAGCCATCTCATTCAGGCCTGCCCACAGGTCAACAACCGGAGCAAATATCAAAGTTATGGATCAGCTGTACAGGATAAAGCAAAATAAAACTATATTGATGCAAGTTTGTTCCCTGCACTCCAGGTCAAAGAAAGAATGTCTTTTTTTCTGGGTTGGCCCTGCAGGCCTTGCATTTTGACCTGCAGGACATTAAAATTAAGAACTACAGGGATAGGAAGGAAAGAGTAAGTTTCAGGGAAGAGACCTCTTGGAGAGACCCTAGTTTCATCTGCTTCTTTCCTAGCTAACTTAAGTAACTCATCTGGTCCCTCAGTTGCCTCGCTGTTTGTACAAGGAGAGTTATCTTTTAAGAAAATTCGGAAAATAAACTATTTATGTATCTGAAATGGCACCTTAGGTTGGATCCTTAAAATGAGTAATAGCCCATCCCTGCACAAAGCACCACAACTTGCTGGTGTCTTCCCTTCCCCCCCCCCCCCCCCCTTTTTCCCCACTTTGGGAGCTGTTCTGGACAAAGAGTTAAATACAAGCAGTACACATAGAAACAGATGCACCACCAGATGCACCACCAAACACCCTTTGCCTCCCCAGTTCCAGACAACTGGGTAAAGCAAAAACACTGAAAGGAGCAGAGAAGAAAATCCTGGCACTTAAAGTTTAGAAATTGCTGTGAAGTCACCAGCAGAGACAGGGATGACTTGTTCTCTCTCTCATCATCATCTTCCCGACAGCTGCTGGGGAACATCAACAAAACTTTTAAGTGCATCTGGAGGAGTGGTGCAAAAATTCCCCTTGATGCAAATGAATTGCTCAAATGCAGCTAGGTAACCACCCAGCCCCAAACCTATAAGTGGTCTGAAAATCCCTGAGGCACCATATCATTTATTTTTACACTCTGTTTTCAAAAGCTGTCTTTGCCTTTGTGAGTGACCTCAGTTCCTATGTCTCAGGAGGCAGCTGGATCTGACGCTCAGTACCATGCTTGTTACTCCTGAAGACTCCTAAATGGCTGTGTCCATTTCTGCTTGAAAGCTCCTTCTCACAGCAGCCCAGATCCCCATTCTTACAGGAACCCTCTGCAACAATTTTACCTCCTAATGCTTTATCATCCCACACAAAGTCAGTTACAGGAAAACAAGCAACAAGGCCAAAGTATCACTCCATCATGTGCATGACCAAAAGGGGAAAGATCTCCATGGACCCAGCCAGGTACGGAAACAAGGTCCGACCCCTACCTGTAGCTTTAATGGACTTCCACGATCATCCTCCTTTTGCCGAGCATGGCCAGGGATAGGTCTGCCGGCCTGCAAGGGGCCAGCTCATCACATGCGCTTTTTCTAAGCGCAGTGTGCTGAATGTATTCCCCAGCAATTGAAGATCCTGAGCAAGAGTTTGGAAAGTGTGCAGCACCTCTGTGTCCTAAAATACATCCTCACAATACACATCCCTCTGTTGCCTTTCATAAGCCCAAGATGCTAAGCAAATTTTCTCCATTTGTTTGTCCTGTGAACATCACCTTTAACCTCCCACTTTGAGTATTCCACCCTGAGTTCTGGAAGACAGTCATCTCAAGGTCGTTGTTACTTATGCTGCACATACTGATACGCTGAGACAGTGTGGTTCTGAATCACCTCCCAGATTATAAAAGCTCTGATCCAATTTCATAAATTCAGTTTTTGGATAGGAAACCACTAGATTATTGTGATCAAAAAGTTGTTAGGGTCTTGCTGATAATTTAGATGGGGGAAAAAAAATTTTTTTTTAAAAGAATTTCCTGTGCAAGTTTATTACTTTACACTGTTAAGTAAGTACTGAAACAATTCTTTTTCCATTATTTAACAATAAGATACGTATGGTAAAAATTTGCAAAGTACACATAGCAACTGGTAACACTAGCACAGTATCTGCTGTAAACCAGCACAGAATATGTGGATGTAACAATTAAGAACCATCTGCTGACCGGCCACTTGCTGGTACAGAAATGAAATTTCAATTAAGGTTTATTATCAGTGTATATGGCAGCTCCCATTTGAAACCCCAGAGCCAGTAAACTGTCCGAACAAAGAGAAGGATGTCACTCAGTTAATGGGTTGGATCACGCTGCTTGGTTACATACTTTGTACGCAATGTGCTCCCTTCCCGTGTTCTTGGGCACAAAGTGCTTATGCAGTTGGATTTTTAAGAAGAATGGGCCATATGGCAGGTAAATTGGAAATCACACTGCAATTTACTGAGAATAGGGCAATACAATAGATGAGTCAATCCCTTCCCAGGTTTGACAAGCCAGAATTGCATTCTTGTGCAAGACAAAAAGTAAAAAAAACAAACTGAAAAAACATTTTCTAACAATTAAGCTCTGCCAGCTAACACTGCAACTGTGTTTGGGTTCACTTGGAGCTGTAAAACAAAACCTGGAAATTCTTCTTCTCTCCCACCCTAATAGTTCACATTAGTATCAGACAGTAATTCAGAGGATGGTCTTCAGGATGTTGGAAGAAACCCAGCCTATCAGAAAGTTTCAAAAGAGAGAGATTATTAATGGGGTAGCAATGACAGACTCAGTCTTTCAGCTATGAAATATGTTCCAGTATTAGATGAATAAGTCCTACATTTCCTGTTCCCTCTCAGCAATCAATAACTATTATTACTATGATTTTTTCTTTAATTTTTAGTATACAACACTAAGGGTCTGTCAAAAAAATATCAGTTACCTCATCCAAAAATGTTTCATCTTTTCTACATTACAGTTCAATTAAACTTTAGTTCCATTAGAGAAATAGAGTCTGCAGTTACTGATCCATGAAAGTTATTACAGATCTCAATTTTGCAGTCATGAAATGAATCTGCAATACAATCACAGCACCTGGAGAAGATCTGTTCTGCTTCAGCCAGTCAACAGTTCTCTAAACCGGAATCAGAAATTACAAATAAGAAAGTTAAATCCAGACTGTGACCCACTGTGCTCTGAGCTCATTCAAGAACAACTCCACAAACCCACACCAGTGAAAAGAGTCAATCTCAGTCTCTGGAGAACTCCTCAAATGGGATCAGTGCATATTTGCAAATGCACAGATACAGTTGACTTTGCAACGCTAAACATTAACCTTAAGAATCAGTCGGCCTAAGGAGCAGAGTAGAGGAATTCTGTCCATTCATTTTTAACTTTCGCTATATTCACCTTTAACAGATGTGACTCTGCAGACAAATCACTACCATCCTCCACGCAACCAAACCATGATAGCCTTTAGATTAAGTTTCATTGCACAAGTATAATATTGGTTTTTATTTATATTTATGCTTTTTTGGCATCATGTATCAAGGTAAGTATTTTTCCCTCCTGAAATGTTTTCTCATAGGCTGTCACAAGACAGCAAGCTTAGTATATGCAGAAACTATTCTGAACATTGCAATATTAGATTGAACCCTAACAGAAGTTGCCTCTCCTCCCTGAAGTCAAGAAAAAACATCAGTGGCATAATCCTATTCTCCGAGTAAGCTCTGCTTGGAAACTGAATGGCCAAAGTGCTCCCAAGGGTGGCAATTAGTATTTTAGCCAGTGAAATCATTCGGGGAGACTCTTGAAGATTTAATGAATTCCCCAGTAGTCATTCCATGACAGGATTGCCAGCATATTAGTAACTGTTACAGATAATGCTGCCAATACGTTATAAGCCCTCGATTAGTCAGTCAGAACTGCCTAAAGTTTTAATGTGATGAATTGTGCATACAGACTCTTCTCAGAGGGCAATGCTCTGCATTAATGCAGTCATAGATGGGCCATTTGGGAGCGTAACAGTACTTAACTCAGTATACTTGGCAGGACGTCACTGGGAAGGCAAGGCATTTCTCACCCAAGCTTCTGCTCTTTGTCTCTTACCTCCCTAATGTTTGTGCCTCTGAACTAGAACATGATTAGATCTACCTGTTCTGGATTAGGGGGGAAAAAAAAAAAAAAAAGCACAGGGAAGAGGTCCAACTGAAAACTCAAGCTCCCTATGTATTCAGCCAGCATTTAGAGATGAATGGACTCAGCTGTGACACACAGAACTACAGAAGATAGCACTTGAAAGAATTAAGGATTTCAGGCTCATTCTTAAAAATCCCCTGTAACAGCAACTCTGCAAATTCCCCAGGCAACATATTCAAGTGTAATTATCATGACTCTTAAAATTAAGTTTTTCACATGCCTAACTTAAGTGTCCTTGATGCTATGTAAGTCTATTATTTTCCATCTTGTCCACTACAGAAAGAGAGAACAAATTATTCCCTTCTTCTTTAAGGCAGCTTTCTATGTCTTAAGACTTACCTTTCCTTTTAGTTTCTTTTCTCTGGACTAAGCAGCCACAGTTCTTGCAGCCTTCCCTCACAGGTCACTGTTTTGTGATCATTCCTACTGGTCTGCAATTAGAGCCCACACCTTCCTTGAAGCACTGTACCCCGAGCTAGACGCGGTCACTCCAGATGAAATTTTCCTAGATCCTCGCAGAAAGAAATAACTACTTCACATGCCTTCCAATCTCTCCCTGCGTATTATCTGCAGGTGTAATACACATCCTCTCTCTTCTATCAGTTAGCTGTTAATGAAAATATTGAATATGCCCTGACTCATTACAGACCCTTACAATTCCTCACTACTACCTATTTCCATGTTGACAGTGAACCACTGAGAACACAAAGCCAACTGCATTAGGAATCTCACATCTGAAGCATGTTCTCCAGCTTGTTGGTAGGCATGTCAGAGCATCCTAATGTCAGGACACATGACATCCACTGATTCTCCCCTATCCAAACAGTCTGTTACACTGTCATAGAAAAAAAAAAATAGATTAGTCTGGTATGACTTGTTCTTGACAAAGCCAGGCTGGCTATTACTCATTTCCTTGTTATCTTCCAAACACTTACAGACTGCTTGTATGACTACTTGTTACAGTATTTTCCTCCTGGATTTCAAAAGGATAACATCAGTCAGACAATATACAGGTAATCAGTAGTAAGGGTATTATGTTCAGAAAAACAAATGATGAGTAAGCAAACACAACGTACCTTGGTGGCTTATGTCTATAAGCAAACAAAAACTAATAGATCAAAGTGGACTTGGGAAAGGAAAAAAAAAATCTGCCAAATGAGGCTAAAGAAATCTTTTATGTCTCTTACTCATCTTCACTCACTATCACCAAAGGAATGAAATTAACATGCCTGTTAAGACGGACTTACCAGAACACAAGGAAACCTAACGATAGCATTAAACCATAGCAGTATAACTAGACTCATTCAAGTCTCAGAACAAGTTTGCCTTAACAAGGTGATTGGACTGTCACAAAACTTCACTAGCAAGACAAACGGCCCAGGATGATCTAACGAGGAGTAGGTATTTACATGAATCAGAACAGAAGTTGCATTTCCACTAAGTGGGCTGGAAATGGTTTATGGTTCAGATTTCTCACCAGCAGTGTTTAGGAAGAAGTTGCTTTTCAGGTATGATTAAGAAGAGGATCACGTCTTCTGTGAAGCATTACGTGTTGGCTCTTGCTGAAGACAGGAGGAGAGCCAGAATCAGAAAGAAATCCAGACACTTACAGTGCTGTACAGCTACTCAGGCTATGCTAAAAATAATAAACTAGGCAGGCCCAGAGCACAGGCCTGTGCCCTGACACACAATTGTCTATACTGTTCAACAGCCTGCACCCAGCATCCCCATGCCATGTATGCAGGCTCAGGTTGGAAGACAGTATGGGCTGCGCCAGCTCCCCGGAAACAGACTATGTGAGACCCTCCCCGTCTTGAAAGCCAATAATTTGACCATATGGAAACAATTGTCACTGGACTGTGGCCAGGAAGTCGAACTTTGGCCTGCTGTATTTACTGTTATTAAGCGCGTAGCCCTGGAGACCATCCTGGACACACAAACCATTTCTCAGAGTGGGGTGAAGCACCCTGTTGGGAATCCATGACAAGCATCAAGCATGTCTCATCCCTCATCATCATCTCAGTCCAATTCTGGGCTCCCCAGTACAAGAGAGACGTGGCACTCCTGGAGAGAGTCCAGTGGAGGGCGACAAAGATGATTAGAGGGCTGGAGCACCTCTCCTATGAGGAAAGACTGCAAGAGCTGGGCCTGTTCAGCCTGGAGAAGAGGAGATTGAGAGGGGATCTCATAAATGTGTACAAGTATCTGAAGGGGGAGTGTCAAGAGGATGAGGCCAGCCTCTTCTCCATGGGGCCCAGCAACAGGACAAGAGGCAACGGGCACAAACTGAACTACAGGAAGTTCCATCTGAACCTGAGGAAAAACTTCTTGACTGGGAGGGTGACAGAGCACTGGCACAGGTTGCCCAGAGAGGTGGTGGAGTCTCCTTCCCTGGAGATATTCAAAACCCGCCTGGACGCGATCCTGGGCAATATGCTCTAGAGGACGCTGCTTGAGCAGGGAGGTTGGACTAGATGATCTCCAGAGGTCCCTTCCAACCTCAACCATTCTGTGACTCTGTGATTCTGTATTTTTGGATTAACCTGGTAAGCAGCTTGCTCTCTGCTCACCACACTGACAGGCTGGACTGGGCGTTTACTGGTTTGTACAGAGAGGGCAGGGAAAAGGGCTCAAATCCCTACCAGTCTTGCTCCTGGATCTTAGTGCATGCCTGAATAGAAGAGCACAGCTTCCTTTTTCCCACCCAAGTACAGCATGTCCCTCCCCATGCCTTGGCAGATCCCATTCTGCACTTCAGGAAAGGTAGGTATAAGACCTCTTTCTCCAAGGGCATAATGTAGAAAGGATATTTTTGCTTCCAGAATGACAGGGCCCCTCCAGACCTCAGCTTTTATGGGAGAACAGAAAGATAGCCTTGGCTGTAGTTGGAAGGGAAGAGATATTGCAGGTCTTCACATAATTGTCAACAAAAAAAAAGGAGGAAATGAAGCTGAAAAGCACTTTCACATCTCCACATCCCACTGGCTCTGATCTTCACCTCCTCTAAAGGACCTGAAACTTCCAGCATTTTTCTTCACTCCACCCAGTACTAATTTCCTTCATCCTTGCCTTAAATTCCTCTCCACTGTTTCCTTCCACTCATATATCCCTTAATCCCATTTTACCTTCCTGCCAACATTTATGCCTTCTCTTTCCAAATTTATTCAAGTGCTTGCTGAATTTTCAGCTGCACTCAGATTATATTTCCCCCAAATAAAAAGCTCCCATAGGTGTAGCATCCATTCCTTCCTTAATTTTCAATATTAGTTGGATTCAAGCCTGTGTTGAATCACACACTTCATGCAAAAGACAGCTTTGCAGAACTTTTGAATTTCCACTTCATCCATTTTAACCATTCCATTAGCACCTTCATACCTAGAAAACCTTTTTTAAAGGAACCTTTTCTTTCAATTTGTTAACTGACAGACTGCCACATATTGAGCACCAGAAGGAGTAAAAGTTGAGTGGCAGACAACGCGATATGAGCCAAAAGCTGATCTGCATGTCTCAGCAAACATTGGTGGAATCCATAAACTCTTTAAGACGACTATCTGGGGTGCTGGGAGAGAATATTGCAGGAACCTTTTGCTTAAATAACCTTAAATTTATACAATAATACCTGGTATTGATAAGAAAAGTAACTAAAGTATAGCAGACATGGACCAAAAATTGCATAAGATAGATCATAAAGGAAAAAGAAACCCAGCTGAAGAATAGCTTTAAAAATTATAAACATTAAGACCAGCAGAATTTGCTATGCCAGAACAAAGCTACAGCATGCTTTGCTTCATTGCAAATGCATGACTCCAGCTTTAGTATGCTTAATAAATCATTCTGAACCTTGTATTCACACTAGATTTTTAGACGGATCTATCATACGGACAGTTTTTTAACTTCTATATTTAGATTTCATTTTGTTCTAATCAACCAAAAAGTATCCATTAAATACATGCTTACACACATAACTATCAAACTAAGAACTGCAGGTTTTATTTTAACATATTAATTACAAAACATTATTAGTCCATTCCTTTTTTTCAAAAGGGAAATGAGAGAGAGAGAGCGAGCCACCCATAAATATTACTTTGCATTTTCGAGAGAGAGAGAGAGAGCGAGCCACCCATAAATATTACTTTGCATTTTCGAGAGAGAGAGAGAGAGAGAGAGCGAGCCACCCATAAATATTACTTTGCATTTTCGAGAGAGAGAGAGAGAGAGAGAGCGAGCCACCCATAAATATTACTTTGCATTTCCGAGAGAGAGAGAGAGAGAGAGAGCGAGCCACCCATAAATATTACTTTGCATTTTCGAGAGAGAGAGAGAGAGAGAGAGCGAGCCACCCATAAATATTACTTTGCATTTCCGAGAGAGAGAGAGAGAGAGAGAGCCACCCATAAATATTACTTTGCATTTCCGAGAGAGAGAGAGAGAGAGAGAGAGCCACCCATAAATATTACTTTGCATTTCCGAGAGAGAGAGAGAGAGAGAGAGCCACCCATAAATATTACTTTGCATTTCCGAGAGAGAGAGAGAGAGAGAGAGCCACCCATAAATATTACTTTGCATTTTCGAGAGAGAGAGAGAGAGAGAGAGAGAGAGAGAGAGAGAGAGAGAGAGAGAGAGACCCATAAATATTACTTTGCATTTTCTAGTTCAGTTTGACTTCAGTGTTCTTTAGATATGATGCAATGATGCAAGAATGTAGTAGAGTTTTTCTTAATACTTTTCCTATGGAAAGCGATTCAACAGTTCCTGGGGCAGTGCAGAATGTTTGTGTGTTATGCGTTTCTTTGCATGATCTATGATAAGAAATTAACTTTTGACTTTAAATTTGGTTTCTGTTCTCAGAAGGACAAAATACAAAGAGCCAAATCAGAAGTCAGCTTGCTCAGGTGGTTTGGGATTTCAATAACAATTGCTTTAAGCATGGATATGGAGCTTTTAATACTGCATTCGTTAAATTATTCAGGCTTGAATCTATTATCAGAAAAAGTGAATATGTAACTTGTAAACAAAAGAGTAAAATTCCATTACTAAGATTTCCCAAGAGCTTGGGCTTGAGACTTCTTGGTTACAGTAGGAGCTTTGCCTCCTGTGTTACTCTCCCCTAGGCAAGAGAGATGATTTGTGTGCTTTCACAGTGTGCAAATATATTCACTTCATGTTGAATTTTAACTGGACCTATCAGGGTTATCAACAGAAGCAACTCTGAATACCAGGTGCAAATCCTTATACAAGGCAAGCAAGGAGGGAGGTGCAAAGAACTCAACACAATTTGTCATCTTACCAACTACTGCCTTTAGCAGTTGTTGTCATCAGCACCTACTTGTCTATGAGCTCCAGAAGCCAAACTCAGGATTCCTATGAACTGCTGTTTGTAGTTTTGAAATAAACATATTTCTCTCTGCACAATTTTTCAACAGCTGGAACAATCTCCTACCCAAATTTTTCAGGTTCTATTTTGCTTTCCATATTAGATTTATTCTTTAAGTCAACTATTGTTAGATTAAGGCTATAATTTTCCTTGGCTGTGTCATATTTAAAGGTGTTAGACCTCAGAGCAAAAGAAAATTCAAGAGTAAAAAGCTGTAAATTATGAAACAGATCACCCTTCAGCAGAGGGCAAACTGGAGAATTTATCACAGAGCCAGAGTACAATGAAGCGCTGTCGTTCAAAGATAAGCTGAAAAGACCTTTCCTCTGGGAACTAACCACTTAGTTAAATAATGATATGCCAGGTTTTAAAAGCTGTTTATCTAGGACTTTACAGAGGGCCGGTACTGGGTCTAACTATAGAGCCAATATAAAAAAAAAAAAAAGGGTGGGGGGAGGTACAGTAACTCTTCCTCACTATACTCTCAGCCTTTGTTAGTGCATGCCCCCAATGACAAATCCTTTAAAAACATGTTGCTGATCCCTGCAGTGCCGAAGTAATTGTTTCGGCCAGCTGCATCCCAGATACCTTTGCTCGATCCTTTTATCTCTGTGGGAAGGCACACATGGGACCTTCTCTCTGATACTTCTGACTTCCATTTTTTTCCAAGGATCTGTGGTGAAAACAGCCTTTCTTCTAGGAGGAGAGATGGAGAAAGTAAAGGTGCACAACACATGCCTTAGTCCCAATTTTAAAAAAGAAACGAAGTCAGGCTAACTAGGTTTGTAACACAGGAGATGCGTTAGTGCATCTTGATGGTCAACAGACCTCAGATCAACTAAGAAGAGTTATCAGATTGAAACTGGGTTCTTTTAAATGATTGTTATTGTTCTCAGCAGTCTACACATACCGTCTTTATTTCCAATGACACTGCAGTGAACTTCAGAGCTTGAGACTTTTGTATGGATGAGTGTTGAATGAACACAAAAATAGGCTGGGAGTCTGTAACTAGCATCTTTTCTACATCTCTTAGCTGATCAAGAATGGCACGCTGTCCAGCTTCAGGGTGCCAAAAGAGTCTTATTTTTTCCAGAAGATTGATTCTTCTCTTTGGTCCCTATTCTGGCATTGGTAGCAACCTAAGAAGCAAAAAGGACAATTGCTTTTTCCACAAGCTCTGCTGAGCATGCGCTCCTGAAAGTGGGAGGAGCTCATTTGTATTGATAAGCCAAGCAAGCGAAGAGCTGGAGTTACAGACAGCCTGCTGGAAAACCTCTGTTTTCAGAGCAGCTGCTGGTAACAAGAAGGCTCAGTGACCAGGTGTTTCCATCACGAGGTTCCTACAACATCCCATCCTACCATGAGGCTGTGAAGTGTTGCAAGGCTGGCTGAAGCGGAAAACAGATAGGCTGAGTTTTAAAGTGCTTTCCTCTGTACTTTATCACCTGTCCTACAAATAGGCTGAATATAGTTTTGCTAAGCAATTTTAGCCCCCCCAAGAGTCCTTTAGGTGTAAAAAGGAAGGACATTCACTTTTCCCTGTGATCCCCTACAATTTAGGGATAACATAGGTTATTTATCAGTGCCAAGTTTTCAGCTTCTTCCTATTCACAATAGATTTTTCAAATAATAAATATTCATTCACTGACCTGGAAAATCTGACTTCATGTACTATTTCTGATTTACAGTAACACAATTAAATACTGCATTTTCACCTGGATATTCTCCACACCCAGATAGCTGTTCTCCTTCAGAAGCACTGAGGATAACAATCACAGTACAAAAGTAGTTCCAAGAAAAATCCAAATCCTCATGTGACCTGCAGCAAACGAAGGCAGAAGGGTTATTGTAGGAAATAAGGTAGATTATGAGAGACCAAGAAGAGGGATAAAAGGATAAACTTCCTTTAGGCATATGTCCCACATGGCTACTAAATCTCAACAGTTTTGTACTTATTCATAGCTTATACTTACAAAAACATAGAGCTTCTTAGGGAAAGTTACCACCCAGATAAGTGCCATACATAGAATTTTTTAATCACTTCCTTTCAAGCTAGACTTTCACAAAACTCAACCCAGCCTAGCAGCTGTGGGAAACCAGCTCCAGTCTAACTCCATCCAGTCCCCTCCAGCACCTGCAATACAGGGGAAATAACTAGCCCGAAACATCCACTTAACCTTCACTCCAGTCACTCACTTCTCTGCCTTCAGTCAAAGCAGCAATTTCTTCCCTGGGCTTTGACTATCACCTCCATGTCAGAGTGGACAGGGACAGAGAGAGCTGTGGATGCCCTCAGGGGCCTGACACTCTTTAAAACATACATACCTTTATCTAGTACAACATGGATCTTACCACTGCAGATGCAATTGCTGTTGAATTCAGAGACCAGATTTTGGTGTAGTTCTTACAAAAACTCAACACCTTCCATGGGTGAGCTCACCCAAAGGCCTTCAGGGCTAAATCCCCTTCCCCACATCTCCCCAAGCAGGGGACACTCTCAGCTGTGTGATGGAGAGCAGCTGCAAGCCCATCTTTCCCATCCATACCCACCTGGGGCTGCACTCGCTCCCAACCCTCCCTGGCACACATCAGGCAGCTGAGCCAGCCCACAGATACCCCTTCCTCCTTCCCCATAGGCCAGACCAGGGCCTGAGGCAGCACAACAGCCACAGGCACTTCTGCAATTTGAACGTTGCTGGCTGCCACCTAACAGGAAACCAGCTACAAAAGCCTGCTGCAGAAGAGCAGTGCTCATCCTCGTTAGTACATGTCTGCACATTAACCCTCTCTGTTTCATCACCACAGCATTAGAGATGCTTTATTGGCACTTATTTTCTCAATAGCTTCCCACAAACCCAAGCAGAGGAACAGCAGTGACAGTGGCCATTTGCCATTTAACAGCACAGGGGGGATCCTGCAAATACAGCTTACCTAAATGCCATCTGCTCTCCCATGTATTCATGACTGTTTTCCTTATGTAAGGAGTTATCCTGGATCAGGTTTACATAACCCTCTGAGGCACGTTAAGCCCAAAGCCTAATTGTTTTCAAGATGAAGACATATCACACAATTAGAGTCTAAAATTAAGAGTTCTGAAATCTAGTTGTGGGTAATTACCAAAAAAGTAAAAAAAAAAAAAAAACTCCTTTTCTCCTGCTTTAGCCTTTGTCTGAACTCACCCAGTTTGTTTTTGCTAGCTCTCTTGTTTATAGCCAACACGAGTCTCACACTGGGTTGTCCCAGGATGCATTAATAATTTCAAAGCGCTCTGTTCTTCTGTGTATTCCTCTCCCTTGCTAGAAGAGCGCTATTAATCACCTAACAGCCCCACATGTCTCCAAACTGAAAAGGCTGTCACTCCCCGCAGGAGCATCGCCCCAAAGCCTTGCGGCTGAGCCTGCCCGTTCTGCCTGCTCCTTCCCCCACTGACCCCACGAGTAGGTGCAAATTATGCTGACTTTTTAAAAGAAATGACTGCAGGTGCCTAGCTTTTTGTTTATTCTGGCAAGGCTGAAAATAGCAACCGCTAACAAATATTTTGCCCTTCACAAGGCTTCTCACAGAGATGCAGCTGTTATCTCATCTAGTAAAAGTGCCAGGCCTAAGGGGAAAACAGACACTTAATTAGGTTAGGATAAGCTTCCAAAAGGTGACTATCTAAAATTAATACCCATAATGCACTGTCGGCTGGGATCCTTGAATTGAATCCTCACATGTGCAGTGAGGAAAAAATATTTCAGACTTTTTGTTTCCCACACTTGTCTCTCATAGATTGCTGGTTCTGTTTAATCATCAAAAGCAGCATGTAACGGGAAAAGGTATGGCCTTGTCAAGGTGGACAGACCCCCAGGACATAATGTTAAACCTCTGGGGAATACATCTCCCTCTAGATTTCTTGAACTTACAAGCCTGGGGAACGCACATTTGCAGAGAGTACTTTGCAGGTTTTACACTGAGCCCAGGGTGGGGCAGAATTTTCGGATTTTTGTCTGTACCCTGTCAAAATGCGCTCTAGGTGACCCTGCTTGAGCAGGGGGGTTGGACTAGGTGATCTCCAGAGGTCCCTTCCAACCTCAGCCATTCTGGGATTCTGTGAAGATGCACAGAGCAAATGGTGGAAGCTGAGACATCTTTTCCCCAGTACGTCTTAGCGCTTTAACACAAGGAGCTGCCTGTGGTTAGGGACACAGCAGTTAGTGCCGGATTTGCAAGGAACAAATCTGTGTCCAGTTCAGATTCAATTTCTGATATTTGTTCCAAAATATCTAGGGCTTTGGACAAACAGCTTCCAAAGCGAGATAAGAAATGATATGTTCTGAATATCTACATCCAAGCCAAAAGGAAAAGTTATACATGTGCATTGCCATTTTCATATGACAGCAATTAAAATAATAATGCAAATAATAACAAAACAATAATAATACAAAACACAAGTTTTTGGGAAATGGAGCCTTATGAGAGCCTCAGCAAGGCATTTCTGTCTCACAGTCCACTGCAACAGTGTCTACAGGCTAAGCTCAAACAGAGAGACTAAGCAAAGGGTCATACCAGAGCGTTTATAACAGCTTAGTTCGAAGGAATACAAAGATCCAGGTATACTGCATTAATCCATTTCTGCAACACCCCATCATCCCTTTTTATAGAAATTCAATAAGAGAGACATAAATCATAGGCCTTACCACTTCTTTTACATTACATCTGTTCTGAAGGCTTGAAAGCTTGCCTCAAAAGTTTATGAGGACAACCGGGGCGGTCTGTCAAGACTGTGGTTCCCTGCTCATGCATATGAAACTATTTTTAAAACGATGGGGTAGTATAGTATGGTTAAGACGTAAAAGGGATTACGCGTTATTTAAAACACTTTAGGCTAAACAATGTTTTCTATTTTAACAAATACCTTCCTGGGATTTCACATGGGGCATGTCAAAGTTATATCTGTAGCTTCACATAAGCATATAGACTCTCAAGAACTCACTGCAATTACAAATAAATAAGCCAGCTCCTTAGGTCAATCCTTGGGAAAGTAAATGTAAAGGATACCATAATCAAGAAGATCTTGGTAGGTAAGCTATTATTTTTAACTATTTTGTCTATGAGGTAGAGAGTAAGCATAGGCTAGGTAGGCACAGGTAGAGAGACGATTAGAAAGACAAGAACCTGCACCAAATAAGAAGAGACACCTCCAGGTTTAGCTCCCAGTTTAGACTAGCATCCTATTTTTCCTCAAACTCCCAGACTTCTGTGCCTAATTGTTCCCAAGGTAAATGCCTGAGATACTATTGCAATAGATACGGAAATACACTCCTGCCACCGCCCCACACAGTATAAGGAAATAAAAGAAATCCTTTTCTCCGGATGGATTTTCAGCCTCTGTACATTTTGATAGTTAAAAAAAACCATAAACATTCAGACTTGCCAGTAAAATTAATTGTAAACCTTTCCACAGTTCCCCCTCCTTCACCAGAGGAAGAAAATCAGTCTGAAAATAGGCATTGTCATGGAAGGTTCCAGGGTAAGTACAGCAGCTTCTCATCCAGGGACAGGACATTTTTATATTAGATTAATTTGAAACTGTGGTAAAAAGGAAATAAAGAGCTATAGCCCTTATTTTTTGTACACTCTGAGCTATGACCCTGTTTTTTCCATGAAGAGCATGCAATAGAGCCCGTATGGAGCAGCAGCCAGGATCCATGGCCATGTGTTACAGGAGGGTAATAGGCATCACTACCGTCCCTTTTGTAGCACTGCAGTTTGGTCAACAGAAACGAGGGCTGGAAGAAGCTGTGGCTCAGAGCTCCCTCAGGCCAAAAGCAACATCCTATGGGTTGCTTTACACACTGAGCTCATGCTGGATGATAACTCATGGACAGGAGCTGCCTAGCCCAGTTTCTATCGCTTGTGCAGATAGCAACCCACAAGCGTTTCAGCTACTCCAGCTATTCTCTTTTATTTTATTTCACAATGCTACGATTCATGACTGGACAGCATCCATTCCTGCTTGTAAGGCAGTGCAAAATAACTGGCAAGGGCTGTTTGAGGGGTCACAAATGGACGGGCTGCCAGGCATGTTGAGCCCACCCTAACAGAGCTGTTTAAGAGCAACAACAAAGCTTCAAGCTGGGGGCACGGCAAATGTTCAAGGGGAAATACCCTAGCTGCTTCGTGAAGTCCGTTTGGCTGCAAAGGCCTCTCTGTGCCCAAGGACAGAGAGGTCCTGATGTTATGACACCTTATACAGTGGGGCACAACAGATCTGTTTCGGTTTTCAAGGATGTCCTTTGAAGAAATTACCATGTCTCAGAATTTGAGGAACTCAACAGGAAATATTCAGTCAAAAGAACTTATAATTATTTTTGCCATGGAAAAGGGCTGAGGGAAAGTAAAGGGGGAACCTTGAAACCTTATATAAAAAGTAACCACCGCTAGGTCTTGTCTGTAAAATATACATTGCAGAGGGTCAACTGATAATCTCAGTAATAAACCCTCTTGAACCTTTTCACAAAACCATATCAAGTTTCAGACTTCACAGTGAGACCAGCTGAACTTTGTGTGATTTCTAGTTTTTGGCACAACTGTTAGAAAGCTTTTGTTATCAGATGCCAAATAATTATTCTTTCAAGATAAAGGGTAACTCGGATCATAATCATTCATGTTGCAAAACTAAAGAAGTAGCTGGAGTTACACTGGGCAGCAGTCTGACCCACCGTCTTCCAACATTAAATTAATTACAGGAGGAAATTTACCATTTTTGTATTTTACTTTTACAGGTCGTTAACTACCAACGTAATTGCCATGCTGTTTCATTTCTAGGACATGAATTCTAATTAATAGCATTGCAGTAAGTTAATTTAACATGGTAATAGCTTCAGAATAGCTTAATTGTTGTCATTATAGAGCACCTGCAGATGTTCAGCCAATCAGATCATTCATTAGCTGACCAATCTCATATATCCATATGTAGAGAAAACTTTGTGTGGAGGAAGGGTAATAAAATGTCTCCAGTGTTACTACTGGAATAAGGGAATAAGCTTTGCTTTTTCTAAGGGGGAAAGGTCTAAGGGGAGGGAGGTGGCTGTAGCTGTAGAGGAGAATGTTTTCTGACATCCCTGACATTTTAGAAAATGGAGCTATCTCTCAATGTCTGTGAGCAGAATATGGTGTCCTGCACTGCCTGCTGCCTTCCACCTGCAAGGCTATTACCATTGTTTAATTCAGCCTCATGCTGCAAATGCCCACAAGCTCTGAATAAGTCAACACTGTGCCATTTCTACATCATCTAAAACAAATTCTCATGTGGACATTATTGGGAATAACCAGATGGCACTATTCTTGCTGCTCTTAATGATGCTGATCTAAATGTAAAAAAAAAAAAAAAAAAAAAAAATTGTTCCTGGAGACCAAGAAGAAGGGGAAAAATGACAAATATATTTATAATTGCAATTCCTCGCATCAAGAAACTGATTTTTTGTGTGTGTATCTATTGGTCACACCTATGCAAGAAGAGAGAGTGTTGTAGCAATGTTAGAATGTTTGAAGTACAGGCCTGCATTTTTTCAAGTCTTTGCCTTCCTAAAGACTATCATTTTCTTTATAACTTGCATACCTCCAAGCATACCCTTGGACCTTGAAAATACAGTAAAAATGAAGGACATAAATGTCGTAGAAGTATACTATACTTAATGGAAGAAATACTATTTCCTTTATGAAGCTAAAGACATAGAGGCAAACAGTGTAAGTGACTTCCCACAGTCACTTGCAGTTAAGATATAACATATGCAATAAAATGGAATAATAGAAAAATTGAAGTGAGAAGGGAGCTCTGGAGCTCATCCAGTCCAACCCATCACTTAAAGCAAGGCCACTTTCAAAGCGGGAGTAGGTTGCTCAGGGCCTTATCCAGTCAAATTCTGTAAGTCTCCAAGGTTGGAAATCCCACACCTTTCCTGGGCAGTATGTCCCCTTGCTGAACCTTTCTTGCTGTGACATATTTGTCCTTGTATTGAGCTGTTGTTCGCCTTGCTGCAGTGTGTGACCGCTGCTGTCCTTTCCCTGTGTGCCTCCGGGAAGAATCTGGCTCCATCTCTCAGCCTCCTGCACTGAAGACAGCAATCAGACTCCCCACTTTGCTTTCTCCAGGCTGAACAGACCAGGTCCCTCCATCTCACCACATGCCGCAATTGCTTCCATCCAGAAGTGAGTGCGCTTTTATTCTTGGCTAGAGCTATGCAGATTTGCCTGTCCTTCCTTCCACATCTCCTTCAGGGTTGGTAGCTTTTCAGGACTGGCACGCAAGATTATACTTTGCTTTCCTAAATTGGAGCTTCTGTGCACTGGTAGAAAGCCAGCAGGAGGTGCTTCCTCTCCGACGGGTAAGACAGTGCCAGTCAGCCTGCAAGCAGTGCTGCGCCTCTGCGTGAATGGCTGGCTCCTGCCAAGTGTAGGACCTGGGGCTCTTCTCGTTCCCAAATGTCTTTCCCAAGTTGCCGCAGGCCCCCGCTCTTCACTCTGCCAGGAAACTTGCCCACGCTTAGCGTTGCCTGAGTTGTCTCAGCCATAAGGACTCAAATAGATGTAACCCCCCTTTCAAAGGACCCTGCAGTATGTAAAGCATGAAAGGATTGTTCGCCTCTTTCTGAAAGGCAATGGGAATTCTTTGTAACTTGTTCAGGTTCTTACTCTGCAAGTTAAAGCTTACAACATTAATAGAGTTTCCACCCTGACAGCCTTTAAAAAAGAAAAGATGAACTTTGTGGCATGTACTGAAAGTTTCTGTAGCGTAAGAAATTTCTGAAGCACATTATAGCATCATTTTTGAGGAGAGAAGAGACAAATAACTGGCAGAGGGCAAGGCTGAGTAAAACAAGCTGGATTTGCCCTGCAATCTTCTCCTCTCAGTAGCTGAGACCTAATTTGCTCTTAAACGTGTTCAAATGCAGTCACAGCAGAATCTGACAAAAGATCGACTGAATTCACAGCTTAGGGATAGTGAATATGCCCTTTATTCTGCTCCAGTACAGATCATACTTATCTATATATTTGACATCCAGGTTCACTAGGTCCAGGGACCATTGTGAAGCAGATATAAAAGAGCATTCATTCTGATATAGTTTTGTAATTTAGCTGAGGTTCTTGGGTCTTATTCAAGGCCATTTCAGTCTCTAAGCTTTCAGAGGAATCGCTCCTATTTTATACCAGCATGTGTTAAAGAAAATATTGGCCTCTTTTCCTGGAGTTGAATTTGTGCGATGCTTACATGTAAAAATAATCCCACTGAGACCCCCATGGCTGCTTTTGATTACAAAAAGCCAAATGTTCCTATCCACTACACAGCAAGGAAAGGTGCAAAGGGCTCTGCAAACTGGAAGAAAGGACAAGACAAAAGCAGAGATGAGATGGGAGAGAGCTTTGCCCCATATTCCTTGTGAGTCTGCACAATCTCTTCCACGTTCGCATTGCAAAGTTGATTATCTGCAAGGTTCAGAGAAGCCAGCAAGCAGTCCCTGGAAAGGGCATGGCTCTCAACTGCCAGCAGATTTTTCAGTCAAAGTTAATGCTGCTTGCAGCAATGTAGCAGGACCTCAGTGCAGCTACAGTCTCCCCTTGCAGCACAGAGGAGGAGCAGAGCAGCTCTGGCAGCAGGGATTTTTAAGGGCGATGCTACCAGTTCTCAGAATAGTGAGCAACAGTGAAGCAGTGCCACTGCCAGGACGGAAATATTGCCCTACTGAGTCCAGCTGGAGCAAGGCCCTCAGGCCAAGGAGAGCTTGTGCTGCGCTACACGGCTATGGGGAGGGAAGGGCAAAGGCTCCTGAGCAGCCATGCTGCACACCCCAGCGTTTCATTTCTTGCTGCGGGGAAGTCCCAGATTTACAGTGTGCACAGGCCATTTGTGGAAGCCCCTCCATATCTCTCGCGCTATCACAAGCCTCTTCCCTCTCCAGGAAGGTGCTTGGAGTTTATGTCAGTTTGCAGAGCGTTTCAGATAGCTACCCCTTTCTACCAAAGGGAGGCATTCGAGCAAGACAGGCAGGAACAAGTACAGAAGCAGAGAAGGGACTCCTCACAATCTCACATGTGCTGAAGTCTGACCAGCTTTTGGCTGACAACAAAGAAAAAAATGAAAGAGGAGAGATGCGCTCTTTTTGCCTCCTTTTGCTCTCAAGAAAGATCTTGAAAGATCTGACTTCAGTGAGACTAGGAAACTTGAAAGAAGAGACCTGGGAGGTGGTAAAAGATGACCCCAAACTGGCTGCTCACTTTCTCCTTTGTGATTCCTTCCAACTCACCCACCTGACCTGCAGACAACCCCCTCCAGGAAAGGCAAAAAATCCCTTTAAAGTACATTTTTCTCTCAACAGAGAATAATCAGTCATCTACAATTTTCTCCCTGTGTGTGTGAGAGAGTGCAGTCCAGAAGAGAAATGGGAAGCCTGTCATGGCAGGGATGTTGAATAGGGCAAGCTATCTGCTACTGAAACAAACGGTCTCTCAAAAAAAAAAAAAACCACCCATACACACACACAAAAGAGAGAATTTGCCAGGTCAAACATGAACACAAGAGTCATTATTTCTCTGAGAAAAGTTATCTGTGTTCTGCCTGCTATCTCAGTAATGTCACTAAACTATTTCAAAGGGAAAGAAGGAGTGTTAGCATATAAACAAGCGGTGAGAACTGAACGGTGAAGCTTTATGTAAAGACAAATCAGAAATTCAGAGACTTCTGTGCCAACATGCTGTAGCGACAGTCTTTTGCAATTGCCCAGTTTGACATCAGTCCCTAGGTGTGGTCTATCCTGTGTACATTCACCACTAGCGAGTTAGTCACAAAACGTGTCAGGCTGAGAGCTGGACAGACGTACCACCACTGTAGCCAGCGGCCTTTGGGGAGGTGGCTAGAGCTCGGAGGAAATGCCTGGAACTGCCTCTCCTTTTATTAAAAAAAAAAAAAAAAAAAAAAAACAGGCGATTTTTCCCCTCCTCTCCCTTTCCTGGACTTGGGAGGGGAGAAACGTAAAATAAAATCTGGTTCAAAAGGATAACAAGTACTCAGCTCTAGTGAGTTATCACAGTCATAAATGCCATTATTTTTGCTTATGATGCACATCAAAGAAACTACTAATTGCACAAATTAGTTTCTGCCAGAAAGACGAGAACAATCTAACCAATTTCCTCAAGTTTAGAAGTTTTGAATTCAGAAAACCTCGCAACGCTCTGTTCTGAGCTTATACATACAAGCTATAACGTTTATTGTAGCATATGATATTTTGCTTCCTCTTAACACACTTATGTAACATCAGCAAACAATTTATTCAGAGATCTTCCCAGTTACGAATTTTCCAAAGGAAATTCATTTTCTAGGGTCATTTAAAAATTATATTATATTCCATGCTGTCAGAGGAGTGTTTTCCCTTGAACTGATTTCACTCTTTGTTCTCCTGCAGGCAGCCCACTTGCAGAGAGCATTTCCAAGCCTCACCATGCACATGCAAGATTGGGGTCTTGCAGAACTTGCCACTGAGGATGTGTGATATTGGGTCAACTCCCCAACAGGCTGATCTAACCTCCATAAATATGTTATTAAAAGCTAACTGCTTCCATCCTCCATCCAGCAGTTTGCACAAAGAGGGAAAATTAATTTTGAAGGCTCTTGATTTTGTTCTCTGGGGATATTTGAACAATCCCTATTTGCAGGAACGCTCAAGTGACTATGGAAAGATGTGGACACAACTTAAGTAATTGCTCAAGTGCTAAGGCTATTTTTTTCTCATCGCGCAGCCAGTTCTCAGGCCTCCTTAGCCAATCAGAATACAGTTGGCTCTTGGGATTTCAAATTATATCATATGCCTCAGATTCAGCTAAAAATATCTCAGCTGCTGGACTAGAACATCATGCAAAAGACATACTTACCATTCCCTGAACCCCTGTCCAGTCCTTAGATAGGCCATTTCTTTTTCTAGCCATGATAACCGACTCTGGAGAGCAATTCAAGGGGAAGGTAGCAAACACTACTTTATGGCAGTGAGGAAAGCTACAGCTATTCATTCCATGGCTGAATTTCTCCCTTTCTGCCATCAGCCAAGGGTAACAGATGAAACATTGTGATAACATGATGTAATTAAAAGATAGACTTGGGGAGGGGAGATAGCACAAGCGACAGCTGTCAAAACATAGTTTAGGCGCAATATTTAAGCATCTCTTATCACTGTTTATTCATTCAAATGTTGTAGTAGTAGAGAAGCGCTTGTGCACAGCTGTACGTTCATGTCTGTAGTTGGGAAGACGAGCAGCCTGCACAGGCTCTCCATAGGGCTATGTAACACTTCTGTGCTGGCTGTTAACGTACCAGCTTCATACTTTCTATCTAAGCCTATTAGGTGGTATTTCATGTTGGCAGTGTTATGCATCACAGAAACGGAGCCCAGCAACTGCTTGCTCGATGGTCCTTGTACTCCATCTCAGTGATGCCCAATGGGCTTAACTCAACAGATGTCGGCTCTTTGGATACCTTCAGCTTAGGCAGTTTCTGGCCTGACTGACCATGTGGTTAAACATCGGTACAACAGATGAAGTATGTTTGGCTAGATTCTACTGTCTGTAGCAGGGATGATCGGGAAAATCACTGCCCTATCTTACAGTGGTAGCTGGGCTGACTCCTTGGCAGTCTTCAGTTAGCAGGAATTTTCCCAGTTTCTTTGAGCACAGTTGCTTAGGAATTACCACAGGAGTTGATCCAAGCTGAAAACAAGTCCTCCACATTTCAGTCTGAAGAGACCAATTCAGATGCCTGAGCCATTTGTCTGGCTCTGTTTGCAGGGAATGCTTCCAGCTACCCAAAACGGTTCTGTCCAGGGAAGCTATACCTGATCCACTCACAAAGTGCACGTGGTTCAGCAGCCAAACGTTTGCCATTCCTGTTACAGTACTACGCTTTCACAAAAAAGAAAGCTGAAGGCCATCCTGAGATGGTGAAGCTAAATGTCATATTAAGTTGTATGAACAGGAATACATATATAAACTACAACAAATTTATGAACTAAGAAACATACTCCATGAAGCAGTGGTAGGGCTTTGTCTGGATTACTGCATTCAATTTGGATAGCCCACTTCAAGGAAGAGATCTAGAGAAAGCGTGCAGCAGGGAATGATCAAAGGGATTAGAGAGATTTAATCTGTAAAAGAGAAGGCAGAAGGGAGACTGCAAAGCTTTGTGTACACAAAATGCCACTGCAAAGCAGGGAACTAACTCTTATCCTTGCCTATTGCAGATTAAGATAAAATTAATGGCTTTGATTGCAGAAGGGAGATGCAAACTAGACATCAGAAAAGCTTTCTAATTGGAAGGTACGTTTAGCACTCAAAGAGTGCTTGAGGAGGTTGTGGAGTCTCTATCAGTGGAGGTTTCTAAGTAGTGACTAGACAGTCATCTGGTCAGATAGTTATGGGGGCAGATGCAAGGAGCTCTCAGTCTCTTGTAGTCCTATTTGTATGGTCTTAAAACAGTTTTTTGTTTTTTTGTTGTTGTTTAGCTGCAGCTGTTCTTTGAGGCTCCTCCTGGCAGGCATGACATCCCAGAAGTATTGGATGAAATATCTAAGGTGAGTGTTTCTACATTTGCTTTGTATATTGCCATGATCACTGAAACTCCCCAAACTTCAACGTGTTAATCCAAAAAAACAGTTCTTTCTTGTTTCAAAAACCTATGAGCGTGGTGGATACTTACAGGGAAAGGAGGGATGGTTGCTAGGCTCAATGAAACCTTAATCCTGGAAGTTCCCAAGAAGTTTGTGTCTAAACTTTATGATGATCACAAAATCAGAGGCAAAGACACATGTATAATACAGAAGGAAACAGAATACAGATACAGAAACAGGATACAGAAGGAAATAATTGTATGATTTTATAGCACAAGTTCATTTGAGCATATAACATTCAGTGCTTTCCTGACAAAGATCTCAGTTGCATAAGCCTTACTCATGAAGGTAAATTCCACTGAAACCAAAGGTACAGAGCCCAAGAAGGGAACAGCACAGCTCATCAAGAGTGAGAATTATGGACACAGAGATTTGCAAGGCCAAGGCAAGCTATTACTCTTGCATGACATCCTTGTAACTACTGGCAGCTGGAGAAAGTAAGATGTTATCTGGAACGAAAATCAGAGGTTAGGCTAAATTTATTTTCCTGCTGCCAATGAAAACACCAACACAGGAGGCCAGATTTTTAAAAAGAACATGTGTCAATATGCAGATATGCATTTATTATCTTTTAACACTGGGTGTTTCCCATTGCTGTACGTCATTTAAAGATCTGTTGCCATCAATAACTTATATATCCAGTCCTTCCTGAGCTCGTGTGGCATCTTCTGTTCCTATTTTCATCAGCAATTCAACATTTTGATGTTTGTTTATTTATTTATTTTAAGGGAAGCCCCTCTGCTGTATTTTTTCCCTGAAGTTTTATTTTCTTCTGAACTTTGGATCTAACTATCAATAGATTTTAAATTCCCTTATTTAACACATGGATCAAGACAAAGGCTCATCTGAACCCTCCTCCCCATCCCTCTCCCACACCTCTCCCCCTAGGCTTTACATTAGGTGGCAGAATTTAAGTTTTTGTACATGACAATACAAAGCGAGTCACTCAGGATGCTGGTTAAGTGGACCTCTGTTCTGACTCAGTGTAGCTCTTTGTACTTTCTTACACAGAACTGCCTGTAGGTGATGTGGGATGGACTCTGCCCCATACCTTGTAGTTTCATGCTGGCAAATATCTCTCAGCTACAGAGCTGATAATACGGTGCAGACCCCAGCAAATCTCAGGTGCCAAGCACAGGATTTGCTCTTCGTGGAGGGTGCAGCCTCTCATGTGCCAGCAGCACAGAGCCACGTCTTGCTCAGAGACCCCCGTAGTGCAGATGCAGGCAGCCTGAAGCGTGATGGCTGTGTGAGTGACCCGATCTGGCACAAGGGATGCTGGAGCAGCAGGGACACCAGGATGCAGCACTGCAGTATTTGGGCAGGGGACTGTGGCTAGCTCTCAAAGGCATGCTCCCAGCTGCAGCCTAGCATATGTCTCCACCTTATCATATAGGTATAGGGCCCAATGTAACCATCCTGAGACCGCTGAGGTCCACAATTTCTGCCTTGGTTTAACCCAATAGTAATGTAGACACAAATAATTAGTGATATTGCCTGCCCAGCCTGATATACTTTCATAGATACACAGAAAACAAATTTAAAAAAAATAAAAAAGCATTGCCCAAACAACTACCCTGTTGCTAAGCCAAAGTTGAGGCTGTTAGTAGGTCTCAGTATTTTGCCTTGGTTCTTGAAATATTGTGACTCCTACTGATACCAACCACATCCCTTCACTCAGTGTCACCCACAGGCAGAGCATGGTGGACAGAAAGAACCAAGAGGTCTCCACAAGGGAACACAGCAAGCCCTTCCTTCAGCAAGCTGCAGCAAGCCTGCTTCATATGACATAAATGCAGATGGACAGACAGACATCTCTCTCAAGATCTGTTTAAAAAACACACAGCAGAAAAGATCCAGTACATTAGACAGTTGCCTACCCCACCAGTGCTTGGTTTTTTTCCCCCCTCTCCTGCCTTTTACACAGCAGGCACCACAGAATGAAGAGTGAAGCCAAAGCAAACATCAACTTAGAGCAAGAGTTTGATGTAGCAGAGTCAAAAGTGAGGCCCACAAATTTAAAAGCAAACACTTACCAGATTTTCAAAAGCACTGTTGGGATGACTGCTGCCTCAGCCCATAAACAAGGAAGTGAATCATGCACCAGAGTTAAAAGCCCAACCCTGAGGAACCAGGGCCCCCCTGGATACAATCACTTCCCCTGGAGAGCAGCAATGGAGAACAGGAGCCCACCAGGTGAGCATCTGATGGCTCTTGCCAGAGAATATATAGAGACCCTAATTTTTAACTCCGGAGATGAAAGTCAGTGAGAATAATTAATGTAAATGTCTGTTCTAAAGTCTGTAACATAAGTTGCCTTTACCATTTTAGGGGAATTTATCAGTCATATTATTCCAGGGATACTGTTTCAGGTTGTGTCGAGGCTTGGAGCCCTGAGCTGTTAGTCAAAGTTTGCTAAACCATTTCCTGAAGAATAAATTCTTATTTGTGAATATTTGCCCAAATAGATTTAAAATTAATTCCCAGGTCTTTGCAGAATTCACACAATTCATCAGTTTCTCATGATCAGTCTGGGGCTGCACAGAGGCAGGCTCATGGTACTTTCATGTTTGCTCATTAAAAAACATCCATTGTTACATTAATAAGACAAGAGCATCTCAGCAGGACATAGAGCTATGTGACATTTCAAGGCCTTTGAAGAAAATGCACAGAAAGGAAGCGAACCCCAGCAGCTCCAGCCAGCAAGAAAACAAGTAAATGAGCTTTTGGTGTGGAGAACAAAGAGGAGGGAGCCAGGGAGCGGATAAAGAAAGTGCAGATATAACAGAAAAGGGGAGATCATTCTGCTTGGGAGCCTCATTAGCATCAACAGATTCTAAAGAGTGAAAGACTTCAGTGGTCAAACTGTTCTGATGAGTCCAACTCACTTAGGCTGCTATAAAAGACACAATAAAAACCTACCGTCCCATTCCTTCCAGTGTATCACACCCTGTACTGAGTCCCATTCTGAACTGACTAAACAAAATGGCTGGATTCACTGAACGTCCCTGTGTCTATTACACCTTATTTATTTTGAAAGTTTTTCCTTCAGGGTCAGCCAGCAGAGTGGGGTAAAGACACTGGAAATAGTGCTTCATCACAGGACTCTAGGTACACCAGCGGTCCTAGACTTAGCTACACTAAAGCCTGTGTATGTCAAGTTTTTTGCAGGCAAACTTCTTCATTTGGGCTCATCTGTCTTTATGCGATTATCCTTCCCTTAGTTTCAACCAAACTTCAGCTAAGACCGTGTAAACCATACATTCATGGCTAGCAGCAATGAATACTCCCCCTGTTTGATGCTATTGCCAGATTGGTCAGCGCTTCCCCAGCTGAGAGCAGCAGCTAAATCCCACCACATTGACGGAGTGAAAAGCATCTGCAAATACCGGCGACAAGTCTAAACACTGACTCCCCTCCTCTGGGGTATGAACAGCTGCTGGCAACAAAAGCACATAAATCCATGCTTTACACAAATATTTATTAGTAGTGAAAAATTGTTTGAAAGAAGTAGATTTTTTCCTAACCATTCAAGACTGCCTTTCTAAAAGCTCCACTATTTCAGTACACTACTTCAGTATGTACGTGACCTAATGCATTCTCCACTGCTCTGAACGTGCTCCACCTTTATTATAAGGTTACTTTCCTTTAGGAAGAGAAAGGTATAAGCTTGTTATATACTCATGTCAGTACTTTCCACTTTTTCCTGTGAGTACTTGACAGCCATCCTTCCAAGTAGCCTCCACACTTCATTAACATGTTGAATATGCTAATCCCATTTCTCAGTTTGCAGAACTCTCCTTCTATTTCTTCACTTGGACCAAGCAGCTCAACTTTTAGGGAAAGGCTGAGAAACGTCTTCACTGCCTATGTTTTCCATTGTATGTCCTCAGGCCTTTTAGAAATCATTGCATATTTTTTGGCTTATAACTTAGGGAAAGAGGGTGTTCCCATTAAAAACATCACATTCCTGCTTTTTAAAACCTTGTTTACTTTTTTTTTTTTTAATATACAGAAGGAATAAAGTACTCCCACAGAGATGCTACCCAGCATAACTCAAGCTTCCAATTGATTGTTTTGTTTTGGAAATTTTATGCCGCTAACCAGACAGTATCTGTTTTAGATGTCTTAGAAGTATTGAGGTTTATACGTTTCCAAAATATTTGCCTCCTGGTATAAAAATTTCCACATGTAGTCTCTGACAAAGGATAGATTTTTTTCACTTGCCAGATTTGGTCAAATAGCTTTCAGTTTTTCAAAAACTGTAAAATAAGTATATGCTTCAGTGTACCCTTATAAAAATACCTGCCCAGAACAACCCCCAAGATATTTAGATACTTTTTCTTTTTTTCATATGGAGGAGCTCATGAATTGAAGTCAGCTGAAGCCACCATGAAAAGAAACTTTTTAAAAAGAAAATACATTGGTAAAAAGTAAAAATGCAGAACTTTTAATTAAAAGATCTGTTTCTCCCCTTAAAGAAAATCCCTAACTAGTTTGGGGATTTGTGACCTTTTAGGATTGTTTGATTTTCATAAAAATCAAGCATTTTCACTTATCGAAATCTTTTCATGGGGAAAATAAGCAATTCCCTGACCAGTTCTTTGAAGCATCTTGCATTATCAACCCATATTTGTCACATAGAAAAAAATAAAAATAAAAATAAAAAAATCTCCCACAGGTGGCATCTACCAAACTGCCTCTAATATTGGTAGGCAGATGCAAGTAATTAATTTATGAGCTGATATTTATTGTCATTTCAAGGTGATTAGGAACATGTGTGGAGAAGCAGAACTTACTAGCCTTCAGGAACTGTTGTGCAAACCAAGCCCAACGCACAGCACTGACCTCCAGAAGCCCAGAAGATGACTAACAGAAGAAAGCGCCACAAAGAGAAGGCATTCTGAAGTAGCATTTCTGTATTAAAATTAAGTTGGAGAAAAATAAATACCGGCTATTATCCCTGTATGACATAAAGGAGCAAAGGGGATTTTTAATACTTAAGTGCATCAAGTTGACCCTTTGGTATTAAATGGCAAATAAGGTTTCCGTAAGAACTACCACAGAGCCAATGTTATCTTTGCAATAGAATTGCTGACAGCCATCAGAACACCAGTTTACAGTACAGTAGGTTGTTAGACAAGAATTACAGGTAATAAAGTAAACATATTTCCAGTACACCTCTGATCTGTACAAATAATTGTTTAGTTAATATCTAACAATGTTTTCCTCAGATGCATAATTAGAAAATATTCTTTCCTGAGCCTATTCTTAGAGAAAAAGTATTAACTTTTTTTACCTCAAAGTTTTGCCAATAAGGAGATGTTATTGTTAATAGTTTTTTTCCTAATTGGATTCTGATTTGCTGGGTTGTTACCAGAAATTGTGTGCAGATGACAAACACGCCACTGTTTTTGATGATTAATCATACTAAAAATGCCCTCTAATTTATTTTCTTTCCATTAAGAAGTGAATTTCATACTAGTTTAACGAAGACTACAGTCTCTTCTTACTCAACAGGTACAATATGAATGGCCTTCTCACTCCTACTCCTGATTAGTAGTGATAACCCTAGGAAGGGCTTCCTTTCCTTAGCAGAGAGGCTGAATATACAGATCATCAACAATGGCACCAGGCTGTGGAGGAACTTTTGGCCCTTTATATGTTCAGGCCAATACTTCCAAATCATTTCACATTTACCACTAAAAGGCATTATCTGGGTAATAAATTGGAACTCAAACCACGCCTCTTGGCGTTCCAGTGGCTTGAGATTTTTTATTCTCCCCCTTTCGATGTCATAATCAGCCATGATTTTCTGTGAAAAGCCACACCAGAAATCCATGCTTAAAACACCCTTGATTTATCCTTGTGGCAATCTGAAGTGGCTACAAAAAAAAAAAAAAATCCAGAGCAGAGATTTAATGAAGGAAGTTTCACGCAGAACACTGCACAATATCATGCAACCTGTGCCAGAGAGCAGCACCTCTGGGAAAAGCGTGAGTCATGTGCAATCCAGCTGCTACAACTGTGGTTTCTATGACAAAGTCAGACCTGTCCAGGTAGTTAGGGCATGCGTTCATGGTGCATGCTGGGAGCTCAGAGCAGAGATGCTGGAGAGGGAAGAGAGACCTCACAAGCTCTGCATTCAGATGCAGTTCAAGTGCGTCAGCACTGCAACGTGCTCTTCTGCAGTTTAGGAGCCATGCTGCACTAGAAAGACTGTATTGTTCTCCTTTCCCCAGCTATAATAATCTCCACAGGGAGATGCACAGAATGGATAATACCAGCTCAGATCATTTATGGCTTTGGCACCTCCGTGCCACACTTCATTGCCTGGTGTAGTGGTAGAGATTCATCCTCCTGAGGACGGCAGGCATACTCAGCCTGGGATCCCATTGCAGGGAGGGAACCGCAGGAATACCCAAGAAGGGAGATATTCTCCTTAGATTGCAGCTGGGGCCACCAGGAAGCCAGAGATACAGTTAACTTTGAAACCACAACATATGATACTACATCCATGAAGGAAAACGGATGATTTCCTCCTCTCCTGTGTGATTACGTCAGTCTTGAAACATTATGATTAAAATAACTGAATACAACACTGAACAGGACAGAATTAAGCAGAAAAGCAAGAGTCTCTCCGAGGGCCTTTCTTTGAGCTCATTAATTCAAGGTGTTCAAGGGGGCAAAGGTGACCTCTTTTTCCACTGCACCACTCTTGTATGATCCTAGGCAGCTTGAGGGAGCTACTTTACACAGCTTTGAGAACTAATACATCTTCCTGCATCGGAGACTTCTCCATGAACAATCTTCCCCAAACCCAACCACAAACAAAAACAACAACAACAACAAAAGCCAAAGCTGTCATAAACTGCCAGCAAGTTAGTCCAGAAACCACAATATTAAAGGATTTGCGCTACTGTAGACACTCATTATAAGTAGAAAGGATCACTGACAGAGAGTAAAGTGGTTAGCTGAAATGATAGCTAATAAAATTTTTCCCTTCACAGATGTTTTTCTGTGAGGTAGCATATATGCAACTAAACATGCTACAATAATGGATGCTACAGTATTGTTAGCAGAGGACTAGGTAGAGGACTACTTTTGAATCCTGCCAGGATTTTAGTAAGCCAATGGCACAAAGTCTTTTCTTGGGGATGGCATCTCTTCAGCAGAGCAAGCGGAACTGAAGCAGCTGTAGAGAGAATACAAGTAAAAGAAAGGAAAAAAGGAGAAATATAGGTCCTTGGAGACACAGTCCCCTTACATAATTAAATAGGTCTTCGATTTTCCTGGTGCTCCCTCTAGGACTGTTGAGATACGACACAGGTCACTTCCTATTAGGCATAAGCCCACCTCTGGGAAGGGCATTGCAGGACGTATTGTACCTTCATTTATTCCGGTGCAATCCCATACAGATGATAGAGGCGTCATAGAGAAGATCAGGTCCTACAGACACCCATCTCTTTGGGGATGAAAGAATTACATGATTTCTGCATGCAATTCACCACTGCATGTACTTGAAGTAGCTGTAGTGCTTGCCTTCAGTTCGTTATAGCAAGCTTTAAAATGTTTTTATGCTACACAGAGGTGGATTGAAATCTACAGCTGCAGAAGGAATTGAACAACCTCTCCTGAATTAGTGGCATCCAATCCTTCCATAGCTGTATGCACAGTTTGAGGTTTGGATGTGATTCTCTTTTCTGTCACACCAGAAGTACCATGGCAGCATTCAGCTGAATTCACAGGAGTCTCCACTAGTGCTAAGTGGTGTAATGGAGCAGGGAATCAGTCTCACTAGTTCAACTGCTGCAGACAAATAGTAGCAAGAAAGTAGCATTCTGCTAGCTCTCACCAGAGGTCCGGTGAGGAAACAGACAATAAGGATGAGCAGAGACCACACTGAAAGAACCAGTGCTGCCTCAGAAGAAATACCACAATGAGGGACTGTATTTCTATTCCTGCCAATATCAGTTTCAGTGACCCAGAATTTTAAGGGCAGTTTATGCTTTCATTAAAATTGAACCTTGGAAATTTCTGCAGACTAAGACTGTAAGATTAATTACAAGTAAGTTTAAAATTAGTAAAAAACACTGTTCTTGCCAGAGCAGACACCCTCAGCCAGAAATTCCCAAGTCACCTTAATAATAACTAATTGCATGGAGAAGTGCAAAGCCAGATTTAAGGTCTTGTAAGTGATGAAAAATCTACCACGTCTGCTATGTCCCACAAGCTAATTACTATCCCATTTAAAAATCTAGCACTCTTATTTCCAGTGTGAGCTTGTCCATTTCCACTGTTAGAGCTCATTAAAACTTTGCCCTTCTATAAAACCTTCCCCTGTGTATTAAGAGTGATTAAGTGACCTCAGCTTACCTGAATGGATCAATTTGAGAGCTCACCTTTTATTTTGACAGGCTTAATGAGTTTTTACATCACTGTTCTCGCAACTTTCCCATCCTAAGTGTATTAGCACCAGAATAGGACAAAGAAATTCAGTAATGACCTCACTGATGCTGCGCAGCAGCAGAATGTGCTTCTCTAGCCCTGTTCTACATGCCCTCTGCTACACTGCCAAGGACTATGCTAGCTTCTTAGTCCTAGCGTAAGACCACAAAACCAGGAGTTCATGTTTAACCAGTTACCCACCATCTGCTGGCCCTTCCCCATCCTTCCTGGGGTTTTCTTTCTCAAGACACAGCTTCTAGTGCGTAAGTAGAATCTACCTTCCCCCCCTGCCTTCTGAAACATGCAGCCTGTCATTTGGCATGCTTGAATGCATCTGGTTCATAATGCGATACAGGCTGCTCTGCTTAAATGATCTACCTTGATAATTTTTTAATCATTCCACCAGTTTTTACTATCTGTAAACTTCCCTGCAATCACCTTGTATTTTTTTTATGCTACAGATAAGAACTAATCCTCTAAAGGAGGCAGTAGTACTTTCTTGGCTTCAAAACACTGAAAGTAAGCAGACTTGCATATTTTCTGTACAAAAGTTGGTCAGCAGCTCACAGGAAATCAATTTTTCTATTGATGAGACAGATGCCACAGTTCCACTAAGATATCAAATACAGTACAGCAGGCTGCTCCTCCACTCATCCTTTACAGCTCATCTTTGAGATTTTTTTTTTTAAAAGAAAAAACTGTAGCTGCACAACTCTTGCCTTGGACTGAGGGCACTACTAAAAGTGATATTCCGTGACTGTAACCTGCAATAAGCACCCAAAAATTCACAGATGATTTTAAGAGTTTACGTTTTGGAACTATACATTCTCTGGTATTTAATAGGAACATAAGATAGTCATTTTCTCTCCTTATCTTTCTTTTAAATAACATCTTCATTATGGACAACACAGCTTTTCTATAAGCAGAAACTTTTCAAAATCACATGAGCGCGTATTGTTACTATATTAGTGGGGTTTTTTCCTTTTTTTCTTTTTTAAACTAACCTACAATTGGCAGGTCCTTGTGGTGAACAATTCCACAAAGTCAAGGTTGATCATCTAAAAACCTGTGTATTTTCATATTACAGGAAAATATAAACAGGCACAGAGAATTTCTTGTCTCTCTGCCATTTTTTTCAGTGTCTTTTATCATCAGTTCACCTTTTCAGATTGTGCTCCGTGACACATGGAGAATTCCAGTAGAGAAGACTGATTTTCCATAACAAAAAGCTTTGCTGATTTGCATTCCTGTGTTCTTGCATTCCTTTCACAATTTACAGAAACCAACTTTTCCCACACACTAGAATCCTTCCAGGATTCCACATACATCCAGGGCACGATCTACTGTAACTGCAAAATAAATTATAAGTCCTGGCTTTGTTCATTTCTAAGCAAGGGAAATTCTGTCAGCTTGTACTCCTCTCCCTTGCCTTTCTCCTGCTATTGGCTGGGAGATGCAGTGGAGAAGCAATTGAACAAGAAGCCTCAAAGGATTAAGAAGTCAGAGTTCAGTGGCCTCTACAAGATAATCAGCGCATCATTCTTGCTAGAGACTAAGAAGAGAAGATTTAAAAAAAAAAAAAGTTTTGAACTAGTCAGTAGTTGAGAAAAAGCTGCTTTATGAAGATGGAAAACCATTTGGAAAAACTTCCTCCCATGGGTTTTGTTGCATGTGTCTGAGTTCAGCATCTTACTGAGAAACATTTATGATAAGAAGTCGATATACAGAACAGTAAAGTGTATCTCCCTGAAACTTCAGCTGCAGAGTTAAAGATTGTACTTTCCAGTAAGAGCTACAAAGAGATCCAATAAGTTTTTGCAGTGGAAGGGATGAAACACTGCTTACATTAAGTGGCATCGAGCTTGGGCAGCATTTTCAACCTCTTAATTGTTTAAGTAGGTGCAATACTTTGGGATTATCCAAACAAAACAGCAAAAGCTTGAATAACACCTAGAGATTACCTTTTAATTCTTCTCTATGTCCAGAAATCTAAATCGAATAATCAGTATTGCTCACCACTCTTATCCTCCGTGATCTGTGCTGGATTCAGTCCAATTTATGCTCCATCATGAATTACTGACACACTGGAATGCTAACTTTCTGGGTATGATAAAGACAAAACACAACATGTAATTTACTGACTCATTCTTAAAAAAAAAAAAATCAATTCATCTTCTTAAATGTTGTTTGCTTCGGAGAAAGAGTGAGGGAAAAAAGAATATACGTCATGATGAGGTTAGTCAATTATTAATGCCACCATTATGAAAAAACGTGGTCAAAACGTATTGTCTAATACACACATCTGCATGAAAGTAGACATGCAGCTATGAAACTGGACAGGCAAGAGGCACTGTCACAAGGTTATAAATTCAGGAAAATCATCTAGAATTTCTTATAATCTGCCCTGCTGGCTGAATCCTGACCTGCAAACCAGAAACTTTGTACATGAAGTGGCTTGGCTAAAAAAAAAAACTCTTCCTAGTAAATGGACTTTCCTAGATAACCAAGAAAGGTTTAAATGAACTTATCTCAAGAGGAAGAAGAAACTGAATTTCATATCTCTTAAATGAGAGAGATTCTTCTAAGACACCCTGAGATAAAGTTACAGGGAACTATTGTGTGCTGTCTCCAGTGAGGCACAACTTGGGAAAGAGCAGTCAGCACTCTGCACCCGGAAGGGCAAGAGGCAACATGCTGCAATATATTTGGATAATGAAGGAGTGATGAATGGAGGAGTGACCTACAGACAAGGCTGTGCACCTTGCATGCTGTTTATATGTTGTTTGAGGACTGGCATCTCCACTGTTATCACTAGAGAGTGGGGTAGATGTTAAGAGGATAAGAGATCTACAGGCTGAGGTTTGTTAAGAATATGACGGATGGAGTGGAGAGCAATGAAGTTCTTTCTATTTTATCTGATTGTATATCTGACTATTTGTGTTTTTTCCCTTAAACATTCATTTTCCACTTCAGTAAAACCCTCTAGCATTTTAAACTATAATACTCTTAGGTAATGATTATATTCAGCAATTCTGAAGGTTTTCTCCCACTGACAAGATAATTCTCATCAAATCAAATTGTCTTTATATATTCCACAAGCCAACTTAGATGTCATATTCGAGTCAGACTTCCTAAGGGGAACAGAAACCTTTCAATCTGCTAATGCTTCCATCATGCATCATCATAACAAGGCAATTTGAGCCACACGCTGCAAACGAGAGTTAGGTTAATTTAAAAATTTACTTAAACTTTTAAAGAATGTTTTTTAACTGCAAGCAGACATCTGCTTAGATACTGACGACCGCTCGTTAGCGCTGGTGTTTGCCAACATAGTACAGCAGATGTTATTTTCCTGTTTAATATTTGTGTAATGTGGTTATTGTTTAAGCTACATTCTAACAAAGATTCAGAGCTAAATTGAACTAGTTAAATAAAAAATGGAATGCTACTCTCCAATATGAACTGATTACAGTGACACACCGAAGTAAGAAGAAACAATTCATGTGCTGCAAATAGCTTCAAAACAATCGTAATGTTACATATTTGGCTGATCTTTATGCACAAGTGAAAATAAGAGTCTACTGGAAGTGCTTGTTATTGTGTCACTCAGTATACTTTCATAACATAAGTTTGTGTATAAATAACATTTAATAAAAGTGCATGAATACATGCACAGACACAGTTAGATATTTAAATTCTGGATTTTTGCACTAGCCGATATATTTAATAGGAAAAGACAAAATAAATAGAAGAAACAGGAAATCTCCACCTTCTCTCATTTTTAGCCTCTATACACTGAAAACCAGCCCAGTGTATTAAAGAAATCCCCCAAAGTTCAGATAGCCTGTTAACTTCACATTTCTCTTCTGACAGAAAAAACAGTGAAACATGATGAATAAAGTTGTTCACACACTATTTCAGTTTGACAGCAAAGGATATACCTATGTAAGATATCTCCTCAAATTTGAGAGGTTCAGATATATATTTTATAACCATCTGAAGTGTTTGATGCTCATTTGGATTGAATTTAAATCCCTGAAGGTTCATCCATCACCATTTTACAGTCTACAGGAACAAGAATGCTATTAGTCTTCACCCCCTCCCCGCTTCTCTTACTTTTGTTCCCCTCCCCCCCACTCCGGTTTTACTACTTGTGAAAGGTCCAATGTTACTTGAACTGGAGACTAGGCTGGATAAAGGGAAGTACATTCTCTTTATCAGTGGAAGAACTACTCTACCTTGTCCCCTCAACAAAACTAAAGTCTGAAACTTAAAACCAGCTATCAGATTCTGACCACTAATGGGTCTTTCATCATTGTGTACTTAATAATAACTTTATGGCTCAGTCTGGGACTAACTCCCTGTCCAGTATTCAAGGAACACAAAATAAGTAAAGGAAAAACAATCCCATAGCTGAGGATAAAAGAAAGTTTGTAGGTAGATGAAACATCTTCTATTAGCCCAATAGGTACATTGTTAGGAAAAAAATGAATAAAGTTTTGGACATGCAACCCCTTCTTCAGCTGTGAAATACAGAATAGAAACCTAAGCCTACTTAAGAACTGCATGCTCTCAAGAAAATTGATAACCATGACAGCTACAGCAGAACATCACCAAGACACTAAATTTTTGTATTTGAAATGGACTACACAAAATGAAGGCAACAGCCAAGTTAAACATGATATCTCTTTCCTAACCATCACAGAGGCAGTATCACTAGACGTACTGTTAAAAGCACACGACTAAAAGCCAATTCACATCTGTGGGACTACACTATTCTGTAACTATCTGTAACACTGGAGTATCACCTTTCTATCTGTTCCAGCAGAAAAAGCTCACACCAGTTACATTAGTCTGTGTAAATCACGTAAGACTTCAAAGAAAAGAACTGTGAAGTACAAAGGATTGTACAATGAATAACATTTGAAAGAACAGCAGAAGAGGCATGCACTGTTAAGCTCAAAAAATCCACAAGTATCAGACCTTCAGTTTTTCACCCCCAGTTAGACTTCTGGACAAAACTTTGGATGAAAACTGGAAGCAGAAATCATGGATGACGTAGCATATGAATGGACCTGAAGACTACTTTATTTATTGAGATCAGTAAACAGTGGGCCTCGCTGAAACAACAACATCTGAACCAGTGTAAGCGGGAAGGTGAAGACAGCATCCTTCTGGTCTAAAGAGTCCCTTCCAAGGTCAGCAAGGATATCAGGTTAACTGGAGGATGCCAAGCTCAGGCTTTTGCAAGGGCAGCAGCAAGCCTGCTTTTTCGACGCTGATGGGATGGAAGCGCAAACTCCCAAGTTTCCAGCCCTTGAGGCAGGCAACAAGTCTGAGGTGAGGCCCATCTTTTGTTTTGATTCCAGATTCCAGGAAGGAATGAGTTTCTAGCAGCTTTAGTTACAAGACAGGAAGCACAGTATCCTGCAACAAAAACCCAGCAATAAAAATAACAAAAATACAGCAGGCGGCAAATTGGAGTCAAGAGAAAACATAACAAGTTAGTAAGAGAACAACATGTAGGATATATATGTGTTTGTGTCTGCACAGTACCAGCACTTCACATACAGCTTAGCTATATGCCAGAACTTGGCTTACTGTTGATCATCATAATTTGAGCCATCAATGACAGGTATTCTCCGAGGACATTTAGTATCATTGTTCACTAGGCATGATGCCTAAATATCATTCCATCCCTTGAGGAATCATATGCCAGACTTAAGAGGTAAAGTACTTCAAATATTGGTAATTCTCTGCATACATCTTTGATTGATACAGCCTTTATCACAGCTAATGGCATCTCCTGGAGAGGCTTTGGGACCCGCTTGTGTTGAATAATGTTAGATAAGGGAGTCAGGATTCTCAGAGTACTCTTGTTAAATAAAAATCCAAAACATTAAGATTAAAGAAGAGCAGGAAAAGCACTGAAGAACCAGCACTACCAGTAAGGAAAGAGCGTCACAAGTACAGTTTGAGACTCTCCAAGCAACATTCAGGCTTTTATAACAATGCTGATAATGATCTTACATTTACAGGGCATCTTTCATCCTGAAGGATTCATTTACGGGCTGTATGCATACCATGGAAATAACTGTCTTCCCTCCTCTCAAGTTACACAGTGAAATGCTGTTTACACCTCTGGACAAAAACGTTGTACTACGCAAGTTGCTATATCACAACCAAAATGGATTAGGACGGTCAGTGTCAAGTGCTACAACAGTCAGATAAGAAACACAGTATGAAACTTGGGAGAAACAGAGCATAAATAATCAGTCATGGCCTGGTCAGGATACTGGGATTCAAAACAGAAACTTTCAAAATGTGTCAATTCACCGAAATTTTGCTTTTGAATCTCCACTGGACCTTTTTGCCCTGCCATAGATTCTCTTAAAGTGTACTTATAAGGGCTCCTCCCAAAATCATGAGCAACCAGCCAGCTAAACCTCAAACAGCTCTTTCTGAAACTTGAAGTTCACATGTTAGACACAATATATAGAAAATACTGACTTTTAACTTCACCAAATGTAAAATAAGAAGCCTAACCAAATAACAGACAGCTATTTTCAAGGCAGGATATTCCTCACCAAGTCAAACTATCCTCTTTAATGCAACTCGTTTCAGGCTTCACTCTGTCATCCTTACTCACATAACTTTTCCCTGTAGAAACGGAAGAGAACCGGACTGCTCATGGAGATAACAGGAGCATACTCAGACTCCCACAGCACAAGTTCAGTAATATGAAAACAGTGTTGAATGTAACACTTCTTAAGGCTGAAGCAAATTCACACGTGTCAGGGTGCCGCAAGGCTGGCAGCTTCCCAGGGCTGGTATCAGGCCGGGCCTGGCTGCCAGGGCCTGTCCTCCCACCTGGAGGGAGCAGGACCCCGGGGCAGCCCCAGCACCATCCCCCTCCCCCCAGAGGGGGGCATCAAGTATTGCTGCGAGGCTGCAGCTGGCACCAGTGCAGCACTGAGGGGCAGGCACTGATGGCCTGGGCTGGGGAAGCCCCAGGAAGGTGGACAGGGACAGCGAAGGCTAGTGGTGCCTGCAGGGCCCTGACAGAACCAGTTTCATTGGCTGACTCCAAGGTCAGCTCAGCTGCTGGTAAGAGCTGTTGTGAAGAAAGCTAGAAGCGAAGGCCTGCCCCTCCTCTCCCTTAGGAGCTGCTTGTAAGCTGAGGGCTCAGCACCGGCCCTTGCCTGTGCTGCACTGCAGCTGGATTCATGCCCTGTCTCTTTATCTCCGCACTTCTGAGACGGATGCACTGTCTCACCTTCCTGGCTTGACCTCAGGCCCAGCTCTGGACTTGCCAGAGGATCACTGGACTGCGTCTGACCCTGATCACTGCATCTGGCCCTGGACTTGCCACTCTGCATCCCAGCTCCTTGCTGGTGAGGTACCTGCTCCTTCTCCCCTTCTGGTGCAGCCAGCCCTCACTGCATGTCAACAGAATGAGGAGGAGGCAAAAAGCCCAAACCCTGCCCTACCTCCTTTAATTCAATTGCCAAGAGGGGAAAACGTTCCACGTTCATTCAACAAGAGGGAAGCAAAACCATAACAAGCCTTTTTTTTGGCCTTGGCCCCAAGCAAACTAGCAGCCGTATCCTTCCAACCAACTTACCTACCTGTAAAAGCTTCAGGTGATGCTCTCTCAGGCTAGGTCTTCAGGACAAGAAGCACAGAAAGAAGAGATCTTGCTATTCTTTCAGCAAAACAACAGCCTACAGCATAACCCAGGCAAATAATCTGACAGTTCTCATTTTCAGTTAAGAGCACAGGTCAGAAGGCTTCTGACTGACCAAAAAGAGAACATCTTGCTAATCCTTAACTGGTTTTTTTCCTCCACTTACTCCCCTCACCAAAGTATTTTTCTCCTTTCATGGCTTTCCTAACTAAAAGGAAATTGGTCAGCTCATCTGCCATTGGCCTAACAAGTCACAACTGTCAGCTCTTCTTTTGACACCTGGCTGCTCAGGTGATCTTAAACATTACTTTCCAGAATGTACTTTCCAATAATTGCATTTAATTCCGGTTTTTCCCTTAAGGAATAGGACTAATGCTAAACGGGGAAAAGTTTCATAGCACAAAAATAAGTATTTCAAATGAAATTGGAAGGAAGTAGCCTTCCACCACTCCTAGGAAAAGGCCACTGTATTTGTACTTTTGTGGACTCATTATGACAACTAACAGTAGCAAGGCTGAATACAAACCTAAGTGTTTGCCAGAGGAGGGACAATCTCTGATACAAGAACATAAGGTAGGGATCCATCCTCTATTACATTTTAAATGATAAATGTATTCCCTTGGTATGACATTTCTACCCATTTGATGTTAATCCAGTTCCTTCAGAAGATTTATCACTCATGAAGGATTTTTACTTGAAAAACACCTAAACTACAAATGGATCCAAATATCAGTCATGTAGAAAAAGCACGTATTATGAACAAGTAAATGACAGCTTTTCTTCTGGGAAGAAAACAAATCTTCAATTCCTGGCAAGGAGGCAAACCACTATTCCTAGCAACTAAGACTTCAGAACAATAATCTAAACTGATGAATCAGAATTTGTAATGACAGAAACAGAATTATACACAGCCCTCTACAAGGGTTTATAGGAGAAATTTAACATAACTACATTACCAGTAACATGACAAATGCATCTAAGCTATAAAACACGTGATAAAAACAGTAACTAAAGCAAATGGTAACCATGAAAATGGTTTTATCATTTAAAAAGTAAGTTTCATCCATCTGATTGCTCAGGTTACTTCTTTCCCAGTGATATTGAGCTAAACTGGCTACTCAGCAATTTCAGTACCATTAACTGCTAATGCCAAAAGAGGCTTTTGTTTTTCACATCAGTCAAGAAATGATCGACAGTTGTGCCAGAGTTTATATAGATTTTAGCACTAGAGAAACTTTTCGTTTACTCTCTGTGACTTTGCTCAGTGTGGCTTGGCGAAACCACAGGTGGCACTAAGAGGAATTTTTTTCGCAGGCAGAATTTTGTTCCTTTGTTCTTTTCTTGGTAGAAAAGAAATAATACTAATGTAACTACCAGTGATTGAATCTTCTTGGGAAAATACGTTGTTATTATAACAAGAGCAGGGGTACAGGATCTCTCTTAAACTGATAACTAGGGTGAGGGGAAAGACACAAGAGAAACAAACAGGTGTTTCTTTGGTATTGACAAAATGTAAGCATGTGTAGCAGCAGATATGTGATGTTCCGGAGTTTCTTTAATTAAATAGACAAGGACATAACAAGGCTCACTGGCTGAGAACTGAAGCTAGAAAAATTTGAACAGGAAGGAAAATGCAAATTTTAAATGAAGGTAATTATCTACTAGAAATATTTTATTAAAATGTATTGGTAGATTCTCCAGCAAGTAGTCTTGATAGCTTTCTAAAAAAGCACCTCCTCAAAACAACAACAAGGTATTAGGCTTCACACAAATTAAGTGGGTGATACTTTATGGCTTGTATTATACCATAGATATGAGTAGATGGGCATAATGATCTCTTCTGACCCTGAGTGAGCAAAACTTTAACCCAACGTGAATATACAAAGAAAAAGAAAACAATCTATGGATCCTTTTGCCAGCTTCATTTATGCTGATTAGTGTATTATTGTATAATGAAATCCAATTTAAATCACTTCAAGGTATCAGAGGTTAGAGAAAGGCTGGAGAAACCTGAAACTTCCTGTTTTCTGGGAATTAGATTTTGTAGTTAGGCTATCCCTCTGTTTCTTATGACTTAATAACTTTTGAAACTAATAATCAACTTAAAAAACATTTTGTGGGAGAGCAAGTGCCTGAGGAACTAAGTTCTTGAAGCCAAGAGGTGATGTGTATAACTTGCCTTTCTTCATCGCCAACAAAAATCAACCTATTGCTGTACCCATGTCTGGAGACTCACTACAGGAACGTGGTGTATTTGTTCCAGGCAGGAAGCCAAAGCCATGCTTCACAAATCTACTGGATTTCGGTGGAGCACGTGGAAATAGATGATTGAAATAGCAAAGTCTATTCGGGTTTCCAAAAGGCTATGACACGGTCTCTCACCTAACGCTCTTAAAGAACCAAACTACCATGGGATAATCTTGCTGTGGAAAAATAATTACTTGAAAGACAAGAAAATGTACGGGTAAGTGGCCAGTTTTCACAGTGATGCAGTTCACCAGTGGATGTCTACATGGATCTATGCTAGGCCTTATTTTATTCAACTTAATCACAAATGATATAGAAAAGACTGTGGAGAGTGAAGTGACAAAGGCTGCTGGTGACGCTATATTATTCAGGGTAGAAGAAAGAGAAGCTGAATGAGAAGAGTTACAGACGGACTTCATGATACAGAGTGACTAGCAATAAAATGACAGAATAAATTCATTCAAGTGATGGACGTAGGGGAAAAGAACCCTATTCTTTGTAGATATGCAGAGTCATACCCTTGCAACTAAACCTGAATGACAGGCAATAAAGAACTGTACTAGCTACAGAACCAGCCAGTGGGGCACGACATTGGATCCTTTTGCCACTTACTTCATGAAAGATTGAAGTCATTTCACCCAGCAAGATGCACACTGTATCCCCCCACCCTCAAACGCATCGTGAGGGCAGCGGAGAAGCTTGTCTGCTAACTACATCTGTTAAACTGTGTGATTAAAGGCTCGTCTCCGCAAGCCCAAAGGAGCGCAGAGGTACACTGGCAAGTGGGGGAACCCCACTAATCTAATCTGAGAACTGGAGCCTCCTGTCCCAGCTCCTCAACAGCTGTCACAAAAGGGCTATTCGCCCCAGTTTTGGGGTGTGAAACCAATCAAGATGAGTCAACAGAAAGCATCTTACAGACTGGGGCAGGGGGAGGGTTAATGCCTATGGGAGTGTGGGACTCATTATGGGATGCAGGGGAAGGGCATGCTGAGAATGGGAAAATGGAGGGAAAAGGGGATAGAAGGGGCTGGTTGTATGTAAACAGATCAGAAAGCTTATGTGGCCATGGCCTGTGTCTGTTCAGCAGTCTGTCCTGTCTTTTTTAGAAAACTCCATTTCTAACTATTTTTCTAGGTGAGGGGCTCTGTTCTGTGTTCATGTGTGCGTATGGAGGTCTAAGTGCCAGCAACTGTAGTCAGGTCACAAGGACCCATGTGTCTGGGTCCCAGCAACTGGAGAGACTGGAGCATATGGAGATCTAAGTGCCAGCAACTGAAGTGGAGATCACAGGTCATAGGGGCTTGGGTGGCTGAGGTGCCAGCAACTGAAGCCACTGGAGTCTGTGCATATTGCGTGGGTGCATATGTCAGTGTGTGATCACTAGTGAGTATCAAGCTGATTAATAGGCAAGTAGCGTAAGAGGCGTGGGAGCCAGGTATCAGAGCGGCCACAAGTCTAGGCCAGATACTGGAAAGACCAGAAGGCCTAGGAGTTGGCTACTAGAGGGGCTGGGAGGTCCAAGCTCTGGGAGAGACCTCGGGGTCTGGGGGTCAACGGAGAGACCCATTTGTATGCGTGCATCTATGCATGAGGCAACTGGAAGCCAGCGGATCCAGGGGCCAGCTACTGGGCAGACCTGAGTGTTTAAGGTCAGATACTGGATTAATCCACCGTGTGTGTGCTTGTGCTTGTACATGTGTGTGCAGTGGGATCTGAGTACTAGCAACCAGAGTGGGGCTGTGGGCTTCAGGGGGCTTGTATGTGCAGATGCCTGCAGCTGGGGAGACTGGGGGATCCAGGGGCCATTTCTGGATAGAATGAGTGTCTAAGGCCAACTACTGGATAGATCCATATTGTATATATACAACCAGCTTTCATCCCGATCAGCAAGAGGGGGGAACAGGATGAGGCCGTTGGTGCTTGTTTATGTTGTGGGAGCGCTGTGTTTTCTGTCTGTGCTGATCTGTGTGGTTGACTTGTGTATGTATAAGTATACACATCTGTATATATACGTGTACGTATATATATATACACATGCTTTGTGTATGTATATATGTACTCTGTGTGTGTATGCACGTGCATGCCTATTGGGAATACGTGTTCAGTCTCACTACTGCCTGGATGTGGGAACATGGTGCTGCAGCAGCCTTGCCTCGGTCAGGCTACCACATTCGGCAACTCCTAACAGTATCTACCTTATCACTCCGTGTTTGCCCTCTTATGTGTGGATGTCAGAGACATGACGGCACACCTAAACATCTGTACACCTCTCCACCAGTATACTGCAGGGCTTACTGCTGCATCCTTTATGAATAAAAGCTATTAATCAAAAAAGGAGCATCTCAAAAAAATAAATGTGAAAATTCAATTCTTCTAAAATTTATATGTATCTACAGCTTGTCTGACTGGCTTTGCTTTTCTTTGTGATCTCTTACTTATTCACTCTCATTAACTTTGGGGTTTTTTACTGCATTTGAGGAGATCAGGGCCCAGTGGGAGATACTTTGCTTCACCTTCCTTTTTTTTTTTTTTTTTTTTTGTGTATATGCTTTGTCCTATGGTTTCTTTGATTGAACTGTCTTACTGGAATTACTGCTTGATGCACTTGTTCCAGGATAGCAGCATGTATCAACCATTCTGCCAAATGTCACTCCAAGTAGCAAAACGTATGTTCCTGCCTATGTAAACTAGGTATGATTAATTGATAGTATCATTTCAATTGATGCGTGATGCAGCAAATAGAGCCTTTTATTGCATCTTGGTCACATATGCAATCACTCCCTTTCAATCTCAGATTGATTGTAAATTATAAAATCTAAGTAACTTGCGGTACACAAGCTGAAAAACAAAAAAGGTTTTTTAAAAAAGCATTGTATAGCCATGAAGAGTTGAACTCCATCTATTGTAATGAGTTCCTCAAAGGCCTGTTTTTTTTATAGATTGCATTATTTCGCAACATTAGGGCAGCTCTTTTGGATTATTTATGCTGATGCAGTTGACTAACTAGCCTCCCTTCCGCTTTAAACAATATGAGAGCTAGAACTTGGATTTTCAGTTTGGAGCTTCCATTACAGCATTTTGAACTGTGCTTACACTGCACAAGTAGGCAAAGTGTTTCCTTCTACAGAGGAATTATGTTTTGCATTATATTGAACAAATAGACTTTTATGAGAGCTGATCATTTACATGCTAGTGGTGCTTACTACATGAGGAATGTTACTGAAGCACTCGAGAAACTTGGAAGGCAAGCAAATGGAATAACACGAACAAGTGCTTGTATATATACAGCCAAAATGCTCTAATATAATGAACTGAATCAGGGTTAATGTATGTTGGAATGAAAACCAGCAATCACAAGAATGACGTTTGCTTGGCAAAAACCCTCCGTATCTTAAGAAACAGCAACTGAAAAGTCCAGGAATACAATCTAATTTGTGCTCTGTTTCTATAAGCTTTGTTCTTACAGATTATTCCATTGACATCTACCACTCAGCAGAATTCAGCTGAAATTTGAATTTTGCAGGCAAGTATCTAAATCAAAAAAAACAGATTAGCATTGGAAATTTATTTTTATAACCACATAACACACCAAGATGCATTCTTCTTCTTGCTATCTCCCCTAAACATATAAGAATCACATGCAAAACGGCATGCATTTCCAAGAAGACTGTTTTCTTTTCGAAGAAGTGGGAGGTGGGAGATCACTGAAAAGAGCAAACAAGCAAGCTGTTTAACAGAGAATGAAATCTGGCATCCCATGGCTTTACTCTACAGGTTGAACTCTGTCGCTTCTCTCTTGTTTAATAAGGGTTCTGTTTATGCTGCTTATTTCCCCTCAAGTTAGACCATTAATAGGGTCTTTCTCTTCTATCCTGACATGCATGTTTAAAAAAAAAGTATAGTAACTTACTAGATTTGTGACCCTGTCCTCTCTGCCAAATTGGCTACAATCGCTCAGGAGGTCAAAAATCATTAGAGGTGGAGTGAAATACAGACAGAAACATACACACAGCATGATCATATGGGTTTTGTTTCCCTAGGACCAGGCTAAAATCCACGGAAAAGTATGCTCAGCTTTAATCAAAAAGCAAGAACTACAGCTCTGTGACAAAGGGTAATAGACAACCTAAAAAGCTTTAGGGCCACCAACTGGCCTTATGGGCCACGGGTAGCCTCAGCTGGGGCCTTTCCCACACCCCTGCCGTGGGCCCAGGAGCCCCATTTCAGCTCACCCCTGGATTGTCAGTCCCTGCCTGAGCTATGCTGCGGGGCTAGCTGCTCCTAGTCCCGTCTCTGGCCCTGGCCCCCTGGATGGGCCTCTGACCTGTGCTGTAGCTTTGTCTCCAGCCCTATCTTCTGAATAGACCTGTTGGAGATAAGCTCTAGCTTTGTTGCCAGTCCCGTCCCTGGTCCTGCCTCCTGCTGCTCCTAACTGGACTCCCGAGATGGACCATGGACCTCATTCATTCCCTAACCTTGTCTGGGACTCTCCATGGACCTGCTGTTACCAGCATCCAGTGCTGCCCTCGGTGTTCAGATATGGTAGGAAGGTGGCACGGTGGATGAGGGCACTGTCTTGGCCATGGTCACCCTCAGCTTCTGGTTCATCCTCTCTCATAGAGCAGCTGCTCCTGCTGTTCCCTGACAAAAAGCTTTCTATAAGAGGACTGCTAGAGCTGAGAAATGTTTGTATTGGACTGTCAGTGATTAGGAAATTAGGATACTAAACTATTAAGACATATTTTAATCACATACTAACTCATCTGCTAGGACATACATACCTTTTCTCAGGAAGAAATAAATAATAACATTGTGTACATGTTATTTTTCAGTCTGAAGAGCAATGCAGGAAAATTAGGTTCTGTTTCCACAAACAGCAGATGCACAAGACCTCCTGCCCAAGAAACTTCTTAGTACATCTCTAGCGAACGCAGAGGACAAGCAAACTATGTAAGGGGATGATTTACCATAGACTTGTTTATCCCTGAGAGATCTTTGTGTTTTCACTTGCAAGGTAAGGCCTAAATTTGATACTGATCCAATCTAGAACCGTTGCTGTGCTGTTGATGCTTTATTAGCAAATTAGCTACCTTGTGTCAGCTCCTTGCTCCTTTTCTCCTCTCGCACTCTGACTCTTTGGAGCAATACTGTACTGCTGCCATAGTAGAGGAATTCCTCTCAATGTCACCACTAACACGGAAAACACTGTGCTGACTTTAACTCAATGGATCCCTATTCCAAGTTACAGGAGGACACTATACCTTAAAATAGAGATATATTTTGGTAGCAGGTGAAGGAAACATCTTTTAATGGTATTCATTTTGTCCCACTCGTGAGGAGAACTATGTCATTTAAGTTTTAATTCTGTAATGAGACATACAGATGAACCCTGTAGCCTTGCGGCAAGCTCCAACAAAATCAATGGGCCACAGAAGTTCCTAGAAGTATATATGTTTATACTCCTGACCAGTTCCGTATTATCACCTTCACCACCTGTTTTTCTCCTCAGAAATCCTGTTCAGTTGCTAATCTAAGGGGTACAGCAGTAGACACGTGCCTGTTCAGTACTATCAGATAGCTGAACTGTTTTTATTGCTTTCCTCCTGATTGTCTTGCCTGACAGTATACATTTATCAGAAGGGCTTAAGTCTTCATAGCGGGAACAATTATTCCTCTAGGGGTGTATTATCTTTTGTGGGTGTGTGTGTAGCGACAGGGTACATAACCATATGGGTTGACAGAGAAACGTTTCTGGTAGATGACATGCTATGCTGGTACAGACACAGGACTAAGTTCTTTGAGAACTGATCTCTGTTTATAAAAGCAAATCCAATTTCAAAAATATTCTCTTACTTCCATATAGAAGTGTTTATAGTAATTGATATCATTTATTTTTTCTGTCTCTGCTTTCAGGAAGTTCTTTCAGGAATTTCTTCTGTTCTGGGGAACACAAAAAACGCTGGAGCATAAAGGATTTCTGCCTCATGAACCACAAGGAAAAGATCTACAGATGACTATTATACAAATCACTGATACTGAGAGTACTGCATTTTTCATCTAGAGGAGACCCTGCTTGTATCTAATGGCTAATCTCCCTGGGAAGTTTAAGATAAAGATTGACAGGCCGTAGACACTGAGTGCTTACTCTCAGACACCTGCTGACTCAATGCTTACCCCATGACTCCATGGGAAAACGGTCAGCCAGAAGGATAGTATCGCAGATATTATTAGACGCCTAGTGACATATAGCTAGATCCACTATTTGTGGATTTGCAAGTGAGAACAATGACAAAATAAAGTATACCTGGAATTCTCTAAAATTAAACCTCTTAAGAAGGAAAGTGTACTTCTCTATCCTGACACAAGCTCAGTGCTGCCTGACACAAGCTCAGTGCTGTAGGAACTCAAAATATCACGGATAAAAAAGACAAGTTCAGTTGGGAGAGAAAAGAAAGGCTTTCAACCCAACCTTTCTCTCTTCCATGACAAAGGAAACATGATACTTGAAAAACTAAGGAGCAGGACTGTAACAACATGCTGAGCCTTCCTTGCAGTAGAGTGCTGCAATGTAAATTACGGTCCAACTGAGGGTGCAGGTCAGAGATAGTAGATTACTCCCTCATCCTTTCCAGCTCCTCCTCCAGGGAATACCATAAATATCAAAAATGACCTCTTTTCTTAGCCACTGGTCTGGAAATTTGCAGTTAATTAATTCTTCCCCATTCAACATAAAGGTTTAGGGCTCTAAGTTTTTTTTTTTTTTTAGTGAATATCCAGCAATAAATGGAAGCTTCCCCGTGCTTAGCAAACAGTTTATAACAATGATTGGCAGCTCTTTTCAAGGTTGCTGCAGGTCACTCAGAACTGAGGTTCACAACTTACCACTGGTACTGGAGGGACCTTTTCCAGGCACCAGACTTTAGTAAATGCTTCTTTCATGGCCTTGCCCAACCACGCAGTTAATTCAACACAAGTTGAATTTAACTGACCCTCACCTAAGTGGAGAGACTGGCCCAGACCAAAAACAGAGTCTAGGTAACTGGACATAAAAATATTTCAAGCTAGCAACCTCTTCACCTTTTAGGAATAAATGACTACTGATTAAGCTACCCATATCACAAAAGGAAGAGCCAGGTTTTTCTCTCCTCATCCTAAAAGGAGTAAAACCCACATCGCCCATTTTCTTTTAGAGTTACTTACACTGCTGCAGGATGTGTTTTTTCTGCTGTTCCAGCCCATCTCTAGCCAAGAATGCAAAAATCCCATGATCAGGAGAGCAAGCAGGCTGAATAGTGGTTACAGCGTGTAGCTACATGGAAGACGACTTGGATTATGGCTCGTGCTTCTTGAACTACCTATGAGTCCTATGCAGTCATTGGATTATAGAATAAATACATCAGAAATAATCTTTAGAGGAAAGGGAGCAAATTTAAATTTTTGAGGAAGGTACATAGAACTTCAAATTGATTTAGCAAATGTAAGGTTCCTTCAACAGCTAAACTTTGCAAAAGCAAAACTGGCATAACTGCTTCCTTTTTTTGGCACTTTTGCCTGACTTTGAGCTAAACAGAGCACCCAGATAGAGAGAACATGTTATGGTACTAATTACAATGGAAATCTAGGTGGAATGCTAACTTAATTTATGCCCTGCTGTTGCAACCGCTTTATTCACACGTTTGCTTGCAAGACCAAGGTCTTAGCCACACAGTGAAATAACTGTCAAGAGTACTTGAAGACAGGACGAAATGGTTCTGAGAGTATGGTTCAACAAATCAGGGGTTCTGTCAAACAGTAGTGATAGCCTTAAAACTCCCCACAGGCAATTCTGAAAATGAAAAGTTGATTTATAAAACCTAGTAAAACTGTATGTTGAATAAAACAACATTGTCTGGGTCTCTTTATGTGGCCTGCCTGGGCGACCAGCCAACAGTCTGAAATAGTTTAATATTATACAAAAAAAATACCTGCAAAATCAATAAGTTCTGCGCAGGAAGTTCAGGGCAAGGGTGAGGTAGCCAGTTACAAAGTGTTGTTCTTGTGTTAATAGTCTAGTAAATATGCAGTTCTTTTCTGTAGTTCTTAGATTAATGATGCCTGACAAGCACCTGCAAGGATAAGTTAACATCACAATAATTTTATTGCTCCTGCAAAAAACAAAATACTTGATAATAAACTATGAAAATCCACTTCTCATTTTTGGAAGATATGGGAAGCTGTCTTCATTCCCCCTTTTCCCCCCTAACCCTCAGGATGCATGTCAGAGGTTTTTTTAAAGTAAGTATTTGAGCATTAAACATATTCAACACTACTCATGTGGAATGAGGAACGTAGGTCATTATGTTTAAGAGAAGGATAAATTACCTAAATGTGCTCATTAGTGCAAGTAATAGAACAGGCAATCAAGACTTCCAAGTTACGCTCTTCCCTCTGAAATGGACTTTGGCCAGATCCAATAAAGTAGTTAGGCCAAATAAAGATACAAATGTTCTAAACCGTAATCCAAAGAATCCCTGCTCTGCTTGTAAATAACACCTAAATTTTGCTTCTGACCATGCCCTAAACTTTACATATAACAAAAGTGTTATTGATCATGCCTAATCTATCCAGTGACTATACAATCCTGTTACGGGGGCAGAAACTAGATCTTCCCTCTCCTGTATTAGCATCCTAATCATGCTCTGCCTGGCGCAATCAGCTTCAGTCTGTGGCTGTACCATGTCTTAGTCTTAACAGGAAAAGCCTGTGGATTTGGTTACCAGTGTACTCTCCTGGCAGACGGACACTGTGGAGTTCAGCTCCCTCAATTCAAGGCTGCATGATTCCAACTGATTAAATGGTAGCCTACGACATAAGAAGCGCTTCACCTGTAATTATAGTGCAGTTGTAAAAGGTTTCAGTTCATAAAGCCCAGCTGAAACCACCCTGAGAGCAGTACACCAGACCTAGAGGTGAGGGTTTTTTTCTAAGCATCCTCCTCACGTATTTCCTACTGGCAAGCTCTACCGGTTCTGCTCTTCTCTGCAAGACACCTTTCTTGCCCTCCATGCTGTCCTGGGACCCGAGGCATCAGGTTTGGGTTCTGCACGCCACTTGAGGGACCAAACGCCTAATTTTTAGCCGTATCTCTTACCACCTCTTTGTTGCAGTTTCTCCTTCTGAAAGCAGAGGTGATAATTCTTATCCAACAGAAGTGCTGACCATTGCGTAACTGGAGCCTAAAAGAGACTTTTGCTTTCCTCAGCAACAAGAAGTGCAGTAGTACAGAGTGCTCTTATTATGCAGTGAAAGAGCGGATTGCATCCCTCGCTCTTTCAGATGACCTAATGTTCTATGAAGCCCCTATGCCTAGCTGACCTCAAAGAAAATATTATACTTTTAAAGATGCAGAAACACTAAAGGGCTGTTCATCCTGTTAAAATTACAAAACAAAATAAGGAAGAGTGGCCATGCATGAAGTACACATCAAAAATATTTTTTCTGATTTTTCGAAATACCTGTCTGCTGTGATGTACTCTCTTCTTGCTGATCTACGCATTTCTTGGGGCTGAAAGAGAATACTACCATTACATTTGTGAAAATGATGAATAACCTTTATATCCTGCAGAACACATTGAAAATAAAGGCAAGCCAGAAAGATGCACTGAACTTGAAGAGAAGCCTTTAGTGAAAGCAAGCAACACGCACAGGATGGATCCTTTTCATAGTTCAATATTCTGGATAATTATTCCGGTCCTTATGAAAAAGGAAGGATGGGTATACCTTGGTGGCATGAAACAACCTCACCCAGAGTTCTGCCAACACATCTCAGCCCTCAATACAAAAACCCTTTTTCCTGTGCTCTTACGAATCTCCGTCCCCTGAGCCTATGCAAATAACGAGGCCAAACGCACACGGTGTTTTGGGATGAGGACGGATGTCTGTCAGAGCCTTCCTTAAACTTGCCAAACGTTTTCATCTGTGACCCAATTCACTCAGCTTTGTAAGAACCCAGTATATTAACTCTCTAGTTACCCTTCGTTTGTTATCTGCATCGAGAAATCAGACAATTCAGCTGTCTTTTAATCAACTCGTTTGCTGCATCCTAGATCGTGTTGTTTACTGCAACGGATAAAAGCTCTAGGGAGAGCTTTTGCTAACATATTCAGCAATGAAATAGGTCATGCTGAATAGAAAAAGCAAATGTAGGAATTAATTTCCCCCCCCCCCTTTTTTCCCTCTCCCCTAATCCTAAACCTGAAATAACGGTCGTCTTTGGGGAAGATGACTTAGCGCGGGGTCGAGGTGCCTGCGTCCCAGCCGGGGGGACCCGGCCCGCTGGGCCGCCCCACACGCTCAGGCCCGGCCAGGCAGTCACGTCTGTCGGGGACAGGCTGCCCTACCCCAGATTTTTTGGGTGTTTTCCCACCGAAAAGATGGGCTCTGGGCTTCCTGGCCTTTCTCAGCAGCTATACGGGCGTGAAACGGGCACCGTTTGGTTCGTTTCGTTCCGTGTTTTCTTAGCAAACCGTCCTCCTCGTGCCCTGACTGGCCCGAGCGCCGCGCCCGCCGCAGGCGCGCGGGAACCCCTCCTGTGAGGGCCGGATGACTAAAATCGCAAGCTTCCCGCCGCGATCCAAATCGCCGGGACCGGCCTCCGAGCCACCCCAAGCGCGACCACAACCACCCGCCGCCTCTGCCGCGCGCCGCCATTTTAGAGGCGGGGAGGGCGGGCGGGCGGCGGGGCCGCGCTCTGCTGGAGCCGCGGGCCGGGAGCGGGGCAGCGGGCGGCGCCCAGCGGCTGCCCCGGCGGCGGCAGCGCGGAGCCCGCTGGGCCCGGGGCGGAGGCGGAGCGAGGGCGGTGGCGGTGGCGGTGGCGCGGCGCTGCCGGGGAGGGGGGAGCGGGGAGCGGGCCGCGCAGGCCGCCATGTCCAAGCACGTTTTCCTCACGGGACCCCCAGGTAACGGGGCTGCCCGGCCCGCCGGGGGCGAGGCGGGGGGCGGGGGGGAGGCTGCCCCGGGGCAGTCAAGGCGCTTGGCGGCGGCGGGGGCTGCAGCTCGCCGCTGCTCTCCTCGGCGCGTGTGGCCGGTCTGGGTGGGAGCTGTTGGGTCCCTGAGTCTCCTCACGCGTCAGGGTCCGTTTCTGGTCCTGGTTTAATGCCGTGTCGTACACGTTTCCAGGTGCTGCCGCTTTGTCCCTGCGTCCTGCCCTGCAGCGGGAAAAGTTCCCGGATGACTAATCCCCCTTCGGTTAAACCGCGGTCATTAGTAATTGTCTTAGCGCTCATCCTTTCTCTACCTTAACGCTAGTGATTTGGCGCTTCCCACCTAAATAGCGCACAGTTACGGGGTTTCCCCGGGCGGGCAGGCTTTGGACTGGCGGGAGAGGGTGGTTTGTCACAGCAGGACAAATCCCACTGCTGTGGAGATCGCGTAGGTTATAGCGTCGAGCTGTGAGGTTAATAAATAAACCAGCTGTTGTGATGGCAGAGCTTGCTGTCGAGCCCTGGAAATAAGGCAAGGGGCCTAATTCTCCTTTTTGTGAACCTTCTGCAGCTATTTATCTTGTCTGGAATTAACTTAAAATGCTCCTAGGTTCGTGTAGTAGTGTGTTACACGTGCGTGTTGCTCGCCTCTTTTTTTGCATCCACTTGGGAAAAAAGAAGAAGGCGGTTGTCTGGGGAGCGTAGGGGTTAGGCCTGCTTAGGCCTCCTCTGTGTTCGGTTTAACTGAAATTGAATGCACCGTTTTAATTAGGTATGTGTTCAATTTTAAGCCTTCTTACGCTTCGTTTGAATCACTTTACCTTATTTTGGCCGTGGATGGAATGAAGGTAACCAAATTAGAGATCTCAGATCTACTTAGCTAAATTAGTATAAATTCCCTTGTAGAGGGTTTTTTTTTTTTTTAAGGCCTTGGAAAGATGGTAGGTAGTGGTGGTGACGATGCCACATTTATCACTTTATTGTTATTCAAACACCAAGAATCCCTTTGGCTTCAGTTATGAAAAATTACCTTAACAGTTTGACTAGATGCCCCTGAAGCCACAGAAAACTTTACTGTTGGTATTGCCTGTTAAGAAAATACTTCCTAAATCACTTTAAACCCTGAGAGAGGAATGAGGTACGTGCATCTTGAAAAAGATTTCTGTCAGCCTCTTTAGGCACCTTACATTTGGCCTATGCTCCTTGTCTCCAGGAATTTAAGGCTATATTCTGCAAGATATTTTCTGTCTTATGAGGCTGTGCCTTTTTTTTTTTTTTTGGACAAGAATGAGATGGATGAATTGATAACGCTGGAATTTGTGAGAGGAGATAAAGTTGAGCTTAAAAGGAGATTGTTAAGGGATGTACTTGTACAATGCAAAGGAAAGGAATAGCTCCTTTGTGGGAACAGAGGTGTTTGGAAGCTGGCCAGCATTCACATAGTAGAAGGTCCATCAAACAAACGCCAAAGGAGGCATCAGATAGGGAGGACTTTAAGGATCTGTCTTAGGGTAGGAGAAGGGATTATAGGATCATAGGGTAATTCATGCGGGATGGGACATCAGGAGGGCTAAAGCAGGGTCAGCTGTGAGGTCAGGCCAGGTTGCTCAGGGCTTCATCCTCTCTGGTCTTGAAAACCCCTGAGTATGGAAACTGCACCACTTCTCTAGGCCACTTGTTCCAGTGCGGGATTGTCCTCATGGTGGATGAGGTTTTCCGCATATCTAGTCAAAACGTTTCTTGTTTCAATTATCATATGTTAGAAGCCTGTTCCTGTTGCTGGAGATATTTTTTTGACATGTAGGACCTAATTATATTGAGGATATGGAGTTCTTTTCATTTCTAGGGCATCAGTAGGGGTTCAATGTGCTTAATGCCTTTGGAAGGTAGGCTCATTGTAATTGCAGTCAGTTTTGACCTAATGATCTAAAAAGGGAATGAATTCAGCTATGTTCTTCAACAGGAGTGAAGCTGTGATAGAAAGGGAGGCCCATCAGTCTAACTTCCAGTTAGCTTGGATATCAGTTATATAACAGCTTGGCTCTTAAGCTAGGCTAATCGTTCTTGTTCTCACCTGTGCTGCAGCAAGCTTTGTGGCCTGCCCAGAGCTCAGCGCTATCTAAGCGAACGAGTTCAGTGCTGGCCGGGGATGTTTGTACCATTCTCTTGTGACTTCACTGTAGACATACTGAAAGGCTAGTAAACTGTTATGGTGTTAGTATAAAATGTATTTTAAAAGGTGCTTTTATTCTTTCCTTTCTTACCATTTAAAGAAAAATTTGCAGACTTAGAAAGTAACCTGTGTTTCTGCTAAATCATTGCCATGGTGTTTAAAAACGGGCTTTTAGTGTAAAAGTTTAATATTGTATGCTTTTTGCTTCCTCGTTATTTTTAGGGGTTGGAAAGACTACTTTGATCCAGAAAGTTACTCAGGCTCTAAAATCCACAGGGGTCCCCATTGATGGATTTTACACAGAGGAAGTCCGAGAAGGTGGCAGGAGAACAGGATTTGATGTTGTCACTCTGTCTGGAAAACGAGGACCTTTATCTAGAGTCAGGTACTGATGTTTAATTGCTATAAGAGAGAGGCTTGTTGTTCTAGGCTTGTCCTCCAGTTTGTCAGCAAGTTAAATGTTCCTCCATAAGGTAGTATCTTGCACGCTTACAGCTTTCGTGGTCAAGTTCTTTGTACAGTTCTCCTGTCCTGGCTGACACCTATATTGTATGTGTAGGCACTTGCTCTGCTGCACACTGAAACTTTGGAAATGTGCTCCAGGGCGTTCTCCCTTGCTGCTCATTTTACATATGATACACGGGAAGCACTGCTGAGCCCTTGTTCTTATAAAGGCTCTTGGCTCTTAAAAAGAGCCAAGTCTTCTTAGGACACAGTGAGTAGCTTGTAGTAGGCAGAACTGTTTCTCTTTAAAAAAAAAAAAAAATGCTAGGAGGAAAATTATTTGTTTCCTTTGGCTAACGTAAGGGAACAGAAGCTGAAAATCAAGGGAAATTTCATATAACGTTATTTTAATGAGCCACTGTCTGGCCCACAAATCCCACAAGTGAGTTTTAAGCAAATGAGGGGTTTAGAGCCCTGTTAAGAGGTCTAAAGTGCAGAGGGGCTCACAGTCACTCTTGATTCTATTGAGTTAGCTTTCCATGCTTCCTCCAAACCTGGTCCAGAGATTTGTCACATGCGGCATTTGCACCTCATTCAGACATAGCTGACCTGACTGACTGGTTTACATACTGCCAGTGGAGGGAGTTCGGTTAGGATAGTGTGATGCAGCACAGGCACACTGTCCAAATATTTTCCCAAGACTGTTTAAAGGTTTTGCATGCATGCTGAGTCTGGGCTACTGCAGTGATGCTGCTTTCAGTGTCACATGACCTAATTTAAAGTTGGCTCATATACCTGCATGAACTGCAGGCATGTATTTTGATCTCAGTGTAAACTTCCCTTCTAGCTTTTTTCCTTTGGTACAATGTTCAAATTTAAGCTTACCTAGTACAAAAGTAGCTTATGGTATATTTATCATCAAAAAGTATGCTATCTGCAGTATGACTTAATGTATGGTTTGTAGATTTTCTTTTCTTTTCTTAGAAGAATTAAGGGGAATTTGACTTACTAGGATAACAGTTTTTGTAAATTCACTTTGATTGACTGCAGTAAACTCTCACTAAATTCATGTTACTTACGGGGAATTGTTTGTCTCTCTTTAAAATTCAGTTCTGATTCTTCTACTTCAAGACGTGAATGTCGGGTTGGGCAATATGTTGTAGACGTTGTTTCCTTTGAGCAGCTGGTTCTTCCTTTGCTGAGAAATGTGAGTATTACATTAAAGCTGCTGAAAGATGGGGGCTCTGTGATGAGCTGTGTTATTAGACAGCCCTTGTAGGCCTTAGTTTTTGACAGTAATAAATGACCTGTTTCTTGGGTTTGACTGATTCTGATTGACTGCAGGGAGTTGAAGGGACAAAACTAGCTTGTCCTCTTGTGCTTGTTGTGGTGTTTGAGAGCCCACTTTCCCTTGTCGTTCTTGAGCTGGCATCCTCCTGTGAGCAGGCCCTCTTCAGAGTGAGAGACGGGCAATAGGAAGCCGCCGTTTTGCGTATTGGAAGACAAATATGAAATGTGCAGCTGGCTTTACCCATACAAAACTGGGAGGTGTCAGTGGGTCCAGGAAAAAGGATTTTGCTGCTGTTCCTTCTCTTAAAACCTTTTTTCCGCTCTTACACTGCTGCCTGTCTTCTTCCGGTAGAAACAGCATTTCTTTCTTGAATCCAGGAATTATTTTTCATTACCACTGTATAAGTACCTGCAGACTGTTATGTTTTAATAGCTAATAGCATTCTGATGATTTGAAATTCAGCCTGCAGCACAAGGAGTGCTCTCTCTGTGACAGTAGAGGGACCCTTTTTTTATTTTAGGTTATTGTTTTTTCTTTCTGAATACTGTGAGCTCAAGGCGTGTTCCATGAGTTAAAGTTTGCTAGCAACATTAGATTAAAGAATCTCACAACCACCTAGTAGTATAAGTTGGGGTCCCGTTTTACAGTTTCTATTTCCAGGCACATACAGGCTAATACAGACACTATTTCCTCATAAAACTTTTATTAGAGACAACAGCTGGCTGTTGTACAGTGAATTGGTTTGATATATCTGATATGATCCCTTCCTTTCCACACAGCCTTTCTCTTTCCTGTCCTTCCCCTCACATGCTATTGCAATAGTGCAAGAGGTATTATGATTTTTTTCCTTCTCTTTTTTTCTCCCTCTTGCCCACCCTAACATTTCCCCTCTCCAAAATCAAACAAGAACAGATCCGATGTTGGCATGGAACATCTTACAAACTGTGCAGCGGCTGCTGAGTTGTACTACTAGAAAAATGCTATTGTGATTTTCTATAATGACAAAGCTCAAGGGGCCAAGGAGTAAGGAACTCCTTAATGAACTTTGAAAGAACAAGTTAAAAAAGAGGTGCAGGGAGCAAAAAGGAGGCTGAAGATCTGATCCTCGTTTTTTGCCAAGGAGTGGAAAAGTCCAAGAGTAGGGAAGCAAAGGTTTGGGGGCAGGAGGGAAAGGGGATATGAATAGAATGGGAGAAATATATGTATGTGTGTGTGTGTGTATATTTTAATGTTTAATTTCAAAGTAACTTATTTTCTATATTAGTAAATAGACTGATAGTTTAAATAAACAACAAAGTCTTCATGAAGCTAGGATATACACCTGGGCTATCTTCTGAATCCTTGTACTGCTGCATTGAGTTATGTGAAGTCCAATAGAGACCTTGGTAGTAGAGGGTGTTAGTAGTGGTCAATTGTGTTTGACCGTTCTCACTGAAAGCACTCTGAATTGATTTGGTGAGTACACGGTCATGCATGTTAGGTGGTACAAAATGGGAGAGGAGGATGGTGAGAGAGAGGAAGAGCACAGACCTGCAGTGAGAAGAGAGAAATCAAGAATTAAGGCAGGAGAACCATGGATATGGTCTGGTTTGATCAGAGAGCAGCCAGGAGAAGGCATGTGCCATTTAGTCTTAGGGACAGCCCTGGCTCTTAAGGCTTGGATATCATTGACTCCAGTGAGAACAGGAATGGATCCTGGAGTGGATGGTCTCTTAAGCTCTGGAAACTTTACCAGGCAAGACTAAGGATTATTTTCAAAGCAAAAAGTTCTGTTTCTCAATGTGCGAGCTAGTGACTGGTGTTGGCATTTTATTTTACTGATCTATGAAAGGATTTTAGATAAAATAGCTACCCAGCAGGGACTTGACTTGAAAGGCTTTTAGGATGCATGTTATGAAGGTTTTCCACTTTCCCAGAAGCAAATACTTTGTCTTCACAAGGGAAAACATTAAATTTTTTTTTCTTTAGGTTCCGTATAGTACGGCTGGTATCAGTATTTATTCGTGGATTTATAGTGGTATTTTGACTTGAGTTGATTTGCTGCTCACATCTGTAAATAATGGAGTGCAATTCTCAGCCTCTTTCCTCCCCAAAGAGGGTGGGTAGTGCACTTCCTTTTCAGTTGAATAGTTCCTCTGCTTGCCAAGTTGTCTTGCCCCCAGTGGTGGTTACCTCTGTTCTCTCCTAGACTTTCCTGCTGCTCACCAGTCTGCAGCACAGTACTGTTTGATACAGTGTTCACTTCATGAAAAAAGCAAACCAAACACAACTATGGTTAATCTTTAATATGGTGCATATGCTACGATTCAGAGGAATGACTAGTTCTATAGAATAAGCTATATGAGAATGGAATGAAAGAAAGATGATTGTTCTGATGTGAGGGAGAGGAAAACCTGGAAAAAAGCTAGCTGTTCTGAGAGAAATACTATATTTGACCTTTCCACTTTTTCTATTTTGTTTTCTGTTTGGGATTTCCTCTTGTTTTTTGGGTTGTGTGTGTGGTTTTTGTTTGTTTGTTTTTTCCCCAGTTCTAGCGACTCTCTATTTCAATGTTCCTCTGCCTTGCTTGCTTTGCTGTAAAATTCCAGTCGCAAATCTGATGTTCAGGTTAATTTTGTGGCAACAGCCAAAGCTGTAGATGAGACAGAAAAGGAAGGGACAACGTGAAGGAGTATGTTCTTGTTTATGGCAATGTCAGCATTCCTCTGTTTACACCTTGGCTACTGACTTGCTGTTTTACCTTGGACAAACTGCTTTGACCTCTTGAAACCTTGTCATGATGCTGCAGGTAGTGGAGCCAGCGCTAAAGTTCCTGGGACCAGCCTGGGTTTGTTCGCTTTTGCAAGGGTTAGCGCATGCCCTAGTTTGCAGCTTTAGGGCTCGGCTAACACAATCAGGACTGCTTCCATTTGATACTGAGAAGATAACTTGCTGTGCTGAATTCAAGCATGAACTTTATATATGGGACAATATCTCCACATGTATCAACATGCAATAAAATTCCTAATCTTTCTAAAAATCTTTGCTGAAATAGAACTGGCAGGTTTAGAAGTCTTTCAGTCACCAACAGCAGTTTTGGCTCTGCCGGTCCCCCCAGTGTTACAGTTGAATTGGTTTCTTTCAGAAGTATCTTTTTTTTCCTATTAGAATAGAACAAACAACTGAAATAATTTCTAACTTCAGTGTTTTTTTGATGTATTTTTCCACAGGTAAATCTTAGCAGTGATGCAGAGAAAAAAATTTGCGTCATAGATGAGATTGGTAAAATGGAACTCTTCAGCCAGTCTTTTATTCAAGCTGTTCGTCAAACGCTGACTGGTTCAGGGACTGTGATACTTGGAACTATTCCAATACCTAAGGGAAAGCCACTGGATCTTGTTGAAGAAATAAGAAGTAGAAAAGATGTTAAAGTGTTCAATGTAAGTAGTATTAAATATCCTTAAAGAGCCTTCTGTTCTAGGTTGCTGGTTTGTATTTGGCTCTGTTTAAAAACTAATTGTTGCTACCACTGGATAGCTGTGGGTAGCTCGTATTAAATTATAATTTTGTAGTTTCCATCCAGTTCTTAATGGGCAGGTGTTCAGCTTACTAAAAAAAAAAAAAAAAATCACAGTTGGCATTTACTGTAGCAGTTTTACACAGCTGGCTTTGCTTGTGAGGGGCTGTAGAAGTAATGATACGGTTGTTTTTAAAGTTTTTCTTGCTGTGGTATTATTGCCACATAAGTATTCATTATTCCAGAGAGTTAAATCTTTTAAAGTACAGTCAGATTTTTGTGCTGACTGGCTTGCAGAAATATTACTAGTAATCATATGCAAGAGGGAAAAAAAGGCAGCAATAGAGTTTGCAGGAACGATTACTGGAAGAAAGACACTTGTAAATGGAGTGTGCTTTCTCTGGAGTCACTGAACCAATTTTGCAATTTATTATGTTATTTTTACAGACATAGTTTTCAGAATATTAGAGCCTCAAAGTGCGTTTCTGATCATCTAGAGAGAAGTTCTCAAAACCTCGCCCCAACAAAACATAGCTTGTTCACAGCAGTACGAGCTTTAGATTTGCTCAATATCTGTAAGTGTCCTGGAAGCTTTACAAAAACAGGCTAAATATTGCTCACATCCCTTTAGTTTATTTTTCTGCTCAGTGTCTACTATTTCTAGTAGAGAACAAAGCTGTATATCCCAAACTGAATTTTGCGTCTCTGTAAACTACATATGCAGTAAGAGGGAGTTGCACATCCTGGCTTGTTAGTACGGGTAATATGCTTTAAAGCAGTGTACTGTTGCAGCCTGCTCTTTAGCTGAAGCAGGTCAGAGTGAGAATGCCTACTTTGTTGTGATCCAAGTGAACAAGGAAGGAAAAGACAATCTCTCAACAGTTTTATACTGAATGGTCTTATTTACTGCAGACAAAGCAGTCTCCTACTTTTTTTTTTCTTTTCAAAGTGAGATTTGCAAAACTGCGGTCCTCAGAAAAACCCATTCAGCTTCCCTTTAGTCAGTGGCCTCATCATTGTCTTATTCTGTTTTTTAAATTCAGTGTCTGTTCAACTAAGTGCTGAAGCAATCTCGAGAGAAGATCGCTTCCCCTGTGTATACGTTCGACTCGCACCTTTTCCTTCAGAGATTAAAACCCACTTTTCCAGTCTCCGAGCTGATCTGTGTTAGCTGTCAGGCTACTGAACAGGACATGCATGTGGATGTGAATTTTGTATGACTCGCTTAACAGCGGTACAGCTGGGGGAGAGGGAATGGAGAATGCCTCACTGAAAGCAACACTGTGGCTTGGTGCTTAGGATGCACTCATGGCAAGGCAATAGTGTGCGTTTGGTCCCCTTGGGTCCCTCAGGGAGCACTAGAAAAGAGCGTTTGGCTTATCAAGAGAGCTTCTGAGGCTGCCGCGATCACTTCACATCATATGATGTTCTGAGGTCATGTGCTGCTCAACCCTCGGGTGATAGGTGTGTCAGGCTGCCAATACCTGTTTCTTAAATACAAACAACAGCCAGCTGAAGTCTTTCTGTTGATTTCACTGCGGCAGTGGTTGCAGGCTGCTCTAGCTCACTTTGCTAAAAAGTGAGCTATATTATCTCTGCTGCGGAGATTAGGATATTTCTTTGTTTAGCTATAGAGAGTTCTCCGAGTCCTTTAGCCGAAAGCATGGGTGTGAAATGTGTGACAGATTGCAGTAATTCCCAGGTGGCAGAGACCCGCTCTGCTGAAGCGTTGTATAGGAGAGCATCTGTCTCGCCTGCTCCTGTGACACTATGTGCTCTTTCCCAGCTAGTTAAAACGTGTGCATGAGTAGGAATAGAAGTGGCCTTCAGGGAGTCAGATGTGCTGAAGTGTCTGTAGAGGCTGCTGTAAAGTGGCTGAAGTAAATACTGCATCACTACCTATGTTCTTGCACGGCTGTGGCATGGGGAGAACGTGGAGTGCTTAAATAGTTCATGATTAGTCATTTCTTGCCAACTTTTATGATGCCTGGAAGCATGCAGAGGTAACAGCCACATTCCAAAAAAGTTCTGCCTGCTTTGTCGCTTACTATGGAATTAAGTTGCAGTCAAGTAACTTAGCAGAATTCTCTGATCCTTCTGTTAGTGTCACAAGAGCAGTTCTGATGTTTGATGCTAAGTGCACAGAGACAGCTGTTTCGGGTTTTACAGTCCCTTCTGTCTTGAAAGTATATTCAGTTGGTATAAATGGGCCCAGATGGCCTAAAAGCAGTTGAGGATTTGCTCCCAAATGTTTAATTTATTACCTTTAGAGCACTTAACGATAGGAACTCTGATTTTTAACACACTTTTTCCATCGTTGCCCAGTTTCATTTTGCTGAGAACGAAACATTTCAGTAAAAGTGCGAGGGCTCTTTTTGCACTGCCTGGGTCTGTGTAGTTTTGCAGATGTGGTGTCTTAAATAGGCTCAGATTATCCTTAGCAGCTGGCACTTATTCATTTTCTCCCATGTTTCCATCTATTAGTTTTGCTTCCATGAAACCCATCGGTGAAGTTTGCTTGTGTGTGCTTTTTAAGAAAGAAAATAAGCAATTAAATGCATCACAATCCTGGCAGATCTTACTGTAGGATAGAGGGATGCCCTCCATTACAGGGAAGTAGAAAGTTGATGCCCGACAGCTGGTGTCATACTGAGCAGGAACCAGAATCTAGTGCTGGGCACAAAATGGTGCCTCTTCTGTCACAAGCAGTTCACTCTCTTGCAGTGACACTCAGGGACCTTCACTTCTGCTTGTGTCATATTGTCCATGACACATGTTCTTACAGTAAAATACAAATTGAATGTAACAGAAAGGATATCTATTCTGGACAGAGGTACATGTGACCTATGGACTACTCTCTCTGAAAGATGACCTTTTGTGGAATCCCTACCTACCAAAGTTCTTTCCGTCTTTCACGGTTTTATCTGTCTTGGAGCAAAACATTGTTTTTTGGCTTCATTTTTTTGGTATACTTACCTACTATTTGGTTTTGTGGCATCTGGTAATTATTCAAGTCCTATCGGTATTGAATCTCGTAAAACAGGAGGTCTTAGACAGAAAATCATTAAGGTCAAATGCTTGAGATGTTGTTGATGCAGCTGTGTCAGCTTATTTTGATAAGTGTCGGGAAATATGGATTTATTCTTCCAATTCTTTCCCCTCTTTCTTCTTCCAAAGAAGAAAAGGTTCTAGTTGAACAGACTGCAAGTGTTTTTTTTTTTTATTTGAAAGTGCTTGAGGCTTTGAGGGGAAAATAACTTTTGTTCTCTACTCTTGCCTGTCTGGAGTCTTGGTGGTACTTCCCTCTAGATTATCTAAACGCTTAGTAAAAGCAGCATCTACAGATATTTCCAGCTCACCAGCTAAAAATCTACCCATCTGTTTGTATATTCAGGGCAGTTATTGGTAGGTTTGTTCTGTCTGAGAAGGCTGCCTGCACACAATGTCCTTCCTCATTGCTTAAGAGGAGACTGCTGTCTATCAAGCAGCCTTGGAAAGAAGTTGTGAAAAATTCCCAGCGGTGGGCACCTTCTCTCTGATGCTCTCTCTGGACTTCTGGCACGTAGGTGTGGAAGAGGGACAGATAGAATGTAATATTGCTTTTGTTGGCTGTGAGACAGTGGGAAAAGCTATTAAATGCTCAGAAGGTCCTTTGAAATTCAGGATATCAGGGCACTTGCTGTAAGATTTAGCGTTTGGCTCCTTTATGCCTTCTGTATCTTGGGAGTCCTACAACAGCTTTCCTGAAGAGCAATTCCATCTTCTATTGTCTTGGTCTTTGTTATTGCAGATTTTTCTGTTTATCTTATAATGGTCTTGGAACGCTACTCAGTAAAAACAGTGACCCTTTCAGGCAGAACTTCTCCCTCCTTCCCCCGTAGCGTTTTTCATGTCACCTTTTTGGCACTCCCATGTTGCTGTGCTCTCTTGAATTCAAGTGATACAGACATGAGTCTCTTCAGGTTTACAGTGTTGGTTTCCAGGATTTGGATAGGATGTCTGTGACTGTAAGTAGCAATAGGTGCCTAGGGCCAAATTCCTTAGGTAGGACTGTCACTAATTTGTTTACAATTGAAAAATGAAGACTTTCTCTGGTTGAGTGTTAACTGTAGTACCGGAAGGGAAACAAATCCGTGTGCTGAGATTTTAAATGCAGCTACAGGGGACGCAGTGAAACCTTCCTGGTGGAAAGTTTTATCCCGTGCATACCGTGTTGTCTCATCTCCTTCCTCTTCAAGCAGCATTTCTCAAACTTTGCCAAAAATATGAGCACCCTTACTTTTTTTTTTTTTTTTTCCGGCTCCTGTCGTCTTTGTGTGGCTCCTTCCTGCCCTCTCTGCAGGGATTTGAGCAGTGGGGAGAATTTCTGAAGCTTCCTAAATGAAGCCTTTGCTGACGCTTCACAACTGCCTTTTAACCCTTTCACCGTGCCAGCCCCTGTCTCTAGGCTTTGGTTGAGTTAAGAATGCTGCGGTCAGGCGCACAGTACTGTGGGCCCTGCAGCAGATCCAGTCCCCGATGAAGGGGAGTAATCCTCTCCCCCCGCTCCATCTCTGTGCTGTGTTGCTGCTGCACCCAGGAGCTGAGCTCGCTAGCCTAGCTTGGCATTTTACAGTAATCTGCAGGTGCTGCAATGCAGATGGGCCTGGCTAAAGGCAGGACACTGGGCTGTCTGGATTTTTACACGTAGTGGTGTTAAAGCCCAGCATTTCCATAGACTGTTAACTAAAGGCACGCCACACTATACTACAAAAGCCCCCCCAGCTGTTTCAAGTAGTCTTATTTTTCTTTCAAGATATGCTTCTCCTGTGATGATAAGATTTCTCGGAATACACAGTTGCATTGTCAAGCATTGAATTTTTCACTGAAGGTGTGTTTGACTAGATACGTCATGCTAATAAATATAATCCTTTCAAGTACTGAAGGCAATAAGAATTCCTCTGTAATAGAAAATGATATTTGTTAATTCAAAAGGATTTTAGTAATGATGAAAGTACATGGTGGTTCTTCGAGTGATTTTTGTTAGTTATGCAAGCATTGAATAATACTATGAAATACCATGGGTGATGAAATCAAAAAGATCACTGAATATTCAATTACGTATGCAGGTTTCTAGATTTAGCTTATTGTGTTCTCAGTAACAGGAGAAGGCAGGTGTTTGAAGCTCCAGGGTCCTCCACTGAGAAAGAAATGCATTTGACTCTCTGCTTTGTTTGTTTTGAAGTAAGCCATGATATGGGGTTTATTTATCAAATCACATCAGTTTTAATTTCTCTTTCTCTAGGTTAATAAGGAAAATAGAAATGGCGTTTTGCAAGACATCTTGGCAGCTGTGGAATCCTGTAGAAAATGAAGACCTTTTTGTTGCCTGTAAACACTAAGCTTTTATTTTTACAGAATACTACGTTTTGCAGATATTTTAGAGTCTGTCCTTCCTGTGTAAGCCACTGGATGCTTTACTGAACCCTCCAGGGTAAGCAAGGTAAAGCTGGTAATACTTTAAAATGTGAAAATGAGATAGTGGGAACAAGAGTTTATTCAGTTCACAAGGCTATCCGAAAATTGAACAGACCTTTAACTATCATCAAATTCCTTTAGTTAACATCAAATTCCAGCCTGAGCATTTGAAAGTTAGGTGGTCTGACTCGAGTTGCACCGTGTGAAAGCAATTAACTGTCAAACATACTGGAGCTATGTCTGACAGGAATCTTAATCCTTCAGCATGTGACATGGACTGTTCTGTCTTGAGAGCAGTTTGATGTGGGTAAAGTCCCACCGAGTAATGTGCATTGAGGATTGCACAGGACTAAACTGGAGCTTAGTCCTACTCTGATGGAACAGAAGTGTACCCAGAAAGTGTATGTGCTCTGCCTGCTTTATGTCTCTGTTAACTCCGACCTGGTTTAGATGCATCAAAAGAGTGTCTTTCAGCATGGGTGCTGATGGTTCATGAGATGGAAGGCATAACTTGATTTTTTTTTTTTCTTGCACCTCTTCCCTAATTGCAGTATAGGAAGGGTCACCCAAAATTGCAAGCAAATTTACTGTACTCCCAAGTGGAATTTACAAGATTCTACTTAAGAAGGGAAAATAACCAGCTCCACCTTCTTTTTAAGTGGCCCAGACAATAGTGGATAAAAATGTTGTATTTTTGTGTTTATTTTGAAGTTTCTGATGGCAATCCTGCTTCTCATCCCCCCTTTAAAGAAGGAGGAAAAAAAAAAAGTCACGGAAGCATAGTCAAATCATGACATATGTTTTTCATGCAGAGTTTAATAGGTCAGGATAGACTTAAGTCTGCATTTGTCTATATAGGTTTTGCAATCGATTATGATTTATTGATACTCTTTTTGTTTGTTGTTTTCCTTCTTCATTTCTGTGCATGCTTCGTGGTTAATGATGGAATAAGAAGTGTTTGAGAGTATTAGACAATGTGTTTCCCTAGGAGGTTTGCAAATGTGTTCAGGAAAAGTGCTACCACTTAATCAGTTTTGCATGTTGTGAAAACAGAATTCCCTCCCAGGTGCACACTTGTTCATTGTATGATTTATAGTCAACTCTAGCAGTAAAAAGATGTTAAGAATTCAATCTTTTCTGTTCTTAACTTTTTTCTGTTCAGTTCAACAACTGTTAAAATGAGCACAGTATTTAAAGGCAGTTTCAAACATCCATTTAGTTATTTATTTCTGTGCAAACGGGCATCAAAAGTTCTGTGGTTCTAGATGGGACAGACATTTTTACAGGTGCTCTGGGAACAGGTGGGAGCATTCTTACTCTTCCCCATATTCAGAATGAGGGTCTTGTGCAAACGTTGTCCTTCCACAGACAGTAGGAGGTACACAGGATAGCCCTATTCCCCAGCTGCCCCATTATGTTACCATTCTGCCCAGTTCTGTTTGGATGACAGTGTTTTACTTCGTCGTATTTGGGGTTTAGAGAATTCCTCCCAGCATTCCCCTCCTTCGGGAGCATGCAGCTCCTGGCCGCTGTTCTCAAAATAAGACTGTGCCCTGAAGGTATAGTTAATCCCTTAATTGCTGTTTGCAGCTTATTCTGTGTTAGACGTGAAGCATGGATATCTCCGAATTCCTACTGTAATGGATTGGTACTGAGAAATGCAACCTTTGTGAAAGAAAGATCAAGTCTAAGCATGACTCCTACCCTAGCGTTCCCTAGATGTTGGTCCTGGTGGGGGCTGCAGGAATTCCCCTTTCTGAATGGGCACGTCCCCATCCTGAGTGCTTGAGTTTGGTGACTGCGGTGGTATGGCTCCAGTGAGCCTGCTGCTTTTGAAAGGACTGCGTGACGAGAAGCATGCAAGCAGTTTGTTTTGTATCTTCTTAGAGGGTACTCAATGTAATTCTCTCCTAAAGCTGTAGCAGCTTTTCTCGGTGGCTAACTGGAGGGCTCTTATTGAACGAAGCCAGTGTATCAAGATTTGCAGTAAGAAAAGTAAAGGCAGCTGGCCTGCACTACCTGAGGGTACCGCAGAGCATTCAGGAGGGAGCCCAGACTTGAACTCTTCGCCAGTACCCTTTCTACAGCAGCTCAGAAGTGATGTAATACGGATGGGAAATGATACAACTGCTGATTATTGTCATCCAGAAATCTAGACACAGTCAAGGGCCTGGATAAAACCTGAGGCTGGATGTTTCTTTGGAATTCTTCTCAGTATGGGAGCAGGCACAGCTCCTGCCAGATAGAGCAGCTGCTTTCCCCATTGCTGCTGCAGCAGGAGACTCTCGAAACTCCAAGGGAGGCAACTGGCCTGGCAGACCCTGTGCCGTGCAGGAACCCCCGGAAGAAACGGCGAGTGATTGTTGTGGGTGACTCCCTACTGCAGGGGACAGAGGCACCTATCTGCTGACCTGATCTCTTGTCCAGAGAGGTTTGCTGCCTGCCAGGGGCTCGAATAAGAGATGTCGTGGAAAGACTGCCAAGGCTTGTCCACGCGTCGGACTACTACCCTCTGCTGATCTTCCATGTGGGTGCTAATGACACGAAAGGCAAACTGGAAACCATCAAATGGGACTTCAGAGCTCTGGGAATGGTGGTCAAGGGTCTGGGAGCCCAGGTTGTTTTCTCCTCAATCTTGCCTGTGAGGGGAAAGGACAGGAGGAGGAGTAGACGAATTTTCCAAGTTAATAGCTGGCTGCGCCGCTGGTGTTGGCAACAGGGCTTTGGTTTCTATGACCATGGGACCCTGTTTGAAGATCAACAGCTGATAGGGAGTGATGGGATCCACCTTACCAAGCGGGGCACGCGTGTCTTTGCCAACAGATTGGCCAGCCTGGTACGGAGGGCTTTAAACTAGGCAAGATGGGGGAAGGGGAGTGGTATAGTGGCAGGGGAGTCAGTAAAACACCGCTCAAGTCAGGATGCCTCCAGCGGGTGCATACAACCAGGGGAGACAGCATGCAACGTGGCTATGGAGGCTCCTCTTGCACCTCTCCTGGGAAGCCTGCGTGCTTGACTGGCTCTCTGAAATGCCTGTATACCAATGCACGCAGCATGGGGAATAAGCAGGAAGAGTTAGAGATCTGTGTGCGGTCGCAGGGCCATGATCTCATTGCGGTTGCAGAGACATGGTGGGATAGTTCACATGACTGGGATGCGGTCATGGATGGCTATGTGCTTTTTAGGAAAGACAGGCCAGGAAGGCGAGGTGGTGGAGTTGCTCTTTATGTGAGGGAGCAGCTAGAATGTATGGAGCTCTGCCTCGGGGTGGATGAAGAGCAAGTTGAGAGCCTATGGGTAAGGATTAAAGGGCAGGGTAACATGGGTGACACTGTTGTGGGGGTCTACTACAGGCCACCTGATCAGGAGGAAGCCATAGATGAGGCCTTCTACAGACAGCTGGAAGTAGCCTCACGATCACAGGCCCTGGTTCTCATGGGAGACTTCAACCACCCTGACATCTGTTGAGAAGACAGCACAGCTAGGCACAAACAGTCAAAGAGGTTCCTGCAGAGGATTGATGATAATTTCTTGACTCAGGTGGTGGAGACGCCAACGAGGAGAGGTGCAATGCTAGACCTTGTACTAACGAACAAAGAAGGTCTAGTTGGAGATGTGAAGGTTGGGGGCAGCCTTGGCTGCAGTGACCATGAGATGGTGGAGTTCAGGATCCTACGAGGAGGGAGCAGGGCAATGAGTAGGATTGCAACGCTGGACTTCAGGAGAGCTGACTTTGGCCTCTTCAGGGACCTACTTAGGGGAATCTCCTGGGGTAGGGCCCTAGAAGGAAGAGGGGTCCAAGAGAGCTGGTTAATATTCAAGCGTCACTTCCTCCAGGCTCAGGATCAGTGCATCCCTCTGAGTAAGAAGTCGAGCAAAGCGGGCAGGAGACCTGCATGGATGAGCAAGGAACTCCTGGCCAAACTCCAGCAGAAGAAGGAAGTGTACAGAATGTGGAAAAGGGGACAGGCCACTTGGGAGGAATACAGGGACATTGTCAGAGCGTGCAGGGATGCGACAAGAAAGGCTAAGGCCCAGTTGGAATTAAATCTGGCAAGGGATGTCAAGGACAACAAGAAGGCCTTCTTCAAATACATCAATAGCAAGAGGAAGACTAGGGAAAACGTGGGCCTGCTGCTGAATGGGGCAGGTGCCCTGGTGACAAAAGATACAGAGAAGGCAGAGTTATTGAATGCTGCCTTTGTTTCAGTCTTCACTGCTAAGGCCAGTCCTCAGGAATTCCAGACCTTGGAGAAAAGAGAGGAAGTCTGGAGAAAGGAAGACTCTCCCTTGGTGGAGGAGGATCAGGTTAGAGATCTTTTGTCTAAACTTGACATCCATAAATCCATGGGCCCCGATGGGATGCACCCACGAGTGCTGAGGGAGCTGGCGGATGTTATCGCTAGGCCACTCCCCATCATCTTGGAAAGGTCCTGGAGATCAGGAGAGGTGCCTGAGGGCTGGAAGAAAGCCAGCGTCAGGCCAGTCTTCAAAAAGGGCAAGAAGGAGGAGCCAGGAAACTACAGGCCTGCCAGCCTCACCTCCATCCCTGGAAAGGTGATGGAACAGCTCCTCCTGAAGGTCATCACTAAGCATCTGGAGGACAAGAAGGTGATCAGGAGTAGTCAGCATGGATTCACCAAAGGGAAATCATGCTTGACCAACCTGATAGCCTTCTATGACGGAATGACTGGCTGGGTAGATGAGGGCAGAGCAGTGGATGTTGTCTACCTGGACTTCAGCAAGGCTTTGGACACTGTCTCCCATCACATCCTCCTAGGCAAGCTCAGGAAGTGTGGGCTAGATGAGTGGACGGTGAGGTGGCTTGAGAACTGGCTGGATGGCCGAGCTCAGAGGGTTGTGGTGAATGGCGCAGAGTCAAGTTGGAGGCCTGTGGCTAGTGGTGTCCCCCAGGGGTCAGTCCTGGGTCCAGTCTTGTTCAATGTATTCATCAATGACCTGGAGGAAGGGACAGAGCGCACCCTCAGCAAGTTTGCTGATGATACGAAACTGGGGGGAGAGGCTAACACACCAGAAGACTGTGCTGCCATTCAGAGGGACCTGGAGAGGCTGGAGAGGTGGGCGGAGAGGAACCTCCTGAAGTTCAGCAAAGGCAAGTGCAAGGTCCTGCACCTAGGCAGGAATAATCCCATGCACCAGTACAGGCTGGGGACTGACCTGCTGGAAAGGAGCTCTGCCGAGAAGGACCTGGGAGTGCTGGTGGACAACAAGTTAAGCATGAGGCAGCAGTGTGCCCTTGTGGCCAAGAAGGCCAATGGTCTCCTGGGCTGCATGAGGCAGAGTGTTGCCAGCAGGTGGAGGGAGGTGATCCTGCCCCTCTCCTCAGCCCTGGGGAGGCCTCACCTGGAGTCCTGTGTCCAGTTCTGGGCTCCCCAGTACAAGAGAGACATGGCACTCCTGGAGAGAGTCCAGCGGAGGGCTACCAAGATGATTAGAGGGCTGGAGCATCTCTCCTATGAAGAAAGACTGCAAGAGCTGGGCCTGTTCAGCCTGGAGAAGAGAAGATTGAGAGGGGATCTCATCAACGTGTACAAGTATCTGAAGGGGGAGTGTCAAGAGGATGAGGCCAGCCTCTTCTCCGTGGTGCCCAGCAACAGGACAAGAGGCAATGGGCAGAAACTGAACCACAGGAAGTTCCATCTGAACCTGAGGAAAAACTTCTGGGCAATATGCTCTAGGTGACCCTGCTTGAACAGGGAGGTTGGACTAGATGATCTCCAGAGGTCCCTTCCAACCTAAACGATTCTGTGATTCTGTGAAACCAGGGGCTCCTTAGCCTAAGTAAATAGCGTTCTTTGGGACTAAGAGAAATAAGGAGCTCAAGTCTTGTGTGCTGAGGTAGGTGTCTTCAGTAGTCATAATATTCCAGTTGTATAGTTGGTATTAATGCTTTTGACCTTTGGCGCAAAGTTGGTTTGTCTTTTGTGCTCTTTCCTCCCGTTTGGTTTTCATCCTTCATGCACAACTCAGTGGGAATTCACTGTGCCCTGCTACGTACAGTACTGGTATTAGGTAGTTCTGTGATCAGTCTTAACCATTTTACCTGGGCACCTCCTCCCACCACGTGCTGTATTAACATCAGATTTGTGTAGTTCATTTCATGGTCATGAGATGCACAGATTTTTGCAGTCAGCCATATGCCTTTGTGTGGGCTCCATTTTATATGTGCACAAACTTTAAGTAGGAGTTTGCATCTGCAACTTTACATGTACAGAAGTAATAATGTTAAAAGTATGCCTTCTAAAGAGGGTGTGAATGCATCAATCTCTCAAACACATTGAAAAGTGTAATGAAAATTCCTTCTCCTACTGAATTTGGAGGTGAGGCAGGGTGGAAGAACGTTTTGTTTGGGGAACAACTTGCTCCTACTTTATCCAGAGATATTTTATTAAAGTATAAAGCTGAAGAAGTGAGACCTTTATTAAAAAAAAATATATATATACACTCCAGAATTGTATGACCATATAAATTATTAGCTGATTCTTTCATTCCTTCGCTTTAATTTGCTGAACAGGGAGAGGACACTGACAACTATGACTTTATTTGAAATACAGCTATTGGAAGAGAACCAAAACCTCATTCAGAAAGGAGACTTAAACAGAAGCTATAAATAATCTAGATGTTTCTGAAATACAGATATCTAAACCATAAAGCCTGGACATTCCTATAGTGGGTGTGTGGTTTTTTTTTTTTTTTTTGAAATCCAAAGCACCACTGAGGCACCTTGTTAGAGGTGGAAGAATTGGGACCAAAGCACTTTTTTTTTTTTTTTCAGGGCTATGTGCCATAGACTTCTGAACAGGAGCCTCTCTGCTCTGAAGTGTGGGATGTTAATGTATCTCCTTCTGTTTTACAGGGAGAAGTTAAGGCTCTTCAGCTGTAAAAGGTGCTGCAAAAGAATAGTTCTTTCAATGGTTAAGTAGTTGTTACCAAGTGCTTCTTCTTTTCATATAGCATTTAGTTGGCATTTAGTGAAGCACTGAAATGAACTACAGCTGTTCAGAAAAAGCCCATTTTTTCCAACACTGAAGTGCATGACAAAATTTTAGCAAGGTTGTAGCAGGAATGCAGTTGAGTTAAATAAGGACTGACCTATCAAGATAAATAAAATGGAGATATCTGCCACTTCTGTGGAGAGGTAGGGGAGGCAGTTTCTTTCAGGAGTGATGCTGGAATTCAGTTTTCCAAATTCAATTCAGCCAGAAATGTTAAGAGTTGCATCATTTTATGTAATATTTCTTCCTTTGAAGAGTGGATATACTGCCCTGAGTACAATGCCATGATGCCTACACTTGTCCCAGAGTATAATAGATTGCTAAAATGATTTACCTTCGGGAAAAAAAGGATTCATAGCAACAAGTTTTGGGAATTTCTGCATAGTGTGCTGAGAGTACTTTTAAGCCTTTATCTCACAGTACAAGGAAGGGAAATCATGCTTGACCAATCTGATAGCCTTCTATGACGGAGTGACTGGCTGGGTAGATGAGGGGAGAGCAGTGGATGTTGTCTACCTGGACTTCAGCAAGGCTTTGGACACTGTCTCCCATCACATCCTCCTAGGCAAGCTCAGGAAGTGTGGGCTAGATGAGTGGACGGTGAGGTGGCTTGAGAACTGGCTGGATGGCCGAGCTCAGAGGGTTGTGGTGAATGGCGCAGAGTCAAGTTGGAGGCCTGTGGCTAGTGGTGTCCCCCAGGGGTCAGTCCTGGGCCCAGTCTTGTTCAATGTATTCATCAATGACCTGGAGGAAGGGACAGAGTGCACCCTCAGAAAGTTTGCTGATGATACGAAACTGGGGGGAGAGGCTAACACACCAGAAGACTGTGCTGCCATTCAGAGGGACCTGGAGAGGCTGGAGAGGTGGGCGGAGAGGAACCTCCTGAAGTTCAGCAAAGGCAAGTGCAAGGTCCTGCACCTAGGCAGGAATAATCCCATGCACCAGTACAGGCTGGGGACTGACCTGCTGGAAAGGAGCTCTGCCGAGAAGGACCTGGGAGTGCTGGTGGACAACAAGTTAAGCATGAGGCAGCAGTGTGCCCTTGTGGCCAAGAAGGCCAATGGTCTCCTGGGCTGCATTAGGCAGAGTGTTGCCAGCAGGTGGAGGGAGGTGATCCTGCCCCTCTACTCAGCCCTGGGGAGGCCTCACCTGGAGTCCTGTGTCCAGTTCTGGGCTCCCCAGTACAAGAGAGACATGGCACTCCTGGAGAGAGTCCAGCAGAGGGCTACCAAGATGATTAGAGGGCTGGAGCATCTCTCCTATGAAGAAAGACTGCAAGAGCTGGGCCTGTTCAGCCTGGAGAAGAGAAGATTGAGAGGGGATCTCATCAACGTGTGCAAGTATCTGAAGGGGGAGTGTCAAGAGGATGAGGCCAGCCTCTTCTCCGTGGTGCCCAGCAACAGGACAAGAGGCAATGGGCAGAAACTGAACCACAGGAAGTTCCACCTAAACCTGAGAAAAAACTTCTTCACTGTGCAGGTGACAGAGCACTGGAAGAGGTTGCCCAGAGAGGTGGTGGAGTGTCCTTCCCTGGAGATATTCAAAACCCGTCTGGATGCGATCCTGGGCAATATGCTCTAGAGGACGCTGCTTGAGCAGGGGGGTTGGACTAGATGATCTCCAGAGGTCCCTTCCAACTTAAACCATTCTGTGATTCTGTGAATTCTGAATGAATCATCAGCCCTTTCAAATTAAAGGGTATTTTTGCAACTGACATCAGAGGGTCTTGCTTGCTGCCACCTATCCCAAGACTGCCAAAAGTCTTCAATTTTTTGTTGCTTTTTTTTTTTTTTTTTTAAGTCTATCATCTTCTCTCTGAGCTAGAGAATGTTTTTAAGAGAACTAGAGCAGTTTTATGGCCTGTGTTAAGCAGGAGATCCTAAATGATCATAACAACAGTCATTTCTGGCCTTTAAATCTGAGTCATTTCCAAAGAAATGACTTGCCTGTTTCAAATATGCATCAAGTGAGTGAGAAAGTAGTATTTCCAACTGAATTTAGTTTTTATGACATACTGTGTTTACTTTAGAGGCAGAAATTTATTGTCTGGTCTTGCACTAGTAAAATATTTGGAAAGCCTTAAGAGCACTATAACAACAAACAGAGCATTCACAATTTCCCTGATGGGCTAATTTTACTAATAGCACACATTTAGTGAAAATAACCTGTGATGCACCAGCAAGATTCCAGATGACAACATTAGTGCACCTGCAGGTTTTAATTGGTGCAAAAAAGGGAGAATATGAGGTACCAATTATTCTTTCCAAGCTTGAGAATCAAGGACATTTTTGGCAAGGAGGTTTATAATTCCAACATAAAATTACACACAGCATGGCATAAAAAGGGCCTGCATTATTTATCATGCATTAGGCCGTTCTGACTTGTAAAACTACAAGACGGCTGAATGAGAGAGGTGACTGTTTAACACTGGACCTACTGCAAAGTTAATTATAAGTAGTATTTCTCTCTTGCAGATTTAAGGATGTACAAGCTCTAGTGAAGCACTGTAATTAAATACCAATTCCCAATCCAGAGAGGAATCTAAAAAAGGCACAGATTGGGTAGTTAAAAAATATATATCGATGAGGAGATGAGATGAGACTATATGCTGGAGAATTTTATTGCTAATTCTCATCTTCTAAAATGAGCTGCATAGAATTGAGCTAATCTTGAACTTAAATTCCCCAGCAAGAGAAGCAGTCAATAGTTGGGTTAGAACCAAATGCTCCAAATGTTTCTTGCTTTATTCTAATAAAGGAAAAAAAAAAAAGCTGTGATTGACATTGCAAGGACTCCTAATAACTTGATGATTTCAGAATGTCATAGATGGATATTGAGACTATCTGGCAGTCTTGGCAAGGGAAAATGAATCACAATGATAAGTCCTTTGCTCACATTTCTCTTAAATGCAATGGCATGTCTCTTAAATGCAATGCCATTTTAATGGCATTGCATTAAAATGCAATGAGGCTTTTTAATGAGAAATTCCAGTTTTCACATGTAACAGGTGTGTAAGTCACTTCAGAAGGGAGAGAACAGCAGGACCTCCAGCGTTTGTACCTCGGGATGAATGGAAATGACCTTTGTAAATGCTGTCTGTCACTGTTTCCTACTTGCTGTGGTAGGAAACAGCTGGGCTGAAGGGCAGCCTGGGGCCTTGCCAGCATACCTGGAGGATGGGAGCAGTTCAGCAGCCTGTGATTGGCTTTGGTAAAATGTTACTGAAGTCTGTTGACCAGATCTTCTGGCCGTGTTTCACCTATAAGAATTTAGCACTTGGTTTTTACAAAGTAATGTAAACAAGAGTCAATTGGTGAAGAAAGGTTCTGGAAAACAAAATTGGGGGGGAGTGGGGGGCAGCTATCCTGCATTTAATGTGAAGCCTGAAATAATGTATTTGTTTGTTTTACTGTGTACTTATTATACTCCTTCCTGCAGCCTGCTGTACAGTAGGTGGTCCTCATTGTTCTGTTGTGAGGGCTAGCTCTGAGCCAGTCACTGAGCATAAAATCACTCATGATATTTTTTTCGGCTATGCTGATGTAATCTGGCGGCCAGGTAGGGACTTCTCCTTTCTGACACGTCTGTGGAAAAAAATCTCACCTGTACTGACAGCTCTTGTGGGTTGAGTGCTTGATTTCCTCAAAGGATGAGTCCAGCCTGCTAGCAAGACGGCAGTATCACTGATTTCAGGCTTTAGAAACAAAAAGGTTCTGAATTGGCTGAATGTGCATCGAGCAGGCTTCTTCCTTCAGCTGCTGCTGAGTAAGTGGCATCTCCAGCCATTGTAGCTTTGAAAAATTCAAGTGTAGCACCTGAATCGTCAGAACTGACACACACTAGAACGGCACGTAAGAGGTACTTACATGTTAGTCATGGCCATCCTTCGTGTGTTACATCTATGCTACAAATCAAAGATGTAATGTCTGCAAACTGTTGGAGCTGAATAAATTCAGGACCAAGTTTAACAATGGGTTTCAAACCACCATGAAACCTTTCAGTGCAGCATCTGACTTAAAAGAAACAAAAGTTGCCTCTGCTTTTTGTGCAGAGTCCAAGACTCAATGGAGTTCCTGAGGCATCATGGACAGATGCCCACCTTGCAACTCAGACGATCTTATGTGTGAGATAAGTGTCAGATTATTAAGAGCGTTCAAGAATAAACAAAGTATGCCTAAAGCTTTTGCATATCCATAGACATCAGTGTTGAAAAGGGGGGCTCCTATGGACGTGGATATGTTTTAGAGCTATGCAGAGTAGTTCTGAGGGTCTTACTGTTGAAATTAGGACCTGCCTAAAGGTTAAATACCCATTTGCAAGCTTTGTGTGCATTGGAGCTTTAAATGTATTTCCCATCACCTACAGAGCAGGTGGGGTCTATCTCTGCTTCACGTTTGATAGGGTAGTTACCTGATATGTGGGTGTTTTTGTTTGCTTTGTTGTTGTTGTTTTTAATCCAAAATACAGTGTTTATTCAATACAACCTCTTACCTGGTTCCAGTTTTTATAACTTCTAGCCATTGTGTTTGCTTATTCTAGAAGACTGGCCCATATTTAAAAACACTAGAAATAGCAGTAGTCTTTTTCATACCATCAGACTTTCTCCAAAATTACGAAGAAATGTAACAATTGGAAGAGGGTTTATTCTGTCATTTTGGTGTTTTGGATTTTTTATTTTATTTGACACTGTCAGTGGTCAGTCTTTTGTTTTTCCAGTGCAGCATGCTTCAATAACAACTTCAAAGCAAAACAAAACAAACTACGTGACCTGAATTCTAGAAGTAACTAGTTACATTAGAGGAAGCCCAGTCTTATAAACTGTTTGAATCTTTGGTTGAATCCTGTTTTGCTCTGTTTGTGTGCTGTACATGAACAAGGAGTTAGGACATGCCTTCCTTGGCTACCACCCTGAGCAGCAGGAGGCTGGGCACATGCCTGTCTTTAAGGAGTTGTGCTACAGGGTCTGGTGGCCTGAACTAAGACAAGACCTGAGAGGCAGTAACAAAGGCCCTGGGGACAGGAGAGCCTCTGACAGAAGAAGGTGGAAGATGTTCCTGTTGTTGCTAGGCCTCTGTCAGTGGTAACTAAGCCTAGTGGTTTGCCAGAGGAAGAGCTTGTGCAGCCATTCCCTAATCTGGTTTAGTTGCCTAAATTAGATTCATAGTATAATTTAGTTTGGATGGAGCTATTGGAGGTCTAAGTTAGTTAATTTTGATGGAAATTAATTCAAATTCAAGTTAAGAGATTTGAAAATGAGAGCCCTAAGTGAGGATAACTTAGTATGGAAGGGTTCAGTGCTTTCTGCATCTGACTGCTTTCCTTCCCCCCCATGCGTGGCAGTGTTTAGGGAAGACAAACTGGAGATGGTTTATCATAATAAGACTGCAGTGTAAAATCTGACCAGCATATGAGCATTACCTATAGCAGAAGCCTCCTAGGCAGATGTGGGACAGCTGTTAGTAAGAGTCTGCCACCTGCCTGTAAAATGTCCATCTGTCATTTGTAACGGAGACTGCGTAGCACTCCGCTAGCAGGGTGGTGGGAGAGATAATATGCCTGCCAAAGTGGTCAGAAACGAGCAGTTGAACTGAGGTTCCTCTTTCATGCTACACCTGGATGCAGGAGACACCACTAGTAGGGCCTAAGCCACCCTCTGATGCATGTTGACCATGTATCTCAGAGGCTGTACATTAATTTTGCTTTTGTGAACATGAGCAGGGCTTTGCCTAGCTCATGCAGAGCTTTATAAAAAACAAAAAAAAAACTATCACAATCTGATGTGAAAGAAAAGCAAGTAAAATTTTCAATTCCATAAAGCAAGTAAAAATAATTCAAAAAAAGAAAAGAAAACCCAAAAACTGCTGCCACACAAAACATACTTAGATCATTTTATTTTCACTAGATGTTATTTAGTTCTACTACTTATAATAATATTATAAGTGTGGCACAGTAGGAAGCTCAGAATGCAACAGTGCATTGTCTAAAGGCAATGAGACTTAGCTACAGCATCTCTTGTTAAATCTTTCTTCTTAATTGGGACAAGACAGCCTGGCTGCGCATCGTTGTGATGAGAATTAGTAACAATCTATGGTAGTTACAGTAAAGAGGAACAGCAAGACGCTCATAGCTGCAAATTTTTTAATTAAAAAAAAAAGAATGAGGAGAATGCACGCGCATGTGTGTGCGCGCATGAATACATTATAGTACAGTAAGGATTTGTTGTAGCCTTTTGCCCTCCAAAATAGTCATGCATTCCTGTAAATCAGTGTTCCGCAAACTCTGTGAAAGTGTGACCTCCCTCTTTGCTACCTCTGTCTTCATGCAGCTATTAAATTTGCAGGAGCTCCGTCCCTCGGGGGGAAGGAAATCGGAATGCTCTGTAATTACTAGCTATAAGTGTTTGTGGACACTGAGCTGTGTCCAGCAATTAAAGGTAGTTAGCTGTTTCCTTCCCAGTGCAAACACTTGCAGACAATATTAATAGCCACCTTTACACCTTTGTGTCTTTGAGGAGGATTCCCTTGGGCCCTTTTGCACCTCCCAAAGGGGCGACTGCCCAGAATTTGAGAAACACTGCTGTAAACCAAACAGGACTGTGAGATTACATGTAGGAGCAGCTGTTGATGCAAAGCTTTCCCTGCAAATAAGGAGCACCATATGCTTTGTGAAGGCTTTCCATGCACTGGCTACTTTCATTTCTCAAACCTGACTTTTGTTAATCTGTGTAGTGTGGTTCTGTCACACAATATTTCAATATGGCTGCATGCAGTATATCTATCTGTGATGCTAAGCTGCTGTTCATAATTAGCACCTGCATAACATGTTAAAAATAAAGGTCGGCTTTTGGGAAAAAAAAAGATTTAACTATTTTGTTACAGTACATATTGTACTGTCCTTTTATGTATTCATTGCTTTTGTTCATAGTTGCTGTTTGTTATACACTATATATCAAATGCCAGTTATTTCACATGCAATCAGCTGTTTAGTTATGGCAGGGAAGAGAAGTCTTTTCACTGTGTGCTTTTCACTGAGTTGTATTAATATTTCCCACTGCATTCACTCTTGATTCCAACTGTTACCTTTTTTTTTTTTAAGCTTTTTTCTAAGTTCCACCACAAGTATGTCAACAGCTCTGTGGGGGGGGGGGGGGAAGAGAAGGAATGTCAGATAAATTGTATTCATTGTTCTAGGATTTACAAGGACCTGAGATGAAGTGGCACTGTTTTTGTTAGGACATCTTTCAACCCAAGGCCTTTATCTGAAGAACATCTACGCCGTAGAATTCTTGCTTAGAAGCTAGAAAAATAAAGTTTTGGAGGTTGCTTGTTACATTTGAAAGAACTTAAACCCACCTGCAGCTCCTTGACCTAACTGTCTGTCTTTAGAAGCATGTGGCCCTTGCTCTAGGAATAGTCCTTACTGCTCTTCAGACAGGCTTTCCTGAGATGCTGTGTCTTCCAGGGCCATATCTTCTTGGCTAGCCCTTCTGCACTCCAAGTTCCGGCTCATGAATATGGCACAGGCAGGGCCTGTGTCTCTTCGGGGTCTGGAGTCTGTAGCATCAGTTGCTTCACAGGTCTCAGTGAGCTGCTTTAAAGAAAGAAAGAGTCAACTAGCTTAGGGAATTTCTAACTTAACACTTCAGCTATTTTTTGAAGTGACTGGTGAAAATTTTTTTTAAAAAAAATATAGGAATGTCATTCTGTGAAACTGCATGGGGTTCTTAACATGCATTTTTCACAGAGCCTTCTGAAGAATGAAAAGGTACTTGTCTCACTAAGCGTAATCACAAATTTAGAAAGAAAAGCAGACCAGGAGATAGAGGTATAATACCACAGATGTACACGTATAGAGAGAGTCACAGAATAATTTGCATTGAAAAGGACTTCTGGGGGCCATCTAGTCTAGTGCTCTGCTCCAAGCAAGGCTATCTTTTAAGTTGGACCAAGTTGCTCTGGGGCTTGCTTTATACACCAACTTTTAAATTCAACCTACAAAGAAACCTTTTCATCATAACCGAATAGGATTATCAGACTGAAAAGGTTACATTCAGTGTTACCCCACAGTGAGAAGTCCATTTCTATATAAGCTTTTTCAGAAGCATGCAGCTTAAGTATAACACTTCCTTCTTACCACTCTCAAATACATACGCACCTAGACTCTGAGCAGTTGCTTTGGCCAGGACTCACCTCATCTAAATTTGGCCATATAGGCTACACATATCATCTAGGTCATCAGTCATTGGCAGAGAGAAACAAGTCTTTCAGAGGAAGATTTCCTTCTGGCAGCTGTAAAGATGAACTGAATTGTCCTCTCCACTCAGTAAAAAGATCACACCCGCAACCTAAGACTTCATTCCAGAATTTTAAATGGCTTAAAGTTAGATGAGGTGAATCTCACCATTACTACCCTATATATTGCAGACTGGCTGAATTCTTGCAAATTAGGCTGCAAATGCTTGAGAGCTGGAATTATGCCATGTCATCTCATGTGTTCAGTTGTATATGTAGAACTATCATTAATGCTCATTAGAGTAGGACTGAGTAGGGCCCAGATGAGTAATTTTCAGGCAAGTTTTGTGTGAAGTTAATGGCAAACTCATCTTCAGTGGACTGTACTGTATAATATTTTTGGGGCTGAGAGCAAAAGATACACAGGTTAAGGAGCTTTTTTTTTTTTCACTTGAGGTTTGGACAACTTTTTGAAAATTAGTTAAATTTACACAGTTCAGAGTCATGTTAGCAGAAAAATGTTTTAGAGTTCCCATCTCCACAGTTTTGCCATGCTGACAATTTGATTCCCATTTTGATAGGTGAAATGTGAAAGTCTTAATTATGTTGTCACTCAGGCTCTAATTGCAGCCACCCTTTATCTCTAATGGCTGCCTTCTTATGTTACTGCTCTGTAGTGTTGAGGTGAAAGTTTCACAATGCAGGAAAGTAACTGATCACAATCAAAGTTAAATAAATACAGTCAAGCAAACAATAAAACAATAACACTACTCTGTGTGCTGAGTTTTCCAGGGAAGATGGGAGTAGAACTGGAAGCCTACTGGGAAGAAGGCTGGACATTTTTGTGCAATATTTTTCTGTTAGAAAATGCTGATTCATCAAGCATGCAGGTTTCCTTAAAGACTTTTCATTTCCTTTGGGAAGCGTTTCCTAAAGACTTCCTTTCAGTAACCCTTTCAACAACAAGGCTTTCAGGTCCTGGATCAAATTTCTGGTCAGAAAGAGAAAATAAGTGCATTTTTCAGTGGGAGCCATTCTTCTTCGTACAAATAATTTAAGTAAGTCAGTCCTGGGTAGGCAAGCAAGGAAGAGACTACCTAGTGCGCTGATGGTGGTACTCATCAGCTGGGCTTGTATAAAATTTGGAAACTTAAGGTCCTGATCTAAGTAAAATGAAGAGGGACTTTGCTCCAATTTGCCAGCTCAGGTGCATGCCTAACAGCCAGTCTATCCATTATTTATGAATACATCTCTCTCTATCATATGCACACAAATTGAACAGTCTCATTTTCATCGTGATGCAAAATCCAAAACAAATACCAAAATCCTGATGTTGTTTTAGAAAAGGAATGACTATTTTCTGACCAGTAAGAAGGAAGAAACGAAACCGTGGTGAAGACGGTTCAAAGACCTTTTACAAGGGCAGCACAGTAACTCGTGGTGAGTACTGCTACTTATAGTTCAGCCTTACCTGAGCTGCTTGACTTGCTGCTCTGGCAGATGGACCCATGGCAATATTCATACTGCTGGATGACTGGGTGTCACTGGTGTTACCTCCATCTGCAGCGGAGAGCCCAGAAATGACCAAAGCGCTTGAAAAACTCCTCTTGCCGAACAGCAGGCTGAGAGTTGAGCTGGTGGAAGAGGCCAGACTGGACCTGAGCATTGCTGCAGCTTGGTCCTGCACAGTCAGCTGGCCAGCAACAGGAACGGCAGGGGATTGAGAAAAAACAGATGTTGCCGAGTTGTGGAGTGACAGCTGACTACTAGAAAGCCTGTGGGCAATTTCGTGGGCAGATGTAGATGTTTGGATGAAAGGCTGGCGGCTTTCTACGATTGGTCCAGAGTGACTTGAAACAGGGGGCCTTTGGTTTAAAGCAGTGTGTGCCTGGACAGAGTGACTCCTGAGTTTTCTCCTGCCTTTAAAAGAGAAATTAATATATTTAGGTGCGCTCTTCACTGGCATCATGATGAAGTCCATGCTATTGACCTTGTCCAGTGCATATGTGTCACTGTTTGGCCAAGAATCAAGTTTTGTCAGCGTTACCAGAACCACAAAAATTAGAAATTGCTAAACCTATTAACCTGTTAACCTATTAAACTGTTTTTACCACTGGAATGGTTCTGGCTTTGGTCAGAATCGATCCAGCAGTTCTGCACTGAGTCGTAAGACAAGGGATGAGAGGAGAACCCAGGAAACCTGTTCTCATCACAGGCTCACACCTATTCTATCAAGCACATTTTTAACCTGCCTATTGAATGAATGAGCATAGTATTGCTGTAACTCTATTCCCGCTTGACACCACCACTAACTTAGGCAACGCTGAATATTCACTTTAAATGACTTGCTAAACTTTTAACTACAAAAATAAAACAAAAGTCTGTGAATTAAAACAAAGCCACATTAATAATTCCTGCATACTGGACATTGGAATTTGAGAATAGACACCACAGAAGTCAAGCCGCATGAAGGTTTTTTAGACTTAATAATTGAACTGAGTTCTAAGAGTGATGAGATAATTACAGTGTAACACAGATAACAGCTACTTCAGGCAGTCTATTGGAGGTCTAAATGAGACCCACATCATAAGGCCTTTGCCCCATGTTCTGAAGCATCTTGATGCAGCCACTGTTGGATACAGGAAGTACGTTCGGTAAACTATTCTGACGTGCCAAGGCATTTTCTGTCTTCCTGTACATATATCCCCCCTTTTTTAATATTTACATCAACACTGTATGTCATTCAGACAACCCATTTCTGTATTTCTTATGCTTGCCTATTTACATAAACACAGAATGCAAAATAAGTCAACTTATCAGCCAGTGAATCTACCAGATACCTGCTTTCACCCAGGCACTCTGCAAATCATGCGCAGCAGGCTGGCATGTTCAGCAAATACCCCGTCATGTGAGTGCCTTCCTAGCTTTTTGCTTTCCAGGAAACTCCAGCCATTAACAGACACTGGCATTTTGATTTCCTAGCTATAGCTGTCGGGTAGAGGGTTGATAGCAGAAAAGCTGTTGAGACCCATCAATGCAGAAACAAGTTTTTCTGGCTGGCATTCCCAGGTTATTAGCATTTTTTTTTCCTTTCATTTCTCCCAATACCTGAACTATGGAGGGGAGGGAAGCACAGAAACTCCTCCAGATACTGAGATTTTGCAGCCATAAAGCAATAGAAACCTCACAGTCTTTTTAGAAATATGATTGCTTGCTGAATTCATGAGGATTCCATTAAGGTAGGATTTCACATTCAAACTATTTACATTATATAGCTGAAACATACTGTTTTACTTCCACCCATCTACTTTCCAGAGGCTGGTATCATTAGCCCCATTTTGCAGATGCTGAAGCAAAGAGAATTTAGGTAACTTGGCACACAGTCAGATGGCAGAGCTGGTGCTGCATAACCTCACTGGAGCTGCTTAGCTGGAATAAAAACCTAGTTGGTTTGGCAAGCACTGGACACTTTTCCACCCCATTTACAATATATCATTATTTCTACTTTTATACTAAGGACAATAATAAGTAATTTTCTTAAGATGGCATGCAAAGCAGCATCCCACGTAATAAGAGCCCCAGGATCGCTATTTGAGAGCAATGGGACATGGCCTCTGTTTGGCAAGCGTATGCTGCACTTTAGACGCAGTGAGTAGGGAGGGCACGTGCTGTAATTGGGGGGGGGGGGGGGAGAGGGTCAGGCCTGGCTGCTACAGTGGCATCCATATGCATTTCTGACCTCCCCAGAGATTCAGGTTGTTGAGACTCTGGGGTTTTGGTTAAGTGCTTTAGTTTCTAGGTCTGATGGTTATTTTAATATGTTACTGTTTTAAATAAAAAGAGCAGATTGGAATTAAGAACAGAGGGGCTGCGGAGTGTTAGTTTGTTCAGGGGCTGTTGTGGCCAAACATCTGTTCCTGATTTAAACTGCCAAGCTGACCGCTGTCCAAAAGTATGCTATATTCAGCCCAAATGCAGTGGTTAGAGCACTGGCTAGGAGACCACCCATATCTACACATAAATAACACTGTCCCTGAAAATACTTAGGAAATGAAGCCTGATCTATAAACTGCATCATGAAATCAGGACAATTTTGGGGTGAACCCCACACATTTCCAATGCTGTTGATTTGGGTTGCATTTTTATATATGACTTTAATTGCATTTTGCAGACTCAGTGGCACCAGGCTGCAAAATGAAATATGAAAATATTAAATGCACTTGATTCATAGATTATGAGTCTAGAAGGGATGACTGTGATCATCTAGTCTGCCGTGCTATATAGCGTGGGCCATAGAACTTCCTGGAATTAATTCCTGTATGGTATTATTAATTATTACTATTATTTTAAAGAAATGCAGCCAACATTTCCAGTCCTGGAGAATCCATCTTAATCCTTAGCCACTTGTTTCACTGGTTATTTACCCTCACTGTTAAAAACGTGCACTTGATTTCAAATCTGAATTTGTTTAGCTTTGTTATATCTAAACCTACTAGAACCAACTATCTTGGTCAGCTTTTGGTGGCCAGGACATATTTTCCAGGTCTTTGATCAGTTTTGTAACTCTTCTTTCAACTCTTTCAAAATTAGCAATACATTTCTTACATTAGGGCACTGTGCATGATAGGCCAACAGTGTCCTGAACCAACGTCAGATTGACAGATGTGTATTACTCAGGTCACCCTGTTCATTCTTTTTTTGAAAGCTTGCATAGCATAAGTTTTTCTCAGTCCTCTGGTATTGCCTTAGTGTTCTGATACTGAAGATCAAACAGACCTTTTTAACCAGCTCTTTTAAAAACACTCTTGAATGAGAGTTATTTGGATTTTCTCAGTTAAGCATATAGCTTTGATAGCTGCTCTTTAATGATGTTCTTTGTAGCCATTAGGACGGAAAGAACTATTTCATCATCAGATGCTAAAACTATATCAATCATCTAGATTTTTCCCAAATACAAATCAGACCTGTTTTTTCTCATTTCTACCTTATCGACCGTTCTACCTTTTTATATAGCAATGGATCAGGACTATTGTTATGATTTCCGTTTCTAATATTCTTAAAAAATAAAAAGCAACAAAAAAAACAGTTTCTTCTTACTCTCCCTAATGCTGCTAGCTGGAAATTTCTCCTTGTTTAATTCCCTTTCTCTATCAGTTGTCTCTCAGGACTGAATGCTGATTTGCATTTGCTCTTTTCCACTTCCTTGCATTTGTTGTGCATTTCTTCATTTTATCTCAAAGCCAGGTTGCTTTTTCTTAACTAAGTGTGACCTTGTCTCTTAATTGTGAGTTTTTTAGGCATCCAACGCATTCTTTTAAACAATGCACAATTAACTTTCATTATTGTATGGGATGCTCAGGTTCATTATTTTACAATTAAGTTTGCCATTCTGATTACTGCAGTGTCAAATTATGAGTATGCACATGAGGATTCCTCAAAAGCTAGACTCAATTAAAAGCAGCAGTTACTTTATTCTTATAATGTGATTTATATTCATGGCAAGATTTTCTCCAGTCCTGTCCATTATTTTCAATGATAGGGCAAAATGATCTAACAGGAAACAAACAAGTATCATACCTTTCTAGTTCTGTGCTTTAATTTATATGATGATACCACAACTGTAATATAAAGCCAGTTAACTCAACCTTCACCAAATCCTGATCCCTTAGTGATAGGTCCTAGAGTGACCCACTAGCAAACTTAACGCATATTTCCAATGAAAAGTTGAGTAGTTCTATCTTGTAAATACATCTGAAGTACTTTTAGACTCGTAATTTAAGAACAAGGTTCAGCTGTTAACTGACAGAAAGACTGGCAACATTTAATTTTTTTCCTGATAACTGCTGTATAGATTCAATGAGTTATTTTCTGTTTGTTTGTTCTCCACATACATACACTGATGAGCAACCAAGCCAATTCCTCAAATAAATCGTTGTGGTCCTTCTACGATAATTAAGACTTTTGCATCGTTTCTGCTCTGCTATTCCAAGTCAACAGTAAGTAGGGGTTCATTGTGTTAGAGGCTCCCTGCATCACACACACAGGCTTCCTCCCATCTCCATTTCTCATTCTGCCGTTGTTAGTGTCAAGCCTATAGGAAAAAGTCAAGGAAATTATGTAAATACCTGTGTGCTGGTGGACCTCCTGTGATGCAGCCTGCAACTGAGGTGTTCCGTTTCTGGTGTGCTGCGAGCTACTGCTGTGGCTTGAATTACCTGTGGAATTGCTGCCGGATGAAGACCCCCCTCCACCATCCACCTCTTCAACGTTACCTCTGTCGTGGTGAGCTGCGTGACAGTCCTTTCGCATTCTGTTTGCAGGAACAAACACACGGTCAGCTATTTATTATGCATGAGAATTTGTGCTTCCAGTGTTAGGCCTCCTCACAATAGAACTGTCTCACTGTTCTTTCTCATGCCACTGCAAGTCTTTTGCCATTTTATGGACTCACAAAGATGACAGCATGGTAAGCTTAGTTGGGACAAAATTGTGTGGTGATCCTACCCAAATCTTTCCTTATCTGTGTCAGGTGGCATAAGCCCTGCAAGACCTTAGCACTCTTCATCTAATGTCAAATTGGGTTTCTAAAGATTAAATTTCACATGAGGTAACCAAGCAGTTCATTCCCAAGAGGTCTGGGAACGAACTGCATCCTGGGAAACCAACATATTGAACACCTGGGTGTCTTAGTATTCTAGCATAGATCTTAGCGTGCAAGCTGGCTGCCACAGAGTGTTGAAGAGTCTCTCTTCAACAGCCACAGCAGCAGTAGGGCAGGTGCAGGTATGGGGGAACACTAAACTTTCCCTGAAAAAGGGAAATGTCTGTCATGCTAAGTGATTTGATAATGATGCTTGTCTAACATAAAGAAAGCTCTACTTAAATGCCATTAATGAGTTAATGCATTTGCTTTCTGCCACATCTGTAGGACTTTTATTTAGCTTTTATTTTATTTATATTATAAATAAAACAATATATATTTTGCATTGTTTGCGACTAATTTTTACTCATGGGTAACAGCATGGAATTACTCTTTTTGAACAGAAAATACAGTGGAACTGAGACTATAGGGTCTCTGTCCTGCATATCATGACCAAAATTTAACACCTACCTTAACCATTTGGATATGAACCATTGTTTAATGTTGTCCAAACTGACAGGTCCCCCCCAAATGTTCCTCAGTTGGCTGTGTGTCCCAAGGTACGAGGTGGTTAAAGGGGAAACGTACATTGGGTATCCCAGTGGCTGATCACATGAAGAATTAATTAAGTTCCGCAAAACCTGTTTATTATTCTGGATGCTTCCTCTCTCCGGGTTACGATTGCGTAAGAAGATCAGTTCCTGCTGCTGCCCAGCCCAAAGCCCTCTGACACACTCCTTGTTCACCTGCAGTTAGGTAAGAAAAGTTTGGATCGTGTGAAAACATCTGCTACTAAAGATACACGACTATGTGATATAGGTAGGATGGCAGTATCCATGTGCATGCACGTCGTGTCTTTGTACCAGCAGCTTTTATGACCCTTTGCAACTACTCCCTGGTTAAGCCTGGAATGTCATTTCTGATACGCAACTTAACCGTGGAAAATGGAAGTGAACTGAACAGAGCTCCACTTCTGGCCTCCAGTCGCTACTCTGATTACTATAATCAACCTCCTCCTTTTGGCCAGATTACTGAGAAATAATATTTGTTACTACAGAGCTACATTACTGGAACATTAGAAAGGTGGCATAGCTACCTTGATAACTTTGAAGCTCAAGTAGCTTTTGTGGAGCATGATAACTTTATATTCATCTGCTCCTTCATCTACCACATGTCTCAGGGTTAGCAGCTCTTCCCTGTTGGAGAGTACAGCACTGCGCCAGGCTGGGTCCCCTTCGTGACAAATCACAACCTTTTCTTCAAAAGACTGGATTGCTTCATATAAAACTGCTGGGTCCTCATACTCATCTGGGCAGGTGAACTGGTCCTGGTAGTAAATGAAGACATAGTAGAACGGTCAGGCATCTCTGTGAAAACTAGTCCCCAAAAAGGACTTAACATTTGATACAGTGTGTATTTGTGGAGGCAGATCATTTAACTTCATGGTAATACAGAGAGACGCAACTTTGTATCTACAGTTTTTTGTATCAGGATGTAACTTGATCTTACCTCTCTACTGGACAAAGACACTCAGAGAACTGACAGTTCAACCATTCTCTTTTTGTAACATGGGAAATCAGAGGAGCCTTCGCTTAAGCTGGAGGGAGATCAGAATTACTCAGGACACTCTGTAGTTCATGTGGAAATCCTTATTTTTATTCATGAAAAAACACCAACAAGAACACAGACTGGGAATCCATCGGCAGATACCACAATATTCTTTATCCGCCACACAGCAACAGTGCCAGTGATAACAGTCATAAAATTATTTTCTTCAGTTCTCTTATGTTCATTCACTGCTGTTCTGCTTCAGTTCCACTACAGAGCAATTACCAATAGCATACATCATGAAAACGTATATCATTACATAACGCTCAGCACAGAACAAGCAAAATTTAACTCCAAGCTATACAAGAGTTGAGCTGGAGAAATTCTGAGCGACTTCAGTGGCGTTGTGCCAGACTTTTACAGCTGAAAACAAAACAGGTTCAGAAACAGCATGACTGACTTACTCAACTGTGACACAAATCCTTCAAACAACTATTCCTCTCAACTGTGTCTTTTAATATATGGAATAGTGTTACACATGTATTGCCCATCATAAAAGGATTGATAAATGAGTAACTAGAAACCATCTTTATAGTATCTATGCAAATAAAACATGACACGACTAGCATTTTGTTTTCATGAAAAATGCTGAGTCAAGGCCTGGAGTATAAATGGTTTTAAATGGGGAACTAACGGGTACAGAAAAAAATATAAATGAAAGAATGTAAGCTAAGTAATTGCTGAACTTTCCCATTTCCGTTAAGGAAGTTTCTCAGAATAAAGCAACAGCTACTGTGTTTCCCTGTACAGGTACTGCGTTTCCCTCTCTTTTCTTCTTTGGACAGGTCCTGAGGTTTCCTCTATTTCCCTAGGAGAATAAATGCAACAGTAAAAGTAATTTAAAAAAACCCTACCTGATGCAGCTTCAGAGACATTCTGATTGCTGGGGCAACAACCTTATGCAATAGATCCATGTCTGCAAAGACCCACTCATCTTTGGCTGTTATTCGAAAGTCTCCTTTGAACAGTGCATGGAGGCCGTAGAGAAAAGAATCTAAACTGTAAGAGAAGAACAGTAATTATCTCCCAAACAACGTCACGCTAGCCCACGTCCCTGCAAGCCGTCAGCCACGTGCTGAGCCACGCGTGCAGCTCGCCAGTGCCCTCGCGGAGCTGAGAACGGAGCATGGCACTGCCGTGGGTCTGCTCGCTGCAGATTCTTGCCCTGGAAACAAAGCAATTTTTTTCTAATGAAAAACCATTCCTTGTGGTTAAATGTTTTTCCTTGTGCTTGTGCTGTTAGTGATTGGCTATGAAATTAATGTGGCACCTGGAACATAAGTTGTTCCAGGGGAGGGTGGATCACTGCCCCCTAGGGTTTGGGGGGATCAGGCTGCTGCACCTCTGAGGTTGTGGCAAAGAATGCCAGCAGCTAGGCTGCCATACTTATTCAGGCCCCCACCCTTCGTCCCCTTACTTGAATGTTTACTGATGAGCACCGCTAGCGTTAACAGTTCTGCTTGCAAGGTGAAAAAGAAAAGAAGAGAAAAACAGCTGTAAAAAATATTTTCAGCAAACTCTTGACACTTTTGTCATGAAACACAAAACCAGACTTGACCATTAAACCAGACATACTGAAAAGAACACAAAAGTTTCATAAACCGTTCAGCAAACCAGGCGAGAGCATGAAATAAACTATAGGCATGTCATATTGAAACAACGAACCTTAAACCAAATGTGTGCGGGGGGCTGGTTTTTCTTTTTTCTTTCGGTTTTAATATAAGAAACTAGATGTAACCAGTTCTGCCTGACCTTGAATGAGGGGTTTGCCTGGACCTGAGATTTAAGAAAGATGTAAAAGGTGAAAATCAAGTAGTTGTAAGAAAATGGTTGCATTAGAGCTTTGTGAAGGGAAACAACTAGCATTTAGCTCCAGTTTTACCCTTGAATCACGAGCTTCCCACAACTCCACAGCAGCCACTTACATAATGTTTATAGTAGCACTGCAGTCCTAATGCTGTTCTGAAGAAGTGATCTTGAAATGAGGAAAACAGAACCATCTGTTTAGAACAGGCATCTCTTACAAACCCACAGGACATGGTTTAAACTACCTGCCAAGATTTTACTCACTCTTGCAAGAGTTGACTTTTTAGATTTTACAGGCTCTGAGGAGAAAAGGCATTAAGATGTTTGAGATTTTCATTACTATCCAGGCTTTCTCCAGAGAATGAATAATCCTTCGACTTGATTGAGCTTTCTTAATTATTTTAGGAGAGGAAAAGAATCCTTTAATTTTTGTTTCTTCTCCAAGAGAGGGAAAAGAGGGATTAGGAAACTGCTTGGCCTATCTTCAGCTCAAACACATTCTAAAATTTTGCCCTTGGCGGGTAGCATGTTTTACAAATGATAATAGAAAAATATATACATTGTTACCAGAAAAACAGCTGTATACTGATTTTCTCTTTAGAAAGCACTATGTAATACAAATCAAGTAATCAGTGTGACTGAGGCCAGTCAGTACGGCAGAGCTTACTGTCACTGCTGGGAATGTTATGAGTACAGGGAAGCGCTTGTGAATTCTTGACTCGTTTGCATTTATTAGTATTTACAGAGTTACACATTAAAACATGGCTATGTGAGATAGCTAGGCACTTATAAACTGAGATCTTCAAAATGTTCAAGCACTGATTTCAATGGGAGCTGTTATATGTCTTCAAGGAATGGGTCCTGATCTGGGCTGACTTTCAATCAATCATCTCCAGAGACTGGAAAACGATAATATACCCAAATCCTGTTTAATAGCTAGGAAAGCTCTAGAATAAAGCATCTAGGAAAAGAAGAAAAAAATAGTGGGTGAAGCCTCTATTGTGGAATATGTGGATATCACCTCCTTGAAATTGGTTAGAAATCTGCAGGGTCCTTTCACCCACCCAAGCATGTGACTGAACATCCAGCATACTCAGCTGAATCCTTGCCTGCAAAAACCGCTTTTATAGCTAAATATTCTCTCCAGGATGAAACTGAAAAAGATGACCCTGAACTCTACACCTACTGATGATTTTGTGGTAATTTTTTTCCCCAAGTAAGACCTATTGCATTTGCTATGAAAAGTTGGCTGGGAGCTGGCAGGAAAAAGAACCATTTTTTACATCATTAGAGGCTTTCAGAGCCATATCTGAACACCACAGCAGACGAAGACTTTGCGTTCACATCAAAGGGTCTTACAGGCATCGGCACACGCTAAACAGGCTGCTGTGAACAGCAGTATCTGCTGAAAGCAAGGGCAGGGCTAGGACAGCTAGTGCAAACCGCAGGTAAACATCAGCAGAAGGAGCAGAGGGAAGCGCATGTAGCTCTCGCTGTGCCTAGTTTGGAAAGACCCATCAATCTCTCATCCCTCTGCATAATAAGTTCCCTAACCAATGTTTTCAAAAACAAAGGCAACTGCTACAGGGAGCAAAGCAGTGGTGGCAGAAATGGTGTGAGGCTGAGAGTCAATTATTTTATACATCGTATTTTCTACCAGAGAGATCTGGCGGAGATTGTAGTATTCACAAAACAATGCAAATTTTTTATTCTGCCAATCATAATGAGGCCTTTGGGTACATCCTACCTATAACATGACACTATCTCCACTTTTTACTTCTGTAACATGCAACCCTTAATCCACATGAACTGCAGCTGTTGGTATGCTTCTCATTATGCTCTCTGCTGAAGACTCAAATGAGATTATGAGGAAGCTATAACCCATGTACTTTGATCTCTGGCCTGACTCAAGGCTGTTGCTACTTTCTTTGCCCAGTTTTAATATACCTCTATTAGAAATCTGCTGTAGTTGCAGGCTTGTTCCGAATATTTTTAAAACTCAGATGCCAAAGAAATTACATTCATCGGGAAGAGATATAACTACTAGAAACTTTTGGAAACGTTTCTAAGCCTCTAAACTAAGAAGCTCAAAAACTTGCTATCACAACTGAGAGCTCTTTTAGAGCATTATTAGTAGGTATGTGGAACAATCTGCCCCTCAAACGTGCAGAAAGGAGGGGATTAAGTAGCACCACAAGTATCAGAGGGAAGGCAATAAAGCCAAAGGAAATACTCCCTCTTATTTCACTCCTTACATTGTTTGAAAACTGAAACTAAAAGCATTTGATGCAAACTTGAAAACAGCACAGACTGATGAAGATTAATGAGCTGGTAAATATATCTGTGTGCATCTTGTACACTAAAACCCATCCTCAGGATCTGTGCATTTTATAGACCTATCCTAACGTTAACTGTAAATTTATTTAAGTAATAAAGACACATGCATGCCTGTCAGCTGATAATGATCTCTTTGTCTTAACTCACCTCAAACAAATACCTTCAGTTGCAGTCCCTTTAAATTGGATATTTCAGATGATAGTGTTTGTGAGAGAAGGGTCAAACTTTTCTCCCCTGGCTCTGCTCAGCCCCAGCACACCTAACTCTGCCCCATCTGGTCTACACCTCACCAGTGGCCCAGCAGCAGCAAAGGCATTAGGGAGCCTCCTCCAGTGCCTCTACTATTGCCCCAGATGCAGGGCAGTCCAACGCGGGGCATCCGGGGGCCGCAGCGGCGGGCAGGGAGAAGGCACCCTGGGCCAGCTGCCTCTGCCAGCTTCACCACCAGCAGGGGTTCCTCCAAGCAGAGAAATTATCTTTTTTAAAGCGATCCTCTGTCCATGCTGAGTAATACACTCCAGAGGGAACTGAGGGGACCCAGAAATGCAAGCTGGGTAACACCAGAAGTATCCGCTTTCTCGTTTTCACCAATGTAGAAGATGTCGCTGTTTGTTTTTAAATCTCGGCTTCAAGAACAACTTGGCTTCTCTTTCAGAGCCTCTCCTGTGCTCCAGGACATGCCACTTGGAGAGGCTTTATTTTTTATATTTTTCCAAACTTAAAATGTATATTAAATATTTATTTATTAGTAGATCTTGTCATTGAATAGGATTATTTACCAGTCTTTAAAAATGCTGAAACATATCACTCACCTTTGAATAAATGAATGGTAATGTCATGTCATTCTTCAAATTGCATTTTGTGCAGGATGCTTCCTAATGACAGTTTAAAAGAGCATGTGATTTGCATAGCAATGTTCTGCCTTCTTAATGAATGCATTTATTGTGTAATCTAGTGTTAATGTTAGGTTTGTACTGACATTTACATGAACAGGTATGCTGAATAATTATTTACATACATTATGTAAGAGCATTTAAAATCTTGGTTTACACAGTGACATTTACTGATTAATAGATTAGACAAAATCATGTGTAAATGAGTGCAAATTGATAGTTTACATACACAATGTAAACTTTAATCTCAGTTCTGTAGTGCACAGCTCAATGTAACGATACTTTTGCATTACTATTTTTGTGAAGCAGTTGGATGACTGTCTCTCCTCAAGACACAATGAGGACTAGATTTAGTCGGCAGGAAGTTTCCTACTACCTGCACAGTTACCCAGAGAACAAAGCATGGACCAGAGAGCAAATTCTTAGCTGCTTTACTCACAGTGGACATACCCAAAACGCCTTCTAGAAACAAGTGCGAGGAGGAGAAAACTACTGCCCATTCCATCTCAAATTTGTCAAGGCAAGAATCACAGCCAGAATTTTTAAAAGTCCCAAAATGAACTGCAAGGTCATGTCTCAATGCCTACCAAAGTAATCCAAGTCTTTTGTAGTCTAGCATTTGAGTGGGACCAGACACGGGTTAGGAGCCCCAACACGTTATGAAGTGAGTCAGCTCAACAGCCATGTAAGCAGTACGTCCCCGTGATGCACACAGGTGATCATGGCGCTGCCTGTGCAAACACGAGCTGTGCAGAAAACAGTCTTCAACAACCAGGAAGCCCAGAAAGGTTCCCAAAACACCATGACACCTCTTCATGGGAAAGGGCCTGCGAAGCATCACTTAGTGATTTAGCAGATTCCTCCAGCTTCTAATGACCCTGAGTACTTCTCTCCTAATCTGACTGAATACAGATCTGCAGCAAGCTGAGAGCTGGGAGTGAGGACCAGCAAGAACGCTCTAAATTACCCTCTGTGTAAGCTACTTTCTCTGCCAAATACAGAGAGAGAGGAGGGAGGCCTTCAGCACCTAAAGTCAGACCTTGTGAACATCCCCCTTCTGGCCTCAGCGTTGTTTCATGTGTTGGACAGTCTCCTTCCTCTTTGCATGCTGTGTTACTGTAGCCCTATCCGAGCCTTGCTCACTTACTGTTTCTTTTTGTTTAAATAACTTGCGGTGATCTGCGTGAAGCACTAAACAAGAAGTATGGCAAGAACTGCTCTTTGTGCTGAAGTGAACGAATTTGAGGGGGTTTTGTTGATAATGGCCTTGATGTAAGGAGGGAAATGTACCCACTTTGCTCCTTAGTTAATAATTTCTACTAAATTGTTTTTGTCAGGGACTACATAATAGCCACATATTCCTTATTTTGATGTTGTTATTTTCAAGTTATCTCTATGCTCAATATCAAATAAATTCTTTAAGACAAAAGATAACATATTTCACTGAACTAAAGTCATGTTTTGTTGCTGGGCCAGTCGATAACTTGAATTGTGCTACTCAGATTACTTTTGTTTTTTCCTATTTTTAAACCTTTCCAAGAGTTGAAATTATTAAAGGTAACTTAACCAGGAGGATATGTGACACAGGTTTTCACAGCGAAACTTTTCTAGGGAAAGCTTTTGCGAGGTAGCACTGACAAAGGTACTAACAGAAGCTGCCACTTAATTCCTGTTAGGTTGCAATGCACATTTTCAAAATACTACGATTCAATACTGCCCTAGAGCACTTCCTTAACAAAAAGAAAGCCAGAACTTAATTAAAGATATAGTATTATATATAATAGACGCAGAAGAACAGGGACAGAGCTGTGCGATGCATACAACTATCCCAATTTTTTCTCTTCTGCAGATCTTTTCTCCTCAGGAAAAGAATTTTTCAGTATGGAGTGTCCGCTCACCAAAAGAAAGAAACTCATTTGGCTCACTGGTAATTTTCTGGGTGTAAAAAAGACACAGTTTAGCTGACTCCTGCAATCATTATTAAAACCTTACAGAGGACTTTGCAAATAATTATCCTAACCAGTCACACTTTCCATGCTAAGCTTTGGAAAGTCTCTGATAATATTATCTCTTTGCATTAGCTATTGACTATGTCGGCCAATAAAAAGAAGTGACATTGTTAAGGTACCTGTACTACTGCCAAAGCATCATAATGAAGAGTTCACAAGCCTGTGGAAAGTACATGCAGCACGATGACAATTTTAGAAAGCTTTTGCGGTTATTTTTAGCTGTGCTTCTAATATCACTGTCACATATCTGCTGCAGGCACAGATCAAAATCACTTTAATCTTTTCTCTGAAAAAAATGATAAATGCACGTCAACTTTTCTATTATGTCCCCAAACTCTAAAATTTGGTTCCTCAAAAAATTGGGCAAATTTAGAAAAATTGAGCACTTACTAAACATGACACTAAGTTGAGTGCATAGAAACTAAGGGAGAGGAAACTCTACCCAGAATAAAACTAATACAGAAAAGGAACATGCAAAATCTAATAGAGGAGAGATGGAGAAAACCACTGAAGAAAGAGAAGAGAAGCAGTTCGCTGAGAAATAAGCCATGTAGGCCATGAACATTTTGAGTGACTAACTTAAGACATAAAACCCGACATTATAAACCTCCCAAATAAGAGATAACAAAGTAGAATGAACATTTAAAGGATTGATTTATCTTATAATACAAAACGCATTCAAAATCTTACATGCTGTCTTTGTTTATGATAAGACAAATCCTCTCTAAGGAGCATGTTGATAGCAGGCTAGCTAGCTTTGCTCACAGTTTTGTACTAAAACAGCAATGTCATTTAGAGATGACATATTTAATACATTTTTCTTCTGTTGTTAAACTCCTGTGAACAAAGGGAGTTCTGAGCATTAGTTATTCTGGAAATTACCATGCAAAGTATTATGCAGATCAGAAGATGACCAGGAATGGCAAAGAACAAATTATTTCATGGAGGAAACAGACTTCACCTTGATCTAATGTTCTGCTGAGATTCCACAGTAGGTGAAAGATGACAAACAGATCTTTTAAGATGAGGAAAAGGATTCCTAGAATTACCTGATGGCCATATTGTGAGCTGCAGTTCCCAAAGCTCTTCGACCAAGGATACACAAGGCAAAGGAAAGCGTTACTAGAGGAGAATCCTCATCACTGTCCAGGTGCTACAAGGTTTTAAGAATAGCATGATATTCTAGATGCAAATACCATTTTTTAAAAGCATTGCAATATTATAATAGGCGTATAAATGGTAACATTTGTAAAATTTGTATGTACCTGGACCTACCTAGATAAGCATTTTTTGCAATTAAACGGAACAAGATCACTGTAATCATAGGCTTTCTACAAAATGCAAGCTTACTTTGTCCATTGGCTAGACACAGAACATTTCAATCTGAGGTGATGAGATCTGAAGGGAAGGGGTCTTCGTTTTTTTTTTGTTTGTTTGTTTTCCACAAACGACTTTCTAAAACAGAGCAGAATCCTTACTGCTGAGAGGCAATGCAATTGGAGACAGCCAAACCCCTTTTCATGGGACGCGCGGTGTATATGAGACCCCAAAGAGTTTTCAGAACAGTCTACCTAGAAAACTTTGGGGGACTGAATTTTAGTGATTAACAATATCCACTTAAATTAGATACCACTGACGACACTGATCTCACTTTTTAAACAGTCAAAACATTTCATTTACATTTACTAGCTCAGGAGCGCCATTTTTTACTGAAATTTTTGCAAAAAAGTTTGCCGTCAAGCAGGAGGAAAAACTGAAACAACACCCCTTGAATGAGAATCTTTAGGAGGTGTAGATTATTATTTTAGTCTATGCAATAGGTAATTTCTTTGTTTCTAAAACTAAAGCCTATTATAATGGATATTTTAGCTGCTTCTACAAAATATACTGATTTTCAGGGCTTTGGGTACTGTGAAGCTTTTTTACATCTCATCTCCTATGTAAACTCTACATCTACATTTTTAACGAATTACAAAAATAGCACTAAAATAAAATGATGTTAAAATACATATAAATATGTGCGCACACACACACGCACTACTGCATGCATTGTTTCGTCCTTTCAAGTCTAATTCGGATGAGTTTCAAGTCTCTTGGGCATCCCTAAATCTATTATTCTGTTTGAAAGTCTCAGCCACATAACAAGTGAAAAAGTGTCATTAAATAGTAATTTTCCTTGCAATATGGAATTTTTTGTGTGTCAGAACTTTGGAGCTGAGAAACGAAGATCAGCAAGAACAGAAGACGAAACATTCACAGCAGGAGGAGATGGGTGATGAAGGCTCAGGGGACAACTCAGTGAAAACAAAATCAAAGTAGTGATATGTAGAGGAACTGGTGGAATGGTATTCAGGTTTACAGACATTAGAAGGAATGGAAACAGAGAAGAAACATTAAGATTAAGCGACATTACTTCAAATAAGGTCAGTGGTAACAAATGGGATGTTTAGTCAGTGATCCAGAATGAAAAATTCAAATAATGGCATAGAGCGGCCAGGAAAGAGACACTCGTCATTTCTTTCAGTTGTCATCAATAATTAGAGAATTAAAACAAAGGAACATGCTTGTTTCCAACTGTATTCTCCCCTTCTGCTATTCAGAGTATCCCATGCAAATACAGGAGTGTATTTCCATCAAATGATCTGTGACCACCAGTAATCTTTTCGGTTCAAACCGCTAAGAACTTGTGGCTGTAAACTCGCCCTTGACCTTCCAGAGCTGTAACATAATTTCATGTAGTTTTGTGGTGTAGTTCACATTTGAATTATGAGCTTTCAGAAGTGACCTATGCTAACAGATAGTTTGTTATGTACTTCCCGTATAGTCGAAGACCGTGCCCGAGAATAGCAAGCGTTTGAAAAAGGTACACAAGCATTGGCAAGTGTTTGGCAGATGTACCCAAACGCTGGCAAACGCTGAAGGAACAATTGCTCCGGTGACATTCCCCAAACACAACCTGCTCCAGCAACACTTGTTATATCTGTGCTTTCTATAGATGATGAACTAACAGTGCTGGAGGGCAGGCACAATAAGGGATTGGCTCTGTATCCAAAGAGTAATCCTTATTAAAGCTCATTTTTTGTGCAATAATAGTCTCCATAATTTTTTTTCCATTCTACAAAACAGACACTTTCCCATTGTGTTACGTTTCACAGCTTAAATAAAATATATTTCTTGTATTATTTCAGAGCAGCCAACAGAGTAACCATGCACCATTTAACTTCTATCCCAGGAATTAAAATACTACTAATAAGAAAAAGAAAGCTTACCTCCGCCCTTTTTCCAGCACAATATTGAATCCAGTCCAGATAAACACTGCAGAAACTAGCTCTTGTTATTCCTTGGAGACATGGAACATAATCTTCATCTATGTTAACATTAAACATTGCGAGGTCACGTTCAATATAATGCCACTTTGCATAAGGCTGTAGTATCTTTTGGATGGATTCATCTTTTATCCAGTGAATGATTTTGGGCGAACTTGCTGTAAAGTATATTATACTCTGTCGACAAAATGTGCATGTGTTAGCCACTGTATCTCTGATTAAAACAGAAATATTTTACACATAGAAGAGAACATATCAAATAAGACGGTATTAACTACTCATCATGGTACACATTTTTTCTACTTTTTGCCATTGGTTCATATGAATGTTTAGTCAGGATGACTGTAATAACTAATGTCTAAATATTAGACAACAGGAAAAGAAGAAAGCCTTACTTTTTAAAATATTGCTGTCTCATAGATGAAAATGCATACAAACCACTAGACAATGATAAGAATATAGTGTTCCAGCACTCAGATGTGATAATTGGAGAATATTACTGGAGTTCTAGAGTCTATTACAAAGAAGGTCAGGCTGATAAAAGCTTAGGCATGTTTTGAAAAAATAATAGCCAATGGGCACACAGTCAAAAAAGGATAATTTTTTCTATGCAGTCTTCCTGTTTCCTGGGAATAAAGCTTTCCCAATTCTTTAGCAAAATCGTCTTTATTATGATTTAACTGTAAAGGGGAGAGGCAATAGGTGTGTACAACACAGCTCTGAAAAAACCTGTTTTAATTGCCATTTTCTCTCTGCATTTAGTAGCGCCACTATTTTTGATGATATTTTTTATGCTGTTTGTTGATGAAGCCAGTGAAGAAGAACGAAGTATCTATTACATCTAAGGTTAAGAAGCTGATAACTGATGTAACTGACTATTTTCAAATAACCAATGGAGCATGAGCACTCAGCAGGAGCACTTTTACCAAACACAGAAACTTTAGAAAATAGCAAGACTCGTATCTGTGCCTGGGTTTCTGAGCTCAAGGTCTTCTAACCAATTGGTTTGGAACCATTAAAATAATAATCAGAATAGCTATCAGCACTAAATTTAAAGTGCATTTTCAAAAGAGAAGGAAACTTAAGAAGATGTTCCGGTGTTGCAAAGGACAATGGCAGCAGCTGAGAAGTCCCATTATAATGTTTCATAATTATGATGTTTTATTAAAGGATATTAATTTAAAACTGGATTCCAAAGCAAATGAGGGGCCAGTGAACACGACTGAAGATGATGTGGTTCTACTTTACCCATGCAATGGAAATATTATTAAACAAATAAACGTATAAAATGAAAATCTGATGGATTAAAAAGGACAGAAGCACTATCAGCCCCTTTTTAAAATCCCAGACGCCATACACAGTTTATCTTTTAAATTATACAAAGATACAGGAGCAAGTGAAAAATTAAGCTCCAGAGGAAAAAGACAAAACAGACAGGTACAGACTGGGGACGGACCCTTAACTTTTCCGCATGTGGAGAATAATACACCCTTTTTAAGAGATCCAGACAGAAACAATAGGAGCTGAAAACACAGCACTCAGCAAATGCAGACTTCTTGAATACTAAAAGATGTTTAAATAAGAATATATTGATATGAGATGGAGGAGGCACTAGGGAAAAATCTCACAGTAGTTGGGCAGGAAATGATTTCAAAATATATGCAGAAGGCTACAGGAGCTGACCCACTTTATTTGAGGAGAATAAAAATCCTTTTGTAAGAAGAAATAAAGGCCTTTCTAGGCTGCCAATGAAACTGCAAATGAAATAAATATATTAAGCACAAGAGGTTCAGTGCAATGCATTGTTTAAAAGACAAATATGACAATTATTCATGAGGCAAAGCAGAACTGAAACAAAGCATACATTCTCTTGGTTGATCTTGAAAATATAGTTTGCTCTTCATATTATTCTCACCTGTGTTTACATAGAAGCAGATTCAGCTGGGAAAAAAATCAGACTTGTAATCAGACATAAGAATAGCTAAAACTTCCACTACCTCACCACTATTCTGGTTTTACTAACTCTTCCTAAATATGTTTTGTGCACAAGTATATTCTCAGCTACATGGCAATTCAGAAACGATTTGACAAATATTTACCATATGGTAAGCTACAAAGAATAAACTAGAAGCACTCCAAACAGTCAGTATAATGGTAGTGCAGTTGCTGCTGAAACTTAAAGTTTAAGTGTTTTCTGAGTTTGTGATTTATGTGACCTGAATACTGCATTAACTAGAGTTCTTTCTACAATACCTTCCTGCCCCATTGAAAGGAAAGTGTCAGGGCTTTAAAACGTTCACAGTGAAATTGCCCAGGGTCTTTGCAGCTCATGGTTCTCCAACACGAACGAGCTGGGGAAGGAATGCGTTCTCACCTCTGTTTCTGATATTGTATAGCCGGAGATAAGTTCTAGCAGTACTAAGTTAACAGGATGATAGCTCATCTGATATGTTATGTAATCTTCTTACCTTCCTAGGCTGCACTAAGGACTTCACCAAATCTTATCAAAGCTCCTGTTCAGGGAAGAAACCAATAAGTTGAAGAGAAGGAGCAAAAAAAAATTTCCATTTATTTTCCTTTTGGGAGCGTCATTCTAAAGAAGCAATCTCCCGAGCGCGCTCTCTCTTCACTCAGGTTAGGCTGGGTTTTATCTTCAGTCTCGTTTGCCAACAAAAGTTGAGTCTAAAATTGCACCAGCTTATGTTCAGGTTTCATTTTAAAGTAAATTAGCAAAGTAATTGTGGGAACATACTCATTTCAGTTTAAACAAGATCTTTTTTCCATGTGGATTACATTGTGTAAAAAACATATAATTTATACTCACAAAACCCACTTTTGAAATGAAAGAAGCATGCTCACATGCAGTTTTGTTTCTAATTAATTAAACAAACCAGGCTGGTTAAGAGGCCTCACTGCACGTAAAATTATTTAAGAAATCCCAATTTCCATTTTACAAAAGTAATTGATTGAATGATCAAAACACCTTTGTGAGGCAATGATGTTGTTTTTACTGCATTTGTTCATTTGCCTAAAAAGGTGATTAATTCCTGTATAACAGGTCTGTCTGTAAGACTGATAAGATTTGCTGATTGCATAGATAGAGTAGGAAGGACATGCATCCCTCAGAGATCGTCAGAGCTTTGCTAATTGGCTTAATGGGAGTAGCAATGGCATAAATCATGGCATTTGGGTTCTGTTGCTTCAGTAGAAGACAATAAAGAATAGCAATTTATTCATTTGCTGGACCGGAATGGGTTCAAGCAAGGGGATGAAGATGTCTTGCTCAATTGTAAGGTTCGATTGTTTTGACAAATGAGTATCTGTGTGGTCACCACGACCTTAATAACACTACAACTACAGAAATGATGAAAGTGAATCGCTGTTTAATCCATGAAATAAAATAACTTCAAATGTGTTGTTGTATATATCTGAAACAGCATGTAAGAAGGGGGGTTGAACTATTAAAAAAGTACATTTGAGAAACAGCTCTTCAGAGATTTCCCAAGATCTTTTATGCTTGTTGATCTTTTTGTTTGCCAAACAAAACAGTAGTAAAAGCCAAGTCAGGAAGAAAATAACAAACTGTTAGCAAAGCTTTGCTTTGTAAGATTGTTTCTTATGACTTTATTGATACAGGATATTAACTCACCTTCTTGATGTCTGCTTAAGCAAATATGCGATTTTCTGTAGCAACTGGAGGTATGACTGGTCAGAATCAAATATAGCAAATGGACATATGAGTTAATTATCCCTTTCTAATTTCGAGTCAATCTGACTGGCTATAGAGCAAATGAATCGACTTAAAGCCAGTTATTTAAAACACTACTTCTAATAGAAAGCTAGCATTCTTTCTTTTTGACAAACCTGCTTAGGAGTAAATTCCATTTTACCAAAGAGTTTACCTTTATATAGTATCTGATAAGTATTCTCCGCAGATCAAACACTTGCAGCATTGTTGCAGCGTTGTTATCAATGATGCTATATCCTTCCAGGATGTACTGGGTTCGTGTTATTTCCCATGTCAGCCATCGGAGGTTAAAGGCTGCATTACATGATAACAAGTGAGGCAAGTGTCCAGGCTTACAACAGCAGCAGCCTTCATTGTCTTCATCTCCTTCTGTTATAGCTTCCACTTCTCTCTGCTGGCAATATGTCCCTTGGCAGTGAGAAAAAGAGAGCATGCTGGCAGTTACTGGGGGAGGAGGAAACCAAGGACTTCTTCCAAGCTAAAAAAGAATGACTGAAGACTCCAACCACTTTGCAAAAATCTAATAAAAAAAGCTACAGCAACAAATTAGATGTGCCAACTGATCCATGTGCAGTAGCAAATAAGGAGCTGTACATTATTTATTTACTATCATCTATAAAAGCCAAAAGGGCCCAATCTCATGTTCTAGGCATCCTGTTCTGAGCTGAGCTACACTACAGACCACAGCTTCTGCCTTAATAAAGACGCACCAGGAAGCAACGCTAAAGATTTTCTCTCCATTGGGCGTTTTAAGCAAATTGCTTCAAATCCCAGTCTGCTTCTTCAAATAACATACAGGATGCAAACAAAGAATTTACAGTGTGTCAGATCACTTACAAAATCTGGGTTTCAGCAAGGTATCTTAGAAAGCACCTTCCAAAAATAACATCTAACTGGTTCTTCTCTTCCCCAGCGGAATTAAAGCTACTCCAGATCAAACATTTCCAGTGAATAGCAATAGTGGTAGTACGTCATCAGGACAGAACAGCTTTCTAATTAGCCCGCTACACAGGCTCCGGATCAAAATACAGTAAATCTTTCTGAAAAAGAAATGTTAACTTGAAAAGAAGTTATGAGGCAGATTAAATATTTCTGCTGCGCACACTCTGTATTTCTGGCATGCACTATGCACACTAGATGATCAACCTAAGCCTTTGTGGATTTGCAGTCTATGAATGTCGTGTCAAAACCATTTAGGGCCCCACAAATCACAACCAGAGGTGGACACCCATGCGCTCCCCACACAGCTCTCAAAGTACACAGATCGCACACGCTTGATGCATGGATCCTTTCAAAATTCGCTCTCCATGGACTGTTGCAAAACTTATTCTCCACTGAAGTTCTGCAAATACCTTCTTTCAAGGCCATTTACTATGAGGTAAACTGCACCTATGTCTTGTATGGACCTTCTGCCAAAGGGTAAGTCTCATCCCATGAGAGAGCTGACTCAGTCGGTTTCCAAATGGTCTCAACAGGAGAGGAAGCTGCCAGACACCGCACTGTCCCTTTTGGCGAGCACTGGACACGCCTAGCAAATGCCTTAGCTGGCATTAGCCGATGCTTGCAGTGGAACAGCGCTGATCTGAAAGCAAAGCTGCATTATTTACCAGCAGGCTCTTATCTGCTTTTTATACGCCCCTCAATAGCAACACCACCCTTGCCAGTGGCTTACTCATAAACTAATTTGTGTTTGCATCCCCAATACCACTTGCTTGTCATTTTAGGGGAAGGTGTGACATGGGGAATTAATTCTACCTATCAGGAAACATGCTTAAGAGCACATTCTGTGTTTTCACAGTCAAAACAATAGCAAGAACACCACAGGATTTAAAACACCTTTGAGTTCCTCTCTCTGAGGATCTGATTGCTATACATTACATAAATAAAAGTAATCAACATCTATAAAAGCCCCTGCCAGGCCCAACAGACCTGTTCATTTGTGTCAGTGTAAATGAGAAAAGAAGTTGGCTATGATGCTTGCCATCCAAACAGTAGATTGGGAAAGAACATAACAGCAATAACAGCAGGCCCATTCCCCTGAAATCTGCCAGCATCCCAGAAGGGAATTTGGAACAAGAGAGCATCCAGAAGGCCTTTCTTTGGAGTGTCAGGACAGTCTCTATGTCCTAGATTAACTATCCCAGTCAATCACAACTGTATGGTCAACTTAACAGCACTGTAATGACAAACTGAGGCCCCTTCGTTCTTATTGATGGAAGTAGCACCCGGAATATTCCCCTTCCCATGTTAAGGAAAGCCTTCCAAAACACAACAAAATATTTCAAAGTACTGGCTATCAATTTCTCTTTCATCTCTGTACACCTTCTAAAATGTATCCAGCAAGAAAGAAACATAAAAGGAAGAAGAATAAAAGAATCTGAAGGAAATATTTGAGAAAAAAATGGGATTGCAACCCTGAGGCGGAGGAAAAAGATCAACTGCTTCTACTGTTCTCTTTTTAGTTTTCTGTAATCAAAAACTTACCCTGTGTACCCACTGACAGACTGATTTCTGCTCCTTCTTGGACAGCAGAGGTACACAATATAACAAATTATTAAATGTTCTCAAGTAAGCTAAATATATTTCCATTCCAGACTCCCACAAAATACAAAGCATGACCTATCAAGCTGACATATTCACTAGGACTGAACATGAACTGGACTGCTTCTGCTTCATATTTCACAGATTTCTACATGAATTAACACTTGCTGCTCAACAGCAAAAATGCAGCAACTGCTCTGGGTCAGTGGAAGCTTTTCTGAAGTCAAGTCAAAAGACATTGTACTCAAAGTGAAGTAGGGAAAGGCATATTCCCTTGTACACAGCTTATATGCAGCTGGATATTGAAAAGAGTAAAATAACTACTGCATGCTGCTGCTATTACTATTGCTGTCATGCTTATTTTTTGAAAGGTTAAAGATCTCACAGTACTAAACTGAATTTAAGAGAAGATAAATCTTCATTCCAGGTGCTAAATTTAGCATTGCCAAACATTTGTAAGTGCAGCACTGTCCTTTTTGATGAAAAATACAAGCCTAATACACAGCTGCCACTTATGCCTTTACAGCTAACAGAATTACAGATGGAGTTTGCTCAATTTACATATCCTTATTCTTATATCCATTTTTAATTTTGTACCGATGTATCACATTTCATTCCTATGCAATACTGGCCATGTTTCTATGCACTCTGTATTATCTATATTAACTAATATTTGTATTATTATGTGTGTAATTATTATTTTTTTAAGACTTGTATTTTGTAAAATATAGCTCGTAAAGAGGCTGGCAAGACAAGTAATAAGTGTATTCAAGAGATCCTTGGAGAGAGGCCCAGGGAAACTGTCACCGTATGCATAACAAACAGGCGATGAAGCCAGAACAACTATTTGCACTCTCACCTAATTCAACGGGCAAACATTTCTCCCAATTAAGGCTAAAATTGTACTACAGTTAACACCATCAATATTGAACTTGGGGAGTTAGAGCCATTCTAACTGGGACCAGATTATTACAAAAGCTCTGGGAACAAAGAAAGGAGCTAACGTGGTCATTTTGCAAATTTATTCCAAGGAATGAAATCAGGTCTGTGCTCTGTCAACATCTGGCAAACATGTGTCTGCTTAAAAAAAAGCTGTTTGATGGACTCAGGTACTATCACCTTGGGGATTTGGTGTCTTGGCTGCTTGCAGATCCTCTGTGGTGCCTCTGCTTAGGTTCAAGGCACCAATGATCTGAGCAATGGCCAGTGTTCTGACAAAATACTAAATCCCTATTTCGTACCCTCAGTCCTATCTCATCTGCTGATTAGTATTTCCAAATGACATCTAATAAGAGGACTCAAGTCTGCAAAGACAAAACGCGGGTTTGATGCTCATGGAAAAGGTTACCTCCCTCCCATTTCTTGCACTCTTGCACTCCAGTTCTAGAAACAGTGCCAGTAATTTGCTCCCGTCTTTAACTGAACCTTACTTCAGGTCATAATGCACTGGCTGGACTTGAACATCACAACTTGTCATGTTATTCAGAAATTTCATCTTAAGAATTCCTTCATCAATCCTCTTTTTGGTCCGTTACTCTAGACACTGATACTGCAAGGACTAGAAACATTTGCTCAGTTTTATGAATTACGCTGAAAGGGACAAGTCACAGTGAATGAAGTTAAGCATTTGCGTACATTTTTTTACAGAATGGTGATCCAACATATATGTTGCAAGCTGATGATTAAAATGTCAATTTTTATATTGCTTCTCCAGAAATTATCAAGTTTAAGCAGTTCTAAGAGAATTATTCATAAAAAACAAGGAGCAGTGGAGCAGAAAATGCACTTCAGTTATGCAATATAATTAAGTATGGTGCCATTAAATATTAAAAATCAGGAAAATGTTTTCACTGGTAATTAGTGATTTCAAAATCTGAAGGAAAACATTATTTTTACATTTCTTCCTGCAGTAGAAAGAAAATAAGCTTTCCTATTTCATTCAGCATTAGTCATTCACTGTGACCCTTGCTAGTACAGATGAGACCGATTCATTTGCAAGATATCTGACACTGGATGGTTGTCAAACACCTATCAATGCAAAACTTGTGCCAGCTCAACAAAGCAAGGTCAGTTTGTGGAAGCTCAGGAGAAAACCAGTGTGAGAGCTAGGAACTCTCTGTTTTCCTGACACATCAGGATTTGAAGACTCGCTTGTACTCTGCCATAATGATCTGACCTAAATGGAAATCAGAAAATTGAAACCTAAGACTGCAATCTCACTTCAAGAGGACACCTACCTTAATGATCCCTCAGCCTTCTAAAATTAATGGCTGCAATCAAAGTATACTTTTGAATTCAATTTTGCAAACTCAGTGAGTGGCAGGAAAAACATTCTTTGGTTCTCAAGGGCCAGACATAAAATTCTGTGACACAACAACATACTTCCAGAGCAGTTTCAATTTCCATAAAATACTTGAGCTTAACAACACACAGAGAACAGAGATAAATTATTATCAGCCATAAATTATTATGGCTGAAGGTAGTGATAGTTTGAGTACTAAGGACTGCTGACATATAAGCACCTAGGATGTGTATGTACCTAGAAATGGCTCACAGTATCATGTGCTAACCACATACACACACAGACATTAAGAAGAGCATAAACCACCCTCTCACATTGGGCACTTCAAGCTCTAAACTACATGACCCCCACAATCGGCTTTGGTCTATGGGGTTTAACTATGTATAAGTCTGCAAGATGGCTCTGAATGTGGAGACTTGGAGCCGTGAAGATGGAGTGAAGCCGAAGATACCTCCTTTTATAAACTACGCACAAGTCTCTTCACAAAAGGCTCCTCAAAAATGCCTGCTTGTTCACCATTTGTTTGATAAACATGAATATTTTATAAATAAATGTGTTATACTCGGAAAATGACTGACTCTGCTCCATCAAGTTCTGCTGCAAATATGAGTATTCCCAAATTCAGACCGATAAAGCTCCTCCTCACCTGACCTCTTTCTTTTTTGCTCAGCATAGCAGACTAATAAGCAGCAAGTTATCAACGAGAGGAAGCACAAACTAGAGCATAATTATAGAGACTGAAAGACCATCCTCTCCTGAAAAAAGCAGCATATATAGTTCTAAAAACAAAGGAAAACATCACTTCAAAAAGAAAAAAAAAAAGAAAAAAAAAAAGGAGTGAACTGAGCTCCCGGACCGAAGCTGATGAGTCTCAGAACTGGACGCATTCTGGAAAACAACTACCGTTTTGGATCCTTCCTGCTCTTTTCCTTCTTGAGTTGGGATTAAGAACAGTAATTTACAGGCTATGATAGTTGCAAGTTGTCTCAAAGAAAAATCACAGGACTTGCAAAAAAAAAAAACCCCAAACCAATACTGACTCCTCAAACATCAAAGCTAGTAGTTATAGAAGTGTGGTTTGGTTTTTGACTGCTTTGGGAGCTTTCATGCCTGAAAAATAGTCTGTTTTTTCTAACGAGGTCAATTGGTCTTACAACAGGCACTACCTCTTCCCAAAAATCTTTCCTGTTTTTTGTCCGCAGAGACACATTATGGAACCCAAGGTGAAAGCAAACATTCTCTAAGGACCTTGGTTGTTAAACTGTCAGCTAACAAATCCATGAGAACCTCACATGTCACTTCTCTTGAGATGCAATGTAAAAATGCAGCATGGCTTTGGACATAGGCATTTTCTCAATAAAAAAGTTGCAGTGCATCTAACATTTTTCTTCCTTCCAGAAGTCTTCTACAGTACACCCATATTTACATATAAAATTGTGTAATGGAGGAAATGGGAAAAAAATATAACAAATATTTATTCCAACCTGTGTTACAGAAACGAAAATACTCTATTTGAAATGCACAGATGGCTTCCATTGCTGGAACATTTCTGTACACCTAAAAGATTTCCCACATTCAACCTAAAGTAACTTCTTCCCTGTTTTATGCCACTTTCTAACTAAATCATCCTGATTCAGTCAAAAAAATCCCTCTGCAAACTTTCTGTTCATGCTTCTCTAATGTTTTTGAACGTCATGTCTCTCAGGCTTTGTTCTTTCCCATTCAAACAACGTACATGCAGTTCTTTTAACGTTCTCTCAAGAGATGTGTTAAAAAATGGCTGATTTTCTCTGAACTCCTTTTAATTTGTCATTACCTTTTTGACAGTTTGGTGCATATACAGAACACATTCAACTGTGGTCTCAGAAATGACATGAAGACGGGCACTTTTATTCTCCAACAGCGTGAAGCGATGCTTACAAGTAAAAAGTGAAAGTTTCAACCACTTTTTTTAAAAAAGTGAACGATTCTTGCTAGTGCTATAGAGCCTTCAGACACAAAAATCAAACACCAATAAGCATTTCTTACAATGGTAATGTACTCGCTATTGTAATAAAACTATACAATGTACACACACTGCAGAAATAAGTAACCGTTCTTATTTCTTAGACGTCATTACTGCTCCTGGAGCGTATACTTCAAACTGGCTGTGTTCATACACCATTTTGCATGGGAAATAAACTAGCTAACACAGAGAAAGCCCCATGGGCAATCTCATCACAGCTGCCTTCCACTATGTACAATTGCATCTGTGTCTGCTCTGTGCTTCTTTCCTTGATTCATCTAATGAAGTTCCAAGTGAAGCATGAATATTGCACGTGCAACATTCAGTAACAAAAATCACAGCAGAGATTTAGACACTAATTATATGATTGAAGAACATCGGGAGTGAGTTAGAAAACTGCACCTCAAGATATCGGCATCATCATCCATAAATGATTTCCGCACATGCTATGCCTAACTGGATATTCTCCAAAAGGCATTTTGTTGAGGCACAGACTGAAATATTTCAAGTCTTCCTTGCTCGACACGAAACTCACAGGACCTACATATTTTGACATTCTTCCTGCTCTTGCCCTGACTGTGGGTCTTCCTCTCTCTTCCCTTCAAATTAAATGATACGTGATGTATTTCTTCTGGCACACTGCTTCTAGGCCATGTTTACCACTGTGGCTTAACACAGACAATATAGACAGTTCAGTTCCCACAGGGTTTGATTCCCCCACACCAGTATGCAGCTACCTCAAAGTTATCATCTAGCCAGAGCTCACCACTGCGCTCTTCTTGCTGCCAGTGGTGGGGAGACAGCATCGCCAGGTGCTGCTGTTCTGCACACACAGATGAATGACGTGGCGGAGGCACGTCCCTTCTCTGTCCATAGAAATGGAGAGTGAAGAGCTCATTCAGACAAGATGCTTAATTTGTACAGGGCTAAAAGGAGATGAGAGGAATCCCTGCTTTGCTTATCCACTTCCAGTTTGTGTGATGTATTCTTTCCCTGACCGCAAAGATCTTTTTCAGTTAAAAGCTGGGCCAAATGCATCTACTAACTACAGTTAGAAAGGAATCTGGATCAAAGCCATTTATAATGTCAACTGTTAATTAGGCTGGATTGCAAATAGGGGAAGCAGTATCTCCTCCCCTCTAGTAAACTTGAATTCAGAAGACTGGAAGACTCTATGACCTTTTCTTCGGGCAGCATTTTCGCAGTATTACCAGCGCAGCTTTTCAGCGACAACAGTCACAAACATTCACAGCAAAATCCAGAGCTTCACAATGCAAATATTGCTTCTGCTTTACTCATAAACAGAAAGCCAGTCACAGATACAGAGAGCACTGTTACAATTCACTCATTTCCCAAACAAATGCAGACTTCCTATTTAAAGAACTGCATATTTTTTAGGGCCCTCTATTAAAATTGCATGTTTGAAATTGAAGTCAAGTAGCCAAAGCTCAGAAATTACAGATTCCGAGTTCCTCCTCCAGCTTTTTTTTCCTTTGTGGGAAACTGTGCTATGCAATGAATTAAATCAGAATGTCATGTGAAAAAGCAGTGTATGACCAGATAACTAAAAATATGAATGTAAGACAGATGCACAGATCAGAGGAAATGAGATTTCATGTGGAATTTCAAACCTAGTGTTCATTAACAACTGCCACTTGACTTTGCAAACTACAAGGTGTTCTTCCAGTTCAGGTTTCACACATACTCTTCCCACTTCTGCAGAAAAAATCCTACTGCATGCAACTGTAACCCCACACGGACCACTTGCAAGACCTGAAACGGGGAAGAACCTGCTTAGTCGGCAGCTGCCGATGGTTCTTGGTGCTGCACTAGGGCAGCCTGGTCTAATTTCCTGCCCCAGCCCCTCTGTCTGCAGTTCATGACACTTTTGTCATAGCCCGTGTCAGGCAGACGGCATCTTATCTTGCTTGTCTCTGGTTCCCCTCTTGGCTCCTCTGTTCCTCCTACCCTGCCCTTAAACAGGCTTGCAATTTCTGTGGTTTCTCTGGTACTTATTCCGCATGGTGCAGTGGAGTTTACTCATACATGTCATGTCGAATGCTACACATTAGAGCTGTTCTTTCTTGGAGTATGTTGCGTTATTCAATCCTATACGGCTTTTGTGTTACAGGTCAAACAAGGTAATCCAAATATTCATACACTCCTAGTTTCTTTTCCTAACACATCTCCTGCACCTGAAACAACACTCTGAAAGCTGGAGAAACCTTCATGAACACATCATGTCCATGAGGATGCAAACTAATTATACATTTTGTCCTGTTCCTGGAATAGCATCATTCACTGGGTACAGAGAGAAAAGCAGGGGGAGGCCATTTCTCCCCCTTTACATCATTTTCCCTTCTAGTACCGGGGAGTCTCCTCCCCCTTGCGGTACTCTAAGGATTAGAAGGAATAAGGAACTGGTTATCGTGCTGAAGACGAGATAATCCAGGTGAGATTCCCATTCCCATTTTTCCCATTCCCCTCCAGAAACGTGTCTGTTCCTTCCTGGTTGCTGCTGCTTTGTTAATTGTGTGGATCCAGGTCTTCTGAACTCCCAGGTAGAGCATGGCTTCGGTAGAATGCCAACCTCTTCCCGAGGGATGACAGAAAATGGTGAAGGGGATGCTCATGATCAAAAAAACTCAGCTGGCTGTAAATGGCAATTCATGAGACACACAAGGGGCTGCGGGGCTCAGGCCCTGTTGATTTTAACGACCTTCTGCAGACAGCTGACAGGTTGGATCTACTTACAAAGAGAGTCAACTACAGTACTAACTCCAGGTAGTGTTAGGCAATTGGCACGGAAAGGTTAATCTCCAGCCCCCATTTGGTTAAATAAACTGCAATTTTATAGAATATAGAGGTGCCTTGACAGGTGACACACTATAAGTTTTGAGCTTTGCTCTCAGATTCAAATATTAAATGGCACCCATCAGGTAATGGAAAACCCTGGCTCAGTGCCAAACTGCGTTTTCCCAAACCACTGTGCAACAAACTATCCACTTTCTTACTAGACAACCTTCAGCTCATTAAGTCTACCTGTTAGGCCCAGATCTTTTTATTTAACTAGGATAAGGCTTAAGCATCTTCTCCTATTTTTCACCTGCATTTCCTAGATTTACTTTTTCTGAGCTGCCTGGGGATGGTGATGATGGAGAGGGACCCAGCAGTAAGTGACAAGTGCAAGTGACAATTTAAGCATGAAAATGAGATTTTTTTCTTTCATTTGTTCCAAATTCTGCAACTAACTATTGTAACAGAAAAGGATGACTAGCAAAGATAATGTTACGAAATTATAACTGGACATAATGGAAACGTACATGGCCCTGCTTATTCAAAATCCTAACAAAAGTAAATACAATGTCAACATTTTCTAAAATTTGTCACTGTTTTAACACACACAAATCTCTCCTGTAAGTCACTTTTATTTCTAGATTTCCAGAAATGAATAAACCATTTTTTGACTTCACAAACTTTTCATAAAGAATCAGAACTGTGAGCTGCCTAAGAGGCACGTTTCAAAAATGAAAGGCTGACTAGAATGGTTTGAAAAAAAGAGCAGTTATCAGCAGGATTTATCAGCCTGTGAAGTCAGTGGTACTGTCACTAAGATTTGAAGCGCCACAGTATTTAATCATTCTTGAACAACAACATAAATCTGCATTTGTCTGCCCTGTGTATGAAAACAAGAGCAGCAAGTGCCAAATCTACACCCAGTTTTCCTCCTTATGGCTTCTATGAGGTACTTAACCTCAGTATCGGTCTCTAACATAGGAGCACCACTGCTTACCTTGAGGGTACAAGAGGAGAAGATAATACTTGCACACATGTCTTTGAAGCTGAAAAAAGCCACAGAGCCACACATATGTCATCATCTTCACAAACAAATTATGGGGCAGATAAACAAACGTTTTCTCTCCTTTACTTCTTCCAGTTGCTTTTTCTTACAATTCGGCTCTGTACTGAATAGGTACCTCATCAGGTACCACAATATCTAGAGCTTTCAGATATTTACTCTGTTTTCTACATAACGTTCCTTAAGATACAGGCATGTTATCTTCATCCCCACCACAGAGAAAGGGAACTGAGCAACAAGCATTCACAATAACCTGTTTTGAACCTACAGAAAGTCTGTCACAGAGTCAAGACTTGAGGCCACACACATTTTTTCCAAGCCTAAACTTCCCACACCTAAGTGCATTCAAAGGGCTGGCCTGTCTCCTATTTCCTCATAATCAGCCTTGCTGAAAAGTTGCCTTGATCGTACATTCCCATGCATACTGCCCATTACATGCTCAGCCCTCCAGCTTGGGAAGCTGTTCTAGGATTTCAAAGCTCCAAGCATTTGCAATTGCAAAGTGGTATCTCTGAAAGGCTGCAAACCCAACACAGCAACAACCACAGCTAGCTGGTATGTGTAGTACAAAGAGAATTTAGAAGCTCTTTATAAAGCTTTGAGGTTTTACTTCCATTTTTCTTTCTATCTTACAACAATATACGAAAGCACAGAAGTGAGATACTACGAGCAACTGGTCTCCCAAATGCCAAAATACCCAGGAAGGCGATGCAAACATCTTTCCCTAAAGAGGAGGGTCCTGTCAGAGGAACATGTTGAACAGATCCCTTCTACTAGGAGTCGGCACTTCCTAAATAAAAGAAATATGAAGCCAGGAATCAGGTCTCCACTTGTTTCTCCCTTACAGTAACTGAAGCAGGGTGCTGCACCATTGCAAGACATAAGGTACTCCTTAGCTAGTAGCCTAGTGTCTGCACTTAAACACGTGTGAGGTCTTTTAAAGTGTTCCTTTTCTGTGATGGAGACCATCTCACCACTGGCATCTTCCATAATCCAACCCATAACATTTTCAGTGGACTATCTCATGATATTTCGTGCCTCTTCAAAGGTAAGTTTTTGGAGGTTGAACAATTTTAAGAGGAACTTCAGTCTTTAAGTTATGGAAGGAAAAAAAATACCTGAAAACATGACCAAGTGTAATCTAAAAGACCTGTGAACCAAGAAAATAACTCAATATGCTTTCTTTCTGTAAGTCTTACAATACTTCAGAACGTGACTCCTAATTTCTAAACACTTGAGTTTCACAGCGCTGTCATTCAATTACTGATACAAAGAAATATAGAGCCCTTAGACAAACAAACAGATATATATAAAGAAAGAGAGAGAAAAAGGTCCTTAAACTCTATGCCCTACTATAGAGTTGCGATAGGCTAAGGAAGCCAGACAATATGTATTTGTTTTTTCACTGTTTAAATCATCAGGGATGTAGATCCTTACCTCGAAATTCCAGCCCTCTGAGCTGAAAGGTGACAAGGCCATTTCCAATTTCGATCAAGTGCACAAAGGCATTTAAATAATCCGATGTCAGAATAAAACAGTCTCCTGTGTTGTAGTTTCCCCAGCGGCCCAGTATCAAATCTCCACAAAGAGACTCCTGCAGAGATCTTGTCAAATGCTCATAAAAAATGGAGTTGAGATTATTGTCATCATTTCCTACAACCAGAGCAGCATATTTGTGAAAAATAAAATTTAAAATAAACTAAGCCATTCTGAATAGAATCCTATGTTCTTTTTTATTCCTGCATAAAACCTCTTCCTCTAGCTGGATGGTATCTTCTTGAAGATACACTATATAAAATGCAATGCCTAGGCAGACTAGAAGTCTTCTACAGAATCAGACTTGAGAATTTTCTTTAATATGAACAATATTGTAAACAGAACACTAGATTGGTGAAAAAACGTATTTCAGATTGAACGACATCACCTCCTTCATGTTTTACAATAGCAAGTTTCTTTGGCTCTACTGAAAGACTCTGCTATCCTAAGTTAACATCCACTTCTTATTAATTGTAAGAAACCATAAATCATGAATAACTCAGTACATAAGCTTAGAATTGCATATTCTTCCTGATATTTTCACTAAGTAAAGGATTTGGTCACACAGCTTCACGTAGAGCTGTTCCTTTGACTCTTCCAGGAACGTTTCCAAATTTTTGACCATGAAGCGCCTGATGGGTACTTAAGACGAGGAGATACATTTTAAAAGAATGCACTTAGTGTATTGAGAAAGAACGAAACAAGGGCCATTCACCACTAGAATTGCTACCACTCTCTTTAAAAACTAGTTTCAGCTGTCCAGATACACACTGCTTGGACCAGTTGTCTGGGTGATACAATATCACATAACAGTATAAGAATTTCATAAAGGTCTATGGCATTTAATGGGATCAAAATTAGCACTTTATGATGATCAGTGAAAGAAAATAAATCCTTCACAAAATGTAAACACAGCACCACATAATCCAACAGGATGTTGGTGTGGTTGTACTATTTTATATAATTTATATGCTGAATGTGAGAATTATATTTATTTTCTATAACGCATCAGCGGTTTATTTTTAATACTTTTTAAATGTGGATGCACAAATAAATATACACCTACAAACTAACATTTTGGAGATGCGTATGTGTATGTGAGAGTGTATATGGCTACAGATATACAGGTACATATGCATATTTAGGTATGTGCATATTTGGGAGCCCACCTAATATGGAGAAAAAAAGAGAGGATGAAAGGCTAGAGCTTCCCCCACAAATCACTCCAGCATACAAGAAGATGGGTATACATTTTACCGTACAGCCCCTTATCACTGTGGCCATTACACATCCAGCCCTGGTATGTACATTTATGCAGGTGTATACAAACATACAGACACACTCAGCTATATACTTTCTGGGGTATGTTTAGCGAAAATTTAAATTAGTCATAAAAGCAAGCTTTTAAGCACACATGCACAAAAGGAATGCTTTGCTTGAGCAATGGATTTTAAAACATAATGAAATAACTATTAGCATACATAATAATGCTAAAGGTTATTGCTATTCCAATATATAATGGACTTGAGAAATGTCCTAACTCCCTGCCTTGAAACGATAAATAATGAAAGAGAATTATATATGCCTTGAACTGCTAATACCTCTCTTGTCATCTTGGACACCCTGGATTATACTCATTTCTGCTTAAAGATGTATATTTTTTTTGGGCTGCTGATGTAATGGCTATGCATAAAGGGAGGGATAAAAATGCATGTAACAACAGCAATTACAGTCTAAGCTTCTACCTCCACAGTACAAGTCCCTGACACCTCAGTGGTAAAGTAAAATCATCTTTAGAATATTAAAGAAATCCAGATTCCGGCTTCTCTCACTGGGACCAGGATTTGGCATGAAACTCTGATAACAAGTTTCTCCTGGAAAGGACTCTGTCCCACCAGGTGCTGAACGGCATCAAGTGAGCTATCACATGTTCTCCATGTCCACTGACTTGTCAAAAAATGTGCTCATTTCGAGTCTCGCAGGAACTGCCTGCTGCAGTCCAGGAAGGTGTTTTAGTTTGCCATGTGTTAGAGCTCATTTCATGGACCATTACCTGGAAGAGAAGCCCACTGGCTTTCCTTCTTCTTTCTTTTACCTCCTCCTGCAAATTTTCTATTCCCCTTCCCTCGCTTTCCCCCCTCTCCAGAAAGGTTTCTCCTCAGGGAAGAAGAGATACCTGTCAGTCCAAACTGCTTAGTTGTAGGGGCAGTATCACCTGCTTCTTTCTTCTCCCCTTATCAAGGTTGACCTTGGAGTTCAGCCAGGGCATATGCCGTGTACTCCACGCAAACAAAAATTTCATGATTAACCAAGAGATTCACAGCCCAGCAGCTATCTAATCAGTTCCACATAACTGAAGAGTGAATTTGCTTATCAAATCACACGACTTAAACAGGGGCTCTGTTGCATCTAAAATGCTCTGCTTCATTCATACAATTAAACATTTTGTTTCTCTAACTTTCCAGGCAAATCTTCAAAGGAGTAAATACATCACATTTTTCAAATCAAGCAAAACACCCAAATGCCAGGCCATACCTGCATCCTTTTCGATCTGAATTGCCAGTCTTGTGTTGGAATGGTCCGACCTTTTGGTGCTGGAAATAAAGACAGGTTGTACAGCCAATTCTTTTTTTTAAGTAAAGATTCCCCCAAATACATGTTTTTACTTTTAAACATATCTTCTCATTCTATGTTTGTATCATTATGCAGTTCATACTCCTAATCTGTTAATTGGTTTACTCCGAGCAGACACGTGTTATTATTGCAATTCATTATTGCTATTGCTAAAGTAGCTCTTTGGCACATGAAACAAAAGTGTCTTTTTAACCTCCTATTTTTCCTCAAACTCTTTCTTCCCCATTTTCCTTCTTGTGGGGCTATTCACGTAAGAAGTAACTCAGAATGTAGCAGAGTCCATTTAGAAGTTGGCATCTGTGATAATACATAGCAATACAACATGCCCAAATATTTAAACTGGCTCCAGAAGCATGCCCACTAGGTACCACCCAGTACTGAATACAAAGAACATTAAATCAATCTTGCTTCCTTTCTAAGCCTTAAGGAAAATAGCTGGACTCAAGGAGTTTGTTTATTTGTGTGGGAATATTCCTGTGTACATGTAACATCCATGGAAAGAAAAAAAAAAAGAAGAAAAAAAGAATTTCTTATTTACCTAGGCAGCAATGAGGGAATCCCTGGTCATTCTTATCTCTTGAAAAAGAGTGAACCTCAGAGTCTTAGTCCACACACACGGTGAGTCTGTCTTCCTTACTAGTGACACTTTCACTACACAGTATTTTCATAGTCCCAGTAGAATATAACAACCATAGGAAAAAAAAAAAAGGCAACTGCAAGGTAGACTGAGCCTTTATGCCTACCTATAACAAAAGGCACTTCAAAGTCTGTGGATAATGAATGAGCTACTCATTGTGGGCATCCACCCGAAGGAAGTTGTCCTTGCAGTGACTAAGCATATTCAATGCCAGAAGTCCAAAGCATCTCCCAAGCCTTCAGGGTATCAGTGTAAGCCTAGGATGCTACAGAAAATGTACTTTATTCCCTAAAAATACTGCTCTGAGAGTGGTACTTAGGACTTTGTGACTTCACTAAGACTATTGCCTTGAAAGTTTTGCCCTCTATTGCTAACCTTAGCAGGACTCCTGTCAATCGGATAGATAGGCAAATACTACCATTCCTTGGAAAACGAGGTTAAAACAGAATGTGGGGAAAGACAAAGCTATTTAGCCCACGCCGCGATCGGCATAAGATTACACGTGGCAGAGGTGTGACATTCATCTGTTCACCAGCCTGTTTATGCTGGGGAAAAGGGCCATGAACGCCCCTCCCTGGGCACAGGAACTAAGGAAGGCACCTGGGATTGTCCCAAGAGTCGCTTATCAAACCCTGGTGAAGGAGGTACGGCCACACGGCTGGCAACAGAGAAGTTTGAGTGCAGCACAGAGCGCAGCGGAGATTTTGAATAGTGCAGCGTTCAGATGCTCAGCGTGGAAGGCTAGAATTTAACCACTCACTACGAACATTTAGATATGCCCCAAGGAGGACAGAGGCAGGGAGGGTGCAAGTTATACGAGGGGCTTTCAGATAGGTTAAACAACACTGAATGAGGATGGTGCAAACCCACAGTCTTTGAAGCACAGCAGAAAATCTTCCTCTGGGATTTTGTGTTTCTGGAGCTTTCCTCAGATCAGAATAGGTTCCCAGCATTTCCTGCCTCAATATACAAACTATTTAAAGGGTTGGAGGTTTCTGAGCTGAAGTTAAAGGCTAACACTGATGCTACTCAGGGAGAAGAATGCCATTGATATTCCTAATGTCAGAAGGTCTTTTCAACCAGCTTCTAGCTACAGCTCCCCCCAAAAACCTGTGGAAAACTGACCAACAAAAAAATTATACAGCATCTTCCATGTAGTTGACAGAAGAACAAAACTGCTTTGCCTCTACTCCCTACAGGCTACTGATTTTCACTTACAAAGAACAGGTTTTCACTCTGCAAGAAATACAGTTGGAGAGAGTATGATTCTTAATTAGAATTATTTATAATTAATATTAGCACATTATCTACATATATTAACATTAAATTTGACGCATTATTTATCTTCCCCATTTCTGGTTGGCTCAGCTTATTGTAACTGCAAGTTTCAGTTCCTATGCAACAGAAAATGGTTACATGCAGGGGGGCTTTCTAGGCAATTCTGAATATAAAGAATGATTTAACTGCAAAAAGATTGCGGAAATTATTCTATCCTAATATACACGCACCTTCAATTACAACATACGCAATGGTGAGCATAAAGATTAGGTTACGGAATTCAATCAATTTTCTATTCTCAGCAGAGAAACGTTGCTGATTTCAAAATGGATATGTTTTAAGATTATCAGATTTCTTATTAACTTTCAGCCCCTCTGAAATCAGTGTGCCAGTATGAGGTCCAAGTCAATACTGTTTTTTTACCCCATTTTTACCCCATTTTTCATTTTTTACTATTTTTTAACAACCCATAAAGCATTTTTGTTTTTGAGGCATATCAAGATAGATAAAAATTAAGCAATATTTCAGAAAATTCTCATCTATATAAGTGGGAATCCTTTTTCCTAGCATGCAGCTCTGGCTTCATTCCTTCCCCTTCCCCCCCCCCCCCCCCTTTTTTGGGGGGGAGAGAGAGAGATGCATGAAACAATTATGGAAAATCAGAAGTGCTTCAGGACATGGATAACGCAACCTGAATGGGAAGAAGGGAAGGAAACAGAACAGCTCTCAGACAAAATGAAATCAGCCTCTGCTGTGGCATTATCCTCCATTCCAAGCACAATATCGATTTCTTAAGCAGGGAAAACACGGGCCCCAGGACATGAGATGATAAGAAAAGATTTGCTTTTTCAGATAGTACCAGAAAAAATCAAAAGCTTTATCCAGATAATTTGAATGGTAATTTTAATTCTTTATGAAGACCTGGGCTAATACATACAGTTTGTAAAACAAAATAAGAGTGAACTAGTTTTGTCCTGAAATTCAGTTTAGTTGAACTACTTCAAACTATTAGCAACTAAAGGTACGTTTACACCTTCTTAAAGGTGACAAAAATTTGCATCGCATTAAACGATAATACACTGTGCCTAACAGCCAAACTAGGCATTTACTCCTGGGCTTTCTGCTGTCAACTAGGATCTCCTAAAGTGAACTTTTGGGACTAGTGGGCAATTTGGACTTCCCCCCAGTGGCTTCTTGCTTTAAATTTGGTCATTACCACTCATCCAAGGTGATAATTAGCTCAATAATTGGATTTCTTCCTGAACTGCATTACTGTACGCAAACTGAGTGCAGGTCCTCGGGCACTTGCCCTGGAGAGCAAGTTATTGTGTTTGAATGTCTTCAGCTAAGTCTAAGCAATTTTAAAGTCAACATCCTGCTTAGTTCCTGAAATATCCAACCCCTGCTCTTTTAATCCAGCAGTTATACGGGCATTGAGATAATCCACTGGCTTGTATGACACTGTTCATGCCATTATAATTATTGCTTCCCTTTGTAAAAAGATGGGGTCACTTCCCATATTCTCCTTGTGCAAAAATACTGCCTCATTTGTCAACCTGGAAAGACTTTCTCTTCCCACCATACTCCCCACTTTCCCTGCAAGTAACAATTAAGAAGGCAGAACAAAGGCTGAGGGGGGCTCGGGCAGTGGGGGAAACATACAGGGGGTGGTGAGAATCAGACAAATGGAGGAAAAAATAGATCATTGTCGTGCTTAATCCCAGAAGCTGAAAATGAAATTGCAGCTGTTTTTTTTCTGCCTTGCTGTTGCTGGATTTTTCCCCAAAACACAAATTCAAGATTTCTAGGATTCCTGCTGTGAAGAAAGGGATCTCTACTTTGAAAGACAACAAAACAAAGAAAAACAGTCCCCTCTGGGGGATGCAAGAAATGCCTTTCTAGGGTAGACCCAAAGTTTTTCTCTGCCTGGGTCCAATGAATTTTAATCCAGCTTTTGCATGGCATCTAACAGTCAAGTCTATTAGAGAAACATTTCTACGCTGTGGCCCTATGATTATTCATGGTATCTGGAATTAAAAATTCTCAACATTTCCTATTTGAAAGTCCCATGCTGCCAGCAGCACAAACGGAAGGCTTAACATAAAAAACATAGTAGTAGTAGGCTAAGATAGCGAGGCAGGAGGGTGAATGGGGAAATGGCAGAAAAAGGAGGCATCCATGAATATTTGAAGGACACCAGAGGCAAAAAGCATGGTACTAATTGGAAGTGTAAGGATGCCCAAATAGTTTTAAATCAATTCAACTAAAATGTAGAATGCTTTCTGGGCAATTATAACAGCAAATGCTGACAGCCTCTTCGTGCTTAACCATTTCTAGGTTTTCTGGGCAGCTGCATGCAAGACGTGCCCTAGGTTTAACTCACTTTAACAAAGACAGACCTCTTAAAAATGAAAACAATTTCTCCTTCCTATTCACTCACTCTGATTCTTATTCTTTATGCTCCCCTCCTCCCTTTCCTCCCTGACTGCTCCAATGTTTCATCTAGCAATAATAAAAAGTGGCTTGGATTGCATGCTAGGAAACGGGGGAAGGGTTAAGGCATAAAAAGTTGCAGTCATTAAAGACAATGCTGTTGAAGGGTCCTTTTAAAACATAGTAAGACTTTATTGTCAATACTGTTTCCTGCTGTTAAGGCTTGTTTACTTTCTGAAAAAGTTTTTACAACTCATTATAAGAGCTTGTTATGTTTGTTTGGGCTTTTGCGTAAGGGGTAAGAATCAGAACTACAGGCATTTGCTGGGACACAGCTGAGACTACTTAAGACCTTGGCCTATTCTGAAGCCTCCTTTTCCTGAAGAGGAGTTTCCTGAGATCCTTGTACCAATACGGATGCAAATGACAAGTGTGAATTTGAGATCAAAAGCTGAGTGTGCATGTGGCCAAACATAGATTCAAGGGCCTGCTTAAGCGCTCTGATATTCAAAGGTTTAGCTGGGCACTTGCCCACTATTTCAGAGGAGCTGGTGAATTGTCTGCACACATCAGCAAGCCAGGTCATTTAAGCATTTGTACACTTTGAAGTATTTACTAACGCTTTACCAAAAGTCATCAGTATCCTCATTTTAATTTTATTTCTCTCCTTTGCTACTTCCCCCCCCCCCCCCATACCCTTGTCTGATTGTGGTTCATCTGTTGAAAGACATTTAGTTACTATTTTCAGATATTCTATACAAAGCAATACAAGGAGTTTGGTAGGTGGAAGGATTATGGCAACTGCACACAGAGATGTTTGTGCTCATTCTTGTGGTCAGACAGAAAAGGCCAGTACCCTGACACCCCTGCAAGAACCGTGCTTAGCACTGAACACTGCATCCCAGCTGTCTCTCACTGTGCACGGTTCACAGACATAATTTTAATTTAAACTAAGCAAATGTATTCATTATACACACATGCATGCAAAAAACAAAACATGCACGTACATGTCAGTCCTCTGGTTTTCCCATCATGAGCTGTGCAGACATTATAGGAGAGGTGCTGTGCTGTGCTGTGCTGTGCCCAGCCTTGGGAAAAGAGCTCTGCTGGAGCTAATTGACTTGGCCTCTGCACTAGCTATTCTGGATTCACTGACAGACCACTACGCATGTAGCGGCAAAAGCCTGACAAATCGCAAGGCCCTAGAACGGAGCAGAACGGAAGTGATGAGAGAAGTTCTGGTGAGGAGAGAGAAATCAGACAGCAAAAGATCCCCAGTGTGCTGGGAGCTGCTTCAGCAAGTGAGCCCAAGATGGCTATTTCCTTTATTTCCCACAGAGAGATGCAAAACACTTCCAAAAAAAAAAAAAAAAAAGGGTGGTGGTGGTGAATATTTTGTTAATGTTAAAAATGAGACAAGGATTGTGGAGTGATGTCTTATAATGAAAGCCTGTATCACAAATTCTATTTAAAATCACTACGGGGTTCTACATGTATATATTTCCCATCAAAAGATGAAGGAAGACAATACAGAAGTAAATCTAGCCATTCCAGTGCCAAAAACCTGAGTACAGCATCAGTGACACTGCACTGAAGAACAACAAAAATCTTACAGCTACTGTGAAACTGCACAAAATCAAATTTAAGGTAGGGATAGTTTTTTAATATCTGTTATTTTTTCATTGTTAGACAAGGTCTATTGAGAATGTTTATCATTTACAGCAGTCTTTATGGTAGTCTCTACAGTACTCTTCAGACTGAAAAAAATCTCCAGTCCGTGGCTGAACTAGATGGTATTTTGAGAGCAAACATTGTTAAGTCAAAGGATAAAAAAAAAAAAAAAAATTCTCTAGCATTTATCCAGTATTTATCTAGTCCCAATGAGAACAAAGATTCAGAGATAGTTCTCAGTGGCATTGGTGATATAACTCTACATTTTGCATAATCTCTGAAAGAAGTGAGAGATGTTGCACAATTTGCCCCTCTAAACCCTCTGGTAACTTGGGCCTAGTATATACCCTTGTATATAAGGACACAGTAAGACATAGTATGAATTACTCCCTGCTGGGCCTAGTATATACCCTTGTATATAAGGACACAGTAAGACATAGTATGAATTACTCCCTGCTGCCATCTGTGTATAATTTACACATCACTACAGTTTTAGAAAAAAAAAATAGTGACACTTACTGAACAATTCCTCTGTGATCTCAGCTTATCCCCTATCTTTACATCTTGACAAAAGTATGAGTAACCATCTTCTTGAATGAAAGGTTTCAGTACGGCGCTCTGAATCTCAACTTAATCCTGAATGTTTGGTTCAGTTAAATTTAAAACAGGATATGATCTACATTATCTACGTGAATGAGACGAACAATTCCCGCAAACACCTATTCTTATAGAAATTCAGTCAAAAACAAGAGAAAAACAACTCCGTTTCCACAGATTTCCAATACTCAAAATGACAGAAACTTCCTGAGATCGTTTGACCTCATTGGATTTTCATAATTTGGAAGCTAAGCATTAGAAGAACAGCTTATAAAATTTTAGTACTGTATATCCATACAAGCGCAATATAACTTGTTTTCTACTTCTGAATCCATTCTCATTTTTCTCTTATGCTCTGTTGCTGCTTTCCTTTCCAAATATTTTCAATAATCCTCTTCTATCCTGGTTAGGATTTCCTTTCTTCTATAGCTCTGTAATTTCTGTCCACGATTATGAACTTCCGTTGCATTATCCTCTCAGATTTTTCACTGCATGTATTTTCCTTTTTTGCCTATCCCTTTCCCTTTGCATTTATCCTGCTTGCGGTTTTGATCTCTGCTTGTGCTCTGGCCTGGCCTCAGCATGCCTTCTCTCTCTGATGCCTCCTTTCTGTCTTTGCTCTGTCTTCTTAGAATGATTCAGTGAATTGAAGTTGTGAATGCATCTTTAACTCAGCAGGGAACTACAGAGCACTGAATCTTGAATGCACTCCCAATTAATTATCACACATATGGCTCCTATTCAATTAGCCTCAATTTGTTTTATTGACTGCCATAGGCAAAATTTGAGAGAGGAGGTGTTACCAGTTAAAGAGACACTGCCAAATAGTTAAAATTCAGCTTTGAATTTTGTATAGCTTCCCCTGAGTGCAAAACTCTTGGCAACTTAGAAAATACTTATTTTAATACCAGTTCTATTCCACTGAAGATGCCTATTTCTTCTCTCTTATCCAACCCCAGATAGCCCTCACACTTTTCCAGTTCAGTGTGACTCCACACATGGAGTCACACAATGAAGTGAGGGCTGGGGTGGAGAGGAGATGTGCATGCTTCTGTGTTACAGCAAGTGGCCAAAGTGGCATACATGCACACAAGGTCATTTGCTAAGGATGAGATCACAGTTGAAGATACTAAGGGGAACATGATTTTTCACAGGGCTTCTTTTCTCCTGGGCTGTACCTGAAGCAACACCTCCCTCCCCTGAACACTGTGACTCTGTCACTGCTCAAAGCCCTACACACCCACTGAAGGGGATTAAAGACTTGCAGACCAGACAGGTCTGCAAGTCCAGGGGCAGCACTGACTGTGTGCAATGGGAACATATATAACACGTAGGCACTTCAGCAGGGACGAAAGAGGGAAGGGTTTTGAGAAGACAGTCAAATGAGTAACTCCAATGAATAACATGCAACTTCAAAAGTCTCACAAAGAACAAAGGCAGAAGGACAGACAAAGATGTTCCTTGTTCTTTCTTTCTCTCCCAGTTCCAAAACCACGGCCACATGTACACCTGGAGAACGGGGTGCAAACTCCAGAAGATTAGTTTATGCTCATTGCTTCAACAGAGTGACAGATTCTTTTCTGAAAACCATCTTCACTGGGGAAATTTTTCAGTTATAAGGAAAGAGCAGCGAAGGAGAAAAAGTGACAACTTGCTAATGTGCCAGCTTTTGCGTCATTGCCAGTCAGGGAGCGCCACTGCAGGCAGCAAGAATGCTATATAGAGCCAAGGGCACCTGAACCAGGCCAAAAGATCCTCTAGTACCAAGCTAGGCTGCAGGCTCAGGGATCTAAATCCCTCTAAAGTCATCAGAAAGGCTCTCACCACACTCAACACGTTTTGTGAACAGGACCAGACAACCATTCTGATTTGAAGACAATACACTGAAAATTCATACTGAAAACCATTCTTGCACTGATCACATTTATTTCAACTTGCAGTTCTTAGGCATTTATGAGTACCTGTTTTGGTTTTATCTACCTGCTGAAATATATTTATACTATTTTGCTGAGTTCTAAATTAACTTAACACTCAATAAAAGCCTGGAGGAGTCCCAAGACCAACCCAATGAAGATTTCTCTTAAAGGAGCCACAGTCATCAAAAGGGCTAACATAGGTAAAACTGAATAATAACTGATACTGAAGAGCTGTAACTTCAGTACAGTCAACACTAATATCTCACAACTGGAATACAGTGCTCGTAAAAATAGTGCAGAAATAGAAGCAGCCAGAGACACAAACAGAAATTACTGGAGAGAATAGAAGTAGTTTAGAAGAAGAAACTAAAAAGACTGCAGTGAACTGTAGAAATCAGGCCTGCAATGTGGCTTGAAGGCCAAGAGGTTGGTAGTACTCAGAAAAGATTGAACTCTAAGTAAAGGAGAATAGTTAGTGACGGCAGTCAGAACATAACATTGCAGAAATGATATTTGAGGAAATGAGGCAAATGTTAACTCCTGCAGATTAGGGGGGAAAGTTTCTCCAGTGCTTAAAGTACGGTATAATTGTTCACTTCAGAGGTTAATGTACCTTTCTTTACAGTATTCAGTATAAATCAATGTCAGAGATTACTGAACTATAAACATCTGCTGCAGTTGTTCCTCTGTAAACACCACCACTATGGAGGTCTAAGAACATATGAGAAATCAAACAATACGGGAAGAACAGACATTAAGAAAATACAACTCTAAAAAGGACAATATGAAAGGTCTGAACTTACAGCTCCTGAACAAGGCCTACGGACAGACTTGGGTGAACGGCTTTTTGCATCCAGAACAGGGGTTTTAGCAGCCATACCAGATGAGCAGGCTCACAGGGAAACCAGATGAACTTGGGTGTGTTAAAAATAAACTTTTGGAAGTGGACGGCTGGTTATTTTATGGGGAAAAGGGAGGGAGCAGACAGGTACAATTCACAACTCCTTTTCCCCACACGTGTGCCTAACGTGGGGTCAATTCTAATTATGTCCACGCTGGGAAAACTCTTCCCACTCCACCTGCAGGCTGTCCCTGACAGACAAGTGAAGTGAATCAGTAGGAAAAAATAAAATGTCCACTTCACTAAATCTGAGGTAGGCCAGGTTTTCCTCACTTTCCATTCCCTGCTAGATTAACATTACAGGTGGCTATTTTCCAGACCGCAATGGCTAGAACAGTGATACACTTAAAAAGATAGAGACACAGAGAGGCTTCTGGTAATATCATTCTCAGATAACTGGCAATTTAATCACAGCCTCTTTAGAGACACTTAACTACTTCAGTTACACCACAGAGTAATTCATTAGAGATCCCCCTCAAACAAATGCAACCTGTGCCTTATCCAAAAATAAGCATTGAAGCAGATGTCCGAGAAAGAATAGAAACATGAAGGAACATGAGACAAGGGAGAGGCTTGTAGGCAGAGAGATCTCTAGATTCCTGGTGGCAGTTTACTGTTTAGTGGGATAAATCACAGCTGCAGCAGAGACAGGCTGCTCTACATGATGCAGTGATTAGAACCACTCGGGAATGAAAGTAAACTTCCTCCTCTATTCCGTCCATCACCATATCCAAGATATAAAGTAAGATAAGAGGAAGGGAGGAGGGGGAGAGAACCAGGCTACAGGGTGACAAAGTATTTAGGAAAAAAAACAAAGTAAAGGAATGAAACAACAGCTTTTGAACAAACTCTTTAGGCTTTAAAGTGCCTATACATTAATCAAGATTTACTGCTATTTCCTTTTCTCTCCCTCTGACATCTACAGCCTAATCATTCAAACAGCTGTGAAAATAAAGAGTAAAACAGGACTCTTCAAAGTGGAAGCAGAACATAGGCTAATGGCAGCAAAAACCTGGTGTTGCATCAACTTTTTTTTTAAGAGAAAATTTCTCATAATTAGACTCCCATGGAGCAACTAATTCATAAGCAGCCAACTAGCTTTCCGCTTTTACACCCCTCTCTCTTCAACAACGATGGCAGCAAAAGCTGTGAACAAAAAGGTTGCATGAGAAGTTGTTCTTCCTTAATCACCTTCCTTATTCCCCAGTTTTTTCTAGTTCTTAACATCACCTTTCCCCTTCCCCCTAGAAAGATTCCTCACCTCTGTGATCTATTGGTGGACTAGACCTTGCACACAGTAAGTATAGATGTGCATGCTACAAACAAATAGCATATGCTGATTCCAGAGAAGAACATCCATGACCTGCGCACGCACCACAAAAACACAAATAGGCACAGTATGACCCCTGAATTTTGAAGAGCTTGTTAGGAATTTCACAGTTTGCTTACAGTCAAGATGAACTTTTTTTTTTTTTTTTAAACCCACTTGAGTTCTTCCATCTCCTTGGAAAAACAAGCAAGCTATCTTAATTCTCTAACACTTTCAGCTCCAGATCACATCATCTGGAGTGGCAGATGTCCAGTCAGAAACCTGAGAAATCAAACTTCTCTTTAGTCAGTAGAAAAAGTGGGACTAAAAGAAACATTAGAAATGTAAGATGTGTGAGTGTGCACTCAGAAACACTGGGCAGAGAGACAACCAGAACTGCACTTCAAGGAAGAGATGGAGCAGTTGCTCATCAAACACAGACTACTGGCCTAATAATACAGCTCTCTTTCAGTAACGCTATACCCTGTCCTTACTCACTAATGCCCAAACCTTCAACTTTGGATGCACTTTACAATAACTGAAGCTAATTTCCCACTGTTGGGCCTAATGAGATAAGTGAAAAGGAGGTGTGCAAAAATAAAGTTTTCCTCATGTGAAACTAGAAAAACTGAAGTGCACTTGACAACAGCGAAGTATGCATATGCTGATGAACAGAAATGACATTCTGAGAAAGTAACCTTATTTACTACTCAGAAGAAAAACAAAAACATCGTATTCTAAGGTAGAATAGTGTTGCTTGCCAAATTAGTGTTGCTTGCCAAAAGCAATTGCCATTGCTTTTGATTAGTGCAATTACAAGGTTAAGTTATAAAAAATATAACCACGGAAGTAACTTCCTGTGTCACTTCATATAAACGTAAATGAGTTTTTGAGTAGCTAATATAAACGAGATAATTTAATGTAGTCATCAATATGGTAAGGAAGTTTTTAAAAACGAGTATGCAAACTAGGCAAAAAACAGTTATATAAGGCACACTGAAGGTAGCTTTCCCCTAGGCAAAAGTTCTTGTCACCAGGCAATGAGTATAGAAATAGCAGGAAAAAAAAAAAGACTGTTTCATATGAGCATATCTCAGACTCCACTGTAGTGAACTTGTGACTTTCCATGAATGCCCTGAGCTGAACTTAGCAAAAATAACAGTCAATCCACTCCAGGAAAGAAATCTATACACTGTCTTCCCATCTTCTGCACAAACGCTTGCACTAACAGTTGCGTTTTTTATTTTACAGCACCTGAAAATTGTGTGTGTGGCCTGCCCTAAGGCATAGCAGTCCAAAGAAAGGTCAGTGGAAGAACCAGAACAGCTTTTCAGTCCAGTTCAAGTTCCTGAGCCTTTTAACTCTGCAGTTCCATAACAGGCAATCATGCCATCCCTTTGAATTTTTAGATGTTGAAGAATCAAGATTTAAAGCAATAAGGCAAGGCCAGTCTATAATTTGATTAAAATAATTGGATGAAGTCAGAAGATTTATCTGTTCTTAATACAATACTACACTACTCCTTTCCTCTGCCTTTTTTTTTTTTGGTCTTTTCACTGTGTCCTTTTAATGACCCAGGAATCTTTCAGCCTAACTCTCACTCACTCTGCTCAGTCCTTCATGTGAGCAACGAAATACTGAAATGGAAGTGAGGCAAAGGAGAATCAGAAGTGCTAGTGACAAAATGAATATATACTTAGGAGGAGAGATCACATGTGCATTTTGTGGGATGCCACAGGTTCAGGCAAACATTTATTTCACTTGGAAGTATCTGAACCTTCTACAAGGCTGCTTTCCACTTCCACATAGTTTTTTGTGGATTTTGTGTTTTTTAGTTTTTTAAGTGAGAAGAGCATGGGAGATGCACTAGAATTTCTAACAAACAACAAAGCACAAATTTTTCACAAAGAGTCTAACTTTAGCATTGACGCCGAAGATGAAGCTGTAGTTACTGCTTGTTTTGAAAGGACAAGTAGCGGTAATTTTACATATTAAAAGGCTTACATTTTCATATTTGGGGGTTTATAGTTTACCGGTAAAATAGTTTTATTTTCAAAAATGATTAGAACCAACTGCTTCACATCTCTTCGTGGGAGTCACAGATGGTCAGTACTGATGAAAATGAGATACCCTTTTTTGAGTATCAAGGATTAAGCACCATGTTTTGAAATTCCCTTTGAATATCTTCTCTTCTGCTCATCCCCTATCCCAAAAGTCATAGACAAATTGAAAGCAAATGAAAATAGTCCCATCTATTTCAGTCTACAATAACCTACACTAACCTGCCTATAGAAGCGATGTGGGTACAACCCCTACGTTTGATTCTCTAACTCATGGCTAGAAAAGGAGCCACATGCCATAAAAAAGCTCTGACGTAAAATGCAGCAGATGTTCAGCTCTCTCCTTCCTACTTAATATGGTTCGAAGTTCCTGTCCAAAAATGTAAAGCTGTCTGTGGGATTAGTGGTAGCTTCCTACCTTTCCATGTCTCCCCTTAAACTTCACTCCAGTGAAGTAAGGAACTTGCTGACCCAGAGAAGGACATGTGTGAAAGAATTTCATTAAAATCTCATCCCCGTGTACAAAACTCAGCTCCCCACAAAAGGCTTCCACAAATCTTACCATATTCAGAAGCAAATACAAAACCCTTTATTTGACTTGGCTTTGTTTCAGTAACTTCTTTATAGACGAGTACATAGTCACTCACTGACCCAGGTCAAATTCAGACAAAAGTAAAACTTCAAACTAATCAGACTTCTTCCTCTGGAAGACGGAAAATCAATCACTAAGTTCTATTTCTGAATTCTTTTGAGGTGCTCAGATAGATCAGTGATACTGAGACAAAGTGCTGACAAATGCACAACACTTCCTGCTGGTCTGGCCAAATCCTGCTTTGGCCAACATATTTTTCACTTTCTGCCTCAAACTGCTGTTCTGCAGCTGCAGTAACTTACTGCAAGGCTGGCTACATTTCAGTAGACAGGAAAGAGTTTATGTATAGCCCAGAACACAAGACTGAAAGGAAGCCCCTTACTCACTGAGTCCACTCCTTTAACACTGCAGACCAACAGTTCACACAACCCCTCTCAAAAACTACCTCCATCTGCAAAGGAAACACTTTTCCTGCCTCCGTTACTCTTATTTGGAACCTGTTTGATCCCAGTTAGAAAGTGCTTTGAAAAACTACTGCCTAAAAGGAGCAGAATCTCTTTAATCAGTCCTTTCAGTATTCAAAGTTCATGCCCCCGTGTAACTGAATGAGTGACAACTAAATTCTGACACAACCAAGCAAATCTCATGTCAAACTCTGAGATCGGCTGTTGCAAGTAACTACAATGCACACTCATTACTTTGAGAGTTACCTGCCATATCCCAAATGTTAACAGGCTGATATCAAATATATTAATGCAATCTGACTTCTAGTGCCAAAGGTTTAACAGATTTAGTGACTAATATTAGTTAGTAAGTCAAAAAAGGCTGACAACTAGACTTTCATTGATTTTTTTTCATAGCTTTGGTATTTTCTGTCTACACAACAAATAAGAACACCTCATCTGTAACACATTGATAATATATTTGAAGAAATAACCAAATAACCATTAAATGCTAAAACAGCAGAATCCAGACTCAAAAAATTTAACTCCCATACCCTACAACACTTTGAGAATTATCTTTGAAGGAAAAAAACTCCAGAAATGAAATTAATGACAGCACAACCTTTAAAAATAACAAACGCAGAAAACTTTTGAATAGTCTTACTTGTAATTTTTCTCCCAGAACTTGACTGGTCTTGCGTATGATGCGATAAAGATGACGCTACCAAGAAATGGACTCAGTGGAGTAGAAAAGACTGAAGTGGCCAGAGTTTGAAAAAAAAGCATAGCAGAGTCTGAAAATTGCAAGTTAAGGTAACACAAATGATTTCATCATACTGTTAATCCACTGTTCAGGCAGCTCTTCAAACTATTTATTTTTGCCTTTTTATTTTTCATTTTACCAAAGAGGTGGGAGGAGGAAAAGAAATGAAGGAAGGCAGTGCCAAACTGCCAATTACCAACACGTAATCTGTGGCTCTTCAACTCTACAGAGCTGTAGTGTAGGCCACATGTCTAAATGGAACACGTTACAAGCAGGGCGACCCTGTCTAAATCTCTGCCTGATGAGATATCCTGAGCCTAGGCAGAGCAGCAAGCATCCTTTTCCAGCTGTCTAGTGTCTCTTCTACAACATAAAGTGGCTTCTGAGAGTCTGACAGGAAAGCTTTAAAACAAAAAACAAAAAGAAACTATTAAATAAAGAAAACAACCCTGATTTGCTTTGAAATTCTCGGTTCCCTGCAGTGGAATCTCACTTCCAATACCAGTGAGTCCACTGTTCCCCTTCTGTGAATTACTGTTTATTTTGGGATGCTCTAGTATGTGGAGAAAAAATTAGGCCTCTAAAATCCAACCTGCTGGTTCAACATCATGCTTTCATGTCAATCTTCATTAACAATTTAATATTCCATGCTGATTGAATGGTAGGAAGTGTTCTGCGTTTCCTACTTTTTGAAATATATACAAAATGAGAAGGTAAATACAGGGAAATAATAAATATCACACATATCATAATGAATACCTCAATCCATTGCTTACTTTAACTGTAAATTCATATTCTCTTTCACTAGAAATCAAGTTAGGAGATGGGTAAGGATACAAAACAAGATACAAGTTGAAAGGAGCATGATTTAAAAACCCAAACTAATAACATGTTAGGTTTGAATTCCCCTTTAATTCATACCAGGTCTATGAAATCTCAGGACAAAAAGTTTCCAAGCTGGCAGGTCAGACCAGTTGTCCTTCCTTACACACTTTTCGGGAGGAAGGTGCTATGTAAGGAAGCCATGAACCAAGGAACGATTATCAAAGTATAGAGAGCAGGTGCATCTCATACTAAAATTAAGGTAAAAATCACCCAATAACCATAGTCTGTTAGCCTAGCCTGTTCTAATAAAACCCTGTATGTGTCCTCCACAGTCATTGACACTTCACAATAAATGTCTTTACACATATAGCATCATTTGTGATACAGTGTTTCCATAAAAAGGCTAGCTAGCCACTCTTTCAAAGTAATATGCAATATCTACAAACAAGTATTTGCCAAAAAAAATCTATCAAATCCCTCAAACTTATTAAAAGAGAGTGGTCTGGAATGGTGTCTCAATGCATTAGTGAGTTTGCAAAATGAACTGCCCTCAGAGTCTGAAAGTACAAAAAGCAAGAGGATAGAGCAGAAAGAGTGTCAAAAAAGTTAAACTGTCACATTACACTGTAGTCATAACCAGCACTGGCTGTGAAAGATGCACAAGTATTTACAAGTGTCAGATAAGGGAAGGAGGCATGGGAGCTGAAGAGAAAAAGAGAACAAGGAGGACAGACAAGGACACTATATTAAGTTTTCTAAAGAGAGTTTGAATGTAATTATTGATTTAAAAATTGCCACCATCATGAACTGAGATATTTAGGACTCCACTGTGAACTGTTTGCATCAAAGACATCAAACAGTAGCAACAGTTTCATTTTTGCTAAAAGATATAATGTTCTATCAATCATACGCATGTTGAAAGACATTCCCGCATTTGACTTGTGAAGAGCAATTTTAATGTAGTGTTTCATATATGTAAACACAGCATGGGAGTAAGTAACAGGACCAAATTCGCTTACCTACTAGTTGACATGTAGAGTGGGCAATTATTTGTCATCAGGTTTTTCCTATTTCATGGTACCTGATCTCCTTTTAATAGGGAATCCTGTTTTTATAGTGATGCTTTAATTATGTCTAAGTAGTAAAGTACGAAAGAAGTGCCATACATTTACAGGCATGCTTTCTTGTTCTACATCCAAAGCTAGTTTTCCTGTGCACCATCTTTGTTAGGTTATATGATAAAGAAACAGAATTTGTTTCCGTATGAATAATAGATTTTCTTTGTAAGGTGCCAAATTTGAAATAAACAAACAAAAAACTTCAGCAAGAAATAAAACAATCTGAGGATCATTTCATATCATTCAAAAATCTGTTCAAATTCACATCAGCTTCAAAGCAAGTAATCAAAATTTCCCCTCCACTTTCTGTAAATGAAACTATGTGGTAAATTCAGCCCAAATTCACAGTTTGTTTCCCCCAAATCACACTTTTAATTGCAAGTACTATGAACCAAAAAAAGTTTGCTCAGTTCCAGGCAGAAGAGGATGGAAGAATTAAGAGTCAGAAGGCTTCCTTCCCTGATGTTAAAGCAGTAACCCTGAAATAGCCAGAGGCAGAAACTCTCACAAACCGAATTTCTTTTCCCAATCTCACTGTTGATTTACCAGGTAAACCTCCCTTTGACTACAAACTATCTTGACTTTATCAGTGCGCAGATAACTTATGGGACATAAAGACATTACCTTGTCTTACCCATTTAAACAGTACGAAGCGAAGCAGCAGATCTTTCCTTAAGTCAGAGGCGCATTCCTGTTCCTGTGGACTCTTTCAGCTCACAGAATCACAGGATTAGGAGGGACTTAAAGGGGTCACCTAGTCCACCTAGCAGCCGCAAGGCAGGATGAGCTATACCTGTATGACTCCAGACAGATGTTTGTCTAAACTCTTCTTAAAGATCTCTAGTGGTGGAGACTCTGCAACCTCCCCTAGGCAAAGGTCTCTGTGTGTTGCCCTTAATACCCTGCACAGCTGAATCAAGTGCATTAAAGCAAGCAGAACTTCTCATATCACTAAGCTCTATGGTAAAAACTCAATGAGGTGCTTTAAAATTTAAAAATGTATGATGTCCTGTTTGCAAAAGTGATTTAGGCAATTAAGAGACACAAATAATTAACTCTGTAAAGATGCAGCAGGCTTAGTGCCTCTGCAAACTGCAATAACCATTTACCAGTACTGTGTGCAGGTTTACGGCCGCAAAAAATAAAAATACTGTGCAGATACAAAAAGGCAGAGTTATTGCTGTTGTAGGAATAGTAACTTGAGAATTTAACCAGAATCTTAATTGCAACATTGCCTTAAAAGACAGATTTGCATTTACAAAGGATATTATAAATACATATAATAGAAAGCTAGTCTAGACGCACTTCAGCGGTAACTGTGTAAATAAGCTAACCTTGCTTTCTAACTGCTCTCCATTTTAAAAAGCCTAATTGGTACTTTTATCAAGAGTAAAATTTTTTGCAAAATTTTGTGATCAAAGGGAAACTCATTGAAATATAATCTTAGTTCTTAAATGTTTTGCTGAACAACCTTATATATGCTCTCCTGCAATTCATATCTACAACATAGATGAAAATCCTTTTTTTACTGTAGAATTCTGTAATAATTTGCTACAAATCACTCGAAGTACTTGGATAAAGCCTTGTTTTTTATAATGCTTTCTTTCCTTTTGGGGTTTATTTTGTCTGCACTTCCCTCTGTCCTACCTGCCCGTTTACACTTCCAATATTAAAACCAGCATTATTCTGGAACTGGACAATATTCCCACACCCAACTTCAGATAGTTAACTTCCTGGTGAAGGATAATTTCCCCAAAGGTAAACTGGGGGATCTAGATAAGGCGTTGAGTTGAGAATCCCGAAAGGATTCTCTCTCTCTTTCAATTATCTGCTGAGGGAGATTAGTCAGTCACTTCAGCCAACCAAGAAAGGTACTAAAAACGGTCTTTTTCTGACTCCCTGTGACTGACCCATAGACCCCTTACAATGGAAGAAAGCTCAGGGCAGAAAAGCAAGGGCATTGTGCCCCTGAAGCTCAGGGGATAAGGCAGGGTATGACTGACCACAGTTTTTGCAGTTTTTGCACAGAAAGATGACTTTATCTCAGCACAAAGGAGGCCAGAGGGTAGCCTTTGTTTCAGATCAACAGCTATGTTAGTTGAGTGGATCAATTGACTATATCACAGCTGAGCGGATCAACTGGTAGTATAAAAGTTTATCCCTGAGTTTATCGAAAGAGTGTGCACGTCTCCCTGAGTTAGCCAGATCAGCATGGGGCGGGGGGGAGTTGCACGTGGCTCAGCCCAATATAGAGTATAAAAATTGAACAACTAACAAAAGAATTTCGAAGAGAGCAACAGGCTTGAGCTGCTTTCAACCTGCATATTCCTTCCTGGCAATCAGGGATGCCCAGCTTCGTGATGGTGAGCATATTATAGAGACCCATAATAGGAATCACGTTTGTACTGTGATTGAACTGTACATTGCAATTCTTGTATTTTCCTAAGTGTAACTTACACTTGTATTGTGATTTCAGTATATTGCTGTATCACTCTGCTAAACCAAAAATCCCACGTAATACAAAATATCTTCATATAAGTAAATTTGATATTAAACATTACACCGTCCATATGTGCAATATCCAAAAGAACCTAGTCAGAGAGTACTAGACTCTTGACATTGATTGGCGTCACTGACACTCCACCCCACACCATGTAATCACTAAGAGAATTTCAAGAACAAAGTTGTTTGTTCTTTAAATATTAATAACTAAATATTAATAAGCACAGTTAATCAATGCTGCAGATGATTCAAAATATCATAGCATAGAGCAGAGGGAAAAATATCACTCAAGAGGGAAAAAAAATCACTCTTTGTATGATGAAAAGGATAAGGAATCAGGTATGTATACCTATTAAACAGTACAAAGTGAATTCTTCAGTGGGTCTGAACCAAAAACAGTTCACCTAAATTTTTTTTCTGCAACTTTGTTTGGGGAGAAGGAAGAAAAAAGTCTCTGAAAATGCTTTAGATGTCAATAAACTTAAGCTTAATCAGTTAAGGTCAAAGTGTTGTATTTCATTTTTATCTTTCTCCTGCTTTAAATCAAATTTCTAACTGAATTAGACTTTAAACTGAAAAATGTTTGTTTCAAAAATCCAGTAAATATATTTTAACCCTACAGACATTTTGAGGTCATTATACTCCATGGTTAAGTTTCTGTATCTACAAAAATAATGCTATCAGCCCAGGAAAGGGCACTAATGTTGATAAACATACATTGTTACTCATAAAACTATTCACTGGATTATCCTTAACCTTCTCTATCCATCTGCATAGCGAAAATATTAAAAAGCAGAATGCTTCTCAGCCTCACAATGAAAAAGGTATACAAAAGACTGCTAAAGTTCAGCTGCTTCTGAAATGGAAAAAAAAATCATGACAGTTGCAACAGAAATTGGCTCAAAAAAACAAACTTTTATCTAACATATTAAACAGAAGCAATACATAAAATAACTAACACTTTAGAGTTCAGTCAGCAATATGCCCAGCAATTTACAAAACTAGCTTCTGTATACACAGAGGTCCACTCAAGATGGAGCTAAGGTATCAGTTCTTTCAAGAGGCACCGAAGATCAGTGCCTAGGGCTGTAGAAACGTATGATCTGCTGAATATGACTGGGTGTGAAGTGGACATGCATAAGAGAACCAGTTTTGGTCAGAATACCATTTCTCAGGTTCATACCCTAGGTAGCCAAGGGTTGCACGGAAGCAAAAGAGAAAAATACTTTTCCCAGGTGACGATCCAAGCATTTTCACATTTTTCAAGAAAAGTTACCTAGACATGTCACACCTTTTTCCAACACTGTAAATAAATTTTTGTATGTACATGAAGAGGAATTTGAGAGTAAAGACAAAGAAATTTATAAAGGATATGAGGTATTGCAAAGAGCTGAGCAAAAACATGGAACGATGATCCCCAGGCAATCTGCCAGGGAGCAATATATGTCATGATGAACTGTAACTTCTGCAGTAGGTCCCACAGCTGAAAAAAAAAAAAAAAAAGGTCACTTTTTAGGTATTCAGGTAGTTTCAAATATTAACATCTGAAAACGATAAATCTTTTAGAACTGGAATGAATACGAGACAGCGTATGTTGTATCATTAATTTTCATTGTCATTAACGTCCCACATCAGTATGGCACAAAAGCATATTTTCACTTGAAATTCACACTTACAATGAAGTACACCCTTAACTACCAAACTGAAGTAGTTCCTAGAATACCTTTCTTCAAAAATACATTTGCTTTAATTAGAAATTAACATAGCAGTTACCTGCCAACTTGTAACACTACATGGTAACTTCTGTGTTCTTCTATTACCATTCTCATAGGAAGAAAGAAAGAAAGAAAGAAGTACATCTGAGGGAAAATCATGCTTTTGCAGATAGAAATTACTGTACTGAATTTGAACCTCTGTGATCTCAGTCTTTCTGCAAAATAAGTCTTTGTCTTAAGAGTCTTAATTGTTCTGCTCAGGGAAACAGATGGCCCACCCCTACCCCTACCCTGCTCCCCTCACTTGAATATTTCTTTAAAAAAATTCTGGTACGTTATTATCAAGATAATGTTTTCTATAATTTCCAGTGTGCATGCCAGCTTGGCAGAAGATATTAGGAATTAGAAATAACACTAAATCTCTAAAATATAATCAGTCAAGCAGGTATCTTTCATACAATACACGGTGAAGCAGCAGAAAAACAACAAAAACTTTTTTTTAGGAAAACATGTTCTGATATTGAGTGCACATATCAGACTGCCAGCAATTGGTTATTACAGGACAAGAAACTCCTAAGAGAAAGTGGATGTAGGAAACAGAGGAAGCTCCATGTGCAGCACACACAGCTCTGCACAGGAAAACCAGGCTTATTTCTCAAGAACACAAAGCTTGTGGGTTGAATCAATGGCAGATGCCACCACCATTCAAGCACATGCTTGGCACTAACCACGCATTGTAGTTGCATTTTCAAGATCAAACCATCCTACCATAAAAAAGGTTGCATCAACATGAATTCTTAGTGATGCACAGTATGAATTAAAAAATATATTGATTTACTTTTGGGCTGCTGTAAAATATGCATTGTGGTGCAACTACCAGCTTCTGATTCAAAAATGATGTGTGGATACTTCCTGAAACATATATACGTATTTTTTCCTATCAGTTCTCTTGGCATCAGGCCAGAACAGATCTTTTGTCTTGACTGTATTGGGGCATCAGATTTGTTTTGCACCATAGGTTCCTGATAAACTGTCAGCAAAGATTTAGCCTTCAGTAGAGGTTACTGCTAAATACATATACATGATTTGAGAATGAAACGATATATGCAGCATTTCATGCTCATTTGGCAAAAATATATTGAGTTTCCTACAATAAATCTTTCAACTGTTAAATGGAAAACATGACATTGCTAGCATCCTGAAAGACACTGAGGCTATATCAATGCTAGTAAATAAAATGCTTCCAGGGAATGTTCCCAGGCACTGGTATTGTATATGTAGTTAAATTGTCCGAACGGTCCCTAGCAAGGTTTAGGTTCGGCCAAAACCAATATCTCCACCCTGCAGAGAGGCTAGGAGAGTTTACTGGCATGGACAAAGGCTTCTCCATGACAGCTGGCCTCCGTGACAGAGCATGGTCCTAGGCACACTTTATTTGCTAGTACGTACATAGTCAGAGAGGACGCATCTTCACTGCCAAGCTAATCCATTTTATCTGCCCTTAAGTTACCCCCCCCAAAGTATCACTTGATCACCTGTATCCACATCAGCAATGTGCTGATGGGACCTTTCATTGGGCTTTTCTATGAATTCCATTGTAAATAACTGCAAATGAATCAGAAGGGAGGCACAGAATGACTAATAGCATTAAAATATTTCAGTCTTTGTGCTACCAGATGATCACAGCAGCAGCTGCGGCGTTGTGCTAACTCAAGCTTTAACTGATACACCTTCTGCGTGAGATGAAAGCAGCGCTACGTGATTTATGTGCTTTGGTGTTTTGGCATGACTCAAATTAGGAGCAACGTTCAAAATGTAGCTTACATTAACTTCGCACAGGCGTATTACGCAAAATCAGGCCAGTCCTGATGAAAACAAGCTCTGCGATCTCTTCAAGGAACAGCCTGCTCACCCCTCCTTAGTTTAACTATGAGAAATTCAGATATTGTCTACTTCACTTTCTCTGAAAAATACTACATGGGACTTGAAAACTATAACATAAGATAAAGCAGACAAGTAAAACTGAACTGAGACTAGAATTGACTTTCGTTTATTTAAACCCTGCTTAAACAGGCTGGATGGTTACTTTGTTTTACTTAATCTTGATTCATCTGAAAGGTCTGGATGAACAGCTGGGAGAAAAATTGTATCCACTAAAGATTTAAGCGAAGGGCTGAAAAAGCTAATGACTCACATTCGAAACCTCAAAAATTCAGTACTGCAGCACAACCCACTAAAGTCCTGCCTGTTACAGATTGAAATCACAAAGACATAAATCAGCCCAGCTGTGCTCAAAGCTCAGGGTTCATCAAAAGGTTCTTAAACCTCAAAAATAATTCAGGTTTTGTATTTGCTAGGAAACCAAATCCAGGAGGAAACCTTTCGGGCTTCTTGTTCCATTACATCATTTTCATCATTCTGTAATATTTACACATTCTTGCAAAATAGGCCACAGAGCCTAAGTTCTCTGTTCCCTATAACCAGTCCTACTACTTCTACTTTCATTCACTACTTGAATTTTCTGTTGTTTGTTTTAATCCCTGCCTCTTAGCTAATGCTTCCATAAGACAGGCAACAGATCTCATTTCCGTTAGCAAGAACATGGATGTAAGACAGGCATTTTAGTGAACCCCTCTTAGTTTTTGAGAGCCTTACAACACTGCACCCAAAGACCTGGACATCTGTGATTTTCAAGCTACTGCACTCATTAAGGGTTGCCAAATGCCTCTGTTAGATGTTAAAATACTGCTTCAAGGGCAGTTCTGCAAAACACCCGAAGGGCAACATGCCATTGGTGTTCTACATAGCTAACTATACTTCCTAGAGGTGATGTCACCTGTTTTTAGCAACCACAATATAGAGATTTAGGAGGGGAGACATGGTGTGTTTTGGGGTTTTTTTTGTTTGGTTGGTTGGTTGGGTTTTTTTGCTAAAGCAAACTAAAAAATATTGCTCCTTATCAGCAATCTTATCTGCCTCCTTTACTACATATTTCTTCTATATCTGATACAGGAATTCAAAGGATTCACAAAGTGCTATTGTTTTCTCACAAAGAAACAAGCTGCTAACATTTGTTTTCATAAACATAAAGAAGCTGATCCTCAGAAACACAATCAGTCTATTATTTCAACTACAACTGCCTGTGTTTCAGTCTTCAGTAATCATAAGGCTTTAAAAGGAAAACCTTTTACATCTTTTTTAAATTGTCAGAAACAAGATTAGGAAGGGTTAGGAAAGCCAAAGCCCTTTTAGTAGAGTTAAATTCCGTGAGAGATGTGAAAGGCAACAGGAAAGACTTCTACAGGTATATAAGCAGCCTAAGGAAGACTAGGGAAAATGTGGACCCACTGCTGAATAGGGCAGCATGGTGACAACAGACACAGAAAAGGTTGAGGTACTCAATGCCTTCTTCACCTTGGTCTTTACCGGCAAGACTTGGAATCCCAGGCTCCTGAGACCTGGGAGAAAGTGTGGAGAAATGAAGACGTGTCTTCAGTTGTGAGGGATCAAGTCAGGAAATACTTCAGCAAATTGGACATCCACAAGTCCATGTGCCCTGACTGGATGCACCCACGAGGGCTAAGGGAGCTGGCCAATGTCATTGTGAAGGCACCCTCAATCATCTTTGAAAGGTAACGGTGACTGGGAGGGGTTCCCAAGGACAAGAAGAAATCAAACGTCACCCCTATCTTCAAGAAGGGCAGAAAGAAGAATCCAGGGAGCTAGACTCTAGATCCCTGGGAAGGCCATGGAACAAATCCTCCTGGATACCACTTCCAAATGCATGAAGGACAAGAAAGTGATTGGGAGTAGTCAGCATAGATTTACAACGGGGAAATCGTGCTTGACCAACCTGACAACCTTCTAGGATGAAAAGATCAATTTGGCAGATGAGCCAAAAGCAGTGGATATCGTTTATCTTGATCTTAGTAAGGCTTTCAGCACTGTCTCCCAGAACATCCTCATAGACAAACCAATGAGGTACAGACTGGACAAACGGATAGCGAGGTGGACTGAAAACTGGCTGAACTGCCAGGCTCAGAGGGTTGTGATCCACAGCATAAAGTCCAGCAGGAAGCCACACACTGGTGGTGCACCCCAAGCATTGATATTGGGGCCAATACTGTTTAATATCTTTATTCACAGCCTGGATAGAGTGCACCCTCAGGAGGTTTGCAAAACTGGGAGGAGTGGCTGATGCATCAGATGATTGTGCTGCCATCCAGAGGGACCTCAACAGGCTGGAAAAATGGCTGACAAGAATTTCTGAAGTTCAGCAAAGGGAAGTGCAGAGTTTTATGTACCTGGGGTATTCATGTACCTGAGGAGGAATATCCACGCATCACTACAGGCTGGTTGCCAACCAGCCAGAAGCAGCTTTGCACAAAAGGACCTGGGGGTCCTGGTGGACAAGTTTAACACGAGCAAGCAATGTGCCCTTGCAGCCAAGAAGGCCAACGGCCCCCTGGGCTACACTAGAAAGAGCTTTGCCAGCAGGTCAAGGAAGGTGATCCTTCCCCTCTACTCAGCGCTGGTGAGGCTGCACCTGGAGCGCTGGGTCCAGCACTGGGCTCCCCAGTACAAGGACATGGAGATACTAGAGTGGGTCCAGGGAAGGGCCACAAAGATGTCTAAGGGACTGGAACATCTGACTTACAAAGAGAGGCTGAGAGAGCTGGGACTATTTAGCCTGGAGGCTCAGGGAGCAATCTTATGAATCTGTATAAATGCCTGATGGCAGGACTAAAGAAGAGAGTTCCAGACTCCTCTCAGTGGTGCCCAGTGACAGGACAAGAGGCAATGGGCACAAATCAAAATACATGAAATTCCATCTGAACATAAGAAAAACTTTTTTTTTTACTGTGAGGGTGGGCTGGACACTGGAACAGGTTGCCCAAAGAGGTTGTGGAGTCCCCATCCTTAGAGACAGTCAAAACCCAAATGGACATGGCCCTGAGCAACCTGCTCTAGCTGGTCCTGTTTTGAGCAGGGAGGTTGGACTAGATGATCTCCAGAGGTTCCTTCCAACCTTCACTATTCTGTGAAATACATAATTTATCCTCAGTAAAGCATTGTTTTTAAACAGTGCTAGATACAAAGGGGGAAAATTCCCATCTAAAGTGAAAGCTTTCAAAAAAAATATGTGCTAAGTTGAGGACATATCAACTATCTTTATGATATCTTCCTTCAACATGCATAAGTGACTAATTTTTCTTTGCGACTTCCACATCTTGGTTTAGGATGGCTTATCAAAGCATATTTTTTATTATGCTTTCTTACATCTTCCATGTTTTCTACAGTTCGCTAAGCAGAAATATGATGCATTATTTAGGGAACATAAAAGTTCTAATGTTCCTAGAAGTCTTTACTCCTATGACAGTTTTGCACAGCAGACAAAGAGTTTAAATTATCAGAATATTCAATGAATTCAAACTACGACATTCCTACTACTGTGAAACTGCAGAGCATGCATCCTTCATTCATATTTATTTTCTGTGGACACAGGAGTTTAGCATCTTAATCATGCTTACATCTCCTATAGGCTGTTAAAAGCCTCTACAGGACTCTGGCATACAGACTAGTATTCTATATACCCACAACACAGAAGAAGTAAAGACTTAATTTTTCAGGATTTCTTTTTTTGTGTTTACTCTTAGAATGTAAGCAATATTACAATCTGGAAGCTACTGGGAATTACAGTTAACGTATATAAAAAAAGATTTGAGAAGTCCGAAATGCCACTAAAACGTGATCTCCTTCTCTCAGTTTGGTGGATTTCAATAACCTAGGTAGAGATTACCAGTTGAATTTAAAAGATGCTGAATGTGATATGGAGACTATGCAATGCCTCCAGCCTTTGGCAGCCTGTCTGTTTGTTCAGCATCTGTTGGGACTCCATGTGGGCAGACTTCTTGGTAGTACTGAGATTAAATAAAGTGTAAAAATTTAAATTGTCTTGCTAAGCTTGAACTTTTCTGAGTTTTAAGAGTGTGTGTGCACACATTGATTTTAAACAAAAATAACTGTCAAATACTTACGGCTATGTGGTTTATGTGCAATACAAAATTGAGAAATTAAAAAATTTTACATGCAAAAAGCACTTATTCCCTACTTCATATAGCTTTTTCTTTATATTTGTTTAGATCCTGAGAACTCAAGACAAAATTGAGTTCAGTGTCTCAGGTGCTGGTACTTAATTTGTCATGTTAACTTAGTTCCAGCCAATTGGTAGCTATAAGTCTTAGGAGAAACTCTAATCTCTACTGGAAAATCCATTTATTTTTCTGTATGCATGTTTATGCGTGGATTTATGTCAATAAATATTAAGATACATTAAGAGTGAAAAGTTACATGTATGTGTTTATGGATACGAAATTAAAAGTAGGTGGAGCAATTTTATTCTAGTTTGTAGAAAATCATTGACTTTCTAGTTTTCACTTAATGGCATTTGAAACACATTTTAACTATTAAATCCTACAAAACAAGGTTTACTGGAAATATTAACGCTTTTTAATGCTTGTGTCACAAGTCATTATAACATTTGTACTGATGTATTTTGAACAGAACTATGTTTGAATCTACAACAGATACTTTCCAGGCTATCTTTATTTGCATCTGCTTACAGACATTTGATGCCCTTATATTATAGGATTTCAAGATCATTGTCTAATGCAAGATACATACAAGGGAGAAAATAAATAGAATCAAGACTGAGATCAGAACCTTGTAAGAATATAGTCCCGGAACAAAGTGTCCAGCACTTACATCAGAGGTCTACAAAACAGGCTTGCGATAAACAGTTTGACTAACAAGCTTCTGAAGCCTTACATTTTAGGTCAAATGTTAACCATCAGGGAGAGTTAAGTATGATGAGAATTATGACAATAAAAAGATGATAAAATGAACAGCCCTGGATCTGCTCCAGGTGGCAGAGGCTGCTTCTACCAACACTGTAGGCAGCAGCCCAGGGGAGGAGCCTGTGGCACCATAAGAAACCATCTCCCACATTTCCTGAGGTGGACAAGGAAGAGATCAGAACTAATCAGTGCAATCTACAACAGGCCAGATAGCTGAAATACAGTGGATGGGAGCTGCACTGACCCAGCCTCTCCAGCGAAGCATTCAAGGGCATGGCTCATGCCCAGACTGTATCCTCCTAGAAATCTCTTTTACTAAAAGTGAACATGAAAAAATGCACAGAGAAAGTTGTACTTGGAAGCATCAGATAGCAGAGATTTCTCTTTCCATGTCAGCACTACCAGATACAGAATACGCTTCTGACAGCATGAGTGTACATGAATACAGTCCTCAATGTGTACTAAGTTAGACTGACCAAGGGAATGGGTGTACATTTCCTGCATCCATGTATTTTTCCCATTCTGAAGGAAAAAGGAAAAAAATAGAGAAAATTGAATTTGGGAATAGTGTCAGGAATGAAGTCTGAAGCAGAGGTCAGTGGAGGAAAGGTGAATGAAAAATCAGTTAAAACAATATTAAAAGGAGACATGAACTGTACAACGCACAAAAGAATTAAGGAGACCACAGAAAACACCACTGTCAAATATCAGATGCAGCCTTGGGCATTTTACTCAGCAGGAAGTGTCTTAACAGGGCTTATACACTAGATATCAAAAGTTGAGGAAACAGCGGTGAGCTAGGAAGGTATAGCTGATTAAGACATTGCACTTTAGTATGCACAAACGGCAAGAAATGGATTTAAATACAAATTAATGACTTAGTGCCAGAAGCTTTGAAGTGAAACATCAGATTCAGAGTAGGATCCAGTAGGATAAAAGATCAGAAGGGGGAAGGAAACAGAGTGAGGCTTTTGTCTTATAAGTAGCACTTAAATGCACTTGGACATGCAGACTAACCAAGAGGTCTGTTGTTTGTAGTCACAAAGGCAGTAAAAGGATTCAACAGGTTAACTGCTGGACTTCAACGAAGCACCAAGGTCAGCAGTAGCACTTTCTCATAAAATAAATGAGAATAAGATGACGTGTAATTTCTTCCCTGTCTGAGGGACTGTGTTGCAGATGTTGAACTCTTATAGCGTTAAGCCTGATCAGCACAGGTCCGACAGGTTGTTACAAGCTGGCTCTCCTCGAGTAATTCTCCTGGAGTTACTTTGATGTAAAGATCATCTCTCACAGATACATGACATAGGATACTAGGGCAGAAATAATAATATGTGGAAATATGTGGAAATAATATGTGGAAAGAGGAAAAACCTTACTAAAAATACAAAGTGAAAAAAATGTAGACTCCTTATTAGGCTGGAAAACGTATTCTGGGAAAGAAAAGAAATATCAGAAAGGGAAATTGTATCCATAAGTGAGCTCAGCAGGGGTAAGAGTACTTAGGCAAATGAATTCAGTGTTAATGAAGGCAAATTTAACAAGCTCTGGTTCTCTGATTATTTTGCCTTATGCATGAAGACAAATTCAGAACTCTCAGAGGATTCGACTATCAGAAAATATAAGGTGATTTCATATTTTAGTATTGCTAATTAGTTCATCCACACACACAAATTAAGAGGCCATTAAACTGCCTGCCAGTAACATACAAGAGAGGAAAAGATAAGAAGTTGTAGCCCTATAGATGAGAGGGTTAATGACACTGGATCTTAACATTCCCATCAGGATCTGTGTGGCAGATGAGCGCGTAAGCAAGTGAAGGCTCTCTCTTCATGACTTAAAGGAAGCTACACAGATTTGCCAAGAATCCACTTTTTTTCAAAGCCCAGAATTCCACAGGCATCTCTTCTCAATTGTACTCTACAGATGAAAGAATTGCTGTCAAGGAACCAGTTTACCAGAGTTTTGCATACAGCAATCTCAAACATGTGGCTGGCTGCTCCCAGCAGTGAGCAGACTGGCAAAAAGAATCACAGTATAGGTTGTTGAGAGTGTTCTGCAGCCAGAAGCATCCACGCTTGCCCTACTGAGTTTGCAGGATATCTTGCACTGATCGCTAGGAGAAGGTCAGCTGAGACGCTTACAGCTTAGAGGATCAGAACAGCACTTGCAGTCTTGGCATAAACTCTTTTCTAACAGTAGCCATTTTGATCCTTGAAGTCCCTGTAGCCTGAAATTTACCCAGTACAAACAAGGAGGTTCACACCTGAGACCAGTATGCTGAAATCCATCATTGTACATCCAAAAAATGCATTATGACAGTACAGAAGAAAGAGAAAAGATTGTCAGCTTACTCCAAGCCAGCTGAGTGTTGCAGACCTCTAGTGGCCGTGGTACAGCTAGCAAGAGTTTCAGGGAAGACAAACCTATGGCAAGAGCCCCAAACCTATTAGATGTGAATTCACGTCTTTGGGGATTCGGTAATCTAAGGCAGTCAAATGCATAAAACCCATGAGAGGTATAACACCAAAATATCTCTGAGGTAGACAGTGAACCTGCTCCACATATTTGTACTGAAAATCTATTAGGAAATAATAGATAAGATTATTTTATCCAGCCAAAAAGAAGAGGTGTCTGTGCAGCATTAAGCATGTGGGCACGGTTTCTTTAACTGATGAGATCAGCTAAGAGAAAGGCCAGCGGGAACCTAGAAAGAGGCTCTCCAGTCAAGACAGAAAGACAGATAGACATGTACACACACTTTAACAATACTTTTTGTCTCCTGACAAAGATCCTCCCATAGTATTAAATGATGGCGACAGTTTAAAGTTCTTGACCTGGGTTACAGGAGAAGGGCCACTCCTGTTCCTTTACCAGTACAGGGATCTTTTCCACTACTCAGATCTCTAAGAAAGGCATAGCTGGAGGAATGCAGCTGGTGAAAATGCACAGATTTCCCAGTAGTCCCATTCAAACAACTTAGTTAATGCTACAGGTCCAAAACGCGACAAACTCCATTCCCATGCATGTTTTCGTGACAAGGATTCGTCTGAACAACCAGACCACTACAAACAGTAGAGTGATGGCTACTTGGGTAGCAATCCACCACTGTTCTGAGCTGTTTTAGGAACTCAGATAAGTCCATCTCAAAGTTTGCAAGGGACCAGTTTCCCCTAGGCCTGTGAGCATTGATTTGCTGGGGAGCCACATGGCCTGACCATTGGGTACCACCCTGTTTCAAGACATGATGACTTTTCCAGGGGATTGGTTTTTTCCATCTTGTGAGCCTCCATTCACAGGCATGACGGATATGCTTGTTTTCTTGTTGCCATGGACAACATTGTTTGGGAAGTCTGTGATTGCAGCCAAGTAAACCAGGGTTCTGTTTCTAACCTGGCTGGCATAGTTTCTACTGCAGACAAGCAATTACACACTGCCTGCTGGATATTACGACCAAGGGAGAGTTGGTCTTGGTTTGCACATGGCCAGATACAACATCATAGACAAAGAAAGGAGTGGATGTGCTTCCTCTCCCCCGCCCCCAGTGCTGTCTTTGCTTGTTCAGCTCAACACCAGGACTATTTGAGGTTCCAAAAGCAGCTCAGGCAAACGTTATGACCCCTCTCAACAAGGAAGCATTAGAGGATTCACAGTGGACACTGGATGAAAAGCAAAGCTCTGTCCTTAAGAGAACACAGCAAGACAGCTGGGGACAAGCCTTGTTCGGAGCATCTTTGTTAACACTCAGTCAGTTCTAAACCAATATCCTTGCTGTCGAAATGATCTGCATTGGTTTTTCCATCAAGCCAACCAATATCTGTTCATTCTTGACTTGAATAATCACTAAACACTCTCTAAAAGCAGCTCATATAGCTGCCAGGAAGGACTGTGCTGGGCATATTCCTTTTTTTCTTTCTTTTTTTTTTTTTTTTAATTGCATTGAAGAAAGATGGTCTTGGCAATCTATAACATGTACTTAACCATCCATATGCTGTCTCTCTCATATATGTATTTGTGCGTATGTTAGAATTTTTCCTAAGTTTTGTGTCAGTAGACATTACAGGGATGGAAGAACAGGCTATCTTTTTTCTTCCCCAAATAGTTTATTCTTTCCACATCCTAAAACTGGGTAATATTCCCACAGTTTTTATCCCATTACATAAAAGTCTTAGAGATTTTCCTATTGATAGAAGTCTAAGGAGAAATCCCTTAAGTCCTGTTATCTAGTCCACCTTCTCTGTGCCTCTGAGGAATATATTTTACATTATTTGTGGTTTTCAGGTTTTAGCTAATATGAATATCCTTATTAACCTTTGCACTGATACTATAGTTTCTCCTAAGAAGTCCAGGGAGAAAAAGTGGCTCATCTGAAAATTTTAGATGGAGTAATAAAGACCGGCAAGACTGTCTTTGATTATCCAGTCTGACTTCATACACCCACAATTCCTGAATGAGCTACCATGTCTTTTTAAAAGGCCATTCAGCTCTGATTTTAAATCAGTACATACATTGTATATATGTATGTATATATGAGTACAGACAGTGGGAGCTTTTGGACTGAAGAATCCCAGGCTGTAGCCAACAAGACAAGCTGTGGGTGTCTATATGGAAAATCTTAACACAAGAAAGATTGAGAAGTCTTGTTCCACTTGAACTGAAATTATTCTTAAAAAATAAATAACAAAGCCTTTTCTACATATTAACCTTGCTCCTCCTCCCATGGCAATTTGAGAGACAAAGCAGCATACTCAGTGTATGCCTAATCACCTTTTAGCATTAAGATTTTACATTCCGCAACTTGATGAAATATAAACAGTTAATGATTTTAAAAAAGGAGCCAATTATTCGTGTAGGCATTAATAAGACCTATGATGTTAAAACAGGCCCAAAATCCAAGTTGATTAAAAAAGCTCCAGGAATAGAAGTGAATAAATTCTCATATTCTCTATGCCACCTCAGTGTAGGTGGCTTGGCTATTTGCAAACAGAGATAAAAATCTGCGAGCAATGATTCGGACTCCCACACCTCAACTTGTTCAGGGAGCAATCATGTTCATTCGGAGCCCCTGATTTGACTGAATTACTTTAAATCATCAGCACAATGGGGAAAATGAGGGAAGCATAATCAGAGAGATATTCAGAAATGTTCTACCCAACATTATTAGCAAAGTTTTATTCAACATAAACCTGCTTCAAGATTCACGAGCACACTTGTGAATGCCTGCTGAATTTAGATGGCTTTTCCCCCAGTGTCTGGCAGAAGAGAAAATAAATGCTTACTGCACCATTGCTTTGATAGTATGCAAATAATTTTTCATGGGGTAACTCTGCTTAAAAATTACCGTCAGCATGACTAAAGCATAGCATTCCATTATCAGATGGTAGAAAGTTCAAACTTTCAGTGAGCGAGCAGATACTAACCACCACTGGGGAGTACTTCTGCCTAGCCAAAGGGATGACAATAGAAACTATTTTAGTTTTTTTTTTCTGTCTTTTTATAAATAGTTACAAACACAAAAATGACTGTACTCTGAATGGATTGAATCTGTGAAGATCCATAAAGCCTTTTAGGAACACAGGTGGAGGCAGCCTGCTTAGAGCCAACAATACGGAAAAACAAACACTTCATCTTTATCCCCAAGTGAGCAAATCTTTTAAGAAAATTCTATACTACTGAACTAGTAACAGCTCAGACCTTAATTAAAGAAAATTTATGTACTTCATGACTTCAAATTAACAGGACTTTAATTGTTGTCATCTGCAATGCTATTTTTCAGATTGCCTTTAATGATCATAGTGTAACTGTGCATATGCTTTTGTAATATAAATAATTCAACCATTTAATTTCAACTTTTTAAAATGGCACAAGGACAAGTCCACCTGATGAACTAATGACCTGCAAAACTTTAGATTTAATGAGCTATGCAAAAGATGACAAATCAATGCTAAAACTACATTTTCAAAACATATCTGTAGTACAAACTTTCAGCCCAGAACAATAGCATTTATTCTAGGAAACATCACTACTTAGTTTGGTATGCATCCTTGATTATCTCAGTCTTATTCCAATCACTGCTCTTTCTACTTGAAATAGGAGATCCAAATCATCCAAGCAACTTCAAAAAAGAATCATTAAAAAGTCTTTACATCTTTCCCTTTCAAAAACATGCAATAGTCCACACTGGTTTTCTGTGATATGCTCACAAGGCCAACATTTCCAACAGAATTTATGAACTGCAAGATTCAATTCTGGGGTGCTAATTTTTTGGTACTGTAAAGAGGTTTTTGGAGAATGAGCTTTAGGACTTAATAAGCCATCATTTGGACACAGGAGGTCCACTGACACGCATCAACAGTCTTCTCAGAAAATGGAAGTACATCCCTTCCCCTAAGGAATCTGGTAATGCAACAAATACTGAAAAACCTGCCTCAACACAACTAATCTCTGCATCACCTAGGAGCTAATCTTTCACTTCTCAGAGGTAAGAAGCTTGACAAATTATTCTGACTCTATTTTAGGATCACAGATCATTGGTGGTGGGTTGTAGGGTTTCGGGGGGGGCTTCTTTTCTTGCTCCTTCTCTTCCCTTCTTCTCTATAGACTCTGCCTCCTTACCCCAGTAGAGAGAGTTGGCGCTGCATAGCAGCACTGCCAAGTCTGAAGGAAGGAGGCTTGAAGCAGGTGAAGCTGCTGCCGGAAAGTGGTCAAAGAGTTCAGAGAAAAGAAAGGGCCCAAGGTGCCTCACTGAGGTGCTGTTGTTTATCCTCTCCCCTCCTCCATCACAGAAGCCCAGAAATAAGCCAGGAGAAAAACATTTGAATTCTGCTTCACTGTTTGCCTCAATGATTGGGAACCACCAATATAACACCAATAAGCTGGGCTTTTCCTTGGCGAGGCTGAGACTTCAGATGGGAATAGACAGCAGCATAAGCTAAAGCTGATCTCCTTATATAGAAGGGCTAAATATATCTCTATGCATATTATTGGGCGCTTCCACAGGATAGGAACAGCCAGTAGGGGACCATATCCTTCTCCTCTCAGAAATGAAGTGATGCTAGTTGGGTCACACACACACTTATAGTAGGGATATTTTAGCAAAACAAAAACACAGAAAACTTCGCCAGAGTTACCTCTATACAAAGCTGTATCATATGCCATGACAATTGGGGATGAACAAGTTTAAAAACCAAACAAAACACCTAGGATGTTTACCAATTCTCTTGTAAGTCTTCAACACTTTCTGATGTTTTATCAAGGTACTGGTTAAACCTTCTTGTTTCAGTGGAACAACATAGATTGTAGTTCAGGACCTCATCTGACTGATGCAGAAAGCGTTTTCTAAAGTATATACAACTAGGAGAACACATGGAGTCCATAGCAGCTGAAAATTAACAATAAAAAACAGGAAGGAGCTCTGAGGTTGAGGTTAAGGGCAGCATAACAAGGATAACAGCCTGAAACCAGGAAAAGAAAAATATAAGTCTGACATTCGGAAAACATTTTTTATCAGGAAGATCATTAGATAATGGAATAATTTCCCAAAGGAAGTTGTTGAGTCAAACACTAGAGGCATTCAAAGGAAGCCTAGATAAAAAAAGCCCAGGCAATTGATCTGGAGGGCAGCCCTGCACTAATGACCCAAGAGGCTCTTTCCAGCTCATTGAGGATTTTGCTCTTGAAAAACTACAATTCTGAACTTCCACAGCAACATGTGAGCAAAAAGTAAATACAAAACAGCACAAAACAGAGAAGATATTTAACCAGAAGGTTTTCAGCTTACAGACTTTTTCCTTGGTAATACCAATAATTTGTATCTATATAGGTATTCATTATATATAACAAATCCCATCACATATTTATCAATACAGCGACACTAAGAAAACATATCAAAGCTATGAAACATAGCTATAAAACTTACCTTGTGAAACACAATGGACATCATGAAGAAATCCATCAAGAAGTTTTCCGAAATATCTTTGCAGTCAAATCGGAAGAAGATTACAGTAAAGCTCAAAGTAACAAACTGATTAATAGGATTACAGAATGAGGAGCGGAGAAGTTTCATCCCAGCAACTGTTATCAGGATAATATCACAACTGTGAGAAAGGCAGAAAGAAAAACCTAATCAAGTCAAAGTAATAAAAACATAAAATTATGAAGCTGTTAAATACAAATAGCTGTACCAGATGTATTTTGGATTGCTAGGTATATCTAATCTTACACAGCTTATTGATTTCTAATATTGATATTATGTTATGTTTTAATAATATTCATTTACCCATCTGCAACAGCATAACTTTTCCTCGCCATTACTACACGTTTACAATCTGCAATAAAGAAATAATACTGTATTGTAAGAGTAGTATAAACTATTAAGAACCAAGAATGTAAAAAATAATTTTTTATATTGCTTTTAAAATACAATTTCAGTTTGGGAATTTATCTTAGCAGGGTCTATTAATATATTACCTTAATTTGAGAAAATAGCCTGAGGCCATTCAATTTTTGTCTTTATTACTGGAATCTGCAGTTGGTGACAGAGATTATAAAAACATTCTAACTTTATCATGCATTATGCCACAATCCTGGACAGAAACATCCACAGATTGGGAGTGCTTGAAGCTTTTATCATTGCTCTTTAGCTGAATGTTGTCTCTTCTGTATATTAATTTCTTCATCAGATGAAAAGAAGTTATACATTGCATCTATATGTGAGAAAATGTATGCAATCTTTGTTTTACTCTCCCTTATTATATTACAGAGAACGAATTGAAACTGAAAATTCTAAATAATAAATGCCCACACAGAAAATCAACAAGCCTATCTCAAAAAAAAAAAAAAAAAAAGTGTTTGCTGCTACATCTCCAAGAATACAATATGCCTCTTTCCACTTTTCAAAAATCTCTCCATTAACTATACAGTAAGGAAAAGTACAACTATACAAGAAGGAAAGATGGCAGGAATATATCAGCCTTCCTTTAATTTAGAAAACTACTAGTCTCTGTACACATATCTGTTCTGTGAGACTTTTAGTTGTTCACATATTTTAGCTTTAAGATAACTTCACAGAATTAGAAAGATGGGCTTACTTAGACCATAATTTTGATCTCTTGATGATTACAACCCGTTTTGGGGGGGTTAGATCCTAGAAAGGGCTCAGATGCGTACATTATTAACTTTTAGGTCACCAAGATAGAATCCAAATCCAATGTCAAGCATGCTGGCTCCTTCTTCAGCGTGAGGGAGGACCAGGCAGACTGCTGAGCAAGGCAACTATTTAGAGACTGTCAACAGGAAAGCCTTAGAATAGTGATGTGTGTGAAAATACTTCCCCTTCTTAAATCACCTTGACCCAAGACTGCAGGTAAGGATCCTTTGCCTACTCCAGCATGGCTAAATGCTTCTCATCACTCTTGCAGTGAACTGAGCAGGCTCTTTTCTTTCAGAAGAGCACTAGTGATGCCAAATATTTCTGCAGCAGCCTACTGGTTAGAACACTTGCTGGGGAAGGAAGGAATCCAAATCCAATCGCTTCCCAGCTCCAGAGGGACTCAGATGCTCATCTCACCCCTCTAAGGCTCCCTCAACTCCTTCTGTTGAATCTGTGCCAAGAGTTAAAGTTTCTTTTAGCCAGAGAGACATAAGGGGATTCTACAGCCTTGCTCATGGGCACTCCCCAGAGATGGGAGATGACCACGAACACCAGCATGGTTCTATATTTTATCCAACAACCGCTACAACATACAAGGTTAGCAGCAGGAATTAGGACCCAAGACTCCTATAAAAATCCCCTTACCACCAAAGCAGGAGAGATCAAGAGCAAACAGTTCTTCAACAGCCTCTGTTTTCCTGGTAAATGCTTTCCAGTTAGACTCTTGTTAAATGAAATGGGCAATACCTCCTTCTCCATCCAGGTCTTTAAAAAGTAGTAAATTAAAGCAGTATTTTGTGGATCCAATCCTATTCACATATTCGACATGCATCAAGAGCATCTCTCAGCTCAAAACTCTTGGGTTCCTGGGTCCTGGCCAGGACTGCTTATGGAACAAGTGCTTTATTCAACCAGGAAAGCTCTGAGCATGTTCAGAAGTACCCCTTGAGCCTCCAAATAACCATCAAGTCAAACTCAGCAGTATTTAGTGATAGGCACCTTCAGGATTTTCTGGCAGTTGAACAGGAATGTCTGAATTGTGGTTTTGCACTTTGATGCCTAGGAACTATATTGGATCTATTCCTGAAAACACAACCCAAATCTATTAGATATGTTCAAGTAGCTCCCTGTGATCTGGGAGCCAGATGATGCCTCTTAAATAATGCAAGAACACTAATTTTTTGGGGAGTTTGTTGTTTTTAATGTTGGCAACAACAGACAGGGAGCTTAATCCATACCGAGTGACTCAATGAAGCAGGCCAAGTATTTGCAAAATGCAGGGAGGGTTCTCCCCCACCATGCTATGAACCAGGAGAATACCTGCTGCCATGAGTAACACTTGACAGCTCAGAAACCTCTGAATAAGCCTGTGTTTTCATCATTTTAGTAAGGCTCAGAGCCTGCATATTTCCAAGCTGATTTTGTGTGGCATTTATTCATTACTGTGTATCTCCCTTAATGCAAATGCAACTTTATTTGAGTGCAGATCATTCTAAAGGATCACCAGGACATCACTGAATAAACGAAATGCCAAGTGACCTTCTTTCTTACCCTGTCAAAGCTGTTCCTTTCAATCATCCCCAGATTTCCAAACGGAAAACCTAGCCGCTCAGTTAAATAGATTCCAAAATCATCAGAAGCCATCCCAGTCTGTCATGAACAACTGGTTGGATCTCGTATTCTTCAGAAAGAAGACAATTCTTGCAACATGGAGTAATTTCACAAGAAAAATCAACAGCAAAAGGAAGACTTTTTCTTTACTAGGTCTGTTAACATCCACAAAATTTCACACAGAAGAAGGCTTTATAAAATAATGTTCTCACAAGGTAACAGAAAATAATTTGCACATTATCCCACTTCTTTAACGATATTGCCACACAAGATGCTTTTTCTGAGGCCTTAAACTCCCAGTAGACAGAGAGAGAAGAAGAGCTTATTTCTGAAGCCTTTGTGGTAGGTAACGTGGGAAGGCGTTTCAGGTTGTCAGCATGAGTCCCATTAATAACTAGCACATCAGTGCCTGGAATTTTCAAGTAAACTCCTGTCTGTGAAGGAAGATATTCCAAGAAGCAAACTGCATCAGCCCTTTAAAACACACATTAAAACTGCTTAAAAAAAAAAATGCACCCAAGTGGAGAAAAACTCCAAAATAAAATCATACAAAACCATGTCACTTCAGATACTTTCAGTCACAGAATGAAAGAACGCTTTCCCTTCTCTAAGGGATGATATGGTCTGCTCCTTGGATGGTAAATAACTAGGGCATGTTCAAACAACAGTAAATGTGTATTTACATATTAAAGCACAGAAAAGCACAACCCTCAGTAGCACAGTATGCAAAGGACCAAGAAGAATCCAGGGCCACCTCATTTATTCCCAGCAGTTTTGTTGTGAAACCTTAGCTCCTGATGCCTAGCAACAGTGCTTATGGGAAACCTGTGCAGAATAGGAGACAGCAAAGCATCAGGAGAAAACAGTCTAGTAAGATTGTAACAACGAAGTGACACCACAGGTATAAACCACTTCTGTTTTCTCCTGTCTCAGGCCTCTTCCGTTATCAGAGAGGACAGATCAGGAGCGAGCCAGTGCGGAGCAGAAAGGCAGGTTCAGCATCATATGGAGTAAGAAGGGTGTATCTCCAGCTGTCACCTGGGTAAACGTAGATTTATACCTCAGTATAAATCAGTATACTTCAGATCAGTAGTAGTCTTGACACAGCAGCATTCACCCAAGACTTGCTTGGGCATTATAGTCTGCATGGAGCCATGGCTCCACTGCTGTCAGTACTAAAGACATATAGGGCTAAGCCACAGCATATCTTTGACTGAAGTCTGGGCATACCTTAAGTGGAATTTCTCTGAACAGCATTCAGGAATTGTATTTTAATAGGCATGCTTAAAGGTAGTTTTAAATCCAAGATGATCACACAGACACAAGAGGGAAGGAGAAGAAAAGTATTGTTATGCTATTCCCCTAAAGGCTAAACAATCGGAGGCAGGAACAAATGTAATTACTTCCTTTAATGTCAAGATTTTGGGGAGACTGACTCACTGCTTTTGAACACTTGAGGCAGGTGATACTTTAAATTGCAGTCTAGCTTTGAAGAATGACTGCATATAAATATCACCTTCTAGCACCTTCTTAACTCTACACATTTGTTCTGTGCATGTATTCAGTCACGTCTGCTAACTAGTAACAAATGAAGTTTTGATTACTTTTTAGTTCTGCCAGCCTTGCAAAACCAAATATAGTGTGTGACCTCAAATTTACCCTGGACAACACATGTAAGCTCCTAAACCACTTTGGTCCTATCATCTCCCAAGTGCCTGAGAGAAAAAGCTCAATGGGAAACTACATAGGTTATCTTTGAGTGAGTGTTGAGAGTCTCTCTGGAAAAGCAGTTGTCTCGGAGGAATACATGCAAAATTTGGCTAACACCCTAGCTAGTTTTAGCTCCTAAGAGCAGGTACCATCTTTTTCTTATATTTGTGCAGTCCCTAAAGCTCAGGACCCTGTGTTCCTCTTTAAGGGAGAGGAACAATTAAAACAACACGTTGTATTTTTTACATCAACTTTTTTTTTTTGTAGACTACTTAAAATTAAAATTCTAAATTGTTACTAATGATGAGAATCCCCCCCCCCCCCCCCCCCCCCCGCTTCTCCCCACAGCAGTTTTCCTGTTAGTGGAACCTTCCTTCCTGAACACAGGCTGGTTTAGGTTTTTTGTTTTGTTTTGTTTTTCTTTTTAATCATCTGCATCACTGTCACTCTGATAAGAAGACTGAAAAAACTCTGCTCACCAGGGATCCTGAAATCGCTAAGCCTGCTGAATTTCTGTAGGAGGTAAGTCATTGACCAAAATGTTTACCATAAAAGGCAGTCTGCAAGGATCATACTGCGAATCCATGGATCAGCATCACCAGTTCTGCTTAAAAATAGAGATTTAGGCCTTTGGAAAAACTTATATCCCTACCTTTCTCAAGCCACTCTTAATGCAGGACTATCCACCATTCTACGTTGTCGAATATCCAGTCTAGCCTTAAATGACTTGAGTGGTGAAGCTTCTGATAACTCCATTGGGAGACCATTCCGTAGTCCGAAAAATCCTCACTGTTAGGTAATGTTTCCTGATATCCAGCCTAGATTTCTCATTTTCTTTTGATTAATTCTAGTTACCCCACTGTGTTTATGCCCATCAAACACCTGCAGACTGGCGTACTGTGCCTTGCTTTTATTGACATTTAGACATTCCACATATATCTATACACAGCTCTTTAATCTTTTAATTTCTCTCTCACTTCAGTCATGCCTTGCATTTGCTGAGGTAGTTTTGATTTTCTCTTTCAGCAGAGCTAATGATTATTGTACACTGAAGCAGTAATGGCAAATTGTGACAAGCAATTAGACTTATTTAAGAAATAAATTTCATTACTCAGTCTTTGGTCTAAATCTAATAGTCTGCTACTCACATGCTTTGAGTTAGAGTCAACTTACTGTGTACCGAGCTTCTTGTATTTACTAATTGAGAAAGCATCAATGGTGAGAGCATTCAGTATAATAGCTGGATACAAAATGTATTTCTCAAAGCACTGAAGCCACACATAAAGCCTTTCAAACCACATCAGATGAGCAGCATCTGAAATAAAAATTCAGGTAACAGACCATTCCATCATATTGTCAGCATTTTTGCACAGTAGTACCGTAGAAGTAAAGAAATGAGCTAGCTCACACTACTAAGTACTATCAGCCAACTAAGTTATGACACCTTATGGAATTCATAATTAATCTGCAACATAGACATCATTTTGCTCTTTGAATTTGCAGGGTATCTACTTTGCTTCTTATAACCACATTCAAGAAACACTCAGAAATGGCAGATTCTACATAATCCAATTATTAACAACTTTAATTAAATACCTTCTTTAGTGCTTTAATGATTCTGGACAGGTCCTCTCTAGCTCTACAGTTGACCTGGTAGATGACCTGCAGAACCTCATTTGAATTCTGTCCCTCTTTCCTCATCTTAAAATGGCAAAATATTACTTACTATCTCGTAAAGTATTATCGATCTCTGTAAAAGGGAATATCCTTTGAGATCTAAATACTGAAAAACTAACAAGAACTAGACACAGTCACAGATGTTTCTCAGGATACCTTAAAAACAGTTGTTGCACAAAGTATCCGCCACGATTACATCAATCATCAATTAAGAATATCTTCTTCTGCCGTAGACTTTACTAACCCCAGCACTGTGCTTAATTGCGAGTATGAAACAAAAATTGAATGCTTTATGCAATTAAATTGCCATGAGAACTTAGGGGAACTGCATGCAGAAACATTTGTGTATTGAAAAAAGTAAGGTCTTTATTCTTAATTGAGCTCAGCTAAACAAGCTGATTGGAAAAATAGCAAATACAAAACTTGATATTGACTCAGGGATAACAGCTCCAGCTACTCAATCTCCAATGCTCTTGCTTGCAAAAATGGGCATAATTATGTATACTCACATACACATCACCTGCTCAATGACAGGGAAAGAAGACATGCTGAATCAACAGATTGTACGTTGTATACGCACAAAGAGAAAGATCTAAAAATTATCCTTCCAAATTAGCTTTAAGTCATGTTTTGCCAATATCTTAGGTTAAGGCAAGCAACACCTTTGCAAAAACGTACATTCGGAAAATATTGTCAATCGCTATCACTTTTTTTAACATAAAATATTTCCTTTTCTAAGGGCTACCTCCTAAGGAATACACACAGAGAGATCTCCATTTTGGAACCCAGTTTTTATTCTCCTTCTCCTCAACTACAAATTGCTTTCAGGGCTCCCGAACTTCTACTAAAGAACTTCATCCACCTGTCAAAGGCTGAGTTCCATGTAAGAACTTGAGCTTGAATAAAGAGACACGCACATCAAGTAAGCCAAAAAGAAGGTCAGAAGAGCAGAGAGAAATGTGGTAAGGCACATACAGATAACACAGAGAGGAAAAAAGAGCTCACATTCAGAGGGGATCCAGGGAAAGGAGCCAATGATTTGAAAACAGCTTGGAGGTGATAAGAGAAGTGGTGGGGAAGAAGGGGAAGAAAAGCCATGGTCTCCAGTGTTTCAGGGCTTCTCACTCAGTCCTGCACTACTTTCCACATGTTTATTGTACCATAACCTCATACATCATAAGCTCAGCCTTTCTTCCTGCAGTCAGGCAAAACAATAACTACTAATAAATGAGCTATTTCACAGGGGCATTATGAGAACTGCTCTGATAATTGCTATTTTGTGGAGGGCCTGAAAGTTTTAATGGCTCACCTGAAGTCTGTGAAACAAAGCCAGGAACAAACCTGTGGAATTGCCATTCACAGTTGCTTAGTAGATGCTTGTCCAGTTGCAAGCAGTCATTTGTTCTCACCACAGCACTACCTTTGTTGTCAAAAGTATGCAAGCAGAAACTGAAGTTATCCATGCAGCAAATGCTCCTAACAGACACCTTGTTTTGCGTACTTGTTCTTTCACTGTCCATGCCTGACAAATACAGGACACTGTCCTTTAGTGAACTTCCCTTTCTATACAAACAGGGGGCCTTCAAGTTCTGCTCCAAAATTTTTCTTACAGATTTTGTAAAAGGAAAAAAATAGGGTGACAGACATACCTGTTAAAAGGATTACATAATCTTTTCCTCAACCTGTCTCATCTCAGAACATAAGAAGCCTCTGTAGCAGCCCAAAAGATTGAGGGAAAAAAAAAATCAATATTTTAATCTTGTTTTCCAATACACAACGTCGGACACATTGCAATAATACTTAAAACAGAAAGAGAGCAGAGGGACTGCATAAAAAATGAGGACTGCAAAAGAAGCTAAAAAGCACTGTTGCCCACAGCAGGTATCATGGGAAACGCAGCTGATCTCAAAGCAAAAGGAAACTCATCTGTGGAGAACAGTCTGGCAAGACCTCTACCCTCAACCTTTTCAAAAGCTGAGTCATTGCATTTTGGAAAATAATGTTTTCTAACAAACGAAGATGGATTTAAACAAGACAAGGCAAAGATATCTTATAGTTGCCTTTTATGATTAAGTTAATGTAAAAAACAATAAATCTTCGGTATTCCTCATAATTACTCATTTTCAAGGAGATGAAGCTCTGAACAATATTTTTCAGTTGGACATGATTGTTAATAAGATTTATATTTCTTCTACACTTTCTTTGGCATATTGCAGTAAAAGTTAAAAGGTAACCTTCAAGCAAGTCTCTTGGGTACTTCTTCATACCCAAGCCTTGTTTGGAAAGTAATCATTTTGAAAGACATGATTTTTTAAAAAAGATTTAAATCCTTAATGCATGGTTTTGCAGAGAGTGATCTGAACCCTTCTGGTGTCTAGCTGAAGAAGAAACTAAAGTCCCTCAGCAGACTGTGTTCTGACAACAATATCTTCAAACACCTCAGGAACATATATTAGAAATGATTAAGGCACAGGAACCATCAAGAAATGACAAGTGAGATTCTGGCTGGGAGCAAAGACAAGATGAGAGCTGGGGATAAAAAGCCATGATTCTCAAAGTACACTGGCTGCTTGTGGAAATAATTGTGTAAGAATAGGAAATTGGACCCTGATATACTAAAATATTTATAGATAACTTGTATGTATGAGGGTAACACCTGCTGAAGCCAGCAGATATGAGCAAAAACAAATCATCAAGAAAATTACGCAGTTTCTTCCAATTTCAATGCTCCTCTTGCAGTGTTATGATTGAAATTAAAGCTCTGAGTTGCGCTATCCACGTTGCTCAAATGACATAGTCAAAAGTCTGAAAGTAGAAGTAATTCTGCCTCAATTTCATCAATCCTTTAAATTTAAGTTTTTTAATTATTTTAAATACTGTTCCCTCAACATGAACTATAACGTATCTGGGAATGGAGCAAATAAGAGGATAATAACGTAGATGCAAGAGGCAGATCCGATGATGGCTCATGAAGGGCCACCAGGATGATTAAAGGCTTGGAGCATCTGACTTACAAAGAGAGGATGAGAGAGCTGGTACTGTTCAGCCTGGATAAGAGAAGGCTCAGGGGGATCTTATCAATGTGTATAAACATCTGATGGGAGGAAGTAAAGATGATGGAACCAGACTCTTCTCAGTGGTGCCCAATGACAGGACAAGAGGCAATGGGCACAAACTGAAACATAAAAAACTCCATTTCAGCATAAGAAAAAAAAAACTTTCTTACTGTAAGGATGACTGAACATTGGAACAGGTTGCCCAGGGAGGTAGTGGAGTCCCCAACCTTGGAGATATTCAAAACTCAACTGGATGCAGCCCTGAGCAACCTGCTGTAGTTGACCCTGCTTTGAGCAAGGGAGTGGAACTGGACAATCTCCAGAGGTCACTTCCAACCTCAGCCATTCTGCGATTCTGTGAAGTGGTCTCAGGAGGCAGCTTCCACAGGTTCAGATTTGTTGGTGATCAGCATTGAAAATGGAAGGTGATGGGGGATGTTATTCATAAGAGGGAAACGTAAAACATCATAATTTATTCTCTCTGCTCTCTTCCTCATGGATTTTTTTTTTTAAATCGAGACAAGCAGCAAGTCACTGTTTAGATAACATTTGATTACAAACCTTTCACTTCCCGTTGCCGATACTCTTTGCTTTTCAGTATGGGGTGGGAGATCCACAGCCAGGGGTGATGTTTGCGAAGCTGAGGAAGTATGTAATGTGTTACGAATCCCACAGTCCATGCGAGAGCAAACAAGACAATGCTGAGAAATGGCTGGGTCAAAGGAGAGAAAAGAAAGCAATTTTTTCAAAATTTCTAAAAAATATATTTCTAATAATTGTATTTCTGTGCAATTAATTTTTATTCTTATGCTCAAACTCTCCGATTCTACACGTGGATACAAATGTGGACTATGGAAATGAAAGCAACAAACTTGATTGAAATATGCATTCTGCACACACAATTAACCATTTTTTCCCACTAAATAGAAGAAAAAAAGATAAACGGTCATGTTTATCCATTCTGTTCCCCAGCGTAAAAGAGGTGCAGATATGAAAAGGCTTAAGGAAAGAAACAGGAAATGAATAATAGCATGCCTAGTATAAATATCCATAAATTAACTGCATTGTACATCAAAAACCTGAAGTCATCAAGGCCAATAAATACATTTTCTCTAAGTCCTCTCCCACAGTCTCTGTTCTTTCCAGCTAAAGCACCCCGTGGTGTTGCATAGAAGAAATAATACCTTAGGGAAAAAAATAAAAAAAGAATGTATACATACCCTTAATGATAGAAACACTGTGCTGGCACTGACTGCAAATGACAGAACAGCAGCAACTGTGCAGACAATGAGATCTGATTTCAAGACTTCTTTCTGCAAAAATAATTATTTAATACAAAATTAGCAAGCCAATACTATTTTAACTAGACAAAGTAAATGACTCTGTTCTGAATCTCTTGCAGTCTGCATTGTTATAAGGCTAATCATTTCTCTCTAATACAAAAGTATTTTCTCCTCTCTGCTTTGGGAAATTATTTCTTCACAGTCTAGGTCTGTCAAAGTGATGATATTTAAATTCATCATGACTAATTTTAAATAATATTTTTAACTCAGTTTTAACATTGGAGAAAAGAAAGCAATATATTTTCAAGCTGAGTCTGATTCTGTTCAAGGAATATAACTCTCCTGCATTATGGCTTTCTTGATTTTGGAAATTGAAATTCTAGTTCCATTTCCTACTTATAAGCATTAAGATTTCCTCAAATTCTGTTTTTCTTGCATTACTGAAATGACTCTTGCTTTTCTACAATGTCTTCAGAGGCATAAAGTTAAAATATGTGTGTTCTACAGTGACATGTCCCATTCTCTGATTTTAAGCATCAAAAGCCAAATTTCAGCAACATTTTAGGGGTTTCAGACAAAGCCTTTTTTCTAATATTACTGAATAATAATGAAAGAACAAGTCTGCCTTTATATAAAGATCTATAACTGGGGTACAAGTAATTTTATTTTGAAAGACTGCAAAATAATCAAGCTCTTTCCAGCCCATTTGTCTTGTGATTAAAACGTCATTCTCAGTAAACAAATAAACGAGATAACTTTTGAGCTGTGTAATTTTCTGAATCATACTTCAGAGGTCACCCAAATGTCTTTGTAAGAGTAAACGAAAATCTTGTCTGATTTATGAGACGGGTATTTAAGTTTAGCACTCAATATTAGTGCTGTTATTACCTGAGTAACTAACTATTTGTAGCTCTTGATTTAAATACTAGCTTATGCTTTAACTCAAAGGCATCTACAAACATAAATCTAGGATATAGCACTTCATCTGAAAGAAACTCATCTGATTTAGTGGTGCTGTGGTCTAAGTAGTATTCATGAATTTCATCAGAGAAAAGAAAAAAAAACAAAATTATGATGGGATAGCAAAGCTAAGAATAAGAGAGAAAAACACAGAAAACGGAACAACTGAACAACAGAAGGGTTGTGAGTTACAGGTGAAGCAGGTAGCAACCACTATATTTAGGCTGCCTATGGCTCTCTGTTATGAAAGAGGCTTCTTAGTAAAAGGTCACAAGCATCAGCATTTCCACTTACTGCAGCAGGCCTTTGAAATTCAGCAGGACTAAAAAGCCTTCAGGCTCAAGAAGTACTTCTGCTTTGTCCCATGAAACTCCACTTGGCTTTAGCTGAATTATACAGCAATAAAAACTGCCGTTTCCCTTCTCCTTCTTAGGTTGCTCGGGAAAATACACTTTCAAAAAGAACAGCACTTACTCCACTCCTAAAATTATGCCCTCATCAGACAGCACTACACTCAGCAAGGGCTACAGCCTGAAAGTGTAGGAGCAGCATAAGGTCAAGTTCTTCCAGACCATCTTTTCAAAGCATGGCCCTGCTGGCCTTGTTCTTCACTTCTTGGCCGATATATGCAACAGGAGAACCCGAATGTAAGGGACCTTACAGAAAGGACCTTCTTTTCCCTGAATAAACCTTTGATCTCTCCCTGTCCCCACTGGTTCTCTCTACTCAGCTTAACTCTTCTCTCACTCGCAAGTCATGTTTTTAATCTTGTAACTCAAGTGGTTTTAATATGCATAGTAGTAGAAAAATCATGGTTAAAACCCAGACAATGATGGATATGGGAATTATTACCACCACATATAACGGACATTTTTTTTAACCTTTGTCTATTTTTTAAAAGACATTGCATAGAAAACCTATGTAAAGCAGCATTATTTAGATTGTAAGATTCAGCATCTAAGTTAAGCAGTGACAGATTTATGTGGCAGCGTGGTACTCCAGCCCTTTTGTAAGTATGCATTATGAAAAGTATCATTTTCAGTACAGCTGAATCCAACTACTCAATAATGTAAAACAAGCTTACAAGAACAACAAACACACTCCAACCATGTTTTCAAGCTCTTCTCTACAACCACGAAGGATTAGAAATGTATTATTAAAATGACAACTGAGAGCCTCATATAATCAGGAGACTCAAGAAGCTGCCATGTTAAGAACTACATCAAAAATTAGGAATTCAACTGTAAAATCAGAAGAGATGATAATACTGGACATTTGAGGCAGAGGGGAGCTCCCATCTTTCCACTCTGTGCAGAGGCCAGGTCACCAGAGCAAACAAATTTCATCACAGGTTATATTACACAGAACTTGTATTTCCCACCTTTCCCACCTTTGACTTTGCAAGTATTCTTTTCTGGGTGCTCTCACTGCTTTTGATATATATTTATGATCAGATGTGGGAAAAGGCCTATGTTTTAAAAGTAGGGTTTACCATTCAGGTATTTAAACACAAATTTGATAATTGCATTCCAACTTTGGCAACATCTAAAGTGTCTGAAGTTTCATATATGGCTGGACTCACCCCTTTGCCCTTGCCCAGAACTGCCTCAAAATGTGCTGCTCAGCCGCTGACTAATTCAATGGCCCCAACAGGAGGCAGGTGCTCCTTCTTGATCTGGTAGACATGTTCAAACTCATCACCAAACACAGTTTTTTCTTTCCAAAACAAAGCTAGACAGGAGTGACTTTATTTCATAACATGGCATACTGGTCAAAACACCCAGGAAGTGCCTGACCCTGGACCAGTTACCTCTCTGGCTGAAGGAGATTTAGAGCTACTCCCACCAGAAAGCCCTGGGCATCTGCCTAAAAGTTGCTGTGGATGGGCCAGTGGCTTCCACCCTTCCTGCTGAAGGTAAGTCACTGCAAAAAGACTCAGTGAAAATCACAAGAAGGAGTGTGACTCATTGCTAAGGCAGTCAGCCACACAAAGGGAAGCAGAGCAGGAGGCAGAGATGGGTTCTGGTTCCTGTTCCTAGATTTTTTTTTTGTAAGTTGATGATGCTTTCATGTAAAAACAAACTGGGTCTCCGCTCCTCTATGAACTGTACGAAGAGTTGTTTGTAGCATCACCTCTTCAGATGGTGTCTTGTAAGAACGAACTTTATTCAGCTCTTTGAAAGAGGAGAAAAAAGAAAATATTTTCAGAAGAGGACTGAAAGCCATGGAACTCAAATGAAGGCATCTTCCTGAAGCCTTCACAGGTGGCAGCTAGGAATCTCTCTTGCATGCCCTAATTTGATAGCTCCTGTAAAGCATATGGGTACCTAGGATTCAACTCTGTCCCATATCCTGCACTTAGAACACAAGTATCTAGAAGCAGGAATTTGGATTCCTTTCCCAACACAAGGCACTTACTGAACTGGATGCTGAATGACCTTATGATGTGATGCTTCAGTCCTTTATTGTTATTGGCCCAATGGGTAAAAGTTAAGCTCTGATCACAGCTAAAATCTCCACAATGAGATAATCACTAACATTGCGTTATAGTTTGGAATGAAAACAGGTGTCCTTTTTCTATGTTTTACACTCAAGGGAAAATAAGAAACTCCAAATCAATAACATTACTTTGGATGCCTCTCACTTCAGAGATTGTGCATGGAGAATATACTACAGCATTTTGTTTTTGTTTTTTAAATTGTTTTCAATTATGCTTTTGGAGCTTTGCACAAATCCATTTACTAATTATCTAAATGTTTGTATTAAAGGCCAGGAAGGAAGTGGGTCTGAATGTAACACATTAACACCCTCAGGCCACTGGTTAATCTAGTAATCAACCATGTGGATGCCTATAGAAATTAATTATAATGGTAGGAAGCTTCATTCTCAAAGTTGAATGGTCAATTATCCATCACAGCTGCTTTATAATTCCAGCTTCCAAAGCTGACAATTCTTAGACAGTTATTCAAGCAAAGGAAAATAATAAAGGTCATGTAGCTAAGCATTAGAGATGCTGTATTTATTATCACTAACATTAACACAAAACCACTACAGAGCACAACAGATTAATTTTCAGTATTAACCTTGTTTGCTTCCAGCTCCTTAAGGAAGAAAATTGGTTTTCTACACCCAAGGATTTCTGATTAAAAAGGGTCATATCTGAATGGCACATCATGTACACCATAAATGTGCATATAGGCCAGGGCAGGTCTGGCTTTTTTGTTGCATTCGGCCACCTCCTGCCACTGCCAGGGGGTTAGGAATGCTCTCCTCGCAGAGGAGCACTCAGAGAAAATTTAAAAAAAGAAAAAAATTTCCAGGATGTGCCATGAAATCTTGTACTTCAAATGTGGATACATTGTTTCTCCCAATTTCTGAACTGATTGAAGATCCCCTTGCAGAAGCTCTGGAAGCTATTTAAAATTTGCTTTTAAAAGTTAATCGAGTCCTACACCAGTGATTGCTATTGCTGAAGCAAATCAGCACAGACTGTGATTTGATTGTGTTCCTCAGACTTGTGGCACATGCATTTTTTTGCTGCCTCAGTTCTTCCCTACTTGCTATACTAGCACTGCACTGTGAGATAGCAGCGAGAATCTCTTGACAAATTGGTTAAACTGTTTAATTGAGACAGAGGTACCAGATACCACAGGGGTTAAACAAAGAGCATGCATAAATCAAAAACTGCCCTCTCTTCCTTCAGGAGATCTCCCAGTGTGCAAGAATTAGCCCTGTTAATTGTCATCGAAAGCAACCACATTTGCTTACAGTTTGTATACAGATTGAAGGAAACCTGGACAGAAGAAAAAAAGAGGAAGGCAAAGCAGCAGCAAGTCGCAGCAACAAAGAATGAAAGCAGCTTCTGTCTACAGAAGCAGGATTGAGTGTCAAATGTATGGTGCAGAAGAGTGCATATCCCAAAAAACAGGTACATTTGGGAAGGAGAAAGGTGCCAAGAATCCTGTTTAACTAAATGCAAAAACCACTGGCAAAGCATGATGGGAATGGGACACAGTAAAGACAAGAAATGGAGAGCCTGTGTGTGGCCAGTCCTACACTGCTCTTTCCTGCACTTCTGCACCTTCAGCCCCAGCGGTTCAAGGGCCCAAGAATGGTTGAACCAAATGATAACTGTGTTATTGTATGACATCAGATAAAGCCCTGCCTACATTGCCAGCACAGACATAGGAGAAGACAGACAACACGTGATTAATACAGCCATAGAAAGACTACATTTTAGAATAACATCCAGGATCTTAGACGTTAATTTGTTCATTCTTTTGTTCTTGTTTTCAACACATTGAAGTCTTGCTCTGGGTTTCCCTCTGCACTGTAAAATGAAACCAGTTAAGCAGACATCCATACTAATTGTTCGAGTCCCCTGGCAAGGTTCCATCTGCAGAAGAGATGAGGTCAGACTGTGTAATGCTCCAAGAAGGACTCTATCAGCAAAAGATACAAGTGAGATATAAAGGAGGAGAGATGAGAAGTTTTTCATTGCATCTGCCTTACATTGCCTATGTACAAGGATGAATTGACAATTAACTACAGCAATAACTACACACCACAAATGCCACAGAATATAAGCAAAGCTTTATCGTAAATACTGTTTTTTGCTCCCTTGGTTACTAGCTGCGCATTTCATTTTTCAGTGTGTCCCTGTTGCAAACAGTTTAGTTTGCAAGAAGCTGTAGCTCATTAGCAAGCTACAAGGAAGGACTAACACTTAAGCTTAAGCTTTAATACAGAAAGCACTGTAAGATAACATTATTCATAGTAAAAGATAACAATCTAAGTAGCAGCTTAGCAAAGAAAAGTGGAAACCACTGAAAGCGTGGGATCAACTTGTCTGCTTAATATGGGCTGTCTAACACCATATAAGATGCCCAACAAATAAAACACAAGGTATGCAGGAGAGGCACACCCCTCTGAAGAGACATCTGAAGGCCAGACCAGCTACCACACTAGCAGCCTGTACTACTGGACACTGAATTCTATTGACTCTCAGTTCGTGTCTGAGGGCAGCATGTCTTCTTTGAACACTCCTTGCTCCTGCAGGCAAGTCAGGACTTTAGGAATATTTGCTATGTTGCAAATGCTTAGAAGCAGGTATGAGGGATGTGGTCAGAAGGAAGGTGCTATCTGTTGTCTGGGAAGCAGGACAGTTCATGAGTATTAGAAAAATCTCATGGCCCTTAATATTTTCAGAAACTTGATGATCTTCCTACAGGGCTACAAAGATGATCAGGGGACTGGAGCATCTCTCCTATGAAGAAAGACTGCGAGAGCTGGGCCTGTTCAGCCTGGAGAAGAGAAGACTGAGAGGGGATCTGATCAACGTGTGCAAGTATCTGAAGGGGGAGTGTCAAGAGGATGAGGCCAGCCTCTTCTCCACGGGGCCCAGCAACAGGACAAGAGGCAACGGGCAGAAACTGAAGCACAGGAAGTTCCACCTAAACCTGAGAAAAAACTTCTTCACTGGGAGGGTGACAGAGCACTGGCACAGGTTGCCCAGAGAGGTAGTGGAGTCTCCTTCCCTGGAGATATTCAAAACCCGGCTGGATGCGATCCTGGGCAATATGCTCTAGAGGATGCTGCTTGAGCAGGGGGGTTGGACTAGATGATCTCCAGAGGTCCCTTCCAACCTCAACCATTCTGTGATTCTGTGATTCCACATGAACTCCTGAGGAGATTAATCTCTTGTGGGCAGCATTCTTTACATAAAAAAACATCACAAAAGGCAGAGGAGTCACTTTGGATGTTTAAGGATGAAGTGGGATATAAACTGGCATAAACTTAGAATAAAGAGGCAGACAGCAGGGAATGAGTAGCCTGCCATGCAAAGAAGAGAAGAAGAAATGGCAATGCCTGGCACCAGCCATGTGCTTCCCCTCTCAGAGTAGCCAAGTTTCACTTGCTTCTTCCACTGCCGATTGCCAAGTCTGATCTGTACTCGGCTTGGCTTGGCGAGGGTGGAGAGCATACAATTGGGAGTATTTTCTGGCACAGAACAAGGAATTCTTGTAAACTGGGTCAACTCCTAAGCCTAGAGAAAAAACTGAAATGCCCTGTTTAAAAACAAGCAATTCTGTAGACCAAATCCTGTCCCTCTCTGATGTAGATGGGAGGCTGGCAGGATGCCCACCTTTTTGAATGCTTGCTTGCTGAGCTATCCATCCTACCTTACACATACCAGGTTACCAGTCTGTAACACTGTGCACAGCATCTATGAGTATTAGCTCTCCGAACACATGGGATGAGATGTCCCATTCCCCAAGTTCTAAGACTGCATTTCACACTGACTATATCAAGGAATCAACATTACCAACTCCTCTAACGAAACCCTACAGAAAGGAAATTTGCAGCATACCCCTTCTCCTTTCCTGCTTCACTGCAGAGATGGATCTACAAGAACTTTCCTCAGTTTCCCTCAGTGGATATAAAGGGAACAGGTCATAGCTCCTTTGATTTTCTGTGCTTTTAGTGAAAGCTGAGAATATTTAAAAGATTCCTCAGCGTAAAAAAAAGGAAAGAAGAGAGCTTTGCACAGAAAGCCAAGAAAGAAGAGGTCTTACCACTGATTCTCTCATCTTTTCTGGGAGCGGATCTGCTGATGAATCTTCAAAATGCTGACGAAGAAAGTGAGGGACAAATTTGCATTGAATAAGAGACCTGTTATTTAAAAAAAAAAAAAAAACCCAGTTAGGATATATCTGAACACACCTAATAGGTATGGATGTTCCTAGAGGACGAAGAAGAGAAAGATCAGCCTCAGTTTTCCTTCCTTATGTATGCAGCAACTATTTTATCTTTGTGTAGCTGGCAACGGATACAAACCAGTTCTGTCTTTGATCAGGGTGGAACTTCCTTGCCAACCAGAGTAGTCCAATCAGCGCTACTTGGTCATTTAGAGGAAAGAACTGAGAGGGTATTGTTGTATTCATGCCCTTTATTAATATTTCAGCTAAGCTAAAGAGCTCTTTGGAGTCACATTACAAAGGCCAAAGAGGCCATTTCTGTATAAATTGTATGTTAATCTTCAGCTCAAGATTTATGTGTTATCTTCTCCTCCATCTTGAACTTTACACTGTACGCCATCCCTTAAATACTGTTTCCAATCCCCTTAACTTCCTTTAATTAAGTCCGGAGCAGTTTAAAAAAATATTCTAAACCTCCTTTTTAAGGGATTATGCATTTTCATTATGATTGCATAATGAACGTCTGATGATGTTGTACACATATTTTAATCCTAAACAAGATATTTACAATGATTTCAAATGCTGAGGATTTGATTAAGAAAGTTATTGAATCGGGAACTAGATTTAAAAGGTGAAATGGATTTAAAGGTTTAAGATGAATTCCTTAAACAAAGCTTTAAGGAAAGAGGAGAGTTTTTGTTTTGTTAAAGAAGTTAATGAACTGGGGTCCATTTATATTTAAATAATATCTGGGGTCCAAATATATTTAAATTACTTTAAAATTGAAAAAGCTCACACTTCCATGCTGATTTGGAATTTACCTGTCTGCACTTTACAGTGGAATCTGTGAACTAAAAGGCATCTACATAAAGTCTAATCCAGGTCTAATTGATGTCATTGCAAAGATACAGTGGGCTCTGCATAAAGTTAATGGCAATAATATAAGCAATTCTTTCTGCTTTGCCACATCAGCACTTAGTAACACGTAAATATCAGATTCCTTGAATCTTCTGGATGTTGAAGAAGGAATTTCTCAGCTCTTCAGCGAGATTTATTGGGATGTAAATTACTGTTAGTGGCCTATATCCTTCTCCTTCTCCATCGGAATTCCTCTCCTTTTCCCAAGTCTCTCTCCTCAGATATAATCTTGAATGGCCTAAAAAGCCCTCCACTCCCCCTTTCTCTCCAGCATTACAGAAGTGCATGGCCAATCACCCTGATTTACCAGTGGCTTGTGTACCGCCACAGCCTCCATGACAGCCTTATGACACAGCTCCCACATAGCAAAACTCCTTCCACTCCTGATCTGTAGTTCTACTGGCATCTCTCACATTCTCTCAATTTCAGATCACAATGTTGGGACTTCTCCCTTGTTCCCAATGTCAGCTCTTAACTTATGCTACCTTTCCTAAAGCAGCTTTAGCAGAACATGTCAGAGTAGAAAAGGAAAGGAGTTAATCTCAAAAGAGAGGTACAGCCAACTAAAACTGACCTTGAACAAGAACTGGAATTGTCCATCTTCCCAACATATGAAATGCTCCTTTTCCTTCCCATGGTGCTACCCAATGCATGTTCTGCAACGCTGGTAACCAGTGTGTCCCCCCACATAAACAGCTAGCCTTCAGTAGAGTAAGCACAATTTCCCAGAGGGTGAAATCTACCTCAGAGTATTTGGAATTGCTGTTGTAAAAAACACCAGCCTTACTACCAATCTGTCTGAAGTGGTTTGTTTATTTACAAGACAGACATCAAGCAGCCAAACATGGTGAGGGATTTCCACCTCACCATAGTACTTTGGGGAGACAATCTCTGTGGTTCTGAGACCCAAATTACCACTCTGAACAAGACACACTTGGTGTGTTGCATGGAGCAATCAATAAACAACATTTGCAGGCAACTTACATTAGTACAGATGGGTCACTGCTTTGTCTGCTGAGGTGATAAGAAAGCGCAACTAGTAGGCCACAGAAAGCAGAGAACAGTGCTGGAATGTGCTGTGCATCCCAAGGTTCCTGAAGAGGAGGACAGAAAGCAGAGTACTTGCAGGTTAGGGCTGCAGCACTTAATTTGCTTCTTTTTTAATGAAGTAGACTAAGCTGTACATGCAGTGCTAGTTGTATAGTATCTAAATTTGTACACCATATACCCAGGATTTATAATCCTTTCTTATATCAAAGTCTATTATTATGAGAAAGGCTTAGATGTTATAAGCATGTTTTGTGGTTATATATACTGTAATTCTTCTGTAATCTGCAATTAGCAAAGAAATCAGAAAACCACAGGAAAGGCAGCTTTCCCTTTCTCTATAATGAAACACTATGGGCAAATTTTCATTAAAGTGAGATGCGAGTGAAATGAATTGCATTGTGTTTGTCTAATTGACATGCAGTTACTTGATCTGTGGCCAGCTTGCTTTCAATAAACGTCAACGTCACCTAAATCAGGTGTTGGGTACAGTTCTGCCACCTTACTCCTAAATCTTCCTTCTGCTCTGTATGTTACATGTAGGCCTTGTGTGCGAGACAAACCAGAGAGGGAGAGTGCTAGCCAAAGTATGCCACACCCCTGAGTATGGGAAGGGACAATTTACACACTTGCTAACACTCTCTGGGCAGAACCGAGACGGGAAACTCTGTCTGGGTGGCTTAAACAACTAAAATTGGCTAGAGATAATAAGCAAAAGAACCAGAAGCTTAACAAACACTTATCAAAACCAACTTCATCTGTGGGGTCCTCAGCTACCTGTAAGGGAGCCACTTGTGAGTCCTGGCTGTAAAAGGACATAGATTTTGGCTGTGAAAGACACAGAAATCTAGGGGATCAGGCCCAAAGCTGTTTAACTCATCAGGCTTGTTCAATGCTTCTGCACAATTTGTACCTGATCAAGTGAATATGGGGATCACCAGAATCTGACATTAGAGCATTTTCTGTGTAGGTTTTTGAGAAACAATGCTTACAGGATCTCTCAAACATTTAGTTTGTTCAGCTAGCATGAACAAGGCATCTTCTGTACTGTATCTTCCGCTTGAAAAGCGTCACCGTTTGTATGTGATCAATACTTTCATAGAATAAAGTGGTTTCATTCATCTTGTTTTGCACAGATGTATAAGTGATTTCTTAGCAAAACCGACCCACACTAAGAACCATTGCATTTCTTTCATGGGCAATGAACATTTGGACAAGGCAAACTAGCTTGCTTCTAAGGCGTTTGTCTAATCTACCACAACATGAGACTTCTCGGGAGTTTAATTATGCAATACCCACTATCTTAAGAAGCGGCATTATAGAAGTGAAATTTTACTTCCAAGAATCACCTTCCCCTCTACGTACTGTTAAACGTCACAAAGATGAAAGAGAAGCATCTAGTTCTTCTATACAATATTAATCAAAACAATTTTTTTCAAACAAAAGAGAACTACACAGTATTTCAAAAATAATCCAGCATCATTTACTTGACAAATTTCTTCATGCACTTTAACTTCTCATTCAGTTGTTTCCAAATTTTGTGCCAAATACTTTTTGGATTAATTTTTCCCTTGTTTAATGTTCCCCTGTTCAGTTCAGAAATGAATATTCTTTAAAACACCAAAGAAAACTAACTGAAGCCAAAATTTTTTAACAATTGCTGAATCACAGTCTATTCAAACATCCATTGCATTTCCACACTGGTATAACTGCGTACAGATCCACACAGCAGCTTCTAGTGCACAAACTGTCCCTTTGCCCTGCAACTTCTCTCAAAGACAAAATACTATAAAAAGCCCAGCAATATCAGATATCTAGTATTGAAACATACTAGTATCCAGTTTGAGAAACTATTCCACCTCTCTCTACTGTAAAATAGCACATAGTTTATTCCCCATATTAATGTCTCAAGATCTCTTCACTTCCACTTTTTCTGTATGTTATGCATAGCTTCTGCTTTTGACCGGCCTGTGCTCCAGCGCCAAGGCACCTCTTCCTTGTCCTCTCAAAATTCAGCTGTGCAGGGAGCTAGAAAGGTAGGCAGGAGAGTCATCAATATCCTCGGGATATAAGCCTCGGGAGTATCACTTTTCGGAAAAATGCTACACAATGTTTTACAAGAGATGAGAATGAACAAAGGCGTCGTTTCTCCAGCATCATTGTGATGTATCTTGGTCCATTTTGTCATTTTCCTCCCCCACTAATGATGCCTGGTAGAGCTTTAAATTAAAAAGATGAAAAAAAAACCCAGTATAGCTGATAATTGGACAATGATTCTTCTCAGTGGGAAAACAGGAATGACAGGTTGTATTCTCAGAAGCTAGTATTATCTGTCATACAAGACAGGGAGTTTGACTTCCTACTTTCCCTCATTTGGTTGAGGTGACATGTAATGCTTTCATATACAGTTTTGACTTTGATGCAGACACTCACGTAGACATTTTTAAAACAAGTGAAATGGACTTCCAGGGTTAAGGATGAAAGCAATGAGTTAAAACAGATACTCAGGCAGGGAGGTGGTGGGTGGCAGCAGTGGCGTTCCATTTCAACCACAGAATCACCTAATCCTGAAACAATCCACTAAAAAGGAAGATAAAGGTTTCTTTGAATTTAGAAGCCTTTTACCACTGGTGAAGACGGGGAGGAGGGGGTATTTTTTTTAAAAGTGGCGACAATAGTTTTCTATCCTATGTCATTCATCCTTTTTGCTTCTTTCTTCCCTTAGAAATGTGTTGCAAACTTTTATCTTTCAAAGATATGTTCAAATAAATCATGTGACCTACTCCAGAGACAGCGAATGCCCTGAACACAAGCAGAACAACTGGGATAAGTAGAAATTCTTGTTACTTTTTTACAGAATAGTCCTCTCAACTCACGAGAGATTTTATAGACTGCTACAGAACTTGCATCACTGAAAGATGACAAATCCAAGTTGTTCTTCACAGCAGTGCACAGACCTCCTTATTTTCCAGTCTCTCATGATTTTATCATTATTCAGCCAATATTTTTTTGCTCTTCTCTTACTTCAACTTCCCACTTTCATCGCGGATCTACAATTTCGCTCATATGAAACAATATGCAGGACAGGTGTTGACAGTTATTGTTTCACATGTCTAATTGTGTAATGCTAAATTACAATAAAAACTATCATCTTACTTCTAAACTTATATTTACTTTCTGAATGAAAAATATAAAAAGGGAATCCTCTCACCAAAGACATAAGAAAATGCTAACAGTGAAACATTCTGTAAAAGTTTAATTATATTACCATAGATAGTCTGTTTTCAGTGAACACGAACAACCAGAAAATGTCGATTATTCATGGAGCTTGTATTATGTTTGCTAGAGACAACTTCTCAGGAGAGATCCCCGCTAGCCTTATCTTCTCATCACCCACAGAAAATGAACATTTCTTTCCCGTGAGAGCTCCAAAAACTTGTTAAGTGACGAACTACTAAAATATTATTATCATTACCCATCCTGATCAATGTTTCTTTGCACTCCCAATTGCTATCTGTAACCACCACATTTTCTATGCTGAAATTGTAAAATCCTTGAGGATGGGCCTGAGGCAGGGCTGTGCGGGCACGTGCATACACTGCCTTAGCCAACAGGGCCCCAGCCTGTGACTAAAACTCCTGGGCTACAGAGTAAGATGAGCAAGAACCTCAAGTTGGAGGCCCAGATACTCATGTTTTAGAGAGTGGTGAGTTTATTCTAAACAGGAAGTGCAGATTTCTACAGTCCTAAGCACAGTACCATTATACAGTAAAAGGAACCTATCTTTAGGAGTGCAGAATACAGTAATACAGTACCATAATACAGTAAAAGGAACCTATCTATAAAAGGAACCCTGGCCCATTTCAGATTCTGCAGACAACTTACATTTTCTGTTATATCCAGAAAATAAGTTTATACTATACACACAGAAAACTACAGTCATACCTATTGAAAGGTGTGACTACAGTGAGTCTGACTATGGTTAAAAACATCATCACTCACTGAGAGGCAAAATATCTGACAGTTCTCTCCAAAATTAACATTCTTAACAGCTCTTGCTTGAACCTCAGGGGTCTTTAAATTGGAAAGTACGTAAAATTGATAGGCCTTGTCTTCAAAACCTCCAGCAGGGCTAGAAGTATTTTATGTGGTAGAAACAAAGCTGCCTAATAATCCTATATTTCTGTTTTTGGTCATTTGGACATCTGGGAATTCTGTGCATACACGTGGGTCCATTCAGTGCTGTTTAGAAATATATTTGGGCAGTCTTAGTAGATTGAGGGAGACGTATGCATGCAATTCTTTCCCACTGTAAAACCTTACAAGACAAATATGTCAGGATTAGTACACAGACGAAGACTCTGTTGTTGAAGACAGGAATCCAGAAGCATTGTTCCAACTCTGATTCTGATTAATGAGTTCAGAACTCAAATCAGACAACAAATCAAACTACATCAATTGTGAGCTGAGAAGAATGGTTTAAAATACACGCAGGATTTTTAGGAACTGTCCATTGAAGCCATAAATAAATTACCAGAGAATCTCTTATTCAGGTAAGAGTTATAGAAACTTGGCAACTTTCACTAAAAAAAGATGTACTTAAACAGAGCTGGAAGAGGCAGCATTGCTACACAGGAACATATTCACTTCAGCCTATTTTTTTTGACCCAATCAATATCTGAATTTTTTCCAGGCTAATTAAGATAACCCACAAGTTCCTTAAGCAGTTAAAAAAAAAATGGACCACAAATAATTAACCAGCTCTGGATGAGTTTCAAATCCAAACCAGCTAACTGGAACAGAACACAGAAGAGAAGAACTGACTGATTCCAGAACACTTTGGGGTGTGCTCTTCTGCCTCACAGAAAAACACTGATGTACCAGTTGCTGGAATAACAGTAACGGGCACGGCTACATTCCAGATTGATTGTTTGTGAAAAAGATAGGAAGAAAAAATGCTATTTTCTAAACTATCTGTTAAACGTCCATGCACAAACCACAAAACAGATGGAGTGGGAGACAAAAATCAGCACATCATGCAATTCTAGTCAAGTGAAAAAGATGGTACAGTAGAGAATTTGTTCCTGTGTCTCCAATCTGATGGATATAATAGCTGAAAATAAAAACATCTCCTCCAAGAAACAGAGATAACCCTTTCATATATCAAAGCTAAGATAGCTATTAGACCTGCCAATTTCTGTTTAAGATTACAGGAGTAAAGCTGAGAACACAAATAACGCCAGGCTGAAGTGAACACAGATAATTTAAACTAAACTCAGTTACCCAGCAGCTTCAAAAATAAGTAGAAAGGTGACAAATTTATGTTATCAGACGTAACAATGCAAGAAATGACCAAAAGAGTCGATAAAATCATATTCAGGTTTTAGAGTTTTGTATTAAAAAGAAAAGAAAAGAAAAGAAAGTTCATAAAGGAACCAGAAAGAATTAGAGCAATGAGGGATGGTACCATTGAACAGAGGCATGGCGGGTAAAGAAAATCTCAGTGCAACCAGGAAGAACTCAAGTCTTTGCACTTTCAAGTTCTGAGACATTTAGCTCCTCTCCCGTCTGAAATCAAGCTCACAGTACACAGTATTATTGTATGTAAGGTCGGATAAGCAGCTGGTGTCACATCACTCATGACAAGGAAGTGTCACGTGATAAGGTGTGTGAAAAGATGCCTTATAGCACCTGAAAGCTGTAACCAAACCATCTTGGCATGACTGCAATAACACGACTATAAAACGAAAATATATCTAATTGACTTAGAATCGTCACAGATAAAATGATTTCTGCTCACCAGCTACGCCAGAACAAGACAGTGACTTGAAAATCTGCTCCTCCCACAACATGCTTATTTGCCAACACCGATGAAGAGTCCATCAATCTTTAAGGCTCTAAATGCACAGACTGAGACCTGAAACTCCAGCTACTTTGAGTTTTGGGGTTTCCTGGAAAAATTATCTGTGGTGATTTTAGATACAATTCTCTGTACCTGACTTCTTAGCATGAACAAATTTAGTGGGTTTTTTTTTGTACTTCAAACCAAAAGAAAACTAATCAAGCCAGCGCTGGCATCACCTGAGGAATATCTGCACATATCTGCAGACCCACAGTGCCTTCACATAGACAGCAACCAAGGGCACTCTGAGAAGGGGGCTGACCACTTGCCCATGGAGAACAAACCTTCTCACTTCTCAGAGTCACTTCCAAACAAGGTGTCCCCATTCCTCCTTCAAGCGACAGTGCTCCCATCACACAACCCAAGCACAGGCCTCCACATCACATGTCAAGTTTGCATCTGGCCTTGTAATGAACTGTCCCTTATTTTAGTTGTATGGAAAGCACATGTTTGATCACATAACACCGCGTGTCTGCCAGGTGATCACTATGCAGACATCCCCCAAAACATGTTATATGCCTCTGACTGGGTCATAAAATGGGACATGTAAGCAGCCTGCCTATGATCCAAATTGCACATTCACTGCTAGCACAAGTTTAGAGATCTATTTGCCATATTTTAGGTGATATATGCATTTTAGCCATGAGAGAGAAACATTTCTGGTCATGTGAAGGTGAAGTAGGTGTAAGACCTTCACAAAGACTGGCAGGGCCAGACAAACAATTTGGGCAAGCCAAGTTTGTCCAAAGGCTGTAGGATGAACTCCCAGTCAAGAATACTACCTAATAATTTCCTCAGACAACTTATCTAAGAGGAAAAAAAAAAATGGTTATTAAGTCAAGCTAATGATATGCCTTCACTGTAGTTACTGTTTCATAGAGATCCCCAGTTGGTTTTGTACAACACAATCCACACAGCAAAATTGGTCTGGATAAGGCACAGGATTTCAGCACAGACCTATTAACCCCAGTTGTCAGAGCTTAAGTTAGCACGTTGAAAGTCAACCTGAGTATTACACTGCTGTGTGGACATACCCTGAACAATTGCTCATTTCTTTTTCTTTCTTATTCTAAACTCGGGGTTCTAGGATAAAGAATTAATTGATGTGACCTTGCTGCTCTAAAATTATTTCAAAATTTGATTGCAAATAATGTCTGCTATTGTAGGCGTGTATACATAGTTTCTGTTCTAAAAAAGAACAAGAAAAGCTCACTTAAGAACACAGATCCATGACAAAACGAATAGACCGTGAATTCATTTAAAAAATATATGGAAAATTAATTCCTCTTCTAATGAGCTTTTTCAGGAATAAGATCACTCCTTTTGGAATTAACATACACAGAAAAATTAGGCTAGACTATTTTACCCTGCAAGATAATTAAAACATAAGAACCATTTAAAGAAGGAAAGTTCAAGCCTGCTACTACTGGAACTGGTCTTCAGCCTGGGCGTTTGGTTTGAGCAATTGTCCACCAGTAAAAAAAAAAAAAAAAAAAAAAAAAAAAGCACAAGCACTTAGAGATACATTCTGCTCTTCAATTTATATCAGGAAATAGAACTCTGCCAGTTACACCCGCTGAGCTATAAGACATTCTGCTGATAAACAGTATACATTTGAGGAAGTTACATTTCAGCTTTGAATAAGCTTTGCAACTCAGGAATCCCATCCCAGAGATATGTTTCCTTGCCCTAACTCTTTTTGGTAGGGATGATTTTGACCTCCATAAACCACTGATAATTTTGCTTCAGTCCATTGCTTTTGCCAAACTGGCTAAAAGCGGAAAGCATAAAGATATAGCTCCTTTTGAAAGTATCTTTGGTTAGACAACTGGTGATGTGGGACCTCTGCCTTCCTGAAAATCACTCTTATTTTTTCTTATTTTTTCCTCCTAATCATCTTGTCCTTATGCTTGTAGCACACATCCAGCATGACACTCAAGGGCTAGGTTTTCCTTCTTTGTCTCTTTTGGATACAGCACTGGTCTTTCAATGGGATTCTTAGATGTTATTTGGAAAAAAAAAAAAAAGACTAGCTGTAAAGCTTAAGTGTTAATGAGATGTCATTTGTACCTTAAAGACAACCATATACTTAGTATCACCTTTGTGGGAACAACAGGTTAATGAAACAGGCCTTATAACATCTGCTCAGCTTTGAGTTAAGACTCTGCAAAAGTCCAAACCTCGATTTGATTAGGATGAGAAGTCGTAGCCTACTTCATATCAAAACAGTTCCAGTTTCTGATGGACGTCATTAGACTACCTTCACCATGATGCCTATTCAGAGTCAGATTCTTCTGTTACATTTAAGGTAAATCTTACTATTTCTCCACCAACCAACAAATAAGTCTGACAGATTCATTCCCTTGAAACGCTCTAAATAAAAGCCCAAAAGACAAGAAGATTTGTACTTCATTGAAGAATAAGGAGGGTTAATGCAAGTGTTCCTTTCATAGCTTGTAGAAGAAAAATCTATGAAATCTCAAACACCCTAGCGGACTACAATGATGAGCTGCAGTAAATGGAATCATCTTTATATGCTTTAAATTAACCTCCTTAGAAGTGTTTTCACAAGAACAGTGCCATAAAAAATCAAATCAGCTGTAATTTCTATGTGAACAGAAACTCTTCACTTAATATTGGTAATTTACAACAGGTATCTTGTAAATCTTTCACAGCACTCTACAACTTCAGGGTAGCATTAAAAGCCTATTTCTAAGCAGTCTGAAGTCTAATCCACGAGGAGACTGCTTATCTGCGAAGCCACCTGCATGTTGTAATTTTAAACTGTTACGGTAAGAAAGGAATCTGTAAAATAGCTTAAGAGGCTTTTCCTTAATACTATTTACAAAACTATTTTTTAAAGTATCCATCACACAACTTCCCTACCCTCAACCACAGAATCTTCCTTTTTCAGCCTTAGGGGAGAAGTGATCATTTCCCAGATATTTCCCTGTCAAACTGGTTCAGCTGAAATCCTTCTTCCCATATAGCGCTCTCTATTTTTCTCACTGCTTCTCCTCCCCTCATTAGAGATTTTTCTCACTCCATATATCCTCACAAAAAGGCACATTCTTCACTCCCCATCTACCATCCAATTCTTTAATATAGTTGGGAAATGGTAGCAAGAATACTAGCTAGTTCAGGAAATTGCATAAGGGAAGCAGTTACGTTTTCCGGTATCCTGCAGCTGGGTCAGGTCAAACCAGTATAACTCATATAGTGTGTGACCCTGGGGACAGGAGATTTCTTGGGAGTACACCACATGTTCAAAGATACTTAAGTTAGAGTGTCTTAACACAGCACTGCTCAGCAGCTGAGTTTATGTAATTTACTGGGTGTGGACTCAAGCCACCTCAGACACAAGATAAAATGGTGGCTTAACACATTTTACCTTACCGCTGGGAGTGGTTAAGAACACAAGTACTGACAGTTATGGGAGCGCTGATCATCTATGACGGACCACTAAGGCATTTTAACTTCAGCATTTTTGATTTAAGACTCCTATTCAAAATTTTAAGTGGAAAACTGTTAAAAGCTATTACAGAAATGTTTATGCTCCTTAAAGAATCGCCTTAAAGAATCATTTGATAGCACCTCTCATCTGTGTAAATTGCTTGGCTGTGTGTTGGTATGATGAATCCTTGGCTGTTGTAGAACCTCATATTGGGATCTCTGCGTGCTACACATGTGTAGCATCACAAAGTACCTTCCCATGTGCTGCAAGATGCTGAAAGCAGCTTGTAAATCACTGCGTAGCCTGATACACCCCTGCACGAGCACTGACAACATCTAAACTGCAATGTAACATTGCCAAAAGTACCCTTGGTCAAGGATGAAATTCTGGTTTCACTGTGATCACTGGAAATTCTACAGTAGACTTGAAATCAGCCAGAATTTCATCATTATTTTTTAAATAAAACAAAAACTTGCAGATGATGTATATATTAACTGCAAAAAATAAATGTTTTAGATTGAAAATGGCTCGGTGTGCAGCATCTGCCAGAAAACAACAAAACATCAGGCATCACCAGGAAGGGTACTGAGAGCATGACAGCATATAGAAGCATAGCAAACCCACATCCGGAGCACTATATACAGCTGTAGTCTCCACATCTCAAGAAGGTCATAACCGAGTAAGATAAGGCACAGAGTAGGGTAGCTAACTTAGCTATTCCTAGGAGCATGGAACAGCAGTTTTACAAGGAGACTTTAAAAAGGCTGGGGGTCTTCAGTTTGCAGAGGAGACTGTTGAGTGGGAATATAAATGAGCCCTACAAAACTGTGAAGGCAGCAGATAAGGCAAATGCAAAACAGTTTTTTCACAAACCCTGCAGCATTAGGAATAGGGAAGACTCAGTGAAATTTACCTTTTTTTTTAACTGATCTGCTAAAAAAGTGTCTCTACACAGAGGACAGGGAACATTTGGGATTTGTTGCACAGAAGGCTATGGAGGCAGATGCTACAAGCACATTCAAAAAGGGATTGGGCAAATTCATGGACAATAGGTCCACAAACAGATACCAAATGAAATAGGCAGGGAGGCACTCTCCAGCACCCCTAACCCAACAATTATGGATAGCGGTGGACTACTAGGAAATGCGTAGCTAACAGTTGTCTCGCTTGCATTAGGTCCCTAAACTGCATTTCCCTTTGCTACTGACGGACAAAAAACTAGGTTAGGTGGTCTGCTGGTCTGCCTAAGACAGACATTTAAGTTCTTATTTCGGTTTACTCCTACAGTTTCAATATAGCTATGGGAAATCTCTTTTTAACTTTGAACCTTGTATATCAAGGTTTTACCGTGGGACATGACAGCATATTGCAGTCAATCTTCTCCACCATAAAACATACAACAATGGAACACAAGCTGATTTGGGGCTGATCCAACATCCTTATCTGCCTAGCAGCAGAGGGGCTGTATAGTTATGTGGCTGCTACAGCATCACATAACAGAGTGGCATATATGGGCCACACCAGTTGGTACTAATAACAGCAGTAAAGCCCACTCCTTAAAGGGCTTCTCAGTCCCAGTAAATCCATCCCCAAAGCTCCAGTGTACAGAAGTGTCAGTAACCGCTAGCATGGAGAAAACAGAGGACAATTCAGAATTAGAGGTATGCAGGTATGCTGTTGTGAAGCAACAGCAAATAAAACCCTAATTCCTCCTTTGGAAATATGGACCTTACCAGGAATTTGGACCAAATTCAGCCTGGCTTATACAGATCAATGGTAGTTTTTTTTAGCTATTTAAGCCATGGCTGATGTTAGTCTTTGTAGTGGCAATTCAACTGATCACCTCATCTTGATATATGCATGAGGCAGAGTCACAGCTATAAGCTAAACATTTACTCTAGTATTTCTACTACAGTTTCAAAGTATTTCAGTGTAGCTAATAGGCCGAACCTAAAACTTGGCCTAACGTGATAAATAACTATTGACAAAATAGTGCAAGACAATTTTGGTCTCCCTAGGTTAGATGAATTTTGAGCTCCTTACATGCAGTGTGAAAAGTCCATAATGCTACTGAAGTTTTTCTGACTTACCTTCACTGCACTGAAGCAGAACGCATATAGGACAATCAGAACCACAAAGCTTCGAGAAATGCTGTACAGTGCAGATAGGAACCCAGCAGCAGCTGAAACATAGACATTATATGCTTGTTAAATTCTTCCTAAATGAGAAGTTGCAATCAAAACAAGAAAAAACTCCAAAATCAAAAACACAGCTCCTTCATTACCAGAGATGAACAGAATAAAATTAGGTATTGCAAAACTAGGCGTTCAGAGAACACCTTCAGTGTCCCCATCAGCTCACAAAACTGTCTGCAGCTAGGAGCGCAAGCCTGATGCCACTCTGTTCAATGTGTTTTCTATGGACACGAGGTCCCACACTAGTGCTTTTTATCCTGCACATTGTTTTTACCACAATATCTCCAACTTTCTTCATGTTCTTACACAGAAGGAATGAAACAATCTACAAAACAGACCTAGGATAATTTTCTAGTCAAATGCCACATGGAATTTTCCTCCTTCCCTCTGCTCCTGGGACACAGGCCTACATAACATCCACATACATCCTCACTCGCCTCTCAACCATGATTCACACCTTATTCAAGATACATGAATGAGCTTAAAGGGAGAGAGAAGGATGCCATCTGGTTCCTTGCTATAACTTTCTTTGAGAGCTTCCAGAACCAGGGTAGAAGGTGCTGTCAGACAGGATTAGGAGTTCAGTAATGGAAATACATGGGCTGCAAAACAGTGCTCTGATTAGGGGTCAATATACACTGTAATCATCATTGTGGATGGGATGAGAACTTTACCCAACACATTATTTCCTTCAGGTCTGCTATGTTATTTAAGAGACAAAAAATACCCTTGTTATCTGTACTAGTTCTAACCATTTGCCAAAGGCTACATCCACAGCAGCAAGTAGAGTGAAGCATTAAGAAAGAGTTTGCAAAGTGAAAAGTGCAGAGGACGTCATATTGTGTTTTGAGATGTTTCCTGCAGACTAGCTCTAGCCTGATCCTGTGGACTCTATCTCATTGGCGGCTGCAGTGCATTAGGTGTACTCCTGGAGTGCACCTTTCTTTACGTTTCATCCAAAATGAATTCAGTTTGCATAATCTGACATCACTCCGCAATGCGAAACAGACCGTGGTAGGTGGGAACAAAGATAAGGTTTGTTTCTGATCTAAACTAAGATGACAATGTAGATGGACCCAAACTTCTCTGTTATTTAAGCTAAAATGAGAAACAAAACCCAACAACAAAAGCAATGCACAGTCTTGTTTAATTGCTGACTGAAATAATGCCACACATGATCACATCCAGTATCATGTTAAAAGCCTTACTATGGAATAATGCAGACTAAGGCTTTTTTTTGAGAGAGTTTTAGCAGAGCTTTTTGTAAGCATTTTTTTTTTTATATATAGAAACAAGAAATTATATTGGATGTGCTAGAAAACAGTTCTCTTACAGCAGCCATCTTCTACAACCAGTAGCACAGCTTGAATACAACTATTCAAAAGCAAAAAGAAATCTAATCGAGGAGGTCCTGTTGGTACCCATCCCACTCCTGCAAGATTACCATTAGCTGTTCCAACTTTAACATGTGCTGTGCATTGAAATGTGCAACAATATATTTTACTCTAAGGTGAAGGGCTCTGAAATGGACAGCTCAGAAGCTACTTACCAGAGCCACCAAAAAGCAACATGTCTATTTGCTCCAAGAGATATATACAAAAGGTGTTGATTTGAGGGAAAAGACCAAGAAGAGAAATTGCAGGAAAGCAATACAAGAACACTAAAGGAAAGAAAAAGAAACATGTTAGAACATAGGCATAAGTTACAATGTATGAAGAACAGAGAAACATGCATTAAACTAAGATAACCATTTCAAGAAATTCTGAAGGTTACCCAAGCCAGCATACTTTAACGTTAGTAGCAATGATTACATTTCACTTCCCATCCATAGAAAATTATTCTACTTTACATGCAAGAAACTGAGGCACAGAGGTTACATTTCAGCTTTATTTTGGAAAACCAAACAGCAACAGAAAAACAGCATTACGTAGCCTCCTTAACTGTTTCTCAAACACTTTCAAAGTTATATTTGTTCTACTTAAAATACAGAAAGAAATCTTAATTTGCAGACTTTGAAATTTCCTCCCTGAATCAGACAGGTGAGATTACTCAAGTATAGCTATAAAAATTCAAAACAACAAAAATCTTTAATGGCTAAGATTCACAGTATCTTGATTATCACAGTATCCTGCCTCCAGCAGCAGTCAACATCAGACACCTGAGAAAATACATAAAAATGGAGCAAACCTATAATAATGCTTCCTCAGCATATTCCCCCAAACTTCCAGCAGTGCATAGCTTAACTTTGCAGCACTGAAAGACCAGTTAAAATAGTAAAGAAATCCAAGGGTAAAATCCAGACTGCCATCTTTACATAGCTTATTTCTAAGTAAAGAAGCTAACTTAACATCGCTACCTTAAAGTCAAGGAAAAGCAGAAATCATAATTCAGGTATTTGTGCCTCTGGTCCTTCCCATCCATTTCTCACACCTCCACCCTAGAAATGCTAAGCAGAGCTGCCTAGCAAAGTATTTAAGCATATGCTTAACATAAGTCTCAGCTTTCAAGGATGCACACACATGACTAAACATAATCTTGCTGCTTTACTGTACTAGTACCAGAATGCTCTGCATCTTGAAGGACAGGGACCTGTGTCAACCACTCTTCCTTGTAAACAAATATGTATGTGCTACTTTACATGCTAGGAAGCCTACAATTTCCTCTGCTCACTCTGATAAAAAGCAGATTAAGCAAATCACTAATATAACTTATTCCCCTTTACTCCTCAGTCAAATTATAAGAAGGTAAGAACAGAATTTGTGTTCTTTGTTGGATGTTAATTTCACATTTCACTTTCAGTTCCTCTTACTAATACATCTTGTGCTAAAATAAAACAATACACTGAGTTTGATCTGACAGCTTTTACCTTCATTCTATTATACGCTACTAGCATTCAATACCGTAAATCTCACTGAGGAAGTTAAACACAGGAGGAGAAATGACACACTCGAGTGTTAAACACAGACAGGGCTCACTTAAGTATACCTGCATTTACAATGCACTCTTCATCATGACTTCCTATCAATGGCACAAATTATATAGACATAAAAACATGAGGAAATACCGTCTTCTCAACCTTTTGCATGCAAATGCCATTATTTATGTCCTCTTCCTTTACTGTTTTTTAGTTATTCCACTAATCCATACCAAGCCAAGCAAGGACTTTTGACAAAAGACAGTAGCATGATGGCAAGCTCCCCAGCGGGCCAACCCAATCTCCATTAGCAGGAGATCTTGTTCCTTGGGCAAAGGAATCACAACAGAACTCATCTAAGATGACCAATTCACACAGTCCCAATGACTGTCTTTGCTGTCACAATGTAAGAATAAGCTGAACAGGAGCAGAGGAAGGAAGCACAAGACTGGAGACAGTACTTACTGTCAATACACCAAAAGAAACAGGTGTGAAGGCAAACAAGGGAGAGAAAAGTTGGTTGACTACATCAATGTCCTCACCTCGCCCTCCCTCTGATAATACCTTGAGGAATCCTAGCAACTTCCTCGGCTAAGGTAGCTTTGTTTACCTTATCCTGCATAAAGGAGTAAACCTTTATGAGGAAAACAAACAGTTGTCACTTTCAAGAGGATTGAATTCATGAGCAGTACAGTCTCCCTTGCGTGAAGCAGACGATAGAAGAAGCCGGTTAACCGGTTGGAACTGCGTTATGAATTCCAGAGAGAACGTGTTCAAGCAGCACAAGATTCCATACACAACAACACCTTTAAGTGCTCAATCACTGCTGCTTTCGTGAACTTCTGGCATTTAACACTGAAATTTGGAGGTTTTTTCTATTAGAGAAATAGCCAGATGAAGAGCATGGTAAGGAAATAAAAGTTTTGACTCACAGAAACTTCTCGTGTTTTGAGAAATGTAGGATGGTAACTCAATAGTAATGTCACTGCAAACCCTTCAGAAGTTAAAGAAGTAATACTTTTTATTAAAAAGAGGTATATAGGTATATTTTAGCGCTGGTCTGTTTGCTGTGTGACAATACATAGTTTTTTCACAGGAAAAAAAATATTATTTTGGTGAGAAATCATCCTTTTTTTCCTCCCCTCCCAAAGACTGCTAAGATCATTATTCACAGAGGCTTTCTTCCCCTGGCAGAACCTCAGTTATTGCTGGAAGTGACAGGCAGAGGATTTGCTATCGCCAGATTTTGCCATCACCTGATACTCTTCTGAGGTTTCTGACAAATAATTTCACCCATCTGTCTAATGCTCAAATGGTTTCATCACAAAAACTATCACACATTAAGTGTATAACTACTTTTGTCACTGACCATACCTATAGCGCTTAGTGACCTAGAGGCTGGCTCTGCACCCTTACTTGCACTACATATGTTAATCTACTGAAGATACTAGCTGAAATAAGGAATTCAAAAGGAAAATCATAATCAGACTAAATTAAAGGCATGATCCTACAACTATTTAAATCAATAGCAGAACCATCACAAATTTAAAATAAAAAAGAATCAGATCCTAAATAGCTTGCTCACAAAGAAATGGACCTGTTAAAATCATATTTTGTAAGTAATTAGATTACACATCTAACAAATTTCCTTCAATTTTATTTTACAATCTTGTTTCAAGACTTTTATGAGAGTGCTCTATGCAGCATCACACTAGTTTCTTGGTCAGTCCTTTCTTCAACGTTTGTTACCTTAACTTCTTCCCCATAGTAAATATCTGAAATAACATAGAAAATTTTTCCTTTTCTCAGTATTCTGTGATGTGCAATCAAAAGTTTCTGGATTTCCCAACAAATCATTTCTGAATACTAAAATAAAATACTGGTAAAATATAAATTAAAAAGTCATCATATAACGGCATGCCAACAAAGAGAGAACAAAAATACCTAACAGACTAGTAAGAAGGTAAAACAATAACAGTGTTTTCATTGGTCTTCAGTGGGGCTAACTTTCCTCCCAATTCTACTACCTAAAACAAATATTTGCATTCCTTCACCATCTAAAGGAAACTGCACTCAAAACATAGCAAGATTCTGGAGGATGCCAGACTGCTATGGCTTAGGCAAATGACTGCACTGTGAAAACTTGCAAGGATTCATAGGAACCAGAAGTTGATATTCCTGTAGAGATAAAGTTAGGAAGAGTCAGAGCGTGGCACCAAATATCACTTGAACAAATGTACTTACAGACAGGCTTGCTCCCAGAGATGGCAAAATAAAAATGGGGGACCAGCAAAGGAAAATAGCTGCTTCTCTCTCTCTTTTTTTAAACAGACTCTAACTGGTGAGATGAGCCTGTATTTCCTTTCTCGCCCCTCTCAAGGCTGCTCCAAGAACCTGCTCTATGATCTCTTTTGAGGCCAGGCAAAATTAGCACATTTATAACCACACTTTTTTTATGCTGGTTGCTATAGTTTCTCATTTACCTCTATCCCAGGAGTCATTTAAGATTCTTGTTGAATTATTTATCAGCATTTTTACTGTTCACCTTTGACAGGCAGAGAAAATAAGATGCAAGAAGAAACTTTAATGAGACCAAAGGAAAGTAATGAAAGAAGCTAATGAAAATAAGTGAGATGCAGGTCTTCATTATTTCCCTGTTTCTTGCGAGAGGGTTTGGGAGTCAATGAACCTACATAAAGGACCAGAAGACTTTCCTAAAAACAGTATGCCTTTCAGGCAGTAATAGCCTGACTTCAGTATAGCAAAACGCAAGTACAACAGTCACAGGTGAACAAAGACCTCAAAAGTCACATACTTCATACTGCTAAGCTCTTTCCTCTAATTTAGGAGGTTTCCCTGGTTCTAAATTCACAAAACAATGGGTCTTCTCTTTGGTGAACTCTTACATAGCTATTGGGAAGTTTTCACAACAGTTAACTAAATTTTAACTTTTCTGCTTATACCTAACAGTGTTTACATTATTTGATCTAATTCCAGTCCAGCATTCACATTCTAACACAGTTAGAGTAGCACCACAGCTATAGACTGCAAGGGTATAACAAGAAAAAAAAAAAAAAGAACATAACAGGGGATTTCCAGTTGTGGAAGCCCCAAATCAGTGTAAACAGCCATCAGTCCCAATTTGAGGACAATATCTGAACGTCCTTAGCCACCTCAGGACACGACTACAGAAGGAAACAGACTGGTAAAGCTACTGCAGAACAGCCATTCCACACTAACTCCTCATGGGGATAGCAAGATTAAACTAAACCAAGAGAAAGTCTATTCTTCATGAGCAGAAGAATGTCCATTTGAAGACTTGGTACGGAATAGCTTTCAGACATTAAATTTAAATCTCAGCTTATTCTACAGTAACTGCCCCACATAGAGAAGCCCTTACAAAGATTAACTGCATTTCACAGATGATGTCTTTTGCTAATAACATCAGTGACTGTTAGTTTCCTACAGAGAACACAACTATGAGCCTCATTCCATTAAAAACCCCTTTCACGTGAGGGAAGGTTGCCAACTGTCCCCCCTCCACTGTATGTGTCTTAAGTCATTCCAAATGTTTCTATCAATTTGACTTAAGAGTTGTGCCCCCATAACATGCATTTGATTGCCAACATGGGAAAATACAAACTTCCCCAGCTAGCACTTAATTCATTTTTACAATTTGAGGAAAAATATTGACTCACCTATTATATGGTCTCTGGCTGATTGGAGAGAACCAGGTGAAAAGAACTTCAAGCCATACATTGTATAAACTGAAGGGTTTGAGTCTTTAGATCCAGCATCTAGCAGCAAAATAAGGCCACACAATATACAAAAATATACAGGTCTGCTGTAGGTTATGATTTTATTGTGCCCCTGGAAAAAAAAAAAAAGTGTTTGAATTTTGTGTTTTATTTTCCTACTGTGTGCACTGCACTAAACTGAAGAGAGGTTCAGGAGTCAGACAAAGTATTTTAATGACTTATACACGCTAACTAATGATAAAAATGTTACAAGGCTTCTCCAGACTTTCAAAGGGCACAAGAAGCAACTCCAGCAATTATTCATGCTTTTGAAAAACTAACCTTCTGAACCTTTTGAAATACATTAATTGCCAAAGTAGTCACTTTACATGGCGAAAAAATCTGAATCTATCTGAAATTCTCTTTTCAATGGAAAGTTTTATATTCATACTACTTTTATTAGAGTAAGTGTCTGCTTCGGATAGCTTGGCTTTTTGTTTAGACTTTATGGCAAATAAAATTCATTTTTAGCTGCATCCTGAGAAATTAAAAAAATAGTAACGCATCTCCTAAGTGTATGGTGAGGCATGGAGGTTGATTCTGGCAGCTGAATGCTTGCTGCCCTCTCCTTACCCTCTCCCCACCTCTGTATTTGCTGTCACTTGGAATCAGCTCTGCTCTAATAGCCAGCTTTACAGGCATTTCTGTAGCTCAAAATGAGCCTACGTTCCCTTCTGTCAGGATCCCATTCAATCTCTATTTGCTTATACATCTGCAATTGCTTCCTGGCTTTAAAAGATCTTGGTCTGAGCCTACCTACTGCTAGTAGCCGTTAAATTTCTGGAGTCAGAGCACTTTATCAAACATCACAGAGATAGCACATAACAGAAGCAACAATGGTCTCTGGTGTGATCGCTTACAACATAAAAGGTAAGATATCATCATAATATGAGACCAAATACTGGTGATGAGTATGTTATTGCTATTTTTCCAGAGAAGATTCTGTTTCCTGCCAGACCAAAAACACATTTAAAAAAAACAACAATAAATAACAACAAATCCTTCTGGAAACTGCCCACCCGGAGCTAAAGAATAATATCAAATTGCAAACATTTTGAATCAGTCATTTTAAATTTGGGCGGAAGTCTGAGTGAATGGTTACTTTATTTGGTTCACATGCCCTGAAAGTGCAACACATGCTCAAAAGACACCTCTGTCACTCCTGAACAAACTATTAAGGTCTATCTTCAGGATTCTAACTTTTTCTGAGAACTGATTCCTTCCATTGGTGTCCTTTGTTCACCTCCCCTGTAGTCTGGGGAAGACCAGCACTGTTGCTTCCTAAAACAGAGCAGTGTTACGGGTGACTTAGTAGGTGGAAACTCTTTTCTTTTAACTAGTATTAAACTGATTCATTGTGATGCTGCTAAAGGCACTGTACTTTCCTTTAGAGAAACCGGGAGGAGTTAAGGATGCACTTGAGCATGAAAAGACAGGGGCAAAGTGACAAGGATTCAGGTTTGCTTTACAAATAGTTGCTGTGAAACTGCTCTTATTCGTAAAATGTAATTCAAATGAGTATAATAAAAGATCATTTCTTTTGCGTCTACTTACCGATCTGAAACAGTAGGTATATTTGTTTGGCTGCCAGCCAAGCTCATACGTTAAGCGTTGCTATTAACTGATCCGCAATCTCCTTTGGGATCAATCAATTAACTAGGTGACAGATTGCAGAGAACTAGCATGCTTATATTGCATCCTGCCTTCATGAAATGTGAATTAAGTCAGACTGACAAATTCTAGTTAGCGTTTAATCAGAGTTTGAATATTACTAAAGCTTACAATTCTTTTCTATTTAATAGGATGCATGCCCATGAAAAAAAATCAAAGGAGATTTAGAAAGACAAAAATATGACTAAAAAAAATAGCACTTAATATATTACTTACTAGCTGTTTTTAAACTTCAGTTCATTTATCTGAAATACAAGCTGTGCCTCAAGAAAAAAAACCACTAAAATATCAGCTCTAAACAATTGCTCAATGATTTATATACTGATGTACACTCCAGATCAAAGATTATTTTATTGTAATCTTAAATCCCTGTCTTATCTCTTGAACTATGGAACCCAGATTTATCTTTGCACAGTAATTATTTCAAGTCAATTTGATAAGATGGAGCTGATGCTGTCCAGTGACTACAAGTTCAGAGATTTAGCTCCACACATCACTTCCAAGCACGGCACTGACAGATCCAGTTAGGTTTACAGTATACATTTAACTCACACTGCTAAACAGATCTATGTTAGCAGGCTAATAAGGATAGGACTAGTTAGGATTGAGGAAGAAACTTTCAAAGGCTGTCTGAACTGCCTGCAAAATGTGATCAAGCACTCTTTTCCCTACTTTGGGGATGGCAGAGGGAAAAGAGACAGGATTCTGAAATAGAAGTATTGCCTACACTCATATGTTGGCTCAACAAAAGTGAATCAAGTGCAGGGATGCATTCAGAAGGACACTGACAACATAGCTGTCACAGCACTTGGCATACTCTCAAGCTGAACAAGTTTCCTAGAGCACAGAGTACTCCACTTTCAGGGAACACGCAATACAAGAAAAAGGAACTGCTGCGAGTATTGGTGTTGTATATGACTGTCATTTACATCCTTCGTGTGAGAGAGAGTGCTCAGGACAGGAGCGGCCAAGAGCAGACACCTTCTAGGAAACAGAGGATCTCCAAGATTGTGCGTTATCTTGTGAAAGCCATAGGAGAATGGACATTACATCTCCTTCTTTCAAGATTTTAAAAAGAGAAAAGTGTGAAGCCCTCTTGTGCCTGCAACTGATAGGCCAAACTGAGGCAGCCTTTCACTGAAATGGGCACCTGGCAGTGCAACTTACCAATATGGTATTTTGGACATTAAGGGCTCGTTTGCGTCTATTAGGCAAACTGATCAGTTTTGCCATACAAAACTGATTTCATTTTGGTGGGCCTACTCTACATCCTCCTTCAGAAGAATTTATACAATGAAGTAGGATTCCTGCTGTATTTTATATCTAATTTGCTGAACAATCATTTTTTCTGCACTGAAAAATTTCAGTGAAAACTCTTCCTACTTTCCCCTAATTCTGAAAAAAATTTCACTGAATTTTTCAGATTCATATGTCTCAGTTCACATCCTACAAACCCAGCACTGGTGCATTTCATATTTTCATGAAAATATGAAGATTTTCAACAAAGCTAGAATGATTTCACAAACAGTTTCATTTAGTAAAATAACATTTTTCATTACAAAACATTTGAAGGGGAAATTCCAAATAGCTCCAATTTAATAGTGGTTTTTTTTGCGTGTGCACACATACAAGAAGAAAAAGATAGAAATCTTTATATATAGGAGTGTGTGATGGGTTCTAAAGCAAAGCTTATAGGAACATTTTAAAAATACTTTAAGTGCCTTATGGAATTTACAAAACTGCCTATGGTAGTTACCTAGTTGAGTTCCTAAACTGCTTTGGCAGGTAATGCCACCAAGACAATGAAGTTACATAAGTGATTCTGTAAATCTTACTAGGAGCCTGACTGCAATCTTTCAAAGCTCAAATGCCTTTGTAAACCTGAGCTAGGTCCTAAGCCATATAGGTGTCTGATAGTGACCAAAAACAAGCTCCTATGATCCTTCTGTCTAGCCATTTACTACAGACACAGCCTCTGTTGCCCAGTCTGCTGCTGCTGCTACCCATTACCATATTGAAAAAACTCCATAGTTATCAAACCCTGCTTGCCTATTTGCTTGAAATACAATATTTGCATGCAGACTGGATCTCCTGGATCTCTGAATCTAATTTCTTTTACTCACTGGCACATCCATCATATTATGCCTTTAAGAAAATGCTTAAGCTCAGTTCTGAAATGGACCACTACTCCAGTGAGGAGGCTGTTACAGAATTTCACTATCCCAGAACCATGTACCCCTGTGTGAAGAGAAACTAAAGACCACCAGCTCCCAGCTGACCAGAACTAAAAAGTCTGAAAAGAGTGTCAGAAAAATTAGACTTTCACCTTGCAGCAAGAAACAGTGAAACAGTCCTAAACCCGCCGCTACAATAAATGCCAGTAGCAAGTAACTACTGCAGAACTAGTGTAACTGTAGAATCGGTGCTATAGAAAACAGGAAGCTCCAACTTAAACGTTTATCAAAGCTGTTCAAAACAAAACTACTATTACAGGTGAAAAACAAAACATTATCTAAGTCAGAAAGGTTCTTTCCTACATGCTGAAACTCATCCCTCATAACACTGACAGTACAGAGACAATACACAGGGACCGACTTAGAGACCATAGCTGTTACATGGTACGGGGCAAGAAACAACCTTATCTCTGATAAAACTGAATCAGCCTTTAGAGAGTTTAGTCAGCCACCTCTTGCTCAACACAAGAAAGTGAATAGACTGGCACTTGGAAGGAGTTCAGAATAAAGGCCTTATGCATCCCTGGACACTGGGTTTTCTGAATTCACTGGATAGTCTTTTAAAAATGGTATAGGCTAGAGCTTAAAAGCCACATCAAACTGTAACAAAGTCTGCATGTGAGAGATAGGGAATAAGTTTGGATCCTCCCTGGCAGGCATAGATAACACAAGGCATTAGAGGCTACTCATGAATCTAGGAATAAAAGTTAATTCTTTGTGCAAATCTGTGGCTCCTGACGGTTTGTTTCACACCAAAATATCTCATCTGCATTTTCATTCATGGACATGGCACCGATCATTCTTTAATCCCCCTGCTGTTCCGCATCCTTACATTAGCATCAAGAGATGTTCTTTCTCTTTAATTTTGATGTAGTCACATGAATTATGAAACAGTACACGGAGTCTCTTTTCTTGCCTTTTTGTTGTCTTATTTTTAATGGGGCTTACTAGCTTAAGCAAGCTTTTATTAATACCTCTTGTGTTAAAAATATGTAACATAAAAATAGTTACTCTTCCAAATTAATTTGAGCTCTAATGCCTTCCGTCTTTAAAACCCTGTGTTTTTCTTTGGAGTTCTTGTGGTGCACCGAAAAGTCTGCAACTGGCAAAGTTTTCGAAAAGCATTTGGAGGATGGCATTATGTCTATTGTTATTTTGCTGCACTGCTGCATGACATACAGAATACAATATGATGAATAATACTTGTAACAATATTGTTGCATGAGTTTGAAACGCTAACCTGGATTCTGCAGAAAAAATGTTTTGATTAAACTTCATTAGCTACCTTTATCTTTAATACTATAAAAAACGTGGGCTAAACAGGTTTACAATGAAGTTTTGACTAACCTGGTTGGCACACACTTTAAACAAATGTGCACATTACTAATGTCTGTACACATGCAACCGATTTGATTACTGTTCACATTATTATGCCTAGATATGTGCTAGTTGAACTGACAATCTGATTTCAGTTCGTGCAAACCCCCCAGCTCTTTACTGAGGTGGGAATATTTCTTTAACTCGTTGAAAATATTACACTACAATGAATGGAATTAATCTGTAAATGAAGTTGCTTTCATTAACCTTCCCTACTTTTTATGTAGATATGAATTACCTGTGAATGCATCATAACCAGCAACATCATAAGTTCACCCCACAATGACTAGGGTGGAAAAGAAACTAAGAATCCACTGAAATACGTCTGAGTATAACATACAGCATGTGCTTGTAAATAATCACAATTTCAAGTTGAACTGGTATTTCCAGCCCCTAAAATGACAAAAATAATTGCTCCCTGCCAAAGGGAAACAATCCAGCAGACTTGCAGTTTTCAACATGCTGCTTTGGAAGCCTGAGGGAAGAAAGGGGATCCTCAAAAACACTCAAGGGGCTAAACAAGAAATGTGAGCATCTTGGCAGAAGGGGTAAATGCAAGTGAGGTCCCATGACTACTAGAATGTTTTCAGGGGTCTGCAAATCAAAAAAGCTCAGAAATTGAGACAGACGGAGGGTCAGCTTGCAGTTGTAGGTTGATGCTCCTAAACCAGTCCTATAATGAGGATAGACTTGGGTAAGGAACTGGCTATTTGCAAGGTGGTTGTCACTGTTAAATAAAGATCAGTTTCTCAAAGTATACTGAATAGATGAATAAGAATCAGCAAACATTCCAATAACCTGCATTCATTCACAGGGTTGCCAGTCCTCCAGGCCCCATCCAAAGAAACAGTGCTCATGTCATAACAAAGGGAAAACCTATGCCATTTGATGATCTAAGAATGCTATTAAAGTACACATCAGCAATACCAGATTAAAAAAGAAAAAAAAAAAAAATCAAAAAAAGATCTAAAGTCCCAACGGATCAATGACTGAGGTGTTAATCTGGAACTTCTGCTGTTTTCAGTCACTAACTGTTGCTAACAGAAAGCAAAGAAAAAGTTGGTCTGATGCCACAGGATTGAATTTCAGCTAACTAGTCCAGGTGCATTAGCTTTTACTCTACATTTCAGCTTAAAGAAAAAACATTTTTCTAATAGCAGTCATAAATTCAAATAACCTAAATTAATTAAATGTAGTACAAAGTCTCAAAATCACAGGCTTGTTGTCATAAATTACCTAGAACAGAAACTACCTATATCTGTGCTTCACTGAACAGCCAACTGTTTCGCAGCACAGAGTGAAAATATAGCAGAAAGACTTGTTCTGCTGGCTGAGACTTACATGTATTGGTGAAGCAGGATCAGGCTGAACACTCTAAAAACAAAACAGAAAAAAAGTTTGCTTACAGAATTTTGCCTTCACAGAAGTTAGAGCAGAATTCATCAATTGGATATGAACTTGTTTCCTACCTTTAAGAGGGAATACTGGCAACTGGCCATGACGAGGCAAAACAGCAGAACCCAAATGTCTTTACAAAAGCCTTGATTCAGAGTCAGGAATCCAAGAAGTGAAACAAGAACTACTAGAAGAACAGTCAATACATTCTCCCTTATATTCTCTGTCCTATGTGAATAAAATAAAAGTATTTTAAGAGGAGGAAAAATAGGTATATATTTGTTCGCACAAGCCAGGGCCATTTCCAGCTGGTATAAACTGTCAGTGCTGGAAAGAGCAGAATTGACCGAATTTGAGGTTCTGCTCCCAAAACTACATATCCATGTAGAACAGTACTTCACCCCTTCGCCAAAGACCTTAGCCATTGTGACAGCTAAAATGTATAGACAAAAGGCATAGTCTCTGCTGGCTTTCAGTACTTACTAAAATCCTTTAATCTCATTTCCCAGATAGAATACCACAGTGGAGCTGATTTGAATATATGGTAGCATATCTTTATCAGACTTTTTAATATGAAAATAAGGCATTCTTTTAATGAAAGACGTTATAGAGAAAATATAATAGATGACCAAATAAAGTGACAGTTTATACCGCTGCAGTCTTTAAAACATACATCTGACAACAGAGAATTGGATGAAAGATGAAATTTGTCATCCCTTTTTTCATTCATTTTATCTGCTCCATTAGAACAGGGAAGCTGAGGAAAAAAATAGCGTTAATATTCAGGCTATAACAAATTTTCCATGCAACTGAAACACTGATAAGACCATAGACAAAGAAGTATCTGCTCCAGACCTATGCTCCCTGACTATATAGCCTGATTTCTGCAGCATGTAAAAGCTATCTTCTGAAATTATTGCTGTGGAGCCTATATTAACCTATATGGCATAACATCCACCCAAAAGCAGGGATCAACTTGCAGATATGCCATCCAGCAGTCATTAGGCATGCAGGTTTACATGTCTGAGGTTGCTCATACTCCGGAAGAGCACAAGGTGGGGTCTAACAGCAAAGGGTACTGTCAAAAGAGTTGATACCAAGTGAGACTAAGAGACTAGGAAAAGAAGAGATGCCGGGGAAAAAAAAATTCTCTGAACAAATAAAACTGAACTAGAACAGAGGGAACAGCTGAAAAATTGCCTCCTGAACTCTCCTGAATTCCTTCAAAATTTTTTAAAAGACTGAAGTACTTGGCTGACAATTCCCTGGAACGCTTCCCTCCTTTTGCACTTCCATATTTTTACAAAAAACACTGATTTTCTCATTAAAATGCTTCTCATTAAAATGCAGTAAACCCAACATCTGATAGTCAAATTCAAGAATTATTCCACAGGCCTGGTGCCCTCATGAATCAAAGTATCTGCTCCAAGACGAACAGCAGTGAACAACAAAAACTAAGTCAGAAGAAAAACATTTTCTTCTAGTTAAGCATGAGTTAAACGTAATTAACCTGAATATGAGGCAGTAACACAACTATCACTCTTTGCTCCTCTAGCAGTCTGCACTGTTAGTTCTGTGGACTTGCAGAGCCACATACTGTAACACCACATAGAACTGCATAAGGAAAGCTTACCGGTCCAGCAATGCCAACAAGGTGAGCCGATCATACCAGACCTTAATCCATTTGCCAGGAAATATAATAAATTTGTAAAACTGCCTGTTCAATTTCCGTTGTGCTGAAGAACATGAAGAATCTTCAAGGTCCTGACTGGGTTGCTTTAAAAACAAACAAACCAGAATTACACAAAACACTTTCACATTGACACATGGCTGCCTGCAAAATAGGTGTTTAAAAGGCAGAAATTGCATCAAGTTTCAGATTTTTTTCTTCCTAAATGGCATACTGGAAGCATAATTATTTTCCTCATTTAAATTATGTTAAAAAAAATGTATCACACTAGCCTAATTTCTTGCAGATGGATAGAAGTTACACCAATTGCAGAGCTCAACAGTGATAATACGCCTTAAATACACAGTTATTAAATACTCATTAAACACATTACTTCTCTTTTACTCCCATTCTATTTCTTGTCTATAGATTTTTTTGGTTGTTTTTGGTTTTTTTGCTATTTTGTGAGGTGGAGTTTTGTGGGGGTTTTTTTTAGGACTTTTCCATGCAGGAGACTAATTACAGAGCAACACAAAACCGCATGATAGGACAAATTCTTGTTTTCAACCAAGAATTCAAGCAGGCTTTAAGGTCTAGAGACATGACTTGTCAACTCTCCTTACAGAATGCAGCTTTGTTTATCTTTGCTGAGATGGTTCTAATGACCCATCAGGTGTGCATCCTCAAGAACTGCGAGAGGGAAAAGAAAATCGGGAAAAGAAAATCGCAAACACACACAAGCAGTGTAAACATCACTAGCGTAGGACTCTCTAATCTTACCCACATAACCATAAACCCTGCCTTTTGAATACTGCTTTTGTCAGATTCTAAGTGCTTTTTCTTCTTTCCAATGTTTGAACTATAGCATTTCAGATCTTCTCTAGCTCTACACCTGCATTGCTTCACCAATAGTTGTGAGAGGGAGGATTACCTATAGACCCATCAGCCAGTTTGCAAAGCTGGACAACAAAACAAAACAAAACAAAACAAACAAAAAAACCTCTGCAAAGTAGCAGTTTCCTTCCAATATACACCAATAATTGGAATAACTGGAATAATTGGACTATGAAAAAAATTACTGCTGATTTTTCTTTCAAAAAGAATTTGATTGAGATTTTTAACTAGTATAAAGTCTAGTAGCTTTTTTTTAAGCTCCTTCTAGCCCTCCAGTTGTTAAAGATAACTAAGCAACATTAGATAATAAGCCTATTTGTTATAGAACTCCAGGTAATGTCTACGTTAGAATTATTTGTGTGAGATTAACCTTCCTACTCAGACACAGGGGTTAAACTGTTTTGATTCTACCCTACAGACATTCAATATTTCCAATTTTTAGGCAGTCTCTTATGCAATATCACTTTTCTTAGTCAATTATTTGGTGTCTACCCTTCTCATTCAAATCTCAAAACACTTTGGCATTCCCATGTGAAATAATTTATCACTTTCCTGAATTTCATCTATAAGCAAAATGCAGATATTTAAAGGACCTCTCTGCCTGACCAAGGGAATTAACTGTCTTTCTCTCAGAGTGTTGGAACAGCTACTATTCTTTGCTTTTCAGGAAAACAAATTTTACACATAATTAACATATCGTGGCATCATGTATTAGGCTGAGCCACAGGAACAGACTTGTTGATATTCTCCGCTAGCAAACACGAGATAAAACACGTTAGCTCAAGCTTCACTGAAAGAGATTCAGGTTTACACATTTTATCTCATGCCTCCAACTGAGTAAAGGTACACATCTACTCCACGCCTGGTAGCTCAGCTGATATCAGCAGAGGACAGTAACTCAGCTGTGTTTCTGAGCCTACAGATGTGTACGAGACTGACAGCCTATTAGCCATTCTTTCATTTATTAACAATTCCAAGTAAAATAAAAGCCTTGAGATAGATTGCAACCCCTCTGCTACAGAGATTTTAGAACCTAAGCGTAATTCAGATATCCCCAATTTAATATTTCTATTATCACTTTAAAAAGTCACTACGTTTTTAAAAAATATACATATATATGTATTTTTTACTATTATATTTGCTAATATTGGCATAGCTCTGTTTCTCTTGGGTCCTTTATCCCAACAGAAGGTACTATGAAATTCAGTTCAACTGCAGTCATTAGCTCCACTCTTCTAATCTAGATTGCTCACTGAAAGCATTAAAAAAAAGAAAAAAAGAAAAAAAGGATATGGTGGCAGAGTCCACTAAAAATATCTAAAGATCTGATTGCTTGGACCTCAGAACAGTTTAACATATATTTAACTGAGTAGGTAAGTGAATACCTTTGCTCCTGAGGAACTGTGAAATACTGATAAAGTCAATTACATAAAGCTTGCAGTACTCGGGCTGGACCAGATTTTTCTGCTATGTTTGGGAAACTTTCTGACCAGCACTAAGCAAGTCACTAAGTCTAATTGTGCCTTCTGTCACAAAAAGGGTTATAAAAACTTCGCTTCATAAATGTATATGGTATCAAGAGACAGCTTGAAATCCTAGCTTCATGGAAATCAATGACAAAACTTTTCCTGACTTGCTTAGGCTCAGGCTTTCACATTTAATAAAAATTCAGAAACCAGGAAGTCCTGAAATTACTGCCTGGCCTTATTACAAAATCATTATGTGGTCTTGAGCAATATACTTCACTTTTTAATGGTGCAGTTTTCCTAGAAGCCAAAGAAGAGTGATAATCGTTCTCTAATTTACAAGCAATTTACAAGATTTAAAATAACTGGAAAATATCTGAGCCGTTAGACAGAAATCTCTGTCCAAATCTGAAATATACATATTCATAATAAATAGGGACAATTACCCGAATTATAACTTAAATTATTCCCTTTATATACTTTGCTTTTAGCTTGTAGTTCCTGTTCAAAATCTAAGATGAAGGATAATTAACTGGCATTTTAAGGCTATACATAAATATCAAACTAGAACTGTCTCTGGAAGAAAATAGAAGGTTAAAGTTATTATGAAAGGAACTGTAAAAGCAGACCACAGCCTTACGTCATTGGTCATAGACCCCAAGCACTATAAAGTTCAAATACATCCGCATATTACCATACAAACTAAACTCCGAGGTCCTTTTTACTTTTACCGATTGCACTGAGGGAGGTGGCTCTGAGGTTCCACAACGGACATCCAGAAGATGACAACACATCTGGTTACCCAATTCAGAAAAGTCATATTAGATGTGAGTTTTTAAGATAGTAATGAATCTGAGAAGTGAGCATGTCATACAACTAAAATCTGGAAACGTGTCTAAAATCCTAACAGCTGTGCCCTTTCTCTTTCAAATAAGACTTGAAGACAGAAGGACAACTCTTTAGGTGATGGAGTCTTTAGTACAGACTACAGTTCTGCACTTTGCAGAGGGATTTCTTACTCACATGCCCAGCCTCCTCCTTATTCTGTGAATAGCCCCTTCACACCAGTGACACCACTCTTCTAAGACACTACTCAGTGTCAGTAGAAAGGCAGCTGAATTGCATCAGAGTAAAACAAATCTTCCCATATGAGCAGTACTAGGTATAAACGCACACAAAACCAACAGAAATGTCTCAGCAACAAGTCTGCAGCATTTTTTTTTACAATGAAATTTATCAAAATGCTAGAAACTGAGATATTACAACATACCCGTGGGGTTTCTGCAAGGGTCCTTCGTGCCACCATCAGTAAGAGCTGCTGTTGAAGTGCGCTTGCTGCTTGATCACCAGAAGATGGTTCTTGGCTCTCTGAAGTGGTAGTACTAGAGGAGCTGAACTGTATTTCACTGTGTAGAGAGGAAAAAGATGAGAAGTTTTAAGAAGCAGCGCTTTCCTAGTATTTCTGAAACATTACAGGACAAGGACTCGTTAGCTCACAGGACACGGAGCTTTCCACCTCCTTACCTGAAATCTATCCCAGGCCCCTAAAGCAGTTACCACTCAAATTTAGATAAATGGTCTACAACATTCACCACAGAGAAACAGACCCCTCCATATCATGTTTTTCTCGTCTCGGGATCAACACCTAACATAAATCACACTTCAGAAGTGCATTTTCTGTCCATTGACTACAAAGAGAGTCTATATTACAAGTTCAGGTTTGGGTATCTGCACACTAAATGCCTGGAGTCACTTGGCATGACTCCCAGTCCAGGAGTTATTTCCAGAAACATCAGTCTGGCCTATTTCAGGATCATTAATACTCATTTAAACTTCTGGAAGACAAACGTCATACTCTTTTTCTGGACCTCTCTACTATTCTCTGCTTCTCCTAAACACACTGCTGTTATCAGTAACAGATTCCCTCTTGTTTACCTTCAGGTCAAAATTCAGTATTCAGAATTCAGTAATTCAGGTCAAAAGCTGCATGTCTGCAGTACAGAAGTACAGGGTAGCTACTGTACAGATCCTGAACCAGCTTTAAAACAAGCTCATTTATGTACCAAAACTAGCCAGGCCTCAGCTGCACTAAACTCAGCGAGTACTAATTTATCCTACTGAGAATTTAGGCTATATGGAGCTTCTTTCTGACCTAGCAAAATGGCAGCAACACATGAGCCAAATGACTTAAGGCTAGTTCAGACAACACTACATCATACTCTGGTATTGAGTATAAACTAATTTTGGGAGGCCCCTGAGCAAAATGCTGTCCCTCACCACCTCATGGTTACTGCTTTATGCTGCAGATACAGCACTTAAATAGTTTACTTCAGGAAATCTGCAGTAACAGCAGCAATACCTCTTGGGCTGTAGAAATGGTACGCCACTATGATTTGACTGACTGGCTCTCAGCAAGAACTATATTGAAATTTAATAATTGCTACTTGGGGGAAAGATCTATTTTGAATCCTTCCAGCTTATTCTGTTCCAAATAGCGTTTACAAATCAGGCTCCCGGCTCTGAGCACAGTACCCCTCCTTCCTCTGGGTGAATGCCTTGGGCTTCTACTACTTCAGGATCCAAGTTCCTCACAATCTTCAGTGCTTTTCCCTCACGCAAGGATAGGCAATACCTATTGTTTCTATCTTCCATAAAGGAAAGATAAGCAGGAAGAAACTAAAGTGATTTGCCCACAGTCATCCAGGAAGTCTGTGGTAGGGCAAAGAATAAAACTTACTCCTTGCATACCCTACACTTGCCCCCAAGCCACCTTATTAATTTTAGCGAACATAACCTTCCTTGCCTTTGGGGGCCAGCTTATAACCCTTGTTAAGTTCACCAAAACAAGGGTTACAAGGCTGTCCTGCACATAGCTGGCTGTTCACTTAAGCTATAATGGCTAGGGCTGTGCTGGGATATGGTTTAAGTGTCTGGATTACTCAGAAGCATGGCTGAGCTGTCACAGCCAGAGCTTGAAATGGATATTCTCTTTCTTTCTTTCTTTCTTTCTCTCTCTCTGTCTCTCTCTCTCTCTCTCTCTCTCTTCCAGAACTTCCTAGCTCTGCCTGGACCAACAGGGACCACCAGCAGCCCCAGGATGTCCCCACAGGAGCCACCCTGCATTCAGTCTCTGAGCTAGGCAGTTAAGTGTTTTCAAGGCCTCCACTGCTTTCAGCCCTGGATCTCAGACCTCATATTTACCATCTGCCACTCCAACAGAGCTACCAGGTGAGTAGAAATAGGAGAGCCCCCTGTTCCAGGCTCTGATAGCTTCCTCAGCACTCCCCACTCCTCCCACTACAGGCAGAAAGACAGTCAGGACAGCTGTCATGTTCTCTTTGGACAGCAGTAGGAAACAGGGACTTGCCCCCCCTTGACCCAGCTGATGTCTCAACCATGAGGCAGACCTCTGTGAGACAACACTTCTCCTTTGCAAGTCCTATATAGCGCCTTGTCAGCAGTCAATAACAAAACAGTAGAAAAGTGATGGGACTGATCCAAGACCTTGTATCTTAACCAATAGATTTATGTAGGCAGAAGGGACAGGAAGCCTAGAGACATGCCTCTAAGGAAGAAAATTCCCCAAAATGTCCAACTATAGATAAGGACTACAGAGGACAGCCAGGCCTTTTTCTTACTTTGAAGAGCCCTACTAAAGAGCAACCTCATCCAGCCTGAAAGGCAATGGATTTTTTGTTTTGTTTGTTTTCTTAGGATGAGCTGTCCCGTTCCTTTTCTTTGTGGGTGCCTGGTGGGAATCTGGTGAAGAGATGCTACTAGAGGGGCCATGGGATTCTCTGTTTCCAGGAAGTAAAATATAAGTCTAGCCCAGAATATCCAGGAACACTACTTTGGGAACTCCTGCCTAATGTGTAACCCAACAAAACAGTAGAGGATTACAATAGTGACTATTCAGTATAAGCCTTCAAAAAAGTTAATCTTCACTGACCTTCTGCCTCTTCAGTTATCTTTCTACAAAGCCAAGTGGAGTTAAGAGTATTTCTAAATTGGAACATCCCTTTTATCCCATGCTTACCAAGAACAGAACTGGCAGAATGATGGATAGATATTCCATATCAAGATATTCCCCTGGTACTCTGTTCTAACAGTTCTCAGAAATCAAAATCATTTAGCTCGTAAGACTTCTTCCAAGAATAAATTTTCAGATCAAACCATCTCCCCCCAGACTTCAAGATAACGGAAAAGCCAAGAAAGCCCACAGTCTGTTTTCTGTTTTCTTTCAGCAGCAAAATTCATAACTCAACCTATCAGCAATTGGCAGAAGAGGCTATAAGCAGCTGGGACACTAACTGCGGGAAAAAGTCAGAAACTTCAGAGGCCTAACAAGGCGATTAGGACACAGGAGTTAGGAAGGCAGCGTTAGGGAAAGCAGGGAGCAATTCCAAAATCAGAAGCCTTCACCTCACCTTTATCCCTCTGTACTTCTTCTTACTCCTTCCTCACCTTCTGTTCCCCTTAGCCCCCTCCTTCCTAGTTTTTCTCCTCCTTGTCCTTACCGTTCACACAACCTCCTTCTCAAATTCACCTATTACCTCCCTGACGCTGAACAGCATAAGCGGCTACTTAGATGCTGTATATCTTGTCTGATGACATCATTACCACACCGACAACAAACACCAATAAGAAATATCACAGTGAGGTTTGTGTTTCTGTAAGCCTATAAACTAGACTCCATAAATTTATTACCATACATAAGTAGGAGCAAGCACTCTCTAATCGTAAAATCGTAAAATCATTATAACAAAGCTGATCACAGTATAATGTGGATTCTTACTGAACAGAAAATCTGCTCATTTATTTATAATCACATTAATGTTATCAAGATCTACTATAGTAAGCTGCTTCGCTAATGTCAGCAAAGGTATAACTGAACTAAATTTTGAATAATAAATTAATAACTAAAAATATATTTGATAAGCATACAACCTCTCCAGATCAAAGGCAAAAGGTATATAGCACCCTCTACTGATAACAGACTATAAAGTTAAGAATTTTTTTCTGGCTTATAATTCAGTTTTGTGAGAACACTGAGTAAACATAAGCTAGTTGAGCAATCCTACAGCAGTGACAATATTTTATTACAACCACACAGCACAGGAAAAATCTTCCTTCTGACTCGCTTGTTATTCTTTGGCAGCATGTCTTATACTGCTGACAATTTGGTCCAAACCATTCCAATATAAACCAGCCAAAGCCGTCCCCTTTGTTAGGGATCAGCTAGCCTGGATTCTGAACACCTCTTGAGATAAAAGTCATTCCAGAAGCATTCCACACAATTGTAAAGAATTCCCTGGTTAATAAAGTTCTTTTGTAGGGCTTGGCTAAACTTCTTTTTAACCTGTGTAGAGGAGAAGGTTAAATTAGGACAGGTAACCTTCTAACAAGTGTCACAACAGTCACAGTAACAAATAACCTGCTAGAAAACATGTTCTTCTTGTGCTCAAAACTAGAAAGATGCTAGTAGACTGCTTCAGGCAGCAGTGTCTGAGTCACTACAAAGTGTAACGATACGTAACAAATCTCTACAGCCATACTATAGCTGAAAGCTGTATGGAATACTCACTAAAAGCACAACTCCCTTAAGTAAATACAGCAATGGCTGTGACAGTGGAAGAAAAGCCAGACTGAAGTTCAAAGGTGAGAAGCTCCCTGTGTATCTAATGAACAATCACTTCTGAGTTAATGGTCTGAGGTGCACTCAAAATACCTTGTCGAACTGAGACCGAGTAAGCAAGCTGTACAAGAGCTAAGAACGCACTAACAACATAATGGGAATTCCAAATCCCCTTACTTTTGCATCCTTTCAAAATGGTTAGGTCTGGTACTAACATAAGTACCTGAACTGACATTAAAAGTATTGGATCAATAGCTACTCAGGGTTCCCTGAATGTATCTCCATTACTTGATCTGTTACTGATGTCTTCCTATCACCACCGCAGAAGTCTTTACTCCTTCTCACATAAAACAGTTCCTCTGACATCTCATGTCTCCATCATTTTTACACCTCATCAACAGAGACCGCTTGCTACCTATCTACTTACCATTCTTTGGTTCTCCACAACTACCAGCATTAATCTGACCACAGTACTACATAACTTCAGACTGAGATTAAATCCACTAGCTGTGAAAAGTTTTCTTTTGAAGCAGCAGATGATTTACAGTTATCAATTCCAGCACTAAATAACAAGATTTACTTATAAATTTAAAAGTAACTTCAAACATACAAGAAAATTGAAATACACAAAAGTACTAATAATTACATATCAAACTGATCATAACAAACATCGAAAATCTGTGAAGAAGAGGAGGTAGTCTTCACTGTTTTCATGTAACTACATTAATAGTTTCAAATAGAATATTACCAACTCAGAATGCATGTTTTAACTTTCCTTAATGGTTCCTAATGAGGGGAGCTCAAGCTAAAGATAAATTCTCTCTTAAATGTAGGTTACATTCTGCTACTCACACAACAGGATTTGGGGAGATTTTTGACATATCTTTTAGCTAGAAATATACTATTATAAGCATAAATTAAAGGATCTTTTACGGAGATAATTTGCTTTTCAGTTGCAGGAAAGCAGAAGTATTTCCAATGAAAATAGTCTGAGGAGGGTTCTTTCATCTTAAAATCATCTGTTGCCACTGAAAATTACAAAATCAGTTCTGAAAAATATTTAAATTGGTCTTCAGTACTGAAAAAACATTTTACAAAATCCCCCATTTTTAGTCCAATGCTGCAGGTTGCTGTCTACTGTGGCTCTGTAATGACACCTTGAATGCTCAAGTTCTCAGCAGAGCGCTTCCATTTGACAATGGAAAAGAATAGCAAATATTCAGTATCTTAGAGTGATTTTTAATAACATAAAAAAAAAATCAGTAATAATTCCTAGCTGTGGGTATTTTGGTTGCATACCAGTAAGTTTTGGAAAACATGTAAGAAGCTCCATGTGATTATTGAGCTTTTTTATTTTTGGCAGGGAGAGTTTCACTTTTTCTTTGTAACTCTGCAATATTTGGGACCTGGAATGTGTCCTTGAGCCATATCACTGCTCCTCACACCCCATTTTCTAGGGCATCAGTTAAAAAGGGGCAGGGTCTGTTAACAATGGCGGAAAATACAGGCCCCAACTGAGCCCTTCAGCTTCTAAACAACGGCAAAAAACATGCCACGCTCCAAAGGTTGGTACTTACTTCAGAAAAAGATGAACTGAGAGAAGAGAGGCACAAAGTCCTAACATTAATAAGATAAAATGCCCAAATTTACTGAATGGGATAGCTGGATGTACTGAGTTGTTGACATACTAGACAGAAAAGTTTATCAGGTCACTGTTAAAGTCTTGCAATGGATTTCAAAATAAGCTTCAGGCATTAAGGTAGGTATTATATATGGAAAGAAAAGCCCTGCAAAGCATGCTATCAATAGTGTTGCAGGCAATATGAAGGTAGAAAGGTATGCATATCTCCTTACTTAGGCATTTCAAGAATGGCATCCACATGGTTCACCCCCTTACTTCTCTGTACTCAGCTTTTTTATTTTGATAACAAGCATCTAAATTGATAAAATATATAAACCTATTACATTTCAGAGCAAAGACAAATGTACTAATAATTTTAAAAACAAATAGAACATAATAGCTAATAAACAAGATGGTGCCTTTTGAGAAGATGCTGCTTTCCTCGAATTAATGTATTAACAACACCCACTGTTCCATTATCTCCAGAGAGTCTTTTAAAGCATCCTCTTTAGTTCTCCATATGAAAGGATGGGGGGAGGGAAGAGAAACAAGTCCCAGAAGCAAAGGCCTACAGAAGCTTTTACTCTTGAACAGGATTTTGCTGCCATCCTGTGGTAGAGATGACTCATGTTCTGTTGAAAACACCCACTTCCTCACTCTGTCCTGAAAGAGTGAAAATGACTCTAGGAAAGCCAGAAATCCAGGAGGGGATTTTAACTGGTCAGGTAACACAACTGTTCCATGTGTTTCATCCTGCATATGGAAAGCCAGCAAGAAAATGCTACTGAGTCTGTAAAGAGTACTTTTAAGAAAAATCAATAGCTTTCTTAGAATTCAGACACTACCATTTTCAGTGCACACACGCACAAGACACATTTACATAAATGTGTTCAAATGGCTTTATATTTAAGGTGAAGAGCTCATCTTAAATCCCAACATGAATTATATAACATTTGTTGCATCTATTTTAAAATTTCCTCTGTTGCAGAACTGTGCAAGTAGTCACAAGAATTTTTGGCTAAAACTCAGCAGCTTATTAGTACAGCTGGAGATGGCCTGCTGTTTTGGTCACCTTGGTGAGAAATACAAAGATATTTTAGTGATATGGTATTTTCTCATTTTAAAAAAGCATTTTGAAAGGCTAAAAAAAGAAAAATAAAAATCAAACCTTCTCTCCTAAGGTGTTTGGGGAATTTTCCAGTGACAAACATACTAAAGTATTAATGGAATTATACAAGAGACATACATACAGTATTGGTAGGGCATTCAGACTGATGCTTTCATATAGCATAAAGCACTCAAAGCAGCTTATTCATGGATCTGAATGTAAATCAAATAAGTTAACTCATTGAGCTGAAGTTCTTCTCTTTGCTCAGGGCCAGATACACAAGCACTCTGCAGCATTTAAAAGCTATGCTGGTAGGTAGCTTAAATTATTTTTTTAGTACTTGTTATCCACTATTTTGCTGCAATTAGTTCTTTTTAGCCTATGGGTCCTGCTCTTCCTAAAAAAAACCTACCCTGAAAACAGACAGACAAAACAAAGTAAGCAGAAGATTTTTTTTGTAATAGCGTTCTCTGTCTTACTGGAAAGTGTTTTAAATCAAGCTATAACAAGGCTTCTTAGAAGCCTGGCTGTAGGGTCAGAGCCCCATTTAACAAAGAGAAGAGTTCAGAGATCCATTCGCTCAAATAGAACATAGGTAGCGCAATATGAATGCATAAATTGTACTGCTATGTATGAACAAACATATATAATCATATAACAAAGCATATAATTTTCTGTATATAATTTTATTTATGCAACTTTATTATACATTGTTACAAAAATTTAAGAATTGTTATATTATTAAGAAAGTAGAAGACTCAAACCAGAACACTTCTTCAAGTTTTACAAGAAACTACAATAGACTCCAAGTGAAAATCCAAGCGTCACTTAAGCAGGAAAGAGAATCTTGTGGGCTAAATACAAAAAAGCCTTTTTCCTCAGAGCTGGGTAAGTCAAATCATTCTCTCCGCTCCAGTTCTCAGTGCTCAGTTGCATGCCATACCTACTTTTCTCCAGCTTGTCTTACCTATTTATCTTAAACTCTACTTTTTTTTTTTTATTTGTATACAACACAGCAGTCTTGTGAGGCAATTTATGGCTACTACTGACTGTTGTCAGACAAATAAAGTGATAAACTGCAAAAAAAGGTCCACCACTTAAGCCTATGCATGTATTTGAATGAATCAAGTGCTTTTGCACCAAAGCTGCATCGCGACTGGTAAAAATTTGGATTGCTTGGAAAAGACACCAGCTCAATCATTTTAAAATCAGTGCACGTATGTAATGATGCCATCTTGCACACACTTGGGAATTCTCAAAATTGTTTCCTTCACAGGAGTTTAATACAGGAGAGAAGGAAACGGGCTAAAGAATACACGCAGTATTCTTGTAAATCACATTCTCTAAAGCCTAGACTGTTTCCTGAAGAAAATATATATAGCCAAATGCCTACAAAGCTTGCGTGGGCACAATTTCAGTTGACTTCAGAAGATCTAATACTTGATTTGACAGATAGAATTGGCTTGTCCTCAAAAAGGAGCCCTTAGCTTTTTTCAACTTAAGGAAAAAACTCCACAAAAAACTTTCTGCCTTGGAGCTACACACATCTCAGTTTTTCAACTGCACAGAAAGCATTCCTGGGTTGATATGAACAGAACCACATAAGGATTTTGTGTGTGGACAAATTGTATCCTGTATTTTTGGAAGTGCAGTTAATCATAGCACATATGTGTATGCATGCACACCAAGAAAAGCTGTGCTTTCAATGGAAACAAATATAAGGACACACAGAAAGATGCTCACACGCCCATAAGTAATATCGAGTATCTAGCATGACCCTAGGCTGGCATGCTTTTCAAGGATGTTTAATTACCTATTCTCATCTCAGATCTGAGTATCCACGGACATGTCAGAGATGGATTGAATACATCCAAGCAAAAACAGCATGGAAAAAATGCAACTGTTTTCTGCAAATGAATCCAGCCCTTCACAAAACTAAATTCATTCACATTAGCTGGCAAGATGCTATGCTGAAATAAAAAACATGGTGAGAGGCTACCAGTAAAACTTACGAGGGAAAGCGTTTGAGTTTTATAGTGCCATCACGGTACCTTGCCTGGGAACTGCTTCAGGATATTGCTGTACTATGGAAATTTTGGATAGGTCGTTTCTGACTTGGGAGTATCTGCAAAATTATTTGAAATAGCAAAGCAGAAAGAACAAGGAATATGAGTACCTAATTGTTAGACTGCTTCTGTGATTATCATGCAAATCTAAACAATTATTTAACAACATTATATTTTTATACTGGATTCTGTGTTCAAGGCTTCTCCCAGCACTCCTCCTTTCATTACTAAGCATGCAACTTTACACACAGTAAAAACTGGAATACATTTCTGGTAGGAGCAGAATTACATAGAAACTATCAAAATAGTAAACTGTGTAGTAGTGTAGTAGTGACCAAGTTTATTGTAAATTTACTTTTTGTTGTCTTTTGCAACGTAAATGAAGAAAGCAGATATGGAGACGGTTCTGAGTTCCGTCACTGAATTCTGAAACGATCATCCCACTCACTGAATATCTGATCACTCTTCTTCAATGACCAATTTTTGTAGGCTATATAGATTCAGGCAGTGTATCATTTTAGCATTTTGTTTCTTGGGAAAATAAACTGTGATAGCTTGCATTAATTGAATAGAGTTTTTCATTGAAGTGAAACCAGGAGGCATAACTTGCCTAGAGATCAATCTTTTTTACTCAGTCATTTAAAAAGACAGAATCCTTAGAGGGCAGTATTTCAAACATGCACTGAGGAAAGCTGTGTTACTGGGAGGTAAAAAATATTGACACTTATTTTTCTTTTATATTAGAGGTTGCTTGACTTTCTAAACAAGAATTTGCAACTCTTGTTTAAATGTTCTTGTTTTAATTCCCCAATATGCAAAGAAAGCACATTTAGAAAAGCAGTTAAACACGTCCGACAATGTATTAACTTGATACATCAAGTTTACACAGAATATATGACTGCTGTCTAATTTATATACTGACAGTGATATATACCTTATGGCCCTATTAACATTTTTTCTGAGGATAGATCACGAGACTGATGCAAAGATCATTAATTCATTAATCGGTAATTAATTACAATTACTGTAATTTTAGAGGTTTAAGCTTTCACTGATACTTAGAAATTACTTTTCATGTAATGCCTGGATAGTATGATAGCTCACATTTCTCTCTTTGACTGCTTACCATAACCGATTCAGTTATTTAATTAAACAAGAGATTCAAGGTAATTACAGAAATTCCTGGGGAAAATCTGCTTTCGGCCACAAAGCAGCGGACAGAAAAGGTCTCAGAGTGACACCTCCGTATTTTTAAGGTATTTCACAACACCCGCTTGTTCTACACGCTGCTGAAAAAATATATAACGTTGCTCCAACTTTCCAAGTTTTTTCACTTCATATTTTTAAAGATGTGTCATTGTTAATGATTGTGAGTTTTACTTTGTATCATCCATCCAACAGGAAGAAATTTAACTGGAACTTGTAACTGTGCCATACAGGTAAGATAGGTAAGACTGTAAACCTAGCAACCTTTTGGTCAAAAGACAAAATAACCAAGAAACAAGTCAGTTCATGCTTATGCCAAGTACCAGTTTTACACAAATGTGAGTTTTCTCATCCATCTCTCCCCCTCCAGAAGGAAACCACATACAAAAAACACACAGCATACAAACACTAAGGTTTCACTCTAAGAGAGAGAAAGATTGGTAAAGATTATAGTGTAATGGGGTAGAAGTTTTTCTACGCGATGGGAAAGCTATTTCAAATTTCCAGCTCCAAAATAGATTGAAATGGTCTTTCTGTAACTAGTTTCTAATGTAATCCACGCGCTCAGAATACAGTCTGCTCTTTCTATCTTGCCAAAGCCTGTCGCAAAGCAATTTATGGCTAGAGGTGAGGCTGGCTAGGTAACCGGAGTAGCAGATTTAGAGGCAATTAGCTCAGCAGGGAATCCATTCCACAGTGAGTCCTGGCAAGAGGTGTTGCAGGCAAGACAACAGACAAAAGTGGGCTCGGGTAATGACACGGACTATAACTGGAGAACTGATTAGCTACCTGCCAATGTTTAAATTACTCACCACCAAACTCGATACCAAGAATCACCTGTCAAAGTGAGGGTTAATATGGAAAAGGAAATATCTTATTTGATGATTGTTACAGTTTAAGGACCTCTTTAAACTTAACTTAGGTTTTAAAATATTAAAAGAGCTGGACTGCTTTGGTGACTAGAAACATGAAGACACTTTGAAACAATTCTAGTTCTCAGTAAGCCTTGGCAGAATTAAGGGATAATTTTAGAAATTATTAATAAGACAGTATTTTACTACCTTTAAGACATTCTGACAATTTCCAGGACAAGGAATGCAGGTACAGGCCGTATCTCTGATTAAAGCCAACCACTGTAGCTGGAATACACAGATGAACAACAAAACTAAAAAAAAAAAAAAATTAAAATCTGGTAGAATATATATTAACATTGATAAATGGGAGAAAACTATGAAGACCATTCCACACAGAGTAGAGCCAATAAGAGGCAATGATAGCCAATATTTGAATCCAGCCAATCCCCTCAAAAAATACAGTTTCCAGTGTCAGGGAGACTCTGAAGGAAGAAGAGCACAAATCTTTCAAACTTAGACACCTCCTGCTTTTCCTGCCACATTTTAATGCATTCTTATTCTCTGAGATTGCTCACCTAGCCTTTACATGCGAAGAAAGAGCAGCAAGCACACAACAGTGAAGACAAAAAAGTCACAACACAGCATCATTTCTGTGGCACAGTGACATTGTTAAGACTCTGATGTTATTTGCAAGAAGTAGATTTACAGAAGCCATGCCAAAAAGATTAGATCAATTGTTATAGGCCATAGAAATACCACTGTAGTTTCAGTTCCTAATAAACTCTGTTGTGAAACGCCAGAGCGGTTAAGACTTTACTACTGCAGCAGGCAACAATAAGACTCAATAGACAGGAATAGTGAGTTATAATTTGAATTTAAGACTGTTAATCATTTAGTCTGCCTCAAGGCTTTCTTTAATAGCTTCTGTTATGTAATATTTAAATACTTTACAGATTGAAATACTTTCTCTAGTTTCACCAGACTTAGTTAGAAAGTATTTACCTTTGGCCAGTTCATAAGCCACTTAGGTTACTCTTGACAAACCAGGCAGGGTTCATACCCTCCCCAGTCAAAATTCTTTCCTCCTTCACAACTTGCACTGTTACCCAGAACTGCTACAGCTTGTCAGCACCTCTGATCTGCTACATGGAAAACACTCCCAAAGTGAGAGGCCTCTTGTCATCCCCTGGTCTAGGCCAAAATCCCATGACTTTCCTACCCACAGACAAGCACCTCAGAGTACAGCCCATGCACATTCAGGTAACTACTCCACTGGCTCGACACAGTTTGACATTGTCCCTTTGGGAGCAAGCTTTATCTTAATACTATAAACAATGCTTGGCTGGTAAAAAGTGTTGTAAAAGCTTACACACTTATTAATGCAGATTTATGTTCCCTGTTCTTCTCCATAGACTTTGCTTTTCCTAGCCTCTGAAATTTGGGCTCACTTTAGCTCAAAACTCTACCTCTCCCATCAGGGAGGAGGATGCCACCTCTTATGTCTAGACATTTTCTCCTGTATCCTTCAAACTCATACAATATAATTTGGATGGCTCATCAATGGGTGCAGACACCACAGAGTGTTTCTGCACTGTCTCAAGCATTCATAAAGAAGCACAGTCAGTCTCATCATCTTCTCCTGAGTAAACTTTGTGCTGGGGCTGGGAGATAAGTTAAACACTTCTCAAGAGGCTTTTCATGCCTATTTTCTAAAATCCTTTCACAAGAGCAGCATCTCCTGTTTGTACAGACTCCTTGCACAAAGGACAATACAACAACAAACAAGCATATGGAATATATAAGTTATAACAGGAAGTCCTCACAACCTTCACAATGACACCACAAGACATGACTCACTCCTGGTTTGGGGAATGTACACTGTGATCTTAACTTACCTAACGCCAAATATCTCCAACAGAGGAGGGCCCATCCTCAAAGGAATAATCTCTGTTGAGAGCTCTCCACAGACAGACAGACAGAAGAGACTGTAACTGAAGGGGTCATTGATTATGCCTTGTGCTTTGTTTTATTCTGTTTATTTGCCTTTTTCTTTGGTAATAACAGTATTACTAGTTAATAACTGTGACTATCTGGCTTATCTTTAATCATGGGCAAGAAACCAATCTGACTTCTGTGCTGTGTGTGCCTGCATATGGGGGAAGGGGAAGGGGGAAGAAACATAAGGAAAGATGCCTCATACCTGAACTAGCTTGAAGGATGATAATCAGATTTGGCTGCCTTGTTTCTACAGGCTATAAATGTTTAGTAATGTCTAAGTACAAAATGACTTGATGCTCAACATCTGAAAGCAAACAAACAAACAAAAATCAAAAACCCGCTCCTTCCCATGCTACCATTCAATCTATGCACAGATAGCAGGAACTGCTGATTGAACCAACAGCTCTAATTAATCTCTCTGGCCTAATCACATTAAAAATTGCCCTTGCAAAAAATAACTTTGGGTACAGTTCATGCTTCCTGGTCCCCTTTCCCTGTTTTCCATGGGAACTCTCTGTTTTGAACTTTCCTTCACGCTGCTCTGTTCTTAGAAAAGCTTGTGTCCTGCCTTCCCATAGCCTTCTAAACAAAAACACTCCAGGAACCCACTAATAACCATCTTTACTGACTTGTTCTGTTCCACAGTTTGAACTGTTTGAATTGTTACTGTACTCTGAGTTTTCCAACAAAGGTGCAAGTCTTTAGAAATTACATGTATGTAAATGGCTGTTGAGAGTATATGAACTTGCTTTTGTTAACAAGTTTTAGCAGACTCCTTAAAAACAATTCACATTCCTAGAGGTCTGCAAACCACAAACTAAAAATCAGGCTCTAATATAGTACAGGAAGACAAAGATGTCACATGCGCATCTAGCAAAGATAGCTTTAAAGGGACTTCTTGTATAAGATGGAAGATTATTCTTTTTTGGCAAAAGAAAAATTAACTGAGAAATGGCAGGGGACCTGAAATTGTTTGTGAATTCAGGACAGATTCAGTTCATAGTTATACGGGGTGAAGGGAGGAAGAGAAAATATATTCTGTACAAGGTGAAACAAAAGAGTTGCAAGAGTTAAATAGCCCCATAGCAAACTGTCTAATTCTAGGTCACAACTGTAATCCACCATTTTCATTTTGCTGAAGAAACCCAGAACATTTCTTTGGGGATGAACGCAGGTTTTTTTTTTTTAATGTCTCCCCCCTGAATACAAAAATATTATTCTCATGTCTCTGGTGATAGCATTCTATCTCACAGGTTAGCACTGTTCTTAACATGGTCCTAAAGCTTTCAAAAGTCTTCAATGAAAGCCAAACACCAAGAACAACATTTGCTATTAACAATGATCATTCTCATCCCCTCACTCAAATTTTCCAAGTGCTGTATGATAATATGAAAAATATAAAAATATTCAATAAAAACTTTTACGAACAGGTAAAATTCTTTTTTATAGATAAGCATAACCACAGATCCTATAGGAGAGAATGGAAACCACAATACTGAATACGGGATTTATATGGATCATTCTGAAAAGACCCTTGGAAAAAAAATCATTCAGATACTTTTTCAGAGTGGTAAACAAACGTTAGAGATTTCATGCAAGGTGAAAGGCTTGGCTGCTAGAGTCCAGACGAAGAACTGCCACCAGCTGATAACAGATACAACATTAAAATCCATAAAAGACCCAATAGGTAAGGGTAAATGAGTAAGAAGACAAGGTTGCGGGATAAGTTGATAATAAGTCCCATTTACTTTGTTTTATTTGCAATCCCATTTATATCTCTGCACTTGAGTTTGGCTATTCCTAGAAAATAACGAAAACAAATTGGCTAGTTCTGCTTTACTTTTTCACTTTTTCTTATCAATATTCTTACAAGGCAGTCACTGTTTTAGCACAGAACAAATAATGTATGCTTTGACATCTCTAAAACAGATTAAACACATTTATTCTCCAGTACTCCTCTTACATGCATCTTTCACAGCTACCATCAGCTTCATAGCTTCCAGCAATGGAAATGCTAACATATCTAAAAATACGGGCTTACTTACTGAGCATTTGAAATACAACCACGATTTGATAGCTGATGTCGAAAATTTCCTTCCTTCTGACAGCCAGCCTTTAAATAACAGGATCTAATTTCCCCTTTAGAACACATAGAGAAAAGAAATCAGTTAAGTGATGCGATCATTTGTTTTACACATAAAACTTACCAAAAATGTATCTTAGGTCAGGAACATTAAGATAGATAGATTTCATTTTGGAAATTACGCTTCTTTTAAAACTTCAGAAAACAAACTAACTCTCAAACAACTGGAAACCTGAGATGAATCAAAACAGAAATTACGATGAAGATCTGATTCCTTTTCCCAGTGCAGAGCATGAGACTCCATGAGAGCAAAGAAAGGGAACCCTACTGAAAAGGGGATCTAAATAAATAGATTTGCTACAGGCTTATGTGCTCTACAGTCATTTATAGGTATGTGAAATAAACGTAAAGCCCATCTACCAACATAAGTTCATTTTAAAATGCAAAATTATTAGAATTTTTCTTTCTATTTGCAGAGGTGAGGTCAGGAAGAGCAAAGCAGTGACAAATTAAGCTAGAAGTACAGCCACTGCTACTCTCCCCTTGCACACCTAATGAACAGTACAGGGGCACTGCTTGTTAAGCCAGAGGTCCTGCCATTGCCGTGTTTGGCAGTTGCTCCTAGCCCCACAGCACACTAGGAGCTGAAAGGCCAGCGAGAAAGGGCAGAAAAGAAAACATCTCTGGGGTCACGAACCCAGCTACCACAGGTATTCCTTCCACGCTGCTTTTGAGGGCAGCTTTAAGGGAAATGAGGCTTTTGGGACTGCTGCCATTTAGAAGTGTTTGGCCAGTACCTCACAAGGCACTACATGGAGTTCAATCCACCACCTGCTATATTACAGCTTCGACCTCTAGGAATAGCTGTTAGGCAGCTGCATTCCAGGCACAGAGGCAGGCATTCAGAAAGACTAGTTCACTCATTAATTCTCTTGAAAGAGGTAGCAGACCATGACTCTGAATGAGAGCAAAGCCAGTGTTATCAGAGATGGTTCAGTCTGAGCCAGCAACTATTCACATTCAGCTGAAGGATACAGCAGTCAAAAACCAGAACATTTTGCCTAACCATCCCTGTGCATAATTTCCTGTCAGGCAGAAAATGCCATGGGTTCTTCAGCAAAGATAGGCCTAATGCTGCATTTCTTGAAGGTGATGTTTGGAAGACAGATCAAACTTCTGGCAGATATGGCACTGTGCAAACCTCAGATTTGAGATGGTTCCCGCTGTACTTTGAACTCTCCGGTTAGTTCTGATCTGACTTGAAAGCACTAAGCCATTTTCTTTTGCGCACACAGGAAACATCATCAGTAACAGACAGGAATAGAAATATCTTTATAAGGAGTCTAAGATTTATTTAGGAATTCCTTCCTTCACACATTCTAATTATTCCAACTCACCGTTTTCATCTATGAACACATGCATTGCATCCACGGATAGCTCATCTTGTACAGATGCCTCAGGTCCACTTATTACTTGCAAGACAGAACTATCTTGCTGAGAAGTTACCCGGTAGATAATCTGCCTTTGCCTGTTGCCCTGGTAACTTGACACAAAAATGTTTCAAAACTACTATGAGGAACTTTTTTCTTGTTCTCAATAAGACAAAAAGAAAGAGAAGTTAATTAAAAGTTTATGTCATTTCTACTCAGTGAAACAAAACAGCTTACATCACATCTTTGAAGTACAAAATTGTAAAGTAAACTGGCCTTACAGTGCTGCAAATTTGGCAGGCTCTGGTAGCACCGGACTAGTACTAGCACGATCTTGGCTTTGTACATCTGATCTTTCCTGTTTAGGAAGTTGCTCACAGTGCTTTTCTGTTCCCACCATTTCTTCTTTTCTCTCTATCGTCTGGCTATCTGGAAAACAGGGCAGTGAAGTAGAGCCACTCTCCACAGATGACCATCAAGAGTTTTGTTCATTAACATCTGAACAAGAACATTTTAAAGAGGAAAGCTAAACACTGCAGCATTTACCCATTTTATGAAATCCATTAAAATAACGTAAGCAATATAATCATAGAAATCTGGATGAGGAGGGATCCTGACTTAGGAAGGCTATGTGAAAGGGTTGTTTCAAGCAGAGATGATGAAGCAACAGATAAATGACAGACAATTATGCTTTGCTTCTTCTATTATTCCAGAGGGAAGCAATCTGTCTCTGATCTATAACAGTAAGAAGCTGCTCCCCTGGAGGCCCTAATTGGTTCCCTAGCTGGGTATACTGACAGAGGAAAAGCAAAAGCACTGGCCCATTCGCCTGCCGCAAGAGGAAAAGCAACACCTTCAAAGAAACAGAGCTCTAGTACAGGAGAGCAGGTAACTGCCTAATGCCCCTTCCCTACCCCCTCAAGCCTGATGCAGGATAAAGAACAAACTGGCTAAATGATTTCACAGTAGATTTTGCGTTTGGAAAGTACTGAACTATAGGTTTCAAAATACACATAACTGATCTGTCCTGATTCTACTATTCTGAATGCATCAATTACATTACCTCATTGCACATACCTAAGATTTACTTATATGTGTATAATTTTCTACTGGTAGTCTCTTTCAGTTATTAACATTCACGTTGAACAGGAAATATTTTGCAACCTTGCTTTGACTGTAAGCTGAAAAAGTTATCAGTTAGGATTTGAAAGTGCATCTAGGTTTCATCACCACCATAAGCAGCCACACAATTATATGCCTTAAATGAAAAAAGTTGGGTTTCATTGTGCCTGACAGAGATGCTGCAGTGAGCCCTGTAGCTTCTTGTACTTAGCAAGGTGTACTGAAATGTATTCACCCAGACTTCTTGCACCTCTGCTGTTTAAATACCTTAGAAATTTAATCATCCTAACCTGCAAGAGTCACCAATAAGAAAACAGCGTTGTCATAGCTAAGGTGGTCTAACGATAAAACAGATTCCAGGCTTGTGCAGAGACGTAATACCTTTTATTAGATCATCTGATATCACTGAAAAAAGCAGACAAGCTTTTGGATGCACAGATCAGCTGATCTAACAACACACCACTTCTACAAACAAATCTACCTTCCTGAGTTAAGACATCTCTATACCAGTTTCAGTTCACAGGACACACCTCTCTAATATCCTAAAATCTCAGGCACTTGCACAAATTCCTTAGCTTTGCCACACAACCAGTGCTTATTGTAGACACTTGCGCTTAGTTTTTGGAAAAATAATCCAGTGGAAAAATCCAGTTTTGGAAAAAAAAGATCAATTTTTTGGAAAAAAACAATGCATAAGAACCATTTTAATTGTGCCATTGCATCTTGTCCCTACAGGTCTTAGCCCTAATGCAAAGTACAACAAGCAGCACCAAACCTGAAGAACCTCATCATGGCCACAGACGGTAACTAGATGTCTAACAAGCCAGGGTACTAGAAGTAAGAGAAGGCAGGCAGTAAAGACACCACACAACTCTTACTTGAAATAGCAGTGTTCCTTCAGCTTCCATGAGGAAAAATCTCTCTACAATCCTAGCAATGTTCTCAGTCTCTCGCTCTCTTTCTGCAGAGCATGACAATCATGGATTCTGATTTCCTGTGCAATAAGTATAATAAGCATAAGTTTGTTCAAGGGAAATCTTCCGTATCCTGTTGTGCATGGACACAAAATTCTACGCGTGCTCCAGATCTACTTTCTCCTACTTAAGAAGCGTGTGGGTGGGCTGGGTTTTTTTTTTTCTTTCCTAATTAAAGATTTAAACTCCATATTAAGCAAAAACTGTGCCTTATTTAACTGTGGCATTACTGAAGCATCCCCATAATCATGTAGCTGTACCTGAGGGAGGCGAAGGAGCCATAAACACCTAATCGTAATCATCTTCTTAAAGACTTGGGCTATTTAAGCACGAAAACAATTGATAGTGATCAGAAATTTTGGTTTTAATAATCTAATTGGTCCCATATTCCCTAAAACTGGCTGCAGGGCTAAAGCAATTAAAAAGATTTTATAATTTGATTATTCAGTGGCTCTAAAAAATGCCTCTCTCTTTTCTACTCCAAACCACAAGCATTTCAGAGTTCTTCCCCCTGCAGTGGTAAAGAGTCATAATAACAATAACAACATACATAGTACTGTTTCTTATAGGTTTTATATGCCAATCAAACAACATAATGGTGATGAGTACTTCTAGCAATGGAAAGATAGGCCATGATGGGTTTATGACTGGTTTTCATGATTCTTACTCATTTTCTTCCAAGTGACTTACACCCTCAATAGTTAAATGGAGATAGAGGTGTCTAGACTAGGCGCACTCTGCCACGGTATGTAATGAGCTCTACGTCAGGAAAACACTCCTTGCATGAAAATCATGGTGGTAAAGCTCAACTTTAACTTAAAAATATTTTCCAAGAGTAAAGGAAGAGCAAAGGCACAATATGTCAGTACATCTGCACCTTCACTGTGGCCTTTGCCAGACCTATTAGTCAGGATCACTGCTCCACGTACCTCTGAGGTACGCATGGCTGGCTAGCAGACACCTCAAGTACAGACCTGGGCTTAGCAACTAACTTCATAATTTATCTCAGCATTATACTCCCTGTGACTAGAATCTGTTTGGTGGAACCATCAAGATTCATGGCTAAACCAGGCTTGGGGAAGGGTGATTCAGAAGAGTCCTGCACAAACAGCTGAGTCTTGGTCCGTACACCATTTTCATATTTTGGTTAAGCATAAGATGCATCACTTAATTATCCTGGTAAAACCCCTACCAACATAAACATATTTCCTATATGGGAATAAAAGACTTCCCTGTAAGCACTTTTAGCTTTACCTACACTAAAGGGTTTTAACAGCATAGCAACATTCTAACATTAGAACATAACACACCAATGCTGCCAAATGAGCCTCTAATTTAAATACAGTCCCACTGCCAAAAGTTTCCTGTGCTGTGTAACCTTTTCTGTGTAACTTTGTGAAATTGATTTTAGGTATCCCAAATAACTTGTGTAGATAATAAGCCTTTGGTCCACACTAGGATGATGCTGAAAGAGGTTTTACAGTTTAAATGAAGCAGCCTTTGTGCATACAATAATCATAATACTGACAGCTGGTTACCCCAACTTTAAAGTTACCTTATTTTATTAGGTAATTAGAATGAAATTTTTTTGCACTGTGACATTTCTCCAAATCTTTTTTTCTACTTTCTACTCTTTTCTCCAGTCTACCAGACTTCTTCCCGTGGCTTGTACTTGCATATCTCTACCCTAATCTCCACAAACCATTCTTGTAAGTTAAAATGCCACTGTCGTCACAATTTCAAATGCCATCTGGTTTGAAATCTGGTCAAGCAGAATTGAGCTAATTAAGCCTGAGTCTCTTCTGCTCTTTAATTGCTCTGCTGCAGAATCTGCTCCTTTCAACAAAACTATGTTCCTCAATAGAAAGTTTCATCTTAAAATCTATCTGTTGCTCATTTGGTTGCAAAGACAACTAGTTTCAAATCTCTCTACATTCTTCTCAGTACCTCACATGAAACAATAGCTTTAAATGGCATGATCTGTCCCATTCATATCTCTGGAGAATACAGGACAAAAAACAATGTTTTAATTGACATTCCTAACCCTTTCTTCACTGATTGCTTCAGCACAAACATCTAACTGATATACTTTATCCACAATCCTAAATTGCCTATTAGTCCCCAAATAATTAAAAGAAAAATCTAACATTAAAGATGGGCACCCAGCAGAAGACAGCAGTTCAGGAACTGCTGTAGAAATTCAGTATAGGCACTGGAAAAGCACAGGGGAGCAGAATGTTAATCCAGAAGCAGTAGGAAAAACTAGTGATACTGACTGATAACAGGATAGGGAGACTTAAGCATAGAAGTGACTTGCTCAAAATAAGATTATTAGGCTCACAGCAGAGCTACAGAAATAAAAGCAAGGTTTCTGAGGTTACACGTAAGTAGTCTAATCATTAAACCTAACAATTATATGTCAGAATACAAACCTCCGAAATACCCTCAAAACTTTTTTACAGATATCAGCCTGCCCTTGAACATACTATTACGTCTTTGATTTAAGGACTGAAATTTTAAAAACTCAGTCTGTCAAGCTTTACACATTGAGCATCAGATGCAGAGAACTGAGCTCTTCACCCCATTTTCCTCTGTCCAAAGGGGGGCATCAAATGCCACATAGTCCCCCTCTGGCACTTGGAATTAGAGGGGACAGAACACTTAGCAGGGTTTTGTGCTGAAGGTGCTACTTGGTTAGCAGCAAATTCCCCTGCTGTAGCCTTACATTATGGCTGTTACTTGGATAGGTGACTCAATGCACAAGACCCTTCTCCTCCTTCGCTGTATAGGAGCTCTCTTTCTGATATGGCGGGGGGGGGGGGGGGGGCAGGACAGGGAGGACGAGGAATCTAAAAATACCCGTAGAAGTATGTTTTAGCTTTTTATAGGAGAAGGATAATTGCTTGGGATCCAGAAGAACTCACTCAAGGTTGTGGTTTGTGCACTGCCCAGAATGATGAGTACCTTTTCTAAAAAGAGTCTGCAAAACATCTAAATTCAGGCCAAGCAGTTCTGGTTTCTGCTCTTCCCCGCAGGTCCCCACCACTCCCATGACTGGTTTTGTTCCCCAGGTGATAACATTATCTGTCCTAGATTCCAAGTCAACTGTGTCAGAGGAGACAGTACAAGAGCCTTTGCCCTGCATAAATCTGATGTACAGCTGCTCTTACTCAGCTGCAGACATGTCAGAGGAGCCAAAAGCATAGCAATAAACCTGGCTTTCTCTTAGCCTCTCAAAGACTGAGGAAAATTTGCAGTTGCCCTTCAACAGGCTTTCATTATGTGGGTGGTAAAAGTTTGATTCAAAACTGAAAGGACATTGGCCTGAAAGTCATTTTTAGCAATGGTGTCAGTGGTACTTTCTCACGATTTAAAAGAGATGGGGTGGTGACAGAACAGCTCTTAGACAGCTTTTTTATGTACCGTATTTTAACGCATTAAATCTGGCATCCCTGGTGGGGTTAAGCAAGGCTCTTAATTTCCTTGTATTGCATTTTACTGAGCTGTCTATTGGCAAGGGCTTTTGCGGTCAAGACAATATATCTTCTGCTTCCACACAATTCACAAGCGTGTGAAGTAAGCATACATAAAGAATCAGCTCTGACATTCACTCACTTTCAAGACTGTTCTGATTAGCAAGTTTCCTTGCCTTCTCCAAATTATGCAAAATATCAGCTTTCTTACACCAAGCTCTGAATACATAGCTTTTCAGGAATTTGCCAAGTTTCTCGCATTTCCTAATATACACATCTGGGCAGGGCACTTCATGCTCATTTGCACCAGACATCTATTATCAGCCTTTGCCAATTAAGTGGTTTGCAAGGTTAAAAGAACAAAAAACAAACAATCTCCTCCCTCAAAACCTCTGGCACATAGCTTGACTTGCTGTATATTCCCCCCCCACACCTGTTTTTTTTGAACTAACACTTTAATGTGGGAATAATATTTATTCAGATTTGTTCTAAAATGCTATTGTGATAAAGTAGATTTGTAATTGCAAGGCTGTAAACAAATTAGAGGTTTTCTCATTCCTAAAATCAAGTGCTACTTTGGGGAAGCAGCCAGTAATGACAGTAATTTGTTTTAGCAAGCAGCACATTCTGACTTGACTAGAAAATTTCTACTTGCTTTTAAAAATAACTGCCTTCGAACAACTCTTTTCAGCTTAAAAAGTTCAGATTCAATCTCCTTTTTCCCACAGCACCAGTACAATGAGGTCCAGGAGACACCACGCAGTGACAGAAGTCACAGCTTCTGTTCATGTTCTTGAGTGCTCTGGTTTTCCTGGTCCCGCTCCTTTCCCAGGATGACACAGGCTGGGCCGGCATCAGCTCAGCCCACCCTAGAAACAAGCAGGACAGCTCAACTATGTACACATGTAGCTTAATTTCACAGCCTTATAAATATAGACTTAAGAGCAGGAAATTCAGTCCTAGTCACTTAAAGTATCGGATTGGTTTGAGGGAAAAATCAGAATCCTCATGTTTCCTGAGGACCATGGATTTGGGTAAAAAGAATTGTGTTTGCTAGATCTACAGCCTAATGACTACACACACATTAATGAAGTTTGGGAGGGAGGGGGAGAGTGCCATTAGTGTGGAATCTATGAATTTATCATCTGATCTATTCTGGTCACTTGCTCCTTTCCTTTATGTAGTTAGTCTTCCGTACTCACAAGGATACTTGTCTGAAAGCCATTTATAGATTAGCTACACTTTTTTAGTTACCTCTGAAATGTTATCAGTTCATTTGGGCATCTGTCTTTTCCAGCTAAGTCACATCACACAGAAGTCAAATTCTTATGAAAATATTCTTTTTGTTTTGGTTGAGGTAGCAAAGATCCCCATACGCTAGCAACAGAGCAGCCTTGCTCTGTTGTATGAGGAGCGCAGGGAGGCAGCTATTGCATCTGTTTGAACCTTGGCGGGCACAGTGCCCAGGAAGGGGCTCTGTCTGGGCACTGCGAGGGACAGTTGCTCAGCAATGGATCACCTGAGGAGGCCCAAGTCAAAAGAACAATTGCTCAGTACGTGCCTTAGGAAACCACAGAGTATGGACTGGAGCCAGCTGGGCAGACTGATAAACTAGATAGAGCACAGTAGAAACTAATCAGCAGAACAAGCAGTCTGAGAAGCAGAGATGGGTAAGATTAGACTGACAGATCAGAAGAAAGGCAGCAAGTCTAGGAGAAGCAAAATTTGACTAAGGAATGGACAGGAGGTGAATTATAGGAGAACTGAATACAAGCTGAGGGGAGGCAATGCCTTTAGGTGAGCTAAACAGAGTGGAAAAGACTAGAAAAGCAACAGAGCAGGGACTGCCAAGAAGAACAGAGGAAAAGACAAGAGAGAAGTAATATGGAAAGGAATGCAAGTAGGGAAGTAGCACAGGAGAGAAATAGTGTGGCTAAATAGAAAAGGGAAGAACAGGAGAAGAGAAATCACAAAACTAGAAATATAAAATGGAAGGGAAAACGGACACAAGTGAAAGATGGAGCCAGACAAGCATGTAGTACATTTGATAGGACAGATAGGAATAAATAGAATTAGGAAAGGAAGAGTGAAAGGCAAATGGAATCTACAGGAAAACAAACAAAAATAGATAGATCAAAATAAATAGATAAAAATATCTACTTAGTTTTTCTTAACAAGGTAAAAACCATGACATTCACAGTTGTTTTTTAAAAAGGTAACAAATTTTGAAGCCAGTTGTGAACTTTTTTGTGCAATGAGAGGTTCCTGAGGTAGCCAGGGGAGAACAGCTATACTAGAGCCTATCCTTGGAATATGGATACAATTCTAAAACAAGAGCGAAACGGTTTTGCTGAGCTCCATTAAGTTCCTCCTGTTCACTGGAAAACAGGCTATTTAGATGCTTCCCCTCAGGCGGTTTTAGAATATACATTAGTAAGGAATAACTTGTTATAGGATCTCAGGCAAATGGGTAACGTTTTGGAGAAGGGGAAGAAGTGGGTTGTCGTATTTCACTTTGGCCCACACCTTCTGAAATAGGAAATTGCACTGATCACTTGGCAAATCCTCTGGGATTCTATACACCTTTACTGCATGTTATCTTATACCTTCAAGGAACAGTTCTGCCAGTTTTATCTAGAGTTGATAAGGCAGTTAAAAACAATATTCTTTGATAACAGAAAGGAGGCACAGGGGAAGAGAATTAACAAAGGTGACATCAAGAACAATACAAATTAGAACAGGTCTATCTATAGGAACGTTATAAATTGCAGTGCATATGTTTTTAAAATACCTGTTTGAGATTTTCTTGAATAGTAAATGCAAGTCCTTTCAATTAAATGGAAACTTGCAGAGAAGATAGATAAACCATTCTTCATGGTTTTCACTGAAAACAACCCCCAAACTTTCTTCCTTAAAACACATATATTTTCATTTTAAGCAACTAAAAATCAAAACTCTTACCTACTAAGAACATATTTATGTTTTTTTTTTAATTATAAACCAACCACAACCGACCAGGAATCACCAACGACAATTCTAGCTTTTTAAATACTTGCAGAAACACAGAAGACTTCAACATGCCTCTGAAAAGATGGGCAAGAGCAGGTGCAACACTACAGCTATACTGATTTTTGTAAGAATTTTTTTCAGTTTGCCAACAAACCAGGCCTTCCAAATGAAAGCTACTCTAGTGCGGAATATTAATCACCTACTTGACCCTCACTCGGTTTAGCGTAAGATTTTTCAAAGAGTTTAAGAAACTAAAAGTATTTAGAAACTGCAGTTGACACTGCACACTGTTCCACTAAAACTGTTTGTCCCACCCAACCCAGCCCTTCCCTAACCCTTTAAATAAAGCTGTCCCCTTGGAATTTGCCCTACTGCAGACCAGATTAAGTTGCCACAAATAAAGTAATTAGTCCCGACTTGCTTATTCCAAGAGTTGTAAATCATGCATCATACCTCCAACAGGACCGTTTTCTTTTGTAGTCTCCATTTTGACAGTGGATGGATTGGATGCCTTCATTTTTGAGGTATTGATGGACTCGAGGAGGGAAACAAACTCTAGAAAGTTCGATTCATTGGGCACCTGTCCTTCTTTAGCTTCCAGATCAGATTTAGAAGTTGGTAAGGTCTTTTCTTTGTCAGTCACCTCCACGCAATTCTTACTCAAAAGAACGTCTGTCCCACTGTCTACACTCAGCACTCGAATGTGCCTCTTTTCATGCGCAGTTCTACAGGACTGCGGATCTAGGTTCTGTTGATCTTCTTTAGAATTGAAAGCCACGACCTGCATATTTTCAGAAGCATTCTCCTCATTTGGATCTGAATGAATGTTAGTTTCTAAAGGAGTATTGGCTGGATTGCTGTGCTCCTTTACTGCATTGTCTGGATCACCGGATTCATAGCCAGAACACTGTTTGGATGAGAGATCTGCCTTTAAAACTTCTAGAGTTCTTTCACTTCCACTGACTCCTGGACAAGTCTTACCTTTATTGTCATCAGACAAATCAAAAGTTATAACAGGAATTCTGAGCTGTTCATTAGTTTGTTGACTCTGTTGATCTGCTGTAATTATGCTAGAGCTGAGGGCTGAGCTTGTTCTCTCAGTACCCAGAGCCTTTAGATGGACAGAGCCTGCTAGGTCACTGAAGGTGTTTGGTGTACTACTCATTGTGATAACAATTTTAATGGGCTCACATAGTTGGTCTCCAGGAAGAGAGTTGTCAACAACAGCAACAGCAGTCTCACTGTCCGAGCAGTCAAGGTCCTCATTGGTATTATCAGCATTACACAAACTATCCACATGGTCGAGATCTTTGGTTGCAATGGCATTGCAATGTGGGCAGCTACGAGTAAAGCTTGCCTGGGGTGATCCATCTGGCAATTTCTCTGTTTTGTAACTTTTTGGATTACTCAAGTGGTCTGAAATAACTGAATTTTCACTGTCCCATGGCTCCAAAGGAACTCCAGTCCTTAAAATGTCACCCTGTGATGGAGAAACACTGGAGAAGATTTTAACTACATCCCTGTCCACAAGAATATCTTGTGATCCATGCTGTCCAGCTGACTGTCCCTTCTCTCCTTTTTCATTCATTCCATTACCAGAACGTGTTTCCATAGCAGCTGGTTTTGCCATTATTGCTGATGTGGTGGAACCTGAAGCAGAGGCTGTAGAAACGGGTACTATATCTGCTTTGATACAGGGTGAGGTAGATGAAATCGGTAGTGCAGCCTGGTCTTCTAATACGGTAACCCCTAACATAAACACACAGGAATTAGGCCCCACGCATAGAAACATTGTGTATTTCTGAGCTACAACCTTTTGCTTTTGAGTAGCAAGAACTGTTGAAGAGCAGAGTGAAGGAAGCACAAAGTAGATGATTACAGTAATTCTAAAGCAAGGATCTTAATGGTTAGCTAGATGTGAAATACTATGAAAGTAAGCAGAGAAGTATTGATACTGCTTTAGATGAGAATAAACATCAGAATGGTTAAACGAGCCATTTTATTGTGATGATAAATAGGAATTAGTGTTTATGTGAAGTTGTGCGCATACTGTAAACCTGCTATTAAGACTACGTACTGAGATCAAAAGGGTGCTCACATGTATGAAAGCTGCTGTTCTAGCCTGTACCTGGAACCCTTTCACGTGAAGACAGGTCTAGCAGCATGCCTATTTAATTTAAATAATCAGAATAACCACTTCTTTCCAAAAAACAGTCTAAAATGTTTTACATAGACATATTCATACTTAGGGACAGAAGGAAAAAAAAAAAAAAGCCAGTGTGGCAAAAGTTAGTTACAACACCTAGTGCAACACCTACCTGCTCCCATAGGATATAGTGACTGACCTTCACAAAACAGAAGAATCATGAAATACGCTGAGACATCTCGACCACTGCAACTGTAGGCAGAGCAAGGTTGACTGGGAATGTCTATGCTAATGAGCTAAGGGTCATTAACAGTAAGAGGAGTCTACAGTCAGATGATGTTTAAGGGCTTTAAGATAATGAGCTGAGCTGCGGCTTCCTGTTTCAACACCTTCCAGATGGCACAGACCTTTCCAAGAACGTGGGAGGAAGGTTTATTCCATCTCCTCGTATCAAAACAGGAAAGCTGCCTGCACACTCACCAAAATGTTGTGGCCCAAAGAGTTTGGCTGACAGCTGAGAAAACTTACTCGGCTAGAATTCCTTTCAAATTATTTTCCTGAGCTTCTCCACAAAGCTCCTAACATTGGGCATGACAGAACCTGCCGTACGGTCTTGTGTGCCTTTTTTTTTTCCCTGTGGTAAATTAGTGTTTAAACAAAAGTTTAAAAGCGTTTGTAAAGCCTTCAAGATACCTTTGAGGTCTTCAATAGTTTCACGTGTTGGCAGCTCCTAAAAAGTAATAAACCGCACAAAATTAGTATGGTTTTGTATTAAATACTGCTAGGAAAAAAAAAAATCAATGCAATAGTCATCTAATCAGAGGTTAATTATAGTATGGGTAAGTTGCTAAACATTACTGAAATTTGGACATGTACCTTGCACAAAATGCTGGGAAGGGGACGGAGGAAAAAGAGGAAAGGGGGAGGAAGGGAGATGATTATTGAACAGTCATGCTCCAAATTGCATCACTGCAACTAGATTTGTGATGCTTGAGGAAGGAAAAAAAAAAATCTATGATTTTATAAAATAGTCTGCAGTCCCTAATCCAGGTGTTGTTTTGTTTTGGGTTTTTTTTTTTTTTTGGGGGGGGGGGGGTGATCATTAAGGAACAGAATGCATTCATCTGTTTCCCTGTTCCACTTACATGTTTCCAAACCACTAAACAGAAAAGTGCTCTCTCCAGCACTTGGCAGCAATTTCTCAGTAAAAAAACTAGAGGGGAAATCCATTAAATTATCTTAGAATCATTCTTAGAATCATTTACTTTGCAAGGAAACTCTTGAAGTCATTTAGTCCAACTCTCTCCCCCGCCCAACACACAGATACACACACACTCAAAGCAGATTGTTAGAGCAGGTTGCTCAGGGCCATGTCCAGTTAAGCGCTGGATATGTCCAAGGAGGGAGACTGTACAACCTCTCCCGACAACTTCTCGCAGTGTTTAACCGCCCCTATGGTAAAAAAATTTCTTTAGATCCAGATGAACTTTTCTGTGTTCCAACTTGTCTCCACTGCTTCTTGTCCTGTCACTGTGCACCTCCGAGAAGAGTCTGCTCAGTCTTCTCTACACACTTCTGTCAGGTAGCTGGAGGAGACAGCAGTAAGCTCTCCTTTTAGCCTTTGTAAGGCTAAAACATTTCATCAGCCTGCCCTTATACATTAGGTACCCTTTTCCCCAGTCATCTTGGTGACCTTTGCTGATTCACTCCAGCACGTCAGTGTCCATCTTGCACTAAGGGGCCCAAACCTGACACAATACTCCACATGCATACTTCAGCACTCCAAACTGAATGGATCAAACTTATAACTAGAAAAAAAGTTATTGGGAAAAATTATTGTGCCATTTCCTCTCCTCTGGCTGACAGGCACAAAAACCAAGAGGAAATAATAAGCATCTCCTGCAAACTCATGACAGCATGCTAGCGGCAAGGAGAGAAGATTAGGTGACCAGACCTGACCTACACATAAGTGAGAGACTAAAACAAGATCCCAAGGAGAAATGGGTTTGCAGAGGTAGACCAGACAAAAACCAGAATACTGGAGGGAGTGAGACAGAAACAAGGCGAAAAATATTTTACCTGATAAAAGAAAATTGTTAATGTCTGTGAATCATACAGATGCTACAAAAAGGTAAAACCACTCGAGAAAACGAGGAAATAATTCTGATTCAGACCAAGGTTTAAATAGTTTGCAGTAAATAGGGAGACAAAGGCAGGGGAGGGGAAATGAAGACAAAGAAAGATCAAAAAGCTACTTATTCAGAGATCACTAACCATCCTCTGCACTGAATGAGGCAGGAATCCTGTAGAAAAAATAGCACGGGATCATATAATTAAAGATTTTATCACAATATACATGGGGAGCAGCTTAAGGCTACACAGACAGTGTTCATTCTGTTTCTTAATTCTTGAATATTTGACTCTTCATGCTTCTCATGACTGTTTCTTATTATTATTTCTTTAATATAACATGTACGTGCATCACCTTCATCACTTTATACACTTTACTGATTTACAAAGTATGACCAATGGCATACAATGCATGTATGTTTTAACCTCATGAAGACACCTCCTGAATTTAAATCACATTTTTTTATGCTTTGTATAAATGCTCAAGAGATGTGTGAGGTTCATTTTATGAACATAAATCTAGTTACGCAAAACAGTTATTAATGCTCCAAGAGTAGATCCCTTCTGAGGCAATGACAGACTGCCCTGATTGCATTAGCAACACACAGACATTCCCTTTTTTCACTGTATGCAAGCCCCTCCCTTCTCTGAGAGCAGCCATGAACCCCAGGTGCTCTCGGCAAGATTTACAAAGGCGATTTGGTGTCTACAGAGCAGACAGACCTCTCCTGAGGCATACAGAATTAACTACGGCTTTGTAAACCCAAGCTTTGGGGACAAAGCTAAGACCAGCCAACACCAGTTGTATACAAAGTACATCGAGGGAACCACTGCCTACTATTTAGGGGCAGAGCTAAGCTTTTAAGTAATAAGTACCTGACAGTACAGAACTCCACATGGTAAAAGGAAGACACTGCGACAGAAAACAGCATACTAACCATTGCTCCAGACGAGTTCTGGGAGTGGAGAGCCTGTACTCTTGAACTGCTGTTGCTTGTTGGAGTAGAGTCATTTTGGTTGGTCTCAACAATTACACCATTATCTCCCATATTATTGCTGAAACAGGGGGAAAAGGAATCAAATAAAAAACAGAGTAATGCTTCTCACCACAGAGGGTCACAGTGAGTCTGAGGAAGCTGAAGAGTAATAACAGAATGGGAATGAATAGGAAGGACAGCATGATCAAGTGACAGCATGTTTCCTCCCCTCCACTTCTAAAAGAGCCGTGCTGAAAATCACTATAATCCCTTTTGTCATTCTTCTCAAGAAGACTTGCTAAAAATTTTTTTTCCTCATTATAAAATGATTTTGGTGTTCTAGGAAGTAGGACATTGCTATAAGAAATATAATTACATCTCTTCAAACAGATGGAATTTAACAATGGATATATTAGAGGCAGCTTGAAGTAATAAGCATCTCTTCCTTTGTGGATGCATTCTGCTGTACACTAATTATTTCTATATTTATACTAATTTTTCAATGGATATAGACAAATATTTCTGGGCAAGACTTACTAACGAGAACCAATACATATTCTGTTTCTCAGGTGTAATATAACCAAGATTTAGTTGAAAAAAATATCACTGCTACGGTAAAAGAGCAAAAAGTGGGGTTTTTTTCCAAATTCAGTTTTAAAGCACATACAATACAATGGTTTGAAAACTGTTATGCATGATGGACATTATAAAATCATTATAGACATGTATAATCTATAAGATTATTTACCTGTAAGTCTCAGTCATCTTCCCATAAATTTTTTCTGTACTTAGCTGGCTTCAAAAACTTCAAGCAACTTGCCTACTACCAGGGTCTAATCAAAGTAAAACATTTTTTATTTGCTGTTCAAGAGCTAAATAACAGAGCTTTATGTCTAGGACCTCTTAAGAGGAACACACGTTATGTGATTTAACATGCAAGTTTTAAGGGCTACTACCTCTACTTCTCAATCAAAACACAGGCAGGATAATAAAAGTTTGCCTTTGTGTCACTAGCTATTGAACAGGAAAACACTGAGGTTCTGTTTAAATTTCAACAAACCTAGAACAATAGATGGACCTCTTAAATTACTGTATCAGTTATCTGCAAAGCGGAAATAGACGTGTGAGCTGCTGATACAGAGGAATAGCAATGTCACTGCTTGGAGCGTAGCACTGAGTTGTATATAAAGGCACAGAAGAACAGTAGCATAGCTGTATACGGATAAGCTTTCTAATAAACAACTTGCATAGTCTTAACAGTAACAGAGCTCTCGGCAGGGACTGCAAACGCACTAGAACAGCAAAGTAAGTTCACTCACATAGAGCTCTGTTGCTAAACTCTGGCTGGCAGTCACAAGGAAACCCACTCAGTTTAAGCTTTGTTTGGATATCTCAGTGCTGCAGACAGTCTCGTATGTACCTTATTTCAGGATTTTTCACATCAGTCATAGTGTTTGGGAAGACTGAAAGCTGCTTGCCAGCTTCATTTGCTTCTGTGTGACTCAAGCTTGTAAAATCAGCAAGAGGTCTCAATTTTAATTTCCTCCATAGGTTTTCAGTAAACACACAGGAATATTCTATGCTCACATAAATCTGGAAAAATTGAGTACTAATCTTTAGCCCAAAGCTATTTTCCCTTTAATGCTATCTCAGTCTGGAACTTGCCTTATTAACTTTGAGAGTCCATTTGCAGTACAAACACAGTACTTGGCTCCTCATAGACAGAAGAGTCTAAAATACCTACTAAATGCCCACTGAAAAATAAAAGCATCTCCAGCTTTCCCCATGAACAGTACCACAGAAGAATCACTGGCAGTCACAAAGAAGCAAGGGGCGAAGAGACTAACACGTCTAGGTTTGGTCACAGGTAGGGAAATTGCTATAAGCATACAAAGGCAATAGGAGCTCAGGCTTTTAAACCCAGGGCATTAAAGCATTTTCCTGGCCACCAGGTGCAGGTCACTTCCTTCCTTCTTCCCAGTAGGTCAGCACTGCAGGCACTTGCACCACTTTCCTGTAAGTCTCAAGTAATTACCCAAGTTTTTCTTAGAGCTAGAATCCCCCCCAGTTAAGGCAATGCATTACATAGATGGACTTTAGGAACCTCAATATACAATCCATTTACCATTTACATGTGCAATAACATACAGTCTTCAGAAAGCCTAAGCCACAGCACGTTCTAGACACAGCACAGCCCATTCGAGCATCTTAGGGGTGCTGGGTGCTTCCTTGCACCTCTTAGTGACCAGCTGCCTCAGGAGCTTGAGTCTTGCTGAAGCCCTTCTTGGATCTTGCTGGAAAAGGCCTCATCCTAAAAGGACTTACTTCATTACAGAAGAGCCCAGCACTTGATTCTTTCTGATGAAGACAGAGCTCTTCTCCTTGACTCTCAAACTTCTTTAGGTTGGAGGCAACACCAGGAAAAGTTTTCTACTGGTTCCCCAGCACTTAGGCTTCCCTAGAAAACTTGCCCCAGCTCTTCCCCAGGATCTTATATCACTTCCCAGACAGCTCTCTTCCCCTGCCTTCCTCTCCCTCCATCAGGCCCAGCTGCTCCCCGCACCCTCTGGACCAGATGCTACATCACAGGTATGCTGGAGCCACCTAACATAAAAGCACTAAGCAGCTCTTAAGAAGTGCTGCTCCTTACACAACTGTAAGGAGTTTCCTTACAGTCAACAGGTTTCTGCTATGCAAGATCATGGTGCAAACTTTTATCCTTTTATGAAATGTATCAACACTGTGCAATGAAAACCTTACCAACAATTTGAGGGCTGAACTGTGTTTCCTTTTGGGACTCCTGTATCTTTACATTGCCTTCCATTTTTTCTTGAGATCTTTTGTTGAATTACTTCACCTTTATCAAACATAAGATGCAGACGGTAACTGATCACCTTTATTATTGTGAAGAACACTGTCACTGAACTGCAGTATACAAAAACTGTGATGGCATTTGGTGGGAAAGCCTGCAGAAAGGAATAACAAAGAAATCATTATAACAGTATATTTTGAAAAGATGCCACTAAAATTTTCAAAGTCATTTTCAAAACTGTTTTGTTTGTTATTGTCTATTATCTGCACCTCTACCGAGTTTTGCAAACTCAAGTATTGCATCTCGTGTAGTATATTAGAGTACTACTCACCAGCAAGTAGTAAAGATTGGCTCCAATTTCAAACCATTGTACAAGTTTTAGTCTTCTTTTGCCTAGCTATGGATGTTACTCCTTTCTTAACCAAATCAATAAAATCTCACAATCAACAAACATTTTAAAACCTCGTAAAATACCCCGTACCCAAGCTAGTTATAGCTCCAGCCTTTTCTAAATTATGTGCTTATAAAAATGCAGACACAAAATGAAACAATCCACAGACAGGAAATCTCTTTCCAAAATTATGTCATCTTACCCTACTTCTCAGTTATGATGTAAGAGTAAAATGCTGTAGTTTAATCTCCTTTTACTAACACTCTAACACTTCACAGCATGTCTCCAAGTATCTTCACTGCTGAGGAATTTTAAATAATTAAACAGAACAAGTCAAAACAAATGAATAAAATGCATTTAGACAGCCAGCCTCTCTGAATTATTTTTTAAAAGTTTGTAATTGTTAATTTGCAGCAGTCTGTAATCTGGGTCTGCTGCTCTGTGATGAGCACCATATCTCTTAATCATTCAAATGAATTATAGTTCAACTACAGTTTGTGAAGTCCTTTCACAGACATGACATACTAATAACACTTTCATATGTAAGTACTTCCTCACTGTAAAGGGAGAATCATAGCAATGGATACTTGCAGTTATCTATGGAGGGCCAAAGCCCTTACTATTACAGTCATGGAATGCCCTTATGTATTGTTTCTACTCAGTTGCAGGCTCACAACGAGTTAAATCTCTTCCCCCCCCCCCTTTTTTTTTTTTTTTTTAAACAGACTGTTACTATATTCTTGCACAAACTGTAGAAGGGGCAAAAAGGAAGATTCTCAATGCTCGGGGCATGCTGAAAGCCTACTGAGGTTAATTTTTAAGAACAATCTTTACTTTAGGCCCTAAGTCTGTCACTTTAAATACCAGCTTTGCAGCTGAAGAAGTATTTGGATGTAAAAGATGAGAAATCGTTTTAGATTAAAAACCTTTTCAGATTCAGAAATAAACCACACTCACCACATCTAGGTGAGGAATGGACACGCATTAGGCAGAATTCTAACTTCATCACTAAAACAAGCATAGTGTTCATCTTGATGTTGAAATTGTGAGTGGGCTTCTATTCTTCTGCTTTTGGCTAAGTGAGACTATACACCTCCAAGATGTACACACGAACATTTTCAGGCACATCCTTTTTGAGGACTATTCTGAATCATACACCAAGAACCTATTGCATAGAAGCGGAAACACTATTTAGCACGTAGGCACTACTAACGATACCTAATGAGAAATACATTTACTTTCTACTAGTTGAGGCTTAGTCTGTTAGAATACTTCATGGTACTATGTGCATACTAAAACTAAGCATGTCCTTCAGTTATTCACCGAATCTAGGCCAGAAAGAGTATCAGTTTGCAAGACAACGCTCAGGGTATAAACTCTGACGGATAAGGTTGAAGAATTTGTATTTTATAGCTAATGTATGAGTAATGTATTTGCAAAAAAGAAGCTGAAATAATGTTGAGTTTCACAGAGAATGATAGCCAATTATCTGTAAGGATTTGTTCAAAGGAGGGATTTGTTCACCTTCCGGAGAATCTCTTCTCCTATGCACTAAAAAGCACAGACTGACCATTTCTTATTAAATAACGCCTCAGAATACATCATTATCCAGCATCAATAAGCCACTGGAAAAGAAGTGCTTGATACGTGACATTCCTAAAGCTTAATACACACTGCAGAAATATTGTCAAGAGGGCCCAAAAAAAGGAACTTAAATTAACACAGTTTATGGAGCACACTAAGAAGAAGGGGAAAGAATGAAAGGAAGCTCCTAAATTTCAAAGTGGAAAAGAGGACCAGTTTTGGCACATGCTGAATGCTGCATGTCACCCCTGCTCTGTGAGACTAGACCTACCAGGCAAGCAGCCTGTGCCTCGCTGGGATTTCCCTGCACATCTGCCCAAAATACAGAGCTTCCCGTGGAGTAGGTGCTACGCACGCTCATGATTCCAAAACTGCCCTATGTGCAATAAGGGCAGTGTATTCTCTACACACTGGACCTTGGGGCATTCTAAGCAGTACCAGCTGGCAGCTTACTCCCTGCCCACATGAGGAATTCGGAGAAAGATGAAGCTGAGAATGGAAAGCCCTAGTTTTTCTGAATCGGGCCTCCTGTGTAAGGGTACAAGTGCCATACGACTACGGTTGGTGTGCCCAGGTATGGACACGTGAAAGCTATAAAAGCTGGCTGAGCTAAGGAGGAATTAAATAATAGACCACTGAGGAATTACATGATTGATTCACTTTTGATGTGTTACAGTTATAATTATCTTGGTTTCCTAAGGAAACTAGGCTTTATAATCACACTATGTGTCTGTGTATCTATCATCTCTCTCCATCCCCTCTGCTGAATTACTTAATTCTTTGGCCACTTTCAACTAACTTTGATAGAATACATCCCGCTGAGGACAAGGCCACAGCATGCCTTCTGTATTAATGAGGAACCTACACAGCAATTTTGCTTTTTGAATACCCTAGTCACAGGAAAGGCTTCAATTGAACTGACATTATTAGACACTAGAAAAAAAAATCCACAAGCACAAACCCATTAGAGAGCAGCCTTCACGACATTCCACAAGTTTCTGTGGAAGCTGTAGCTCTACCTTTCCTTGCTCTTACCCAGTTAAAGACTCCACTATAATGTACTTTTTGTTTCCCAGTTGCTTTCATTGTTATGCCCTACACCAGAACATTTTGGGGTCACAGGCAGAAATTTAGGTTTACGCATTCCAGATGATGCCTGAGCAACATGTGCCCATGCGTGACTGGGGCTTCTGCCTGTCCAGAGATCCCAGATGAATGGCTAAATTCTTCATATTTCTGCTAAGGTTACTCAGGTTGCACAAAGGCAAAAGTTATTTGTGTGTATTCCTAAATCAATACATTCGATGGGGCAAAAGAGATCAGTATGACGATACAAGGGTACTGAACCATGACAGTGTTTCTAAACTTTTAGAATGTTTCCACAGCACCACTAAATATAAAAAAAGTTTTATGTCATTATATTGTAGACCTCTACCCTAAGGTGATCGAGGCATGTATTTCCTAATGTAAAGATGTGTAATCTTTGCATAAAATAACAAAGCTTGTAAATGGGACTGAATAATTAAAACTAGCTGGACCTGGATGTATTCCACCTGATGCTGGGCATCTGAGTCACCTAAAGTTAGACGGTGCTACACCTGGGCCTCGGTGTCTTGGTGTGTTGGAGAACATGAGGTGAGCTGGCAAATAAATATACAGTCTGCTAACACAGTAAGGCTTGCAGAAGGAAGAGCAGGATATATCATGATACTGGGGCGAAAGAGAAATATTTTGATGTTAAATTATCTTCAGTTAATAACTAAGAGATGTCCACTACACAGTGTAAAAATGTGGGAAAACAGGCAGTGAATAAAATTACAGAGCACTAAGTCCAGTCTTAAGCGTGCATCCTACCCTACAAGTATAATAAGTACAGTGTAGCTTACCGCTCTTTTGTTGTGTCCTTACCTTTACTGAGAGATAAAGTGGGGAAAAGCATGGTCAAATGGGACTGGAAGCAGCTGACATGAAACCAGTTCCATTAAAGCTTACTACTGAGTAATTTGTTTGTGTGCCCATACCATCAGAGTGCCACGTTGCATTTGTGCTATTATAGTGTAATTCTAAAATCTAATGCAAAAAAAGTAATAAGTCTTTAAAACAGTAAGTTCAAGAGAGTTTTCTGTTCAACAAATGGCAGAAGAAACACACACTAAACTGTTCTGGTGACTCATCAAAACATGATGCGCATTGTCCTGCAGCTTGTAAAATAACTTTGGGAATGCTTGTGCTACAGCTTATCTCTCTGCTTCAGTGGTGTTCCAACAGGGCTGAATTTAGCGCAGTGGCTTTTTTGACAAGCGCTGTTATTTTCATGCACACAGCACCTGGGAACCCCGTGCTGTTTGGTGGAATAAGGTAACTAATTCGTAATGTGTTACGAGGTTTGACAAAGTAACGTTACCAGAGCTCTCATTACAATTTTGAAAATTGATTTTAATAGCAGTGATGCTCCAAATCCTTTTCTATGTACATTTTTAATTATACGTTTACCAGTATATAGGGTAAATGAGAAAGAAAAGGAAGAGATGAAAATACAGATATGCCTTTTCAGGACTGGGGAAGTTAACAATGGAGCTGTTAGTATCAAAGAAAGCTATGCTGACAATGCTAGAGAATGAAATCCTCAGTCCACACAACAGAAACAACTTGAAATACTATAAGCTTCCTGACTCTGCTCTGTCAGCATGTCTCAGCTGAGCTAGTGGGAAAAATCTCAAAACAGCTGGATGAATTTTGACATTTCATTGAAATTAAAATGTTTCAGAGAGACTTTCTGACTTTCACAAAAACCTTGATTAAGATGATCCAGGACAAAGCAAAATTTTTAAAATACAGTATTCTCTTTTGTTTTGACTTTGGCATTTCAATAAACGCCAGTAACAGTTTCAGTTGAATCCAAAACTTTTGCTGTTAAGCGTGTGTGCACACACACACGTGTGCGTGCGTGCGTGTGTGTGTGTGTGTGTAATGTAAATATCACCTCAAACATTACTTAAAATGAGATCCAAAAGAAAACCTTTAATTAAAAAGCAGGTTCAAGTTTCTAAGAGGTAAGAATATATATTTATATATATATGTGTGTATATATATATATATATATATAAATTGCACAATGTTTACAAAGTCCACCCACTTAAAAGCAAGGAAACAAATACTTAAGGACGTCACTGCTCTTGAGCAGCCAGCATAATAAATGCATTACTGCTATCAAGGATAAAAAATTCCCATAGTGATACATTAGCTCAAGAACACAGCTCCTGCATTTAACCAGATGATTCATCAGAAAGTCAGCCAATCTGCAAAAAAGCAAGTCCATCTGGATAAACAAAGATGAAACCCGAGAGAGAGAGAGATAAGTTTAGTAAACAAGTCAGATCTTCTTTCCTTTCCTTTAAATAACTTCTACTGTTTTATCTTAGCTCTAACCTACAATCTTTGGATCTTAGTGTTCTTTTTATGCAACTCTGCATGCTTTCTTGCATGCTATTAATTTCTCAGATATTTCCCACAAGGAAATTCATATTCTTACAGATACATCCCTATTTTTATCAAATGGAAAAAAAGCCAACTTTCATTTTTTTTAACCACCCATACCACTCTGACAGAAAATTCTACAACATAAGACACTTGCTGTACACAGGAAATAGACCTGATCAATCAGAGGAAAATATTGTTGTATTGTTATCTTGGTTCAACTCCAAAAGCAGCGCTTAGAGGAATTAAGCGCAACCCATGCCACAAAATGTGGTATAGCAACTGATTTTTAAAGATGCCAAAATTACGTCTCACAGAGATTTCTGAGGACTTCATGAATGTTGCTTGCTTTTGAAAATCAGGTCACTATTTGACCATTTGGGTGAAAACACCTATTTAGAACTTTTACCCAACAAAAAAATTCTACAGACCTCCGTTAAGAGTTTAGTTAGGAGTCCCCTTAAGAACCAAGTGAATGGCAATTTTCTTCCAGTACAAGCAATATTAAGCAACAAACACTGAAGAATATACCAATAAACAGATGCAATGATCCAGCAAACTATTTTCAAGTCTCCCTAGCACAGGAGGAAAACACAAAAAACAGGGTGAAAGTTTCAAAGAAAATCATATTAAAGTTTAGCAAACAAGTCCTAGTTCTCAAAATTGTTTGCAGTGTTTAAATTTTGGCACAAAAGGAGCTGAATGTCATGAAAAGCAACGTGACTCACCAGTGACATTCAGCAAGCATAGTAATTACACAGTATTCGGATTTTTCCACTGATTTACCCTTCTCAGCTGATAAGGCTAGGGGTAGACCTGAAAACAGATGCCTCTACAGGCAAATTTTGGACAAAGGTTTTATCCAGCCATTCATCATTTCTACAGATCGGTACCATACGCCTTCAGAGGTTCTGCCACCCGATGGCTTCAGCGGGTCGGAAAGGTCAGGCCTTGGACTGCTGCTGCGCAGAGCCTGCTTAGGTGGACAACCTTTAGACACATAAACGGTCACGCCGAATCTAACGGGCCGCTGCCCTACGCGGCCCGTCGGCTTAACCGGTCGTTTCACCCCTCTGCATTACGCTCGCGCGTTTTTGGCTGCCGCATCCGAGCCGGGGGATTGGGGGGGGCGGGGGGGAGGTCACACAGGAGGCACCGAGGGAAGGCAAGGAGGGAGGCAGCCCGCTGCCCCCGGACCCGCCCGCGAAATGGCGTCGCGCGGCCGGCGGGGCTCACCAGGTGCAGGGCCAGCGGCAGCGTCAGCAGGAAGAGCCATAGGTAGAGGTGGCAGCTGTTGGTGAAGGCGCCCTGCTCCGGGTCGTAGTACCAGCCGCCGGTCAGCGCCGCCCACACGCCCTGCCCCACCAGCCGCGCCGCCGGCGACACCATGGCCGCCGCCCGCCGCCCCTCAACCGCCGCCCGCCGCCGCCGCCATGCCGGGCGCCCGCGGATTCTCCCATAGTGCCCCGCGACGCCGAGCATCCCGCGGCCCCACCCCGAGCGCCGCCGCCGGGCGCCGCCGCCGCCCCGCCCCGCCCCGCCCCGCTCGGCGGGCGCCGCCGAGCGGGGCGGGGCGGGGCGGGGCGGCGGCGGCGCCCGGCGGCGGCGCGGAGCGGAGCCCGCCGAGCAGCGCGGCGGAGTGTCCTGGCCAGCCCAGGCGACGGCAGCGGTAGGAGGCCAGTGTCCGCGCCCTGTGGCGAGCCTCCCGCGCTCGGTTAGTTTTGCCGGATACTTCAGGGGTGTTTTAGGGCTGGAGGCTGTCAAACTTTTGTCCCTCGTGTTTTGACAATTTTGCGTGTATTTCGGCAGGCAGGAGGGAAATTTCCGTGAAAACCGTTTGGCTTCTTTCAAGAAGGAGTTTTAAGGTTCAATGGAGTAAGCCACTTCTGTGTGCTTTGTAGGTGTTTCACAGAAAATTATAAAAGACCAAGATAATATTAAACATATCTGTGAGGTAATTAACCGCATCGCAGCTCAGTTCCTCATGTTGCTCTCTACACGGCCACATTGAATGCTTGTGTAACGGGAGGGATGAGACAGCAGTATAAGTGAATGACTGGGGACAGGGGAGGTGTGGGACTGTCGTCAGCAGCACTGGTACCTTAAGATGTTCATGGAACTGTAGCCCACGGGTTTTGAGTATTTATTTGGTTTGTCCTCGTTAAGCCTGTTGATCTGTATTAAGGAGGTACAGTTCTACCAGTGCCCCATGTGCTACTCCTTTAGACACGTCTTACTTAAATCTCTTCCTTGCTGAATGGAAATTTTAATTTCTCCCGTTGCATAGTAAGAGAAATTCTTTTCAAAGACAATATGGTTTGGTAACACAAACTTAATGATTGCATCATGTACAATAGCCTGCTATGAGTAATAATACTCTTTAATATGTGAGAACTCAGCACATTTCTTTTTCAGGAACCACTGAGGTTGTGTCTTCCTTACACATATTCACAAATAAAAACATTTACACGCACACCTCCAAAGAAAAGAGAACTGCGTAAACAAAGGTGAAAATGAAAGTTTCTTCAAAGCTTCCTCTCTTGTTTTTTGATACCTCTAACTCATATAGATTATTATTTGGACCCCCTAGGTGGTGAAGGCTTGACTGAAGTTTATATATCATTGAATCTCATTAAGCTGACAAGTCTGTTCATCACTCAAATCTTTCACCTCATCTTCACCACTGAATAATGTTAACATCAAACATTTTTTGATATAACGCTATTGGCAAGAATAAGGGGGTCCTGTAATTCCCAGCTAAGGGTGGGTGTTCCAGAAACAATGTAGATGTGCAATATTACACCTACAGCTACAAGAATGCCAAAGATGCAAAACACGACCACAGATTTCTCAAGGGAAGTCTATGACAAATGGAGCAGTAAGCTTTACTACAAGTTCCATATTCTGTTCTTCTTAACAATAAATCCACTAGATGGTGCCATGAGAAAAATTACAGACATTTTATATTATTGTTTTTTAAATTATTTTCATTATTGGAAAACCTAGGAACAGCAATTATATAGCAAGATCTTAGAGTGGTAGGCACTGCAGAAACATTCAACAAAGAATAATGTGACTGCAGCAATTGCTGTTGGATAATGGTACTTAAGAGAGCAAATTTTGGAATAATAACTCTAAATAAATATTTAAACTTTTCACTGTACTGCAACCAAAACCTTGTCTGACCTAAAACATTCCACAGTTAATTAGTTCCTGCAGATTCCTTTAGATAACAGATAAAGTTCAAGGTGGAATTTGTGTGGCAGAATGCTTGTATTACAACATACTTTATGGCTTTTATAGTAAGGCAAATATGCAGATAAGGAAAAGAGTTATAATTATCTCTCTGAATAGCTGCAAGGCATTCTCTTATATTAAAGGAAATGGGAAAAGACTTGAGAGGTATGCTGGTTCTACGTTCTTTCTTTTTGGTTAACATGGTTCAGGAAGTCACTTTATTTTTGCCTTATATGAAGAACTAGAGTCATAGCATAGAGCAAGGGATAAACAAGAATCTACGAATTTTGTGTACTATAATTTTAATTTTCTGAATGACAGTGTATACACTGGAACTTAAGTCTTGCAATACACAGTTGCAAGTTTCATGTTTATGTAGAGACGTACAGTGCTCTGGATGTGGGCTTTTATGCAAGAAGTTGAGAGGCATTCATCACTGCCCAGCAGTGTGGTTTGGCACCTTCCTCAAGTCTTGTCTCTCCACCTCAGTTTCCACCTGAGGCTTCTCCTGGCAGCAGCTGCATCCAGAACCACAGGTTCCACAGCACAAAAGCTCCGAAGATGAAACCAGACCTTGTTAAACTTTGAAACACATTTCGCACAGTGTTGATAGGAAGACAGTATGTCCCCAGCCCACACGCTTCCTTCTAACTTCCAATGAAACAACCACCGTAGTTTAGAAAGTGGTATGAGTTTCCCAGCTCACATCAGGAAGATCTTTATCCGGATACGGCAAGCGCAACGCGTTTGCTATTTTTCCAGCAACCTCCTAATGAAAGGGTTAGGTGATCACGCCACGTAGGGCTGTAATCCTCTCAGCCTCTGCATGGGCAGGCCGGCCAGCCTGAAGGGGCTGGCGGTGGACAGCGAGCACGGCAGGGCGCCGGTGCGGGGCGAAGGCGGGCGCAAGAGGAAGTACACAGCTGCGAGACGGGCATCTGTCCGCGGCAGAATTAAGGAAGCTTGATTTCTTAAGAACAGCTTGGTTTTGTTTCTCGTAAGGTCCCAAGACTGCACAAGGAAGGAGAGCGGCAACGCTGCCGGCGGCACGAACCCCTCGGCCACGTCCGCCTCCTCGGACGTCCAGCGCTGGCCTCCGGCGGCGGGGGCGGCCTGCCCCGAGAGGCCGCAGCCGGCTCACCGAGCACCACGGCGAGGCCAGCACCCCCCGCAGCCCCGCGACGAGCCGTTACACCGCCCCCTCCCTTCGCCGGGCCGGACCGCTGCGAGCCGCGCGCCAGGCAGTGCCCCGCCCCCCGCCAACCGGCCGGCGCGCGTGGGCGGCCGGGCGCGCGGCACCTGCCTACCTACTCGCCCGCCCGCTCCGACCCTCGCCCCCTGCCCCTCCCTCCCGGCCCTCGTTTACACGTGACCGCCGGCGGCCAATCCGCTCCGGCAGGGGAGGGAGGCGGGCGCGAGGTCGCGGGAGCCCTCACCGCCCCTTTCTTCCCCCCGCGCGCTTGCGCCCTACCTGGCGGCCGCGCGGCGGCGGGGGCAGGGCAGGCCCCGCCCCTGACCCTCCGGCCCCGCCCCTTCAACCCGGCCCGGCAGCCCCCTGCCGCCCCTCCCCCTCCCCCTCGCGCGGCTCCCGCTCGGCGGCGGCGGCGGCGGCAGGTGAGGATGCGGCTGGCCGGGCGCCCCCGCGGCGGCGGCGGCGGCGGCAGCGGCGGCCGCCGGGGCTGAGGTCGCTGCTATGGCTCTGCCGGGCGCCGGGGCGGCGGCCGGCGGGGGGCCGAGCCCGCTGTGGACGGCGCTGTACGACTACGAAGCGAGCGGCGAGGACGAGCTGAGCCTGCGGCGGGGGGACGTGGTGGAGGTGCTGTCGCAGGACGCGGCCGTGTCCGGCGACGACGGTTGGTGGGCGGGGAAGATCCGCCACCGCCTCGGCATCTTCCCCGCCAACTACGTGACCCGCCAGCCCCGCGGCGCGGCGGCGGCGGGCGGCGGCAGCGGCGGCGGCGGGCGGGGGGACGCGGCGGGCAGCCTGACGGAGATCGACTTCCAGCACCTGGAGCTGCAGGAGATCATCGGCGTGGGGGGCTTCGGCAAGGTGTACCGGGCCACCTGGCGGGGCCGCGAGGTGGCCGTGAAGGCGGCGCGGCAGGACCCCGACGAGGACATCACGGCCACGGCCGAGAGCGTGCGGCAGGAGGCCAAGCTCTTCTCCATGCTGAAGCACCCCAACATCATCGCGCTGCACGGCGTCTGCCTGCGGGAGCCCAACCTCTGCCTCGTCATGGAGTTCGCCCGCGGCGGGTCCCTCAACCGGGCCCTGGCCGCCGCCGCCGCGCCGGGGTCCCCGGCCGGGGCCGCCCGCGGGGGCCGCCGCATCCCCCCGCACATCCTGGTGAACTGGGCGGTGCAGATCGCCCGCGGCATGCTCTACCTGCACGACGAGGCCATCGTCCCCATCCTGCACCGGGACCTCAAGTCGAGCAACAGTGAGTGCCTCCGGTGGGGGGGCCGCTGTTAGCCCGCGGCGGGTGCGAGGCGGCCCCGGGGAGGGAGGGAGGGAGGGCCCGGCCGTGCGCTGGCCCGGCGCTGCGGCGGAGGCGGTGGCACACGCCTGACACTTCCTGGCGCGGGGCCGTTTCGGCCTTGCCGGCGGCAGCCCGCTGCGGAGGCGGCGAGCCCCGGCCGGCGACTAGGTCGGGAGACGGCCCCCCGGCCGGGGCGTCAGGCCTGGGCGGCCGTAGGCACGGGCATGGTCCAGAAGTCCTGTTTCGCCCACAGATAGGTGTTGCAACCTCGGGGGCTTGGAAGACTTGGATGATGGGCTTTGCCAGAAGCGTGGGTTGGCAGCGGACTGAGTTGTCGTGGTTGTAAGCTAGTTACAAATTCGTTGTGAAAAGTTAGGGAGAAGAGGGTTTACTTGAAACATACGCAGAGCAAAGTCCTGCCTGCTCAGATAGGAGCTTATTTAAAGGCTGAGGAGGATAAGATCCTATACGCGATAGCAGTTGTAAATTCGTGGGACGTCTTTTGCTCTGGTGCATTCTGCAGTTTCAGCTTTTACAAGAACTCAGTTTACTATAGCTTTTAAGTGAAATGTTTAATAATGGTATTATCTGTCTTATTGCTGAACAGTGGTATGCTTTTTCATTGCATTGATTTAGCATTGATAAAATTCACCCACTTAACGAACACTGAGGCAGAAAAAGCAGTAGCTTGAGAACGGTAGAAACTCTTGTGCGGTTGCTGGTTTTGCATTCAGCCTTGGGCATGAACAAAAGGTACCTGGAAGATTGAGGGGGTTGCGCAGTTCATGATTAATGACTCTTTGGCCCATCTGCTGGAGCTGTCACAAGAACATCTAACATTTTGGCAGTTGTGACAGTGGAAGGCTGGTTACCTAGAATCCAGGGATGTTTACGGCTTTCTATGATAGCTGTGTTTTGAATTGGTGACCTGAAAGTGGAAATCCATGTCCTTTTGTAAATGTCTGGAGTCCTCTCTACCCCCATCCCTTTCTGTATTTCAAATGGGCCAAATATGCAGCAATATGTTACTCTTCGTTCAGCTGGGCATCCGTAAGTAGTCCAAAGGAAATGAAAAAGTTTGTTCAAGTTTCAGCTACTTTCTTTAAAAGACGTTTTCGGTGTGTCTTGAAGGTCACTATACATAGGTTGTTAGGGCAAGGCTCAGTCATGGGGCTGTTCCTGAGAATACTTACACTATTTCTTTTATAAAGAAAAGACCTATCTGACTCCATGGATTTAGTCGTAGCACAAGACGATGGACTCGTGGAACCTACCTTTAGTGTCTTATATATGTCACGGCCAACACCTTAAATTCTAAGCAGTTGTTAGTAGGCTCTCCTAGTTTGGCGCTCAGAGAGCTAGCTGCTGTTAACTTTAGTATCTGGGTGACTTTTCTTAGACAAAATGGGTTGCTGTACGCTAGCCTTAATATAACAGTGGCAAAGTCCATGTCTGAAAGGGATTCATAACCCTGTAGTTCAGCATAGGACTTAAAGCTGAGTTGGTGACTGCAGTGAACTGATTGCATTATAATCTCTGTGTATGTAGATAGTGGTAGAGGGTACTATAATATGCTTTTAATCGTAACCTCAGCATATGTGCTTATTCACTGCTTTCATTATTACTTTGGTTGCACATTTGCTTAACTTTAGCCACCTAGTTCTCACCCACGCTTCTTAATCTTACTGAAGCTTGAAGACAGTACTGAAATGCTGAATTGAATTATGTCTCTCGATCACCCCACTAAATGGTAACATTGGAAGTTTATAGCACGATAGTGATACAATATGCTGTAGTCCTTAGATTGAATAATATGAGTTAAAACGAATATGTAATCTTCACGGTATCTCCTGTTCTGTTAACTTTTCTATTAATCTAAGATTTTAGTTGATTCTTTTCAAGTAGTCTTTTCCTATCTTACACAGTGGGAACAGAATCCTGGCTACCTGGTAGGTGGCTACCAGGATTGACTGATGGACACTCTTAGTGCGGACATTAACAAATGAGCAATGGCTATAGCTGCAGGCAAGGTTCTGCTATACCAGACCCAGCTGGGCCCATTCCTCAGCAGCTCCTCGCTCCTTTCTCTGGGCTACCAGTGATGCTGTTTCTGTACTCTCCATTAAGCAACTCTAGCTAGTATACCAATTTATCAGTCTTATTTATGCTATCTTACTGACTTGCCCTAAGAAGGAATTTTTCTTCTTTGGAAGACAAATTGGAAAAATGACTTCCTCTACTTTGTTAAAGTAAGGAAAGCTCACCAAAAGGTAGGAACTGTTTTTTCCACCCGTGGGAGCTGCTTTCATCAGCATATTTGATCCAGAAACGGTATATGCCTGAGCTTGTGGTTGGCAGGCAATAGATAAAGCAAGCACCTCGAAGGCAAGTATGTTGTTTCTTTCCAAGCCCCCTCGTACAACTGGAGTCTGTAGGACAGTACACCTAGTGCTGTTACATTGATGCCAGATTAACATAACTGGTGAGAGAGGGTGCCACAAACAGAGCAGCAGTAGTGAGAACAGTAGATTTATTAAAACAATGACAAACTGGGTTTGTACATACAAGTTTCCTTGGACTCTTTTTGGGAGGTGGGAAAAGGTTTTCCTTTCTGCCAAAATAAAAAGAGGGAAATAGACAACTTTTTTCCGTAATCTGGAGAAAAGCTAACAAACTTAGTTGTGAGGGCTGAGCAAGGAAAGAAGAGGTAACTCAGGTTGTGTTAGTATCAATCTCTTTAATTCTTGGGTGCATATAGAAAAAATAATATGTAATGGTTATGTCAGACGTAGACAAAAAAGGTGAAAGTAACGCGTTTAGCTTGAAGTAAGTGTAATAAGAACTACACACAGTAAGCATTACTTATACTGCTGACTTGCAAATAATCTGTATGAGCTTTGTAAATAAATCTTTGCGCAGGTGACATGGTGAGAAGTTTCTCTGGAAAAAAACTTGGTCCATTTTGAGAATATCTTCCTAATAAGCAGTTCCTGTAGTTGTTAGATATACTTTATATGTTAAGGAAATAATCCAGAATCAGAGTTAAGATGTGGACTTTACCTGGAGTTTCTCAAACCAGCATGGATAGTCAAGGAATTCTGAATTAAATCACAATTTGAATTACTGCAGTTATCTAAAACTTGTGAAAATACTTGCACATTCTTAACTGTATCTCCTGGGTACAGACTTAATCGTGCTCAAGCATGCCAGCTGATTATGAAAAAGCTGTGGATGTTTTACCAAAAATACACAAATTCATCTAAATCAGACATGCGTAGTTGCATGTCTTTTTTTGTACACCTTCAGCTGCTGGTTTGCTGACTTCTTTCAAATGGCAACTTCTTCCTCTGGGGAAATCAAATTGCTTGCTTCTGGGCATGGATGCCACATTACTTATGAGAATAGCGGAGACCTCAGTTAACGGTGGCTGTTTATGGGCTCAGCACAGCTTTGTCTAGGCTAGGATTCTGAATAAAGCTACTAGTATGTTTGGATAGAATATGGTAGGTATGGTAGGCTTCACTTTCTGAATTCTAGTCTAAACAAAGCAGAGATTCATGTTTTTGGGATTGTTTTCAGATCATGCAGTACTTCTACCTTAAAAACAAAACAGAGAGGGGGGCTTATCATTAGAGTAGTTTGTGTACTGTGGAAAACATAATAAAAAGTTCCTGTCTTGCTTATGGCATAGACCAGACTTATCCATGGGTGAATTATAAGAGGCAAAGCACAAGGTTGAAGCTGTGTAGATTATATGTACCAACATAATACTGATAAGTAGTCTATGTTCATTTGTCACAGATGTATATGCAAGTAGGGCTGGGCTTGCTATGAGTTCCACCAGTTTCTTGGACATCCTAGTATCCTTTGCAGTCCTCCATTCTTTTAAGTGTATTGAGATTATATTACTTTTAGAAGTTGTCAAGGACAGTTTGACTTTCAAAGGTTGTTGAAAAAGGCCATGGACATGACTGCTAACGTAAGCAATGCTTGAAATCTGAAGGAATCAGACGTACAATTGAACAGTGAAGCTGCGCTTTGGACAACCCACTTTAATGTGGTATTTTTCAATCTCATGAGAAAATTGGAAGGTAGAAATTGTTTGGTTTTAAAATCTGAGTAAACAAGTATGATGTGGTTTGACAGAACCATTGAATCAATTGCTTTTGGTGGGAAAGGTGTCCCAAAGTTTGAGAAAAGGAAGAACAAATAATCTCTGGGTCTTTGCTATTATAGATTTTTTTTTTTTTTTTTGCAGCAAAATTGTTCAAGTTATGCTGTTAAACATCCTTAAGAAAAGATGAGAGATGCTTTGAAAAACTTTGATCAAGGGTATTTCCTCAGACTTTTTCTTTTTTCCCCTCAATCTACTTCCCCTGTGAGCAGGTTGGATTAAATTCTGATGACTTTTAGTTTCTCTTGGTCTTGAGAGTGTTGCTTTTAAAAGCTAAGGAGGTTAGCTCTTGTGGGGGTAGGAGGAAAAAGAAATTAGAGTCAATCGTATCTGCAGTCTTCTGAACTAATTTTATTCTGAAATCACTGGGGCACATAATCTGTCCCTTTGCTCTGTTTTGAAGAGGGAAAACTTGCTCACATCACAAGTAAAGCTTGTAAGGATTGCTTATGTGTTATAAAATGCCTGAAAATTAACTATCTTTTAATGTACATTTACCAAGAAAATTGAAAATAAAGTTTTATTACTTCAATAGTTTTGAGGGGGAAGAGAGGTGGATTTCTCTAGAGATCTGAACTTCAACCTAAGTTTCTGTGGAAAGAAAGTTCCAAGATGGCTTCTAATGACAGTGAGACTTTAAATTGTTTCTGTGAATAGCACTGAGCCAACTGGAGCCATGTAACAGGTTGCTCTGTGAGCACGAAGACTAAAAAAGCTGATTTTTCTACAGGCATGTACGCTATCTCCTTCACTTCCCTGTGACACTCATTCAACTTTTGTTCCTCTCTTCCCTTCCATGTTCCTAGCGTCCTTGCTGAGTTAACCCTAGCTTTGTCCTATGACTGATTTATGTCACATTTTATAATAGGCTGCGTATACTGTAATTGGGTTGAAACAACCTATATTGCCTAGCTGACTGCTAAGCTCATACTGGCTGGTGTCTCTAAGGTCTAGAGAGGAATTAACATTTGTCTGTGGCAGAACTGACTGAAATTCCTCTTCCATAAGGCAGCTGATTTTCCTGAAACCCATATGAACCTGATATTTCTGAGAACTTTATATCACTTTGACCAATATCAGTCAGATAAAATAGGGAGCCAAAAGTTATCAGGGGGTGGGGGTGGGGAATGATGACTGACAGACAGATTGTCCCTTAAGAAGGCTGGCTCAAGAAAGAAAACCCTTAACCCATAGGCAAGGGGTTACTGACCCTAGGCAATACATCCTATAGTTAGGAAGTTGCTCAGAATGTAAATACTCTTGTAGATGTTTTCAGCCCTTTGTTTGTTAGCAGTTTAAAATTCTTGTGCCTCATTTTTCCACCCTGTGTTCATATAGCAAGTCATGGTACTTAATTGCTTTGCACTATTCTTAATTACTTAAATTGCATAAAACTAGAAACTGTTCTAAGTACAGCAACTTCCTATTCCACCTGTATGAGTGTCAGTAGCCCTGCCTTGTACTCTGCGGTAATGATAACACTGCTGTATTACAACATAAGAACTGGTCATACATCCTGAAGCATTTAGAAACGTAGAGCAGGAAGGAGCTCTTAAGTTTTAGTGCCCTTGTCCACTTAGTATTCTAAAACAACCCTCATGCAAACTGTAATAGGATTGCAGAATTTGGTTAATTTAGGTAACAGCATCACTTCTGAAGGTTATTATGACCTATTATAAGTTAGCATAGCATTGAATTCAAATACACTATTCTTTTGGGGGGGGGGGGGGGAAGGTCATTTGAAGTATTCTACTTTGTTTCATAAAAGGTTGCTCCCAGTAATCTGTTTCATGATTTGATGTGCTCTCATACTATGTAGGCAGGGTTGTAGTTTGTGTGAGTTTTTGTTTGACACTCTGAAGACCTGTTGCACTTCTGTGGGAGCAGCAAATGTTTAGCAACTCTGAGCCGTAGTGTATCTTTTTCTAGTTCTCCAAAGGAAATGTTCTGCATAGTGTCTGTTTTATTTGTACTTGATATACTTACTTGCTGTATGTAAATACATTGTATATTTTGTGTTCAGAAAGGGAGGATGGAATTCAGGAAAGGAAACAATTCTGAGTAGCTGATTGCTGTGGTTGTCACTATCTTCAGAAGCAGTAACTAGCACTAAAATGGCACAGAGATTCATTTCCAACTGAGGGATATTTTAAACATTTAAAATTTAACATATAGGAGCTTAATGGCTACAATATCTCTTAAATGAAATTTTGTGAACTACTACTCTGTAACATAGTATTTGTTTATATAATCTGTAAGCTCCCAGAGAATGAGTAACATCCAGCTGCTATTTTATATGTAGGTGGAATACTTAACTGCAGTAGCCATTTATTTGACCTTGATTTACTGTCTTCTAAATTTACTCTTGTTTGTTTTGATGCATCTCAAGTCTGGACATTAAAAGATGGAGAAATGAACATTCTTGTAACTCAGAATCTCATTAACTTGTTCAAGTAATTTGTTCAAATACATTCACACAGAGTGCTTATACTGAAAGCAAGAAGATTCTAAACTGAAATGCTGGCTGCATGTAATACAGTTAATTTTAAAAAACATTAACTTTTAACACCCCCTTTTAACTCCCTTTTAATACAGACCTTGATTTCCATTTATTGTTTCCCTAGCTATGTACATCCGTTAACTGAAACTCTTGCATAATGAGTCCAATGCAGAGTTGTTCCTTTATCTTATTTGGTGTTAAGACTGTATTTGCATCTCCAACAGATAGAATCGTTACTTCAAAAATAATGTTACTCTGATCACTTTCTGCATCTTTCTTGGTCACTCATGTCTTTTTCTTCTCCTTGGCTTTCCTGCTTCCACCATGCTCGCATACCAAATGAGCTTGTTACAGCTGTTGGAATTTTTTCTCTCCTGCTCTATGCTGGGCTCCTTCCTAGCGTTTTCTGCACGAAGCTCCTTTGCACCAAGGTTTCTGGTGACCTCTTTTTGTCCAACATGAGGGGTCATGTTCTAGTCTTTATCTCTGATATTCTGAAAGCTTTTCTGAAAAGAGAACAATTGTCTTCAGTTGCTTGTGTTTTCAGGTGGCTTTGTATTTTGAAGGGTAGGACTTCAGATGACAGCATTTGTAATAAATACTAGTATATTAAAAAAGACTTTTTAGCACTACTTAATTGAATTTCTTTCAAAGCTGTTGTCCTAAAGATATGGTCACATACCTGCCTCTGAACATCCTACTGAGTACTTCCATGGAAGTCAACTGTATATTAGACAGCTAAACACCTCCCAATAGCTGCTAAAAAATTCTTCTACAATTTCTGGTCATTCTCGTAAACACTGAGAAAGTAAAATTAACTGCTGACCCTAACACTTGTGAAATGAGGTATTGTATTTAATGTAAAATGGGATTGGGATTTGGGCATTCACAGTATTAGCCTAAAACTGGACAAACTTGAGATACAACTAGGTTTTCAGTTTGGGGTTCCCCCCCCCCCCCCCATGGGAGACTACGAACATAGTGAATGTGCTTGCACCTTCTTACTAAATTTTAAAAATTCCGTCAAAAAGTTGTATTATGCAACTTTAAAAGAATAAAAAAGTAACATTTACATCAGTGGGCTGTATTTGGATGTCGAATGCTGCTTTGTGGTTTCTTTGACCTTAGAAGATAATGGTTTTTTGTTTGCAGCCTGTAAGTTTTCTTATCACTAAGCATAAACTTTCTTCTAAGCATGCTTCGGTGTATCAAGTTCTGAAATAAAATGGCCTTGTACAATGAGTATTTGCAACATGGATGACTTCTGTCCTTGATTTTTATTTTTATTTTTGATGTTCTGCGGTTAAAATTTAAAGCATTGAATTTAATTTCAATGATCTTCACTGGTAATGCTTCTAACGAGTGCAGAGATTTGTTATTTTTGAGTTTCATTTTTTTGGTTAGAGGTAAAATTATGACATTGAAGCAGAATAAAAATATAGATAGTATATTTAATACCAAATTATTTGGCTATCTATCTTTGCAGTACCAAAATAATAATTGGTGCCATGGATTTACAGTCGAGGACTGACTGATTAAAACTAATTTCACAATCTTTACCTTACTTACCACGTTACTGAAAGCTTGCTCCATATCAGTAGCTGAAAGTAAGTGGATGTATAAATTTTGACCCACTTATCCATAACTTTAAGATGCAGTAATATATGATAAGATGAAAAAATTAAGTATTTGTATACTATACAAGGATTCTTCCTTCATGGAGTTTCCGGCTAAGTTGATCCTTTTTTTGTCTGGGCTCCTAGCTCCAATTAAATCAGTCCTGGACGTGCCAGTGTTGGCTATATAATCATGCTTTGTTCTCTTCATAGCTACTACAATCTTGTGTTTTGGCAGGTGTGCTATTAACTTGGAGCTGATAAGACAGCCCTCCCTCTCAAAAATGTAGTGGTAGCTGCTCCATTACTGTGGTTCGTTTTTGGACAAATTAACCCTTGGTAATGATTACATTTTAGTTCTGGGTGTATGAGTAGTTCTTGACTGATTTATTTTAATTTTTTTCATTAGGATTAGATGTTGCTGCTGTTCCCTGAAAGTCTTTGCATTTATTTCCTCATTTATTTGTGTAACAAGGAAAAAGTTACATTTTTTAACTCAGCACTGAGTATATTTTGCAGTAATTACTGAATCCAAAGAGCAGTCTTTCACTTCCCTTTTCTCTTCCCCAGTGAAAGGGAGTGCTGTCACGTTTTGTGGACTTTTCATTTTAAAACAAGTATTTTGCCCTTGTAATTAAAAATTAAAGTTCTTAGAAATGCGCAGTAAAGAGGGGCTATTCCTCAGCTATAGAATAAATGGTAAGGATGGAAAGCAGCAATCGTTTTACCATCTACTTTCCACTGTGTTTCCATCCTTTCACCCCACAGAATTATATAAAAACTTGATTTCCCCCCCACCCCAAGTTTTGTAACAGCCTTAGTTGGGCAAAAATTGTTTTAAAATAATAAGTCTCCTTTAACATTACTGTGTTAAAGAAACTAGTTTAATTTTAACCTAAAACTGACAAACTAAGTCAGAATTCTTTATGGAATGCAACCTATTAAATTTTCTCACAGAAATGATATTAAAGGAGTTTCATGTTAGCTGATGAGTTACTTGGTTAAGCATTTACAACCTGAGTTTGTTTGAATTCTTGGGCTAATTTTTCATGGCAATAGGCATCTTCAAAGGGACAGAGCTTTTATTTACTTATTTCCTCCAGTTTATTCAACGGGTTCTTTTCAATAGTGTATTTAATCAAAAGTGATGTTTATAATGGAAAAAGCAGCAAAACTGGTTTCTATCTTTGCATCTGTGAATAAAACTAGATGTAAAGGGATTCCATCTATTAATTCTGAAATGTTGCTTCACTTTTCACTTTCTGTAGCACACTGTGGCTTCATTTAACAGGTAGCTGCTCTACGAGGCTTTCCCGCCTATCCTCAAACACAGGTTCTACCCCCTCCCACGGATCAGTGGAATCAACTCATCTCTGGCTGCATAGACGGTAGATCTGAGTTAAATCAGCAGATAGACCCAGCAGAAAGCTATTCTAAACTGTTTTCTTTGCAGATTGGGTTTCTGGTGAGCTATCTGGCTGTTTTGAGTCTCCCAAGACTACCCAGTATATGCCCCCCCCCCCCAAAAAAAAAAAAAAAAAATTAAAGGCTGTGAGGTTGAGTGGCTGTAACTGGAGGGGAGATTAATACCTGTATTTTGGTGACAGATAGCTCTCATGATTGTGATATCAAACTTTACCCTTATACTTCAGTTTGGTTAGTAAGTCACCCTTAGGGTATAATGTATTTTCATTATATGCATTTATATTGAACTTTTCCAAGGTTCCAAGGTTTTTTAAATTTTGAAGTCCTATTTTTGTGCTTTGAATAACATTCTAATTTTCACTCAACACATCAAATGCTACTTGATATAGATCACAGCTAAATATAGAATAACAAAGTAGTACGTAATTGACAAGTATAATACCTTAGGGTCAGGAACAGTATGCCAACTGTGTAAATACTTGCATGCATTCAGAAGTGGTATATTTTCCTGATTAGCATGAAGTACCAAATTACATCAAGTGATGTTCTATTTTCTTCAAGAAGAAATGCAAACTAAAATTAACATTTAAATTAAATTTATTCTGGCTTGTTAAATTAAATCTTAAATAGGTGATCTGACTAATGATAGATAAGTTTGCTTGTGTTAGTTCAGTCCTGAAGGAAGGTTACCTTTATTAGCTTTTGTCCCGGGATGCCGTTTCTGAGATTACAAGGTTTAATTGAATCTCTTCTGGTGAATTCTATATATTGCGTGGCATATATTGGCTTTGTTTTCAAGGAAATGCCAAGGTCTTGAATTTGGGGGAAGGGAGATGGCTAGTAGCTTTTCTGAAAGTTCCACCTGGAGGAAACCGTACTTCATGCAATTATATTTTGGCTGTGACTCTCCTTTTGCAGTTTGAGTACATTAGTTTTAGCTTGCCTTGACTTTTATTTTTAGGAATAGGAAGGAGTTGCTAAATATAATACTTTTCTTAAATGTAAAATTTAAATAGAAGAAGTAATCTTAATATTCCTTTAGCCAAAAAGAACTGGAGAGTGTTCAGCATACAAGCTGCTTTTGATTTTCCAAATGCAACATCCAAATCCTGCATTTTCGGAATTTATTGTTTCAATAGTAATTATTTGAGTGGCTAAATTATAAGCAGTTTTTACCTCTGTTAATTCCTCTTTCTGCACAATAGAAAATTCTGGTTTGCGTTACAGAACTACCTGAACAGCAAGGAAAGCACAGATGGCAGGCAGTAAAATAACTTACAGCATCTGTAGCCTGTGCCAATAACTTGTTAAAACTACTTCTTTCTCTCGAGTTTCCATTTGCCTAAAGTTACTTTAATAATGGTTATTAAAGAAGTGGAGGGGGAGTGAAAAATGGTGATGCAAGTTGTGTTGAGGCTGTTGAAATCTCTCATCCCTCTTCCTCGTCTCTCTCTCTCTCTCTCTCTCTCTCTCTCCTTTTTCCCTCCTTACTTTCAGACAGTCAGGTGACTCTGTTACTTTGTCATTCTAGTGCTTTGACTGTTTTTTTGTGCCACATGTCCCACTGCGGGTTGTTTTTTCTTATGGGATTGGTACGTATTTGTCAATTCTTGCTGTCAAGGATTTTTCCTAACAAGTCTCACCATGTTTTGGCTTTCCAGTTGGTAGCACTTTGTTCAGTTTTTTTGTTGGCTCGAGTGAGGTAGGATTTTTTTTTCTTTTTTAAGTAGGAGGTTTTAAACAAATACATTTAAGGACTATCTGTTGTGAGTCACTTTTAATTTAGTATGAAAAATAAGAAATCGCTATGTCTGCTGTGAATGGGGACAGGAAATGGAAGAGCATGACATTCCAATAGTAAAAGGTAGAGAAATCTCTCTTGCATATGTCATCACTGTTTAAAGGCTCTAGGCTTAATCCAGTGAGATAATCGTAATCTGACGTAATAGTTATTATCCTGAAATCCATGGGAGGAAAGCAAGGTGTCTAAGAAGCGGTGCTGTATAGGCCAGTGGTAATGTATCACCTGTGCCTGTATTAAGGATGTCCTGATGAGTTAATGTGTCCTAGTTAGTTTGCCGTTTAAATGCTTAGTGTAGCAGGGTATGACTTCTATATGCACTGTTGAAATTTTAATTTCTAATTATGATTGGAACCAACTAAAGGCCCCACATTAATGGAGAAAGGTCTATTGACAAGGTACTGTGTTGCTGGAGCCTGATGGCATTAACTGAACAGGCATCATGTGTGCGTGTTTACTAAGTTATTTTTCTACCTTTTAGTTTCCAAGAGAAGATACAAGGTTGCCCTGCTGGTTTTGTTGCATGTTGATTTAGTGAATTGACAGGAACCAGATTCACTTGCAAACAGATTGAGAGGAAACTGATTGGATAGGGTGGACAGTAGCAGCATTGTCCAGACAATCTTTACTTGCAAGTAGAGGTATATAATATAACCTCTTTATTCCCTTTCTGATATTCTTTAAGAATGACTTTATCAGTGGTGGTAAATGTAGTGGCACGTAGATATTCTTACCTCTAATCAATTAACTTAAATAGCTATACTATTAAACAGCTTGTATTTGCAAAAAGCATAATACGTGGCTATTTAGTGAACTGTAGATAAGGTAGTAAGAAGCAGTTAGTGGCAAACGTCTCTAATTTAAGAGAAAAATGATGCTTAACATTTTATTTAGTTTTAATAGCAGCAAAGTAGAGGTAGAGAGTATAAAGAGGATAAAAGGGATAGAAAAGTCTTAAATGTTTTTTTTTTTAATCGAGCACTGAAAAACAGTTTGCATTCAATACATCTGAACTTTATATAAAAGTATTCAAACTTTTGACTTTGTTTCCCTCAAAATATCTTTTATACACACTGATTTAGATGGTTAATGAATGGAAACGGTCAATTGAAAGTGCTGGAGTGCATTATGAAATGAAACTATTTTTAATTACATGTAGTTTTTGGATTTCAAGAATTTTATCAAAAAAAAGGTTATATAAATGGGGACTATGGGATTGTATGGGGACTATGGGATTGATGCTAGTGTTGGAGAAATATAACGGACTGTATTCTTAGTAACAAAAACAGAACTATAAGACTACAGGAAATAACGACATGTATTAGAATAGTAGCATAGACGATCATAGTGCTAGATGGGAGTTTCCAGGGTATGCTGTTAAATAAAAGCTCTGTCCAGGCCTCCCTCAGGCTTACTATATGTACTATTCTTTAAGATGCATAAATTTTAAGAAATAAATAGGAGAGAAACAGGCAAGAACGTGAGCTTTTTGTTTAAAGCTATGCTTTTGCTAAAAAACAAAAATGTTTGCTATTTAAACAGATCCTTGGAATTTCTTTCCAAACTGTCCGCCTAGTACTGAAGGTAGTGGGAATGTAGTCCTGGTCCTGTCTGAATTTGGGAAAACACGCATGCACCCCAAGACTGTGATTTGTTTGAGTATGCTCTTTCCCATTAATTTTTTTCCCACTTATTGCCACAAAATGCTTCCCTACAAGATTACATTCAATGTGTTCAAAATAAGGATCGAGTCCATTTTCTGAATTTCTGTAATAGTTTGGTTCCTCTCCTATTCCTTGCTCTTGTTTTTAACAGGTACCAGTGTCCTGCACCCAACCTTCAGTTCTCTATTTTTTTGAATAGAGCAGTTCATATCCTGCCTCTCACCCCGTTTTTTGCCAATAAAATTTTACTCTAAATTCACAAGGAAAGGGAATGGAGCAGAGAAAGCAAATCTTGTCCAAATGTCTGTTCTGCTGCTGTGTGCATCTCTAACCTAAGCTGTTGCAGTTTGTGTTACCTTTTGCTCTCAGTAGCTCAAAGTGTTTTACTCTGTGATTGCCAGATGGGGGGGGAAGGGGGGGAGGGAGGAGGTTTGGAGATGAAGTAAGGGAAAGGAAGAAAAAGGTAGGAAAGGAAATGACACGGGAAAAGGAGACTGAGAGCAATTGGATGGAATTTTACTGGGACTTCTGCCTCCTTGCCTAGCCCACATTCTGTGCCCTCCCCGACTGAGAGCTGTTGTATGGGAACAATAGTGGTTCTGTAGATGTTACTGATTTTGTTTTAATTACAGAGGAACACAGAATTGGAAAGTACCATCTAGCTCAGCAGGTCCAGTTCCATTGCAGTCTTGGGTAACTGTGTGATAGATTATTTTTAAAATGTGTACGGAACATCTTATCTGCATAATGTTACACCATAAAATACTAGTGGTATGCTACAAGATTTGTAGGAAAAGATTCCTGCTGTAACTGTAATAATGTAGAAGAAGAGCAGGGCAGATTAATGCTATTGCTAGGTTTGACAGGAGTATACGCTGGATTGTATGCCATCTTTTGAGGAGTAAACTGTGCCGTACGCCGCAGAGGAGAGTGAAAAGTGGGCTGGAGAAAAGAGGCAGTGTCTTGCAATGGGACAGGAATTCACAGAATCACAGAATCGTTTAGGTTGGAAGGGACCTCTGGAGATCATCTAGTCCAACCTCCCTGCTCAAACAGGGTCCTCTAGAGCATATTGCCCAGGATCGCATCCAGCCGGGTTTTGAATATCTCCAGGGAAGGAGACTCCACTACCTCTCTGGGCAACCTCTTCCAATGCTCTGTCACCCTCCCAGTGAAGAAGTTTTTCCTCAGGTTCAGATGGAACTTCCTGTGGTTCAGTTTCTGCCCATTGCCTCTTGTCCTGTCACTGGGCCCCACGGAGAAGAGACTGGTTCCCATCCTCTCGACACCCCCTCTTGTTCCCCCTTGTGCCCCCCTAACCCCCCCCCCCACCAGCTCCAGATCTAGAAATGAGTTTAACTGTGAGCGTATGAGTAAAACAGATTAGCCAGGGCTCCACTGTTATTGGTAAGAGCACCAGTGCTTTATACCTACATCCTGTTTCTAGATGTGGCTAATGTCTGTTCTGATAACTGTTCTCAGTCTTTGTTTAGTCTAGCAAACAAACTAAGCTTATTCTTATCCGTCTAAATAACATAGACGTTACAGCTTCCTAATTATTCTACTGCCATTTTCTGCATCTGCTCCAGTTGAAGTTCCTGTTCTTGAACATATATGTGTTATACTAGTTATCCAGTATTTCGCTTGAGGTCTTACGCCTTGTACGATAGTAATGATACTTCCCTTTTTCTACTGAAAATGCCTTTTTAATGCATTTTAGATTTACATGATCTACTTTTGCAACTGTGTGAAGCTGCTGTTTCAGTTCTCCTTCTGTTAGCCAGCACATCCAGACCTTTGTTCTTCCTCCACCTCCGTTTTATAGCAGTAGATTTTATTATTGATCCCTTCCAGCCTTTCCTAGCATGATGATCTGATCTTCAGAGTGGGCAGTATCTTCTGACCCTGCTGTTTAGTTCTTGAAGTACACCTCGTGTTTTTACTCTGATTGCTGATGGGCCTGTGGAACAAACGTGCTTCCTAACAGAGAGCAGTAATCATCCCTTTTTATGCCAGTAACTAATTTCTTGACATCTTCCTTTATACATCTCCTATATAGAATTATTTCATTAGTCTGTATTCCACCTGTATGATGAGACTTTCTAAAAAGGCACCCATGTCTGCTCAGATCTGCCACCTTGTTCCTTTTTGAGAAATCAGCTATCGGGGAAAAAATGGGATTAGTGTGACATAACTAATTTGCAGTATAACTCTGCTGTAATTTATCCTGCCTTCTGTATGACTTAAAGTCCTTAATTATTGTGTTCTTCAAAGTTGATTCTAGATGATATTTAATTTAGGTTTACATGTCTACAGTCGCATGAATACAGCTATAATTATTATAATATAGAAAATGTATTTATTATTTTTCTATCACAGAGTGACATGACTTTACCAATTGATTAAAATGGTTGATAATGCAATGATTTTTACAGTATTAGCCCTCTGCCCAGAGAGGGATTGCCTTCCTGAGGTCTGCTTCAACCTGAATTATTTTATGATTCTATGAGCTACTTCCTTCAGTGATCCAGGATGAATAATACCTGGATTTCCAGGTTCTTTTTAGACACATTAAGCATCTTAAGAGTGTAAGGTCTATTTTTCTATCTGGTTAAATAGGAATATCGTCGTTAGGGATGCTATTAGACTCCTCATGCATGCTTCCTGTGCTTTTAAATATTTATTTATTTTTTCTGACATGCACAATATTATAGCTAGCAATTTCAGTACCACTTTACCACATAGTTATTGTGTTTTTCCATTCTTTTCTGTCTATGATGTAAGGATTTTTTATTTTTGTGTTCACACTGTTGATTTATATTTTATGGAATTGTTCAGAATAAGATACAATTCTCTTTGTTTCCCGAATGTAAATGATTGTGTGCCATCTCTTATGTTCATACAGCCCCTGTATCCCTAAACATCTTTGATGCTATGATTACCTGCACTCTGATCTCATTGCAGGCAGATGGAGTCGTGCTGGGAGGCATTTTAAATCAGAACTGAGTTGAAGATGGTGTAACCGGCAGGAAATGTGCAGCCTTAATTTATTTAGTCAAATGTTTCTTTCTGGCTGTAGCGCACACAATTTTTGAACGACAGTCCAAGACATAGGTTTTCGTATTAGTTGGTCTGTGGCAAAATAGCTTTATCACATCTGACTGACTTGGTAGTCTTGTTCTCTGTTAGATTTTGAATCATTCAGAAATATCTCGTGTTTTGCTTATGTAAAAATAAATAAGATGTACATGTGATTTTTCCTTTACTTCTGCCTTCCTAATCTAATTTCTTTTTCTTGCTAGGTATAAATTTATTTTCAAGTGTTCTTTGTATTTCTTCTTTAATATTTTAGCCTGCATTTGTCAGCAGGAGAGTACTAATGTAAATATGAACTTTACTCTTTGGGAAAACATAAAGTCTGAAAAAGTTTAAAGTAAAGCAGAAAGTGCTAAACTGGCTCTTACCCGACTTAATACTGGAGATGTATTGGATTCTGAAAAGGCGGTTTAAAGGATTTTAAAAAGAAGCCACTGGAAGCTGAGTGAAGAGGCTAAGCGCAGTGCTGTAAAATTGACATTGTGTAAGTTAACAAGGGCTAAGAAGCTGCAGAAGTCGCAGAAGGCTGATGCAGTGAAGATTGCTATGTTACTGCAAGGGAAGCGCTTACTAAGCACTACTCAGCTATGCTGAGCATTTTTACTTCCCAGCTGCTAAGTAATCTGTGTATACTATCGCTGTTTTCCTGACTACCAACCGGAAACGGAAGCTTGAATTGCTAAGAAACATTGTCCCTTTGTAGGATGAAACTTGGCCGTGTGCCAGTTATTACCTTTTGCAAGACTGACTGTTTTTGGTTTCGGTCACATTGACTGACAAGGAATGTCAGGAATTCTGCTGAACATGTTTGAAATGGAATAGAAAACAATAGGTCTTTCATTCAAATCTAAAAGAATAAAAACTCTTGCGTGAATTTAACTTGTTCTGTTAGTGCTGACTGTGGAGCTCTTAGTTTGTCTATGCCGTTTTGGCCCTCGTTTCTGTTCTATTGCATTAAGAAGCTTGTTGAAAATGGAACCTGTGTTCGGTGATTTTATCTAGATTTGACATTATTTTTGAAATATTCCTAAGAGTGTAATTAATCTGTACCCGTAAAAATGATTTCTTGCAATTGCAACTATAAAGTTATCAGTTTCTTTCCTCTGTAAGACAAGGTAATTCTTCATTCACTTTTCTTCTTAGTGGATTCGCTTGTGCTGTGTTTTGCAGTACCTATGGTTGGAAAACATATGTACCAGTGACTTCTTGTTTGTAATTTAACCTTTGATCTCTCTATTAACATGATCTCTGGGGATAAAGTTAAAATTACCAGTTACTGCCATGGACAGTGACAACAGAAACAGAACATGGGGTTAAAATTTGTGTTGATAAGGTCACACTATGATTTTTTGTACCTGTTATCTTTCTCCTTGTGAGCTCTAAAACACGATTAGCCAGTTCTCCCCTCCTCTTTTAAAGCTGTTTTATGAAGCGATGTTACAACATTGCCGATGAAGTGTTAAGATCAAGTCAGATAGAAGTGAATGCCCACTGTAGAATACTGCATCAAAATAGATGGTTTGCTCTTTAACGTCCGTGAAGTTGCAGCGGATATTAACGTAACGGGGAATAGATCAAAGTTCACAGTCCCCTTGCTGACCGTGGACTCCCAGGGCAAGTTTACTTCCCTGATATAGTCTTCCAGCCTCTAATGATTTGTGGCTTGGGTTTTCTTGAACCTAAAGCCACTTTTTGATGTAAATGCTCTTGATGGAGTTATCCTCTGTGAATTTGTGTAGGTGCTTTTTAAATCTATGTAAAATAATAGTATTCACATCCTATGCCAAAAAATTCTAAAGTTTAACTATGTATGTGTTGTGTGAATGGCTGCCACGCGTTTCTTTGACTCTGGGCTAATTTGGTTACAAGTTGTCTGGTTTTTTTATGTTGACAAATGGCAAGCAATTGTTCCCTATAACTTTCTTTATTCCATATGTGATTTCGTAGATCCTTTTCTCAGCTGTTTCTTTTCCTAGATGAAGAGTCCTAGTCTATTAACTATTCCTTGTAGCTGAGGACGTGCTGCTTTAAGCATTCTAGTTGTGTCCTTCTCTATGCCTCTTCTGCTTCTGTTATATCCTTTTTGAGATGGGAAGGGACCTGAAATGTGTGCCGTATTAAAGATAGATATATATGGTGACAAGGTGTTTCCCATTTTGTTCTCTAGGTCTTTTATAAACGTTCTTAACATTTATTTTTGTTTTGCTGCTCTGTTTTTTTTATTACTCTAAAATTTCCTTCCAAAGTAAATAGCTATTTTGCAACCGATCATCATCGGTTGGGATGTTAGAGTTCTTTTTTTTTAATCTTATATGCTTTACTTTACATCTCTTTACACTGAATTTCTTGTACTAGTTCAATGTCTACTTACACAGTTGCAGGAAGAACTCATAACACTGTACACGTTTTTCACTTTTATTACTCAGAATAGCTTAGAATCATCAGTGAACTTTCTCATATTTATAAAAATTTCAATAGCATTTTCACATTTAAAGTATACAACTATTTGCAAAGTAGAAGTTGTTATGTGAAAATAACAGAACTAGACATTTTGATTTGATTCTCGTTGCCATAATTTACAAACTCTTTTGCAGTTTTGTTGCTAGAGAAGATGGAACATGATGACATTTGCAATAAAACTTTGAAGATTACAGACTTTGGTTTGGCTAGAGAATGGCACAGAACAACCAAAATGAGTGCAGCAGGAACCTATGCATGGATGGCTCCAGAAGTTATCAAGTCCTCCCTGTTTTCTAAAGGAAGTGATATCTGGAGGTAAGAAGTTTGTCTACTGAAGACCATGTTCGATAGAATCATGGTGAGGTTTTTGAATGAGTTTTTATTTGAAATATTTTGGTATTTTCCTAGAATGTTGCCTCAGCATATGGCAATTCTAGCAGTTCCAATAAACATATTCATTTCTCAGCATCTACTTCTTTTGATTTATCTTTAGCTATTCATGACTTATAAATTGACTTATAAATTATATTCATGGCTTATAAAATGACTAATAAATCTATTGGTTAAGATAACTAAGTGTTTTACCGGGACTTTTAATATAAAAGGCCATATGCTCTTGATACATTAATGTATGATCTGTCTTGTAATGATATGTTTACTGTACAGTAGGTCTCTGCAAAGTTTCATTGTGCATAAAGAAATGGGACTAGGCATTTATTACCTTGCATATCTGGTGAATGAAAATAAGTTGCAAACCAGAACTTTGCCACATGTTAACTTAAATTAGTGCTATCTTTTAGGAGTCAAGAATGTGATCATGTATAAAAGGGAACAGCACATCTAAACTTTCATATTTAGAGATTGTGCTTCCTGTGGCTGGAATGAGGAGAAGTTGTGCTCAGCACATAATTGTTTTAACTTGCTCTCTAATTTGGAAGGTGGGGAACTCCGTACGTTAAGTTTGTGAACTTCTTATTAAAGGCATTCTGGTGCATCATATAAATAATATGACTCTTAATATTGATGCTATTTTTGAGTGGTGCAGTGTGGGATACGCGCATTGTGGAAAAATAATTTAGACTTTATTTTCAGTGTAGTTCTGTTTTCTGAATGGGGGAAAGCAGTGATTGCACAACAGGCTTTAAAAGCTGTTATGCCTCACCCTGAAAGGTCTACATTTCCTTACTTTCTGAGATGTTTCCTCTGTGGAGGATCCAAAGTATTCAGGGAAGGAGGGGAGGACTGTAATCTGTGGGGGGGGGGGGAAGGGGGGGTTGTTTTTTTGGGATTTTTTTTTTGCCATCTAATGCATGTTCTGTATGGTATAGTTCTTATATAGAGTCTTACTTTGTTTAGGTGCCTGCTATTCTACAGCATGAAGTAATACTTTTGGTATTTCAGGATGATTCTGTTCCTCTACTAGGGTTTTGTGACACCCCTTTTATGTGTCTTATGCCTGGAACTGATTTCTCAGCATGTTGTTTACATCAGTTTGAGTTGATGATCTGCTCGGAAAAGTAATAGATTTCTTTCTTCTTTTTCCGTTCTTTCTTCCTTTTCTCATTCTTTCTCTTTTTTCTTTTAACTTCTTTTGTGGGGTGGAGGTTGGGTGTAGGCGTTTCCCTAATCAGCTGTATTCCATGCTTAATTACAGGTCCTGTCCAGTCTTGTTGCTGTGATTTTAGGTATCTGAGGGGGTATGCTTTGGTGCAATTGTTTTATGTTCTACTGCAACATTAGTTTACATTTTTGGAAACTACAGTATTTCTCTTCTTCGCCTTCTCTCCTGCACGCCTCTCTTGTAAAAATGTAAGTATTTAGTTCAACGATGGAGTTCTAACAGGAGAGGTTTTTATGTAGAAAGGCTGTATTGTACAGTATGGCTTAGTCCTTCTTGGCATCTAAAGATTTTCTGCTTTTGCACCTTGATCTATTCTGTTGCTTATCTTTACTCTTTCTTTAAGAGAAAAGCAAAAAAGGAAAAAAAAAAAAAAAAGATTGTGAATTTAGCAATACCCCAATAATGGAACTGCTTTTTATTTCAAAAAGAATTCAAGTTGCAAAATTGAATAAGGGCTTCCATAGATCCAGAATGTGATATATTTGAGGAAAGATCTAAGCTGAAGCTATACATACTGAGTACAGAGTCTTCAAAAGATGACCTCTCATTGAAAAACAAAAAAATACCAGTAGTTGAGGCTGCTCAAGTTGATCACACTCACAACTAGTGCTCCAGAACCAGCCAGTGTGGGGTAACCCTGTGAGAGTACTTTTGTACAGAGCCTTGCAGGCTGCATTTTCTCAGGTGCCGTCCCAGGTAGCAGCACTGGTGCTTCCCAGGCCATGCATGTGTACTGTCTTGCTTCCCAGATAAAAATTATAGGTATTCTGTTTATTCTTCTTTCACATATACCTCCAGATTCCCAAACTAGAATTCTAGTCTTTCACCCCTACCCTTCCATCATTCATCGCCCACTTTCTAGTGATATGTCAGTCTTGCTTTGGTGTACGGAGCCTGAAAAGTGCAAATATATCCACAGGTTTCCAAGTGATGATGGTGTGCTTCAGCAGTGGCACTTAAGTAATCCCTGCTTGTGTTGTACGAGCTCTTGACAAACCCAGGAAGCACTTAATGTACAGCAGAATTAGCAGCTGCTTTTGTCTGGCACATTTTTATCATTTTGAAGTGATTCATGTAGCAATGCTTGGGAACCTCATGTAGCAATGCTTGGGAACCTCTGGTTTAGAGGATGGACTGTTGAATAATATAAACTTGGAAAAGCTTAATTACCTTCAGTTTGATCAGCTTTTAAAATGTATAAAAGCTGCAAGCCATTATTGGAATGAGAAATAGTGAATCTTAAATTACATTTGACAACAGGAGAATAAATTTCAGTAATGAAAATATTTACTGGAAGTGTATTCGTTTGTGGTTTTAAAAATGTATAACTCAAGTGATAATGCCTATATTATTGGCCTTTTTCTGAAGATGGAAAAAGAGATGGCTCTTGCTCATTTTAAAAAGCTATTTCTTAGAAGCTCTGTCACAGTACACATAGGATGACTGTACGTGGGCTGATGGAATCTAATGCACAAAGCAGCTACTTCCATAGCTGCAGGAGTTAACAAGTAGTTATTTTCCTAGATAACGGTAGACTACCACCTCCCAAAAACTCAAGGAGGGTAGGACTGGAATGTCTGTAGGGTTTTTCCCTCGAGTTCTGGCTCTTGGTACTTCATATTAAGACCTTATTTTCGTTAAAAAAGGTGCTTTTAGACTCTTATTGTGTTGATCTGTTTAAAGTTGTATAACCACCTTTTGGCACTGTTGAATACCACTTAGCATTATGGGCTTGAATTATGAATATAATTAAACCCAGTAGAATGACAAAACTTTATGAAAGACTGTTTCTTTTAGTTCAAATTTTTGTTGTTCTGCTTACTTTAGAAGTCATGCTAAAATGTGTACAGAATAGTCTGAACGAGGAGATTCCTCAAATTAAGAACAGTATGCTTGCTGACAGAGCATAAGACTTATACTTTCTCTAAAAACACAAGTAATAGGAGCTATATGTTTAATAGAATTCCTGCATCGCATATAAAATATGTATGTACTGCCAAAAGTGTTGAATCCAACATTGCCAGAAGTAGCAATATTTTAAAATAATACTCAAATTTATGCTTTTTTTCCCTCCTTTGAGCATGCAAGCAGGTGCATAGATTAGCCTGGAAAAACTTTTTTGGAAATCACTTTATTAAGAAGCCCAACTTTTCTTGTATTCGTAAATGCTATGTTTAGAGTACAACATATTTCTCGGCTTTTGATCGGTTATTAACACTGTAAATTCTGTAGTTTTCTAAGGTTTTATGACAGGTAAAACTTCTTGGATAAGCAGTACTTAAATAAACAGAACACTGCTATTTAATTGAAATTGCTTGCTATATGGTTATCGCTCACATAAAATTATCTGTTCTGTCAGTGCTTGTATTGTGTAGTGTTCTGATTTATTATTAATAAAGGTGGTGTTGTAGCGTCTTGTACAATGCTGCAAAAGGCAAGTGGTGGAAAAACTTCACTAGCGGGTTCACATCTGTAATTGGGATTGTATTTACCAGTGAGAATGCTGGAGACCAAGATCCAGTTCCGTGCAACCTACAGACAGTTTCTTTAGACGTCTGGAGAGGAAGGGCAAGAGCAATACCTTATATTCTTTTTTTTTTTTTTTTCTCCCTTTGCCTGCTCCCTTCACTATTTGAAAACAACAGGTTGCGCTTTTTCTTCTTGTTCTACAGAGTCGTTCCCTGACTGGGAAAGTAAAAGCAAGTAATAAAGTTAGGCTTACAAGTAAACCAAGTAAAAATTAGACTTACGTTCCAAAAGGGCTAATTCCTGCTTTCACAAAAATGGCTGCAAAAGGTATTAATTTCAGTGGTATTGGAATAGGAACCCCCAAGTTGAGTAACAGCAACTGGTATGCTATCTCGGCACTTGGGGGGGGGGGGGGGGGTTGGATTGTTTGAACAAGCAGTGCATATACAAACCCAAAGAAGTAAAAGTGACACCCAGCTTTTTTTCCAGTTTGGAGAGCATAAGAGAAATGCTTGTGATTAATGTTGCTCCAACAGAAATCAAGAGTCATAGCAATTTCTATATTTGATGCTAAGAAAAGATCTTTTTCGCACCATCACCTTTCACTAGAGACAGCCTGTTTTATTTCTCTAGTATGATCAAATTAGTTTTGTATATTTAAGCATTTCTCCATCCTGTAGCATCTACTGTGAGAAGTGAAAAGTTAACAGGCCATTACTGCAAGGCATTTAGAAATGCCAACTTCTAAACAATGCCATTTTTTAATGAGAAAAAAAAAAAGAGCATGTAAATCTAGGTAGACTGTTGTGAATTGTTTGAAGAGGGGTATTGCCTGAATGCTCTACTGTGAGTTGTGGAGTTTTAGTTCTTTTTTTTGGTGGGGGGGATGGTTGCTGTTTTCTTGTGGTTCAGACTTGTAATCGAAAGTGAGATTTATGTGATACTGGCATTTATATAAAAATAACTCTAGGTCACATTTGGAGTAGGAATCTTCTAGATTTTTTTCCAGTTATGAAATTGCAGTGAACAGAATAGGGGTGCAAGCCAGTCGTCTTGCATCCAGTTTGGCTAATCACTACTAAAAGCAAGATGACTGAAGAAGAATAGATTCTTAAAGGCTTTCACCTTTGACATGGGAAATCCTCGTGGATTCCAGGACATGGCTGGACAGATACTTGTTTGTTCTTGAGTAAAAAGTGTCAGTATTCACAAAATAACTATTTAAAAATTGCCTTTTGTAGTTATGGAGTGTTGCTGTGGGAACTGCTTACAGGAGAAGTTCCTTATCGAGGCATTGATGGACTTGCTGTGGCTTATGGAGTTGCTGTCAATAAGCTTACCTTGCCCATTCCATCCACCTGTCCTGAACCATTTGCAAAACTAATGAAAGGTATCTATGTTGTTTCTTCCTATCTATTTAAATAATTAGGTTTTGGGGGTATTTATCCTTTTCAAAACACAAATGTTTTGTTTTTCTTTTCACAGCCATCCAGTGAATGTGTTTCAGGGCAAGTCATGTTGTATTACAGTATACCACATAACTTCTGTAGTGTTGACTGAGGACATTTTTTCACTTTATTACTGTTTTTACAGATTTCCTTTTGCATTCAAATTGCGTTAATTTTCATAACGTAGAGGACGTGCTACAGAGCAAAACAAAATTAAGACTAAAATCCCAAGAGGAAGAACCACAAATGCCATTTTTCCCTCTTCATTTCTTCCTGAGTGCCAAAAATGTTTCTGAAATTCTCTAGAGAGAAATAAACATCGCTAATGTCTATTTCCTTGTGTGCAATGAATTTCTTTACCTTTTAGTTAGGTAAGAACCCCTTCTACGTAGTACTGTTAGTTATGCTGTTTCAAATTCTAAAGATAGAGGTGAAAAAAATCTGACCTTCATATAAAATGACTCCAGTGAATACAGGTAGGTAAATGTCACTTTTGTAAATGGGAATGGATCTAGGCAACCATTGTGGATAATGGGAACGCACTAGAACTTGAAATACAGTAGCAAGTAACTTGAAATTCATGTATTTCTTCAAAAAGTTCTATGTATTGTTAAAAACTGATGGGATTCTGATAAATTCTAGAATGCTGGGAGCAGGATCCTCATATCCGACCATCGTTTGCCTTAATTCTTGAACAGCTTACTGCCATTGAGGGGGCAGTTATGACTGAAATGCCTCAAGAATCTTTCCATTCCATGCAAGATGACTGGAAATTGGAGATTCAGCAGATATTCAATGAATTGAGGACCAAGGAAAAAGTAGGTTGATTTTTCCATTTCCAAGGCAGTGAAGGAAGGATACGTGTGTATGCAAATTTACATGATGTAGCAGTTTTGAACTTTTGAATTGTATCTTGTCAAGATAATACTAGAAACTTGCTTTAGTAGCTGAGGTACACTTGAGACAATAAGGTACATGAAGGGGGGGATTTACTTGTGAGTTAAATATCAAACGCGTTGTAAATTTAGTTGCCTGATTTTGTTGGTAGATGTACTGTTGTTCATAAACTCCATTAAAGTGTTTCAGGTCACTATTTTAAGACATTGCTGTAACTGTCTTGCAACAAGCTTACTTTAAAAACAGGGACTGCTATTACTGGTGTTCTCAATTTCAGACGACGTTGCTTTTCCCATTAACTAAAACAAATAAAGAGTTCTGAATGCCAAAACTATAGTTAGGCTTTTTCAATTGGGGCTGAAATGCTAAGTTTGACTGGAAGCGTAAAATTATTGTAGTAACAGAGGGCTGTCATGGCTCATTCAAGGAATTCAGACAATTGAAAGCATATAATATCAATATCTTTTTAATGAGGTAGTTCTGGAAATCTTGCCAGGTATTAATAAGATCAGTTAGGTCAAACTTATGCTCATGAATCAGTAAATCCATTTTCTCTTGCTTGCTATTCAGGTTCCTATCACTGATCTTCTTTCCATATTCTCATGTGATGTATTTGTGCCAAATGAGCACTCACTGTGAATTCTCTTTTTCTGTCACTGAGTTTTTTTAACATGTTTTTAATCACCACTGGATTTATATTTTCCTCTAGAAAACCTAGAGAGGTTGCTGGTTGGAATAGGCCAGGTGTCCTTGTGTGTCCCTTTTAGAAATACTTCTAACAGAAGGCCCAATATGTAATATGTTTTTTGATATCTGTTATTACCTTTCATAAAGTAGTAATAGATAAGAAGAGAATTGAGATGCAGCGACTTGTAGAGAAATCTTAATCAAAGATTTAGTCACTTTAAAAATATTTGACAGAAACAAAAACCAAACCCACATCTCACAAATCATTGTCAGTAGCCTCAGACCCTCACCTGTTACTGTTTCTCATCAAACTTTGCTCATGCCTGTTTGTGGACTATTGGCTGGTGATGGGTGAGACTTTATGGACCTACTGTAATATCGCTATACGTGGTATTGGAATTTATTGCCACTAAGGTTGTAGTATCCTCAATAATAATGCTACATGCTTGGCTATCTACCTTTTCTTCCACCCTCCGGTTTCCCTTCTTCCAGTTCAGTTTCCAGAACTTGGCAAGTTTTGTCTGTATAGTGACCCCTGCCTGCAATGGGCATACAAATTGCTAGAGCTGAGCTACGTAACTGTCAGATCTCTTCCTTTCCCGATGGGTGATCATCCCTTTGCAAAGAGTACAGGCTTTCCATTTTGCTTGCTGTGGGGTCCGCAGCCCCTACGTTCACTTCCTGGAACTTGCCATAGGCCCTAGCTCTCTCTTTTTTCCCCTCCAACAACTGCTCAAACATACCTCTTCTGCTGTTTACTTTGGGAGCAATTGTAACAAGAACAGGCATACCCATTCAGGTGTGTGTGTGTGTTTTGGAGGCATCAGTCCACTCTAAGGAGATTTTCTAGCAAAGAAAATCTCACTGGCTAAATTGAGCTGAGAAGAAGATAAGTTGGTGCAGAGCTTTGTGAGAAGTCCTTTTTTTGATGTGTGTGTGTGTGTGTGTGTAAAAGTGAATTCTGCTTAATTAAGGGAGGAAAAGATAAAATGAAACCAATTTCTCGTATACCAAAGTAAATGCATCTCCAAAGGCATCAGCCCTAATTAGGTAAACTTGTTGAAGAATGAAAACATGTAACTTTGACTTAGAAAAGGCTTTCATGTGTTCATGTATATTTAATTTGGCACGTTACCAATTTTACTGAGCCGTGCTAGAGAGAAAGTTGTCTGTAAAGTATTTATATAATTAAAAATAATAAAAAACCCTGCGTAGTCTCTCATGCCCTCCGAAAGAGGCACTTCTGTAGCTGGAGGAATTTCCTCAAGGGCTTGCTGTAAATGAGTGATGGTGACACCCACTCCAAGGAAAGATCACAGCCTTCTTTTGATGAACATTGTTGAGCAACTCAAGTATAGAATTCTTTCCTAGCTTCCTTATAATGGGTGTTTCAATTGTAGAGTGATGTAGAAGCATTGCATAACTAATTTCAGTAACTCTTTTTTTAATGAGTTTATTTGGAAAAGAGTAAATACTTAGACTGTTGATGAGGAAACATTATTACATCATCTAGACTGTCTTCCTTTTCAATATGGGCCCCCAATTTTTGCCTAGTTACTGAGCCTTATGTAACCTGGAATTGAGGACAATAAGAGGTGGATAATCAATAGTGTCTCCTAATATTTCATTATGATAAACATCTTCTCTCTTTAAACTCTAAAGTACTTTTATTCTAAATTTGAGTTCATGTGTCTTTTGCTTCCAGCACTTGTTTTAGTTTTGTAATTTTTGACTGGATAGGAAAAGGAGGAGACACATGTGGATTTGCAATATTTCCTTTTAAATGAAGTGCTTAAATATCTTGTTTAAAAAAAAAAAAAAAGCAACCCCTTCCCCCGACCTTATTTGCTGATATGAAGACAGACTCCTTTGAATTACCAAGATGTGTTCCCAAAATGTGTATGTTAAGCTGACTGGATTAAAATATATATGTATTTTTAAAAAATCATTGGAAGAAGCTCACTTTAATAAACCGTATGAAATGTGTCAATCATTTTAATTAAATTTGAAAACAGTAATAAGCAGTGTGTATATTTTCTACTAAAGGTGTAAAGAAAAAGGAGCAGGTAATTGTCATTGACTAAACACAAAGAACCAGAGTTTGATTTAGCGCTAATCTGTCTTTTGACATCCATAGTCGTTTTGGCAAGAACAGAGAGAGGCTTTTCCCTTCTTCCAAAATATCCAACTAGTATAGTTCATAAACTTATTCGTGAGCAAGTGGGAGTTGAAAGAGCAGAGCATTTGTTTTATGCTTCCAATTTATGAATAACAGCTCAGTATGAGATAAGGAATTTGGCTGGTTTATGACCTGGATGTATACTGATGACCAGAAGTAGTCAATCTGCTCTAAGAATAACAACTATAACAGTGAGGGAGCAAATGAGGTTTTGAAGTGGGGGAAGGGATGTTTATATATCCTGAACTCTTCAAGTAGCTTAATTTTAAAAGTTATTTTTGTACTTCTAATTGAATTTCAATTTCTATTCAGATAAAGTTTACGCAATCGTACCTAAAAATGAAAAATTATCTAGCAAGAGAAATGTACAGTATTAGTCGCATTCTAGCTCCTCCTTTTCCTATTTCCTCTTGTATTTACAGTACTGACTGCAGTGCTTCTGAATAAGTCTGTTTTGTTTGTAATATGTCCCATAGTGTGCTGGCACGTCTATTTATATTTGAGAAACCTTTTAACACATTTTAAAAGTTGAGGATTTAGATCATTTTAAGGTGTTAGGTTTACAGCTGCTTAACCCTTGGGTTTTATATCCGTACACTGAAAAATTAACTAACTTCTTCACTAAAGTTTCTCCTTCCCCAAAGTAAAAAGCAGAAAAAACAGCCTGTTCTGTGGGTTTGGTTGTTGGAAAGTCAGTTTGGTGTAATTCAGCGTCTAGTAGCTGACTGATGTTATACAGATATCTGCTAGACTTTGCTTAAGAAACAGTTGTATTCTATCTGATGACTTGTTTTTTCCTATTACACTAATCCACATTAATTGTAGTACTATTCTAGATAGAGAAGTGCTACCTAATACATGCCTGCAAACAGGAAAGGTTGGGAGACTTGAAATAAACACATTCACTTGTGTGTTGGTGAAGACAGTCCATAGGAGCTATCTAACAGCAGCCTTTGTGCTATATAAATAGTCTCTGATGCGAAGGACTTCCTGCCTAACAGAAAATGTCCCCTAAGCTGTTAATCTGTGATTAGATATGTCCCCATTGCCAGTGCTTACTTAGTGACTAAAGTTAAATGGCTAGAAGGAAATCTGTGTAATGTTTGTGTAGAGAATACAGGAGCTCTTTGGCTGACACAGAAAGGAGGCCTGTCAGAATGTTGTATGCGCATGTTAAATGTATATAGTGCATCATAGAAATAGATAAGGGAGTGCGACTTACTGCTTATCCCATAATACAACTCTTCCCATTATTATTTAGTTTCATTTGTGCAAATCTTATTTTCAGGAGCTGCGATCACGAGAAGAGGAGTTGACAAGGGCAGCTCTTCAGCAAAAATGTCAAGAAGAATTACTCAAGCGCCGTGAGCAACAGTTAGCAGAACGTGAGATCGATGTACTGGAGCGTGAGCTGAATATCATGATATTCCAGTTAAATCAAGAGAAACCAAATGTAAAGAAGAGGAAGGGCAAATTTAAAAGAAGCCGTTTAAAACTTAAAGATGGACATAGAATAAGTTTGCCTTCAGGTTTGAGGTTTTTTTTTTTTTTTGGCTCACAATATATATTATTAATTAAATGTTCAGGCTTAAATTCCATGGTTAAAATGTTCAGTACTGGCTACCATTTTAAGTCATTGCTAGGGACTTCTAACGTAATAATGCAATGGATATGGTAAGAGTTACATAGCTGCATTTTTTTCTCTATATATCATATTTTGTGGATTAGTCTTCATTTAAGTTGGAAGGCTCTTTCACCTGAAACAGAAATCCATTTTATCTGAAGAGAAGGGTTCCTAGGTTGGAAACAAAGAGGTTTGGGACTGGTTTGAAGTTCTAATGTCTGCTACCTCTATTTTTGTGCAGATAGAGAAGTACCTTTTATCTCTGCCCAGAATTTTCTAATAGGATCAAATATTAATGCTGTTTGCCCTAAACTTGCACATATGTAACGAAAAACAACACTTTACAATGGCTGGAAGCGTAGGCGTAATGGGTCCAAATCTCATGTTCATTGCAGTCACAAATACTATGCAGGAGTTGAGATCTTTGGTGCCCTACTTCTTGGAAGAAAACACTAATAGCATTCTGTGTCATTTCAGACTACAAATGTAGCAGAATTTGAACGTGATAGCATTTAATTCCTCCCATTAAAATCCTGCCTTTGCAAAGCAGGTTTGTGTTTGTAGAGAGAGGATTGGTCGGCTTTAGTGTCCTTGTTTTAGTGGAACTTTATTAATGCTGTCACTAGATGGCGCTATGGAAACTCAAGGGTTACGGAAACAATTGGTAAGCCTTCCCGAGGGTGTTAACATCCCGTGGTTGATGGGTTTTCTTTCAGTGCTTTCTAGGTGAAGTCTCAGCTTATTACTAATGCAGTGAGACCTTAATACTGCACTAACAAAATTCCAACCAAATCATAGCTATCTGAGCACTGGAAAGAGGCAAAGAAAGCGCTAATATTCAGGGTACTGTTTCAGTGCTAGTAAGATAAGTTTTTTTGTTGTTGTTTTTTGGGTTTTTTTTTTTTTTACTTAAAAAAAAATTGCAAAAGCAGTCATGCTGCAGCCTCGCAGATAAACATGTTAACCTCCTCAAAACTTATTTTCAGATATTAGTCTATGCTGCATCACAAGCTTTAAATTAAATGTTTGGTCTTTTGTTTCCTGGATCTGCCAATGTTTAGCTTGAAAAAGTGATAAAATCAATAATTTTATCTGGAATACCTCTTAGCTCTGTATTTTCAAGAACTATCCAGATGAACTTGTCCTTCTGAAAACTCTGCTGTGAGATAGCATACAATCTAATTGCACTGTTGATGGGGGTTAGAGAAGCATATATTCAAATTTAATTACAAAAACTTTTCCTACATTCCGGTATTTATTATTTATCTTTTTTTTACTGCGTCGATATAAGTGTCTGTAATGCTATAGTTCAGTACCTTGTTTTTCTGACACTTTGATAGATTTTACTTCTTCATTAGTGCTATTTTTTACGTTATATATGAAATACAGGTTAAAAAAAAAAACGCCAGATCTGATTGGCAGGAAGACTGCTATTCCCTGACTATTTAGTGTAAAAGTATAGCACATCTATGTAAGTGTATGATGTTACACTGTAACATCAGTGTAAGCACAATCATGTCTAAGCCTTTGCCTGAAGATCATTTTGAAATGATCTGAAATTAAATTGTGAAGTGCTGGTTGAATATTGATTGATTTGAGATGAAGTGTTACTGTATCTGTTTAGCCTTTCCTTTGCCCTGTGACAACCAACGGGATTGAATATTGGAATGCAATGTGAACATGCCTCAGTTTGGCTCCGGTGGGACAACCTAGCTGCTTTTTTTGGTGTTACTGTAAACATGCAGCATCTATGAAGCTGTGAAATCATGCCAGTTTGACTCGCAATCTAAATTGATTATTACATTAATGATCTGCATGTGTGAATGTTGTTAATATAAAGATCTCTTGCACTTTCAAGTCTTATTCATTATATAGCTTTAGCTGGTTTAAGAAACAGAACCATATACTCTTCTGAATGTTCTTTATTTAGAATGTTAAAACTATCTTGTTTTACTCTCTCTCATAGATTTCCAGCACAAAATAACAGTGCAGGCATCCCCCAATCTGGATAAGAGGAGGAGTTTAAACAGTAACAGCTCTAGTCCCTCCAGTAGCCCCACAATAATTCCTCGTCTTCGAGCTATACAGTGTAAGTCTCTACCATTTCAGTTTGTTTAGTAGAGATTATGTTCGTTCTGTATAGATTCACTGAAACACTGGTAGTATCAAATTCCAGACAGATTTCTATCTGATTTCCAGGCTCCTTAATTTATTCCTTCAAGCAACAAGTTGCAAAAGTTAAGAGGGATAATCTTGCTGAAATGTTAATTACTTTTCAGTAATTATTTCAAAATTATTGGGAGTATATTAAATCATATCTTTCCTTAATAACTTCAGGAAGTCATACGTAAAATGATGTGGATAAAGTAGTGAAGAATTAAAATTTATAATGGTAAAAGGTAAAGCATCAAGTTTAGGACCCCTGTAAGATGAAAAATGAGTTTTTGTTAGGTATTAGGGTTGACAAATGAGCTGTAGACTGCTAGAAAGAGTCAGAGAATGAGGCAGTGATATAAGCTGGAAAGATGGAAGAATCAACCAGCAACTGAGCTTGCTCAGAACAAAAGAGAAGCAGTTAGTAAGCAAGTACAAAACCAGAAGGAAATAAAGTCAGTTTGCTTTGGGGTTTTTGTTTTTTTTTTGTTTCTTTCCCCTGTTTGCAAATTGGGCATACACTAGCAGGTCTGCATTATTCCATGTATAGTGATGCCAGAAGGGAAAATGTGTTTATGCTAGTGGAGTGGAGGTAGCATTTATGAATATGGAAGAAAACTAATTGTATTGTTACAGCAAAGCCCATATTCATATCTGGGAACGATGCATGTAAATATGGGGAAAAAAGTTCCTACAGGTTTCACTGCTTGCTTTTCTGCTGTCTGATCTTCTGTGCAAAATGGATTGTTCGGTTATCCATGTTCAGGATGTCATGCTACAAGGGATGAAAAACCCAAATGCTACTCTCTGTGAAATCAGTGGAACCTGTTCCAGCGGATCGCTAGTGTATGATAACCGTCCTCTGGTGCAAGAGTAGTCCTCCTCTGAAGACAGTTACTTCAGAATCTGGCCTGTATCTTAGAGAATGTGAATAAGGAGAGGGGAAAATCAAGAGTGCAGGGTTTCTTTCTGCATACTGTTCTGTAGCTGATTTAAGGAGTTTTGGAACCATCCTGAAACTTTGTTTAACACTTGATAGAAACAAGTTCTTTCATCTCCTTTGCAGTATCTCTGCTTTATGAAATCCTTTTCGTTCATTAGTGACTAAAGGTGAAGCAGTGTCTTTTTAGGCAATTGTAACTCAAGTATTTGTTTGAACTGTAATTGATACAGTTCCGTGGACCAAGACCATTACTACTTGTACGTTGTGGGTAAAAGAGAGAGTTAGACCAACCCTGTCTTGCTTTTCTTAATTGAAACTTGAGATCAAAGGAAAATTATAAAAGGAAAATCTTTTGCAGAATGTTAGCTCATACAGTAGCCGTGTTGATAGCGCCCCCTCCCCGACACACGCATACCCTGTTGTGACTGCGTGGTTTGTCTTTTGTTTGTTTTTTACTTCAGAGAAGAAACAAATAGCTCTCATTTTCCTTTCTCAAATATCGTAGTTACAAATAAATAAGACTGTCTTCTTTTGTCTTTGGTTCTCCATTGCTCTGTATGGAAATACTTGGAAGTGAAGCAAGTGTCAGGTATCGGCAGGATTCTAAAAAAAATTGAGAATTTTTTTTTTATTTCTACGTAAACCGTAGCTGTGGCACTCTAAATACTTGCATGTGTGCTAAGTTCCAACTGAATGGTATCTTTCTTTGAGCAGGCATTTGAATTTGTAGGATTAAAACATACAGGACAACAGAAAGGCTGTTCTTTAAAAGAATTATTCTTCTGTTTTTGAGTTTGGATCCCTAGGCTTGACCTAAAAGCTTATCAGATCTCTCAGGCATATCTAGCTGAAACAGTTTAGCTTCCACACCCATCTACACCTGTGTAAAATAAATTCTCTTTCCCACAGTAATGTTTTATCTTGATTTAACTTCAAAGTGTCTTTGTTTCAAGAAGAGTTACTCAAATATATGTGATGTGAACCAGCATACCGAACAATTGGTTACTTGATCACTTCACTTTGCCGTGAGTGGTTCTAACTTCCAAATCTAAATGTTTTTCAAAATAAAAAAAAATTCTAGTTAGTTGTAAATCTTGTCCTAAAACCTAATTCAGCTGGTTTTGAAGGCTGTTTGAAAGCTGTCTTAAAGGTAGGAAACTAGTAAGATGCACTGCATAGGTCCTGGAACTGTTTGGAATATGGGAGTGTGAAGAAGGCAAGCAGTGTGTTGTACTACAAAGCAAGCTGCACTGGTCAGAAGGTGTATGGTGAGGGAGGAGGAGAGTGCTGTGCAGTGTAGGAATGGCAAGACAGTTGACACGTAGAACAATTACGTCATTTATCATGTTGTTAACAAGCCAAGTTGTTTTTCTGTTCTATCTTCCCGTCATAGTTGTAACCATGCTAAGTTGATAGCAAACTAGTTCTCCAGTTCGCTGATCGCATGCAAGCATCCACTGGCCTGAGTCTGTTCCTAGAAAGAGTACCCGATAAACCCTACAGTAAAAACTCTCTCTCAAAAGATGCTTTGTGCCTTTCTGGGTCTGGCTTTTATGTCCCAAAGCTAAAAGTATAAGAAGGGAAACAGTTCCCTTTCTGAAACCAGCTTGACTAAGATCTCTATTACATTCTTTTAATTTTTCTTCAGTGATTTCCAAAACAGATACACACACAGCTAATGGCCGAAGAAACAGTGTATATGTGTACCAGCAAGATGTAGATATCACAAGTGAATATGAACTTCCCAGTGGGGTTATGAAAAAAGGCAAGACTTCCTTATGTTTCAAGGGTGCTGGTTCTTTTTAATTTAATAGTTGAGCTGAAGTGACAGACTAAGCATTTAATGAAGAACAGACACTTTAAAAATATAATTTGTTTTGATGTAATGAAAAAGAATATATTAATCATTGTCAGAACTGGAGTATGCTGTTTAATTTGATGCAGTTGTTCCATAGCATATACTTTCTTCATCAGAATTTAAGTGCTCAGTCTAACTCACTTGTCTAAATTATTAAATGTAAGATTAAGGTTAAAGTAAGCATGGAAAATAAGATCGTTGTGCTGCTTTGTCTTTAATTTGGGTCTCTTGTCAGCTCACAAATTATTTTTCTTGCTTGCCAGTCTTTTTGGATCAGTGCAGTTTGGGTGGTGGTTCTTATTGTAAGGGAAAATAGTCTCAACTTGTGTTTACTTAATTCAACTTTGTTTGTGTACTGTGTCAGAATGGTCTTGCATTGGAGAAGGCTGCTCTGTCAAAAATATTTTGTCTTTAGAAGTAGCTTTTTTTTCTTTAAATCTGATTTCTAGTAACTTCAGATGAAAGCAACAGAACTTGGGGAAGAAGCACAACTTGCCACCAGGAAGAGTTTGAAGATGTGAAGAGAAGTTTTAAAAAGAGAGGTTGTACGTGGGGACCAAGTTCAGTTCAAACAAAGGATCATGCAGATTGTAAGGACAAGTATGTCTGCTACATTTCATTCATTTGATAATACTAAACGTTCTTTGTAATTGAATCACTAACCTAGTTAGTGAGGGAGAGAAGTTTTGCAGCCTCTGTAGGTATAGCTAAGACCCCTCAGTCCTGCCCGTTTGTTAATTTAGGAACTACTGTTAATGAGGAACAGCTCCCCTACATAGACTTGAGGATAAAATGCTTACTTATCTTCAGGTTTCTGGGGCTCTATCTATTACTCTTTATCTCTGGTTTTTGAGACTCAGAACTTACAGGGATGCTGAACTGCAAAGACGTACAAGATATTCATAGCCTGTCATTCTTGGTCTTCCTCAAACTGAGTTGAGGAACTGCAAGCATGGCCCCCAGTGGGAACTTGCAGTACTTTTAAGCAAGACTGACTGACTTTGCATACATGAAGCGCAATGCACAGAAGAAATATCATTCACACTGACAAACGCAGGGTGAAAAAGTTCTGAAAATCAGTTGAAAAACGTTACTTTCAGATTATTTTTTCTGATTGCTAGAAACAAAAGGTTAGCAGTTTTCTGAAGCAAGAGATCCTTTTCCGTGTCTTTTCTAGCATATGTAATTCTAACGGGGTTTTTTTTGAGAGAGAGATATCCGCTAATTTACTTGTGGCATTAGTTGGTTCCAGACCACCTATTTAAACTGGCTTAGATGATATTTTTGTTTGCTTGAAAGTCACTGTGTTTAATAGATTTCCCCTGTTCATAGTATTTCTTTGAGACAGTGAACCAGGTCCAGGTTTTCCACCAACTTTTGCTCTTCAAGAAGTAGTTAAGGCCAATTTTTCATTGATTGCCTTTTTAGGCCATTATGTTCCGAGTTTTCCGTCTTAGAATGGACGCCTGATCAAAAGGCACCTATCAATATATAATTGTATGATTCTGCAATATGCCATATACAACATTTCTTACCCTTGGAAAGCTATGCTGTTTTAAGTTATATGCTGCATGTTCATGTTTTAAAAAGAAAGATGTTTTAGTAATTTTCTATCAAAGCATACATAAGCATGATATCCTCTGTAACATCGAAATAATCATCGTTATTTCAGAATAAGACCCCTTTCAGATGGCAGCAACCCTTGGTCAACCCTTTTAATGAAAAATCAGAAGGGTGTTCCTTTAGCTTCACTATTTGCGGACCAAGGTAAGACTACTTTTGAAAAAGTGAAAGTTGTCGTTTAATGGTACTAAGTCTCCTTCTAGCATTATAAATGGCATTGCTCAAGTTTCTCAAGGGTAGTACAAACCTTGTAAATGCTGTCCTGCTACGGATACTTTTCCTCTGTAAAAACAAAATGGAACAAAAATTTATTTATAAAAAACTATAAATGTTAAAATCCTTACCTTTTCATCATTAGCATTTAAGAAAATTATGTGGTGCGTGACCCGTGCTACAAACAGATTTTTCCAAGTTTTTGACACAAAGGCTGATCTTTGTATAAGGTCTGGCAGGCACAGCATTTTAGTTTCTTTTGCAAATAAATATTTAAATTAGTAATTTGCTTAACATTTAAATAATCATTAATGACTTTTATTGTCAGTGGGTTCTGCATAAGCCTAATATATTCCCAGATATTAGTTCTGTTTTTCAAATGGGACTTCCTCTCACAATTTTGGAGGAGGAGGAAAAAAAAAATTTAGATTCCAAATATTAAAGTTGTCTAGGCAACTTTTCAGGATTGTCAGGTACGTTTTTATGTATACTGCTAGGGTGTAAATCAAGGCTTCATAAATAGCAGTTTTATAGATTTATTAGCCCATATGTACGGAGAAGAGCCTACAAATGTATGTGTTTACATTTTAAATATTGAAATAATTATTCTGTAGTGTTCACTAGTTTGCAGTAGAATAACATGTTTAAGTCAAAACTACACCTTCCATTTTATTTGTCGTTACATGGGAAACATCAAGTTCACTCTTCACTCCAGACCTCTATTACCCAATGAATTAATTGGAAAAATTTCTAGCAACTCATTGGATTTTGGAATATAGCTTAATTGAAAGTATTGTAAAGAATGTATTACAGATACTCTCTGGTAGTGTCTGTATATTATATTACTTAACTGTAATCCATACACAGAAGTATTTCTCTTGTTGTTTGAAAAGCACTACCTTTAAAAAACAAATCCTGAGATTTCACAGCAAACAAAAACACAGTATCTGCTTTTCAGTTGTGCTGAGTAAATAAAAATTGGAAGATGCTTTGTGCTTTCCCACAAATAGAGACCAGTCTTTCAGATCTGGGAGGAAGGAGGGAGAGAGCCACCAGCTTTGTTTACAGTTAGCTTATGTATTCTGGAAGATAGATCTGCAGGTTGCTTCTATTAGATTCTGCTTTTGAGTTGCTAAAAAGATGAAATTGTAGCAAAGTAGTGTTTTTACTGTTTTAAACACTATCAAGAGTACAAGAAAAGGATTAGGTTAAGAGCGTTTCTGAATTTTTCAGTATGCGTGTCTTAGCTTCTTGAATGCATTCAGAAGGGGGCATATAGTATATCTCAAGATTAATACATGAGCAAGTAAGCAGAAATCCTAGTGTACCTGGGTAGACATGCAATAGCAAATAGCTTCTTTGCAATCTTAAAGTACATTGTAATGCTTTATAGGTGCCTATACTGATAAGAGACCTCTCCCTGAAGGTTTGGAGACTAAAAGACCAAAGCCAATTAAGCTGCCGAATCAGGCCTACATTAATCTACCTCTATGGAAGGATGATCAGGGAGAGAATACAGTAGAACATGAAAGCTTTGAAGAAGGGACCTCTGTTAGTTCTACAAATAGTACTCCTCAAATGACACCTACAAACAGTCTGAGCAGAACACTGCAGAAGAAGAAGACTGATTCAGTGCTGTATGGGTGTGCAGTTCTTCTTGCATCTGTTGCCCTAGGCTTAGATATTAGAGAGCTGAACAAATCACAAGGTCCAGATGAACTCTTGCTAAAGGATGAGAAGAAGAAGCGTGATGGACTATTTCAACGTGCTTCAAAATTTCGCAGGAGTGCCAGTCCTACAAGGTTGCAGTCCAAGAAGGAGGAAACAAGTAGCCCATCCCTAAATCCAGCTGCAAATACTGTGAATCTTCTTTCTATGCCTTCCATTTCCACAAAATGCCTACTTCAGTCTGACAATGAAGATGCTTTTGTAAGCACTGTGCTTGGTGATTGCGATCCGTGTAGTTCCACTGATGAATTTCTATCCAAAACTTCTGAAAGTAAGAGAGAACGGTGGTTACGGCTGGATCCTAATACATTTTCTACACCGTTAAAGAATCAACCTTTTAGTCTTTGCCTGAAACAAGAATCTGAAAATGTACCAAATGATTCTTTCTCGAAGTTAAGTGTGTTAAGTCACAGACGAACCTTATCAGATGGGAACAATTTTCAGACCACAGGTGAGTAGTTAAGAACTTCAATTGTAGGGTTTTTTACTATGGAAATGGAAGATCTAGAGGAACTAACTGTTCACTTGTTAGCCTCTAAGATCTTTGCTGCATTGTCACATGAGTTAGCTGAGCCACCATAACTGTATGTGGGTAAGTCCTCTGTTTCTGAACCCTGAATAAGCTGCACTTGGAGTAGTAGCCTGTTACAAAGAGAATATGGGAAAGTTCATTTTAAATAGATATTGATTTTTCTCAGGTATTGCAAAAATAGGTTTCATGAGTCTTTTCAAGCAGTTCATGTCAGCGAGAACCTGCTTTTTTGTGAAGCATATAACAATGGCGTTATCAATGAAATAAATTAAAACTACATTGTCAGCTGAATGCATTGGGTGGCTTGTTGACTTCAGGAGCCTGAGAGAAACATACGTTTGTTTCATATAGTTTGATAATTCATATACGTGAGGGAATTAGCATCATTTTAGCCTGTCCATTTATTAACTCATAGAAAAACAGGTCTGGTGAGTTTTGATTTGCTTGCCTGACCCAGGAGTTATGTCACATGCTCCACAAGTCTTTAAGTTAAGCTATTGCTAAAAATTGGAGCTGAAAAAAATGCTCTTTAAATCTGATTTCCATGTAAATGGATATGTTCATGATTAATGACTCTGCAAAGAACAGACGTTCTAAATTTTGATACTGGTGTTCTAGAGCAGCTTAAATGTAATATTAAATGTGATATTTACATGTAATATTCTTTATTCTCTATGCATATGTTACCATTCATAATATCTTACAATTATTTGAATAATTTGTCAGATTTGTTGGGCTTTATCCCAGTATTAATATTCATCTAATTACTGAGTGGTTTATGCTCTCTATCTTTTGTAACAATGAAAAATAAACTGTCATGCTCTCTAGCAGAGAGAGTATAGATGCAGAAGAGTTATTTGAGTAGTGATGATCCTCTCTTAGGAGATTCCCCACAAATGAGTATGTGGGTTTTTTTTTTTTACTTTTTGGATGAAAATATCATTAACATTCATGGTAATCTGCTTTTATAGATGGCAAAGAAATCCAAAAGCTACACGATTTAAGGCATGTCTCTTTTTTTTTGGTCTTTCCTTTCCCCTAGCTAATGGATTTGCTTCAACTAACGATGTCTCCAAGCTACCAGTGCTGTCGGTTACTGGAACTCTACATTCTCCACCTGCTCAGCAAAGAAGCAATCACATTGGTATTTCATCTGAAAAACAAAGAGCTGTCAATATCATATCAAGGCCTCGACCTTCTTCTGTTAGAAGTAAAATTGATGCATGGCAGATTCTTCCACGTATTATTAAACCAAACTCTAAAGACCCAGAATATTTAGAGGGCAATATAGGTCCAAATGTTAACTCCTTACCAGATACTGAGGAAAGAACTAACTGCCACGTTCCTTCGTTACTTGATGTTGATGTAGAAGGTCAAAATAGAGACTGTACTGTGCCTTTGTGTAGAATGAAGAGCAAAGCTTGTCGACCGTCTATATACGAACTGGAGAGAGAGTTTCTGTCTTGAGTGCCTTTCATTTTAGAAACATTTGCTTTTTAAAGGAGAACAAAACCTAAAATTCCTGTCCATCTAATGCTTCATGCTGCTGTTTTCTAATGTACTGTGACATATAGTACCAAAATTATTAAAACGGGCAGCTAGTTAAGAAAGTGTAATAGGTGCCTTCTTAAAATGTTCCTTGGAATCCCAGCTAGTAATTCTAAAAGCACAATACTAGAAAAACAGTATTCTAGATGAATTTGCCAAGCGTATTTTAAATGACTAAAATAACATGCCTGCTTCCCTTCAGAGTATCATATATATTTTTTTCTTTTGGTTTGGCTTTTTTTGCTAGAACATTAACTTTTGCACACTGCAAAACCAAATGGCATACAGTAACGCTGTGTTCAGTCAGGGAGAGTTTTGCGTAACAAGCAGTTGTCTAAGCCAGCCTCTTTATGCCCTGTAGAATTGGGGAGGGAGTACGGGGGATTAAGATGCCAGTACAGAAGTGCTCTTTTCACTCCACACTGAGTAGCTGGTTACTTTTTGTCATTTCATGCTGAAATTGGTTAAGGACCAGCAATTGAATTTGCAGTCTTTGCCCTTGGTTTTTGGGAGAGCTTTCAACTGTGTGCATTAGCTTCTCCAAAACATTATACTGCCTATATAAACACATAGGTTTTGGCCACAATATCAATTTCAGAGGAGAAACTATACTATGGTGATTGGATAAAGGTATTTGACATACTTTCTCATGTGCAACAACATTCCTTGTAGGTATAGATACACTGGAACATAAATATATGTACTCTATTTTTTTGAAGACTACAGTGTTTGCACTGAAAGGAATATTCTCAGTTAGATTTTTTTTGTTTGTGGTGGAGGGGTTTGCCTTTTTGTTTCATTTTCTTTTGTTTTAAACTCTGTTTTTGCACCTTGCATTGAGGGAGGGCTTTAAGGGTGAATGTTTTTTGTTTTTTAAGTGAGCCAACAATGCATTTAACTGCATTCAAATTTTAGAACTGCAAACATTTAATATTAACTTTTTCTCTATAACTTGTACAGCTTTTCTTCCTGAAGTTGCTACTGAGTGTCTGGTTATTCATATTTAGGAATTAAAGGACAAAACCCAATGCACTTGACTGTTTTTCAGGGATTGGAAAGGTTCCAGAAAATTCCAAGTAGTTAATTGTGGGAGAAGGGACATTTAACCTTGACAAAATTAATAGTTTATTTTTTTTAACAGTATGCCTACCTAATTAAGTGATTAAATAAAACCAAATATATAGTATACTTTGTCTGATTAAAGTATTACCAGAATTAGAGACATCCCTTAAGTTCCGGTATTTAAACTAGTAATTTTTCATAGCATTTGGCACTTAAATTGTCTTCTTAAATAAAACCGTATAATGTTAGAATAAAATTTTACATTCCCATCAGAACGGTGTTTTGTTAAAAGCTTTGTTTTAAATGCTTTTTCTCCTTTGCTCTGGGGTCTTGGGAGTTCAGTTGTTAAGTGGAACACGCAATTGCTTAAAGCTTCAAAGCCAAGGGATCAAAAAAGAAAGTTTCTGTTCTAAGACTGTTATGCAGTACATTGGTTACCTTGACAATGACAGATAATTAGACGTACAAAATCACGAAATCTTTATCACACAGAACAGAAGACAGAAAAAATGCAACTTCCCAGCTCTCAAAGTGGAAATGAAAAAGGATTTCCTCAAAGTATTACTTTTACCAGAAGACACAACCACTAGCTTTCTGTAAAAGCTAAATGACTGCATGGCAGGCTATAACTTTTTGTTCAGACCTGTTTTTACTTCAGTAATCCAAGTTAATTGTCAACACGATTCAGGTTGCGTACTATGTTCTTTGACTTTTCTTTAAATTTAAATTTCATCTGAACACTTTAGATTATCTCTATTCTGATTTAAATACGATGGGATCTCATAAAATGTAGTCAATTATGTAATGCACATGGATGAAATTTTAAGTACAGTTTGATAGCAGATTTATCTTTAAGGCTTAATTAAAAATTTGGAGCATTATGCATATTTCAACTCTTTTAGGATCAATTATTCCTAAGTAATATTGACAGAAATTGAGTGGATTGTATTACAGTTTCTGAAGAAAGTATCTCTGTGTGACCTTCTACAGGAAAATCTCAGGTGCTGTAGTAATTTTGTCTTGTAAACTTCGGTTCTGTACTTCTAAGGTTTATATCATTATGAATGTTGAATTTTGCACCCTATGTTTTGTAATCAGTAGTATGAACATAAAAAGCCCTTGTGGGCTATCAGTGCTCATCATTTCTTTTGTAATTAAAAGAAGATTTTTGTTGACGTTCAGTGGATAATTTTACTTTGAAGTGGTACATATATGCTATGACCAGCCCAGTGCATTATAGCTAATTTAGAAGTATGTACTCCACCTCTCATTCTGAGAGAGTTTAGGTAAGCCATCTCAAACATTTTTCTTTATGATACAGTCTCTTTTAAGCTATAGTCTGTAGTCCTTTAGCATTGTTTTGCATAGTTTAGAATTGTAGGCCAGTCTTCACTGAAATTGAAAAATTGGTAAAAATCACGGTTTCACAATCTATATTTCACTTTTCACTGGAGAAACCCTTTATAAAAGGTATGGTAATCTGGTATGCATTAAGTGATCTGTCTTGCTAAAAGATATATTTATTTCAATGTAGGTTAATAGTCTGACCAGATAAATAATAACTTATGTTGATTGTCTTAGCAGAAAACTGAAGGTGCTTACGCTACAAAGATTAAGATAAACACTTGACATACTGTTTTACAAAACCTGATGATTTAAATGTTTTTTTTTTTATTTAAAAAATAAAGAAATGTTTTGTAGCTACTGTATTGCAAAGTGACCTGGGTGTTCTTGAAAAAGATATTTTAATACTTTCTCGAACTGTACAAAGGAGTCTTCCAGGGAATAACTAGGAACTGTGGACAGTCTGTTACTGGAACATTAGAATGTATTGTTGCTCTAAGATTAATTATCCAGTATGGTAATGTGAACGTTCCTACAATTTGTTGCAATCAATGTGGGCAGAAACATTATGATATAAGCTTGTTCCTTCTGTTGTGTCACTATAATATTTCTCTTCATGCTTTTACAATGGTGGCTGGATCTGTTAAAGGAGGTAAACAGTGGCAGTAAATAAATTTTGCATCTGATTCAGCATCAAGAATACAGCTATTCAGTATTTTAGTTTTCTGAGACACATGAAGCCAGGATTTTCCTTGTAATACTTTCTAACACCTTCTTTTGTGAACTTCTCTCTTCCTTTCCCCTCATCATGCTGCCGGCTTATTAGCCCCTCTTTGAGTAGGGAGATGGGGAAGTATCCACTTTTACAGTAGCCACAGGCAAGATGCAATAAAGGCCCTAATGGTACAGTGGAATTCAAAGCCTAATCTTACAAAGACGTGTCTAATCTTATAAAGACATGTCTGCATGGAGCATTCAGTGAGACTAGTTAGATAACAAATATTCATGTGGCTAGTAAATGTCAGTATTGAGCCCAGATGTAATATTAAAATAAACTGCCTTTGCAGCTTACCATTTGATAGAGGATGTTGTAATGCAATATTAAGATCTGCATACAAGGATGTGACAGTGGAAAAGACCCCATCTCTCGCTAGTCAGCTCACTTTTTACTAAAATAATTAGTCTGATTACTATAGTTAATGCAATGTGAGGCATTAATAAAACTGTAGTTATCTAGTACATTTTTTTTGATGTAGGTTTAAGGATACTGAAGACTGCAATTTTTAAATAAAAAGATTTTTAAATTAGGCAAGAGAGTCCTTGCAAGTTTGTAATGGATTTATTCCTGAACACAAGTGTAAATGAGCGAACCAAATTTGAATCACCATCTCAATACTGTTAGAAATCCAGGATCCTCTACTGTTTATCTGGCTAATAGAATAGCTTTTTTGACCAGAAGAGATACTGCTTCTAATTTGCTGGAGGATAGATCTGCAGAACTTTGTGAGTAGAATAGACTTACTTCTCTACTTAAGCAAGTTGTAGTTGATACCATCTCATATTTTATTCATGGCATGTGAAATATTTTTCCTAAATGATTTAGTAGCTATTCTTCCATTACTTTCCAAGGCTTTCTTTTCCATTTCAAACAGAAAAGGTCTAATGGCTATTCTCAAGTCTAGACTTTTGTGCAGTACTTTAGTAGCTGAGATTTGGTATTAGGATGGCCAAGTTCAGCGCTTCTTAAATTTAACGCTTATATCTGTTCAAAATCTTTGGAGTTTGCTTTAAAAACAGATTCGTCGATGCAACCTGGGTGACCAAACTGGTACAGTACTTCAGTCAAACATCAAATTTAGTTGTATTCCTATGAGTTATTATTAATATGGAGATTCAAGCTGCACAACGCTGTTAAAATAGAACTTTTCTTTTTTTAACATTGCAGCAGAGGTAAGAATAGTGGTCTTTACTCCCACCATATTAACATGCATTTACAGAGTCTGACAACTTGGTTCTCTTGGAGTACTGAACACATTCGTGAATATTCTGATCCCATTTATTGCCTTCCCAAGGGGAGATGGCGAGGGCATGACAATGAACTCCTCAACAGGGAGTTGTTAATAGTTCTCCAAAAAGGTGTCAAATGCAGTCATAGCTACTTAGCTCCACTGAGTTCCTTAGATGCCACAGAATTTTCTTAAGTGCTACATTGTCCAATCTCCCTGCCAAGAGTTCACGTTCACCTAGCTAAGATCTTCCCTCTATCACTCTGTTTCATATAGCAGTCACTACCAATAGTCTTGTAGGGGCTTGCCAACCATTCTGAAATCATATGGGAGTCTGCGTACTTGGGATCTAGGAGGAAATGATTAAAAATAGGACTATTCATTCCCCTTGCTTTTTTGCAAATGACTTAATTCAAAAGCTTCTAAACTCATTTTTATGGCAAACGGGATTAGGCAGTAATATTTTACAAAGCCTTTTTACTCACTCTTACCTTCCAGACCAAAAGTGATACTTATTGCTTGTGTTAGATGCCGCTTGTTCTGCCTGACGATTGTTACTAATGGTTGGAGGGATGCAAGATTCTTCCCTTGCCTCATGAAGAGAAGCATTCATCCTACAAAACAGATGGATCATGCACCAGGTGCATCTGGCAGCAGTCCAGGTAAGTTAAAGACATTGCATATATTGTGTGCATATATTTAAGCTATTTTGAGCACATGGCTCCTAAGAGCAGGATAATAGATAATGTCTTACAGGGTATCCCCAGGGGTGGGGGATTCACTGAAAAGGAATCTACTCCTGTGCCTGAAGTGGTCAGATGCCTTCCCGATTCCATCAGCAGAGAAATGAAGCGCATCTCCTTCAATGCGAGAGCAATCTGAAATGCTTAAAACGGAACTGGTAATGATGAATCTATTGGCCGCTGTAGTTCTAGTCCAAGACTTACTTTTCTCACTGTAGAACCCCAGAAAGTACTCCCATTGCTGATTCTGCTCCCAGTAATGGAAATACCACTCACGTCTTGAGTCCTTGTTTGTGATTTGACTGCTTGATGGCTGGCTCTTGGGCCTAAACAGGCCTGCTCTGTTGTGGCACCCTAGTTTACCCACACAAAGTAATTGCTGAACAGATGTTTGTGGCCAAGAAAATAGCTTTGTCTTGTCATAAGAGAAGCTGATTTTCCATATCTGCTGCTGTTCCCTATAGCTGAGTCCACTTCTAGCTACCTTAGGAGTTAAGAGTTTTGACTGCACCTTAGCCAGTTTAGACCCACTGAAAGCTTACCCTCTTGGGTGCTTTTCAAGGATTTTTTTTACCATAATTGCTTTTCTGTGGTTAAGCAAATTCTATTGTTTTACAGAATCAGACTGTTAAGAGACACCTGTGCTGCTGTTATCTGTGGATGATATGTCTAAAGAACAGGTATTGTCTATGATAATATGACATTGGATAACTGATGATGTAAGGCATATTAAGGTTGTAATAGCATGGGGCTGCCATCTGTGACCACTTTAGCAAATTTTGGGGACTCTCCACAGAATGCAGTCCTCTCTCAGGCCTGTAGAGCTGTCTTGTAGAACTCTTTCCATAGTTTTACTAAGCATTACACAACATATTCAGGAGAAGATTGTCTCTAAGACCCATTATCTAAACAGGGATTCTGAACCCCTTCCAATATGTTAGGGGCACTCCTTTTAGCTGCCTGTCATGAAGATACTAAAAGAGAAGAGAGACTCTTTTACCTGTGACTATGTTCCTAGATGCTTGTTTTTCCCCCTGTGCCTTAAAACCTTTTAAGATTTTCAGGATAGTAATTGGAGAATAGTGGGCAATACTACTGCTTTCTAGCTGCGTGTGAGCCAAATAGAGGAATCTGGCTTTTATGTACCCTAATAGATATTGCTGAAGGTAGTTCTCTGATAAAAAGTGCTATATAAAGATACCCACAGTATGAATACGTATATAGCGAATGCATTTCAAAAGAAGAAAATCAGCTGTAACTTTTTTGAGCAATGGTGGTAGTGCTGTTTGAAAATGTTTTTGGATACCTGCACTTGCACTAAGAATTAAAAGGAGGATGAGACTAGGCTACAGTTGAAAAGAAACCTAAATAGGAAAGTGATGGTGCGTTAATTTTGTCTCCTCTATCCTTTCCTATATAGTCAAATCTAAGTTTATCTTGCTTTTAACAGCAAAAGCCAAAATCTCCTATAATCCACAAAAGACTTCACTGTAAAACAATTTCAAGTACTCTAGAAATAGCAGTTCAGAAACAGAACTGAGAATAAGAAGCAATGAGATGAATGACATACATATAGTGCATGTGGAAATCTATCAATTTCTAAGTTTTATAATGCAAACCAATTAGTTTCCCTCATTAGAAGGGAATTCAAAGGATCATAACTGGAGGGTATCATCAGTTCTCCATGTTGCAATAGATGACAACAGGTGTACATGAGACCAGTTGTTGCACAGTTTAGAAACCAGTCATTTATCAACCTTTTCCAATTACGATGACCTGATTGAACCTTTATTTCATCTTGTGGACCGTCCCCCATATGTTTTTCTGCAGATTTCTTCAGACGTTCAGAAGCTGCATGTGCACTGGTGAAGTAGCCCTAAGGTGGGACAGCAGACTGAGGTCTCGCCTGGCTACCTGCTGCAGCAGGTACAGGCAAAGCAGAATAGGCCCCTTATTACCTCTTGATTTCACAGATGCCTCTGGGTTTCTGAGGTCTTTCTCTCCACTGGTTTCTCTGAAGTCTAGCTCTCCCTCTTTCTGAAACTATGGCACTTGGTTCAGCACCTTTTTGGATCGGTTCATCCCTTTTGGTATTTATTCATCGAACAGCTCTGTCTCCATGGTAGGAGGCACCAGCAAGATGATTGCTCCTTTTTGCCTTTTTAGTAGTGATTCCCTGTTGCAAAAGCAGCTGAGTTTGCAGCAGGTCTCCCTTGTTTACAGACGTGTAAGAAGCAGAGCCGTTCTTGTGGTCTATTGCTATTCACCAGCTACCATAACAGTAATTCAGTGGCTGGCATGGTGTGCTGAAGTATCATTTTGCGTTATTAGATGTTCTTGTGTGACTGGAGTCAGAAAGCAGCCTAAAAGGTTTAAGGTAATTGTTTGTCCTGAGGAAAAGTAGAGGGAGGTATGATTTTAGCATACACGACTATCCAGTTTCCAAGGGGTCTCGCTCTGAGGAATCCTCCAGAGTAACCAGTGTCATTTCCTCACTCCGGTCAGTTCAGGAAAAAATATGTTGCTTGACTTGATACCTGTCTGTTAACGAATAAAAAGCCAATCCTGTAAAATTTTGTAACTGTTCATTGCCAAATAATACTAAGTGGGAATTTTTCCACTGTATGCTGTAAACTGGATTTTCCATAGCACTGACTTGGCTGATGCTCCAAGAATGTGGGTAATCTACAGGAAAAGTACTTCCTTGCTACACCAAAGGAATAGATTTTTCTCTGCTTATTACCAGCTATCTCTAAGTTTATCATATTCCACCTCAGTCTGTTATTTGTTAGACTAAATCATACAATTCCTTCAATCTTTCCTCCTGAATAACTTCCTAGAAATTTGATTCCTCTCTGGGCTTTCCATATTCACGTTTTTTTGGGAGGACAAGGTGGTGTCCAAAAAGCTTCAGCTGAGACCTGCATCTGTGTCAAAAGCTTTGTGATGGCACATCTGCTACTTTTCCCATTGCCAGAAGGCTTGTTACCCTGTCATAGAAAGAAATTAGGTTAATTTGTCAAGAGGAAATCATGTTAAACTCATCCTAACTCATCCTAATTGTCATCTTTGCAATACTTTGAAAAAGATATTCTGATCCAAACGTTTGGGGAAAAATTGAAGGTGAGCTGGACAGTTTGTAATGTATTAGCTCTCCCTGCCCCACAACCTACCTACTCTTTTCAGTCTTCTGTTTTTTCAGCATTTCTTAGAAATGACAGCTCTAATCGGATCAGTATCAGAACAAAGTTCAAGCTCACCTAATTAGGATTTTTTTTTCATTTTCTGAGCTTTTTCTAGCCTGCTTTTTACCTACTTAAGCTGAAATCTCACCTTTACTTGCTGGTATTAATTATGCTGGCAACTGCTTGATATCTGGTCCTTTTAGAAAAGATCAGTGCAGATGAGATAATAAGTACTTAAGATATCTGGCTGTCAGCTAATGAGCTGATAGCTTTCACTGGCTGCTCGGAATTGTATCACCACTTTCTTATTTTTTTTTAATTTTTTCCTACTACTGTATTTATAAAATAAATTATTTTTAGTATTTCCTGCCAGTTTCACCTAATTTCTCTACATACTCTTGCCCTTTTTTAAAAACTTGCTTTTCTACAGGTTTTTGTCTTGTATTTGAGGTCGATAAAGAATGCACAATTTACCCGAGTTATATAATTTCATTTCCCTCTCAGCGTTGTAGTTTGAATCCATGCCATTGATATAAAACCTTTTCCCCTTAAACCTTTCAGCCTATTCTCAGGTCCTTCAAGTAGTGAAGTGGGGTTTTTTTGGTTTTGGTTTTTTAAACTTTGGGGGAAGAAAGTTGAGGGATATCCCCTTTTGAAATTATTTCAAATATTTTCAGCACCTGTAGTTCTTCCTATATTTTGCACTACAGAGTAAACATATGCAACTTTAATAAGTAGAGCAACACCTCCGTTACCCATTCTTAACTAAACTTTGCCTTCTGTGATTTGTATTCTGATATTGATATTTATCTCATAAATTATGCTAATCAAGCGATAACCTTGTTCATTCTATTAAAGCTTTCAGCTCTTCTTCATCCTTATTGTGTTATACAACCATCTAAGACTAGTTTCACCCACTTTTCTCTCTCCTTGCCCTTAGTGTGACCATATTCATGAATAAATGCGTGCCCCCTCATTTTTAACTCCTTGTCCGGGCTGCTGTATTATTCTTTTTCCTGTGTGCTTTTGTCAACTGCCCCCTTCAAATCCTTATTTCAAATCCTCCTCACTTGATTAAGAAACCAGTGTACCAGATGAAATCTTTGTCTAATAGCATATCTAGCTACGTTTGTCCCTTGAGGTCTCTCTTATCGAAGAGTTAAAAACACTATATCTAACTGTTATCAGTTAAGTGACCTCTCCCATGCCACTTTCAACAATAATTAACATAACTGTTTCAAGGAGGACTTCAAAAACGAGCCTATAAAATTGCATTGGATCAATGCAGCCAATTTAGTTCACCTTTGGGGATGATAAAAATTTGTAAGTACTTTAGGAGGTCTGCAAAGTTTGTAAAAGGTCAATTGGACTTCAGCTTCTGAAAACTTTTACCTACAATTGATTAAAATGAATGCTCTCTTTTCACTTAGTGCCATGCTTAATAGTGTGTGGTGAAAACTTAAGTGTGAACAGCAGCTTCTAAAACAGCTTTATTTTACTTTTCTGCACTGTTCAGTGCAATGAGAAAGGCACTGTTGTAACTACCTGCAGTACTAACTGGAGATCAAAAGACCTTGGCTCCAGGCCAGACTTGGCATTTGATCTTAGGCAAATTACTTATCTTCTTTGTAGCTTATACTGCAGCTCTGGTCTGTAAGGTGAGCACAATTAGTTCATACTGTTTTGTCATTTTGTTTTGTAAAGCATTTCGAGAACTGTGAACAAAGTCACCATGTTTCGGTGGTAAACAACAGCAGCAACAGAGTTAAAGTCATAGCTTTACGCACAGAAAGAGAAATTCTAATTCTCAGCTTGGGACCTGAGCGCAGAAGCTGTACGTACTTTGCTTTTATAACAGAAGTTCCTAGAAAGTTAAACTTTAACTTTGGTAAGGAATACTTCCAGTGACAACTGACAGCAATGATTTAACCAGTAATTGCCACATTAGGAAAACAATTACACAAAGGATTGTGTTTTTTTCCCCTCTCTGATTCTAACGCTTGGCCAAAGCTATTAAAATTTACTTTTGATTTCCTGTTTCATATAACAAATCCTGTTAAGTGATTCTTTCCCACCCCAAACTCATCAGGATACTCATGCATTCATCTGAATAAAAAATCTCTCTATTTCAACAGCTGCTGCTTAATACTACTCTTGTAAAGGTGCTTTATCTGTTTTCTCCAAATATGTGAGAGGACAGCAGATAAGAAAAGCTTCCCTAAATAAGAATGATGTTATAGCTTACTGGCCTAAATGTGAGAATAAGTTTGTCACACTCTTCTTCACAGTAACATCTCTCTCTTGGAACTGCTCCATCTTTACCTTGGAGACAGAATTTAATAAATTAATATGAAACATAAGGATGAGGGAGGAGAAGGGTTACTCCATCATCTAGACTCTATATAGAAATACTTAGTGTGAAAGGAAAAAGTAAGAGCTCTGAATGGGTCTCTGGAGGCTCTGTTGATGGTATGGAAAGCCCTCGCTCATAACTGAGCTGCAAAAATTGAATGCCTAAAGTTATGCTGTAAATCTCCTTTCCCTAAAGTACAGAGCATGCAGTAGTAGTATGCTATACAACTAGTGTAAGAAACTGTTCATTACTACCAGCATTCATCACTACAGTATCTGCATGCTTTAAAGGTATGAATATGAGATAGTGGAAGTTAATAAATTTGAAAGGATGTGTGGTTTAAAGCCTCCAGCTTTAAGTCCTGAAGAAAAGTCATTGACAGAAGAACTGGAAAGGGACTGCACGGCAGCACTGCATCATGCCAAGAGTCAGTTCTTTAAACAAGCCAAAGATGCAATTGTCTGCCTTTAAAGTTAACCACCTAGAAAAGCAGAGGAGGTATTTTCTTCAGAGACTCTACTGATTAATAGTCTCTTTTTGTGGTGTTCACTTTTGAGCATGCAGTCTTCAGTGTAACTGTGGCTATCACCTCCTTGTCATGTTTGCATACAAATGGTGGGACACTTACAAGCAACTAGGGACTTAGGAGGAAATTATAACAGTGATTAACAGCCAGCCCCTTTTGCTTCAATAATATATTGCTCCTGGTTAGTTTTAGAAGCAGAGCAGATTTGGCCTTTTCAATTACTTTTTTTTTGTCCAAAAAACAAAAAAAAGGCAAAACAATCAAAGCCAAAACATTTAGTGAAAGTCTGTTTTTGATGACATTTTCCTCTGGAAATCTGGGAGTCCAGAGATGAAACTTTCACTGAGAAGCTAAAAATTGCATATTAAAATAGAGGAGTCCTAAAGTGAAGCCCTGCTGTGTTCATTTTGCACTTTACCTTTCACCTTGGATTTCCCACATTGCAGGTGATTTTTCTATTCTTGGGCTATCTTGAAGTGAAGTTCGTCACAGAAAGATTTGAAAGGGACAGATGTCAATCTCTGAGTTTCTTCACTTGAAACAATAATTCCTAAGAGGAAACTTCTGCTTCAAAGGAATATTTTTGGATAAGATGCTAAAAAAAACCAAAAAACAACCTAGCCTTTTTTTTTTCTTAAGGGTCGACACATAACACTCAAATCCTTGCCAGATTACAACACTTAATTCCCTACTGGTCGCAAAAGCAGATTCTACTCTTCTTACCCTGAACTATTGTACCGAATTGAGCTGAGGCATTATTGCAAGGTACAGCTTATTGCATTTCAGCAGTAACTGTTGTCATTCCCTATGCCTTTAGCCTCATACATTTGTTTGAGACATTTAAACCATGTAATAAATGGCTTCCACAAGGTGTCAGGGAAGCCTCAGATTTTCTGGATTTAATGATGCTTCACTTGTCCGCTCTTTGGTATGCTAGCTATGCTCCTTTTAACTGACAAGCACTGGATGCTAGTTTTCATGAGTCCTACTCTAATCACCGTTCAGATGTAATTCAAATTATCACCTGGTGAAGTGGATAAGAAATAGTAAATGAGAAGTGATATCTTACAAGCTTATGTACTTAAAACCAGCTACCAGAGATGCAGTTTGCCTGGCAGCACTTTATGCAGTAGATTAATTTGCTGGGAGATTAACGAGGAAATCAAGATTAATCTAGTCTCCTTAGTGAACTTTGGTGACTGTCCAAATTATGACAACTGCAATTGCTGGGTTGTATAAATGCTGCTGGGGGCAAAAAAACCCTCAGAGGACACGCAAATGCTGATGGCAATTCTTTAGTTCTGTTCTGTAGCATTCCAGATGTGCTGCTCTTTCCTAGGAAAGGAAACAGTTCTGTTCTCGTAGACCTGGGGACAAGGTTGAATGGAAGATGCCTGCCTTTTGATAGGGAATAAGTGGTAAGGGCATGCACACAGACACATAGTCTTGCACTATTTCTCACACGTCTCGCTCTCGCTCACGCTCTCGCTCTCGCTCTCTCTCTCTCTTTCTCTTTTCCTTAAGGATGTGGCAAGTAACTTGCTGACAAGCAAGTCAAATTGACTGCAAAGTGCCAGTGGGAAAAAGATGACAGACCTGAGTGTGTCTCCAAACTTTGTGGGGGGGGGGGAACCAAAAGGTATAACTTGCCCAGCATCATTGGAAGCTCTATAAGGATAGGGACCAAAATCAAACTCTCCAAATATAATTTCGTTCTTATTCCGCTGATTAATTGTATCCTTTCAAATAAAACTATCTGAAAGTAGTAAGACTTCTGAGCAACCTAAAGATGTATGTAACATCACTGCACACACTCTGCTCTGGCCAAATCAGTGTGTGCAGCTGCTACCCTGAACTGAAAACTGAAATACCAAAATAAATCCATTCCCTTTTCATCTTTTTTCACTCATGGTGGCTATTTAAAACATTGTCATCTTTTGGTTCCCAAGGCAGCAAGCAGAGGCAAATCTTGCCTTCTCTTCCCCCTGCCCTATTCTGATAGTGGGTATAGCTGCAAAGCGGAACTGTTTTCTTTTTAAACATAAATACCTAACACTTTTTTGGAGCTGTTTTCTATTTACTTCTAAATATTTGACACTTTTTAGTCCCTACTGTTCACAGGGAAGATTGAACTTCAACCCATTGATTTAGCAGACACAGTTAGAGACTCCTTCTTCCTTCAGTAGTAGTGGGAATATGCATGCAGATCTGTCTGCTGCTTACAGTGATGGCATTAGGAGCAGCAGAATCAGCTGAGGAAAATGGTTGTCCCTACACTTGGAAGTGGAAAGGTTATCTTGCAGGTGATGCAGCAGTGAGGAAAGCAGAAGGAACATGAGGTAGAAGACAGTTTGCTTCAGTGTGGAATACTGAACCTTATGCTCCAGATAATTAACTATTTGCATGTTTAACTGTAAGGTAAGAACCCTGAGAGAAAAGTTGAATATTAAGAGTTGTGTACAATGATGTAGCAAAAAAATAAGCAGTTAAAGAGAAAGAAAACAGCATTCCTTCACCCAACATCATTAACCTGCATGATGATGTACATGCAGTAATGCAGCAGGATTATATATAAGTGTAAGCAAATGATCCCATCCCTAGTTAAGCAAACTAGGATGGTGTTACAAACATAATTGAAGCTCCTGCCTCAAAAAGGTATTTTGATTTTGCTGTTCAAAGCTTACAATGATATCTTCCTATTCCTGCAGTATGGTATCGTATGATTACCTGAGGGTAATTGTACCTGAGCTTCCTTAATGTTTCCTTCACTGTAATCACAGTTGGCTGAACCAGTGCATTTGTGGTTTGAGGGCAGGTTGTAGAATGACTATAAAAGAGAAATGCTGCAGCATTACTTTAGGATCTCTTCCACGGGACTGTATGGAGTAGGGAGTGTATTGCTAACAAATTGGGTGGGCAAGAATTGCATGTTCACTGAGTACATACGGTTCCCGTGTGGGTGGTGAAGATCCCATTGCAAGCCCGAGCTATAAAGACCACCAGCTGAAAGGTCATCTGCTCGCTGAATACAAACGCATGGCTCATGGGGGTGGTGCTGCTGCAGGGGCCCAATGGCCAAGCGGAGGGTAATAGGAGTCACACATTTGGCTGGGTGCAGGGTCCAGTTTCATACCCTGGACCAGGACCAAGATAAACTGTAGTATGTCAGCAGGTGGATGTATAATACCATTAGCCTTGCTTTGAGTAGTGGGGCTGAGGCTCTGAGTAGGAAGAAAGGCCCTGTTTTTCTATCTTGCTGCTTTTATTCCCTTTTAAAACTTTTTCAAAGTGCCTCTGTTTCAAAGTACCATAATTCTCTTGGGAAGAAGTTCACTAAAGTATAAGATGGTGGTCCCTAAATGCATGTTGCATAAATGCTTCTGGGTATGAATTAGTGTGGAAATTCTTGTTTCAAAATACTTCAAAGCTTTTAGCACGGTGAATTAAGGATATTTCCTTTAGAATAAAAAGGAATGAGTAAGAGATGCATAAAATCGCTATACATGAAGCCTAGCAGCTCCTAAAAGTGCCTGTAAGCACCTTCTGTCTCTGCATAAAGGTCTCTAGCTTCCTTAAAGCTTGAATCCTGTGCTTGAGCTCTGGGAATACTAGACTCATAATTAAGGTTTGAACCCTGGCAGTCCTCAGAGTGCTACGTGGATGTAAAATGAAGCTGGGACTTGAGTCCTAAGAAGAAGTATCTTCTGTTCTGCTGGTAGGATAAAAGTAGGCCCCAAAACTCAAAGTAATATAAAACACCCACTTTCCATCTCTCTTGTCCAAGCTTCTAAGTGAGAGAATTTTGCTTTGAGCATCTGGCTGTTTTCTTTCAGTTTGCCAGTTTGATCAGAGAGCCTCATCCTCTCCAAAGGGAAGTGAAGGGGCAGAGGCTGGAAGACAGCAGCCAGAGCTGGTGGGGCATCACTCCCGAGAGTGAAAATGCTCGGGGTACTCTACAGGTACTTTAATTCATCGCCTGCAAAAAAATGGTCAAGCATAGCAAATAAGCTGTGCAGCTTCTAAGATGTAGAAGTCAAAATACTTGCAAAAAACCTGATGTCTTGGGACAAGCACCCATCCAAATGATGAGCTTAAGTGCTTATGACTGTTATTTCTCTTCTTTTGAAGGGGCTAGGCCCACTTGAATCTGTTTCTACAAGAAGTAGTACCTGTCAATAGCACAATTTCATGGCAAACAAATACACGCTCTTTGACAAAGCTGCAAGCTCTGTTCTTCTTCCCAAAGAATCTGTTATTTTAAAAATCATGTAGTATGTAATAGATTGCCTACTTTTAGAAGATCATCAGGAGGTCTTGTCAGCAAGATATCATGGTGTGATAAAGGGGAAGAGGCAAGGAATCAATGGCTAACACAGGAACATCCATTCTCCTCTTGACATCTGGAGGAGCCTCACACTGTAAGATATTAGGTTTGGGTTCAAATCCATGATATTTGATCCCATGCCAAGACAGAAATTAAGCTCAAGAGATTTAAGTCAAAATTTGGCAGTTATAGTGTGGGAGAAATTATTTTCACATGTTGAATTTTTCAGATCCTGGCTTGATTTTTTTTTTTGTTTAGTTTCTTGTGCCCACTAGATGTCACCAACGTATACTATTCTTATTAAAACAACTTCTATTGTTGTGTAAGAGACTTGGGTTACCTGGAAGATTTTTAAGGTTTATGGTGGTGGAGGGGATGCGTTTATTGATAAATGGGCAGGTAGTGGGTGAAACCATGGCAGGCGGAGGGGATTTGCATGGAAGAAAAGTAGTTTATTATTGTTTTGAGTAAAGAAGAGACCCTTCTCTGATTCGACTCCATCACATGCTGTGCAAACTCTTCCATCTGTTCCCAATTTCTTTCCCAGGACATTCACAAAGTAACATAATCAAGAGTGTGATCCCCTGCACACTCCTCCTCATCCAGAACTGGCTGCAAGGCAGCAGTAGCATATGCAGGGGTTTGAAAAAAGTTCATATACTTCGCTATTACTGGTTTTTGCCATTGTTATATACAGATTTAGGTAGTGAGGTTGGCTGATTGTAGGGCTGAGAGGGGGCAAACTTCAAAGTTGAGCAGAAAAGTAGGCAATACAGACTGGATCTCATAAACAGCAAAGTTGTAGTCTTTAGCCTTTTTGTATTAGTTACATCCTCCAGGGATTAAGACTGGCTGAAGGAAATGCTTTGAGATTTATTTATCTCAATTTTCTGGTTAGTTTCACTTTGATTTAAAGAGAATCAGGATTAGGCCTAAGGGTAGTAAAGGACTTTCAAATATGGACAGGAATATTAATTCCTAAGTATTTTTATTTGAAAGACCAAAAAGAAAGAGGAAAATGGCAGAATTACCATTTTTCACATAAACTCCTTTGGGTGAAGGCTTGCTATTACTGCTTTTTAGTGACGGAGATGAAGAGGTTGTCTTACTGAAGCCCCAGTCTGGAACTCAGGAGATATGAGTTTATGTTCAGCTTCTTTTGTATGAGTTTGGAGGCAAGGTTTGAGGAGGACACTTTAGACACAACCTATAAGAGAAAAACAATTTAGCAAGGGTCTGACTGAAGAAACCATGTGCTCAGACTGCTTTCTCACTCTCAGGACCTTCATCTCCTGGCCTAAGTAGCTCACATCAGTTCTGCCTCCTAAACTTTGGCTCTTCTGGAAGGAACTATACCTATCCATCATATTTTTTCCGTTCTATCAACAGAAAATTATCTGATGTTACTGCTGTGTTGCAAAACTATACTTTGAAGATTTTGGAGAAGATGGGCTTTTCCATATTCTCATTTCTCAAAGAAAGAGGATGTAGATACCTCTGTTGGACCATGGTTCTAGCCTGTCTTGTGGTTTTTTCCTATGCTGAAATTTCACCAGAGTTGAAACTGAGTACTGGCCAGTATAGTAGACCACATGTTCTTCTTTTATATTTCTGCCTACCACTGCGGCCTTCATGTGTCCTTAGAAGCAGGTCAGGCTGCAGGGCTGCTGGCAGCAGTCTTCTCTCACCCATAAGTAGTAAGCCAGCAATTACACAAAACCACGGTACTTTGAATTGGTAATATAGGCTTGGTATATAATTCCACAGTCACCCAAGAGAGCCAGCCTTAATGACTTTCTGCAACAACTATCTCATCTTTTATTATCACTCCTGTAAATGCATTCTACATTGTTTCTGAGATCAGTTAATTCTTCTACATCGAAGTTATTGCCTTATGTCATTCTCTGTACCGTTCTTGAGAACAGATTGATCAGATGGTCTCAGGAGTGTGTCTGCCATCAGTAGCTAGTGCGGCAACTGATGCAGTGTTGACAAACGGTACAGTAATAGATGAAAAAGGCCAGTTTTCTAGAGCTGCAATTCATCTCCATGCATACAGTGTTTTAATTGCCAGTTCTTGCCAGACCGGTCTCCACTGACTATTCCTCTGTGCCTGTGTGCATTAACACTCCATTTCAAAACGTATTCTGGAGGCATTGTCACTAACCTCCAAAACGTTATCGTGTTCTTGCAAACACAGGGTGCCTTATGTTGCCTTTTCACGTATTTGTAGGAAACTTGATCTGCCTGTTGGGGTAAAAGTCGGCAAGGACGAAAGCTTCCTTTAAGCCTTTTGAATAGAAGTCCATTCCCAGGAGGACATTGCAGCCCCTTTTCTGTGTACACAGCCATGGGGACAAGCACAGGCTGACGAGATCGGTGCGAATGTTCCTCCAGAGTTCACTGTGCCCACATGCCTCTGCATTGTTTGTGTCTTATTTTCAGCCGGTTTTTCTCCCAGTAACATTATTTTTATGATGCTCAAGTTACCTCTCAAATTTCCGTTCTGCTTCTTGAGCCCTGTCAGATGCTTTCTGCAGCCTTTCATTTTTTTGATTCTTGCCTTTTAAGGACACTGTCAAGATACACTTTGTCCTGTATTCCTTCAGGTATTTGTGATGCTTTCTTGTGGGGAAAAAAGTGCCAGGAACAGATTTTAAGCCACAGAGTAGTCTGCAACAGTATTTGCTTCCATATGGCATATTGGAAGTGCATATTGAACTCTTCTTATCCAGGAAAATGTACCAGAACCAACAGAAGATGTTTAAAAACATTGAGCTTCAGTCACGTCACTAAAAATGTCCTGCTAAATGTAGACAGCTACATATATTTGAACATTTCAAGTCCTAAATATTACCTGACTGACCTATCCAATTTTTTTCCTGCTATTGCTCATAAATTCACTCCCTTGGTAAACCTGTCTTTTTTATTTCCGTTGTTAATAGGCTTAGGCTTGAGTTTCATGACAAAAGATGTTCCTGGTGGCATGAATTACTGGGCAGTGGAGTGCTAAAAATTCAATTTTCCGTGCCCAATCTATCAGTCCCAATAAAGCTATCTGTGAATTAATTTTGTGTACATATTTTTGGCTTCCTTTACCCTATGCATTCTCTAATTAAAGTTCAGAGCAAAGCACACTTTACATTTAATCTGATACTGACTCTTTGTTCCTGGATGTAATAAACTTATTTAGTCCTATTTGTATTTTTCATCCTCACCCCCTCACCCCCACCCCAATTCGAGATCTCATCATACGCATTGTAGGAATTACTTCCTCCATATCCATTCTCCGTTTTACTAGTCTTTCTTCTACATACCATCTTTTCAGGTACTGGCTTCATCTAAATGCAATTCGCTTCTCATGGAAGAGTTAATTTGGGCATCTCAGCCCTTGCAGACAGTCTCACATAGAAGTCTGTCCTGCTGCCTGTGCTGCCTCCTGCTATATAGCATCAGGGTATTTGCTGGGTGGTCCTCACTGCGCATGGTTGCAAATATCTGTAAAATCATTAATTTTCTGCCAATGTTTCTCAAATGCTAGATATATTCAGGTTCCCATGTATTCCATGCTTTTTTCTTTTCCAGTTCCTTGCAGTTTGCTTCTGATGTGTCTTTTGAAGTTCTTTGTTCTATGGTCACTGTTTTTCAGTTTCCTTTCTCGCTGGTGCTTCACTCTTGCTTTCCGTTGAGCATTTTCATTCTGTACTGAATTGGCTAACCGCCTGACAATCTTTTCCCTGGAAAAGCTGACATCTTTCGCTTTCTGGTCATGCCACAGATCTCTGATATACGATTGTGGAATCTGCCACATCTAACTTACTCAGTTGGTCACAAATACATGACTGTAAAACATTCAAAGGACTTTTCTGCTAGTCAACCTTCAGCATTTTCCTTTCTTTTAGAGGACAGGACTCCTGAAACTTGGTGTTGTAGTGCTGCTGGCATTGACTGCATAAGCTAGCTGGCAATTCTGAACTCCTAGCTGGGGTGGTTTACTCCATCTACTCTGTGAATCCTCTTTATCTTCTCCATTTTCCTCGGAGCATTTATTTCTTCCCCCAAAGACCTTATTTTTAGAAGACTCCACTCACTGTATCATGCAATGTTTCTAAAGGAGGGAGGACCTTAAGCATGACTTACAGTACAGATGTTTCCCTGGTACTTAGCTGTGAGGTGGGATTTATCTGCTAAGGCTGCCTTAGACGCCCCAGTGCCTGCCTATGTTTCTATGCCAAGCAGCTCACACTAGGTCTGCTGGCCTGACATCTGAAGTTCTTCAAGGGCAGAGCATGCTTCCCTATAGTGCAAATTACCTTGACTGTCTGTGTTAATAAATAAATAATAATAATAATAATAATAATAAAAACACTTTCTGTCTCCTTTCCTCCAGGCCACTGCCTGCCCCAGTGCTGATGCAGGCTGGAAGCACATGGCCAGCTGAGGCGGAAGGACGGGAGCGTAATGAGCTCTTGGCTACAGGTGGCTGTGTTGTATGCAGTTGGAGGTAAAACATAACCCAGCCCGTTCAGAGCAGGAGTTCTGCCTTACTTTAAAAAGTGTTTTGCCTCACAGCAAGCTGAGAGGGTGCATACTGCTTTCCTGCAGCTCGGCTGAAGAGCAATTGCTGCTGCAGACAAGGCAGCCCGCCACGTCTGGATGCAGTGGCACGGCTGTGAGCCCGCAGCCCGAGACCTCCAGCTCCCCTCAGGGTTGTAGTTAATTAACATTGAGGGAAGCAATGAGAGAAGTTACCCGCTGGCTCTTGATTCCTGCCATATACAGATGCTGTTAAACTCTGTGACCCCAAACGTAGATTTGTGAAGTGGGTTCACTGATGAGTGTAAAACAATTCTTGTATTCTTTAGTTAAACCTAGTGGTGTACAAAATAGGCATGAGTGTAACGTGTATGTACCAGAAGAAAATGCTTTAGTAGGTTACAGAGCTGTACGATAGGGAGAATGAATTCAGTAGCAAGTGACTAACTGAGTAAGATGAAGACCATAAAAAGAAAGACAGTGTTTCTGCAAAGCTCCTTTGTATGTTAAAGCACTTTCTGTACTATAATAGAAAAATTCTTTTTTTAAAAAAGCTAATTAAAAATGTATCTGTAGCTTTATTTTCTTTGAAGGGCTTTGCAATGTTTGAGTACTAAAGTTATTGAAGATGTACTGGAAAAAATTATTCAGATTATTTTAAGAGGTTTCTTTTGAGCATTCCTCATGGAATCCTTTCTTGCAAGTGGTAAAGCCCTGCAGTCTGGTTTTCCCGAGCACTTTGTGCCACGCTTTGTATGGCATCACAGAGCAGTTTTATTTTGGAACAGCTAATTACACCTCTCTGTAATTACTAAATAGATAATATTTGTTGCATAACTTTTATATGGATTTTTTTACTTAAACTCAGTTGAATAGTTTCTAATAAGGTTTCAGGGCTGTTAAAGTGGCTTGCTTTTCATAAATCTGCTTTTTTTTCTTCCCTTCACTGTCCTATGCTACCTCCTCCCACTTCACTTAAAATCACCTCAATATATGATTTAACATATGTGATCTAAGTGCATGGCACATCAATGATTTCTTGACAAAATGTCATTATAGAGGAAATGATACAGAATGCAGCGAATTAGTTCATCTTTAGTCCAATATTCTCTTAGTATATTTTTCTTCCCAGGGCCTCGCTATAAACTTGCTTGTGAAGGAAGCTCCAGGGAGACTTATTTCAAAGATCTGAGCAAGCTCTACTGCACAGAAGAGGAGGCATCTCATGTAAGACTATTCAAAGCAGCATGCAAGTGACTAGCAAGGAAGGCCGTCAGATCACTACAGGCCAAGAGGGGTTGCTGGCCTGCCAGTGTGTTGGGTGGTTGGGGCCATGCGCTTGTCGCTGATACTAATTAGGTAATCTGCAGCTCTTTAGTCCCTCCATTAAATTTTCATCTGAACATAAATCACTAAAGTTAGTCTGTGGGACAGTAATTCACTGACGGGTGATATAAAGCAGGCTTTGGTTAATCCAAGCTCTCCTTCTGGATTTTGTCACTGAATGTTTCTTAACATTAGACATGTAAGGAATTACCTAGGCTTACAGCTTAGGTTAAGAGTACAACTGTATGACGTGATAATAAATTAATTACATCAACTGCACGCACATGCTGCTGGGTGGGATGAGCCTTGCTGGTTAAATCCATGCGCGGGAAGCTTCTGATGACTGAGGACAGAGGTAACGTCCCGTAACAGAGCCAGGACAGATGTGAATCATGGCTGGAAGGAAAACCTGAGTCTGTTATTTATTTTTTTACATTTGAAATAAAGTTGCTTGGATAGGAGAAGATCTCTAGTCCCCTTTAAGGCCAGAAAGAAAAGAGAGTGATCCCTAAGTGAAAATATCCTGTCACAGAAGTCATGTTGCTAATGGATGACAAAAGGGAGAAGAGGATGGAGCTACCACTGAAAGGTACATCTTGCGAGACTAGAGCAAGGCAGGCAAATTAGTGAACAGGTAAGTTTTTCATACTGATTTAGCATTAGGATGACTGATTCATATGTAAAAACGCCTCAGCTGCCACCAAGATATCTATATTACAGTCTTTTGGTCGCATGCACTGATTACTAATAAGTTTATGAAAAATACTTGCGCAGAGAGATGACATTAAAAGAACCACAGAAAACTGAATGGTTTTAGCATTGAAGGCAAGAGGACGAGCATCCAATCTTTTCAGTCCGAGAAGACTTGAGGTCAGGCAGCTGCCAGCCACAGTCTGGGCTTGGCACTGAGGCTCTGCCGCAGCAGCCCCGGAGCAGTGCTCATCCGGGCCCCGAGGGCACCCACAGCCCTCCTCGTCCCTGCCACCCCTCAGGCCTCCCCCAGCTCCCGCCCCATCTCAGCCCAGCCCGTCATGCTGCAGCAGTGCCAGCTCAGCCCCCCCATGGCCCTGCCCAGCCACCAGCTCCCCAGCTCCCACCCCTGCTCCTATCTGTCAGCTCTGTGCAATTACTTTTAGCTGTTATTGGTTTCTGCTGAAGAGAGATTTCTCTGCTAACACAGGAGAGAATGTTTTAATTATTATGTTTTTAAACAACTGCAGATGAAAAATCTGATGGGCTTTGCCAGCAATGAAAGGGGCAGATCGCTGTCAGTACGTGCAAGCAAAAATCTATATCCTTTAAAATCCAGCCAACCCACTTAAAAGAAAGGTGACAACTGCTTTCCCTGTCTGATAGGCAGAAGGTTGTAAATCTGACAAAACTCATGTAAGTGAGGGTTCAGGCCAGCTTCCTAAAGTCAAATTTTTCCTCTCAGCTGTCTTCAAATATATTTGTTTAGTGGGTATAAAATTGTAGGTCAGACTAAAAGGAAGAAGTATTTAACCAGCAACAGTGCATTAGTGGTTAGAAAGTGGAGCTTGGAAAAAATTCTAAAAATGTTATGTGAAGTAATGCAAGCACATTACAACAATTTCAGCTGTTTGAAATAGTACCTTTACTTCAGCATCCCTCCTCTTCTGTTGAAATCTCTGCAGCCAATTTCCTTAGCTGGTAACACAGAGCTGTCAGATCTGCCTTTCCTTATGACTTATTCTAAGTAACTGCATTGCTCTGGGACTGGACGTTAATTGGACTTGGTAGGGTGTGTTGCTGTGGCCAATGCTAAATGAGCAGGTGTTAGCTTTTACCTCCCTTGTGCCACAAAGCCTCTGGTGGCATGACAACGAGCAGCAGGTGCCTTGCAGAGGAAATGGTGGCATTTCTAAATGACAAAATTACCTTCCTCACCATGACCTCTGTTAAGATCCACTGTGAATACAGTGAGCTGTATAGAAGTGGGGGATGTTGGAGAAATGCAGAGGAATAGCACCGTATCCTTCTCCTGTTTTTGCAAAGACATGCGCAGGCTCAGATCTGAACTCTGGGCTGGAGCGAGGTGATTAGCTGCAGCAAAGTTCAAGGATTGACAGAGCACTTGTTGGTGATTTACAAAGTTGTCTGGCTCTCTCCCTGTCCCTGATAAAAAGAGAGAAAATATAAAAAGAAAATGCAGACATAACATTTCTCAGGGAGAACAGGCTAAAGGAAAACATTAGTACGTGGAAAATCTGTGGATTTCCCCAGTTACGAGAGAGCACCAGGATATATACTGCATGGGTAAGTTAACTTCCAGAAAAGGGGGATTTCTCTGTTTGCACCTGGCATAACTTCTAGACCACTGTATTTAAAATCACCAGTGAGCAGACTTGTATCTACCAGAAATGTCTCCACTCTCTTTTCTAAGCCCACCACTGCTTCCGGTCTCTACAATATCCTGCGACAGCAAACTTCAAAATGGAACTGTAAGTTATGTAGACAGACACTCCTTTCTATTCATTTTAAACCTGAAGTCTGATAACATTGTTAGGTGTTCCCTAATTCTGTATTGTGAACATAACAAAGTATTTCTTCTTTGCTTTCCCTGCCCATTAAGAAGTTTAAGCAGCTTCATAGCCCACCTCCACCACTCATTTTCCAAGAACCCTGTATCGGCTAAAGCAATGCTACAGAGGCCTCAATGCACAGAGTCCAACAGGCAGCCAAGTGTGCGAGTCAAATGCAGGTGGATAATAGCAAAAGCACAGCTCTTTCCGGGTTTTGTCAGGCTATGTGGCTGCGGAAGTGGCCACGGGAAGATGAACAAACCTTCCTCTGCTTCCAGCATGGGGCAGGATGGTGGGGCTGTCCCGCAGTGCAGGGCGGCAGGGGATGCCTCGGGCTGCAGCTCTCGCCCAGCTGTCCTCTCCTGCACCAATATCTGGCACAGCAGGAGCTGGAGAGAAACGTCCTCTGGAGCAACCAGCTACACCAGTCAGCAAGCAGTTTCAGGCTGCAACATCCTTACTGGGAACCTCTGTAGGGCTGGCAGCAGCTAATGTGAGAGGAGGATGTGGAAGGATCAGCTGTCTCCACAGATTTGGCACAAAAACTCCATAATATAAGGGAGGAACAGTCACTACCCAAAGACTGACTTAAGGCAGTCTGAGAAATGCTGTTTGCTTGTCAAACTGTGCATTTTTTATTAAGTTTGTTTTTAACATGAACCTTTGTTCAGATAAAACTGGTACTCCTACTTGCTGCTTTGGAATAACATTCATGACCGCTTTGAAAGCCTGTATTTTCTGTCAAATGTACAGGATCTAAACAGTGGTGGTGCATTTTCACAACAGAGAATCATTATATCTTAAGAGAATTAATTTGTTTAAGGACTACAAGGGCTGGCAGCTGTCATTGTGATCGACAATTGATTGTCATCTCTTTGGAAAAAATGTTGCTCATTCATCTTGGAGGAAAGGAGAAAATTACAGAATTGGACTTTCTTTAGGAGTAAATAAACAATAAGATCAAGGTAAATTTGGTGGCTGGCAGGAAGAGGCAGGCAGGCCTCTAGCACCCTTTTCTGCCTCTCTCTACTTCTGTGGCTGACAGCATGCATGACAGGAAACATCTTATTAAAATCATGATGAAACGAGATTCTCTTTACAGTGATTCTGAAATAGATTTACAGCTATCTTCTAAAATACTCTCCTTTCCCTATAGAACAATTTAAGATATTTTCCCCTTTTTTTGTCTTAACTGATTGACTACCAGACGGCTTAAAGAATCACAGCTTTTGAATAACAGCTTTTGAAGGCAAAGGTTTTCAAGACAGATTGAGCCACCCGTCCTCAACAGACCACTGTTCTGCCCACAGGATTGGACCCTCATTTCATTTTTCAAATAAGGACCTACAAAAGTCCTTACACTAAACCTGGGAAACGTTTCTTTCCAAGCCTCCTCGGTGAGAGGCCAGGTAGTGCTTCAAAGGGGGAAGGTGGCTGCTGTTAAATGGAGCAGACTGGCAGCTGACACAAACATTTTGTTTAACGGATTGACATTTTTATATCGTCCATATGGGATTCTTGTTGTCTAATGATCTAGCATACACCTTCATCTACCCAAAGTTAATTGATTCACGTTGACTTGAGGTCAAAGGCAAAATTAGGACCTTTCCTAAGAAGCAGTGACTCCCTGGCTGTCTTGCATGTTATGTGGCCAAGCCCTGCATAAGACCCCCATTACCTCTGGGTATTTTCCTACTGTACAAAAACAACATCAGATACATCTGCCGAGAAGGACCTGGGAGTCCTGGTGGACAACAAGTTAAACATGAGCCAGCAGTGTGCCCTTGTGGCCAAGAAGGCCAATGGTCTCCTGGGCTGCATGAGGCAGAGTGTTGCCAGCAGGTCGAGGGAGGTGATGCTGCCCCTCTCCTCAGCCCTGGGGAGGCCTCACCTGGAGTCCTGTGTCCACTTCTGGGCTCCCCAGTACAAGAGAGACATGGCACTCCTGGAGAGAGTCCAGCGGAGGGCGACAAAGATGATGAGGGGACTGGAGCACCTCTCCTATGAAGAAAGACTGCAAGAGCTGGGCCTGTTCAGCCTGGAGAAGAGAAGATTGAGAGGGGATCTCATAAATGTGTACAAGTATCTGAAGGGGGAGTGTCAAGAGGATGAGGCCAGCCTCTTCTCCGTGGGGCCCAGCAACAGGACAAGAGGCAACGGGCAGAAACTGAACCACAGGCAGTTCCATCTGAACCTGAGGAAAAACTTCTTGACTGTGAGGGTGACAGAGCACTGGAAGAGGTTGCCCAGAGAGGTAGTGGAGTCTCCTTCGCTGGACATATTCAAAACCTGTCTGGATGCGATCCTGGGCAATATGCTCTAGAGGACGCTGCTTGAGCAGGGGGGGTTGGACTAGATGATCTCCAGAGGTCCCTTCCAACCTAAACGATTCTGTGATTCTGTGATCTCATCTAAAAAGCCCAGTAACATTATTTCAACATGACCAAGCAGAAGAGCATTAAAGTACCCTATTTTATTAAGAAAAGAGATTTCAAGAGACTCAAATTGCCAGAGATGAGAAGTATTTACTAGAAAGGCTGTAGTCAAATATGAGAAAGAAAGGCGGACTCCTTGCCTCCTCTCAGCCCCTGGACAAAACAGGAGCACCTGGGGCCATGGGTTCATGTCTCGTCGTGGCTGTGGGAGCCTGCGTCTGCTGCAAGGAAAGGCCAGCAGTGGGCTCACACCAAAGGACAGATGCAGCCCACCAGGTGACAGACATGGGGAAACTGGAAACAGGAGTGATGATGAGGTGGGTCGTTTTAGCAAGGTGATGGAGGCAGGGCTGGGAAGAGCTGAGCTGGTCCCAGGGCAGCTCCTGACTTACCCCTGGCATTTTGCAGGGAAGGAAAATGTGATTTGGGGGCTCCAGTAGCTGGATCCTGCCCCAGAGCTGGCAGCTCTGGGATCCAATCCACCCCTTTTCCCCTCCAGTAAGCCCTCCCCCTACACCTAAGTAAAGAAACCCCCTAGAGAGCCCCAGGCTGCTTGTAGCAGGCTGTGGGTGCTGAGGTGCTCTGAGCAAACTGTGGGCTTGGCCCTGTGCCTCATGCAGAGCTGTCTCGCTGCCTTGTGCCCAAGGCAGCCTGCAGTTAGTGAAACCACTGTCTGAGGTAATACAGGTGAGTTTTCCAATTTCATTGCTAACTGAAGCGTGGAAGGTCTTGCTGAATATGGCAGGAATAAATATGAGCATTAACTGTGATGTTAATTTGTGGACCCTGAAATGGACTGGTGATTTTCCTGCTGAGTTGGAATGTGGGAGAGCACTCCTGCGTCCTGTCCTTCATCTGCCTTACTAGTTTGGAGGAGGCTTTTTCTTTAATTTCTTTTTTTAACTTTGCTATTTGGTCTAAATATGAAGGCTTTCAAGAAGACTGCTCGCTTCCTTTGCAGTGCAAACTTTTTAGTCAGTGTGATGTAATCCAGCAACAGCAGGGTTCAGCTGATGAGAGGGTGCTGCAAAGTGGTACTTAATTAGCCTAACCAAAGCAAAGAAAGTGCTGGGACAAGCTCCTGGGGCAACGTCACTCCTGAAGGCTGAGTGCTTGCAAGGCTGTAGCCAGGTAGCTTTAATGATGACCCTTGCCAAAAAGTAGTGGTGGTGAAGCTGTGGCTGACAGATTCAGAGGTTGAGCTAACAGCCCTTGGGTGTGTTGCTGCCCGGCAGGGTGGCAGTGGCTGGCCAGGGTGCATGTGCCAGCCTCGCTGGGCTGTGGCACTCCCTCTAGCACCCTGTAAGTCCCTGGGCCCACAGATGTCGAGGGCTCTCTGGGTTTTCTGTGTGTTACTAAAGCCGGTGGGATTCACTGAGCTGTGAGTTTCAATCTCCTTTTTCCTGGTGGAAGGTCTGACAGCAGCTGGGTAACTCCAGCAGTGTTCCCTTATGGAGACTTTTAGTGACTCCCCCTGCTGCTTATCTTAGGCTCTCAAAGCCTGAAGTGCCTTTTTTGGGTATCTTGTAAAAGTCCTCAGGGGTATGTGTAGAATGTGTGCATGCATGCAAATATAATGTATTTATATACACATATAAACAGCAATGTGAATGCATGTGTAAACAGGCACCATGTACATAGCTGTCCTCAATTGCTTGAAGTTTGGAAAGCTCTTATGGTACAATAACATAATGATTAAAAAAATATGGAATTTACAGATGAAGTGTCAAGCAATACCTTACTTTTTCTAAGGTGAATGTCTCATCAAAAGGTAGGGTATTCTTTCCCAAGAGTAAGTTCTTTTCATGATAGAAATAGTTACTGCTGGTGGATTTGATGTTTTGCTGCTTTAGAAGTGCCATAAACTCAAACCTTAAGAAAAGGAAACCTCTACAGAGAGAGGAAGGTGGAAGTGAGGGTGGAAGGGTAAGAGTGAAAGATTAAAGCTGTAGCGGTTGCCAGCATACTCACGAGTTCAGAGACAGCTGGGGGGCTCAGCTGAAACGACAGTGCTCAGGTCTGCCCAAGCAGCCATCATCTGGGGCCTGAACTGGCAGTGGTGAGCCGTGCTGGCTTCAGCTGGTTGCTGCAGGGCCCGAATTGCAGCCTCTGTGCCTGAGTGCAACACGATAACGTGTGTTAAAGCTGCTGCTCTTATCTGTTCACTTCATCTGTGGTAGTTCAGGACCTTGCATCGGTGGCGAATGTACAAGTCTCTGCAAAAACAGTTGTTAACTAAGCCTGTAAATCATGCGTGCTTCATGCTGGGGGGAATCGGCAACCATCCAACCCTTTTGGGTCACAGCAATGTGTTTGTACGCTGTGTAGGAGAACGAATCTCAGTGGGATTGCTTGGGTGTTATGGCAATGCAAATATTGAATTACAATTGCATTAACAAGCATAAAAATGCAACAGATGCTTTCTCTTGAAACTGGAGCTCAGTGGAGCTTCTGTCCTCAGCATGCACCTCACGCAGCTGCAATAGCAGTAACAATCTTTCCGTAGAGAGAAGAAGGGAAAATGAACATTCAAAATTTGTTTTAGTTAAGCTGACGCTACTGTGGACTCCATTCTTCCTCTCTGGCTTTTCCTTTGAAATGCAAATTTAAAAAAAGCAGAGAAATCAAGAGATGACAATCAATTTTGCTCTCCAGGGTAGGAGGGACTTTTAAAAAAGAGTTTTGAAACTTCTGTGTTTCAAGTTTTTCCATGGAAAAATTGATAATATTTGTGGGGGAAGGGTGTAGAGAAGTGTACATATATCTGGAAACAAATCATTTGAACTGTGATCAGAGAAAGGCTCACTAGCTATAGCAAAACATCTGTTTTTTCCCATACCACCCCAGTGACTAATTAAGATAATTTTTCTTCTGAGAAAGTCCAGCCAGCCACCCAAATATTTCACCTTGTTGTCAACATAATTAAATGCGTATGCAGTGTTAGTTTAGTCCTTCCGCTATTCTCTCCCTCTCCATGGAGCTGACCCTAGTAAGGGGACAAATCTCCAGGAAAAAGTGGTGGTTTCTGCTCAGCACCACATTTCCCCTTCAGGCCTGTCAGCTGTGGGAGAGGAAACCCAAACCTGAGGACAGGGAGCCCTCTCGCAGGTGTGAGACCTGGGCACATCACAGGCTGTCGGCAGCAGCTGAATGAGGGGGCCTGTGCTTGGGGCAGCTGTGTTTGGGCACACCTTGTGCTCTGCCCAGCATGTGCTCGTGCGGCAAAGACGGCACCAGCAACAGCGTGGGTGTATGCTAGCATAACAAATGCACCTGGGCTCCCTGCGTGCCAAGCTGGGCCTACCCTCTTTGCTGCTTGCATGTAAATGGTATGGATAGTTGATGAGCATGGGCTGGTGTTTCTCCCCTTGGTTTTTTTTGTGTCAGCTTGCTAAATGCATTTTTTAGATATCCTGTACTAATCCATACACACCTTCTCTTCTTTTTTGGACTGTGTTGTGTACATGTGGCTTGACTGGCCTTGCAGCTTGTTGGCCCAGACTGAATAACGTTCCTTCGTCAGAAGAGATGCTCAACTGGCAGCAGCTTCTCTCAGCTTGCTGGTACCATAATGACTTACAGTCATTTCTAGAAGAACACCTAAGAATATCTATGCATGATGTCTTTGCTGCTTTATCTGAGGAATGAAATCATAGCTGTAGCTGAAGAGGACTATTCTTTTTGACCTGTGTTTCCTAGTTCTGGGGTGCTTTACTAAGGAGAAACACATAAGAAAACTCGGTCCTTTCTCTTTCTGTCTGATTAGTTGATCCTTATCAGCGAATGCTGTTTAAAACTGCATGACATCTGTTTTTACCTATAAACTTGCACCAAAGAGGATGAGGTCTAGTCTATTGTCACCCCAGACATGCCAGGAGACATCCATTAGGTCATGTAAAATTATAGTTGTGGTTACAAGTTGGTACTGAGCTTATTAATACTAGAACTAATCCAGCACCTTCCAGTAATGCATCAAGCAAGGAAACTCCAGTTTACCACAAGCTGGTTATTTCTCTGCAGGGGCGCAAAAAAATGTACAAGCGTTTTCTTTTAGAATATGCAAAACAAGGTCAGAAATTCTGGCTGAAAGGATCAATTTTGTCATCATTGGGATGAATCTTGCCTAGCGTTCTGTGACAGAGAATAAAGATTCATTAGTCACTAATAATATCATGAGATTGTCCATCTTGAAAAGAGTTTCTCTGCTTATAGGAAAAATGGCTGTTTTGGATTCCTGTGTGTTTGGGGGGGGAGGGGGTTGTATTTGTAAGATTTACTTGAGTATAGTTGCTACCTCTAAGAGTGGGAAACAAATTATGTTCTTATCCAAGGCCAGCATGATGTGATTGGATGCATTAGTCTATTCCCTCAGCTGCTGAAAGAAGGTTTCAGCTTCTAGGCTTGGGAGCGCCTATGTCTGCCCCTTACCCTGCAGAAGCAGGGGCCGAAGGCTTTGCCTCCTGCCTGTTCTGTGGTTTGCCTCCTGCCGCTTCCACTGGATAGAAGGATTTTCTGAAACGCCGCAAAAGCCACCACAGTTTCCTTCTCTTTTCCATGTTTCTGACTTCTCGCCCCCTCCCTTGCTCCTCTAACAGCAAGGTATGTTTGAACATAAGCACGGCCTATGTGTTGCACCACAGGAATCAAAACAAGCCAACTCCACTACTTGCAGGTGAAATGCAGCACAGAACAGCTGATAATGATAAAGAGCAGAATTCTTTTTCTGTCATTAAGAGTGACAGGTGATTTCAGCCCAAATCTCTTTGGGCAATTACGTAGAAATTTGTTTCATTCAGTCTATTGCCTGGGACCTCCAGGCAGATACCAGCCGCCAATTTACACTCTGTGCCAATTAGCACGCTGAAGTTTATTTTGTTAGAGACTCAGCCTGCCATCAAAGGAAAAAGATGCCTCTCAAAATCTACTTAACAGTGATATAAAAGGAACCCAGGATACTCATCTGCCATCCTTTGCTTGCCTGAAACTTATTCTAGAGATTACTGTACAGTTTGTTGCTCACACTTAACAGTGAGGCTTACAGTGATCTAAGCTTCTTACAGGTGTGTACTGAAAAGAGGGAAAATAAAGAGAAGCTACTGCTGGAAAATAGCTGTGAATCACAGAATCACAGAATAGTTTAGGTTGGAAGGGACCTCTGGAGATCATCTAGTCCAACCCCCCTGCTCAAGCAGCGTCCTCTAGAGCATATTGCCCAGGATCGCATCCAGACAGGTTTTGAATATGTCCAGCGAAGGAGACTCCACTACCTCTCTGGGCAACCTCTTCCAGTGCTCTGTCACCCTCACAGTCAAGAAGTTTTTCCTCAGGTTCAGATGGAACTGCCTGTGGTTCAGTTTCTGCCCGTTGCCTCTTGTCCTGTTGCTGGGCCCCACGGAGAAGAGGCTGGCCTCATCCTCTTGACACTCCCCCTTCAGATACTTGTACACATTTATGAGATCCCCTCTCAGTCTTCTCTTCTCCAGGCTGAACAGGCCAAGTCTCTCAGCCTTTCTTCAGAGGAGAGATGCTCCAGTCCCCTCATCATCTTTGTCGCCCTCCGCTGGACTCTCTCCAGTAGTGCCATGTCTTGTATTGGGGAGCCCAGAAGTGGACACAGGACTCCAGGTGAGGCCTCCCCAGGGCTGAGGAGAGGGGCAGCATCACCTCCCTCCACCTGCTGGCAACACTCTGCCTCATGCAGCCCAGGAGACCATTGGCCTTCTTGGCCACAAGGGCACACTGCTGGCTCATGTTTAACTTGTTGTCCACCAGCACTCCCAGGTCCTTCTCGGCAGAGCTGCTTTCCAGCAGGTCAGCCCCCAGCCTGGACTGGTGCATGGGATTATTCCTGCCTAGGTGCAGGACCCTGCACTTGCCTTTGCTGAACTTCAGGAGGTTCCTCTCCGCCCACCTCTCCAGCCTCTCCAGGTCCCTCTGCATGGCAGCACAGCCTTCTGGTGTGTTAGCCTCTCCCCCCAGTTGAGTATCATCAGCAAACTTGCAGAGGGTGCACTCTGTCCCTTCCTCCAGGTCATTGATGAATACATTGAACAAGACTGGACCCAGGACTGACCCCTGGGGGACACCACTAGCCACAGGCCTCCAACTTGACTCTGCGCCATTCACCACAACCCTCTGAGCTCGGCCATTCAGCCAGTTCTCAAGCCGCCTCACTGTCCACTCATCTAGCCCACACTTCCTGAGCTTACCTGGGAGGATGTGATGGGAGACAGTGTCCAAAGCCTTGCTGAAGTCCAGGCAGACAACATCCACTGCTCTCCCTTCATCTACCCAGCCAGTCATTCCGTCATAGAAGGCTATCAGATTGGTCAAGCATGACTTCCCTTTGGTGAATCCGTGCTGACTACTCCTGACCACCTTCTTGTCCTCCAGATGCTTAGTGATGACCTTCAGGAGGAGCTGTTCCATCCCCTTTCCAGGGATGGAGGTGAGGCTGACAGGCCTGTAGTTTCCTGGCTCCTCCTTCTTGCCCTTTTTGAAGACTGGGGTGACGCTGGCTTTCTTCCAGCCCTCAGGCACCTCGCCCGATCTCCAGGACCTTTCCAAGAGGATGGAGAGTGGCCTAGCGATAACATCTGCCAGCTCCCTCAGCACTCGTGGGTGCATCCCATCGGGGCCCATGGATTTATGGATGTCAAGTTTGGACAAATGATCTCCAACCTGATCCTCCTCCACCAAGGGAGAGTCTTCCTTTCTCCAGACTTCCTCTCTTGTCCCCAGGGTGTGGAATTCCTGAGGGCTGGCCTTAGCAGTGAAGACTGAAGCAAAGGCAGCATTCAGTAACTCTGCCTTCTCTGTATCTTTTGTCACCAGGGCACCCGCCCCATTCAGCAGCGGGCCCACGTTTTCCCTAGTCTTCCTCTTGCTACTGATGTATTTGAAGAAGCCCTTCTTGTTGTCCTTGACATCCCTTGCCAGATTTAATTCCAACTGGGCCTTAGCCTTTCTTGTCGCATCCCTGCACGCTCTGACAATGTCCCTGTATTCCTCCCAAGTGGCCTGTCCCCTTTTCCACATTCTGTACACTTCCTTCTTCTGCTGGAGTTTGGCCAGGAGTTCCTTGCTCATCCATGCAGGTCTCCTGCCCGCTTTGCTGGACTTCTTCCTCAGAGGGATGCACTGATCCTGAGCCTGGAGGAAGTGACGCTTGAATATTAACCAGCTTTCTTGGACCCCTCTTCCTTCTAGGGCCCTACCCCATGAGATTCCCCTAAGTAGGTCCCTGAAGAGGCCAAAGTCAGCTCTCCTGAAGTCCAGCGTTGCAATCCTACTCATTGCCCTGCTCCCTCCTCGTAGGGTCCTGAACTCCACCATCTCGTGGTCACTGCAGCCAAGGCTGCCCCCAACCTTCACCTCTCCAACTAGACCTTCTTTGTTCGTTAGTACAAGGTCTAGCATTGCACCTCTCCTCGTTGGCGTCTCCACCACCTGAGTCAAGAAATTATCATCAATCCTCTGCAGGAACCTCTTTGACTGTTTGTGCCTAGCTGTGCTGTCTTCTCAACAGATGTCAGGGTGGTTGAAGTCTCCCATGAGAACCAGGGCCTGTGATCGTGAGGCTACTTCCAGCTGTCTGTAGAAGGCCTCATCGATGACTTCCTCCTGGTCAGGTGGCCTGTAGTAAACCCCCACAACAGTGTCACCCATGTTACCCTGCCCTTTAATCCTTACCCATAGGCTCTCAACTTGCTCTTCATCCACCCCGAGGCAGAGCTCCATACATTCTAGCTGCTCCCTCACATAAAGAGCAACTCCACCACCTCGCCTTCCTGGCCTGTCTTTCCTAAAAAGCACATAGCCATCCATGACCGCATCCCAGTCATGTGAACTATCCCACCATGTCTCTGCAACCGCAATGAGATCATGGCCCTGCGACCGCACACAGATCTCTAACTCTTCCTGCTTATTCCCCATGCTGCGTGCATTGGTATACAGGCATTTCAGAGAGCCAGTCAAGCATGCAAGCTTCCCAGGAGAGGTGCAAGAGGAGCCTCCATAGCCACGTTGCATGCTGTCTCCCCTGGCTGTATGCACCCGCTGGAGGCATCCTGACTTGAGCGGTGTTTTACTGACTCCCCTGCCACTATACCACTCCCCTTCCCCCATCTTGCCTAGTTTAGACAAGACAACTATGTTTGCAAAAAAGTGAAGAGGTGGAGGACTGAAGTTTAAGCTAGGAGTGTGTGATTTCAGGTGCTTTTCCATGGATTATAGTTCCTGACAGTACAGCAGCTGTGCTGCTCCTTGCAGCCACAGGCAGGAGAGGAACATGACATGGGTTAAATTTAGGGTTTGCAGTAGTGAGGGCCGTTTCTTAGCCTCTGGAGCTGATTGTTGTAAGCATCAGTGTCGTGTCTAGATATAAGGAAACTTGAGAGCTGGCTGAACTTTAACTCTTGCAGGTTTCTCAAGATTTGAGATCAAATCTTTGTTTTATATATTCTTTTGTTACTCCAGGAAGCTCAGTGCCTTTGCTTTACAGACAGTATCTTTCCATCAGTTTGGTGTGTGGGGCCCTGTTATATAAGACAACGCTATTGTTCTTGGCCTGGTAAAACCTTGGGGGGGGAAAAAAAGACTTTTCCAATGTCAAGGCAGAAATGATTTTAAAGCAAGTGCATACATGCTTCCCTAGAGAGTTCAGACTCTTAAAAGTATCTAGCACAATGGGGTTGTATTCTGAAGAGATTTAAATGCTGTTACAGTACTACTGTGACTATACTAAAGCAGCTGGTAAGAGCTGTATTTAACTCGCAGTTAGGTCAAGTATAATGGCTTGAAATGTGAAGTTATGAAGTTCTTGCACGATTTTTCCAAAATATAAGACTATGGTTAATCTTAAAGCACTAATATTCTGGGATTTGGTTTTTGTGTGTGTGTTTTTTTTTTTTTAAACAACTATAGAGCAACCCCTATTAAACCAGTTGCAGCCAGTCTCATGTAAATTTCTACATATGTTAGAAAAGCAAAAGGAGGTCTAAGTTTTTTTTCCCAGTACTTTATAATGCCATTAGTTCCCTTTCAGACCTGAAGAGCCATTTAAAAGCCTATGGTCTTTCTAGCAGCCATTGTGCAAAGTTGGTAATCAAGGTCACATAAGCCTTAGTTTGAGTACACCGTAAGCAGCATCTAGCAAGGCATAATTCTTTCAACTTGAGTTAAAAAGCCTGCCATTGTGCCCCGAACTGCCTCTTTTGCACTTGGTGCTCGTCCATGTGCCAAGACTCCCTGCTTGCCTAAGACAGAGGAGCTTCTTCTGAGCCCTTCCAGTTCAGGCACACAGAAAATCAATGACTTGCCTGTGTTTGACCCAGAATGCCTGTTCAGCTCAACTCTCAGCCTTACTTGCAGGGTCTGTCTGGTGCTTTGACCACAAAATTAGGGCGCAAGGAAAGCTTTGCGCTAGTAGGTATTTCTTGTAAATTTGCTGAATTTCCGTAGATATTTGGAACACATTCTGATTTCCAAAATTCTACATCAAAATCCAAATGGTAAAGTGCCAATATCTTTTCAATAAAGTTGAAACAAAATTGTTACCTCTTCTTGTGAAAGTTTCCAAGACTTTTGCTTTTCAATTTTGCTTGTAATGGAACCAGATTTTGAAGTCCAGAGGTTTGAAAATAGGGATAGAAAGTTAATTTTTCATCAGTTCTACAAAGGATGACCCTCCTCTTGGAGCCTTAGAACCAATCACATCTTGTCAGAGATGCAGGCATAAATGCAATTTGGTAGAGACGCAGTCCTACAGTTCTTAAAATATCTCTTCCTTCTCCTCCCACAAACTTACCAGAATTACTGTAAGTAAATATGTTTATAAGTAGGATCATAGATATCAAGTCTTCAGTTTGCTGATCTTTCCTCCCTGCTCTCTCTCTGGGGGAGCAGAGCAGGGTGAGGAGAGGGGATGCAATATACTGGACCGTTTCTAGGCCGCAACTGCGTCTCTGGACTCCGCTCCCTTATCCTTCAGTGAAAAGCTTTTGCTGATTCATAAATGACAGGTCATGAGTCAACAACGCAAACATACTTGGCCAGCACACAAAGGGTCTTGAGAGCAGTATTTTTTTCAAAAATGATTCATCCTACTTTCATTAACACCCATCAAATCAAGTAGTGTGCCATCATGACTTTACCTTCCTAGCATCTATTAAAGAGAATCCTCCGGCTAATCCTTCAGAGATAATGAGCAGAGTGATGGTAGTCATAGAAACTGCTGCTTAAATATCTGTTTTGCACAAACTTCTGAGTTTGGCTAATTAGGCAAGTGATGGAAAACTGTTTCAGCCCTGTAAAAAGACTGATATATTTGAACTGCTGTTTTACTGGCTGTAGGCAAGCTTGCTGTTCAAAAATGAACTATATCTGTTCTTTAGTTGGGCTTGCTGGTAGTGAAATAAGGGGAAATCTCTAAAACCAGGGTTTGTCTTTTACTGGTATGGGACCTTTTGGATAAATATCATTCAAGGATGAGAAGAGAATTATGTGGTTATGGAAAGAGGTAGCCTGACACATGAACTCATGATATAGTAAATAGGTGCTGTTAAAGAGGTCCTGAACTCAGTGCATCACTTCAGAACCGCTTTTTCCCCTAGGGAGGGTTCAGAGCTATTGGTCTGCTAGCCTTGGATATGCTGGTCATGCTGGTCTGCTCCAGACTTGAAGAACTGATTTCCATTATACTCACAGAAATGTGCAAATATTAGAGGATGTTACCTGGGGCAGCCAAATGTGGTGGTTAGGTACACTTCATGAGCCCTTTACCTCAAGGCAAGCACTTCAGCCTTTCTGGGCTCTTGCCAGGCTTGTCTAGTTTAAGTTCTCTTGACATAACCTAATAAACTACAAAATGCAATCTTATACCAACCCTCTACTCCAGGACAAAAGAGATCTTCAGACCAGAAAGATCCCAGTAGAGGGGGGGCTAAAATGGTTGGTGAGGGGTAAAGGAGGCTGAGCATGTGATGTACAGGGGGAGGCTGAGGGAGCTGGGCTAGCTCAGCCTGCAGAGGAGAGGTTATGGAGGTGGCTAATTGCCCTCTTCCTTTGCCTCCATGGGGTATGGTGGAGGAGATGAAGCCAGGCCCTTCTCAGGGTGCGGGGCAAAAGGATGAGAAGCAACTGTTACAAGGCAAAGAAGGGAAAAATTTGTCTGGATGTAACCACTTGTATTGCAAAGAACTACTAAAGTACTGGAGTAAGTGCTCGGAGGCTGTGGGACCTTGGTCTCTGGAGGATTTCAAACCTCAGCTAGACAAAGCCCTGAGCAACCCAGTCTGACTTTGAAGCTGGCCTTATTTTGAGTAGGGAATTGGACTACGTGAGCTCCACAGGTTGTATCCAACACTTATTTTTCTGCTATTCTGTGAAAATGAGACAGGGAACAAGGAAGTTACTTTAGGTCAAGCAACAAACTAGTGCCAAAGTTGGGAAAAAAGAACGTGCATCCTCTAAAACCAGTGTAGCTTGCAGTTAGTTTGTTCTCTGTCTGTCTCTCTCTCTCAACTTTGCAGCTTCAAGAATATCTCGCTCCAAAAAAGTGGTGGATTTAAGTTCCGTGGTGTTTTTTTTCCCGTATGACCTCTGCTGTCAATAAAAGGAATTGTGCATGTGTTTAGTAGGAGCCACCCTATGATCTGGGAGTGCCTTCCTTCCTTACAAAGACATTTCTTCAGAGGTAGCAGTGGTAAAGATGCATCAGCCCTCCTGAACATTGTATTTCAAAATAGAAATAGTAAGTATATTCAAATACTAGTATTTTGTGGCATGATCTGTATCTTGGTTACCTTTAGTGATGCCATTTAAGTTATCAACAGAAAGAAATTTTCTTTTTCCCTGTGGTTCATGAGATGGTCGGAGATACCTTGGTTCTTGGTGTTGCAGAATTTTAGTCTGCATATGATCATCTAGCTCTCAGTGTAAATTGTGCAATAGTATTACGCATGTGGTGGGGGGAGTTGCTGTAGTAAAATACTTCTGAAAGACAATCCGATGAATCTAGGTTAGTAATCATAGACATGATTTAAATTATGAAGAACTATGATTTGAATTATGAAGATACCTTGTAATAAAGCTGTAACATCTCTAAGCCTTAAATGTATTGGCTTTTATTAATAGTGTTTATTATCAGGTTCCTGCAGATGCTTCTCATCAACTGCACTTTCTGAATTTCCCCGCCACCTATAACACAAAATGTGTTTGCCTCTGCCTAACCCTTTCTGGCTGGCTTAATAAATCTTTAGACGACCATCTGTGCTGTGCTGATCAGCCTCAGGAAGAATAACACAGGCTTGCTTTCTCCACCTTGGCAGAGCCTTTGGCTGCATTATCCTCTGCTTTAAAAGAGAGGGAGGGGGAAAAAAACAGACAATGAATTAAAGAAACAAACAAATTATTTATTCATTTCTTTGAAATTGGCTGCAGCTTTGTCAACAGGCTACAATCCTTGCAGCACTTGCTTGCCTTTAGCAAAGGTCTCAGTACTGGGAAAGGAGCATAAGCCCTGCTTTGGGCCCATTAGGTAAGAGAGGTGGGCAGGATAGCAGGCTGTTGCGTCTCCTGCAAACCCAGGTAGGCCAGGTCTCTCTGATCCTTGCCCCAGCTCTGGAGATGATGCACAGGGTGAGCACATAGCCTTTGCTGTAGCTTTTTGGGCAGCACTTGGCAAGCTGCCATAACCTAATCTATGGAGATAACTTTTAATGACTTTGTTTAAGCCCCCTGAAGGGATCTACTTGCACTTTGGGCCCCCTTCCTCCTGCAAAAACTTTTGCACCTGCTTGACTCTTTAGTTAAGAGTCCCAATTCTTTAAAATCTTTGATTGCAGCTTGCAAGAAGTGCTGAATTTCTCCCAAGGGTCCTTGTACAACTCTGGCAACTGAGAGGCTCTCTGAAATACCTTATTGCAGGAAAGGTATGTTCTATATGAAGCATAAGCTCTTGGGCTAAAACTTAACAGCTCACTTGGATGACATCCCCAAGGACTGTGGATTTAAAAAGTATTCAAGGACACCTTTCTCATTCTGTTTTGTCATGTCTTAAACTGCTTAGGATAAACTATTTTCTCCTGTGAATCTAAACACCATGAGGTGACCTGGAGTTTACTGACCTTATGGTTTCACTGCAGGGTAAATACTAGAAAAATTGAAGTTATAAGCTGATAAGTCTAGAAAACTAGGAACAGCTGCATGATATCTTGAAGTAAGCTCTCCCTTCACGGCAAGGTGGGAGGCAAGATTTGTAGGATACACAACTTGTGTATAACTGCTTTTATTTAAGGTGGAATTTTAAAATCTTCAATGGCTAACCTCAGTAAAACTGAAACTTGAATCACAGAATGGTTGAGGTTGGAAGGGACCTCTGGAGATCATCTAGTCCGACCCCCCCTGCTCAAGCAGCGTCCTCTAGAGCATATTGCCCAGAATCGTGTCCAGACGGGTTTTGAATATCTCCAGGGAAGGAGACTCCACTACCTCTCTGGGCAACCTCTTCCAGTGCTCTGTCACCCTCACAGTCAAGAAGTTTTTCCTCAGGTTCAGATGGAACTTCCTGTGCTTCAGTTTCTGCCCATTGCCTCTTGTCCTGTTGCTGGGCACCACAGAGAAGAGACTGGTTCCCATCCTCTTGACACCCTCCCTTCAGATACTTGTACACGTTGATGAGATCCCCTCTCAGTCTTCTCTTCTCCAGGCTGAACAGGCCAAGTCTCTCAGCCTTTCTTCAGAGGAGAGATGCTCCAGTCCCCTCATCATCTTGGTAGCCCTCCGCTGGACTCTCTCCAGGAGTGCCATGCCTCTCTTGTACTGGGGAGCCCAACACTGGACACAGGACTCCAGGTGAGGCCTCCCCAGGGCTGAGGAGAGGGGCAGCATCACCTCCCTCCACCTGCTGGCAACACTCTGCCTAATGCAGCCCAGGAGACCATTGGCCTTCTTGGCCACAAGGGCACACTGCTGGCTCATGTTTAACTTGTTGTCCACCAGCACTCCCAGGTCCTTCTCGGCAGAGCTGCTTTCCAGCAGGTCAGCCCCCAGCCTGGACTGGTGCATGGGATTATTCCTGCCTAGGTGCAGGACCCTGCACTTGCCTTTGCTGAACTTCAGGAGGTTCCTCTCCGCCCACCTCTCCAGCCTCTCCAGGTCCCTCTGCATGGCAGCACAGCCTTCTGGTGTGTTAGCCTCTCCCCCCAGTTGAGTATCATCAGCAAACTTGCAGAGGGTGCACTCTGTCCCTTCCTCCAGGTCATTGATGAATATATTGAACAAGACTGGACCCAGGACTGACCCCTGGGGGACACCACTAGCCACAGGCCTCCAACTTGACTCTGCACCATTCACCACAACCCTCTGAGCTCGGCCATCCAGCCAGTTCTCAAGCCACCTCACCGTCCACTCATCTAGCCCACACTTCCTGAGCTTACCTGGGAGGATGTGATGGGAGACAGTGTCCAAAGCCTTGCTGAAGTCCAGGCAGACAACATCCACTGCTCTCCCTTCATCTACCCAGCCAGTCATTCCGTCATAGAAGGCTATCAGATTGGTCAAGCATGACTTCCCCTGGGGGAATCCGTGCTGACTACTCCTGACCACCTTCTTGTCCTCCAGATGCTTAGTGATGACCTTCAGGAGGAGCTGTTCCATCCCCTTTCCAGGGATGGAGGTGAGGCTGACAGGCCTGTAGTTTCCTGGCTCCTCCTTCTTGCCCTTTTTGAAGACTGGCCTGACATTGGCTTTCTTCCAGTCCTCAGGCACCTCGATGAAAGATGAATCTTCACCTTGAAGATGAAGGTAACTTTTCTTATCATTTTTGTGTTATTTCACCAAGTGTGGTATGCGGTGTGTGTTTCCAGTTATCCCAATCTACCGTGGGAGACTACACTGCAGCCATGGCATCTATGAAATCTTAGTGTTGAGTTGTTTTAATGACATGCATAATCACTTTGAAGCTTAGAGAAATCTGAAATAGGGTAAGGGGAAAAGATTTAAGCCTGCTCTTTCAGGAGAATACTCCTTCATTATGGAGTAAACTCCTTTAGGATCAACTTGGTCGAACCTAGACAAGTTATATGGAGTCAGCCACCCTGAAAAATAACTTTCTAATTGATCTTGTTGGCAGCTGAGAAGTTCTTAGTAAATTATAGCCTATTCCTTCTGATAGGGCAGTGAATGAGAGATGAAAACACAGTGCTTCTCTCCTGTAAGCGTTGGGGAGTCGTCTCCAACACTTGCTGCTTCTGGAAGGAAAGGTCTAAAAAGAGCTGTTACGATGTGGCCTGCAGATGTGTGCAGAATAAACATGTCTGCTTTGTTGGTGATGGTATCCCTGTTCACCATAGCCTGGCTCTGCTGGTGGAAAAAGTTCAGGTGACCCTTTTCTAGTCAATTCAGTCTGAGATAACCAAGTAGGCTTGAGCCAGTAGGGCTGAGCTGAGGCCATAGAGAGGTGTCCTTTTCTGGATCTGCCTGTACCTTACTTCAAAGACTGATCGCTGTATGTGTCCTTGCCTCCCTCCCTACCTCCCCTACTGCTAGAGGTTACCAGCCCTTTGATCTCCTGAAATGGTTAATTATGTGAACTTCCATCAGGTAAAAATCAGCTGGGTTAGACTAAACTTAGGCTGAGCTCCTCTGAGTTGCTTAATGCCTTGGATGCCTCGTTAGGCAGTTGATACTCTTCAAATGGCCACCTAGCTGCCACCTAACCTGCTGCTGCAGAGCCTTGATGGAGCCACCTATATTTTAGTATCAGCAGTTCTGGCACAGCACAGTCTTTGAAGACCTCAACTGGGACTTTAAGACTGTTCTCCTCCCCGCCCACCAGCCCTTACCTTTTAGTCACACTGGTGCGCCCAGAGAATACCAAAACTAAAGATGGCTCTTGCAAAAGATCATCAGCCAGACCCCCAGCTCCTCTTGAGAGGTTTAGAGGAATGGAAATTTTCAAGCTACCATGGTGACTAGGGTGAGCTTTTTCTGCTGTCTCCCCTCCTCTGAATGAATGCCCTAACTCTTTTTCCATCAGTGACCTGCATCTCCTCTGAATGCACACAGTAACCTCTGACTATCACTCGGTTTCAAACAACTTTCTCTGATCATTAGAAGAATCAAAGATGTGCTTAGGCAGTTGACTGCACTAGTGTCCCAGTGAAGGAAAAGGCGCAATGTAATTTTTGAGTGTTATCTGTAGGATCTACCCGGAAGTGCTTGTCTGAGATCCATGTCCACTGAAAGCTGAAATTCATTAGTGTTCCAGCTTCCCTGATGAAGGATAAGAGAGGAATTCAGTCCAGAGGAGTGCAACAAAGCCAAAATATCTGAAGTCTTAACTGTTTGGTAACTTGTCTGTTAGATAATACAAAACTAACAGCTGAGGTAGCTCTTTGACGTACGTTTCGTTGGCTCTAGGAAAGCCTCTGAAACTTAATGATTTATATCTTGCCTCTTCAAGACATTGTCTCCTAGCTGCTGGATGGAAAAGCCCATTTTTTTCCCCTAGGATCTTTATTACAAGCCTTTCATCTTTAAACATACGACAAGATGACAATGGAAGAATCCCTGATTCCAATACAGGAGTGTTTTGTAATTAGATTCACTGGTGAGTTTTTATTGTTTTTTGTTTGTTTATTTTTAATCAGTTCTAGAGATAGGACATCAGGCCCTGCTTGCTTTCTTTTCTTATGCACAAGAAGCAGGATACTGGACTGGAGGAACCCACTTTAACAATGTTCTTTGCCCTTCAGAAAGTTAATACTGTATAGTTTCTGGAATGTGGTATTTAGCATCTGCTGATAATATCAGCATATCTAATGATGCAGTTTTGCAACTTCCTAGGCAGTCACAGAATGCCCACTGAGCTGTGGCATACAGACAGCCGCTATCAGGAAGGATTAATCTAAACAAGAGGCATAGCTTAGAGAAAATTAGGAAACCTAAACCGAGAGTATTGAGCTAACTTTTGCTGAAGACACTCTCCCTGTGTAGCTAGAAAGTATTTCTAAGTAATATGTTTGTTTAAAAAGAACAAAGATTGGATAGTTATAAGCAGCAGAGTAGATGAAAATATTCCTTTTCTCACAGCTCAGCAATGAGGACAGACCTTTGCAGGAAGGAACAAAGTCTGAGACGGTTTAAACATCCGAGAATTCCCTTTGCAGCTTGGCTTGATTGCAAGATTTACACAGGATTGTAAATCTTTGCTATATTTAATGAGTTTTGGAAAAGCAGACCATATGTAAGAACAGCCTGGAAAGGTTAGGCAGCTGACATTTCAGGAGGCAGCAAATAACACAAGTTGATAATGTCAAGGAGCTGGCAAAAACAGTCTTTTGAGAGCTACAGGTGGGTCTCAGATAGATGCACCGATAACTGGCGGCTTCAATTTAAAAATTATGTTTTGGGTAGCAGTATTATTTCCCGTTTGCCTATGAGACTCTCTAGAAATGTCAGATAGGGATGTTGATATTCTGTATAAGACATTTTTCTTCCTAGCTCTTCTCAGGGTTTGTACAGATCTTCCCTGAAGGCAGCCTGTATTCCCTTATTTCCTGTGTTTGTGAGCTGGGTTGATTTGCACAATACAGGTAGGATCTTTAGGCTCTTTGCCTACCCTCCAATACTTGTGTTGCCCCTACACAGCTACCTGGTCTTCTTACTGTGCATTGAGGAAGGTACAATGCTGTCCAAAACACTGTCTCACTGAATGTGCTACAGCATATAGCAGCGCAGACAGCACATATGTTCAAGCAACAGTGAACACCAGTACCTAAAGCTGCTGTGGAACATGAACTGCTTGAAAATCCTTCTGGCCCTGATAAGGATCCAGTGCCGTAACAGTCTGACAGGCATCGCTCTCTTAGGCAAACCACAGGATTTGGTTTCCACATACAACTGTGGTCTTAAAGGATGCAAGTTTTCAGCTATCACTTTTGATCTAACTGACCTTAACTATTTGGAGATAATTCTGCTGGCGAGTAGTGAATCGCTGTTTATCTATCCATTGCATTCAAATGTAGTTCCTGGAAGTGACTTAAGGTGAAGTGGGGCAGGAGACTTGTTCAAACTAAATAGGCAGTGGGCAGAAGGTATGTGTTCATAGAAAGTGACCTTACCGCACTGGGTCAGTTTTATACCCCCTCAGAACTGGATGTAAGCGTCTTCAGACTGCCTGTAGCAAGGAGGTGATGCCACTGTAACTTCCCCAGGTGCAAGGATGCTTGCACCTGCCATGCAATGTGTTTGGTATCAAAACTGCACAGATCTGCAGCCGCTGTGTTCTGCTAGTGGATTTCCCATGAGTTTCTGTTAGAAAAGGCCCCCTTATTTTCAGGTCCCAGGACTGCTGGTTGTCTTAGTCTCTATTGATTTTTAGCCTTTCTGACTCAAGCTTTCCTCTTCTTCTGTGGTAGAAGCTGCTATCGGCCTTTGGAGGCTGACTCAGTAGTTGTTGCCACTGGTTTTTGTAATGGACTTCAAGTATAGTGGATGACGGAGATGACTTTTTATTATGTGTGTCGTACTTGTAATTGCAAAGCTTGACAATTGTATTCAAATTGCTGTGGCCAAATACACTCTCATGACAAAGATAACTTCATGTGCCTTCATTTGTAAAAAGCCTTGTCAGCTAGGCTCACGACCTCGCATTGATGGCTTGCATATGTGAATGCAAGAAATGTGGACCTGGTATCTTTTCTATTTTAAAGAAAAAATATATAAATTTCTCTTTAATATCCTTCTAAGCAACATCCTCTTTGATAGGTGGGTACATATGTAACTATCATGTAAATGCTGTTATGTGTTGCTGGGATGTCAACAATATTAATGAATTTAACTGTCTTTTGGCACAATGCGAGAGAGCATTCTGGATTGGTGAAAAGCTGGGCTTTTAGTAACAAGAAGAGTTCATTTGTGTGCTAGTGCCACAGCATTGCCAGCAGGCTAGGTCTGATATTAGACTGCTGCAGTTGTTTTCTTTGTCACACATTAAAGACAAAAATCACCTCTTGAATATCTATTAAAAGAAGATGGAAAGGCATAAAGCTCTCAAACTGTTGTTTTCACCAGATTTCTTATTTGTCTTCTCAGGAGGCTCTTAAAAAGATGAGAAAGCACTTTTGTATTTGGCACCCGTGGTATTGGCCATACCTGATGCAGGGGAAGGAAGATGAACAGCCGAGCCACAGAGATGTTGCCTGTCACCTGGTGCCTGGTCCTATTTCATCTCATAACGAGGCAAAGGCATCCAGCAAAAAGCAAGGAAAAAATAAGTTCTGTCTGACAGGTGCAGATCCATGTATCTGTGTAGGGTCTTCATGCATTTCATATACCTTTGTTAATTCCTTTGAAAAGCATTACCTTGATTCTCGGAGAAGTGATGGGTGAAACTTTAACAAGATATGAACGCATAAGTCACTAAAAACACGCTAAAAGGGCCTTTCAGCAGTTTTGTCCTTTTTCTTGTCTTTTGTGTTGGGTCAGTCCCTTGCCATGTAGGTATCAGATGGCATCAATTCACATCCTTCAATTTGGGCTTTATCTAAAGCCTCGGGGCATTGAATCTTAGAGGATTGTTAATGTTCCTATGGCACAAACCTGCAGCACTTGAACTATTATTGGTATGATTATGTACCTGTGGGATAACTCCTTGTTTTAGCCAGTGTGTGCAAGTATAGAAACGAACAGCTAAAGCAAACATGGTAGGAATCGTGCATTGCACAGTCTGCACCTCAAGCTCTGCTGGCTTGCTCAATTTGTCACCTGAAGCAGATCTGCCTCCTTGGCCAACCTGCAGAATGAGAGCTGCAATCCAGTGAACTCCTGCTAATGTTTTTTTTTCATTTCTTTGTCCACCAGCTGATATCATGTGAGTTACTATTTGTCTTAGGGGAGAGCATCTGGGCTGGGGACATCCTATCTGGGCCAAGCAACCAGGGAAGTAAATTTCTTTATTTTCCTGAAGTCTACTCTGGTTCTGCGACCCTTTCTCACTGAGGGGTTAGGTCTTTAGTATTATGTGTGGTGTGTCTTTTTTTTTTTTTTTTTTAATTGCAGGATGCATTATTGTATGACCTGCTTTCATGGTATATTTCTAACCGGCAGCGGATTGGTCTGATATTATCCAGTTTGCTTAGTCTTACTAACCTAATGGCTCAGGTTTCTGCTAAGATTCCTATTCCAAACCCCTATTCATTTTGTCTGGATAGTTATAGCTGGTGCTTACCTGGCAGAGGTAAGTTCCTCTCCCTTTCTGATCCCTATAAATTGACATTGAGAAAGCAGCAACCTGATTTCTTTAGCATATAGACAGTCAAGAATTCCAGATGAACTTCAGATATGGGCATGGGCCTAATTTAACCATACCAGTGACTTTGAAAAACACTTTTCCTCCTTTTCTCCTAACATTACAAGAAAACACTGACAAGAAATGGCATCAACAAAATAACTTGCATTGATATAGCAGGGCAAAAATAAAACTTGATAGTGGTAGAGGGAGATCCGTTATCCCCGCCACCTAGCAAGAGGTAGAAGACCTTGCTACAGCGCTGTGCTCTGGCCAGTGTGCCTGCAACATGGTTGGTCTGGGGATGATGCTTCCAGGGCTCGTCTGCGTTGCTGTTGTGGGCTCTCTGTATGAGGTGGCAGGATTAATTTAAAAGCCTTCCTTTGTAGTAGGAGGTGTAACGCTTACACGTGTTCCTAAGATTTTATTCCCATAAACTCTGCTTGCTGTTTCTGACTGCCCGTGGAAGGAGGAGCCTGGAGAAGAGGTTTAGGCCTGTTCTGCAAATGGAAAGGAGTGGGCGGGGAGGGGGGAGAAGGGGTATTGGGACTTAAACGTACCGAACTTAAAGGGATCTTCACTTGGAGACCATCCACAAATAAAATTCTTCTCTTGTGGTATTGTACAAATATATTAATTTTCTTTTACTGAAGTTCAAGAGCCCTTTGCCAGTCAAAGGAGAGTTTGCTGTAGAATCAAGTCACTGATTTTTGGGTAGGAAAGATGTTTTTCCTGCACACACAACCAGAGACTCTGATGCTTTTGAAGTCAGGCTTTTTTCTTATTGTAGGCACTGATAGCAAGCCATAATGGTGAGTCAGCTAGTGCTTCAGCTGAAATATAAAATAGTAAGAAGCTAAATAGATTCTCAAACAAAAGAATCAATTTCTGTGGCAGGGGAAAGGTTATCCTACATGCGTGGGATACTCAGAAATCATATTTCTGCATCTGCTTTACCCGCTTTGTGGTGGCAGATTGGTTGTTTGGCTAGCTCTCTAGAGGTGATGCTCTGCAAGTCCCCAGCAAAATCTGTTGCGAGAGCTTCTCTTAAAGGCCAGCCTGCACACTTGGCCTATGCATCAAAGGCACCCTTACCTTTGTGCTGTGCCACTTCTTGCAGGAAGTTGTGGTCTTACAGTGCTCTAATGGCTGAAGTCGAGTGGCAAATGGACAAAGGAGAGGAGGGAGGTAGACCACCTTATGCCCCAGTGAGATGGGGAGCAGGGTGGTAGCCATGAGAATTTTAGACCTGTACATTATATTATGGATAGATATGATTAAAGCTGTTGAATTTGTTGTTACTAAACAGTTGTGAAGCTCTGGAAAAACTGATCCCGTTACCCCAGTATCTGGATTTTTATCAGCAGAGAATACCAATCATGGTCTGTCGAGTAATGTTTTGATTCAGAATAAGGGAAAGTTAGACGTGCTCAAGGACCTATTTGTGCTAGATGATGGGGTGATGGGGATTTCTTTTTTTTTTTTTTTAATGGGGCGATATTAAAGAATAACCATCTCTTATAATTTCCCTTTGCTTTTAGGTACTTGAGCTTTTTTTTTTGGGGGGGGGGGAGGTATTCTGTTTTATACAAAGTTCATGAGTGATTGATTTTATTTTTTTTCAAACATGATGTTTTGGAATCTGCTATGACAAAATATTTTGCAAGAGATAAAAAGTTCTAAAGTAAATGCAGGAGCCAGAATTTTAAATGCTTCATTTCTAGATTTGACAAGTTGAATTTGTGACACTTGACATCCAACTTTTCAGAGACACTGTTGCTAGCTTCCCTTGAAGTTGGTCAGCTGTTCTGATTCTCCACTACGTGCCTTAGAGAAAAGGCACATAGCACAAAGATGAAGTGTTTTGGTTCGATCAATCACTTTGTCTATTTCGGCATCAAGCTGAAAAAACAGCCTATTAATTCCACCCTCCTGGGATCTGGTAACCTGCCAAATCCACACTACTCAACATTATGCCACAATTCTGCATTTTAATGGCCCAGGGGAGTCCTGTGGACGATCTAACCTCAATAGGGAAATGATGCTGCTCTCCTTCATGCTTAGAGAAGTCACGTCTGCCTCCAAAGTCAACAGTGTT